>NC_133902.1:21816529-23144478 GCF_964199755.1 Larus michahellis | reverse complement strand
AGATGCGACTGCAGGAAAAATCATTTTTTACTGGGAACACAGTCCTTTATCTAGGCTCATTACCTCACTTCTGTTACACTTTCCAGAAGATTTCACAACAGATTAAGCAAAAAAATACTGCTGTTTCAAGAGGTACCTTCTTTAAAAGACGTACACACACAGAAAAATACAAGTTTTCAATCTCACAAGAAAGAAAATATATTGGTTAATGTTAGGAGTACCTTTATGCATATAGTTTACAACAGTTACACAGGGCAGCAGATAGAAATTGCCAGCGCTAGCAAAATAGCAACTTGCCAAAGCCCAGATGGCACAGACTGCAGCTGTGAAGAAACCAACTCTCCCAGGGGGTCTCCCTGCCACAAGGAGAGCTTCAAAACTGAGGTGAGAATGGGCAATGACCTCCCTTCCAGCCACTTTTCCCCCAGTGCAGCAGCTGCACTACCTCAGCCTTTCATCTAGCGGAAACAAAGTTTGATTTTGGATAGGCTGCTAAGAACTCTGAAAAAACTTTTAAGGGCTACACGGATTTAGAGTGTCCTAGATCACTTAGAAAGTTTAAGCACACTGTTTAAGTTCCTAATGGCCCATCCTGCCTAGAAGGAACTGAAGGTCTAACATCTGCATTTAAAAGGACAAAAATGAAAATAGACTAGACTATTAAATGTCACAGCAGGTAGTAGCCAGGAATCTGTTTTACACATCCTGTTACTACTGCATTTTGCCTTTGTCCAAGATTGCCCCCATTAAAACGAGGGGGATGGAGAGAGCAGAGAAAGAATGGGGGGGGGGGGGGGAATCACATTAAATTTCTTGAATAGTTTCAGATAGTACAGCAGTCCTCAAAAACGATTTCATTTTATCTGAAAATAGTAAGTAGGAATTTGAATGCAGTTTTAAAGTTTTCGTATTATTTTACAGATTATGAGAAGATGGAAGCACCTTGGAGATTAGGCTCCTCTATCCGTGTCTATTCCCAAATACTGGAGTACCCACATACCCTGCCCCACTAAAGCAATACAGCATGACAGAAGCAGCCATCAGACACTTCTGAATGCCAAAAGATTTGCCTTAAAAGTCATACATTTTTCAAAATAAAAGTATTATTTACTTGTACTGGTGAGGATCTCTCTACAGCACAGGACTAACCAGAATCTCTAAGGAATTTCCACAGATTATGGTTCTACTTTCTGATGACAAAAAAAACCCCAAATGTTAACAACTTCTTCTTAGTTCCATAGAGCAAAAAAAAGTGAGATTGAGCCAGCTGCAGCCTCTGCTCCAACCTGCATTATTAAGAAAATTGTTTACCAAGTTACACTTGTGCAAACTCATGCAAGGCAATGGAGTTGATCAGGTACCACTGACAGAATAAACTGAAAAGCATTTGGCTGCACAGATGTTTCTTAATCTTTATAGTGGCAGTGAGATACAAAATGGAGAAAACCCAGCTCAGTTCTCAGAATAAGACCAAATATGCAAGCACAGATTTAGATGTAAAACATACGCAGTACTAACAAAGTAAGCAGAATATACAGTATATACTAATAAGCTGAGTAGGTCAGGCTTGGGAATTAAAAGAATAAACATAATTTCTCAATGTCTGCCCTTCAAAATAGAAAAGAACTTTGCAAAAGTTAAAGAAATCCAGTATCTTCATCTAAGGGGTTTTCTGGAACTTCTTTGCCACATTATCAACTAGCCTGTGTGAAACCATCGGTGTTACAAAGCCTGAGTTCTGCTCCTTGCTCCAGTGAAAGCTTACTGCTTACTTGGCTGTTGGGAACTCAGGTATTATCTCTTCTTACAGACATGTTTGTTTCATTCTCCCTTTTGTTGGGTGTAAATACATACTAGGCAAAGAAAGTCATTACAACCTGAGGAAATGATAATATTTTAATCCAGAGCACCCTCCTAGCTTGGTGATTAGAACAGCTGCTTAAGCTGGCAGAGGGGAGGAGAAATGAAAGTGTAAATTCTTTCCTGAGAATTCATGATGAGTTTCCAGCTGGCCAAATTCTCTATCAAAATCCTGGATAAAATCTATGTGGTAACATCACTTCCTTCTGTGGATGTTCATTTTAGCATAACTAACATGTTTTGAGACAGCACAGAAAGATGAGGCATTTCAGATGATCCTTCTGCTTATTAGATGGGGTGGAACTGCAGCCTAGGCAGAAAGCATTTTTAAGACAAGATCTACTACTGACCATTTGCAGAGTTCTTTCAGTGCCCCTGAGCACAGACAAACTCTACACTTGCATACCTAAGACTAAAAGGGTGAGCAACAACTCACTGTAGTACCACTACTGCATTCTGCCATTCCTGTTACATCACGGGCATATACCTTGAAGACAGACCACAAAATGACAACTAAGAGTAAATGTAACACATCCTCCCTCCTGCCCCTAGCCACCACCACCACAGGCCAGGAGTGTAATCCCAGATTAAAGCTACATATTATATGGTAATAGTGGCTATTCCACAATAGCAAATCCACAAAACAGTTTGATGTAGCATTTAAATCATGAGGCATCTTCAGCGACACACTGACAGTGGGGTAGCGAGACAGACTGCATGAAAAAAGCCAGTGTTCTGATCTCAGGGATTTAGCAGATAATAGGAAGGAACTGACTTCCATTGGGAACAAGGTTATCAACAAGTATTCCTAGATTAAATGTTATATATTGAGAGTAAGAGAACCGAGAGAACATTATTAGGTAGCTATGCAGAGGCCCTATGTGTTCTAACAGCAACAGTATTGTTTGTTCTTTTCTGGGATACAACCTGATTCACTAAAGGCGCTTACCCCTTCAAAAATCAGATAGCACCAAGGCAAAAAATGTTATGGGGAAAACATTTATTTGAGCCCAATTAGCATATTCTTATGTAACAACTCTATTAAGTCACTAATTCGGCATTTTTGGTCTCAAGAGCCGATTTACTTGAAACACAGCCTCAATCTCTGCCACCCATTTCACCGTCAACAATAACTGAAAATTCTAGAGGAGCAGTGATTTTTGTGAAGTGAACCTGGTGGACTTTTCAGGTCTCAGTGCTCTACTCCCTCTCTTTTAAAAGTAACAGAATTGGAATCTGGCCACAAGTTGTATTAGATATGTCAACAATTCAAGGATAAGGTAGTTAATTTTTTTGTTCTCTTTCAAGCTGCATTAGTCCCACAGCTCAAGCTGAAGTTGGCCTTTAATTATTTCATGTGGTAATTCAAATTATTTTCTTGTGACACATCGAAGCAATACGCTATTGAGGGATTATATCAACAGAAAAAAATAATTATATAATCACAATATAAATGCCAGTTTATCATATTTGACCTCTCAAGTTCTTCATATAAGTCTTTTATGATTTTTAGAGCATCCAGTAATATTTACAAATGTTTTATGAACACACCCATGCAGACACACTGCTATCGAACCATGAGTTGTAACCTTATCTACAGGCAAAAGACTAACAAAATTACTTTAATGAGCTTGTAAAGGAAATCCTGAAACACCACATCAGGTGAATATTTTGCTGCGCAGCAGATGCACAATCTTTGAACTCTAAAAAGACCTCGAAAAGATTACAAAATTGTCTCAAAAGACTAAGGAGGCAGTACCAACCCTGAGTTTGTATAACAATCACTCTCATTCTCTGCTCTTATTAACTACATCTTCCTCCTTTTTGGTCCTCTAGTATCAGCTTTGTATTTTCCAATGTGATTTAAAATGCTTTACACAGAACATCGTAGTCGTAGTTCACTGTTGCAATCTTGCATTTTCTTTTTTTCTGGCATCAAAGTCATTTTAATTTCTGTATTCATCACTCACAAGACATGCCCAATGCTAGCCAGATCACATTTAAGACTGTCATCCTTACTTCTAATGCAATGTGATTTGTACTTGCTTCTGCTTATTTCTAGTCTCTTTTCACTGATATCCCTGCCACTGTAACTCTACTAAAAGCACAAACTGAACCGCTCCATAGCATCCATCAACACCGTGCCATAATTCCTAGGCTCTTAATCCATAAATCACTCACTCCATTCAACCTCTTCACATAACTATATGCCTTTAAGGAGGCCTATAATCACTAACACATCCATACACTTTAAAATGTGTACCAAAAAGTGTAAGGCTGATAATCACGAAATTATTGCCCTTTTTACCCCACTGTTTTGTTGTTCCCTTCCCTGAATGCACACGGATAATCTCCAAATATCAGAGGTTCTCCCTGACATACTACTACACAACAAATCAATCAAGTAAGTCTATAATTATGAGGTAAACTTTTCTGTTCATTTTGAAATCGACATAAAAAACAGAAGCTTGACCTTCAAAAAATGTATTTTTCTTTTCCCCTCGGGTGAATTATTTTGTCTTATTTTGATTATCACCATGAAGTGGCAGAGGTTTGAAGCTTTGAGGCATTGCTTATCACTGCAACAACTGAAAGGCATGACTAAAGTTATAAGTTAGTCTACCATGCAGGGGAAGAAAATCACAGAAAAGATAAAAGTACTTCTAAAAGAACAGGTTCATAGTTACTCACATGAAGTGTGAAGTGTAAAAATGGATGCTTATATTTATACTCAGTAGACCAAATATATTGCTAAAACATTGTATATGTATTTACACACATTGAAAACACTTTCATAATCACCTTCACATACGGCTTGCTTTCCAGTTTATTATGTTTTTTTAACATCTTTTTAGTTATGTCTACATGAAGATGACTTTCTATAAATTTGCAACTGCAATGCAACTGTAGGAACTGAAAATTTAAAAAGTGAGAGTTGCATGGTACTTAAATTAGAAATGTAATGAACGTCTTAAGTTCAAAAAAGACCCCAGAAATTTAGTTCTTTGGAAGGGGGCAAATTCCTTTGTATGAAGAATACAATTAACCTTTACGGGCCTTTGACTGACTCTCGGTGCCTTGCAATAAATTACAAGAATGGCGAAATTAAACGAGCAACGTACTTTTACATATTCCTCCAGAGAGCTATGACACAACTTTCAGACCCCCTTAAACTGAGAATTTCTCCCTGAATCTCCCTCGCCCGACTTCAAGCCAGCGGCTGCAATCGCCGCTCAGATTTCAGTGTTCTATTCGCACGATGATCCGACAAACCACCCCAGTACTCCACCCTCCCGACGCCCGGCTGCTCCAGGGAGTTAAAATTAACTTGGTGGTTTGGGGCTTGTCTACGGGCAGAAGATCCTCCCCTTGTACAACAATTGTGCGTTCATCAGCCTCGGCGGCCGGCTCGGCTCGCCTGCCAGCACCGCCGAGCTGCCACGGCGAAGCCCTCAGAAGAAAAAACAAAACCTTGTCTCAGATAATGGCTTTACTGTACTTACCAAAAAACCAAAAAACCAACAAACCAACACAGAATGAAAGGTATTTGATTATTTCCAGTTATTTGAAATGCAAAAGAAAAAAACCCTAAACCGTATCGCATAATCACATAGCATGTCTAAAATCCCTAAGTCCTTGAGGTTTTTAAGTTAGAGGAGAGAACCGCGGCCGGCTGCGCCCACCGCAAGTTTCGCGCTGGTCTAACGAGCACCTACACGGAGGCGACGGCCGGGTCCGCCCCGCCAAACCCACCGCCGCTGCCGCTTCCCGCAGGTGAGACCTGCCGAACAGACGAGCCTCGACAGACGGGCGAGGCTGCCCCGCCGCTCCGCTCGCCCCGTTACTCATGCCGGGCTCCCCCTCCGCGCCTCCGCCGCCCGCCTCTCCTCGCCGCCCGCGGGGCTGCGTGGCCCCGCCGGCTGCGAAGTTTCCAGCCAAAGGCAGCGGCTGAGCGGCTAAGCCCGGCGCAGCAGCTGCCGCCTCGGCGATCAACAGGCGCCCAGACCGTCCTCCCCGCTGCCGCTCGCCAACCGCACCTCGGGCAACGGCGGGAGGCTCCGCCCGACCCCGGCTGCCCTCGTCCCCGGGAGGGACGGCGAGGAGCCCGCCCCACCCCCTCAGAACACCGCCGCCAATGCAAGCTACCCCCCGGGGGGCCGGGGCCCGGAGCGCCGCGTACCTGGCGAGGTGATGGAGGCCGTCCCGCTGCCTCGCCGCGCCGGCACACGGCGACCGCTCCGGCCCGCTCCCGCCTCAGCCGCGGAGAAAGTTTCCTGACGTCAGCGCGGGCGGGTGAGGGGGACCCCGCCTGCCTGCCGGGCTCGCTGCCCGCCGGGCCGGGCCGCCGCCGCTGCTCCCGGGCTCCCCCTGCCTCCCGCCGCCGGCCGGCAGGGAGGGAGGGAGGGGAGAGGGAGGCGGCGCCGCTGGCACCGGCACCCCACGGCGGCGGAAGGGGCGCGCCCCGCCGCGCTCGGCAGGGGGTGCCCTCGCGGCCACGCGCGGGGCGGAGGTCGGCCGTTGGGGCGGTTGGCGGCTGCTCGCGCCCCCGCCCCGGGGGTCTCTGGCGGCGGGCGGATGGGAGGACGGCACCGCAGACGCTGCGGAAGGCGTAGCCGTGAAGTCACAGTGTGGCCCTCGGTGACGCCATCGCTGGCTGCAAGCGTTTATACCCAGCAGGGGCTGCCCCGGCGCGGGTCCCGGCCGCAGCCGCCCCCCGAGGCTGTGGGAGCTGAGTCAGGCCCAGGCCTCCGTGTAGCGGGAGGCGCCGGGAGAACAACGTGGGGTCTGGGATGTGCCGCTGCCCCGGGGCCGGTCCAGGGAAGCCTAGCGCTGGTTCAGCCTCACATCTCCTGGAGGATGGCGAGTAAGGGGGTGACTGGGAGCATGGGTGCCCCTTGGCTAAAGGCCCACGCAGGTGGGCTCACGTTTGGCGAGAGCCATCTCCAAGCAGAGGGGAGCAGGCCTTTCGGGGCAGTGCTCTAAACTCAAGGGTGTGCACATCTCACCTGGCATCACAGCTTATTCTAATTAAGCTCTGCCTAGAGGAAAGTCTGGTTGAAGCAAAGAAATGGGAGGGGGAAAATATTACGAGTAGGCAGTAGTTGAGAACGTGGGGAGTGCAAGTTAGTAGCTCAGCATTCCTGAAGGAAGCATTGTTTGAGGAAAAAATAAGTTAACGGAGACACTTCCACAGGTCTTGGGTAAGTCTACAATGAAGGATGGAATCACAGAATGGTAGGGGTTGGAAGGGACCTTTGGAGATCATCTAGTCCAACCCCGCTGCCAAAACAGGGTCACCTCGAGCAGGCTGGACAGGAATGCATCTGTGTGGGTTTTGAGTATCTTCAGTGACAGAAAAGGAGAACAGAAGTAGTATGGTAGGATACAGATATGTAACATCGTCCTGACTTTGAAGATACTACATGTGGCATACACTGCCAATTAAACATGTTTTAGAAACACTGGAACAGTGTACATCAATATATTTTTATGACAGCCACAGGAAATCCAAGTTAGAGACAACATATTTCCTGTAGAAAGACAAGGAATTCATGTCTGCCATATTTCTTTTATTCCTGGTGGCCATCTGCCATGATACTGCCAGTAAGGAGCGTGTAGTGTCTTTAGAAAGGCAGGAAACTCATCTGTCATTACTCTGCCTGATTTTTTTCACAGCACAGTGAAAGATGCCTTTTATTTTTCATTAATCAATAGACAAACCTCGAGAATGGCCATTTAGAGAGCAGAACAAAACATGTCACTGAAATCAAAGCAAAGGTGTTTTGTCTGCAGTGGGTGTTTTCTTTTTTTAAAGGCAAGATGGAAAGCAGTTCAGGGTGGTAATTTACAGTGGGAGTGGAAGGATCATGATAGAAAAAAAACATGAAGGGCAGAAGTCAAGAGCAGGCAGCTTTTTAAATCAGTAAGCCCTAGATAATTACATGCATAGATGTGAATTATGTAAAAAGTTAATTAGTGTGGCTGCCTATTCTGTTCACTACTAAACTAAACCCCTCCAAAATATGTACACAAAACTAAAGCAAATTAGTGGTAAATTTGTCTGCTCTAGAGATTATTATAAGGCTTCTGAAATTTTCCATCAGTTCATTCTCTCTCAC
This sequence comes from Larus michahellis, assembly GCF_964199755.1. Classification (NCBI taxonomy): domain Eukaryota; kingdom Metazoa; phylum Chordata; class Aves; order Charadriiformes; family Laridae; genus Larus; species Larus michahellis. The sequence continues at coordinate 23,136,499 of NC_133902.1, read as the reverse complement.
AAAGGAAACAAATGCAAACTTCTTATATGGTTGCAAAGTTATTTGTAATTTTTACCAGCAAACTAACAGGCTATGAAGCAGTTGCAAAGGATCATTTGATCTAGTTAAAGATGTCCCTGCTTATTGCAGGGCGGGTTGGACTAGATGACCTTTAAAGGTCCCTTCCAACCCAACACATTCTATGATTCTATGATCATTGTGTGGAAAGTTGTGACTATGGTAGAATCATACCAGCCGAATTCTAAAAAATAAAGTTAAATTCTGAGACAGAAGGGAAACGGAAAACACTTTGGGGGAAGTTGTACAGGAATTATATTCTAAGTACCAACACAGACAGGAATTGTTTTCAGCATCCAGAAAATGAATCTTAAACATTTTTCTGGGGAAAAAAAAAAAAAAGAAAACCAAACCAAAACCCCAAACCCTAATAAACCTGTCTTTATTGCACTGTTAAGACAGTTGAAGGAATATCTAATGAATTTGAGCAAAACATTCCTATTTCATTAACAGTTGATCCATGACTGGTCAATGCACAAATAAACTTTTTTTTTGGGGGGGGGGGGGGTGGTGGTGGTGTTACTGACAGCTATTCCCATACACAATTCTGCAGCACCTTGTTGGAGCTGACAACTACATTGCATGCTTCTCCTTAGCCATTTGTGCCTGTCAAAAACAGTGACAAGGAAGGATGGGAAGAGAGATAATCTGTAAATTCTATGCCATCATGGAAGAAAAATAAAAGTAAATTGCTACCAAAAACCTTGGGTTTTAGTAGTTTCTCAGAAATAAAAACACAGAATAATCTAGTCTATCATGAGTTTGAATTGTTAATTGTGTTAAACATTTAGACTTTGATTACCTGTTTTTCATGTTTGTGTGATTGGTTTTTCAAGCAACGAGGCAGCTCGTTTAACTGCTTTCTTATTTCAGTGTCAGGAAGCATGTTTATGTATTTGACATTTCATAACATACATCCAAAGTTGACCTTTGTTATATGTTATAAACAAGTACTCAGACTTGTTCAGTAACTATACTGTTTTTATTTTGATTAGACAAGCTCACCTGCAGTCTGGTTACTAAGTAGAGTCTCAGAGTTTTAATCTACCTATTCAAAATTTATATATTTATTTGTAAAGTTATGGACTCCCTTACGTGTTTTATGTTTCCCAAAACTAAGCCTCAGTAGAATTTAACTAAAGCTCTAATAAATGTTGGTAGTTTAGTCACAACAGCAAAGCAGAGCACACTCTAGACGAACAGAAAATATTTTGGCTGTTGAAATACATGTTATCTTCAGTTTTTCAAAGGTGATTCAGAAAGCAAGTAAAATTAAGGGCACTTTAAGATACTTTTGTGGTACCATAGCAGATTCTTCACCAGAGAAAGTTAAGAATAAATGATGATACAGACGTATTTTTTAGTTACCCTTTTCTTCTGAAGTAAAGTGTGTTTGATGAAGTCAGGGTAGATTTTGTCCAAAGTCAAGTTATACCATTTTAAATGCAATAAAAATATAACTATAGAACATATTACCGCAGGAAAGCACATTTTTCAAAATCCTTTCTGCATGCAAATTTTTTTCTTAAAAAAAGTGAGACTTTTTAGAACACAAGAAAATACTCAGTACATAGGAAGCTTCATATTTCTTCTGAGATATATTTTTGACATAATCTGTATTGCAATGCTTAAATAAAAGGAATGTAGAGCAAAGCTATTTTTTACTTAAATTGTTGCATATTATTTGAAGGGAATAGAAGAAAATGTGATTTATTTCTTTTACTTTAATTCTTTTCCATCAACAGTGGCAACCTAGGGATGGATTGAGAACAGTATTTGAGAGGAAAAGTAGAGAAAAATATATGAACTCTATCATTAGTACCTCTTCATCTTAATTGTTAATTGCTGTGATTCAGGAGCAAAAGGCTAGGAGCAAAAAGTGACTTTCTCTGTAGTCTAGGTCCCCCAAAACCTGAAGTGGATAAAGTCAGGTTGTTACTGGGGCCGTCATTCTTGAGTGTTGCAGAGAAGCTGAGCAAAGAATCAGGCACTCAAGAAATGAAAAGAGTATACTCAGGAGAGAACAAAATCGCGTTCATAAAGACAGGCTTGCATCTTGGCTCCTTACAGGAATTGATTGGTTTTATTGTTCTCATGAGGTTGTAAATGTCAGTCATGTAAACAGATGGTGAAGACTGAGTGGAGATGATAGAGGATGAGCAAAAGCAATGGAATCAGTATTCATTTAGATCTGGAGCTATGCCAAGATCAAAGAGTAAATATTAATCACTTGGTCTGATTTACCAGAAAGTAGCTACTAGAAGGAATAAAGATCAAAGGATTGCACCAATTACAAAACCTGAGAGGTTTCACCTCCCTACTGAGCACTATCTCACCTCTCGCGTAGACCAAAAACTACCTACCATTGCTCTGCAAGGATGTTAAATAAGAAACCAAAGCAATCCCCCTTCAGTCTTTCTTCCGGAGAAAAAATGCCAGAGAAAATTTCACTCCCGATTTCATATTTAACTTCTAGGCCTTTTAATATTGTCGTGGTGGTGTGTGTCCCCATTTTAAGTTTTCCTTGCTGTGCCAGAGAACTGTAAATTGCCACGTTGTAAACAAAAATCACATCCCCACATTGATCTTAATGATCTTAGGAGGATGTAAAAAAAAGTTCTGTATTTCAATTAAGGGAAGAATCATTAGCAGTATGATCAGTTTCCCTATCAGGGATGGCAACAGCCAAGAGGGTGTGGATACCCAGACAATTAGTTGCCTTCTATAAACTTAACAAACCAGGAAACAAGGTAACTGTTCGTCAGATCGTCAGAGCAGATGTTGGTCTCTTGAAGGCAAGTATATAACATCATATTAACTGAACTTTCACTTTTTTTTGACAGTAAACCAAAAACTCTTTTGAGACAGGATTTACGGAGAACATATGACAAAGTATTGTATTAGAAGATCTGGTATGGAGGGGGTTGGGAGAGAGGGAAGAACATGAGAAAAAGGTGTCTTCTGGCTTGATTAACTGGGAACGCGGTTGTGTTTCAAAGATGTGAAGGTTTATTGACTCAAAATCACAGAATGGCAGGGGTTGGAAGGGACCTCTGGAGATCATCTAGTCCAACCCCCCTGCCAAAGCTGGTTCACCTCGAGCAGGTTGCACAGGAACACGTCCAGGCGGGTTTTGAATGTCTCCAGAGACGGAGACTCCACCACCTCTCTGGGCAGCCTGTGCCAGGGCTCTGCCACCCTCAAAGTAAAGAAGTTCCTCCTCATGTTTAGATGGAACTTCCTATGTTCAAGTTTGTGCCCGTTACCCCTTGTCCTGTCTCTGGGCACCACTGAAAAGAGCCTGGCCCCATCCTCCTGACACCCACCCTTTAAGTATTTATAAGTGTTGATAAGGTCACCCCTCAGACGTCTTTTTTCCAGACTGGAAAGACCCAAGACCCTCAGCCTTTCCTCATAAGAGAGGTGTTCCAGTCCCCTAATCATCTTGGTAGCCCTTTGCTGCACCCTCTCCAGCAGTTCCCTGTCCCTTTTGAACCGGGGAGCCCAGAACTGGACACAGTACTCCAGATGCGGCCTCACCAGGGCAGAGTAGAGGGGCAGGATGACCACCCTCGACCTGCTGGCCACACTCCTCTTGATGCACCCCAGGATGCCATTGGCCTTCTTGGCCACGAGGGCACATTGCTGGCTCATGGTCACCCTGTTGTCCACCAGGACTCCCAGGTCTCTTTCCATGGAGCTGCTCTCCAGCAGGTCAGCCCCCAACCTGTCCTGGTGCATGGGGTTATTCCTCCCCAGGTGCAGCACCCTACACTTGCCCTTGTTGAATTTCATAAGGTTCCTCTCTGCCCAGCTCTCCAGCCTGTCCAGGTCTCTCTGTACGGCGGCACAGCCTCTGGTGTGTCAGCCACCCCCCCAGCTTTGTGTCATCAGCAAACTTGCTGAGGGTGCACTCTATCCCAATATTTCTTGTGTTCCTCCTGTGTTCACAGTTATGAAAGGATTCTTGCTGGATATTTGATACTGTTTTTCCTCATTATTATGTTGTTAATGAGTTTTTTTCATCATTGTAAAAATGTAAGTGCAGAAAGTACTGTTACGTTACTTTGATTGGGTAGGTGTCGTAGGCTATTCAGTTTTATCCAGGTGTCTTAATTATTGTGTTGTTAAACGCCATTCAGAGCCTGAGGAAAATAGTATCAGACAGATGAGAAAAACAGGGTGTTGACAATGCTCAGGTATGGGGGGTGGCAGAGGCAACCGATTTACTGTTCATCATTGTAAACCTGAGCGTGAGATCAGTGTCAACTAGCAATATATCTAAAGAGGAAGGTCCTCTATGCCATCCCTCATAGAATTTCCACCCGAAAAGGGTGCAAGTCTCTCTATCCCTGAAACTTTTTGTGTAAATACGTAACGTTAAAAGTACTGTAGCCATCATTACAAAGTATTTGCAAAGTAGAAAAGCAATTTTTCATGCAGAGCTTCTCACAGACTCATGCTGATTATATACCTTGCATCTACAAAGCCAAGAGAAAGAAACAGACTTTGGGCATTTCATTCTAAAGTTTTGAGAAGAGGAAGAAGTAGAGACTTTTCATTAAAAACAAAAGGCTAATATGTAGTAGCCTTTGCAGAGAACAAGAGTGCAAAATAGTTAATATCGTTGCTCTTTTTTTTCCTGAGTCAGTTATCCTTTGAAGTGTTGGCAGAATGCCTACTTCTGAAACTATTTGAAACCATGCCATTTTTAAAACTAACCATGCCGTTAGCTTAAGACAGAAAGAATAGAAGAAATCATTACTCTATCCTAGACTACACATGGACATAAGTTTTTAAAACTGTCTAGAATTTGAAAACAATGTAACAAAGTTGTACTCAAGGGTACCTAAACCAAAGTAAAATTTCAAGTTGGCTCTCACTGAATTCACAAGGATTTTTCCTGTGGATTTCATTGAGAGTAATATTGTAATATATTAATAAAATATTTATACAAGAATAAAATCTCTAAATAGAAAAAAAATCTGTTTAAAGCTTTTGCTTTTAGGGCTTCTCTTAGATGAAATGTTAGGAAGGAGATTGAGCTCTGGAAGAATCTCTAGTCCCTAGACATAAACACTACAGCATCTATGAACAGGTAAATTGGAAACTAAAATCTTCAAAGCTATTTAGTAAAATAACCTAAGCAAGGCCTCACAAATGCCAAGAATTATTTAAGGCCTTTAGTCAAAGCCAAATCAATATTTTATAGGCATGCATCTATTTTCCTTTGCTTCTTTTCCATATGTAGTACTTCATTCTACTTCATGCAAGAGCGGCTGTAGGTACATGTGCAGTTAAGGATGAGTTTTATTTATTTACATTAGATACATCTCACCAAAACTGAGATTTATATCTCTAAGACAATGTAAGTGAGGCATGCATTTAATATGCATGTTAAAACCCCTTGGATTATTTTCCACATGTAAGGTAAAACTGAAAAGTTACAAAAGAGAAGAAATTTTGGTAATACTGGTAGGAGGCTAGAGGAAGGATATAAAAGCTGAAGATAGCACAGGGTTAATATTGAAACAAATAACCTAATACTGGAAAAGAAATAAAGCCATGTTATACAATATGTATTTGTGATTTGTAGGAGAGGAAATAAATATCCAATTACAATTACAGTGTAGTTGAAAGTCTGAAGTGTAATTAATTATCTACATTATTTGTGTTCTGCAGAAATGAACTCTCTTCTCTTGTAGTCAGCTGTACCATAATTTCTAAAACCACTTGTCTCCATCATGGATCATTAATACTACCAAAATCATGAGACATTTCTTGCTTACTCATTTTTCATAGAAAAAATGGTTGTTTTTTACAGAAATTCAACACTGTAAATATTTTTATATACGTCCTCTGTCCTGGAATAGACATGTCTGGAAAGCAGAAAGTGCCATTAATCTTTTCCAGTGGCTGTTCCATCTAAGACTAAGAATCCTTAGTAAATTCCAGACAATTAATTTATCTTTTTAGGTAAAAATAATAAGAGTGAGCATCACTTTGGAGTTTGGGATTGATGGTTGCCAGATTCTGGTGCAGACTTCTTCGGAGCTGGTATAAACAGGTACCTTCAAGCAAGGGGAACAGAACACCACCTTTTAATTGAAAATGAACCCCTGAGTTAGCATCTGCAAATAGAGACTTCGAATAGACTTGTTCAGATATTTGAATTAACTTCCAAGTTTTCCTCCAAGCTTCTTAGGTATTCTTCTTGAATTACAGGAGTGAGAAGTGAACTATAGAATGATTTCTTAGTTGACAATTGATATATGTGATTTATCATAGAATCATAGAATCTTCATGGTTAGAAAGGCCTTTTGAGATCATCGAGTCCAACCATACACACACACACAAAAAAAAAAAAAAAAAAAAAAACAACCAAACCCCTACAATCTCTGCCCTTCAGACCATGCCCTGAAGTGCCAAATCTAGAGGTTTCTTAAATACCTCTAAGGATGGTGACTCAGCCACCTCCCTGGGCAGGCTGGTCCAGTGCCTGACCACTCTTTCAGTAAAGTAATTCTTCCTAATATCTAATGTAAACCTCCCCTGCCGCAACTTCAGACCATTTCCTCTGGTCCTGTCATTATTCACCTGGGAGAAGAGGCCAACCCCCACCTCTCTACAACCTCCTTTCAGGTAGCTGTAGAGGGCCATGAGGTCTCCCCTCAGCCCCCACTTCTCCAAGCTAAACATGCCCAGCTCCCTCAGCCTCTCCTCATATGACCCGGTCTCCAGACCCCTCACCAGCCTGGTAGCTCTCCTCTTTATGAACACATTCAATAAGGTTTAAGTGCTTTCACTGGACACAAGTTCACACATTTCCATAGCTACCAGACCATGAGACTTTCCTGTTATACTCTGCCAAATGTTTCAAAAACAGACTTTTTTTTTTTTTTTCCCCCATTTTCTTGCTAGATATCTCACATCATTATTACTGGGTTTGTCCTTTCATAGTAATCCTTCTTTTTTATGCTTTAGGATGAAAAACAGCTCAGCCTGTAGACAGCTTGTAAATGGACTTTGATGTTGCAGGTAAAATCCAATTCTTGTCTAAAAGATAATAGTCCATTATATAAAATAAAGTAACAAGTGCAAGGAACTTGTACCATCTGGAGAACATTAAAACACGTCTAAAAATCCACTCATGACTGATATCATACTGAACTCTCTCAAGTAAATATATTGTCAGTCTTGGAATTGTAACTCTTACAAAACTAAACTGTGGTCTTTTGTGCCTATGCCTTCAGCAGTCCCATAGATCTTCCTTGAGTTACAAACAAGGAATCCCTTGGTCAGTGCTGTCCATCTGCCACAAGTTGAGGTTAAAAACTGGCTTCCCTTTACCGGATGTAGTTAGCGTTGCTGTTAAAGTTCTGTTTGTGACAATGATCTTCAGATGTCTTTCATGAAAGCAAAGAATGATAAGTTAAAGAAGTAAACATTTCCCAGAATTTGGACCATATGTGGGACTATATCTGAAACAGCTATTGCTTAAAATTAACTTGAAGCTGGTCAGGCAAAAAGCCCAGATGACCTTCCAAAAGAAATGCCATAGAGAGTGCATTTAAGTTTATATATAATTACATGGAGTACAACACTTTACCTGAAAGTTCAAAAATTGCTATTGATGAAGCAGCATTTACGGTGATAAAAACGCGTTCAAGATGAACCCTAACTCTATCCAGAACTCCTGCGTCCCCCTAGTGACTATTTAACATTCATCACGTCTCAAAATGGAGCCTAAGCATCCCTTTGAAAGTAATAACCGTTCTAATTTGTGATGGTTGATGTTATTATTATATTACTCTCAAAAAAAGCCATGGCTGCTTATCCATTGAATAAAGAGCAAACAGTTCACAGAACTACACTAATGCAACACGATGCCGGGCAAAACACAGCAGTATATTATAACCATACCAAAGACAATAGGTATTCATGTTTCTGGAAGCTCGACCTTGCAGCCTCCCTTTACATAAGGACATAGGGTGCCTGGTGCTGTATGTGGGGTGCTGGGTGCTGTATGTGGGGGTGCTCAGTGCCGCATACAGGGTGCTGAGTGCTGCATTTGGGGTGCTGAGTGCCATACATGGGGTGCTTGGAGCCACCCACAGGGTGCTCAGCACCCAGGACCTCTCCTCCATACCCCCTCGGGACAGCCAGCCCCTCCAAGACACCCACCATCCTCCGGCCGCACTCCCCTTCTTTCCCCACAGCTTTCCCCCCTGGTGGGTGATGGGCACCCCAAGCACCCATGGGTGCCAGGGCTATGCCACAGCTCCCCAGCCAGACTCTTTATCCTCCCACCCATCACCTGCTGCCCAAAACCCACTGTGGGGGCATCGCTCTGCCTAATTACGGGGCTGCAGCCACCATCGTGGGTTGCATCCATCCCTATGTCCTTACCCCCACACATCCATTTGCATTCCCTGCTGGGTCGGAGATGGGTGCTCCCAGCGGCACCCAAAAAAAATCATGTTTTGGGGGTCTTTGTATGGGGCCTTGGTGGTTTGGGGGTTGCACCGCAGTGGCCCCATCCCTATGGATGGGTGTAGGATGGGGGGCCACAGGACACCTTGGTCCAGGGTGCCCCTTCCCTCAGGACTCGCTGTCCCCACCCACCCAGGGCTGTGCATGGGGTTCAATGTCGAGTTGAGGCACCCGTGGCTATTCCACAGGCTGACCAAGAGCCAGTTTGGCTACGAGGTCCTGCAGCCGGAGGGCAGAGGGAAGAAGCGGTGAGTGACACCCACGGGGGCAAGGGGTGGAACGTGGGGACACCAGTGGGGCTGGCAGCCCCCCAGCACATCCCACAGGGTGGATATGTGGATAAATTTACTTGTTAGGTATTAACTAGGAAGAAACAGGTGGTTAGAGAAATACCTTATCATTACAGAAGACTAATGACTGATTAGCCATTACTAATGCCATTATCAAAATCAAAGTTAAACAAAGTCAAATTTTCTCCTTTCATGTCTGGGTAGCCCATCCTATCCATGTCAATAAACAAGAAAAAAACATCATTATTTGTTCTACCAAACAAAAGATAGTCTCAATTACAAAACTGGGAATAAAGTTACTAAAGAAACCATCAAAACAAAATGCCCATCTGCTATCGATCTGCTTTCCTGCCTGTCACTTAAAATTTCTAAGGCATGTCATAGATGTGGAAACAAAATGAACAATTCAGAACTATGTTTCCTTTCCTTTATTCTCCACCTAATAATCAGGATCACCTTCAAAATTAGTGTGGGGAAAAAGGGAAATTACAACTAACACTGAGTTAAGATGGTGACAATACTTTCTAAATACCAATAGTTTTACAAGAATCATGCATACTCTTTGTCAGTTGTGCATACTTCTTAGCAATCTCAAAGTCAGTGTGAAGTTTTCATAGAGACCATACACAAAATACACAAAGATGACTGAAATTTGGCATTTAAAATAGTTTTTCTGAACTGCTCTTTTTCAACTTCAATATTGTCTTCCCATTTCCCCAAAGAAATGCCAGATTGTTTTTCTTACTTAATATATTTGTCCTTTTCTTGGATGGATTATATTCTACTGACTTTTCATTCCCTTTTTCTGGAGTACGGCTGTTCCACTTTCTACTTTGCACTCACTGCTGTGTTTTCTCCCCTAATTTTTGGATGGGATGTAGCAGTTGTGTGGCTTCAGGTGAGTCTCTGCTTTCCTCCCCACTCTGATGGTTCAGGTTTTAGGAACAGGAGGGAACACCCCAGGGGTATCCCCACCAATTGAGATGGATGCAACGGGAGACCGCAGTCCTAAAGGTATAATATTTTTCATGTACTGCTGAATCTTTCCTAATTTTTATCTCTGCTCTTTAAAAATGTCAGCTCTGAAGCTATAGTCCTACTACTAAATAAGGGAACTGTGAGCAAACATGTTCTCATATTTCCAACAGTCTACAAATAAATTTATATTTCGCTATTGACGCATCTTGCATGGACCAGCAACTCCTTATGTCATGATAACCCAGCCATGTTTTATTCATAACGATCGTCTTGAAGCCAAATATGTTACTACATGAACTTTTTGCTCTAATTGCCCATTTAACCCTAAAATTTCTTACATACTCCCTACAGGGGAAGAACTCTCTGCTCTTCTTCCCATCTTCTTAATCCTTCCATGAATCATCTAGAACCTCCTTCTCCATTCACCATAAGCTCTCTAGTCCTGGTAAACCTTTCCACTTCTGGTAAGTGGAAAGACTCATCCTTCCCTACTTAAAAAATATTCTTCCAAATGTTATTTTTCATGTTGTGCCTAAGAGAACATGAAGAACCTTAGCTAATCTTCCTGAATTTACAATTTCTCCTCCTGTATTGTAAGCTCCTTAGTTCACCCTGAAGGAAGACATCCTTTCAGAGCCTTTCAGCTTTTGACATTGAGAATGGCAAAGCTTTTGATATTCAGGAAAAACTAATGTACCAACATGGCAAGTAATTTTACATTAGTATATGGCGGATATTAACAATACAAAGCAATAATGCCCTGGGAAAACCTCCCACCATCCCACTGCAATCTCTTTTCTCTAGATTAATGAGGCTAAAGGACGTCTGCCAGGGCACTACAATCATACTCACCAATGTCAGCAGATAAAATTAACTTCCCTAACAGTGTATTTTCTTGATATTTGTTCCTAGAGTATTTTTCTCCAATAATTTCTCTTTGCTTCTGTCTAAAACTTTAAATATTTCTGAATCATTCCTTTTGTGTCATTGACTTCTATAGAAAGTTGTTTTTCTTTTGTTCATTTAATACCTTAGTTTTGCTAATTGTTCATCTGAGAACAGTTGTGGGTTTTTTCCCTATAGTTTGTTGCCGCCCGCTTTTTTTAAATGAGCACAAATTGATTTATTCTTATTTATTTTACTCCTTATTCTTCTATTGGATATCATTAAATACTGACCCTTCTTTTGTTAGTCCTTTCTGATATCTTGTTTGTCTGGGGTTCCCACAGACCCATATCTTATGCTTGCACAACGCAGATCCAACATCTCAGCGTCCAACATTGCATAGGGCTAATCTCTGTGTGAAGATCATAGCACCAAGCCACCTCATACATGGTCACATTACAAGTAGTAGAGACAACAAGACAACTACTCAGTACCTATTTAGCCCAAGTAGAGATGCATATACCCACTTCCCAATTTGCTGTAGAAGACTGGCACATGCTTGCCAACATGCCCGAGTTAAAACAGCAGAGAGATGGGTTGGAATTCGTGCTGTGCAAGTGTTGCAATGGAGGAGCTCGACTCGTTCTGAAGTTAAACTTGGCAGGTCTCTTCCCCAGTTTTACAAGTATCATGGTTTTCTCCAAAAATCAAATTCCTGCTGATTTGCAACCTCAACTAGCTTCTGGACAATCAGACCTCCTTGTGTTCACTGCTCATAAACGAAACACTGATGAACACTACCAGCTTCCATTTTCTGTATGTCTGAAAGGCACAAGATGGAGGCCTCTTATTTAAACTACAACAGAAGAGAACTACAGCTACTTGACGACCAACATAGCAAGAAGTAAACATACAGCACGGATTAAACATGTTGATGTGAGATGAATGCCAACTTCATGGTTACAGCAAACATCTGCCTTTAATCTATATTGCTCATTAGCTGGAAGTATTGCACACTTGGGATTAGTTATAGTAAATAATGCTGAAATGGATACCACATGGATACATTTTTCCTGTATTAATGTGAAAACTGACAGGAAACAAAACAAAGTAAAACTCCCCCAGTAAAGGCTGCTTGGCTGTAATTTTAAGTTATGCACAAAAGGTCAAAGAAAATTATCTGATTCCTATGATAATTTCTGATTGCAAAAACATTTTAAAGGATTACTGCCCTTCTTCACCCTTGAACACTTGCTCCCTCACCTGTGATTACACTGAGCTGTTTGTGTGGCCTCTTTACACGTTTATATACAGACTTTCTGTGTTGAAGCGAAAAACCTAGAAATATAGGGTTCGTTTTTGCTTTTTCACTTACCTATTTGAGAGGAGGGTCTTAAAAATGACTGATGAGGACAACTAAAGAGAGCAAACTGCAACTGGGAGAGGCAAGAAACAAACTAAGATTGCAGGAGCTGCTTAAAGCAGCTGTAAGTAGACAAAAATCATAGGGTGGAATGACATTGTACAGTGGGATATTTATTTACTTCTTTCACAGAAAGGAAGTTACTCCAGTTTTGGCATTATCCTTGGTCTAACTGATACCACCCTTTGGTCAACAGTTGCCTAAGGAATGCAGGATTGGCTTCTCTACATGAAATGCAAATGAACAATTTTCTTAGTATTAGCTTCAATATCAATGATGTAAGTTGTTCTATTCAAATGAGTGGGACTTAGAAGATTATTTTTAGGTTTAGAGCCATAAATTAAGGTATGAAGATCTCGCTTTCTAGTAACTTCTGCCTTTGTTCTTTTCAGCCAAAAATCTCCTCTAATCATTAATATGACATTTTGGAGAATTTAATTAGTTCCTGTCTCCTTAGAATTATTGTTTCTCAGTGTATGCCCCCAATTAGTTATGTTTATTCTAGAGAGCTCATAGCATATAAATTTTACTTTTAAAGCAAATTTTGCCATTCTTTATAAACTTCTAAAAAACCCAGGAAGCGCTTACTGTTATTTCAAAAGAACTATTCAGCATCTTCAAAGAGATACATTTCCAAAGAAAAGTTCGGGGCTTAAGTCTTGAACTCCTTTCTCGTATCAAATGCATATATATCAACAGAAGAATTGCAAGCATTTTAGTTATATAATTTTACAGTTCTGTAGAAATACAGCAAGAGTTAACTAACCAGAGTAACTCAAGAATTAACTCATGTAGGTATTTGAAAATTAATTACTTTGAGTTTAAACACCCCAAAGACATAAAAAACTAAACTCTGCAAAACACATTAAGATCTCAGGAACTAATAAGCAAAAAGTAACAAAAAATAAAAATCCTTGCTCCTGGTGAAATAGGAGCAGAAAGTAAATCAACATCCTTTTCTTTCAGCCACTTATTGCTGTGTTTGGTTACACTCTTGTAGCCTGAAATCTGTTTATGCCACATACCAGCAAATAGAATACAGAAAGTCTCTTGCCTTTACTCACAGCCGATGAGGATAAAAATGAAAGCAAAAGACTAAAACAATGCAGCCAGCAATAAATGGAGTCTAGCAACTCCACATATCCACAAGCTTAGGGTGGATAGAAAGGAATTCTTATGAAAGTGTATATATAAAAGAACAGAGAGTAGAGGGGACTCTGAAAAAAAGGAAACTAGTAGGAAAAGGAAGAGAAAATAATGACAGCTGGGGTAACAGATGACCCAAAGAAGGGAGGAGACAATAAAACCAACTGGATTGACAAGCTGCCAGGCATACTTATGGTTTATGCATTGACTGTTTACTGTCAGAGCTTACTAGAGGAAATATCCCTACTTCAGCAGCAAAATGAACTGATGTTTCCCTCCCTGACAGTCATTAATCCATCTTGTAAAAAAAAAAAAAAAAAATTTATTTGAGATGAGAACACTAACTTACCACAGTTAAGTGACATACCTGTTCTTGATAGTTTTCCTTGTACTAATCTTGCTTCTTATGCTGTACCCAAACATAGTTGTTTAGCCTTATTATTGTAAGCTAGGTTCTTGAATCAGATACTAGAAAGACCCAAAAGATCACTTAGCACGTACCCTGCTATTTCATCATGGTTTCCCGCAGTTGTTTTTCATTCTAGTCTGAATTTTTGAAATTGTGACCTTATAAAATAATTTTAAAAGGAGAGCAAGAGAAAAGAAACATAGATTAGTATGAGAGGGAACAGTCTAGGAGGTTCCTGGAGTGTGCTGGGCTTAACTTCCTGACACAACAGGTGAGGGAACCGACTATGGAAGGAGCCCTGCTGGATCTGCTGTTTGTAAACAGAGAAGGACTTGTGGGGGATGTGACAGTTTGAGGCCGCCTTGGGCATAGTGACCATCAAATGATAGAGTTTTCAGTTCTCAAAGGAGCAAGGAGGGAAGGCAGCAGAACTGCCACCATGGACTTCTGGAGGGCAGACTTTGGTCTTTTCAGGAGCCTGCTTGACAGAGTCCCTTGGGAGGCAGTCCTGAAGGGTAAAGGAGTCCAGGAAGGATGGATGTTTTTCAAGAAGGAAGCCTTAAAGGCACAGGAACAGGCTGTCCCCAAGTGCCGTAAAATGAGCCATTGGGGGAATAGACTGGCCTGGCTGAACAGAGAGATATGGATACAACTCAGGGGAAAAAGGAGAGTTTATGGCCTTTGGAAGAAGGCACAGGCCACTCAGGAAGGCTACAAAGATGTTGTAAGGCTACGTGGGGAGAAAATTAGAAAGGCCAAAGCCCAACTAGAACTTAACCTGGCTTTGGATGTTAAGAACAATAAAAAGAGTTTCTATAAATACATTAGTAACAAAAGGAGGACTCAGGAGAATCTCCATCCTTTATCAGATGAAGGCGGTAACATAGTGACAAAGGATGAGGAGAAGGCTGAGGTACTTAATGCCTTCTTTGCCTCAGTCTTTAGTAGTAGAGTCAGTTGTTCCCTGAGTACCCAGACCCCTGAGCTAGCAGATAGGGGAGGGGAGCAGAATGAAGCCCCCATTATCCAAAGGGAGATGGTGAGGGACCTGCTCCAACACCTGGACATACACAAGTCTACAGGCCCAGATGGGATCCAGCCGAGGGTACTGAGGGAGCTGGTGGAAGTGCTCACCAAGCCACTTTCCATCATTTACCAGCAGTCCTGGCAAACCGGGGAGGTCCCAGTTGACTGGTGACTAGCAAATGTGATGCCCACCCACAAGAAGGGCTGGAAGGATGATCTGGGGAACTACAGGCCTGTCAGTCTGACCTCAGTGCCTGGGAAGGTCATGGAACAAATCATCTTGAATACCATTATGTGGCCCATGAAGGACAACCAGGCGATCAGGCCAGTCAGCATGGGTTCATGAAAGGCAGGTCCTGCTTAACAAACCTGATCTCCTTCTATGACAAAGTGACCCTCTTGGTGGATGAGGGAAAGGCTGTGGATATTGTTTACCTGGGCTTTAGTAAGGCCTTTGATACAGTTTCCCACAGCATCCTCCTGGAGAAACTGGCTGCCCATGGCTTGGACGGGAGTACTCTACGCGGGTTAAAATCTGGCTGGAGGGCTGGGCCCAGAGAGTGGTGGTGAATGGAGTTAAATACAGTTGGCGGCCAGTCACAAGTGGTGTCCCCCAGGGCTCAATATTGGGGCCAGTTCTCTTTAATATCTTTATCAATGATCTGGATGAGGGGATTGAGCGCACCCTCAGTCAGTTTGCAGAGGACACCAAGTTGGGCTGGAGTGCTGATCTGCTTGAGGGTAGGAAGGCTCTACAGAGGGATCTGGACAGTCTGAATCGATGGGCCAAGGCCAATGGTATGAGGTTCAACATGGCCAAGTGCTGGGTCCTGTGCTTGGGTCACAACAACCCCATGCAGTGTTACAGGCTTGGGGAAGAGTGGCTGGAGAGCTGCCTGGCAGAAAAGGACCTGGGGGTGTTGGTCGACAGCTGGCTGAATATGAGCCAGCAGCGTGCCCAGGTGGCCAAGAAGGCCAATAGCATCCTGGCCTGTACCAGGAATAGTGTGGCCAGCAGGACTAGGGAAGTGATCATCCCCCTGTACTCGGGGGCTGGTGAGGCCCCATCTCGAGTAATGTGTCCAGTTTTGGATCCCTCACCACAAAAAAGACATTGAGGTGCTGGAGCGGGTCCAGAAAAGGGCAACGAAGCTGGTGAGGGGTCTGGAGAACAAGTCTCATGAGGAGCGGCTGAGGGAGCTGGGGTTGTTTAGCCTGGAGAAAAGGAGGCTGAGGGGAGACCTCATCGCTCTCTACAACTACCCCCAAGATTGGGGTCAGTCTCTTCTCCCAAGTACCAGGCAATAGGACAAGAGGAAATGGCCTCAAGTTGCGCCAGGGGAGGTTTAGACTGCATATTAGGAAAAATTTTTACACTGAAAGGGTTATTAAGCATTGGAACATGCTGCCCAGGGAAGTGGTAGAGTCACCATCCCTGGAGGTATTTAAAAGACAGATAGACATAGTGCTTAGAGATATGGTTTAGTGATGGTTTTTGTCGGAGTTAGGTTGATGGTTGGACTAGATGATGTGAAAGGTCCCTTCCAACCTAGGCAATTCTATGATTCTATGATTTTCACAGGAAAAAAATTATACTAGTCTATGTGAAACTAAATCTTCTTTTTATATCTCTGCTTTCATATGAGAGCTTTTTATCAGCATGCATCACATACCACTGCATGTCTCTTCATTGTGAATCTTGCTATTCTACACAATGCCAAAGAACATTCAATTGTTAAAAGTTTATGCATTTAAAAAATGCACTCATAAAGGCACAGCTATTTTTGCCATATTATTACAGTTTCTTTTTCTTTTGAGAAATCTTCAGTGTCAATACAATTGGGAGCGTTCTTTTGCAATTTCATTAAAGAGGAAGGATGGATGATTAATGTCTCCTTATTGAAATCAACACCAGCTGGATTTTATGTCCCAGTCATAATGCATAAAGACTGTATGTGTTCAGCATATGAGCAGCAGAACAGAGAGGTTCTGTTGCCTGTTTATTTTTCTTATATGGCAAAGAGAAAAAAGCATTATAAAAATAATAATAATAGGGAAAAGGGAACATGAGAAACAGAGTGGCTTTAAAGATTCAAGTCTGAAGAAAGCTAACATCAATAGCAGTCAAAAATACTGCTTAGGTCCGTGTATTCATTTCCAAAAGAAACTTTTAACATTTAACCGAAGTATGGCAAAACAGACACAAAGTGCACAGAATCACAAGTTTAAACAGCTGTTTTCAGAAAGACGAGATTTACTTTGCTGCAAAAATATTTTTGTTAGAAAAAAAAAGTAAAAATTCCAGAATAAAGAAGACCACAGTTGCAAGTCAGCCTTTTAGGTCAGAGGTACTTTATGTCCTTGGTTAGGAAACATTAATAAAAACATCTAGAAAGAAAGAAAGAAGTAGCCTGTATTGATCCCCATGGATGGACAAGACCATTTCAAACTAGCTTCTTGTATCAAACAAAAACAGTCTTCCAGACAGTTCTGTTGAGGAATATCTGATATGAACATAAGTGGGACCATTCCGCTACCAAAAAAAAAAACCCAAAACCAAAAAAAAACCCAACAAAAAAAACCCCCAAACTTAGAGTGTTAGAAACATGAGTCTGAAAAAATATGTAGTCCTTCCTTGAAGTGTAAAGCATACATTTAGAAAAGAAAGTAGGATTCAATTGTTTTATCAAAATAGATGATCATTATTTTATTTTTTCCCCTGTGTAACCTGGCTTGGATTAAAACAACAGAAATAGCAAGGTGTTTGATAATCTGTGCAAGAATATTCCTACTCAGAGGAAAAAAAAGAAAGCAAGATGGCATCATTGTCCTCTTTTTTTAATTCATAGCACATAAAAATTCATAGGAAAGGAAGAAGTAACAGCGATTTTGTAGGAGAAAATCCAGCTCTCATATTTAAAATTGTTTGAAGTGTTTGAAAGTTGACAGACTCAGTTGCAGTGGATTTTTAATTGAACTTGCTGTGTAATACTTCTAATGCTTCTAAGGGCTAGGAAAGCTAACTGCTGTAGGAAGCTGACCTTTAAGATCAAATCTGACTTAAGACTACAGTTTACATTGCATTGACTAGTAGTATTCTATCACATTATCTTAGCATTTCATAGAATCATAGAATTGTTAGGGTTGGAAGGGACCTTGAAGATCAACCCCCATGCCATGGGCAGGGACATCTCCCACTAGATCAGGTTGTTCAGAGCTCCATCCAGCCTGGCCTTAAAAACTTCCAGGGATGGGGCTTCCACCTGTTCCAGTGTCTCACCACCCTCATGGTGAAGAACTTCTTCCTAACGTCCAATCTGAATCATCCCATCTCTAGTTTTAATCCATTCGCTCTAGTCCTACCATTTGTTACTGACTAGGACAAAATGTATTGCTAGACGTGTATTCTATTATAACTCTGAGTTTAATTTTGTGTCCTGCAACAAACTTTAGATAATGAGGCTGTCATTCAGATTGGTGTCCAGTTGTGGGGTAAAAGAGCAAGCAAGAGAAGAATCCTTAGGACAATAAAATATGAGCACAGTAAGGAGTAAATGTCTTTGGATCTTCAGTTGAACATATTGAAAGCACTACAGATTAGATAAGTGTGTGTGAGAAACATCTAGCAATTCTCTCTAAACATGTGTATGACTGCCCAAATGCAAGTTGCTCTGTAACTTTTTGCATTTCATTTAGGGTTAGAACTAAAAAAAGTCCAGTGAAATTCCTAATAATTTAAAGAACAGGTCATTGTTGGCATAAAATTATTAATTTTATCTTTTTATAAAACCTCATGATAAATATATGCTAATAGAAAAATTTTCTCTGCATTTAAAAAATAATCAAGTAATCAGCAATCAGAAAATTTTGTGCATTATTCACAGTTCAAATACTGCAAGATTAGGTTAATGCAAAAGAACTTTGGCCCTTAATTTTGTTGGCAGCAGCACTGCATCCTAAAAGTAATATCTTTTAGAAGGACACTGATTGGACTTTATTCCTCATTCCAGATATGTTTGCAGACTGAAGAGAAAACAACTCTCCCTAATCCTATGTGAGGTGAAGAATATAAACCACACTATTTAAAAAACCTTTTAGAGCTGATTAAAAATAAACTTGAATAAACACGAAAATCAGAAAGTTTTGTGTGTGTGGACCATTTGCGCAGGGATTCAACCATTTTCTATTAAAGGAATTTCTTTGTGAAAAAGAAAATCTAATTATAAAGAAACATTAATACAGTATTTGTACAACTCATCCAATCATTTGGTTATATTCTATAAATAAAGATTCTATAACTTTAAAATGCATCTTTCTTTTTATGTGATTATATTTGAATGTCCTGGCTATTGAAACAGATACAATAGGTTGCTTTTCCTCTGTTACGAAATGGAAACCAGGTAAAAATTTGCCTTAAGGGAGGCCCTAGGGAAAAAAATGCCTGCACAAAAAGGTCTCTCCTCTCCAGCTTGGCAACAGGAGAAAGTCAGTGCATTTAATGGTATTAGAATCTACTACTTCACCTCAGAGTGCAAAACATCTTAAAATACATCAGAAGGTTCAAAGCACGGATGAGGTCCTGGCCCTTTTCATTACATGATTGCAGAAAAGACTGGATGTTCCTTGACAGCCAACTACACCATGTATAAACTCTAATTTGAATGATACTTCCACCACTGTGAAACTGATTAAAGCCACACTTAACTTCAGAGACATGTGTTGTAAATATGCATGCGAAATGCATTCACTATTATGCATTTCTTAAAGTATGTCTTCCTATTTTCCCTAAATTTCATTCCAAATAGAAGGCTATGTGTTAATTTCATATTATCGTTGCACAAACTGCAAAATATATGTCTTAATATTTTATCTCTTATTTTATTTAAGTGATTCATTTCCTAGTGTCCTAGTCTTAAAATAGCTCTGTTTTTTTTTTACTGCTCAAATTATGTTTACCCGTTGCCATATTAGCACAACTTCCAGAGATCGAGAAATAGGGAACAAGGGAGAAAGTTTACAAATTCCAATATATACTGTTAAAGGATTGAATATATTTCTGAAATGCAGAATTGCAGACTGTCTTTAAAATGCAAAACCATGTCCCACATTAATCTTACTGTGATGATGCCCAGCTAGTATGATCATTTCTAATCATCTCATAGACTAATGACTGTCTATCAAACAAGCAAATTCTAAAAAGTCAAAGTCCTATTGTAAGTCACTTCCAAAATGAATACAGCGAATGTTATCGTGAGTTAAAATACTGACTCCTCTCTTACCTGAACTCCTTTTCAAGCTCAAGTCACTGCGGTTATTACAGCACTTCTGCTTCTACCATAGGAAGTCCTCAGAGAAGCTAAGTACAGTAAGTGCAAGCGAATTCTCAAGAAGCAGGTGCTACAAAGAGAGCAGAAGATAAGCAAATTGGATTATCTGCTCAGTGAACCCGCCTGCAGACATACTTCACAGCCTTTTCTGATTTGTTTGATGAGCCTTTACCAGGGAAGGTCCATATTCCATATGATGTTGGTAATCTACTGAAAGCCTGAAGGATGACAGTTGCTCTGGATAATCGCTTACTTGCTTTCTGTCTAGGCAAGAGGACTGAAGCAAGCAGTCTACATGGCGTCAAAGAAGGGAAAATCCTGCATACAAAATGGCTGTCATTAACTTAATTAATACACAGAAACAAAACTCATTCATCTGTTTATTCTAGGAGGTACCATCTCCCAACTGCTAATCAATTTGTATCCAAGTTCTTTACCTGTCTCTGGGAGTTGGCAGAATACTTTCATTACAAATTCACAGCAAACAGGTAGCAAGCCCTTTTAAAGATAATTACTAAACTACTGTTGCACCTTGCTGTGAATTAACCTCATTAGCCTCTCAAGGGTAGTCTTAGTAGGCACATGACACCAAAACAAGAGAGTTCCCATGCCTCTTCTAAATTTATCTCACCTCATATCTAATCTGATGATAGTAAAATAAAACCCATCAATTAGGCATGATACAACATTAAGTAGCTGGTGTCTGGATGATGTGATTTTTCTACATCACTAAGTTCTTAATGGGAAAAAAAAAATCTTATTCTTCTGCCTACTTACACACCGGAGAAAAGACTGGACGTGGTAGTTCAACCTGTGGACTGCATCTACTCATTTAGCAAATAAACCAAGACAAGTTATCTATTGGTGCATATTGTGCTGTCATGCAGTAATCTGAATTATGTTCATTATTTATGGTTGGAAATGTTGCTTGTAATACTGCATCCTGTTGTTGCAAACAAGATCTGGAGCCAGAAAAATGCATCTTTCCTCAGATATTTCCTCAGATATCCTCAGATATTATGGACCTGTCCCTTTTGGAACAAGCATTAGACTTGTTCAAATCTCTCTATCCCAGTAGAAAGAGAAAGCCTATGTCCAATAGCAGAGTCAAAACAAGCAAACAAGAAACAAGCTCTGCTTTGAAGGACATTGCTGGAAAAGACAACACAACATTCTATAGACTTTTCTTAATAAATTCCAAGGAAAATATTCATGGCTCTGTACCCTATATAATATTCCCTGATAGATCAACTTGTGGTTTGGATTTTTTTTCCTCATTACTTGGCATATGTTATTATACCAGACTCCAAAAAGTAAAGGCTACTATAGAACAGAGATGGAATACCTCTGCTTTAGTGCAAAACTGAACTAAATACAGACAATTCTTTCTGGGTATGGGCACGATCCCTGCTCAGAATTCTGAAACTGGTTCTGTATATCTTGATACAAATAGAGATGGGATTAATTTATTTTTTTTTTTTTTTAGGTTTTTAAATGAATGATGTGAACTAGCTGGGAGAGATGCCAGGATATTTTTTTCTTTAAACCTCAAACAAATCAACCCCATACTCCTCCCTGCTCTCCAGGTTATTTTTTTCACAGCTATAATCCCAAGCAAGAGCTCAGGGGAAAAATACTAAGGGAATTTGAGAAGATTGCTCAAACTGCCATTGTGTTGTAGTTCCAAAAGGGATACTGAGATTTTTCAGAGTATCAGAGTACACCAACATACCATGTAAACAACACCCAGATCATGAGTATCTAATGGACTGGAGGAAAGGAAAAAAAAAGGTACATCTACAGACGGAAATAAGTATCTTTTCTAGGACAGATTTTTCTTACAGAAATAGTCACTTTCCTTTTGTCCCTTGAAAAAATTCATACATATAATATGAAAAAATAAAGGGCAGCTGTCTTTGATAATTCTTCTGTGGAAGGAAATGATAGAATTTCAATAAGAAAACAGATCTGCTAGCTACATCATAATGGATTCAGAAATGCCTAAATTCACTTTACCCAAAATTTTTCAGCCAATTAAATATGTTAGCTAATCCAGTCAAAATACAGATACTGTTTAGTTGCATGTAGTCCTCCCAGGGCACTTTATTGCGTGCTTTTTCTTTTTTTTTTTTTTTGAGAAGAAGAGAAAGGTATGGGTTTTTTTTGGAATTGGTATTGCCTTCCTGAAGCAAAACTTCTCCTTGAAGAACTTATAAAAAACACATGGTCAAGGAAGGTAAGCAGAGGAAACGTATTTCTCATTTGACATCTTTTGTAGACTCTTATCAGAGAGACCTTGATACCTAGTATAGTCAGTCTTGAAAAGAAGGAAGAAAACACAGACTGAAAAGCAGAGTTGCTTGCAGGAATGTGACTGGACGCTCATATTGTGACACAGTTATTGTGTTCTCTAAGGCAGACAGCTCTTTTTCAAAATGTAATATTTTGCTGAAGGAGAAGTATTCATCACTGCCCGCATGCCTCGTTTAGTGTTTATGCTAGAGGAGCCTGATCTATACTCTCTTTCCTTTTGTACATTATCATCCACTCACATTTCTGCTTTTGTCTAAATTATGAGTAGTTTAGATAAAATACAATGTGAGCAGTGTAAGTCTTGAAACCTGACATACCATATGGATATCATATGCCATCTCCTCAATGCTTTTTTTTGCATTGTGGTTAAACTCACAGCTTTTCCTGTACCTGAGGTTTCTCCCATCTGTCTCCTCAGACATTTGTTTTAGTGCAGCCTATAACAGCTAAAAAGTATTTTCAGTTCTTGTCAAATTTGGTTAGAACTGCCCCAAGGTTCAAGTAAGAAGGAAAGAAGAAGGTGGGAGAACTGGAAAAGGTCAAAAGATGATGATTCCTTAGATAACTAGCCTAAAATGTTTAATCCAACTGAAACTACAAACATCTTAACTTGATTAAGATTGTAAACCATTTCACTTGCTTGTGAGAAATGCTTTTCAAAACAGCATGAAAAGTAACTTAGCAGCAGTATACCTTTTTCCTGGAATGATTAAAACCTTCCTTGGATGAAATCACAACCCCAGCAGGATTAAGTGAGCCAAGTACTGAGAAGTTAGGTAGGGAATAAGTATTGAAGACCCTCCTTTGTTCCATGACAACAGCCATTAATCATACTCAACCAACTCCTGTGACACTTCTGTGTTTGCCTTAAAATTATTGCCTTAAATTAACTAGCACGGACTCAACTGCTTAAGAACTCTTCCCCAAATCCTTCCTAACCCAATCAGTCTTCCCCAGCTATTACACCTTCCATCAAGTGCTGGGTCGTAAACAGTATTCATCCACTCACAGTATTCCTCTTCCTCTGGGAGGCTCTAAACAGTTCCCTCTATTTTATTCTTTCCTTTGCGATTGCTGGGAGGCAGGATTTTTCTCTCCCTAATTCATAAGAAGTGTTCTTATAGGGTATCGTGCTCTCTGCTTAATAACTTGGCTTTATGGCTGGCTACCTGCTGTCATGTGGAAAAATCCTCTAGCTGCAGGTTATTCCTTCTCCTTTTAAGAATCCGGATGATAAACATCACTTTTATGTTTGCTATTCTGAACTATTCCCTATCATCATCTCTTTGTTATCGCTGGCAAACTTCTCAAACACTTTAACAAAGTTTTCATTAAGTCTGGGCATGCAAACTTTTTGAAAACTTCTCTAGAAACTTGAAGAAATGCAGAATGTAGCTCTGTAGTAATTTATTTCTAGTCCATTAATTTAAACACTGTACAGCAGAAGACAGTGATATTTTACAATGATAAGTGTCAATTCACGATACAAGGTAAGGCCTAATTGGGACTGACATTTTTATTTACACAGGGAGAAAAGTCATATCCATTCTTTCTTGAAAAATAAATACTTTCCCAATATTTTATATTAATTTGAGTATATTAGCCCCAGAATGAATTGTAGAAACCAAGCTTTTCAGCTTCATTTGTCAAGCTGTGATTGCAATTTGTGAGAGTATATATCATGGGCCAGGGTTTTTATTGCTTCAGAAAATTGAAAAATCCACAAAGTTTAATTTTGTTACATATATTCTATATTCATAAAAAGAAAGAGTACTTGAAGTAACCAAATAATAGATATTTGGAATCATTTTGGTGTTCGTTTTTTGATGATTTTTGTGTTGATTTTCTTATTCTCAAAATGAAAATATTATGAAAATATTGTACATTTCCAAAATGTTGCAGAGATGAAAAGAATCTGCCAAAGAAACCTAAAAGACAGATTAACAATAAGTACCAGCTCTCCTGGCCAGTGTGGATGGCAATCATTTGTCCTCATACACAGTTGAGCAACATAGAGTCTGACTGATGCCAGAAGAAAGTGAATCATCTTTCTCCTTCACGATATAACCTTACTATAATGAGCAGGTATTACAGAGGATATTCACATTAAACTAATTTCTTGCTAGCTCAAAATACATTAGAAGAATTATTTATCAGTAACAATCAGAATGAGACAAATACTATGAAATCAAGGAAGCAGAAGTGGAAAGTTTCAGTCTTAAAGGTCCACAGACCTTGTGTTCAGACAGCAGAGAGATGTATGAAAACTCAATATAAACATCTAGGGACTAGAACAACTTGTAAACTAGTTAAACTTTCTTTTTCACCTTTCTTGATAGAAATGTTATTCTTTAGACCTACAACAGAATCTGCAAAAAAATATTTTCCTCAGTTGAAGTTCAATTAATGGACATACTAGCTTGAGTAGCAATGAGCAGTGTTGGGAGGAACAGAAAACATGAGAAACATAGTGTAGTGTTTTTCCACAATGCAATGTGAAATGAAATGTTTTTCACACACCAAAAGTCCATCAAATTCACAAAGCACTAACTACTATGCCCTCTGCTCCATTATTTTTCACCTGTGTATACAGTGCTTACATGGAAGTGAAAGTACAAAGCTCTTTCCTACATTTGTTTTGTTCCTGTGAAAGTGAAAAACCCTCTTTTTCCTTCCTAAAATGTTAACCATATTGTGTTTCAGGGTAGAAGTACAGATTTTCACCTTTATCGCATTAACAGATTATAGAATTCTCCCATTTTAAAATACTTTCATACAATGTTTAAATCTATACAATTTTAAATACAAAATATGACCTGCATAACAGCTTCTCTAGGTTTGGGTTGTAATTTTTTTTTTAATAGCTTACTGCAAGGTTGCATTACAAGTATGTTACAAAAGTACAATCCTCTTCTACTTTAATTTGCTTTGTTGGCTGCTACAGGTCATTGCAAGGAACCAAAGTAATGCAAAGGAATTAAACTGTTTAATTTTTCTGTTTAAAATAGCTTAAGAAAACAGTTTTGAACATAATTACCATGTTCTTTTGCATTCATTTTGTAAGACATGCAAAGGATCATACTCTAGTCTTTGAAAGAAGGAAAATAGCATTCAGAATGACATACACATCTCAAAGTCAAGGAAATTCAAACGGAAAACTTCAGATTCTTAAACCATGGACTATGAATGTTCAATACAAACATTCCAGTAGGCTTTATACAAGGAGAATGATTGTCTCCACAGATCCCCAAACTACAAGTTAGCATTGCGTGTAAAATGTTCCACTACATGGAGATAACTAGGAAGACACATCTGTCCTGTGTAAGTGATTTCTTGTTCTTCTGAGTTCAGTATAACATTTATGGCATTTTGTCTCATTACTTTTGTTCATGTTGGATGAAAGGGCCATCATAACAACTGATATTCATAACATACAACTACAATAGACTAATTGAAGTAACATTTCTTACACACCACAGCCTCAGACACTGTGAAGGCCAGTCTTCAAATATTTACTCTCCTCCTCTTCTAAATTAAAAGCTCTATTGCATTTAGAATATGGGAAGTTACACGTGCTGCTTCTTTCTTAGTGACAGGGTGTTGGGTGAAACGGGGCCAAGTGGTTTTGGCAGAAGATAAACCCCCTTGCATTCTAACACTCCTCACCGAGGTGGGAGGCTAGGTGTGGCTGGGTTTAAATTCTGAGTGATGCCCAATTCAGCACTATCAGTCCAATCGCGTTTAATATGTATTAAACTATTAAACTAATAGTGGACTGCACCTTCAGTCTAGTCGTGCTCCTGAACTAGCACGGCCTCTCTCAAGTTTTGGTCGCGTTCAGTGAGAAAGCGAAACAGCTAGCTACTTAACCAGTGCAGTTTATTTAAACAACAGATATACAGGTTCTTTAGGATTGCCAGTGATAAATACACTGTCTGCAAAGCACGTGCAAATAAAGATATTGCTAAGTATACAAACGCGCGACAAAATTATAAACAATACAGCCTGGCTATAAATGTAGGGTAGAGATTCTCTAGAGAAATTTCTAAGTCCCCGAGAAAGCGCTCGGTGTAATCGAAGTCTTACCCAAAGGCGTCCCTATGGGGGGGAAGAAAGGCTCAGCCCGTCGACTGATCCCGGAAATCAGCGGCGGAATTCTTCGTGATGGTGTCTTCCCTGACATCCCCTCTCTCTTGGGCTATTTTTATATTATTTTTTTATCTTCAAAGTGGAGTTTGAGTGACTTTAGTCATACGTACTTTTATTATGATTAATGTATTCAAGGAGGAGTGTTCACACCTCAGGGGCGGATAGCCTCCGGGATGGAGGTGTGTTTTGGTACATTGTGGTGAGCAAAGTTCGCACAAAAGGACAGCATTTCATCAACATTCGACGAAATGTTGGCTCGGGTAGCGTGTAGGCCGCTTATCAGTTCCGTAGTACCATCTCGTCCCCATATCTGCTATTCGTCACAAGGGAAGGCCACGGAACAAGCGCGTTCCGTTCCATCCCTCCTGTAGTTTTGCAAACAACCTTGTACAGGGAATCACAGATGTTGCATTCTTCGTGTGCCAGCTGCGGCTGTATTCTACCTCAGAAGCCTCTTGATTTTATGACTTTCCTTAATGTGTGAACAATGCTGTATTTTTGTATTCTTGGCCAATTTAGTAATTATTCCACACAGGGTATCGCTTTGCTTTTATCCTTGTATTTGGTCGATTTTACATAGCAGAGATAGCGAAAAACAAGCAAATAAATGTGATTAGCTTAAAAGAACAATCAGCTAGTTAAATAGGTAATTGAGTATTTAAAACCTCTGCTGAAAGAAAATCTAAATGCAGTCCCTTTATAAGTTTCTTATACCCAGTTGCTCCTTCTGTACCTGTCTTTATTGTTGCTAATATCTTATTGAGTGATTTGACTTTACCTTATTTAAAGGTTTTGGTCAGTCTAGCTACACCTATTGTTGGTACATAGGCAACATGCTATGCTCGTACAGACCATACACTCCAGTGACCACCTGGCTGTGGGAAAGGTGTGCTTAGCACTGCCTGCACCTCACAGCCCGAGGCCTTGGATCATCCAGAGCAGGGGCCCTGCTCGCACAGACCACAGTCCTCTCCCTGCCTCCACATGGGGCATCCATAGGACGGAAGCCTAACTCTTGCACTGGGGCACTAGTGTATCAGGATTTAACCTTTGTGATAGCAGCAGCTAGAATTGAACCCAGTTTGGCCAACCCTTTAAAATGAATCTGCCAAGACGGTCTCCTGTATCAATGTAACCAAGCTCAAAAGGCTTTGAATATCTAGAAGGCTGGACTATATTTCTGTATAGTCTAGGATAATTAACTTACTAAATAGAAAAACACTTAGTGAACTATAGAAGACAGAAATTAAAGTGTTAACAAGGAACTTTTTTCCAGCCATTGTCTTTACAGTGCAGCTCCTTGCTTCCAGTGTTTGTTTCGATTAACTAAATGAGCTGCAGCAAACTCCACTAAGTGCTTTTGGGTCTCTATGTGGTTCCTTCCATTCTTTAGAGTGCTGTCCATCTGCTTATCCTCTGCCTGAGCTGCAGCTCACCAGTCTAAACCCCTTCCAGCCTCTGCATGCTTCTTCCTCAAACCTGCCTCAAGGCCTCTCTCCTACACCACACTTGATCCCTCCTGCCCCAGGGTACATACCTGGCATATAGCTGACAGCACACAAAACTGTTTCCATCTATCACAACAGTGTAGAAACAACTGTTAGTGATGTCAAATCCTTGGGGGGGTGAAGGGGGGGAGAGGGGTGCCAGGGGGAAGAGTATTGTTGCTACTGTCAGTACTGCAGAAGTTATCAAGCATATTATAACAACATCTTGCTGATACAAGCTTTGATAAGCAAATATGTGAGGTGTCATTTGGCAAAGAAATAGCAATGCAATCTTAATCTACATTCATATTGTAATACCTGACTGAACTGAAAATGGGGTAGTAGAATCCAGGCAGAGATATGCCCGATGGAGCCTATGCAATTCCTGAACTCCCTGGCGCAGGCAGTCTGCAGGGGAACCAGAGAGGTGCTGCAGGCTTAAGGTAGAAAGATACAGGGCTTTCAGAATGAGTCACCCAACAAGATGTCACATCAGCAAAGCAGTCTCTTTGTCTTGAATTTCTATATGAAGATACTTAATTCGTCACGTTGTCATACTACCTTTATGCTTTCTTTACCCAGGCCTTCCAATATCCTTTCAATTTTTGCATTTCTGAAAGGAGAAGGGTCGTATTAAGGCCTTAAAGTCAGAAGCAAAAAGACTTACTAGACCAAATTTGCCAAACCAAAGCCAGAATTAAAACAAAAGAAAACCTGCATTAAAATGGATATTGTTTTACTTTAACAAGCTCTTTCAAAAAACACCACTTCGTATGATGTGCCAACTTTCACATGAAATCAATATTTGAAGGCAGAGATCTGAACATTAATGCATCAGTTATTGTCTAATGCACTCGTGGGCAAAAATGATCCATTTTACATATTTCCAATCTAAAAAGCTTCCTTAATGTACAATTAAAGGCATCTTTAATCCAAGGCTTAGATTTAACCAACAGCTTGTTGTACTCTGTCCAAGTCTGTCTATACACAAAAAAGCAGTTTCCCTGCTCCACCTATGAGTGAATGGGCATGATATCCTTTAAGCTTTAATAAGCAGAGTAGAAGAAACAGTCTGATTTCTAACATGAGATGCACACGGGTATATCTCAGAACACAAAGTTTCTGGGAAAAATAACGCATAGCCATCCCCCGGTATCACTTAAAACTCAAGAATACTTAACGTTTCTAGAATAGCATACCTTTTTCACAAAAATTGGCTTGATCAAGTAACTGTGGAAATCAAGATAGCAATCACATATTTGAGATCTGAGCTGTAGCACTGAAGTAAGTTTTCAGCTCTTTCTTCTTTTCCCTGAGAGGCTATTAGATAAGAATTACATTTATCAAAGTTATCTTTCTTTATTGTAAGCTATCCTTCAATGAATATAAGCTTTAGTATATATCAGATAAGACTATTTTAATTTTAACACTATAAATAGCATAAGAAAACCTTTTAATACCTTGTAAAGGAGATATAAATAGTATTGACTTGCTGAGTATGTCTCTCATCATCCCAGAAAAAGTTAGTTTAGTCCTTAGAACTAGAGTAAAACCTGCTTATTTAATCTGCTCATTTGCACACTCTCTTATGCTTAATAGCCCACAACGAGCAACTGTAAAACTTCTACTGCATAAATTGCACTAAACTTTATGGTAACTATTACTATCTTTTCTGATCCTTGCTAAATTATTTCTCCACTCCTTCCATGTGATACGTAAAGCCTCCTCTTTTCCAGGTTTTACTCCCTGATGGAAAGCTGTTACCGCCTCTATTGTTACCTCTGCATTTTACATAGGGAAAGTAACCTGCTAAAAAGAGGCAACCATTACTTTTACCATATGGCTTCTGGAGTCCTTGGACAGCGGGTCAGTTCACACTCCCAAATGCTATACCCCATATACATTAAAACAAATAAAAATACCAAGGCTAGAGCACTGTTTATACAGAAGGGAGCACCAAGAGCAGGGCTATTCCCTCAGGGGGAGCAAACTGGGAGCTGAGGGGAGCCACAGCCCAGGCCTGGGGCCCCACCAACATGGCACCATCCCCCAGCACCGCAGTAGGCATACGGGTAGGACCAGCAGCTTGGTGACCAGCAGATACACCAGGACCACAGTCCAACCAGGGAGACCATGCAGACCCTCAGGAACAGAGCTAAATCAGGCCCCAGCCTGAGTTTATATGGAATCCTTGTTCAGAGGAGGCCTCAGGTGAGGCTGCTCAGGGCAGTTAAGGCCTATTAGTGCACACAGGGCTTTGATATTATTTACTGAAACCCTTTTTTCTTTAAGGTGCTGTGTTTTTGTTGTATTTGCAACATGCCACTCTGCACGTGAGTATTTTGCTATAAATGACACAGGTGGACATTGTACACATTTGGTGTATAACACCCCAGCTCTTTACAGAGTCACTTACGGCTTTTCAAATGTGGTTTGCATTAAAGTGATGTATTTTTTACTAGAAGCTACTTTATTATACAGTCATTCTTTAAGTATATTTTTGGGACATTTCTGAAGTGCTTTATCACAGTATCACAGTATTTTCAGCATATCAGTGCATATGTCTGTGGGTACATGAGTCAGAAAAATACTTGTAAGAGTCTCATTTTAAATTTACTTCTGCAGTGGCTTAAGCTCCAGTGACGACTTCTACAAAAGGTGCTACATTAATTCTCACAAGTAAGCTCACGTAGCTGACATTGTGCAAACATTATTGCAGTTGAAATACATGGCCTCTGTAGTTTTCCTGTATTTTGAAGAACTTAAGGTTGATATTTTGAGTTTATATTACACAAAAGTTTAGCAATGTTCGTCTTCAAAAATCAGAGGGTTTTTTTTTGAAAACTGTTCCTTTCCTTACACTTTCTCCAGAGGAATTTGGTCTATTGGAACATATTGTTTCACTTCTGATGAGATCACTGCTATTATTGGAAAGTTGGCAGTTGATTATAAATAAAACACAAAAAATCTTTTTCTAGTCCATACAATACTCTCACAAAGTCACCAGCAGATCATATATAATACCATATATAACATGTTCTAAACATGACACCTATTTCTTTTTGTAGCTAGAAAATTTCATTAGAACATTTCTGTTTTTACTTAATAAATATACTCAACAGCTGTAGTAGACAAACAGTATGTGCTTTCCTCCTAACAGCTTTGAAAGCCCAGCTTAACACTGAATTAACATAAATGTGGAAATAGCAATGACAGACTTTTATGCTTTTGTGCCTCCAGAAGGAAAGTCACATGGAGATCCCAGCAGCTCTAAGGGACCTCAGGTTTAATTCCTAATTAAGGTTCAGAAACAGATTGGAGATGTGCTAAAAAGCTTTGAACACATTAATCAGAGACTAGCACGTGCAGAAAGTATTTATGCTATATCTAAGTAACAACATGACATGACCGTATGGTTTCTCTCTGGCATGCTTGTGCTGCCAGCTGTGAACTGGCCAACATCTATAACCACAGCTGTGACTACAGAGTTTAGCTGGACTAGTGCTAAAATACTTATCAGGTGAATTACTGTATCCTCAGCAGAGCTATCCTAGAGGTGATGCTCTATGCTGAGGGCCCTCCTGCAATATCTGGGGTTTTACTTCTGGATTAATATTAGTGCAAATGTGCTCGCATGTGCTTCAGTCACACTTCATTTGGCTGTGCAGAGACATTCACTTTCAGGTTCATCTGATGAACCTGAAAGTGAACAAGTCCATGGGACCCGATGGGATACACACACGGGTACTGAAGGAACTGGCGGATGGGGTTGCTAAACCGCTCTCTATTATATTCCAAAAGTCATGGCAGTCTGGTGAAGTCCCCACTGACTGGAAAAGGAGAAACATAATCCCCCTTTTCAAAAAGGGAAAGAAGGATGAACAAGGGAGCTACAGGCCAGTCAGTCTCACCTCCGTGCCTGGTAAGATTATGGAGCAGATCCTCCTGGAGGCACTGCTGAGGCAGAAGAATAACAAAGAGGTGATTGGGTACAATCAACATGGCTTCGCCAAGGGCAAATTGTGCTTGACAAACCTGGTGGCCTTCTATGAGAAAGTCACAACATCAATAGACAAGGGGAGAGCAACTGACGTCATTTACCTGGACCTGAGCAAAGCCTTTGACACTGTCACGCATGACAGTGTGATCTCCTGGTCTCCTGGTCTCCAAGCTTATAAAATATGGCTTTGATGAACTGACAATTCAGTGGATAAAGAACTGGCTTGACGGATGCACCCAAAGAGTGGCTGTCGAGGGGTCCATGTCCAAGTGGAGGCCAGTGACAAGTGGAGTCCCTCAAGGATCAGTACTAGGACCGGTCTTGTTTAACATCTTCGTCAGTGACATGGACAGTGGCATAGAGTGCACCCTCAGCAAGTTTGCCAACGACACCAAGCTGTGTGGGGCGGCTGACACGCTGGAGGGAAGGGATGCCATCCAGAGGGACCTTTACAGGCTGGAGAGGTGGGCCCCTGCCAACCTCATGAAGTTCAACCAGGCCAAGTGCAATGTCCTCCATCTGGGTCAGGGCAATCCCAAGCACCGATATAGGCTGAGCAGTGACTGGCTTGAGAGCAGCCCTGAAGAAAAGGACTTGGGGGTGCTGGTAGACGAGAGGCTCAACATGAGCCGTCAGTGTGCACTAGCAGCCCAGAAAGCCAATCGTATCCTGGGCTGCATCAGGAGAAACGTGGCCAGCAGGTGGAGGGAGGTGATTCTCCCCCTCTACTCTGCTCTCGTGAGACCCCACCTGGAGTACTGCATCAAATTCTGGAGCCCCTACTACAAGAAAGATGTGGACATGCTGGAACGTGTCCAGAGAAGGGCCACGAGGATGATCAGAAGGCTGGAGCACCCCTCCTATAAGGACAGACTGAGAGAGTTGGGGCTATTCAGTCTGGAGAAAAGAAGGCTCTGCGGAGACCTTATAGTGGCCTACCAGTATCTTAAGGGGGCCTACAGGAAAGCTGGTGAGGGACTTTTTAGGATGTCGGGTAATGGTAGGACTAGAGGGAATGGATTAAAACTAGAGATGGGATGATTCAGACTGGACCTTAGGAAAAAGTTCTTCGCCATGAGGGTGGTGAGACACTGGAACAGGTTGCCCAGAGAGGTGGTGGAAGTCCCATCCCTGGAAGTTTTTAAGGCCAGGCTGGATGGAGCTCTGAGCAACCTGATCTAGTGGGAGATGTCCCTGCCCATGGCAGGGGGGTTGGAACTAGATGATCTTTAAGGTCCCTTCCAACCCAAGCAATTCTATGATTCTATGATTCTTTTAGAGGGATGTGCTACTCTCAGAGGGGGAAGGAAAGACAGAGATGTTCCTGTTGTGTTGATCAGAAATGGAGCATTGTTAAAAACACTGAACCTGCCTGAAATGGCTGCTTCTTTTGATTTTGTCAAATCAGTTTTACATCAAATTAAGGCCTCGTTAACACAGTCCTGTTGGAAAGTCCTATTTGGAAGGCATGATGTGTGCGTGTAATCATAGTCCACAGCTCTCTGTCACAAGCTCTGCAAATTCGTACCTAAGGTGATTTACACAGGCCTAAATCTAATCTTGTTCAGAACAGACACAAAGACAGCTTGGGTCCTCTCAAACTCTCAGCTTAAGCTACATAGTGCTTCCTTTGAGCAGCTCTCTGATTTCTCTGAAGAAAACTGGATTTATCAAATCCAGTAGAAAATATCGGTGCAGAAGGCATAAAATATGTCACTAGCCTTGACAAATCTCTCCCAGTATATCCGCAGAGAGTTTGTTGAAATCCCTCAGAGAAAGCCTTGCAAAATATACCAATGTTCCTATTAGCTAGAGAAAATCTAGTAATAGCTGTGATAACCCAAGTACAGTAGGAGTAATTAGTGCCTTTGTCAGGGAAGACATTATTCAGCTGTGTCAAAACATGCAGGTTAGCTGATTATTCTCAGCTTCAAGGAATCATGTCAACTTCAACTAACTAGTTTTCAGGGCCCTGAGTGCATCAATAGGCCTTAATTGCCCAAATCAGCTTCTCCTGGGATCTCTACCCACACACCTCTGCATAAAGCTATTTAAGACCCATCTCTGAAGCTAGTGCTGTGCCTGGTGCTGCATTTTGTCTGGTGGTGGTTTTTGCAGTGTGATCTCAGACCTGACCTAGTGCTTGTCTCATAACTGCTGGCCTAGTGATGTCACAGTGAATGTTCTGCTGTGGTCTATAAGACTGCATCCTTGTTGGTGAGGACACTGCTGCTGTCTGTCTTGTAGTTAGTCTTGTCTCCTTGTTTGCTTTCTCTGTGAACTAGATCTGTCCTTGTTTCTTTCTGCTACTAGTCTGCTTGCATGTCCTCTGAACTTAGCGCACAGGAGTAAGTTATTCTATGCTTAACGGTTTTGTTTCCCTGCTGATTTTAAAGGAAGGTTTCTGAGAAGCTGTTACGCTCAGATGGGAGGAATGGTTCTTATTGTTGTTGTTCTGATTCTTTATCCTTTGGCTGTTTGTTACTAAATTTTGCTTAGGAAAAGCACTTCTTAGTAGATTGTTTCATTTTAGAAGTCTTACCAGACTGTGTATTCTTACTTCTTTAGTCAGCTTTATTGGAAAGCTTGGAGAAATGAATGTGCTTAGTAGAGTACTACTAACACCTGCTTCTTTTGATTTAACAGAAAGAACTTAAGTTAAGCGCACTGGAAGGTGAATGAAGATGACTATGTGGTAATCCAGGAGCGTCTGAGATGATGCTGTTAAACGCATGGGAAAGACAGGTAAAGAGGAGGTGGACTTTGCACTCTACAAAAATGGTCAGTGCATTCTCCTGCCTGTCACGTTGTTAAGTTAACAGGAAAGTTGGACATCCTGATTATAAATATTGCTATAATTCCTTCTGTCTCTGACAAGGAGAAAAAGTGAATGTTTCTTATAATTAAAGACTTAGCCAGGGAAAACCACATTCCTTAGCATTAGATGACCTAACAAACTCCCTCAGAATGAAGCTATAATTGCTAGCAGCTCCCTTCCAAAGAGGTAAATGGCGGTGGGGAGTAGGGAATATGAGACTGTAATAGTATTCATTTCATTACTGGATTTATTGCAGATTTTTAGACCTCTTAAGCCTTAAATTTGTGCTACTTAAATAATTATCCTCACTGTCTAAATATCATGAACGTGTATAGTGCAGAAAGAGTTCTAGCTTGGGTAGTAACTCTTCAACTTACTTAATTTTATGCAAACGTAAGTAGAATATTCATCAGTCATTCCATATCTTTATGTATAAGCTGAAAAGACTTGTTCAAAAATATATAACCTTTTTTATCCAAAAAAAATATATAAATTATTACTCTGTTCAAAATCAGGTAAACTAAAGCTACAGGATGTACAGTATCACTCTTGATTGATTATTACAGTAGTATTAAATGTTTGACCAGAAACACTATCCTTCTCATGACCAAGAAAGACTGCCTGCTCTTAAGTATTTAGTGTTTCAGAAACTACATGTATAAACTGCTGGAACTGCTGAGTCTTTTAAGATAAATGCAGATAAGGGCACAGTGAGCAGACTAGCATATTATTTTGTTGATTTGCCTCATTAAGGAGACTTTAAACTAATCAGGGATTCTCCAGTCTTATAATGTAAAAACTATTTGGCATATCTTGGCTATTAATCTCTGAATTAAGACTACTTAAACTTTGCTGTGCTAATACTACAAACGGGAAGACGTGAAATCCTAAAAGCTTATGTGGAGTTGCATCAAATAATTTGACTTCTTTTTAGCTTGCCCTTTTACCTTTGTATTAAGATCAAGAAAAATCAGAATTTTTTTTCCATGTTGACAAAGAATTCATGTTACTGCTGGGGAATAACACTTTCTTGTCATCATGCTCTTCAAAGTAGCCAAACAGAATAGCGTACTTTGCAAATCTTAGTCTCCTCTCATTCTCAGTGGGAGGTCTTGCGTTATGCATCTGTTATTAAAAAAAATGGTCTCTTTCTATTATTACTGTACTCTGAATTGCTGCCAATGTTGCTGTTTCAACACTCTATGAATGCTTATGTTAACTATGATACTCCTTCCTTCCCAAAAACTTGAGTAATACATTGTCCTTTGACTGTCACTTCTACTTGTTTGTAGCTTTAAACTTCCTGATCCCAAGGAATTCTGTTTATTCATTATTTATCTGTTCATATAACTTTCATAAGGTATCTGTGGAATGCTGAAGTGTTAGGCTTGATGGAGCTAGAGCGGGTGCTCTGAGGCTGTATGCAGGGAAGAAGAGAGTTTGAGTGATTAGATGTCCTGCATGTGTTCCTATGAAACAGTTGTGAATTACAGCGGACCATGCTGTAGTAGATACTGATTGGTGCATTAAGGAAAAACATTCTAGTTGTATTTGTCTCACTGTTTATTCTGCAGGTTTTGTTTTGCAAAGGTTGTTGAATTTCCTGAACAAATGACTAAAGCAACTGTATTTTTTATAAGTCTTCACTTTGCAGCTAGAAAAACACTTCAATGCTTGTATTCCCACTGCTTTGCAAACACAGAACAAAGTATGTTCTAATCATAAGTATTTGTAAACGAAGATTTAGCTCTGCTGAATGTAAATTGTTATAACGACTCTTATTGGCTTTTCCCATAAATAGGGTTGTGTGCGGTCACAAATTACTGGAGGACTAGAGTATAAATATTTGTTACATTTCCCTTTGAAATCAAGGAGTGTGTTTACTTCTGGTTGTGGGTTCATGGTGATGGATCTATTTATTTGACTTTCCAGAACTGTAAGATGAGATTTTATATACCTGGTAGCATCTGAAATCACTGTTTGGGGAGAAAAACTCTAAAACAATTTCTTTGCACTAAGTAAGTATCACAATCAAAAACCTTAGTTATGGATTGTTGATAAGCTACAAGCAACAGGGACTGGAAAGTCCATTTTTTATATATTCTCATATACGATCTAAAATTTTCTTTCTGAAGGATCTT
Organism: Larus michahellis; assembly: GCF_964199755.1. Lineage (NCBI taxonomy): Eukaryota > Metazoa > Chordata > Aves > Charadriiformes > Laridae > Larus > Larus michahellis. The sequence goes on along the minus strand of NC_133902.1, from coordinate 23,099,557 downwards.
ATCTTTACTAAATCTCAGCCTTAAGAGAAACTTATCTTAAACCAAGAATTTAAAACTGAAAGGATTCAAACCACCATTGCAGCCTTACTATGAAATTAACAGATAAGAATAAAAAAAAAGTTAGAGTGAAAATCAGGAACTTCAAGCACACTTCAAATCTAATTCTCTTTGATACTATTTTGTATTATAGTTTCCTATTATTCTCAGAAGAAACTGTGTCTGTTTTCTATATCCATCTGGTACCTGTCATGACTCTTACTTGGAGGACTGAGCAAGTAAAGGATGGGGAAGCAAGCTGTTGTATAAACCTAGGCATGGGTATAGATCTTTCTAGGAACAAGGCCTGGCTTTTGACAGGAAGATAGAATTCAAATTAATAAAGGAAGGAAGTTCAGCATATGAGATGTGAAAAATAAAAGGCTACAGAAGAGCTTAAACTAAAAAGTATATAAATATATACGTTGAAAATGATGGTGAGTCCTGGATCTTAAATGACCCATTTATCCTCATCTTTGTGAATTATCTAAATTATATTACTGAATCTGTTCTTCTACCTCAACTGGTAAAACTGAGTGAAATCAGAGCTCCTGTATGCTGTGATTTTGTAGTGAAGAGTCAGTATAAAAGGAAACTGTGGTGAATCTGAAACAAAGGGGATTGATGGAAGACTCTCTGGACATAATTGCACTTAACTACAGTAGGATATAATTGCACTTAACTACAGTAAAGAGTTTTATATAATATCATACAAAAGCTTAATCTACAAGGTCAATCAGTATTGTACAGGCAGCAATGAATAAAGCATTAGTTTGAACACCGAAGACAAATGATACTTATGTGAAATAGAAACAGTTTAAGAAAGGAATGTTAAACTTCTAATGCTTCGGTCATCAGTATTGCAGATGAAAAACAATATTAACACACTGATTATTTGGGGTTTTGTCATTAAAATGTTACTATTAAAGTAAGACTTATCTGTAAGGTAATTCATGGGTTTTTTTTCAAATTGTTAGGTTCTTACATATGAAAATACATTTGGTAAGGGGTTGAAGAGATTGTCATTCTTGGTTAATTGTGGTTCAGGCCAGAGGATTACAGCTGTATCCTAATGATGATCATGGTGAACATTTTTTTTACTGCTGCAGAAGAAATCTGAAAATAAGAACTCAATTATGTAGGAAAATATCTTCTAGTTTGTTTAAAGTTTTTTTTTGCCGTTGCTTTTTGTACTACTTCAATGTAAAAATCTAGTTGCTTAATTTTTTCTGACATGTAACCTCTTTCAGTGAAGGTTAAAGTGGAATTAAAAGATGGTATGAAGTGCGATTTATCCCAGTGTCCACAGTAGTCACTACTTCTTATTGGTAGTGTTCAAATTAAGTGAAGAATAATCAGATGAGTCATAGGGAATATCTGTTTTGAAATTCCTGGTTGTCAGTCTGTTTTAATAATCAAGTATTATCTAGCTCACACACTCAATGAGTGTGAGGTATTGTAAAGTAGAAATTCAGTTGTGCCCCCCTGCCACACACACACACACCTTGAGGGGAAACTTTCTCAGGCTGTGTGTAGGTTTTATTTGCCACTGAATGTTTCGCAGGAAAATGTGACATGTTTTAAGTTTGAAACATTGATGTCGATTGTGGTGGACATTCCATGTATGCTGCCAGTCCATAGGCAGCATCAACAAACAAGTAAGAGTTTGTTGATTCTTTAATGTTTTATTCTAGAAGTCAAAACAGATCATGGACAGCTTGTTGTTTAATATCAAAATTTCATGAGTTCAGTGCATGTAGATAATGTTTACCTCTGAAGGAACACAATTAAAAGTATGGGTGGAGTACTTGGTAAATTTTGAAAGATTCAAAGCTGCATGTCTAGCTCTAATTAAAAAAGAGCCTTAGGAATTGACAGACTATAAATGTGGGAGAGCTAGATGCTGCAGCTGTGTTATTGAACACTTGACAGCAATGTCTGGAAGCAAAATAGAACTAAATATTGTTCAAATGAAATTTGCATATGCAAAAGGTTTGTCTTAGACAAAATCTGCTCTGTGCTGACTAGAAAGAAATGTATTAAGTTTTTCTAGAGTGGTATTGATAGAAAGTGTAAATGCACCGACCGGATGAGCTATCTATCTTGCTGAATAATCTGATCGGGTTCAAAAATGTGTGTGATCCGTAGCAGAAACAGAAGTTCTGATATGTTTGCTGAGCACGGGTAAGGGAATGGTGGTGGTAGATGACCAAATTAGAGCTGCAGACCATTATTTACACTGCTTATATTAAAAACAAACAATTCAGTAAACAACCCTGTTATACAGCAACCCCAAAACTCCTTTCTTTGCTTCTTGTGGTTTTTCTTGCTTCCCTGAAATTGATTTACTAGAAGGTGTTATAATTAAAGCAGGTGCAGTTCCTTTTGTACTAACTGTTATACTGCTTGACAGGAAAAAGTTTCAAGGGCATGAACTTGTGAAGTGGGGATGTACGTGGTTGCTAATATTTAGTGTTGCCATATCCTAATTCAGGAGAAAAAAGCTGTCCAAATAATAAGTGCTTATTAAAAAGGCAGACTCATTTCTTCATGATTAGAAGATGGCATGGTTTAACTACAGAACAGCATTGGGAAAACAAGTCAGCTGCTGAGGTAGACAAACAGAACACAGAACAGATGAATGGTACACGCTTGGAAAATAGAATTCTGCCATGGTCAATGGAGGTTGTGTCTGTATGTATTTCCAATTAAAAAATGATGTTAATCCTCTGAAGTTCTGTCACCTGGCAATGGATCTGTCTTGGGGTGGGGGGAGGGGAGTAGTTGCAAGCGAAAGAGCTTGGTCCTTGCTTAAGCTGAATTGCCAACTCAGCTGCCCTGGAAAAGCAGACTGTCTTCTCCTTTTTCCAGAAAGGAAGTGGAATATACAGCTGAGCCCTAGGGCTTTGTGGCATGGTCTCAAATTTCGTGCGTGTTGAGACTTGTTTTTGTTTGGCTGAAGCAAGAATGTACCTTTAAGTAGTCCTCATTGGAGACAGCTGGAGTTTATGGTCATGTAGAGGCTGAGTGACACATGAGCACAGCAGGAACCACTAATCAGTGCTTTACCTTTAATGTGCAATAAAGTCTGTAATGACTAGTGCGAAGTCTGTATAATAGCTCGGGCGTGCAGGGCGGCGGGGTCACCCTCAGGAGCTGAGCCTGCAGAAGGTGACTCGAGTTAGCTCGCTAGGACTGGAGGCCGCACTGGAGCAGCTCTACGGCTGAGGAACTGACTCGCTGCAGACAGATGGGAAGCAGGGGCTTGACTTCTCTTACAGAGGGAGAAGGGAACTGCTAATAACTGAAGGTAAGATACTGTGTAGATGAAGGTGGCTGGGTAAAAGCCCAAACTCTGAACGCTCTTGAACAAAAGACCCTTGTTTTGTGGACGAGGGGCTGAAAAATTAAGCCAAGAAGAAATACAGCTTAGAAGGCAGTAACAGAACAGTTTTTTGCACATTGAGCTACAGGAACAGCAAGGAATGTGTATACAAGCTGTTAGAGAGATTAGCGCTATGTTGATGTTATGTTGAGCTTTTAAAACAAAGCTACTTAATGCTTATTTTGTTTCAACTGAAATCAGAGGAAAGACCTGTGGAGCAGGGTCTGTGTGGCTCGCAGGCATTCGTAGAGCTTTCAGCTTGAAGTTTAGTCACAATAAAATGTTAATTGCAGTATTAACTACTGTAAACTGTGGTAGCTGGCAACAATGGTCGAATGCTCTTAAAAAAGCAAGGATTGTTATGCAAAGTTAAAAGTCAGACTTTCGAAGAAAACTAGTAATGAGGTGTGTCTGAAATCTTAATCGCTGGATTTAATGTATATCCACATGCTTCAAAATTATTTCAGTGAACTGCCTAATCGGTTTTGAAGAACTGTTATTGTAGAACTGCAAATTAAGGCATGTCTTAATCTTCCAGTCAGGTTATGAATAAAGCAGATGAGCAAAAGTGTTCTTTTGAACTTTCTGATTAATTATTATGCTCAGTGATAGATAAGATAATCACTACAGAATGTAGAGGCCTGCCAGTTCCAGGTTTGTGTAAATGGAAACTCAATGACTCAAGAATTGAGTTTTAAGTGATATGTATTAAGTTCATTAACTTTCCCTGGGCAGACAAAAAACTGTAATGAGACATATCCTTGTCTCTAAATTCAAGGCTCCAAGCCCAGAAAGTATATATGCATATACTCTACCACAAATGTAGCAATAATATTAAGGTTTGTGGGCTGTTAATGCAGAAATGAGATGTAGCATCTTGCTGGACGAATGGCCCCACTTCATTTGTGGTGGGACCTATATGGATTATGTCACTGAAATGTTCAATATGTGGGACTGTGGTATGCAAACATTTAGACCCACCATTTACTCCTAAAGGCTAGGTTAACTGCATAAAGGATCTCGGTGAATTTGGGCCTTGAAGACCCCTCAAGTACTTCATAAATGGTGTAATTCTACTGAAGAGAGTACAGATAAGAACTAGTTGTCATCTGTATTTTAGAAGTAAGTTTCTACTTATTAGACTTTTCCAGACAGGCACATAGAAGACATAGAACCTAGAATAGGGGAAGCATGGAATATGGCTCTTAAAACAGATAAACCAGGTCTGAAGTTAAGATAAGTCTACTCACAGGCTCTGTTATTTTGAGAGACTAATCAAATGATGTAGAAACTAACAGCAAGGAGTGTTTCTGTTGTATATGTAAGTTTTAAGCTTCAGGGTAAGACTGTCTTCCACAGGTTATCTTCAGAAGCCAGTTTAGACTGAAATTGATTCCACTTCTTCCAAAGTAATTCTGCACGATTTCTTTCACCATGCATTTTATGCAACAGAGGAATGGGATATAAACTAGACAAGGGTTCTTGTTATTTCTGTAGACTTATTTTTCCCTTATACCTGCTGCTTTGTCCTTGGAAGTTAGGAATTTGCATAGCATAGCAGAATAAAAAAAATTCTAAAGATAATATCTTTTTTATATGGACTGCGACAGTGTTTATAAGTTCAGATATGTTGGCAAAACTTTCAGTGATCTATAATCTTACATGCTTGATTATCCTAACCTTCTTGTTGGGCTAAATTCCTTTTCTGAAACACTGTTCCTTTGTTTTCAACATTAAAATCTTTCTTTCATGTTAGACTTGAATTAGGAAACACAGCAATCCGATTTTTGCCTGTTCCTTACCTCTAGGCTTGCTGAACAGGACAGTTCAGATCAGATGTCTGGTATCAGAAACATCATAGCATTTAGTCTGGTGTGGGAGCAGAGCTTTCTAGAAATTCTTAAAAATCATATGGTGTAACTGTTAAGTCAGTTCCCATAGCTGATCATTTTTCTTGCGGAACTGATGAATCACACTTCTAGAGCTTGTACATCAAGAGTTAAGAACTCTATGGGAACTTCAGTACAGGACTAGGCATCAACAATCTGTCTTTCTCTTTCTGCCCCCCAAGGAAGGGGGAGGGAAACTTTCTGGCATTGAGGTTTTCTCTCTGTAGCGGACTTGGCACATCGTTTATTTGCACTCTGTTGATGTTTGAAAGGTTTCCTTTGCAGAATGTGTCTGGAAGCCTTTCTTCCCTTCAAAGCTTAAGACTTTGTAAATGCTAATGATTCTCATGTGAGAGAAGGGGTTGCTATATGTCTTGTCCCTTCTCCTTCCCAATCTGCCAATGAGCAAGTTAGCCACTTAATGTTCTTCAAGTTTTCTTCCTGAAGATTTGCTTGATAAAGATGATAAAGACTTTACCATTTTAACTCATTTGGTTAGCTGCAATAAGCTCAGCTACTTGTGTGTTGTTTTTTTTTTTTTTCCTTTCCTAGAGCAACCACAAAAGAATACAAGCTGTGCACTGTGGGGAAAAAAGTACATTTTTTCCCTTTAAAAAAAAAACACCAAACAAAGCACACCAACCCAAACAAAATCTACTTTATAATGTGATTAGAGAAACTCCATTCTTAGCTCATTTACTGCACTGATTGACATAAATGCGTCACAAAACATTTATGCGTGGTCAAGACTAATACTATGAATTTAGTGTTCTAAAGGATGCAAAAGAGCCAAAGATCTGCAAAGATCCTGAAAATTCAGGAAAGAATAATAGACTTCAAGCGATTCTTCCTGCTTTTTGAATTAAATGCATTTGAATAATACTCCATTTGAATGATACTTTTGGGAAGGCTTATAATGTAGCTGTAGTTGATGGTTCACACTTCTGGAGTTCAGACTACTTTTGCTATACTAAAGATTTCATTTTATTCCTCTTATTTTTCACTGAATGTATAAAATTAAAGAGACTTTATTTAGCCTGTTGCATAGGATATTGGTTAAAAGCTCTATAGAGACGATGTGAATATTAGGAGAAGCATGATAAAATAGATTAAAAATGCTAATTTCCTCAAAACAAACAAGCTGAAAATAAAAATGACGAAAAATGCTGTGAAATTGATGCTCAATGATTTATTTTCTCAATGATATTAAAAACAATACTATACAAAATACAGATAAATTTTAAAACTAATGGGTGCAAAGTAACAAAAATTTCTAAGTAATGAATTTAGTTCTACAAATATTTCCACTTGGCTAGGATGCCAGGCGAGCATCTGAAATGATGAGAATTATTGACTATTTCCAAAGAATTGCTCTAGCTGTGGGTTTGAGATGAGAAGGCTCTGTTAGGGAGTTTGGAGAAGGGGATTTCAAACCTAGTATGTTTTATCTTGTATTTTTTTAACACAAGACAAATTGATGGTGAAAACTAGCACATAAGTTAGTATAAAATTTTAGTTCAGCCCTTTGGAAATGGTATTTTAGATCCCCATGTTAAGAAGTGTGCAGCGAGTGCCAGCGTTTTATTTGTTGGTAGGTGAGGCAATAGTTTAAGCTACGCATTGTTCTTCCCTTTTTAAAGGTTCCCTATTAGTTTGTTCCCCATAGAAATGAAGAATGCATAGTAAATGTGAAGCTAGAGATTTAGTTAAACTTAATGAGATCTGAACTCAGCTCAATTTGTTTGATTTCAGATTTCCTCAAACTGATTTACGAAGTAATGAGATGGGGTGTACCAGGATTTTGTTTTGATGAATTAGTATGTTCATTGCACAGTTGTTCAAATGCAAAGTAACATGCAGAGCCTTCTATTACCCATTCCATCTTTTAAGCCAACACTGGAAATATAGTAAGTAATTCTCTGCAAGATGAGAGGGTGTTTTTATGATCCAGTGCAAACATCTAGTGTAATAATTTCAATTCTACCTTCATGTTTGTGTGTTTCTATAAAAGCTTTGACTGATGTTTTGGACAACCAGTCCTGCCAGCAGAGTGGTTTGCTCCTATATTCATGAAAATCAAGTGAAGAGCTGTGAGAAAATAATCGTACCACACTTACACAAGAATATTCTAAAATAAATGAGGCAGAATTTGCTAGTACTAAGTAGTTCAAATAAAACCAATTATTTACAGTGCATTTGCAAACTTATTTCACACTATTTATTTACTCTTCAAGGAAACAGAATATTAACTTATAGCCTTATCAGAAATGGGTGAAATCAAATCAAAACAGACAAAAGACAGCTTATTTGTTGGTGAAGCTTATTGTTATATCTGAAATGAAGCACTGGAGAGCAATTCTTGAGGTGTAAAGAATAGGCTGCTATGCTAGATATAGCGAAGGACTTTCAGATGTGTTGCTCATCTTCAAACAAATGCCTGCTGAACTGATACCAGCTTAAAAATGATGGGTATATAATGCATGGCTTAAACTGTTGTCGTACCAACAGGCTGAATGTTGGTGCTTATTCCACACTGCTTAAACTGAGGAACGGAAATGCTGGTTCCAAAGGGCTGGATTAGAACATTATACTGTCCTACATACTGCTTTTCAACATCAGTGCCTGTTGTGCTGAAGTTCATGTTAACTCCATGCAGATGAAGTGTATAATTCTCTGCCTCTGGACCAGTGATGGCATGTCTGAAATGCAGAAAGCAAATGTCTTCCCCTCTCTTGTTGATGAAGATCATAAGTGTGTGTGTATATATATGAGTATACTTGTGCTGTAACTAATCATGTGACAAGTAAAACATGTATTCAAATAAACGTTCTGTAACAGTGCAGTAACTGTGACCACTTGTCAGTTGCTTACTGACTGAAAATTTGAAAGCAAAAAATCTCAAACGGTAGGGAGCAAACTTCTTTAAAATACTAGAATGTTATAGAATCTCTGGGAGTAAGTTTTGTAAAAGTAGAAGCAGCAATGGATGAGCACTCAGAGCAAGTATAAGCATTAACCTGGAGTATGGGGCTGTTGCTTCAGAGTCCTGAAAATGTCTTGTTCCATTCTCTATGTAAGTGCATATCCCACACTAGGTATATATTCCAAAACATAGTTTGTGTGTGGAGGCACTGATTTGGTGAGGGCTGCTTTTTTTTTTTTAATCCCCTGGTGGTAAATGGAAGAACAGTGGTAGTCAGTCTTCTGCTTTTTTTCTCATGGATTGTCTGACCTGGAAAAACATCTGTCTGAACGCTTGGTGTCACTTGCTCAATCTCCTACTTCTGTGTTATGCACTTTTTTCTCTGGACAGCTGTCACTTTTTTCTTTTGGACTGTAGGAATTGCATGCCTGTATCTAGTGCGTGTTGAAGAATACGGACTTTGGAAGTAGTAATTTTCTTAGTAGTATGAAAGACCCTTTTCCTTATGGTAGGTTTTGCTATGCGTCTTATCTTCAGAGGTTAGCTAAGTACACCTGTGGATTAAAGTCTTCCATATTAACACTTGAGGAATTTTACTAATAAACTGTCTTTCTTCCAAGTCTTCCTCTCAGTTTGGTAAGTCTCATTAAGCCTTACAAAGAAATATGACACTTTTCCCTTGAGGAATTATTTGATGGGCATAAGTAACTCTGTTCTTACAGCAATGTTTTGTGACAAGGTATCTCTCCCTCTTTGGTGGAAAATAATGGTTAAGGTCAGACAAAAAGGCTAGTTAAGTCTCTATTGCTACTTCAGAAAAACTAATGTATTTGCAGAACTTAAGGACTAGTAGAGTAGCATGTATCCCTTGATTCTAGTAGAGCAGGATCACAAAATGACAGGACACTTAACAGAATATTTGTAAAAAGTATGTCGATCGGATGACACTAATACTTGTGTTACAGCTTCTGCATTTGCCAGTAAGATATCTTTCTCACTGTCAAAACCCCATCATTCTTTAGTGATGAACATAAATGCCTCAAGCAATTATCATGAACTGTCAGTTTAATAAGACTTATCAAACAGATCTGGAGAAATAATGGAATCTCCTGTCCTTTCAACATTGCCCTTCTCAAGAGTTGGTTTGAATAAATTCGTTGCTCTGCTTGTCACACAGTTTAATACCTTTTTTGAACTTATTTCTAAACTTGTATAGGATTATGAAACTGATAAAAGGAGGAAAACCAAACTCAATCTGGGAAACAGAGCCTGATGAGCAGCAGTAATCTTACTATTGAGTGAAATTACCTCTTACTTATTTATCCCATGTTTTAGTTCTTTATAATTCAACAAGTGATGGAACATTCTTGTCATGTCAATGAAAATGGGAATTCTGTATGGTAATACTTGTGATATCTTGAACTCTTTCACAAGCACTACTGCTAGAAGACTTCTAACTAATCTGCTTTTGCCAAAATTAAGAGAACAGTTTTTAAAGTTAAAACTTGAAGCCCTTTGGCAGTAGCTTTTTAATATTACATATCTATCCATGTTTATAATGAAGTCTCACTGGTGGCTTCCTGATTAAATGAATTTGGTTTTGAATTCAGTAGCTATTTAGCTACTGAAGAAACACCCATTGCAGTCTGAATCAAGGTTTGGACTGTCTTGTTATTTCAAGGTATGTTTTAGAAGTCTCCTATACTACTTTAAAAGGAATAATGATCCTGTGTCAGAGATTTGTTTGGAAACAGACTTAATTCCAGTATCAATTTCACCAAGTAACTAAGTTTTTTCTGTTCCTGTTGCCTGGCTGTACAGAGAATTTAATGCTGCTTCTCTTCCTCCTTTCTAGAATTTGCTGTTTGAAACAGATCAGGAAAGCGTTATGTGAAGGAACTGTATACTAGCTTCTTTAAGAGTTTGTAATATAAGTAATGCTACGCAAATTTAGCTTGTAGTGTACTTTTACGTAATGACAATTTAAATTCACTTGATGTGCAAAGGAGTAAAACTTGCAAGATTAAATACAAAGGATTGGAATATTGTGCTTTCTCTCAGTCCAAAACTCATTTTATGGCAATGTTCTGGAGGCTTACCTTAAAGATCACATGTTGCAACAGACATTTAAATACTATGTAGAAAATGATTATTGAAGACTTAGGGCTCTGCAGTAAAATATTTTAGCTTTCTTATAAATCGGTCAAAACTTCAGTTGTGGCTTATAGCTGCTTAAATAACTTGTTCTCATCTCATTAAAATGAAGATGAAGTGCGAAAGGAGGGCTCTGGGAAGAAAATGGTAATGATTTTAAATGAATATATTGAATGAAAATTACTCGCTAGATTTAAAGGTAGAAATGAGAGAATCTAAAACTGCTTTCCAGTATAAATATCTCTTGTAAATACAACTAAGCTATTTCTGTTAGGATTGAACAAATGGTCATCCTGCTGAAAACTCAAATACAGTTATGGTATCTAGAATTACCAGTAGAAATACTTTTACAATGCGCATAGGGAAATGTATTAACTTTTTGAGAGCTGGTGATCAGCGTCTGTGATGCTAGGTGACATTTATGATGTGTAACATATGCTCTTGTCACTCTCTGTTAGTTGATGAGGATGGAGGGATGCAGTTTACTGGCCTGAGTCAGGTACAGAGTATAGGCAAGGTAACAAATAGAACCATTTTTCATAAGAAGTAGAAAGGTTACTCTTTTTGCCTCCTTCTGCTCCTCCAATTGCATTGTTCAACAGATGGAATAACTAACTGCCTCAAAAAAAAAAAAATCACCAAAACACCAAGACAAACCCCTTGTCAGCAGTGATGATTCATTATGCCTACCTTTAAATAAACCTTGTAAAAGAAATTTCGGTTTGGACTTCCTAAAAGCTGTAATCTCTTAACAGTAGCTGCATATGCTCTCTTTACTGCATTGGCAGTAAGATATATTATAGAAATAAACCTGCCTCCGCTGCTGGGGTAGAGCGGGAAGCCTGTTTGCTTATTTCTTGAATTGTCTCAATTCTGGAGAGACTTGGACAGTGTTTGCTGTCTTCATTCTAGCGCCTGACTTAATGACCTGATCCACAACAGAGAGGCTAGATGCTTAATGGTTTAGTATGTCACATCGCGTACTCAGTCTTTAGCTTCTCTGGTTGTATCAAAAAACCTTAGCTTGATTTCTGTTACAGAAGAATAGTTGAAAACTTTGGCAGAATCTGGTGGTTTATATAGGAAATGCATTGTCCCTTACAAACTCTCTAACTTTCTTCTAAGAAGATTAATAAACTGTAAATAAGCCTTTATTTTTTTCTAGATTGATTCTAAGTTAAGCACTGCTTATTTTGAGCTTGACCCTTCAAAAGTTTTGTCATAACTGACTTTGAATACATCATGGTGTTTATAGAGTAGTCTCTGCAAAGTAACTTCTGTTTAATTGTAGATTCTTTGCAATAAGGATTTTGCTTGTTTAAATTTTCTTATTGAATGAGAAAGGCAGTGAATTGGATCCCTCAATTTCCTGTTTTAGTTGGCATCATCCAAGAAGAATATGCTTATCACTTAATCATACTTGTTTCATAAACTTGTCAATTGAGTGATACTGCAAAAAAAAGTAATGTAAATGCCCCTTAGAAAATGTTTCTTCTATATTTAATAATTTAAAAACATAATTCATGTACTTGTATTGGACAAGCATGCTGGCTTTTCTAATAAAAATTTTTGTGTATTATAGAATCACATTTTTATCAAAAAATCTCAACCTGGCTGGAGATCAGAAGTAACTTTCTAATCAAGAATTCTCGGAAGAGGTAATTCAAACAGTGATTAAATCTGTGCTCTATGGCAGCTCTCCAGACTGGGTAGTTTCCCCTGATTTCATGAAATACTTAATCAGTAGCTCAACTTCTGACCCATCCTTGCAGTTCAGTAGACTAAAAACTCTAAACAACTCAGTCTTAACATTCCTATTGAAATTACAACAAGCTTCTGATGAAAAGATGATGATTGTTTTCTTTAGACAACAGATATTTTTTTTGCATTGGAGAACGTGTGAGTTCAACTTCTGTTTCTTCAGAAATACATACTTGTGATACAGGCCAGACTTTCTGAATGACAATGGAGTGACCAGCACTCTAAAAGCCTCTATTAATGTTTTATCTGTCAAACTCTGAAATGCCAGCTGTCCTGACCAACAGCCCATTTTAGAGCAACATTGTGTTCTTATTGACAAGTCCAAACTGTGTGAAAGAGGGAATTTCCAGATCTCTAAGTTTCGCCATAGGTTTATGAAAATCAAGAGTTATAATCATATTGCTGCTGTAGCAAAGATATTGTAGGGCATAGCTTGGTGGACAACCTCAGTTCATAACCTTAAATATAATCTTTACAGATGAGGTTTTTTGCTGAAAAACGATATTCTTGCCTCAATGTCTTTAATTCACAACTGTGTAAAATAGAACATAATTGCATAGTGGAATGTACCAACTAAAATATTGCCTGGAAACCAACTTTTTTTTAGTCTCTAAATTGCTTGGGAGAAATTAAAAAAAACTTTTTTCTTTAAATATTCTTTGATTGTCTTTTAACATTAGGGTCAGGAACAAAATGAGTATAATAGTATCATAGTTGTATCACTAATATCAAAGTGAACTTAAGCCTCATGAACTGCTGTACTGTAAATGGTAAGCAGCTGATTAATGATTCTTAGGGATAACCAGCCTGGAGCTAGACAGCATGTTCAATTTTTCCTAGTATTTGAGGAAATAGTGATGTAACTAATAGCCAATACATCTGTTGCTCCATGTTCTAAAATAAACGAAACTATTCACTTTTCCAGAATAATATTTGAAGTTGTACTGTGCACATAGGCAGCCTATACTCAAAATGCTGTTACAGCAGTCTTTTGGTGACTTTTTTCCTGTTTAGACACTTCAAAATTGGTTTAAGGCAGGGTCTTTGGAAGTGAAATTACTCTTACTTTCTTCCCTCTGTATTTACATATACTATGCATCATGCTGTGGTGCTGACAGTTACTATCAAGCACCGTGCTTTTAAATATCATGGATCATCAAAATGTAACTCTTTCTAATTTGGATTCTAATTTCAATTGTGATTTATTATGATGGTAGCCCACTTATCAGGCAAGCATTGATTGGTTATGATATTTATTCATGAGTGAGGAGTATAAACAGTATAGTAAAGGCTGCATCTTTTGTAGCAGTAACGCACTATTGTCATGCAACAGCTCTACTTTAAGTAACTGAACACCTGCCTTCTCAAGTACTTACTAGAGTAATTATAAATTGAGGATAAAAATTTGAAAACCAATTTTTGACTGGTTGACTTTACTGTTCATTCAGTGTTAATATGATGTTTCTGCATTTTGCTTCATCTCGGTGAATATAGACACTTGCTACTAGAAGCAAGCTTGGAAAAGTACTCTTATTAAACCCTTTTTGGCATATGATTTTCAATATTTATAAGAAAGAACAAGCAATCTAGGCTTTTACCATTTGTTTTTAGTTGAGGCATGGTTTGAGGACACTAGTTTGTATTCACAAAGGAAGGTTTTTTTGTGTGTATCAAAGAGCAAGTTTATTTTAATCTGCCCTTGACAAATTAACGTTTGTTTTAAAGGAAAGATTCTTGCAGGAAGATAGTGGCTCTTCAAATAATGATTCTGGAAGCAAACTAAATATTGCTGGATTTGAGGCATTATTGTTTTTTTATAGACTAAAAGAGGGGAAAAAAGGTCTAGTAAACATAACCTTTCCTTGGCTTTGAAAGAGGCTAAATAATCATGTAGCATTATCTGTCAACTCAGAAACCTGTTCAGTAATTTCTATATTACATTTAAAACATAGCCTAATGTTATGAGTTTCAAAAAGTAGATTAATCACTGCCTCAATTTTTTCCAAAAATTTTAAGCACCAAACCTTAATCACTTAATAATGCAAATTTAAGGAACTAATAAACTACCTAACTCGATGCCTTGGCCCTCTAGTGATCAGAAAAGGATCTTTGGTTATGCCTAATTAGGATTTCACTTGATACATGCAAAGCCTGACATTAAAAAAAATTCAAGAAAAATGTCCCTTTCAAGTAAAATCATGATATCTTTAGCTGGTTTTAGGAACATATTCTTCTTTCTACAGCTTCAAGATAGGTACAGATGATGCAATTTCTTGTGTATGTTGTATATACTTAGTTGTGTCTTATCTATATAATTCATACTTTGACACATAAAAATAATGCAGTGGGAATGAAAACTGTGTACCTGATACTGTTTCCAGTACTTCATGCTGAATTAGGATTTCTTGATGGTTTCTTAAAAGTTAGGTTACTGTCTGCATTTTTTCTGTGCATAGTGATGCTAAAACATGATAAAGTATAAATTTGTAATCCCAAGATATGTAGGATATATGTTAAATAAACAGATGGATGCTCAATAGAAACATTTTTGGAAGAAATGCAAGAAATATTGATCTTTCTAAATCTGTGTGGGTTTTTTTTCTTTAATAGCATCCTTTTTGGACAGCAGTGAAGTTTTTCAAGTTATGTGTTCAAATTCTTGTATGCAAGCCTGTGCCTTCGGGTAATAGGCAAGGCATGACTAATTTCTACCAATTTGGTCTCTGCACCATGTCCTGGAGGGCTGAAATACTCAGATGAAAATGCTGATTTTAATCAGCCTGTCCATTGCCTGATGTTGCAATTACAGCAGCAGCCTTGCGCTTAGCACTCTTATTCCTGTCAGACTTCATCTGTATGATTTTTGTAAGGTAGCCAACTATTTCTAATTCTGCTCACTCTTTTTAAAAAAAAAAAAAAACCAAAAAAAAAAACCCCACCCAAAACCAAACACAAACCTATGGAAGTCTTGCTACAAAGACTGAAGAACTAATTATAGCTGACTCTTTGCTCATTGTTAAATATGGTTGGGGCAGAATAAATAGCGTGTGTGCACCACTGATGCCTGTAGATGTGGGCATGCTGAAACTGGCTGCCTTCATCACTTCTACATGTCACGTTGTACCACTTGCTCAAATCAAATTATTTGTGCAAGTGCCTGTGGAGCAGAAATATGAAACTGGCTTGACTTTTTTAGTATTAATATGTATAAAAACTATGTTACATTAAGTTTTAAATTACACTTAGCTATAGAGAATTAGTAACTCTACTGTGGACAGTTTCCTTGGCTTTCCTGGATTGAAAACCCTTGGGTATTGTCAGGCTTCTCCTGAAATATATATCTTGTCAAGGGGAAGGATTACACTACGGTACTAGCTGGCAAGTGGCTTCCAGATCGCTTCCCCAGAAGCTCTGGGCCACCTACTAGCTCTATGTAGGAGGTCATTTCTAACAGGGTTTGGCAAAGATGTTCAGAACTTGATGTCAAATGCATCCATATCTGTCCACAAACGCATCCTCTGAAATGGCAACAGCCTGATGGGTGGGTTTGTCCAACATCCACTTTTAAAGAAACCTCTGTTTTAAAGCACATAAAACTTTAAAATGCTGCCCTGGTTTGGGGTGGAACGGAGACAACTTTCTCTTCAGTGAGCGGCTTCTGCTTACACTTGTTGCTGTGGCCACCAGGGTCAGCTGACTTGGTGGTTTAACTCATGGAGGGGCTGCACTTGTAGGGAGGTATGTCTTTCTGATAATTTGTGTCTGAGTGTACTTCAGAAATGCATTATCAGATGTTGCATTCAAATATATTGTTTGCTAATGAGTGCTTTCAGTGCTAGGTAGCTTGTATGTTATGGTCAGCATTATCTTGGTTAGTATACGCTGTTCTGGGTAGTCAGGATCAAGGATGATTATAATGAAGTAAAGTGGAAAGGATAAGAGTAGTGTGGCAATGGAGTGATTCCATGTTATGGTATCTCTTGGTACTGAAGGCTGACACAAAACATTGTAATCATTTGCCATGTCTACGGATTGGCTATCTTGATATATAGTTCCTGTAGTGACTAACTCATAATGTTTTACTAGAGTTTGTCATGTCCTTAACTTTATCTGCTTAAACTGATTTTCCAGCTCTGGCTTGTACGTATGCAAGCTGGATTTCAGTTGTTAGTCAGATGGTTTGAGTTTCTACAACCACTTAATTTCTGATGTCAGACATGTAAATAACTTCTGTGACTACTTGTGTTACTGATAATTGTTCCCTAGGTCACAAACATAAACTTACAGTACTTCGCAGTGCACTGACATTTTTATATCTCTACGTGTAATCTAAATGGACCTTTCCTTGTTAGAACTCTAGACTGTGAAGGAAAAAACAAAGCTCACAAGTGGGGGTAGAGCGTATTCTTTTGCATGGTCAGAGTCTGCCTGCAAGCCTAGAGATGGTGTGTAGGCCAGCATTCAGAGACTTACTGAAGTGGTTCTGAGATTTCTCCTTGGTTACAGATGATTGAAGGACTCCCACCCACCTGTTCATGATACTTAACATCTCCAGGTGAATCCTTCCACACTGTTGTGGTATCAGGCTTTTGGAAAGAAATAAACATGAAAATGTGGGGGGAATGTGGCGCATATCCCTCTCCAAAACAGTTTTTTCATGTTCTTTGCTGTCCCCTTGGCTTCTGACATTTTTTTTCTCTTGCTTTCTGTGAATGCTTTAATCCTCTCTTTGAAGACAGGAATGGAAGCTTTATTATTCTCAGAGGAGAAAGTGAGCTAATGAGTCATTAAAAGAAAAAGGCACTGTTTGCCAGACTTCAGGTGCAGTTGTCTCCCACAGATGGCTCTCAAAGTAAATAGCTCTTAATGCATGCAGACAGATGGTTTTCTGAATCATCCAAAAGAAATCTGGTATCTGAAATTATTTTCTGTTCTTCCTAGGTCTTTAGTCTCTGCCATTCTCTGCCAGTGAAAACACTTGTGATAACGAACATTGTGATAATGTCATGCACACCTAAGTAGGCCTATCCTCACTGCAGCTTTCAGGATGAAAAAGGGAGAGTCAAAGAAATGAGCTTTACCTTTGAGCTTCCCTTTGGATTGCTGTTTTATATATCAGCTATACTTGATACTTCATTCTAGAATCAAATTGTCTTGTGTCAATGCGTTGTTTTATGGTCAGCCAGTTCAGATAACTTATCCAGTTCTGCCAAAAAGCATCCACTAAAATGTAGTGTCTAACTGCTATGTTGACTGCAGAAGAAATTTCTGTTGGCTTTAGACAAAGTAGTAAATTTAAACAATCTTCAAGTTCAAAGTCACTAGATAGGTATTTTTATGGAGCAGAGTATTTAGAAAATGGCTTTTCTACTTAAGCCATGTCACTGTATTGTGTACATTTATTTTTGATAGTGGGAGGTTTTTCTTTTTAGTCTTTTTTTTTTCCCCCTCAAGCTTATGAAAGATTGCATAAAGCGGTTTTGATACATCCCTTGATAGATATCAAGTTTGACTCAAACTTTCACCGGAAGTTGAAACTTCTCAAAACGTGAGTGAGGAGAGAATGGGGTTAGAACACAAATGTTATGGCAAAGGACCTGTTTGCCATACTGTTTGCCTACTACCTGTACAAAGGAGGTAGTAGGATGCTGGTAAGATTATTTCTGAGTTCTTTTTTGGTGTTCTGATTGCTGTAGTAAAATTAATGTTTCTCTATCCAGTAGTTTAATAACTTTGCATAGAATTAGTGGATGCAGGCTTAAATTTTTATTATTAATCAAATTTATTGTATTGCAAAAATCAAAAGAAATGTGATAAAATATGGACCATGTTTTTATCATGACAGTTAAACCAGGTTTTCTTTTCTTAATTTAGATGTAAAATCGGTTTAGCCTTTTTGTTTCTGCATGTCTCACCTGCAACAGATTATCTCCAATCTTGCTTCAAGCACTTTGAGATTGCTTCATTCCTTAGGAACCGGCAATATGCTAAAGTAGTCCTTTGTGTAAAGTGTGCCATTAATTACTAGCTTATGTTAATTAAAGTAAATCCAATCATGAGGGCATGCTGGCAGTGGTAAAGTTAATGACCCAAGACATTATTACTTAGTACAACTTTGAAGTTCATTCGAGAGGTTTAGGACTGTAGGAATTCCATTAGGAGGTATGCAGTCATAAAATTCTAGAAGCTGTGGTTTTGGCCACTGTGGGATGGCCCTGTTGGATCTCATGTCAGTTTGAATAAATTTACGGTATAGGTAATTGCCCAATACTGGTGTGCTTGCAAAAATGTGCATGCTCAGATTATACCAAAAACATGCAATGATTATATATGTTGATGAAGTCATAAGCCCAAATTGCATTGAAGTACCTGTTGTGCTAAATGCTAAATCAAGTTCAGGAAGACAGTGCCCTTACCTAAAATGCTACCAGAGAATTTAAGATGAGATAAAGGGTGTGAGCTAACAACAAAGAGGAGAAAGGTAATAAAGTTGCAGTTGCAGAACATGGCAGGCCTGAATTAAAGCTTATTGAAATAATACATGTTCCAAACTCTCATTTATTCTTAAGGCTTTAGAACTATATTTGGTTTTGACAGTCTGTGTTCCACTTCTCCATCTGAATTTATAGTTTCAAGGTTGTTGGAATACTTCTTGCAGGTGTCTTAAGATTATTAGAACACAATTGATTTGGAAGAGTGCATTCATGTGATGGAAGCCGGAGAGTTTCTAGTTCACTTCTGATAATGTTTTATAATTCAAATTCATGGCCATTCAGTGACATACTACCCAGGTGGTTTTTTGGGGCTGCTTCTAGGAATCAAAGTATTAAACATTTTTTGATGCATTGTGTTAATGATAAAGCTGAAATTACAAGGATACTTGTATTGTCATTGTTGTCATATTTTTTAATACCTTCCTTCTGCATTTATCAGCTCTGTCAGTCTTGGAGGATGCTAAATACTTGTACAGCTTTTTTTTTTTTTAAAAAAAGCCCTATCTAACTAATTTGTGTTCTGTGCCATCGTATTCATAAAAAAATGAAATCAATGCTATTTTCACAAAGCACTTTTTGAATGCAGTAGTGTGTCAGTCCTGAAGTACTGAGTTATCACAGGTTGGTTCCAAAAGTTTTATTTTAGTGAATGAACACTCAAAAGGTAAAGTGGGTATGGAGCACTGTCAGAGACCAAACAAATTTTGCCAACGGCAGGATCTTATCTCATGTTAGTGTTCATCCAGCAAAGACATCTTTGTCCCATAAATTTAGATCTGCTAGAGGTAGGATTAAACAAGTTGTTTAAGAGACAAAAAATAATTCAAGTGACCATTTTACTTCCATACCTCTATTTTATCAGTTGATATAATGAAGTGTTTGTAAGCACCCTAGTGCTTAGTCAGAATGCATATGGTAAGCTAGAATGTAACTCTGACTTCCTTAAATACCCTGAATAAACTTTCTGCTAAAAGTAGGGGTACAAAAAAAATATATGCCAGTTTAATAGCCTCTTCTGAAACTTCTGTTTGTTTTGGGCACTATGGCTCTTAAATTTGAGGTTAATGCACATAAACAAGACAATACTAACTTAAGTCAAACAGTAAGAAATTGTAACAAAGTAAAATACTTATATAGTATATATGCATGTTACACAAAAAAAACCCAGTACATGTGAATAGAATTGACTAGTTAAATCAAGATGGTTTTGTGGTGATCTTTTTAGCTGTGTGTTGAATACTGTCAGTCTTCTGAAGTGGTGAATGTGAGGTACTGCTCACTGCAATGTTTCAACTCACTTTTTCTTCAGTGAATAGCACTGAACCAGATCTATATTAGTAAAAGAATCTTGAAAAAATCTATGCTAGCACCTTTCCTACCTAATGTTTAAATGACATTGAGGGAGATAAAAAGGCTATGCTGGTAAAGGTGTGTAAGGAATTATTTTTCATTATTCTGGTGTTCTACAGACTCTCCTTCTACTAAAGAGAAGGAAACTCATTGTCAGCACTGCTGCTTAAGAAGGCAGAAATGGGGAGTTTAACAGGTTATAACAATCTCTGTGCTTATGCTAACTTGCAATACTATAGTACTTTCTGTAGACTGAGTCTTGGCTCAAAACTCACAGTAGTGTCAGATTTCCTTTCTGCTTAATAAATTAAGGATGAAAAGTAGATTCTACAACATGACTGTCCTATAGAAAGGAGGTGTTCAGAATCATAAACTTGCTGCTTCTGAAATCCCATTGCTATACCAATCCTACAAAATATTGGACATTATGTCCTTCCTTTTTTGGAGCAACACACTTAAAATCATAATATCCCCAGCGTTGTAAGAACAGGACAGCACCTGCACTGTGAATGCTGAAGAGTCATAATGGTATCTCCTGTGGTAGCTTGTACTGGAAGACAACTTTTGAGGCTGATAAAATTGCCCTTTTCTCCAAAATAACTGCTACATATCTCTTTCATGACCATGCTGGATATGCTTACAATGTTTGTGACAGGATTTGCCTGGACTTTTAATGTGCCTACCCTAGGCTGTAATTTTTTTCAAGGCTGCTATTCTCCTACGTTCCTCCAAGGATCTACTACTTTCAAACTGTCTGTCTTGGCTTTAACGTTTTTCTTCAGGTTTGAGTATTTGTCAGAGAGCAGAATAACTCAATGTGACACATTTGCCCAAAGCACTCTGCAAAAAAAATCTGTGAATCATTATACATGTCTTAACTTCTTCAGGAAGCAATGAGGGAAATAAGAGAATCCTCACTGAGGACACATTCGTCAGACTTCCTGCCAGAAATGAAAAAATCTCTGAAGTAGATACCACATAAAACAGTAACAAAATGACAGCAACCTTATTAGCAGCACTGTGGTAAATAGCTACCCCATTAGAGATGCTGGAGGCAGAAGGCAAGAAGAATGCCAAAAGACACTTACAGCAAGAGTGGGGAATGGAGGGAAAGAAGTGGTGAAAATACATGAGGGAGTGTTGTCACAGCACAAAAGAACTAGTTGAAGCTTTGATGGTCCTCAGGCTCCTGTATTTCTGTGCAACTGCAACTCTGCAGTAAAACACTTGTCTGTAGACCCTTGAATTGCATCATGTTTGTGGTGGGATTGATTTAATAGGACGGTGCAGGGAACTAAGCAAAGCATCTGCGAGACTAAAGAAATTCTAAAGGATTTTGATCTTTCTGCTTGTTAACTACACAAACGAAGGGGTGATTACCAGTGAAGAACTTCATACTGATAAAGAAATGCTTTTCACTGCTGGTGTGTGGGATCAAAAGACACTTCCTTCAAGTTCAGAAGTTTCCTTCATGCTTCTGGAAGGGATGAATGTCAGGGAACTTTCTTATATTTCTAGGTCCCCCTGCTGTTTTTACCACAATATAGAGTAAGGTGACTAATACAGTCTTGATATCTGATTTTTTTAAAAAAACAAACCAAATATTAAGTACCTCAAATATATGAATAAATTAATGTAATAGTTTTATTTGTTTGTGGGATACTTGGTAGTCTTATAGATACCAGATGTATTTTTTCAGCATATGTAACAATGGGCCTTTAACTTTTGAGTGGACTTCAGTGTCTCCTCAGAATCAATACTAGATATCAGTACAAATGATATTGAAATCTTTGTGCCTGTAGCATGTAGTTCTGTACTGAAGCCTCACTGATTAATACTGAACAGTTTCTCAGAAAGTAAATGAATTTTTAGAAATACTGCATCTGTTCAACTGCAGGTGTCCCGGTTATTTCAGAGTCCAGTGGTAACTGCAGCGCAGCTGTATTTCTAATGTCAGAAACTGCTTCAATGAGAAACAGAAGTCTGCTGCATCTATTTCTGCTTCATAGGTTCTAGACATCTCTTTCATAGCTGCTGACTCTGTATTGCTGAAGGACTTGCTGTGATATTCTAAATGCAGCCTGCTAGAACTATGGAGTTCTGTTTTTCTTGTCAGTTGTTTTTCTTGCTTAGTATTGTGTGTCTGTAATATGGAAAGAGGTGTCTGTTATCTAAAAAGGAAGGTAACAAAAAGCTGGCTTCATACTTAAGCTAGTCAAGGCATGGCTTCTTTTATTTCTGTTTACAGTTCTCCACTCAGATTCCAGAGTTATTGGGTATTATGAAAGCTGTGTGTAGCTTGTTTCAAGCAATGTGGTTGATGAAACTGTCCAGAGGCATTAATCCATTATGCTGAAGCACTGGCATGAACTCTTAGAAATGTGTGTAAGTGAAGAAATTTAGTTCCCCGTTTTCAATAACTTCCTAATTCCCCCCTTTCTACGCTGAGTATTTTGTTTGTCTCTTATTTCTGCTCTGCATGTAGAATTCTTGATGTTGAAGGCCAATTTCTTAAATCTTCCCCAGATAATAGTGTTCATATACCAGTTTAAAAAAAAAAAAAATCCACCAAAACCCAAACAACTTACCTATGCCAAGAAATCAAAGCAGAGTAGGCAACAGTATTATGGTGGAGCCTTTAAAAAAAAAAAAAAAAAGCCTGGCAGTATTTCTGTGTTAAGCATTACACTGTTATTTTGCAGCATGTAACTAATTTAAACCTGAATTATGTTGTCATATTTACAAAACTTGAAATGAATTCTGAACCTTTTTTCAGTGTTTGAGGGATAATGACATTGGTGAATTGCCAGTTCTGGAAAATAACCTTCCTGGGCTCTGGAATTTGACCAGATGTTTTAGAGATACAGTCACAGGTTAGACTTTAATGGGAGTCTGTACTTGAGACTTAAAAGCCAGTGTTGCTGGCTCAAGAGATTTGGCTAATTTGCATTAATATTCAGGACTGTCTTGTTGGCCCAAATCTGCATGTGTTCAGATGAATCCCCTACAAACTGAAATAATAGGGCACCATGGCAGGAAATGACTTTGTGCATAAATATTTTATCTTTAACACTGATATCTGGTTAATCTTTATTTCTGTTGTGAATATATTACTCAATACTTCTGAATTACATTAACAGACTTATACTGCAAGTCAGGGTTATATATGTAATGTGGAATTTATCATAGTGTGTGCATTTGGTTCTTTAGTAATAAAGAAAACATTCTGCTGCACTTCTCTCCCCTCCCTGTATGAATTAAAATGGATTATAGGATTCTATTGTGATCTTCTGTGTGCTAAGAGAACACCATAACCACCATGCAAAAAGTCGTTTTCACATATATTTCAAGTTTTAGTAGCAGTGCCAAAACCCTGAAGATAATTAACGAAGGCTTTGGGAGTTAAAGACCTCTTAGGCCTTTATATAGGAAGGCATATATGATCAAATAATTCATTATTCAATTATTAAAGTAGGCAAACACTATTGACTAGAGTTTGGAATGGATGTCTTTTCTAAATTGCTGTCTGAGGTATTCCTTAGCCAAGCAAGAGAATAAATTATGCTAACTGTTCATCTGCTGATTTGCTGAATTGAACAATAGGGAGATTCATTATTTTTCCAATTAATGCAAACCTCTCCTAACGTGCTAACTAGGATGTCATACACCACCACATAGCAGATCTAGATCTAATTGATAATAACACTGTAAATCCTCGCTACTAGTTTTCAATTGCTTTGCTAAACTTCTAATCACTTGCTGTGTTTCCTGATTGTTCTAACTGCAGAATTGTATAGGGGTGTTAAGTCTGGTTGCATAGATGTGTTTCAGTCATTTTAAAATGATCTCAAGGAGAAAAATATGAAGCGTTGAGCTTCTGCAAGAAAAGGTGCGAACTGGGCCACATGAGCGTCTTTTCTAGTGATTAGATGAGAATGGGACTGGGATTATAAACTATAAATTTGGAAATACGTGTCGTACTTATACTATCATAAGTTATCACTCTCCTCTGAAGCCTTGAGTGGAACCCTAAGACACATCCATTCTGCAGTTTAAAAAAAAATAATCCAAACCAACATAAACTGAAATGTAAAACCATTTTAAGCGTTTGACATGCAGGATCTGTATGTATGACTTTATCCATGTGCTCATTCTGCTGTAGGAGATGGTATCATGGGTAACATAAAAGCCAAAGCACTTTTGATTTTCAGAAGACTGCATTGTGACATGGGTGATGGTAGGGAACACAAAGATGGAAGCCTGGGGCTTTTGGAATTGGGACGTAAAAGAGAAATCTGCTTTTGGAGATGAAGATGAGGAAGCAGATGGGAGTACTCCTTTCAAAGCAACTAAGCAAGTTACTCTTCTGTAACAAAGATTCTGACAGTAACTTGTGAAACAGTCCTTATTGGGACGTGTAGTTTTGAAGCAGCATTTAAACTAATTCATAAGCTATTTTTCTTAAGATTAGTTTGTACAACTCTGTACTTGAAGCTCCTCAAGTTTCTTATATGTTGTTGTTTCTATTCATGGAAGGAAAGATACTGAAGACTAGAGCCTCAATTAATGTAAACCAGCATAGCCCTATTTATTCAGTGTTTGCAAGACTGCTTATGTTATAAGTAAACCTGATTCCTGTCCTCTAGAGTTTTTCAAGAATCTTTCTGGGGAATTAATTTAAAATCTAGCAGTAAGTTACACCCTCTCATTTTAAAAGACTGTAGGTGGTTTTAAAGAGACAGGTCTTCCCTTCATGTTTTCAAGTATATGTGAATATGAAAGAGTTGGTTTGTGAAATCCTTGTTGCAAGTTTAGAAAGATGTTTGAATTAAATGGAATATGATTTTATATTAATATTTATTAATATTTATATATTAATAATATTTATTATTAATATTTTTAGAAGTTAAACTTCAGTTGTGTGGGAGAGTCTTCTACAACATGGTGTGTCATGTTTAAATATACAGTTTTTTGTATCAAGGAATGTGTTCTTTGTTTTTTGGATCCTTGCTGTGGTTTGAGCTACTGCATGTGATTAACAGATCAGAATAGGAGTAGTGGTATTAAGGGCTTAAATTCCAACTTAATTACCAGCTTTTAACATGCAATCTGGTGCTCTTACTAGCTTGGTATATAGGAGAGTCTAATGAGCTCTGTTTAGCATTATGCTGTTCTGGAAAATAGGTGGTAGTGTTTAGAGTGGGTGATGCAGGTTTTTGGCTCCTTTGGTTCTTCAGACAACTTTTTTTTTTTTGAAAAGTTGGCTCTCTGAGAAAAACATTTGAATTATTTTATTGCTGTAAGGCATGCAATATTTTCAGGTCAAGGATAGGTGGATGTGCCTGTTGAAGTATGCTATCCTTGCTCTCTGTAGCCCTATAGTATGATTTCATAGAATACCAGGTTGGAAGGGACCTCAAGGGTCATGCTGTCCAGCCTTTCTTGGCAAAAATATTTCTAAGATATTGTTAAGGCAATTTTATAAAGAACTTGCAGACTGAGCTAAATTATTCTCTGTGTGGTATTCTGAATAGCCTATTTTGTTGAATAGCCTATTGCATTCTTTCTGCTGCAGCTCTACAGACTAATTATTGGTGCTTTTTAAGCTTGTCAGATTTACCTATTTCATGTCCCTTGGACATTTAATGTCATCTAATTGATTCTTTAAAAATCACAACTTTCTTTCTCCTATTTTGAAACACTTTTACCTGTAACTGGCTTGCTCATCTAAGTGTTCATAATTTTCAGGAGAAAGAGTTGCTGAATTGCTACTCATGGAACAACTTAGTCCAAACTTGTGATAAAATTTTTAATTCACTGGAGAAAAACATAATGAAAAGACTATCTGCTGTATCTTCAGGCCCAGTAGGTACTCCAAACCATATGTAACTTCATTTTGTTTCATTACCATAGCTATACGTTATAGATGTCCCTACAGTAGCAGAAAAACCTCTTTGGAAAAAGTCTACATAGATTTAGTCTGGCCCATACTGTCTTATTTTCTTTCTGAAGTACAGTTTGAAGGTCACTGTGAAGTGGTCAATAATTAATAAAGTATCTGTCTGCTGGGGAACTAGATTTGGTTACCCTTGATGTGCCTTCTAGAACAATGTTCCAAACTCCCAAGATGTGCCTCCCATGTGGAACATGGGGAAGGAGCTGTTCTCTGACTGTATGTTCTTTCTTGGTTTATTTTTGAGAGAGAACTTCCAGAATTTGAAGGTTACTAGTAGCCCTACATTTAAATTATGCTGCTTGAGAGACCAGAGAGGAAGAAATCAAAGCCTCCAGCTTAATTTCTGAAGTGCTGCTCTTTCTCTCTCTCTCTCCAAAAATGTCAGATACTGTGGACAGACTGCAAATAGTTAATTAATTGTAATGACTTCCAATAACTTATGCTACTTAGAACTGTATATTCTCACTTTCTTTCACAACCCTTGTACTGCATTCCTGGTTTATTTGGAAATTTAAGAACAACCTTTTTCAGAGTATTTGAAAAGAAACAATTACGTTTCTTATGTGTTTGAAGACTTCATCAATATTGCTGCGGCTTTCACTAGAGAATCTTCAAATTACCTCACAGAAGGTAGTGACAGAGACGGACTAGCAGGGAGTTCATAGATGTTCATGCTGTTCCCTCACTTCTCAGACTTACATTTGTACATGGGTTTGCACAATGTCTTCATCAAAAATGTGATTTTTAAAGTTAATATTTAGGAAGACCTTGAAAGAGATCATATAAGCTCTCTAAATTATGTTGGGCTGTAATATTTTTTGTCTGTATGTGCAGGTGGATGATATAGAGTTCTATTAAAATATTGTTTTGATAGGAAACTTACTGTGTTTTAAAGGCTAATTGTTTTTATAAATGTGGACTACAAATGGGTCTGAACATTCTGCACTTTAATTCCCGGTAAATTACTACTAATTTCCTTTGATGGAGAATAATTTGCTGTCTGTTCTTAGTTTATTTCTCCCCATGCCCACAAACACATTGTTGTTTTCTGCAATTGAGAACACAATTAGTGTTCTCAACTTAAATTAGTACACAAAAATCAATGGTTTTAAAAATGATTTTCTGGCTAATACTTTATGCCTGTACCTCTAATTATTGTAATTCAACTGCGGGGGGTGTGTGTGTTTAAAAGTGTCCTTCTTCAAGACATCCTTAGCTTTTATTTTTCTTTGTGTGACTGTTGGAGCCTGAACTAAGAATTTTCGGTTGAAATATGGTAACAGAGAAATTCTGAGCCAAATACTTATAAATCTATTGCACAATACTCCAGTTCAGAGCCTAGATCTGAATACAATATCATATCTAATTTGGAATCCTGGCCTGGGTACTTGAAAGATTTTAAAATATTAGGTATTTTTTAAATTGTGAACTGCTCTTGTAACAATTTATCATTAATATGCCTTTTTCTTCATGTTTAGCATTTGAGAGAATTTTAGCTTAAATTCCTGTTGATAACTGATGTACATCCAAAGCAGGCAAAACAAAATTCCCCAAAGCCTCTAAGCTATACCCAATAAGGTATGAGGGTTGCACAAGAGAAGACTGCCAGAAAATGTTGGCTTTGAGAATATAAAGCCCTAAGCTTGCATTGCAGAACATAACAAAGTTATACATGTCTCTTAATACATAGTGTATTGACTGAGTTTTCTTCCTTTCCCATTTTGAAAGGAACGGTGAAATAAAATTATCCTGGCAGGTCTCCATGTTAAATCTCTTCACATTCCCTTCTTCATAATCTCTTAGCATAGTTGAAGACATTCTTTCTTTTTAAGGATTCAGATGTTTAATTTTTCTCCATTTTTTTTTCATACCAAACTTTTTCCAAAATGTTGAATAGATGTGCAGAGACTGAAGGAGAAGAGTCATTAGAATGCACACATGGTTTTGTCAGATACCTACAGAATTGTAGGTAGATGACTAATATTTGATTAGTATGGTATCTTGAAGCCATAGTGCGCACTCAGGGACTTGAACAAGCTATCCTTGCCGGAGCTGAATGAGAAACTATGTGTTTTTATTACTAGTGAACAAAGCTTAAAAGTGCTTCAGCTCACGGAGATTGAAATGTTATTCACTCTTATATTCTTCAAATCCCTACAGAATTCTGGTGTTTCAATGCGAGATCTTAAATGCTAATGATTTTAAGAATATCTGTGGATCTACACACTGAGAGCCCACAATACTGGTGCTTTCTTGTGTCAAACCAGCTTCACAGGCTCAGTTGTTGGCCAGATCAGGTGATAATGAATGATTAGGTGATGAAGTTGAAGGTGGTGACTTCTGCTATTTATATCTTCACTGGTATAATAGCTAAAGGAGAAGAAAATGAGTGCTTATGTAAAAATTATGGTAATATAAAGGGTACTTGGAACACCCTGTTGGCTGCCAATAGTCATATTTCATTCACCATCTGCTTGCGTACCTACAAGAATGGACAGCAGTGCAAGCTTCATTCTCTAATATCAGCTTCTGTAGCTAAACATTCTTTTTGCATTCCAAGATGCCGTAGACTGATCATTATGGATTCTACTTTACAGCATCTCAAAATACCTCAACACTGTTAACCGGGGGCTGAAAACTACTTAAGTGAGCACCAAACTCTTGTAAAGGGAGAGGTCCACAAGAGGGGTTCTGGAATGACTCCGCCCTTTGCGTAAGCAGTGGAAACATGAATTTTGAACTCGGCTTGTCATAGAGTTGAGCAGTTTAGGATTATATAGAGTGAGTATCTGTAGTAGATAACAAGATCCAGTGATGGAGATAGTGTACTGTCAGAAAAACTTCGACTAGTTCTACATATAAATAAGGCTACAAGAATGGCACTTTTCAGACCAGCTATAGCCATCTCTCTGATTTTAACTCTTCTGTAATCCCTTGCGATTTGCTACAAAAAACAATGAAATACTGAAGATTTTTTCAGTTTCTGGATTATGTACAGTGATAACACATTTAAGAAAAGCTCGTTAAATTTCTCATGGAGAGATTTCTGGTGTGACAGGTTTACTAGTCTGAATATTGTATGCCCTTTTCATACTTGCATGGCCTTGAAAGTGGCTGCAGGAACTAAAGAGAACCACCTGATTATTTTCATTCCTGGAGTGTCACGCTTTGAGTTACTGTGCAGTAGCATGTTTTACCTTACTGCAGGTTTATACATTAAAAGAGAAACTTGTCAATGTGATCTATGTCCCATTAGTATCTAGTCATTTTAGCAAGCAGCGATGACTGGCATATGGGAAGCCTTATACCCTATAATTCAGTCAGACAAGAATAGCCAAAATATCTTCTGGATTAAATGCTTGTTCTGCAATTTATGATATTATTTTTTTCTGATCTTTAGTGACTGAAGTTGAAAAACAGTAACAAGTTTAACTTGACTAATGTATTTATGCAAAATGTAATTCAAAAAACTATTTTCCTGATGTTAGAATAAAAATCAGCTGACTTTTTTTTTTTGAGGCAAAAACTTATTTTTCAGACAAAACCAATTTTCTTCCTTTGATTTTTCTGCAGTTATTTACTATCTGGTTTTGGAATGGGAATCTTTTAGAAATGTGAATCACAGGAATTTTTCTGACATGGGACCCTGTTTCTTTCCTTCTTCCCTCCTATACTACAGTGGGGTTATTGATCCTGACAGGTGACCAAGAATAACTTTTTCCTAAGTAGAGACTAAAAATCAGAAACAAACCTTTAGTTTCCAGGCAAGTAAATGCTATACCAGTCCTTCTAGTCGCTACAGTTCTGATCTGTAATTTATATGTGTATACAAAACTGTAACACAGCATACCACTCTATTGTCTGCTCTTTGAATTTTTACAGTATTTCTCACGGTCCTAAAAAAATTAATTACACCCCTGAAAAAAATATTTGTAGGAGAGGATACTTAAAGGAAAAGGTGGTACTTGGCTCCTATTAAGTATTGTAAAGGATGACAGGGGTTTTTTTTACTGTTTTCTACCATATTATTTTTGTATTTTTTCCTGACCATTATTGTATTTTATAAACACTGCCTGTAACATATTTACAAGGATAGCCAGCTGGGATTCTTCCTCTTATCCCTCTGTGCCACACTTTGCTCAATATATTACAATATTTCTACAAAATTGCTGAATACACTTGCTGAAATACATATCTGAAGAATTTGTTTACCATAAATGTTTTATGAAAGCTTCTAAAATAGTACTTTAGTGAGAATCAGTATGATACAGGGATATAAGTGGCTTATGTTAAGTAAAATGGATGCATTATTTCCAAATCCACAGTTTAATACTCTTTATTTACAGAGTGCTGTACTGATGCCCTCAAAGAAATGAACAAGCCATCTATACATCCCTATTGGAGACTGAAGTTCTCTTGATGACCATGAGTCACTCCAAATATCAGATAATAGCAAACACAAATGTTGGCTTGGCAGTACCTTTGGAGAAATTTAGACCGATTATTTTGTAAATGCCATAATATCCTATTTTGTTGTGAATTAGTTTAAAAATGCTTGGATTTTTAACTTTCAAATTGTGATTAGAAATCAGGAAGATGGAAGTCTACTGCTGACAAACATTAAGCACTTAAAATATAACAAAATTTACTTGATGAATAGGAGCTGTGGCATTAACCCTATGATCCCTGTTTGCTGTATATCCTACTTAAAATTAATGTAGTGTCTTATGTTGATAGTGTGTAACCTGTAGCAAGTCTCCCAAACCACACTTCCTACCACAATTACTTTATTTCTGTGTAATTCAAATAAGTAACTCTGGGCATGTGGCAAAAACTGAGTAATCTGGTTCACAACTGGGGAGGCTAAAATAGAACAGGCAGCTGCAATTTTCAGAATCTTTTTGTGTGACTGGAGTTATGGTACCTCAAGTGTACTGTTGAAAAACTGTTCAAAAATGTATTGCTTTGTTGGTTCTAAATTTTCTCTGGGAAGCATTAAACTAAGTTACAAGATTTCATATACAGTTATGTGACACTGTAACTCTTGTACGCAGTCTGTCCATTAATAGCTCCCTACTAATTTTAAAGCCTGTGATCCATGAGCAGTTGTATAGTGCTGCTGTTCAACAAACACAATGTATGAGCTAGTGTTACAACTTAGGGGAAAAAAAGAGGATCTATGGCCTCTGGAAGGAAGGGCAGGCCACTCAAGAGGACTACAAAGAGGTAGTTAAGCTATGTAGGGAAAAAATCAGGAGGGCCAAAGCCCAGCTGGAGCTAAACCTGGCTTCTGTTGTCAAGGACAACAAAAAAAGCTTCTATAAATATATTAGCAATAGGAAGAGGACTAAGGATTATCTCTGTCCTCTAGTAGATGGGGCCGGCAACATAGTGACCAAGGATGAGGAAAAGGCTGAGGTACTTAATGAAGTCTTTGCCTCAGTCTTCAGCAGTAGGACCAGTTGTTCCCTGAGCACCCAGACCCCTGAACTAGAAGACAGGGATGGGGAGCAGAATGAAGCCCCTCTAATCCAAAGGGAAATGGTGAGGGACCTGCTTCAGCACCTGGAGGTGCACAAATCTATGGGGCCGGATGGGATCCACCCAAGGGTATTGAAAGAGCTGGCGGAGGTGCTCGCCAGGCCACTTGGTATCATTTATGAGCAGTCCTGGACAACCGGGGAGGTCCCAGCTGACTGGAGGTTAGCAAATGTGACACCCATCCACAAGAAGGGCCGGAAGGAGGATCCGGGGAACTACAGGCCAGTCAGTCTGACCTCGGTGCCTGGGAAGGTCATGGAACAGATCCTCCTCAGTGCCATTACAGGGCACATGCAGGAGAACAGGGTGATCAGGCCCAGTCAGCATGGGTTTGTGAAGGGCAGGTCATGCCTATCTAACCTAATATCCTTCTATGATAAGGTGACCCACTTAGTGGATGAGGGAAAAGCTGTGGATGTTATCTACTTGGATTTTTGCAAAGCTTTTGACACTATTTCCCACAGCATTCTCCTGGAGAAACTGGCTGCTCATGGACTGGACAGGTGTAGTCTTCGCTGGGTAAAAAACTGGCTGGATGGCCGTGCCCAGAGAGTGGTGGTAAATGGAGTTAAATCCAGTTGGTGTCCAGTCACAAGTGGTGTCCCCCAGGGTTCGGTGCTGGGGCCGGTTCTCTTTAATATCTTTATCAATGATCTGGATGAAGGGATTGAATGCACCCTCAGTAAGTTCGCAGATGACACTAAACTGGGCGGGCGTGTTGATCTGCTTGAGGGTAGGTTGGCTCTGCAGAGGGATCTGGACAGGCTGGACCGATGGGCTGAGACCAATGGTATGAGGTTCAACAAGGCCAAGTGCCGGGTCCTGCACTTGGGACACAACAACCCCATGCAGCGCTACAGGATTGGGGCAGAGTGGCTTGAAAGCAGCCCGGCAGAAAAGGACCTGGGGGTGTTGGTTGACAGCCGGCTGAATATGAGCCAGCAGCGTGCCCAGGTGGCCAAGAAGGCCAACAGCATCCTAGCCTGTATCAGGAATAGTGTGGTGAGTAGGACTAGGGAAGTGATCATCCCCCTGTACTCGGCACTGGTGAGGCCC
Source organism: Larus michahellis (assembly GCF_964199755.1). Taxonomy (NCBI): domain Eukaryota; kingdom Metazoa; phylum Chordata; class Aves; order Charadriiformes; family Laridae; genus Larus; species Larus michahellis. The sequence continues at coordinate 23,067,012 of NC_133902.1, read as the reverse complement.
CACCTCGAGTACTGCGTTCAGTTTTGGGCCCCTCGCTACAGGAGGGACATTGAGGTGTTGGAGCGTGTCCAGAGAAGGGCTACAAAGCTGGTGAGGGGTCTGGAGGACAAACCTTATGAGGAACGACTGAGGGAGCTGGGGTTGTTTAGCCTGGAGAAGAGGAGGCTGAGGGGAGACCTTATCACCCTCTACAACTACCTGAAAGGAGGTTGTAGAGAGATGGGGGCTGACCTCTTCTCCCTGGTGACAAGTGATAGGACGAGGGGAAACGGGTTCAAGTTACGTCAGGGGAGGTTTAGATTAGATATTAGGAGACATTTTTTCACTGAAAGGGTTATTAAACATTGGAATAGGTTGCCCAGGGAGGTGGTGGATTCACCATCTCTGGAGGTGTTTAAAAAAAGAGTAGATGGGGCACTGAGGGACATGGTTTAGAAGTGGCTTTTGTCAGGGTAGGTTAAAGGTTGGACTCGATGATCTTAAAGGTCCCTTCCAACCTCAACAATTCTATGATTCTATGAATACTTTAAACTAATCTGGCACACTCTTAAACAATTTAAATAAGTGCTATTAAATAAACTGCCAGAACGCCTACATTTAGAGTTTCACTATACCTTTCTTATTGTTATGCAGTGACATTTGTGGAATACGAGAACAACTTGTCTGCAGCATGAGTTATTTTTCTTAGCTTAATATTTGTTGTGTAAAGCATATGCACACTGACTCATTCATATCAAATCTTCCTCTGAGGCTACCTTTCTAAACCAGAGTTTACAGAAACAAATAAATATTTTTTGTGTGTGTAGCACAAGTAAATTCAGAACAAAACCTTTGTTGGCTTCCTGCTTGTTAAAAGGTAGCTTGTCTTGTCAGCATTTTCTAAACTCAAAAAATCCCTCTGTTCAGTACTCTGATTCCGGATTGACTTCGGGGCTTGCATACCAGACAAACACATACTTGGAGAACAGACACACACTACTGCTTTCTAAAGCTGCCTATTGCTTGACCTCCTGCATTGTGGATAGTAATACCTTCAGAAAAACCACTTCCAAAATATATTTGTAGTTAAGAATGTCCTTACAGGATTAAGATTCACCTGCTTGTCCAGCTAGAAGCTTTGCCAGCAGCCAATACTTCAAAGGTATGAAAAGGATAGAAAATGTTACTCTAATTCTCTGAAAGGCTCTTATTCATCTATTAGGCATATTTAGGCAAATAATGGATTTCATTTTGCAAATATACAAGTTACAGCAAAGGTAATGCTAGTGCCGAGACCTGTGCTAACTGAACCAACTAGTTTATCTGGGTACCTTTGTGACCATGATGATAAAGGTAATTCAAATGTCTCTGGAGTGGGTTTGAGGAGGAAAGAGTACATTCCTGCTGGTGGATGGATGGCAGAGGGTGCGTGAGAGATGAGCTTTTCTGGATGCAGATGATGACAGGTTAGAACAACCTCTCATCTTTGCTGTTTGTGGCTGATTGTTATTTATAGACTTATATTATTTGGTGGTCAGTACTGTACAACTTGACTTTTAATAGTATGCTTGCACATCTCATGATTTTTTTAAAATATATATTGGTTCTATTTGTGCATCAGGCTTTTTATTTTCCAACTAAATGTATGCTAGTGTGACAGCAGCGCCCATCCTTGGGATGCTCTTAGGAAGGGGCTGCATGCAGGGGTCAGGCCTGTGGCTGCCCAAATGCAGACCACTAGGCAAGGCTCCCCGTCACCAGCTCTGCTGGCTGAACTGGAGATTTTGGGATCATGTCCTGGAGTACCAGCCACACCTTTTCAATGCTGGTATGGGATGGGGAGGGAAAAGCAGAGTGCTGCTACAGGGATGCATCTGATAAGAGATGGGCTTGCTGAGCTGCTGTCTGTGTTCTGCAGACTGTGGTAAAATGAAGCTAACCTCTTGCATGCACCGTGATCCTTCAGGCAGTACTGCATGTTGTCACTTGTTTAAATAATGTATCTTACTGTGGTAGTCCATGAGGATTTGGGACTAAATTGAAGCTGAAAAAAGGAAAGAGCATGATGTAGGTTTGTGTTCCCTCAGTCCCAGATCCTCTGATGTCAGAGGAGAAAATTAGCTCATGTTTCTTCTACATTATTTACTTGGTCATCTGTTCTAGGTGGAATTGGCTTTTCCTCTGAGCTCTATTCTTTCATTTTCTCTTTTTATTTCTGTTTTCCTCTTCCCTGGGGAAATAGCAAACAAACAACTATCTCTCTTCCCACAGTACTGTTTTCTGAGCATGGGAAAAGGTAGCCTCCTGCCTTCAGTAAGGCTGTTCAGATTTTCAGACTGAGGGCTACAGACTGAGGTAGTTCAAGGATTACATGTAATAAGATTCTGCCATGAAGTAAACACCATGCAAGATGGCACTTAAAGTGAAACATAGCCTAGATTTACTGAGGACTAAAATCAATATGGTGTATCATTGCAATTGGATGCCAAAGGAGGCTGCTATTCATGTTCATGGTATTTCTGAGATGACAGCGTGCTATTTTTCTTCCATAAAGAAGGACTTATGTGAGTTTACTTGTGCCTTGTATAACAAAACAAATCAAAACATGTAGGCTGCTATAAGAATGTTCTGGCAAGGGAAACATTAGCACAAACAAGGTGCATTTGTTCAATTTTAAATTCTGAATATTTTGCAAAGGAAAAGTGTCAAGGGTAGTTTGCAGAGGTAGCTTGGATGTGAACAGCTAAGTAACTTGCAATTTTTAGCACTAATTTAGATCTACTTTACCATAGCTTAAACACTTATTACTCATACGTGAGTCCATTCTGTCTTTATATGCCATGGCTTTATATGCCACTGGTATTCTATCAGCTTTTTCTCTGTTTAGGTCTTCACATAACAACAACTAAAGCTGAACTTCAGCATTGGTTTCTTTTCAGGGGCTCATTCTTATGACAATTATTTGAAATAATTTATTCCTGATGAAATACATTATATTTTGCTTAGGTTACATGATCACAAATTCCTGTGATCAAAACTTAAAATGGCACAAGCCCGGATTTATCTGTCAGGCATTTTATAATTGATTTAAATTTTTGGCACTGTGTTAGATCTCAGATTGCAGTCACTCCCTACTCTAGCATCGCAGCAGGGGTTACAGCAGGTTTTTGTTACAGTTTAGTAAGTTTAAACAGCAGAGACAGACATCGGTGTAGACAAATGCCAGAATAATTCAATGATTACAATAAAAATTGTAACAAACAAGTACTAAGGATTTTTTCCTGACAGGAAATTCTGCTTTATGGATGAGGAACTGTTCGAATTTGGTAATAAAGTTTACAACTGTCTTAGAATCAAAATTATTGTAGGAAAATATGCAAAACTATTCTTTTCAAGAGCTAAACATATAATAGGTCTGCAGATCAGCTATATCCATAGGATTACTATGTATCAGTTGGTAATTTGGGGAGTTTTTAATCAGTATGTTTTAGTAGACCAGAAAGTCACTTAAGGTTGATTGAAACTTTACAGTTTTGACAAGATCAGGTTTAATGGCTTTAAGAGTATTTTAAAAGAATCTTGGTCTATTGCTTTGCCTAGCTGAATTAAGACTATAATTGGCATTGGCCCCTTGTAAACCTGCAGACACACACAGAATTAATTCCCTTTTTGAAGCTGTTTCTGTATGATCACAATTAATTATATGGCATTAATAACTACTCGTTACCATTTATCCTGAAATAGAGAAGGGTTTCAAAATTATGACTTCTGTTTAATGTTCATCTCTGTTACTGGATTTACCTCTTAGCAGAACATGTACATTACTGCACACTTGTGCTACTACATTTGCTGTTTTAAAATTACAATAAGGGAAATCTAACAGCAATGTCTCCTCTTCTTATAACTAACCCTTGTTTTTTCGTTTCGCACCATAAATTGAGCTACTCTTTTCCTCCTGGAAATAAATTCTTATTTGGTCACTTCACATGAGGTGTTGTACACAACCTCCCAAATGTTATTGCTAGTCTCTGGTGTGATTTAACTTAATCCATAAAGATTTTGTGAAGATTAATGGTGTCTGATCCTATAAGTCCTGATTTATTTAATGCTTTAAGTATATATTTAACTATTAATGGCATTCTACATATATTTATGGGGAATGAATTATAGTGTTTGGATAAAGTTGTGGATAGGTGAAGAACGTATAGAAACTAGTAAGGATGTAGATTTTATTTTATTAAAGGGCATCTTGATACTTCTATAGCGGAAGTATAGCAAGGCTGTGAAAGTTCCTAATGTGTGGTAAACTGTGAATATCTGGTCTAAAGCAGAGTTGGGATGAAGATTTACTTGATTACTCTCCCCCAATTATTTTTCTTAAATCCTGATTCAGTTTCTTTGTAGGGTTGTGGAAGATGACCCTTAAAGAAATGGGCAAATGGAACTTTCCATTTGTAAAACTACTTTAGTTAAATTTTTTTGTTAGGTGCAAAGTCTGTAGTAATTTCCTCTGTAGAAATGGTGGAATCTTTCCTGAACCTTGCTAAACTAAAGGCTTAGAACTGCAGTAAATATTCAATTGAGAGAATTGTTTTTCTGTAGAACTTAACCTGTAGTGACAGAACTATTACAAGGCTGTATGTATCTGGTGGCCGCTTATTCTGATGTATGCATATGGCTTTGAAATATTGAATTTCTTCTAAGTATCTGGATTATGAAACTAGATGCTTACTCTGACAGTCTCAGTCAAGGACTAGCATTTAAATGACTCAAATATGAAGGCTAAAGCTCATTTCTCATAGCAATGAGTAAAGCCCACTGAAGCAGGTAATAAGGTGACTCTTGAAAAGTGAGAAAGCGGTAGAAATTACTAACAAAGACAAAATTAATGGATTCAAATAGAATTTTTTTATAATGTTCCCTTGAGTAAAAAAGCCTCTAAAGAGACTTTAAAAAGTATCTCTAATGAAGTGTTACTGTATTGATACTGAATATATTATAATTTGAAATTAATTAGCAGTATTACAATTGAGACTTGTCAGCGTGATATTGCATGTTACTTGTGGTAGTTGGTTTTCTACATTAGAAAATAGGAGTTCTTTCCAGGCTCAAAAAAAGTCTTGAACTTGAATTAAGCATTTGAAGCCGATTGTAGTATCTTAGTACCCAAACGGAGTTAAAGTTTGTATTTCAAAAAGGTCTCCCATGTTTTGCCTTCAACATATGGGAACTGAAAATTCATCAGTTAAAGTAGGGAGTATAATTGCTTTGATGCGCATTACCAGCTGTATGCCTCCAGTACCTGACATAAATCTGAATGTCCACAGAGGGCTCGGATTTTAACACAGAAATGCTTATTGCAGACTTTTTCACAAAGAAAAATCTAAACTTACCTGTTGTATCTTCTTGCAAGAAACAGATGAAAGAATTTCTGAAAGCTGTCAAATCTGTTTGTAACAAGTTTACCAAAGTCTTTGTTAGGGTCACCTCTTTAACTTATGTGATTAACTATATACTGTATCCAGTATATATTTATATATGTATACATATTTCCCTTCATTAATTTTTAAAATTAAATGGGTGTTCCATCCATCTAACAAATGTCAAAAATATTATTGTAATTGAGTTACTATGTTGCATTATTGCTAAAAAGACAGTGACTTAAGGTTTATGCTCTTAGACTTTCTTATTTCGTTGTTTTGTGTACTCTAACCTCTCTGTACCATGATTCTCTTTCACTTTGATGTTTCCCTGTGACATCAGCTTGAAAACCTGTTTCTCAACCTTACTGGGGCTTCTTTGCTGTGCGTGGAATGGTCATAAATCCTTCTCAGTGCTTACCTTCAAAATCTTTCTTAAGACTTGATCCTCTTGTGGTGCCTTGAGGCAGCATGTGTAATGTTACACATGTTAAGGTAATTTGTTAAACTTTGACACTTGTAACTCCTGGTGTGCTCCTTGAGAATCATTAAGTGTCAGTGCATTTGTTTTAAATCTGATAGAATTAGTTCTTAATTTCAGAATCTGCTAAGGCTACTGGGCTTGAAACAAAGGTGTTTTGATTACAGAAGTCTGACTATTACTACTGACTAACAAATATACAGCTCAAAGTATGAGATCCAAATTTGATGTGTGGAAAAAAATAATAAAAAAATTAGTTCTCAACACTGCTTTTGTGGCTACTATGAACAGTTTAACTCAGGGCCATTTTCCTTGTTAGTATTGATCATGCAAAATACTAATATCAAAGTGCTCCTGTGTGCTAAAGAGATGAGTGTACAAATTTTTACATCAATAGTGTAATTAACATTGACATAATGCTTGTTTAAAAATCTTTGTGACAAATAGAAAAACTGTACATCTGCCTTGGGGATTCTGGGTGGGATATTTAAGGCGATTTCTCTGGACTAGTAGAAAAAGCCATGCAGGGCTGAAAGAGTTAAGACTTAGAGGTTATTTTTAGACAATTGCAATTAAAAGGGATCAAGCAGTTGCTTAAGAGAAGAAACCTTAATTTTCTCTGCATGCCTATATGGTTTTTATCCTCTGTTCTGTATTTGAATAATATCAATAATGATATTTTTGTCCTAGAGGAACTGGGCTTCATTGGAAAATACTTCTGTACTTTCAACTATACTATGCATGTCAACAGAAGTTTCCTGGTAGGAATAGTTGTGCACTGTAGATAAAAGGAATTGCCAATTACTGGGTGAGCAGATAATGGTGAACACTGATGCAGATGTATAATGCCTAATCTTCTGTCACATTGACAATTTTCAGACGAACTACTGCTCTGTTTAACAGAACATGCATCTACAAGGTTAGATCTTCCCAAATGAGCAATCTGACTGTTGGGGGAGGATTATTTTTCTTTTTAGATTATTCTTTCTAACTGATTTAAATAAACCTCTGATCTCTACTTCAATATTTCAGTTTCTTGAACTCTGTGAAAGTATTCGCCACCTTACGTAAATAATGTCTCTTTTAATACTGCCAATGGTGGCAATGATACTTTAAAAGAATGAGAAAGAGCTTGTTCTCCTCTGATAAGCTCATAGCTAGTTTTCTTGTAAGATTAACTCCTATGTGATTCACTTTATAATTTTATTCAGTTAAAAACTGCAGGAAAATATGGTAGCTAAAAGTAATGTGTTTCAGAACATTGTCTTCCTTAGTCATACCTCTGTGCAAATGTATATAAGGTGCAAATCCAGATATAGAGCACTGATAGCAGAAAGCCTTCTGGTAGAGGATGAAAGCATTTGGTCATGAGCTTTGTCTTACCTGCTGAACTATGATTTGGGTTACAGTCATCAGAAAACTGCTGCAGGGAATTAGTCTGACTAGGAAATATAGTCTTTTGTATCTAGGTGGTATCTAATTCTGTAGTCCTCCTGTAGCTTATATCTGAGCTGTAGGGAGACGACAGAAAGCAGGCAGCTTTCATCAAAGCCATCTCTAAATGAGACAATAGAGTAACAGTGTCTGGGAATGTACAGATGGTAATTAGTTCTATCTACAGGGATCTCTGCTATTCCAATAAACAACGAATTTCCACATATTCTGAGGAAGACAATTTTTCCTTAAACTAGAAATCTGTTTCACTGAATGTAGTATCAGTCCATTTTCTCTTACTTTCAATGTACTTTGTGGATAATCATCAAATATCTGCCTACAATATTTGAAAATTTGCCTGCAGTGGGTTCAGATCTTATCATATGTCTCTAATGGTTGCATTTTATCAGAAGCTTTGTGGACAGCCAGATAAGGGAAGCTTTTGAATGTAAATTTCCATGGCATCACACTACAAAACTCATAGCACATTAAAAACAGAGTGAACACTTAAACCCTAGTTGATCAACTCCATAATTTGGTTATTTTGGATAGGCTTTCATAAGGCTATCAACCTGTTCGGCCTCAGAGTTTCGGCATTCTTGAGGTCTAATACTGCTTATTACTTGCTACTTTTGGCTTATCTAAAGTTGTTTAGCTAATTTTATCTACATAAATCATTGGGTACAGTAGCAGCATTAAATATGCACAAAGCCATATGAAATACAATGTATATACTTGTAAAGCATCATAATGAAGAATAAAAGTCATAGAATCTTAGAATCTTCATGGTTGGAAGGGACCTTTGAGATCATCGAGTCCAACCAAACAACCTACAATCTCTGCCACTAGAGCATGCCCTGAAGTGCCAAATCTAGAGGTTTCTTAAATACCTCTAGGGATGGTGACTCAGCCACCTCCCTGGGCAGGCTGGTCCAGTGCCTGACCACTCTTTCAGTAAAGTAATTCTTCCTAATATCTAATGTAAACCTCCCCTGCCACAACTTCAGGCCATTTCCTCTGGTCCTGTCATTATTCACCTGGGAGAAGAGGCCAACCCCCACCTCTCTCCAACCTCCTTTCAGGTAGTTGTAGAGGCCCATGAGGTCTCCCCTCAGCCCCCTCTTCTCCAAACTAAACATGCCCAGCTCCCTCAGCCTCTCCTCATATGAGTCCTGTATTACCTTTGAGGTAACAAATTAAGCTTTTCTCACCTCAGCGTGTTTGACCAATATAAACCCACTAAAATGTGAAACCCAACAAGATTGCTCCTGTTCAAATTATAAATTCTTGGTTCTTTACTGTTTATTTGGAAGGATGTTGGACTTTCAGTTAATCCTTATTCATTTCGGAGTAACTAGCTATTCTGTGTATTATTTAATTTTTAACTGAAAGTAATTTTCCTTTTCTTTTTAATATTGTTGAAAAGTCTTTTTGAAAAATGAACCCATTTTAAGGAGCAGCTTTAAAAGCTGTCATTAGAAGAAACAAAAGCAAGCTGTTGGTTGCATTCAGTAGTATAAAGATAACTTATGTTCTTTGTGTTGGGGGTAAACGTGCCTCAAGTCTGACCAAAATAAATAAATTATTAAGCTAATATTCTATCTTCCTGTGACATTAATATATGACAATTATTTGTCTTGATTTTGCTCCTTTTGTTACACTGTGTGTTGCTCAGCAATTAATGTGTTGAAAATAGCAGAATCTTGTTCCCTCAACAAAACTCTTCCATGTTTTCTGTCTTCCCCAACAGTGGGTTGCAAATTACATCCTGAAGCTATAGCTATAATAGCTTTTGAAATATACGGTTCAGACATTTAAATCTCTATAGAAACATGAAAATCTTGCATTTGTACCCCAGATTTTCTCAATGGTAATTAGAAAAAAAATAAGTGGACTTCATCAAAAAGATTTTTTGCAAATCCTGTGATATGGCTTCATGTGAATGATAACTCATCATGCTCAGTATTTAGATCCTGTTATATATGAGAAACTTCTGAAAGCTCCAGAAAGGTCAGGTCTTTAATTTGCAGGAAAGTTACACTGACACAAGCTCGGGTGGGGCTTTTTCAAGTTTATTGTCCTGTTTTAGAGATTAAAGGTACTGCCTCTGATTTCAGGATTAAAAACAAAACAAACAAAAAAACCCAACAACCTGAAGCTTAAATCCTTAGAATAAGTTTGTTACTGCAACTAAAAAAGCTTTAGCTATCTGATGTTCAAATTTGATCAAACTTCAGCAGACGATATTGAAATACGTGCTTTGTACACACTTAAGAAAACAGGACACAGAATACTTAAATTTCAGGGTTTAATCTGTAGTTCATGACCTATCTTGTTTCACACTCTGCTTCAGAACTTCAGCAAAAGCTAGTTTTAGCCATTTATGCATCAGACCCTGGTCACCTTCATAGGCAAGAAAGAGTAGAGCAGAGAAGTTAACTGGGGCTTTACTTTTATTGTAGCTTTGACTTTGTTTTCCATGTTCAGCTGAGGGGAGATGCTGCACTTAACCTAGGTCACATATTGCTTTCATTTAAAAATGGGACTGTACACATGCTTAGTACCACTGAAGTGTGCTCTAGTAGGGTTGTAAAACACTAATGTTTTCTTATTTGAGACCTGCATTCAGCCCTGAGGTAGCTTTGTAGTGCTGGTACCGCGTGAGCTTGCTGCCACCACAGCTCCTGTTGTTGGCATGGGGGAGGTAAGTTGCTGCAGTATCTTGGATGTGTACCTACCTGTGTTAGACCATAGCAAGGACTGCATAATGCATGTCTGAGGGTGACGTAAATCATGCTTCCTTGGTCATGGGTGTCTCCTTAGCTGTTCAGGTTGCAGGGATTTCCGCTTTATTTAAACCAGCTTTCACCCATTCTGTGCTTGAGGCAATGTGGAGTTTCAAGACCAGTTTTTGTACTTCACTTTTTTCATTTTTTTGTCTGACGTTAGTATTTTTTGATTATTGGTGGAAAGATACAGGATGAATATTTTTCAGCAGTCGAATGGGGTTTTCTAATCTTTTCTTTGTTTGAACTAAAGTTTTGGAGACCTTACACGTGTCTGAATGTCAGTTGTGTCTGAGTGTCTGAGGGTGCATTAAAGAAAATTGTGTCTGAAGCGTGTAGACAGAGGAACTGATTTCCAGATACTGCTGGTTAAAGGCAGAGATATTATAAGCAATTATTTTTCCATAAGTATCTGATAGCTACTTTTAGTGAATGAGTAAATCCCTGCAGCAGTTGACAGTACCTCAGGTTACCGCTTATTCTTTCTTTTTCTTAGTTAACTGATAAAGATACTTAAAACTTGGAATGCCCTACTATTTTTGTGTGAATAGTGAAATGGAAGTAATCAAACAGCACTTATGAGTGCAGTTGACCTTGATCTCTTCATAAAACACTAGATGTCAGCTGGAAAATGGATTATAGTTAATGTGCTAATTTCTACAGTTTGTTGAAATTTAATGGCTTAACGGAAATTATTCCGATTTCTGCTCCATGGAAGGATTTAATGTAACAGTCTTCCTAGACAAAATGACCCACTGAAAAAGACTATGTTTGTGAGAAAGTGGAGCTCTTGGTGAGACCAGGCCCCTATCTGTGTCTGGTCTTCTCACGAGCATTTCTAGGAACTGGGTAATGCGGACTGCATAATGCAGCCTGGTCTATCCCTGTTACCCAAAGGTTATTCTGCATCTAAATATTTTTTCTGACCTGGTATGCCCACAAGGGGTATGTGCTTTCTTCACTATAATAGAATTAGCCAATATAAGTAGGTGTTAAAATTTTTCTTTTTTTCTTAAGTATGTGGTATCAAAAATAGCGAATTACTATTTTGGCATAAAATTATAATACGTCAGGATTTTTTTAAATGGTACTTTTAGTTTTGTGCCATTAACTTACAGAACAGACAGTTGTATTCAGCATGAATGTCTGTGAAATCTGAAAGAATTTAGATGTCCCTTGCTAGCATTCCACCTCTATCAACTTGGTGGCAAACCAAAAATGTCTAAACCACAACCTTTCAGTTATACACTGTGGTTACTTTGGGGTTTTTTTTGGTCCTAAACCATTTCTATTCTGTATCAGAAATATAGACTATCTTTTGAAATATTGTAACAGTCTGTGTAATCAATAAGTAAAAAAAGTGTTCTTTAGGAGTAGATTGATATGGTGTAGACAAAAGCTATCAACAGTGATAGTTCCAGGTGTTTAAAAAAGCTAAATAATAATCTAACCTGACATGGTCTGTTGCATACCTGTAGCTTATATTACAAGGGAGAAAATGCTGCTCCTGTTTCAGCAGTCTTACGTGAAATTTTGATCTCTGAAGCCTTGCAGGGATGTGCTATCATAATAGGGTATGCTTCATAGTCATCTAGTAGTGCATAATCAGAGACATTGTGGGGGGGAAGCCTCCATAAATATTTGGCCAATGATTACACTAAAGAATGAGCAATTATCTAGCACAGTTCTTCACACTTTGGGGTTTGTAGGCAATCTTTTCCAACTATGATTTAACTCCCCCAAACCAAAGCCCAGACTAATTCCATTCATCTCCATGCCAATTTTATTTCAAGGAGAGTTCCTCAAAGATTTGCTTACAGGTACTTTTACAGGGAACATAGTACTACTTATGTTTCAATGGTACTACTTATGTTTCAGTATTAAGAAGCAAATAGGGTCCTGTTGAATATGTGTTTCCATGCATGAATCGCTGCTCAGGGGAAGTACATCTTTTTCAGATCAAAGGCTTGAGACTACTGTAAATAATCAAAGCAGTCTTATGGGAATACTTTTGTCCCTGATGCAATCATATAGATTGCATAGAGCAATATATAAATATATAAAAGGAAGGGTTTTGAGCAAATTTCCCTGCAGGGAGACATGTGAGATGCTATGGAAATAAAAAGCAGGGTCTTTTGCATGTTGTATATTGATTGTTCTTTCATGGAGAGTGATCTTCAAATTGATCTGATGTTCTATCGCACTTTGTAAGCTTACCTCTCTTTTGCCTTAAAGCAACACTAATAACAGTTATGATAAACAGAAATATTACTTTAAATATTTTTAATCTCTGCAAGTAAGAAATAATGCTTCATCAGTTCAGAATTTTCAGTGTCAGTCAGTGCTGATTAGTGAAGGCTGGAGACTTCCTCAGCCAAATTCACACATGCAGTCTGAACATAATAGCTTCTGTCTAATCACATCTTATGTGCCTAACTATGTACTTTTATTTTGAAGTATAAAAAGACAATTCTGTCTTAGCCTATATGTTTTTGCTGAACTTCTAGGTCAGTCTGTCATGAATTCTCTTTAATTCCTGAAATCACATTCAATTCCACATTCCTTATAAAAGAAAAAAATGAAGGACAGAAAACGATAAAAAAACTTGTGAAAATATTTTCATCTTAGTCTCTGCAATGATTTCAGTATTTTTGTTGCTTTTACTCCTTTCAGTTAAATAATGTGCTAGACCCATTGGTCCGTGACCATATTCATAAGTGCTCTGCAGCTTTGTGGAATGTTTGCCTGTCTTCATATCACTGACTCTACTAAAAATGCTTTTTATGCTGACAAATAAAGGAATAGAAGTCTTATTTAAATTACCAAGTGTGCTGACTTAGGAGTTGAGGGAAACTGATACCTGAAAGACAGAATTAATTTTTGAAAACTTATTTTCCAACTGCTGCTGAAGCATAACACCAAATGTATAAGATATGTATGTATCGGAACACAGTCTGCACTAAGCAATGCATTGGCAGATGCTGTTTTCATAATATTTGGTGCTATTCCTTAAATACAAAATGCAATGCTTGCCAATTTCCCTGGAGCAGACTATATTTTTTCCAGAACGCCTACATTATCTCATGCAATAACTCGAATCTGGCTTTCTGTGAATTAACAGGGGAATCCAGTTTCAAGGAGTTCTGTTTTGGAGAGGAAATTTCAAATGATTTTGCTATTATGGCAAGAGTGCAACTCAGTCGAAAATAGTCTGTGTAACACCCAGTTTCTTGGAAGTTCTCCCATCTGTGAGGAGTAAAGGCAAGTTTAATTTCATGGAAGAAAATCCCCTTTTCCTTCTCACGTCTTTAGAACTATCAGACATCTAACACTTTTTTTTCCTGCAGAGTTGTTTATATCAATGATTGGTTTCTTTGCAAGGTAGAACAAAAAGCTTCTAATGATTACTTCAGGATGTACCTTATAAATGCAAAAATGGATCACCCGTTTGCTGTCCTTGGAAGGCTGTTCAGTCTCGGATGTGTCATACTTCTGAGTTTATTACAGGCTGTTTTGCTTTCAAATAAAATTGTTCCTGAGGCAGTTAAGAACCATAACTTATATTAGCTGTTAGCTTTTTTCTTTCCCTTCGGGAAAAGAGTTGGAGTTAAAGAGGTTCAGCAGCTGCATAAAACCCCTGACACTCCATCTCCTTTTATTTCTTAATTTAAAGACAAACTTGTGCTTCTTTATAGATGAGGATTCCTGTCTTCTGTTCTTCATGATGGCAGAATTGGGGCTTTTTTCCCCAGCATAGAGCCTTCTATTGTGTCAATTGTAAAAGGGGCTGCAGTCCCCATGTTAGTCATAGATCACTTGCTGTGGCCATCAGCAGTCTGGTCAGCTTGAGGAGGCACTACTTTAGTTGTAGCAACGCTGAGCAGGATGAAGAGAGGCAAAGGAGGCTGCCAAAGATAGTAATTTGAAGTGTTTGACAAAAGAAGAGGGATTTTAAGGTCAACAAGTCTTGCAGAACACATGTTTTCTGTTTAATGAAAGGAAGATAAAATTATTTGGAAAGAAAATATGAAAATAACTTTTCCTGTTCCAGAACTGTGAACCAGTTCTCTGCCTGACATGGATACTGGGAAGGAACAACACAGCAGGAGCGTTTGACTTCCAGTTTTGCTCTCCCCTCTTATCTGCCTCTATTTCTTATTATTTGTATGCTGCTTTATTCTTTCTTTCTGTAAATGAGCAACTTGTTCCTTCTTAATCTTTTGAACGAAGTGAGAATGCTGCTGTGTTCCTAGTTGAGGCACATGCTCCTCTTTTCTGAGAGCACCTGTAATAAGCCAGAAAACAGTCATCTGATCATGCAGAGTAAGTTCTAACTGAGGCTAAGAACAAGTCAGAGAAGCCTCCAGAAGGTGGGTAAGGCTTAGTATGCAGTGGCTTTTACTGAAGAACAAGCCCTCTTTTTTTTTTTTTGTCTGATATATAAAATTACTCGGTAAACCTAGCAGAAGTTTTCCACTTTATTGGCTCAAAACTTGGGGGAAAAAAAATACCTTCTGTTTTCTCTAAGGCATCTCCAGGCTGTGGCTTCTGATAGATGTTCTCTAGTCTGTCAGACAAAACCAAGAGGGAGTTGGGGGAAATGGAGAAGAGGGGGAGAATAAAATGGAATAGAATAAGGTCATTGTTAATTTAGCATACTGTGTTCAGTGCTAATGTCCTCTACTCTGGGATAGTAAAATTACATCTTTGATTTCCTTTCTCAAATATGTAAAAAACATTTTATGGGAGCTTGGGAAAAATTACTTAGTGCCGCTCTGTTGCTTTGTGAAACTGAATTATAGAAAGGTACCAAAAAATAGCATAGATATAAAATAGATGCCCTGGTCCCTATCATTGCTTTCCTGAAGAGGAACCATTGGTTCAAAAATACCCAGTTACGATCTTCTCGGGATACTTGCATAGTAGTTTTCCCAGGCAAGAGTTAAATTGCTGGTAACAAAAATGCTGAGTGATGCGAGGAATGCGCTTCCAAGAAATATCCAACACTGCTTTCTAAGAACATGAAAGATCTTAACCAAACTTCTATTTTGCACACAGTTTTCTACTTTTTCAGTATTGTCTTATATATTGTCTCACATCTCTGTATAAAAATGTCAATCTGATCTGATTTTCAAGGCATTTTTACACTGAATGTAGATATTTGACAGAAGTGATGTTTTTTTTTCCCCCTTCCGCAAAAAAAAAATTACCAACTGCAAAGATCTAAGGTGATGCTTCATCTTTTTTGATCATTTTCTTTAACAATGCAAAACATACGTTGTAGTCTGACACTAGAATCTCTTTTAGTTTCTCTTTAATAGCATTTCCCAAGTCAGGCTATGTCTCCTTTTTCAGTTACAATGTAAGTCAGATTGGGGATTAGAGGTCCTGGTTACTGTTCTCTTGCGTTTACTAGTCTGACAGTTCTGGCTTTAGGCAAGTCACTTAAAGTCTGTCTCCGATTCCCATAAAATGGGGTAACATGTCTCTTGCTCATCAGGGTATTGTATGAATTGATTTATACTTGTAAGATTTTGCAGAATGATTCATGTTACTCCTTTTACTCCCTCTCCACTCCTCACCCCCTTCTGATTTCAGGTTTCTCACTGGCCAAAATGGATGTGATGGAGGGTGGGAAATAATTCTCATCATTATTCAGAAAGATAAAAGTAAAAAATTAATATAAGTATAAAATTGCCACTTAAAGCAATATTGTCACTTAAATACAAGTCTACAAATGGAGAATACGTGGACATTACAAAGTCATAAAAGGATCCTGGGCAGTTTTCTTACCGTATGATCTCTTGTCAAGAATCTGATAGGTAAAGGGATATGTGTTTTGAAATTTGCTAGACATTGAGGAAGACGGGAGAGCAGCAAGTTCAGTATGCCCTGTGCTATGCCAGTTGCAGAGAACTTGTATCATTTTTTTTTTAGCCTGTAGAATTTGTGGCTCCTACAATGCAACTTCATCCCTGTTCTGGAACAAGTCCTGTGCTATAGGAGTTCTTTTTAGATACCCCTGTCTCCACTACTGAAAGTACAGGTGGAGTGTGTTGTAGACGTGATGTAGGATGACTGTTGGCAAGATTCAGGGGAAGGTTTTAAACTATGTTACAGAATTTTCACTGCATTTTTCCTCAACCTAAATTGTCTGGCCCTGTATTTACAAATCTTGAACTTAGCATAAATTCTAGATGGGTTGGGAAGTGATTTAATTACTCTTAGCAGCAAGGGCAATGTTGAGCACTGGCTGGACTGTCTTACGTAGACAACTATAGCTGCAAAATCAATGGCAGCCAAACCCTGATAACACTCTAGTGTAGATGGAGAAAACGCCATCAGAGCCTCCCAAATCCCATAAACTAATCAGACAAAATAACACTTCTGTAGGGAAATCTGTCTATATTGGAAATTCTGATGAAGTCAAAACCTGCTGAGCAGTATGTGATTTGAATTGAACGGATGCAACTTCATCAGTGAAACTTTGAAATGCAGACCAAGACAAAGCCTTAATCTAACCATTAGTTTTCAGAAAATGTTCCCTGTGTGTATATTTTAAATGCTAATTTTAATCAGTATAAGAGACATCTAAACTAGTCATGGAGCTCCAGTCCTCTTGAGAGCAATAGGATTTACAGTGTAGCCGGTTGTCTGATGAGCTTCCTCAGCAGTCATATGAAGAGATGCTTAAATGAGAAAGCATTGTATTTTGGCAGCTTGTGACTTTGAAAAGGTTTCCAGCTGTTTCTTTGAATTTTAAATACTAAAGACTGTAAGTTTTCAAGTACTTGGGCATTTGTTGCTACAGAAATCTTTCGGTTTTGTTTTGTGCTACTGTATGTTGAGGGCATTGTGATGTAAGTCCTGGTCAGATAGAATTAAGAAAATCTGGGAGTGGGAATAGGAAAGGATTGCAAAGAAAACAACAAAGCATTTGTGTACCATTCCACCCTATGGGAGACAGCTGTGTGTGTTACAGGAAGACAGGAAAGTATTGTTTGACATGTGAAGAAAGCACTCCCTTTATGTGCCACTGTTTTTATCTGCCTGTAACTGCTGTCAGCAATCCGTAAGGACTGAGAGGGCTATACTCCGTCCCTGTGGAAGTGCTCAAGGCAATATTATGTACTGAATACCATGCTTTGTCCATTCAGAAATTCCTATAAGGACCTTGACGGTTTTAAATATCAGTGAGACCAAGGCAGGTGTAAGATGTGCTAATGTAAACATTAGCAACAGTTACATCTCTTGGGCGTCATTTGAGCCA
This sequence comes from Larus michahellis, assembly GCF_964199755.1. Lineage (NCBI taxonomy): Eukaryota > Metazoa > Chordata > Aves > Charadriiformes > Laridae > Larus > Larus michahellis. Next base: position 23,049,642 of record NC_133902.1, on the reverse strand, counting down.
CCGAAGTTCTGCTGGGCAAGATTTCCAGTGACATCTAATGGTGGGATATGCATTTTCTGTAGATATTTTAAAGAAAACTTTCCTTTTGTTAATTTTCTTTAGGCTTGTCCTTCTGACAGATTTAACTCTTCCCTTTTCAATTCTAAGATCTCTATCAGAAAAAAAGTTTTGTTTATTACCTTACAAAATATCAGTCTAAGATGAATTATTTTGCATTGGTTTTTATTCCTCTTCTTTTCTCAAAAGGGCAAACTGTAACAGTGCCCAGAAATATACAAAGTGGTACTGTTTATTTTTTCTTCCAATACATAACAAGTTTCTTAATGCTAATTTAGCTTGTATAGTCATGGTCACATTCATTCTGAACAAACCCCTTCAAGCATTGGTAACAGTGTAACTGCAGTATTCTTATGGTATAGATGAACTGATATGGTTGAGAGTTAGCTCAGAAACCTCTCAGATACGGTACTGTATTGTCAGCTCTTTGAATAACAGATGGACTTGACTATATATAATGTAGTAAAGTTGGTGCAGATTGTAGACTATAAACTAAACCTAATCTGTGGCACTTTAGTTATGAGTTGCAAAAGGCTTGAATATCAAGTTAGACGTGCTGTTTATCCAGTTCAGAGTAGTCTCACTTGCTTATGCATGATTGTGCAGTGAGACCCTAAGCTACGATGGCATTCATAGAAATGTAGAATAGTTTGCGTTGGAAGGGACTTCTAAAGGCCATCTGGTCCAACACCCCTGTGTTCATGCTGTAAGGAACAGGGAAGAGAGATGCATAGTTTCACTTAGAGACAGAATTTACTGCTGTTTGAATACAGCTTTTTTGAGGATGCCTAAAATACGACAACAGTCTGTTTTTCAGGAAATGGCTATTGCGATTCTAAATACCCAACAGTATTCTGGAGATTTGCTCAGGAAAACCTGATTTGCAATGAGGAGTAGGCATTGCTGGAAAAAAAAAGAAAATTAATAAAGCGAGGAAAGGTGAATGAATTCAAGAAGGATAGAACAATTCAAAATGAAGACCTGAATAAAAATTTTAAAAGTCCACTGTGATTGAAGAAACTTTGGAGACGATATAGTTCAATTGAACTGGAAAGCATTGTGAAATTGTGCCAGAATTTCTTTGATTAGTGGTGAGATCAGTTTCTCTTTAGAGGAAAATCAGATAAAATTTCAACAGCAGTATTGTTTTTAATGAAACACTTTGACTAGTTTGTGTTTTGAACTTATATTTGCGTGCAAATACACTATATAAGTGGAAGAAGGCATTAAAAGTATAATATTTCAGTCAAACTGTAATTTTAAAAATGAAATTAGTCTTCCACAACTTCAGTTGTGTGGAGCCTTAAAATGAAGTAAAAATCAATATTTAAAAGTGAAGAGAAAACCAGCTGAATGGTTAGAAACATGACAAGGGTCATACTGGGTCTATTTTGCCCAATATCCAGTCTCTGAGTGGTGCCAACAGCAGATGTTTGGAGAAGAGGTGGAATGAGTAAAGCATACAGTCATTTCCAGTCTTCCCAGAGGAAAAACTGTCAGATTCCAGAGACTTATGGTTTAGGGACTTCCCACTGTAGCTAGTCACTGCTGTGCAAGGGAGTAATAACAAGATGCTCTGGAACCTGAATTTGTACATTACTGTAAATTGTTTCAGATGAGTTTTGTTAGATCAATTCCTGCCTAGTGAAGGCTTAGGGCACAAGCATATGTGTGAAATAAGCTTTCCACTTGCAAAATATTACCCTCTTAAGAGAGAAAAACATGAGAGAACACTTCAATTCTCTCTTTTTTTTTTTTGTCCCCAAAACTACCACTACTTTGAAAAATCTTGGAGACAAAACTATTCCTCACTGGAAGGAGTAATAGCTTATTAGATTAATATATGATCCATATTCACTGTAAGGAAAGATGATGTCTGGTTGATTTGATTGAAAATAGACCATTTGAAAACTTAAGTTTTCCTTTATTCAGTCTAGGTGCAGATCAGGGATCAGCGAATGTTAAATATTTAAACATTTTAACATTATAAGCTAACTGAGGGGGAATTATCCAGAAATAAAAGCCTGAACACTTCTAAAAAATAACAGAAGCTATGGATTTTCTTCATTAACAAGTTTTCCTGAATCAACAGTTATGAGTATGTGAAATTTGATTATCAGAACAACAGAAATAACTGGTTTGAAGAGGCCTTCTGGTTTATTTTTAAAACCAACTGCTTTTACATAGTTTTATCTGGGGCAGGAAACACTATACTTTAGACTTCAATAAGTCCTCAGACCTGTTTTTAATGCTCTGACTTTTGTTCTGCCTTTATCAATTGACTTTTTTATCATTACTTTTTTCCCCCCCATCCTTCTATCTTCTGCCCCCTCAAAATACCATCAGGAAACACTCAAACACATGGGTTTTCCTACTTACAGAACTTTTTTTTACAAAACCCATGATCCACTCTGGGATACTGCAATATTAAATTGAATGTTTTCTAAAGCGTTTATAAGAAGTTTCATTTCAAATGTGCCTATAAATCATGAACTGCAGTGGTTTGAAGTACATCCAAAAGTACCCAGCGAATATTGCAGTATTTTTAGTTTAAAAGATGCAATTAGACTGGAATTAATGATGGTGCTGTCCTAGGAGGACTGAGTGGCTGATGTCAACAAAATCACTGCAGTGCAGATAGAGGAATGTTTTGGCTTCATTAGCTGTGGCGAAAGGCAAGTTCAAGGCAAAGAAAAGGGTCCCAGGACAAAGGGATGTTATGTAGGAGATGGATTTGGGTAGTGAGGTTGGTCATAGTTTCTACTTGCTGTTAACCCTAATGCTACAGTGGAATTACATCTTTTTTTTTTTCCCTGTATGATAGCTTTACTCCATCTGCAGTCTTAATATGTGTTGGGGTGTTTTAATGTCTCCCCTGCTGATCTTTGCTAGGCATTGTAGTAAAGCAATTAATTTTTCTTGGATGTTATGCATAGAAAAATTGCAGACCAAAACATACCACTTTCTGGGATAATTTTGAAATTTGTTTCATGTTGCAGAAAGCCTAACTTGCACAATTTTCCCTCCAACTTTAAAAAAAAAAAAACCCACAAACCTAAAAATCTAAAACTTGTTGGTTTTTTTCAAAATTTTTGTGTTTTACATTACCTTTACTGTTGTGGTAACAGAAATACATGTCTTGAGCGGCATTGTAGAAAACAGCCAACAAAATTTCTGACAATGGGCACCTGTAAAATGGTTTCAAACACAAAGGAATTTTGAATCCAAACCAAGCCTTGCATTTACTTGTAATAATTATGGTTAAATTCCAGTCCTGTTTATCTTCGAGTGTTTGAAAATGTTATTCAGTGCAGAAGCTGTTATCTTCAATCCAAAACTTTAAATCAGAAATACTGTGAGACTTGGAAAATGTGTTAATGCATTTCACTTTGCAAAACTCTGAAATTTTGTTTTGCTGCTATGAATTTATTTTAATTGGGTGTGATATGTTAAAGGAAAATAATTGAAACTAATGGAAGCATTTTACTTTAAAAAAGAGGCGTTAGTACTAATAAAAACATTTTCTCATCTTTTCAGCACCTCATTTTGCTGTGCATAGGCTGCTGGGGGGATGTGGTGCTCAAATTGTGATACTTATCAGATTGTGCTGTCTTGTTAGTTAATATAGTAATGCAACTATCTTTTGTAAGTAATGCTAAGAAATAATGTAAGACTATAACAACTGATAATTCCAAATATTCAGTTTGTAGTTCCATATGGAAACTAAGAGAAAGAGATATGTATATTTGACTCTTTTATGGAAAAGTTAAAAATGTTTTACTTAGAGGAACAGCAATAACTTTATTGATTTTTTTTTTTTTTGTAGAACACAACTTCTAAGGATATTTTTCCAGCTCAGACTGATTACATTAGTTTTTCTTTAAGAAATACAGTCTTACAGATACAGCTACTAGCACTATTGTTTCTCTGTTAGGTTTACATATGTGTTGTAATTGCCCTCTTCTATATTCTGTGTGGCTGACTTGCTATACAGTCTGAATATATGGGGAAAGGGGGGGGTACATGCTAAGTACTGCATTTCTTAATAATTTAAAATAATAAGCACTCGTTTATTAAGCAGGCACTGCTGCGTTTGAAGCCCATGGGATGAAGAATGAGCTTAATTGGGTGATGGGAGAATGCTCAGTACTGTGAAATGAAAATGTTTAATTCATGTCTATTAATTTTCCATTTACTTTCATAGGAACTAGTATAAAATAAACTGAAAAGTTATTCAGTTTGGATTGCCTCTGATCAGATCTGATTCTAACATTAACTGAATTGCTTGCAGTTTTCCTTTACCTATTTTATTGACTCTGACTGAAGAATACTGACACTCAGTTTCAATTATATATACAAGTTAATCAGCACAAGTGTTGTTAAGATCAGGCATTTTGACTAGATATAGAATTCATAATTACTCACTTTGATGTGATGTTAATCTTCTAATCTTTGCCCCATCCAAAAATAGTATAAGGGAGGAAGTACTTTAAATTTTGAGTGAAAGACACTTAATGTACTTTTTTTTCTCGTTTTCCAGTCCTAATTTTGTCCTTCCTCAGATGCCAGGCTGTTTCCTAGGCGCTTTTTTGTGCGACAACTGTGAAATTTAACAAATTGGGATAGCTTGTGTTATATAGTAAAAAGCTGTTACCTTAATCTCTTCAGGCTCTATGTTCTATCATATAGCCTCCTGTTCAGCTTCAGAGGACAAATTATATTTTAGAAGTTTCACTTTCGTTATCAAACGGTTTCTAAAAACACTAGATGATTTGGCTGGTTTGTATGTGATTTGCTGCTTTATCATTCTAATGTTGATTATTCCATGAGCTTTAATGATATAATTAATTTACTACATGCTCTCAGATACTGAAGAAATGTCAAGGATGTGAAGCGAATCTAATTCTTATCAGTTACTCAGCTTTTCTATCCCAAGGAAGTGTGGAGCTAGTAATTTCTTCAAATGCACAGAGGATGAGAAAAGTCTAGAGTTTTTTTCCTAAGTTATGGGCAAAGGAAACCTACATCATATGTATTTCTTCTATAGCACTAGGACAGTGGTCTGGGTAACTTTAAACTTCTGCTTCCTGGCTTCAGTAAGCCTTCTGTTTAATTTTTAAAAACTGTATAGCATATTAAGGAACACTTTGTAGAATAAAGGACATCAGCACTGCTTCAAAGCATCTTACAATATGCTATTTTTTTAAGTTATTGAAAAGGTTGAGCTAATATGAGCAATTGTTTACAGGTTGTTTGGTTGATGTTCAACTAATTAGATTGCTGATTAACTTAACCACTGTGCTGAGAAGCATTTTATTGACTTGTTATTATTAATAATATTATTTAATAACTATAAATAAGAATATATAATAATAAAATAACTATTTTAATAATAAAATAAAATAATAACTATTTTATTAATGTTACCAAACATCTTCCCAGTTATGAAACAACTCTTCTAATGCAGCTGTTCTGTGCCTGTTGCTGGCATAGCAACACTCAAATTGGCCTAAATAGGTCGGGAAAAATTTGAGGTAATAGTAATGTTTTTGATATATAGTCTGTATGTAACTTTATCATCATTCTGGACTCATTTCCATCACGCTGGAAAGTTTTGTCTGATCAAGCTGTCATCCTCATCCTGACTGAAAGCTTGCTCTAGAATCACTATCTTTGCATCACTTTTAAACCTTACAGTTTCAGCACTGCAGCAATATCGTGTTGTAGATCTTAGTAACAGAGACTTGGAGCAAGTACAGGCACTCAGAAAAGTACCTGGGTCTGTCATAATTATGTTGTGCTGCAACATCTATTGTTGAAATGTTAATAAAACATATTTTTGCTTCAGGTGTATTCTGATGTATTTAACTTGCTCCTTAATTTTGCATATTTTGGGGTTTTATTAAATAAATTTCTAAATGCACCAGCTGTATCTTGCTTTACAAATGACCTCTTTCAACCATGACTTCATTTCATTCCTAGTTTAGTTTCACTTCATGTGGAAAAACTGGATTTAAACTCTGAAAAATGCTGCTGTTGCTTTCTTTTAGTGTGAATTCTAAGTCACGTAACTGCTGTGGATTATTCCATAGAAAGCACTTTTGTATCAGCTGTACTTTCACATGATATTTTGTTAAACTCAATTCATCTGTATAAGGATAAGCCTTATTTAGACCTTACTCCTATGGGGGACTTGATATCTTTCTGCAATATATGGAATGTCTTTGAAGACATAGTTTGCAAATTGAACTGAGCTCAGAAAAATAAGTTAGTCTTCAAATAAATACAGGAATCATTCATCAATACAACCCGTCATCTAAGAAATTTAATAAAATTGGAGGAAGGTATCAGTATATCGAGTATTGATGAGAAAGACAAAGCAGGACAAAAGTACACACAGAGCAGGCCACAGTGATGGTGCAAAACTCAGTCCTATTACCCATCGCAGGGGATACTGGGCCTCTTCCATGCACAGGGGTCGAGCCTAAGCAAACATCTCTGCTATACTTCATGCAGAGCAACTATGGAAGCTGGAGAGGTTCAGGTAGTTGTTCTGAAAGGTTCCAACTACATCGTTGCATTCAGTTGCTTAGAGCCATGCAACAATGAAAGAGTTGGCAAGTAGCTTCATGCTTGTATGCATTGGTCTGCTTCTGTGTGGGTTCTGTGTAAGACAAACGCTGAAATCTTTTGATTGCAGAGAAGGTGATTATAGGAAGACAAGGGGAGCACAGTGAGCTCGAAAACAGAAACGAATGCATTTATTTTTTTCAGTCAACTTGTGCTGATAATAGGAATTTTCATGCAATATTAAACAGGATAGTACCTTCTGCTAATAGAGTAGAAATGTGCCTCTGAGGAACAAGTTTACTTTCTTAAATGTAACTATTACTGATGTAATACTAAAGGTCTCTTTTAAAATAAAAGGAAATAAGCATTAAATCTATTCCTTATGAAAACAAATATTTTTCCATTGCCTTTCCCTGATTGCTTTTGAATTTTTACAGTAACTTCCTAGAAGACTTGGCTTTTATACATGTGACAAATTAGAATAATATTTGGTGCTTACATTGCCGTTATTTATTGTTCCAGTACAGTAATTTCACCAAATACTCATTTTAATCAGCGTTGACATATATGGAAAAAAGAGGAAATGAGTAGTGATGCATAGCACATCACCCATATTTTAATTCTCATGTATGCTGGCCCAGATTTCCACTTCAAATGTTATTTGAAGTTCTAATGGGATTGTTTTCAATTGTCCTAATGCATTAAGGTATTTTTTGTGGTCATAGGCTTACTGATGTAGTGTTTTGTGGTGTTCTACTTGTCTAGCAAAACTAGGATTAGAATGGCTGAATACTTCACTTCTATTAAAGTCCATTTGACCGTCTGTTTGCAAACAGTTGTAACTTTACCTTAATAAAGTTAAATGCTTTAATCTTTATGAATGGAACAGGCAATGCTAGTTAAATCTTTGGAAGGCGATATTAGCCAAAATGCATTTGGCTGATGAGTGAATTTGTTTTTAAGTCTCACTTCTTCAGCTGAAATGTTCAACTTAGCTAAAGCTGTAGTACTGTTTCAGAGGAAAAAAGCTAGTTATGGGACTACTTGTGCCTAACTTAACCTTTACAAAGTTTATATTAATATATATCAATATACATTCCATATTTTATATAGTATTTTACATGAAGACTGTTTTCAGCAAAAATCACCTTCATGTGATTGCCCATGAAATAGAAATGCAGTCAATATTTGCAAAATCTACTTGAATTTAAACTTAACCATCTGCAATTCTACAGACAGATTTCCTCCCTCTGAAAGGACTGAAATGTTTTATCAGTAGGCTTGACAGTTTCATCCTATGTGCTTATAAATCAGCTTCCACTTCCTGGAAATGCTTAATACTGTTAAAACATCTCAGCATATAAGTGTTTTGTCATCTTGAATATGCTGACTGCTGTTGTCCCTCTGGAGTTGCATGCTGATGCATATATTGATCATAGTATTTCACTTGTCTGCATACTCATTTTGTAGGCTAAATCTACTTGCCCTGTTGGCACATGTACTCTACCAAACAACTGTGTTAGTGGAAGAATGGGACTTGCTCCTATTTTAACATCTGGTTCCCTGTAAAACATCACTAAGTCAGATCTTCCATCTCAAACAGCTCATGTAATTACTTCAGGTGGAAGAAACTAGTTTAAAGTCAAACAAACAGCAGGTCTTTGCTCCTGGTTCATTTTGACTGAAATAAAAGAAAGGTAATTTTTAGGATACTATTACTGATATGTAGCTCAGAGATGGTGATGTTTACACAAGTAGTATGGATGGAGGCATTTTGCTTTCAGTTTTAGAAAGTGTTCTCTTCAGAGCAAGTGTGAGCAAGCAGCAGCTAGCTGAGGTCTTTCAGTGAATGCGTTGCACAAAAAGGAAACTTAGGTAAAGCTGTGACTTATACAATGTTATGTCAGTCATGTTTAAGCAGTCCCCACTGACATCAATGTGGAGTTCTAGACAAGTGTTAGGGTCATAATCTCACTTGAAAACAAACATGCAGGTAGGTCATGAGTCCAAACATACATTAAATGTTAATATCCTGCTGAAAAGGAGCCTGTGGTTATCTTCCTAAAAATTATTCATAGGCAAATAAGATGTGGTGAAGGCGTAACACTTTTAATACACCCGGATGATTGGAACAGCTTATAATACTGTTCCTGCAGAGATAAAATACAAAATAGATTGTCCCCAACAGTAGGTATAATGAAAAAAAATCCAAAAGAATGTAAAGACTTCCAATTAATTCTGTGGACTAAGCATAGCTTTTGATGTTGCTTTATTTTCATTTGTTTTCTGTTGGTGAAGACAATATAAGGGGACTCAGGAGAACAATAAAAATGATGAGTGATGCCTTTTTTTTTTTTGGCCTGGGTAGATGAAGTGTAGAAGAAATACTATGCAGCATAGTTTTGTCTACGTGCTAATTTGGACACATACCATTGATTGCAAAATTACATTAAATGGCTTTGGAAACTGGGTAAGATTGGACAAGTTGGAAGAGTGTTTGAGTTGGTGGTGGACGTTTTGCAGCTTTAACTTATGATACTTGTCAAAAGCTTATCTTTCGCTTGTCTAGCTATGATTCTCTCAAGTTCTTGGTTCCATAAAATAGGATCCCATTTGATAGGAGTGTTATATGATTGAAAACTAGAAGATTTATAGCCAGGAAGAAAAAACTAATTATAGACTTTACAACTTGCATGCATCACTATTAACTGAGTTCGTCTTTTGTAACCTGGTAAAATATTAAGAGGAAGGATGGGTTTTCATTCTGTGTTAGCACTATGATTCAGCCCACGAATATAGTATTGTTCTAGTTAACAATAAATGTTCACCTTGCTTCCTGAAACACTGTACCAGAGAGTATTTAGTTGACACTACTGGTAGGATCAGGCTGTGTGATGGGATAGCTGATTTGTGGCAATATACTGGCTTCTCCATTTAATTGTGCTGTCAAACACGCCCAGTGTTACGACTTTCCCAGGAGACATATGACAGACAGCGAGGAAACAATCCATAGAAAACCCTCTGTAGAACTGTTCTGCATTATGCTCTGCCTAAACGTGAAATAATTCATATTTAAAAATAAGCTATACAAAAAAAACCTGCATGAAAATGTTCACCTTGTAACAGCTGATTTTAGAAAAATTTGACAGAAAATATAATTAGTATTTAAAATTTAGATGGTCATGACTGGGAATAGGGGAACTGCATGTATTACCTTTCAGAATGTTGTTATATTTTCCATTCTCAAAGAACTATAAGCAAGTGTTTGAAAAAAGACATGTTTTTTCTTTTTAGATTTGGGATACTAAGTAAAGGGAGGATTTGATAGGCATGTAGCTTAAAACATATCAGATTGAAAATACTTGTGTGGATTTCTTTACAAATTGTTTAAATGTTCAGGTCTAGCTGGGCTGCTCTAAAAACTAGCCAAACAGATTGTCCAGTGCATGACCACTTATTGTATATGAGCATTCAGTTTTCTTTCCTAGTGTTTCTCCCAGTATATTGGTAATATCGAGAGATTTCAAGATTATGATTATTATTCCAGAATTTTTAAGTCAAAAAATCTTGAATAATAATGGTTATGACAGATGAAACTTTTTTCATTGCAACTTAATTATGACTTCAGGAACAGCTATTAGCAAAAGGAGATGCACAGTTTTGCCACCTTTTTGATAAACAGAGCCTTGGTTTTCTTTCCTTTCTCCTTAATGTGTGTAAGGAGGAGTAATAGTGAGCCACTGTCATTCTGTATTGGCATTGCTGTAACATGCTGTGCTCCATCACAGCTGTGTCTTACATAAGATAGAATACAATTTCCAGGTTCTTTTCTCTTGCCAGCCAACCTGTCTACCACCTGCTGAAGTGAGTTAAAGCAAGCGTAGTGTGAACTGAGTTAGCTTTGCATCCGCCTTCTGTTCTGCTAGTAACTGGATGTGATCGTGAAGGTCATGTAGCCCCTGCTGGATTTTTCAGTATCAGTTTGGTAATAGAAAAGTTAGACACAAGTGTTGAACTGCTTGTTGTGCCTCTGGGAGGCACAAGAATTTCAGTGATTTTTTTTTTTTAAGGCTCACTTTCACATGGTTTCATTTGAAATGTAAATACCTCCCAGTCCATCAATGCTGATCAACTGAGTATTCCTTCATTCCATGTATTAAAAAATATTAACATATGGAGGACTGGTTCAAATCTGTTCACTAATTAATGGCTTTCCTTTTCAAAACTTGTTTTCTGTATTTGTTAAAGAACATGGTCTTGAATCTTGTGACTAAAAATTAACATATTTGTGAAAGTCAACTAAGTGAAATCCTGGGTCTGTTGACAAAGCTCACGTTTAATTCTGAGGCCAGCGTTTTCTCTCTTTAGCACTAAATCTTCCCTGCTGAAAATTTGTGTAAGCTTTCATTGAACTTTATATATTTCAATAGGAGACAGAAAAGCATCAGGGAAGTTGTGTTTACATTTTGGAGGAGATAAGTCTGTGCATTTTCATTTATTGGGTGGGAATTGGATTCCATCTTTCAACTCTTCTTGAGAATTGCGCAATAACTTGTTTCAGGAAAGATTTAAACATACTCATGTCGTCTTCACTTGTGAGTTACTAATACTTGTGAGTTATTAATATTTCTCAATGGCTCACAAAAGCTTCCACCTACAGTTGGCATTTTATTTGCAAAGTATAGAATAGATAACTTTTATCTCTTATTTTTACAGGAAAATTGGAGAATACCCCCTAAAGCATCTAACCTATGGAGGAAAACTTTCTCATCTAATTCTCTGGGGGCAAATCAACGTGCATACTTCTCTGCAAATCTAGATGATTATAGATTTCAGTGATCATACCATTGAAATTAATGTATTAACTGAATGAGTGAAAGTGTGCTGGATCTGTCCCTGAATTTCTAGTTTTCTCTCTGCAGCCCTGGGTGAGTGAGAACAAATCAAAACTCATTAAAATATACTGCAAAGAGCAGTCAAATGTGCAGGTTCTCAATGGCTGCATGAGTTTAAAAAAAATGATTTTTTTTTTTTTAAAAAGAATTGCCATTTTTTCATCTTGGGCTGTTTTGCTGTAACTGAAGATTGGTTGTGGCCCTTCCAGAGGCCCTAAACCTTTCTGAAGCTCATGAATTCACTTTCAGTTAACAGCTTCCAGTCATGTTCAATGCTTGGACTCATTTGCTATGGCTATACATCTATCTATTGATGTTGATGGGTCAGGGTGCAATTAAGCTTGTCTTTCTAGCAATATTTATGCATCTGAACTCAGCCTGGCCTATCATGATGTTAAGGCCCCTTCAGGTGATCATGTTATAATCATTGGTGCTGGGGATTGACAAATTAAGAATCATACATAATACATTAAAAGCAAATCTACTTAGTGAGAGAAATGAGGCCAAGAGTAAGGTGTGTTATTAGCTGGGTGCAATTGCAAGTGATATCATAGTGTCTGGAGGAATGAGATGCCTGCAGGCAGCCTCTCTCTATAAATCGAAAGCTTGTCAAGTTTCCTCAGCCGTTGTCATAAAGAGCTCAGTCAGTATGAACTAATAAAATCATTTATCTCTTTATTCTGTGCTTTGCACAGTGTTAACAATTACTGAGATTAAGAGGAAAATTAGTAAGGAAAAAGTTCATGGTAAATTGCCGTGGAAATCACTGTTTGTACAATGTAGATAATATAATTAATATCTATAGTGGAAACACTAGGTCTGGGAAATATATTCCCTGGGCTCATGATTATATATATGCTCTAATCATTGGAAGATGGCTGTCCATTAAATCAACCAGAAGAAAAGCAATTGGATTCATCTACTTCAATCCCTCTGCTCAAAGAGGGTCCACTAAAGCAAGCTGGTCAGGGCTGTGTCCAGTCAGGCTTTGAATAACTCCAAGGATGGGGACTAGCAATCTCGTCTAATATTTGACCACCCTTGCAATTAAAAAAGGGGTTTTCGTTTTTTTTATGATCAGATGGAATGTCACTTATTTCAGCTGTGTCCATTGACTCTTGTCCTTTCATGGACACCACAGAGTTTAGGCTGGTTCTATCTTCTTTATTGCTGTCTGTTGTGGTTTAACCCCAGCTGGCAACTAGGATGACACACTGTTTGCTTGCTTTTCCCCCTCCCTGCAAGAAGGGTAGGGACAAGATGGAGCAAAGGAGGGGAAGGGGAAAAAAAGGCAAAACAAACTTGTGGACTGAGATAAAGACAGTTTAATAGAACATTAATGGAAGAGGAAAATAATAATAATGGTGAAAATAGATACAAAATAAAGTAATACAACACAAGTTGCTTTACCATCTGGTGATTGGCTGCCCAGCCTGTCTTGAGCAATGATCATGGATCCTTGCCCCTAGTCCAACCCTCACTGACATACTGAGCATGCCTCTATGGTATAGAATATTCCATTGGCCAGCTTGTTCTGTGTGTGGTCCCTCTCAGCTTCTATGAGAAGCTGAAAAAAAAAAGTCCCTGACCAATATGAACATCATCTGGCAACAACTAAACCAATATGTATTATTGACATTCTTTTCATACCAAATCTGAAACACAGCAGCCTCTAGAAAGAAAACTAATGCTGTCCCAACTGAAACCAGGACACCTCCCATCCAGTTATAGCCTCATTGAGCACATGCAGGTGCTGGTGTTATTCAGCCCTCCAGGGAATGCTTGTGCCCTGCTGTGTTGCCCCTCCAGCAGATACTCAGGTGATTAAAGTCCCCTTTGAGGACCAGGGCCTGCAAATGTGATGTTTCTTCTACTTGCTTCTTTCTAATCAGTCCACAGCAGACAGCCACAACAACGTTGCCTCTGTTGGTGTGTCCTAAACCAGATGGCTGAACATGCTTAGTTTTTTAAAGATTGTGATATACAGAGATCTGTGATATTTTGACTAGTACTGCAATGTTTTTTTCAGAAGTGATTTTAAGTAAAGGGATTTAATCAGGAAATTGTGATTTGGCATTATTGGATGTTTAGAAATCAATCGTGTTTCTTAAGATTGACATTAATTTGCTTACCTGTAATCTTAACTATTACAAAGCACTGTTAAGACAGTTTTCATTGGTTTGTCATGCATAACTCAGCTTTTGCATTTGTGAACTAAAATGACCTTTCATTGTCCATAGGACAAGGCAAAGTAAAATAGTGAGGGGGATAGGAACCCAGCCTTGGAAGTCAGAGAAACTAATGAGTCTTTGAAACTAAAATGAAAAAGGGTTTTGCAGAGGATAGTACTAGATCCTTTCCTCCCACATCAGCTGCTTCTGAAGGCAGTCAGTAAAATACACTGTTTTAGTGAAGCCTTGGAATGCTAATGGAAAATTTCATTACATTCAGAAATTACCCTGTAGTAGAAATAGGGTTCCTGCCAAACTTGCCACAATGTGTTATTTTTCTAAATCTTAAACCAAAATTTCACTACTATTAACACAAGTCTTAATCAATTAGCCTTTGAGTTATTTCCTTTGAGCTAATGTTGGTATGACATTCAAGAAATAAGAATTTGGAGCTTACTGTGCATATTTTAGTTACTTCTCAAATTCATTGGCCACTGTTGGCTTATTTTAAAACTCAGACATCTATATCTTTTTTCCAATTGTCAATCTCATGCGATATGAAAGCATGTCATATATGTTCATAACTTCAACACTGTAATGCAGAAAAAACAATGTGAAAATACAGTTTCAGACCCTGCTTCAAGAAGTCCTTTCCCAATTTCCTTCCTTTTAAACACAGAAGTAAGATGGGATAAATGAGTATCCAAACAGATGCTGTTTTTACTTTTTTTCCAGACTAGGATGAGATACTTAAGCTCAGGGACATAGGACTGTGTTTAGGTTCAGAACTTCTTCCACTGTAGAGCTTGTAAATTTATATTTGTATGTGATTTTATTCACGTTGTATCACTTGGAATAATAGGGCTGTCAGAAGAGAAAACTACGCATTTATAATATGTTCTATATTTAAATCAGTTTTGTTTTATTTTGCCCATAGTAACATGGGAATGAAGTTTGGAACATGAAAAAGTAGCAAAGCTCTGTAATGGCAAAACAGCCTAGCCAGCCTTTCTTTTTTCTTATATAAAGAAAGCAAAAAAAAAAAAATAATATTGTCACTTGGTAATTCCAGTTTGGGTTAACTACAAGCGGCTGCTAATTTAAATGACACTACTATAATAACAAGACCTAATAAAACTGGACTCTGATATTATAATTGAAGTAGGTAAGGCACTGAGAGCTCCATATAGCATAAGAGAATTGTGATATGAAGCATAGGAGGGGGATCTTTGTCTTACTGTAAAGACCTATAATATGAGCATTTTCTCATTGCAGCTGCAAACCTGAGTCAGAGGAGACTTGGATTCTGTATAAACAAAAATGCTGCAAAAATATAGTAAGCTTACAGTCCTTACAAAGGACAGAGGAGACACCTAAACATAAATCTGCAGCTGCACAGATATTTACTACTTTAAATTTTGAAATTTACCATTTTGGTTTCACAAAAGAAACAGAATTGTTTCTTAGGCTTTGGATAGGTGCCATCAATTCTGTTCACGTTAGCAAAGCTACCTAGGCAAAGTTGGAGTAAAGTGCTCAATCTTGCAGTATTTTGTCAGCTCTGATTTAAATACAGGTAT
The DNA here is from genome assembly GCF_964199755.1 of Larus michahellis. Taxonomy (NCBI): domain Eukaryota; kingdom Metazoa; phylum Chordata; class Aves; order Charadriiformes; family Laridae; genus Larus; species Larus michahellis. Next base: position 23,034,369 of record NC_133902.1, on the reverse strand, counting down.
TTGTCTCTAATAAATGTGCTATGCCAAAGGGCTATAGTGCAGTTATAAATGTATGTAAATAGTAGGTATTGCTTATCATTTTAGCCTGTTGGCAAACACTTTTGTCAGTGACTGAAATGGCCGCTTTGGCTTGAAATTAAATAAAAATCGTTGCATATACAGTTAAGATTTAAAAGCAGTGCCTATTTTGACCTCTTATTTAAACTTACAGGAATTGGTATTGTTTCATTGTTTAGAACTGAGTTTGTAGGGTTTTGTCATTAGGTATTACAGCCAGTTTCAGGCAATAGTTATTTGTTAATCCATGCAGAGATACTGAAGTTATGATAAACCTGTATCAGGATCAAAAAACATTCATTAGCCTAAATTGTAGTCACAACTGAGCCTCTAAACTGATAATTTAAACTTCAGTTTAAAATGCTAGTGAAATTGAGATTATGCCTGAGGAAAATTCCACTGTAGTCTTCTGTTCACTGTAACGTTATTATTTACAGGCTCCTGAGACTCCCTCTCTCTGTATGTATCTTTACATGTGATGTGCGTCTATACAGTGTTCTCCAATGTCAAAACAGAAGATAAGTAGACTAGAAAAAGTGATTTTTATGCAATTCATCAAGATCTAATCCCTGTGTTTCTGGTCTCTTTGCACCAACTTCTTTTAGATTTTTTTTTTCCCCCATTATTTTTACTGCTCAAGGTGTAACTTTGCCATGTTTTACGGGGCTGAACTTGCATGATCCAACATCTGTTCTGAAGTAACAAGAATGCTGCAAAAAGTCTCTTAAGTGATTTCAATCAAAAGATAATATATTTGATTTAGTGAGCTCTAAAACAGCTAGAAGGAAATTTAAATTTCTTCTTGTATAAATATTAAAATTATATATTTATACTTATGTATTGATGTTTGTTCTATAATGTAAATAATAAAAAGTGATTGCCTAACTACTTCTTTCCCTAGTTGGGGTCATGAGATTTCTCCTGAAATAAGCTGATGGTTCTAATGACAGTAATCATAAGAAAATGATTTTTTAAAAAAAGTTATTGAAAATTATGTCAGTTAAAAACAAAACCCATTGCAATTATGTGCCCATCCATCATCACTCCTGAAACTTCTGTATAATTGCTTATATAAGTTTTTTGCATGTTTATAAAAATTGGATCTTGCAAGACCTAGAATTAAGATGAGCAAAATGAAATCAATGGGGGGAGGGGAAGGAAGACAAAAATCCCAGAATAAATCATGCCCATATCTTTTCTCCTAATCTACAGTAGTTCAGTCCTTTCCTGTAGTCAAGCATAACTGCATTAAGTATCTTCCTCTTCTGTTCTGTAGCCCTGCTTTGAAAAGAAACATTGAGCACCTGCTTGAAAGCAGATTTGCCAAAAAATACCTAAACAATTCTCCTCCCTCCTCCCCCATTACAGAAAGTCACCCTGTGCTTCTAATGAGCCTTCGTTACTGTGGTGTGACATCCTGATGTCATTGTTTTGCATTAATGGCTTCTTAATGAGATTGGGGTTTCTGAAATTGCAGTAGCTGGGGAAGTAACTCATATCAGTTCAGAAATGTCTGATTGCTGAATGCTATTTTACAGTTACTGTTCTCTCCACTTTACAAAATCCCACTGAGATTAATTAGTGTGTGTGTTAAGAAAGGGCAGAGAAGACTTAGAAAGCTTCCAGCATTGCATTCAGTACCACTGGCTAAAAGCATTGTCTTTGCCACAAGGGGAATTTATGTAATTTGCCTGAATACTAGCTGTCTGTGAAGTCTTTAAGCTGTTTCTGCAGAAGCTGGGCTCTTGCCTGGGCAGACAATTAGTAAGTGTAATACCTGATGCAACTATTGGTGTGGGTTTGTCAGCTTAGCATTGCTGATAAACTGTTTAAGTAATCCAGCACCCCACAGAATCATCATTCTTCTTCAGTTCTCTGCCTAAGACTCCCCCAACTGCAGTTCTCTTTAAGGTACTATGGTATGTAGTAGGGGAAGAAGTCCTTTTTCTTTACGCAGGTAGATGGCTAATCGTACTGCTGAAAAGTACTTTCCATGGTTTGAAAATTGGGCTACAGAAGATTCAGATGGCAAATCTAATCTTTCAGATATGACACACCCCGCATATGTTACTACAGCAGTTAGGTACTTATCCTTTATTTTAAAATATAATTACAGATGCAAGTGAAGAGCTTTGGTATATTGGTTGTAGAGGCCATTTTAAGTTATGTAGTCACGCTTATCTGAAGGATAGGTATATTATTCCACGCTGAGCTTCAAGATTATTGGACCTTTAGGTCTGTGTCCTTAAGTCTCTTGCATTGTTTGTGAACCATGCAGCACACTTCGTGAACAAGGCTAACTTCAGAGACTTTTGTCTGAGGTTCAGTATGTGCTATAGTGAAATGTCACCAAAGCTTCTTGCTTAGCTTGTGCTAGATCTTAAGTTGCCTCCTTAAAACGTCTGCAAAACTGAAACCAGCACTGGTAATGAGAACAGTTAAGGCTCTGTTGGTACTGTCACCATGTAGGAACAGAATTTAGGCCAAAAACTTTTTTTTCGTTCTGGGTTCCGTGACACAAGCTGTGTCATGACAGCTCTTTCATCAGCTGGGTGTGTTTGAGCCAGTATTCATTCTCGTATGGTTACTAGTTGTCTTAGTATTAACTAATCATTGTGTGCATCTTTGTATATCCTGTTCAATGGCCTCTGTGTTTCATGGATGTGTTCTGTTTTTTCTTGCTCATCTGAAGACTTTCTGAACTGTTCTCTGTTTGTTTGGCTAGGATTTGACTAGAGAAGCCAGGATGACATTTTGTGACCTATATCATGGAAAGACTTTCTCTAATTGTGTCAGAGGTGGGGTAGAAGAAATGGAAAAGATCCAAATCCATGCCAAAAAGAGTCATTTATTATATGCCAGGTTTGGAAACATCGAGAGAAAAATGGGAGTGTATCAACTAAAATCAAAGATCACTAAGGGTGTGATAGTCCGTTGGGTTTCTTGAAACTAAGTAGGTTGTATTCCTTTCCATGGCTTTGCTTATACAAAGAAATTGCCTGGTACAAGTAGACTAAAATATTCATTTGTAGATAAACTCTTTATCTAGAGTTGGGGCTATAAAATGTAAAATTGTTGATTTATGTGTGATTATGTAGTTGCACTATGGTTATGTAGTGATGGCGATCTGTATTAATCATTTGAACTTTAACGTGAGAATTTTGGTGGTTTTGTTTAAAACTAGTGAGTAGTGAGGCGCTGCTCCCCCCCCCCCCCCGCACTCTGTCCTTGTGATATCTCAAAAGGACAAGTTAAGAATATCAAATTAATTCCCCTCTTGCTTGTAACATATCATAAGACACACAATTGCATTCCAGATGCTATTTAAAATCTGACAGAGATAAATTTAAGTTGCTGGTACAGTGTAATAATAACAGAACTAGATAGATGTTTAACAATAAGGTCAAAAAGTTTCAGAGATGACTCGAATGGCATCAACACTTTGTCTTACGTTAGCAGTTTCCCTTGTTGTACTTACTACTGTCTTCCCACTGTTCATAATAAAATTCTCAACTCAACCTAAAATGAGCTTCAGTCATACAAGTCATGTTGATGAGACTGTCCATAGAATTTAAATACAGACCATAAAATAGAGACCACACAGGTAACTTCACTGAAATAGCTGTAAGATGCCTTAGTGATGCTGATACTGTAAGATCTTTACACTTTGCTTTCACGGTATCTTGAATGAAGCTGACACATATGCTGACACATATACTTTATGTCCATCTTCTAGCTTTAATAAATCAATGGCCATTGATATTGAAGTACAGGATCATTAAAGTGAATTGTTAGTATAGATTGAGGATAACTAAAGGAAATGTGGTGTTAAAAATTTGCTATTAAGAATTACTTACAAACTTTGTCATGCTTTCACCAAATAACGGTTATTCTTCAAAGTTCTATGATGGTCTACTGTGATTTCCAAAATTTTTGCAAACAAAACAAAAGAAATGTCTGTTCCAGATGTTAAGTTTTTCTTATTTTATATAAACAGTGATACTGAAAGTAGGTGGAATCTAAATAAAATAGGTAAGAGCTTTTTTGAAAATGAAATATTTAAAAAAATATTTTGTTATGACTTTGCTGTGAAAGCTTTGTTTTAAAAACTTACTTGTGGTACATGGATGCTGTGAATATGGACAGTGTAAATATGAACAGAAATCTGATTGTGAGCACAGACGTGTGAACTTCAGCGAGAGCTGGAAATGGTGGCTGTTCTCTCCCTCAGATCAGGCCCCTGTACCACACCTCAGGGTTCTGGGTGGGCACTACTACCAAAGAAAGCAAGTGTAAACATACGTACTTTCTTCAAATATTGAACGTCTGAATACTAATTCTCGTTCCAATAAACATGCAACTATTTATATCTAAGATGATATTAAAAGAAAAGACTGAAATGAGTTTATCTGTGGTGTCTTGCTCCAGGCGGCATGCTACCCTTGGGCACCAATTCAAATCCCCTAGTAGAAGGCAGGGTATGAAACCAATTCAGTGGCATGGGACAGGCTACCATAAAGAGCGAAATACTGAATAAGAGGAGCAATGTCAGTTCCTTTCTCATTTAAGTTTGCTGAGGGTTTATCAATGAAACTTTTTCCCCTTTGAGATGTTTTTTTGCTTTTCCCCAAAAACTTTCTTTAGATTTAACTATGAATTTTACTGCCAGGGTACTGCAGCCATTTTAACATTCTCAACCTCAATCTCATTCTGTCACAGCAGCACTGAATTATTTTGTCACTTGGTATTTTAGTGAGAGCTCGGATCTAGTTGAAATTGAAATTAGCTGCTGTAGTTCATGGCATTCAATTTTTCCAGTCCCACCTCATCAAAACATATACGAACTTGCTTCTTTCAAACTTGCACTTTACCACTTAAAGCATTTAAATAGCTGCATTACTACTTATGTAAGGGACAAAAGGAATTTATAATGTCTATGGAAGAGGATGCTTTATCACTGAATTTAAATTAACTTACAAGCGTTTGCACCAGGAAGTGCTCTCTCTCCTCTACTGTGAAGCAAAGTGAAACTAGTAGCCATCTGATTTGGTTGAATAGCTTATTTGCCTTTCTCCCGTGCTCCTTACTATCACTACTTTTATATCTCTCCCACCTTATTCTTTTAATTACTTTGCTTATTCTACTACATTTTTCTCTGTCTGTTTTCTTCCCTGGAGCCCCCAGCTACCCTGCAGAGCCGGTGTGAAAGCTGTCAGTTCAGCAAAGCAAAAAAAGCACAATGTAAGCTACATCCAGTTGTTAACTACAAGACAAGTTGTCAGGATTTGTGAAATCTTGCAGATGGTGAAAGATAAAATTATACTTAAAATCCAGGTGGAAGATAGAATGTTCCAAGTAAATTTTTCTGTATTTAAACAATAGGAATCCAGATTCACCAAGGGGAAATCATGTCTGACTAATCTGATGGCGTGACTGGATGGATAGATGAGGGGAGGGCGGTAGATGTGGTCTACCTTGACTTAAGGCGTTTGACATGGTCTCCCACAGCATCCTCATAGGGAAGCTTAGGAAGAGTGGGCTTGGTGAATGGACAGTAAGGTGGAGAGATAACTGGTTGAAAGACAGAGCTCAGAGGGTCGTGATTAATGGCACAGAGTCTAGTTGGAGGTCAGTGACGAGTGGTGTTCCCCAGGGGTCAGTAGTGGGCCCAGTCCTCTTCAATACATTCATCAATGACCTGCATGAGGGGATAGAGTGCACCCTCAGCAAGTTTGCTGATGACACAAAGCTGGGGGGGTGGCTGACACACCAGAGGCTGTGCTGCCGTACAGAGAGACCTGGACAGGCTGGAGATCTGGGCAGAGAGGAACCTTATGAAGTTCAACAAGGGCAAGGGTAGGGTGCTGCACCTGGGGAGGAATAACCCCATGCACCAGGACAGGTTGGGGGCTGACCTGCTGCAGAGCAGCTCTGTGGAAAGAGACCTGGGAGTCCTGGTGGACAACAGGGTGACCATGAGCCAGCAATGTGCCCTCGTGGCCAAGAAGGCCAATGGCATCCTGGGGTGCATCAAGAGGAGTGTGGCCAGCAGGTTGAGGGAGATCATCCTGCCCCTCTACTCTGCCCTGGTGAGGCCGCACCTGGAGTACTGTGTCCAGTTCTGGGCTCCCCGGTTCAAGAGGGACAGGGAACTGCTGGAGAGGGTGCAGCAAAGGGCTACCAAGATGATTAGGGGACTGGAACAACTCTCTTATGAGGAAAGGCTGAGGGATTTGGGTCTCTTCAGTCTGGAAAAAAGACGGCTGAGGGGGGACCTTATCAACACTTATAAATACTTAAAGGGTGGGTGTCAGGAGGATGGGGCCAGGCTCTTTTCAGTGGTGCCCAGGGACAGGACAAGAGGTAACAGGCACAAACTTGAGCATAGGAAGTTCCACCTAAACATGAGGAGGAACTTCTTTACTTTGAGGGTGGCAGAGCCCTGGCACAGGCTGCCCAGAGAGGTGGTGGAGTCTCCAACTCTGGAGACATTCAGAACCCGCCTGGACGCGTTCCTGTGTAACCTGCTCTAAGATGACCCTGCTCTGGCAGGGGGGTTGGACTAGATGATCTCCAGAGGTGCCTTCCAATTCTATGAAATATATATATCAAAACAAGTTGAGATTTTTTTAATTTCCTTCTCTCTTGGGCTAAAATGCCAAACCTGTAGAGTCAGCCTATGGTTACCTATTGACTTAAGATTTCTTTCTGAGTATTAGATGACTGAAAGTGCAGAAAAATAAAATGGCGTTTTTAAATGTCAAAAATACATTGTTTTTTTAAACTCTGAAGCTCATCTCGGGAATGTTGTTTATACTACATTGTTAAAGGGATATTTAAGAGTGTGTTTATAGGGAAAGTTAAACGTATTCTATTGGATACTTATTCCATATTGTAATACTAAATTTTCTAAACTTTCTGAAGTATGAGTTTTGGAATGAGTTAGAGCAGGACAATATATAAATAACTGGTTTCCTTAATCTTTTTTTTGTTGTTGTATCTAGTGGTTGGGAAACTTGATTTGTTATTGGTTTTGGTTTAGTAGTTGGGAAATTAAAGGCATTACACAGGCTTAAAAGGTAAAAATACCATTTACAGTAATAAAGGATGAGTGATCTTGACAAATGGTTACTGGCAAATTACAGCAGCCTTTATTTAGAAATTGTCCTTCTTCTGAGGTATTTTACTAATCTTGATGATGTTTCCTGTGGGATAATACATTGCTACCTCAGTGGTTCCACAGAAGTACAAGCCATGGAAAATAAAGCTCTGTGACAATTTTTGCACTTGAGAATAGCTTATAGCAATGCAATCCTTTCTGAGGAAAGGACAGTGTGTAGCTATAAATTGAGAGCAAACGAATCCATGGGTCCTTTCTGTTATACTTTGTTCTTTTTCTGTTAAGAAAATCTATTACTGGCTTACTGAAACAAGTGGAAAAACATTGTTTTCATACAAACTGTGAAGTAGGTTTGCATTGTGATCAAAGATGCTTACTCTGACTTTTCCTCTTATGCGCTGGGTGCAGCAGAGGCGAAACAGCTGTGGCCCTTTTTAGGATAGAGGTCACAGCCATGTAAAAACTGTCTGTACACAGCCATGCAGAGCCAGTAATATATCTTTGTGTTGAAAACAAGAAATGTGTATGGAAGTTGAGAAAAATGAATCACCAGGAGTCTGAATAAATCCGGTAATGTTGCAGTCCCCTGTAACTGGGCTCTTCTGGATTGCTCTGCTTGTGGGGACTTCAGTTTAATCTCCGTGCCAATTCTGAGGTCCCAAGTGCCTTGTCAATCTCGCGCTCTGTCTCAGAGATTACAATTTTCCCTGCACAAGGTGCACTAGCAGCTATAATGGGCTACTTCAAAACATGTCATAGCACTTTTCTCATCACTAAAAAAAAATAATTTTGACAGTGTGGGACTCCTGCATGACTGCAAGTGGAAGTCTTTTCTATCTCACAAAGAACAGATATTCTGCTCTTTTGTGTATAGTATCCTTTGCCATTTGCAACAAAAGCTTTCTATTAAGGAGCCTTGAAGATCATACCATTAGAGAAAATGGAGCTTATAATTAAATAGAATGACTAAGTGTATTTTTTTTTTCAGTCGCTGTGACTGAGTGTAAAGACAAGTTGCGGTGTGCCAGTTAGTAAATGATAAACTTACTTGGATTTACCTATACTAACTTATATTTTTTTATGTGTGCTTATTTGACTGTGGAAAAGCTGTATTTTTGAGCCAGCTTTTAACTGAAGTAATTAGAATGATTTTTTTGAAGTTCACTGAAATACAGCTGCAATTTTATGTGAACCTGCAGTTACAGAAATTTCACTGGAATAATTTTGGTAATGATCATTTCATACCTTTATAAAACTTCCTTCTCTACTTTGCAAGGGAGAAGTAGAATAAACTGAGGTGAAGACAACGCTTTCTCCAAATAAATGAATATAACCAAAGACTGAAACCTTTATGACACTTAAGCTATTAAATGTTATTTTTTTACCTGTGCTTATATTTAAGTTTATAAAGCCCTGTTTGTGACTGTATTTTCGGTCTGTAATTGTAAATATAAAGAACCTCTGTTACAAAAAAAATTCCATTGTTCCTTTCTTAAAAATTTTCCTGCTATGCAAACTTCCTAATTTTATCCACGGCAGACAAGAAATGAGCATCTCTTTTAGAAAGGAAGAACGTTCAGCAAATGACCTTCATCATTAGTTCATCTCTATGTATCTGGCACTGCCAATTGCCAAAAGAGAATTAATTTCCTGAGTGAAACATTAGGTAAAATGAGATTAATATTTGCCCTCTCAAAAATCATTTAATATGAGCTGTCTCCTTTACAAATATAAAAGTATATGGAACACTTTCTTGAGGGAGATTGATTCCAAGAAATCTGTAGCTGCTGTGGTGTAAAGCTCCTGTCTGGGTTTTGCTCACAGTTTCCAAATGAACATCAATAATAAAGTTTTCAAAACATCATCATGTCAAGCTCTGAAAAATGTTGGGGGTTTTCAAAGGAAATATGATGATAAGAGTTATAATCAAAGGGTTATAGTGCAAACTGTCACTTTCAGCTTTTCTTTCCCTTGAATTTGTAAGTTATACCAGATCTGTCACCTGCAGAATTGGGGGAGGAGTGATGCTATTGCAGCTTTATAACCTTTTACCAGTGGCAGCAAAATTTTGACAGACTTTGGATAAATGGCTCTGTCTAATGCTTTTGCAGGAAAACGCAAAAAGCTTTTAATTATTCTTCAGAGTAAACTGGAAATAAGAATTGTAGAATACACAGAAATAACATGGGATATTTGTTGGCCTGTCACTACAAGGAACTGGGTTTCGTTGTTGCCTTGTAGGCATTCCTAGAAAGTAGAGAAGTATCAGAGGAGTAAATTGTTTTTATAATTGGTTATCTATTGGAGACTGATAAACTTGTATCTTTCAAGGTCATGCTATACTTAAAAATCCGGTTTCAATCCTGTTCAAAGGATTAGAGAAATAGATTTCCTTGAAATTCCATAATATGTACTAAAAAAAAAAAAAAAAACCAAAAAACCCCACCAAACAAAATATCCTGATGTTGAGAAGGAAAGATGACTCTTTAGCATGTACATTTAACAAAAGTTCTCATCACTTCTGGAGCTAAGTTTTTTTTTCTCTAGATGGACTAATATTAAAATATTAAAGTACTGTGTGCTTTTCCCTTTGTTAAACTGAGTTTCTTCAAGTCAGCTTTCTACCAGAGCTGCCAAATGACATGTCCTTAAAGGCCCTTTTGAATGTTCCCAAGAGCCCTCCACCTCACACAGAGAACTCATGGTGGCGGCTCCTTTTGAAGCACTTGGCAATGGGTACGTACTTCTTAGATGTGACAAAACAGCAACAAAACAACCGCAGTGGCTGCATGGTGAGAAAGAAACAGAATGGCACGGGCATGAATTAGGAGAAAGAGCTAGTTTGTCAGTTGAACTAGAGCTTGATCTCATCTGTACCAGTTTTAGCTCATGTCTTTTCTGCAGAATGAAATGAATACAAGTTTCTTGCTCGGTGGTTTTTCATTGGGTGGTTGTTTTTTGGTTGTTTTGGGTTTTTTTTTCCTAGAGAATGCAGTGTTGGGAAAAAATCTACAGGAAGGGAAAAGAGGAGGAAAAAATTGAAAGTTACTGGCAGATGGAATATTTAGAAGATGAAAAGTTCAGTGTCAGAAAAAAGTACAATTTTATAGCTCATAGAAGAGAGAATAAGTGATTTCAAATCCAATTTATTTTTTTAACCAGTTCAATTTGAAGACCTTTTATCTTTAAGATGAGGTTGCACATTTAACAAGCTCAGCCCAGACATAAATGTCAAAAATTTCCCTTGTAAACTCAATCTGAGAAAGTAGTTAAGGTTTCTATCTGAAACTCATGGCTAGGAAATAGCTGCTTGGCTTTGGGATGGAAACTGGGAGTTTTAGTTTCAATCCATCGCCCTAAGCTTTGCCGAGGGTGCAGGACTGCCAATCAACTAAGTTTGTGGCCAGATAGTTAACAGGAGAGTGCTCTAGAATTTTCTGAATGTGGGAAAACAGTCACAAGAACTCCAGGGTTCCCCTGTTGGGTAGTCCACAGTGGGTGTGGGCTCTGGAGCCCTGCAGGGGCTGCCTGTGTAGGGTAGCACAGAAGTCCAGGCTGTTGGCACTCCACCTGCATCCCTCTGGAAGGTATCAAAGGTTATATGCTCTTGCAATTTCTCATAAAAATTTGTTTTTCTAGGTGATTTACAAGCAGTTCTATGAAGAAATTTAGACCAGGGATGCTGAGCCAGCAAGAAGAGCAGACCAACTGTTTGGTTTTTGTTCTTTGGGTTTTTACTCTTTTAAAAGCAGTAGAAGGGGAAACAGAAAAGGAAAATGGGATCAGAGGGTAGAATATAGTAGTGAATCATGGAAAAATGTCACACAGCTGAATAAGATAAACAAGCTGCTTTCTGTAAATGACTAAAGTTCCTTTATATGCTTGAATAAGGGATTGGTTTCACACTTGGTCTCTGAAAAAGTCACATTTTAGATGTCTCAAGTTGAACAACCCAAAAGAAACTTAAATAGTAAAAACTGTGCAAGTCAAAATTCAGCTTCTTCTTTGTCTTGAGCTGTATGTACTGCTTATGGAACATAGCACAAACTGTTCTTTGTGCTATGCTGAGTGGGAGATGAGGAATGAATGTGAAAATGCACTAGTACTTAGTGATTTTTTTTTTTATTTTCATTTCTGATCCCCTTCATAGATGAAATGCTTGAGCCATTGAATATTTTAGTAGCTTTTAACACTTAACCTCAGTTTCAATCTAGATTTAGGGATTAATTAACAAAGGAAAGTTCTTTCCAGTTTGTTTTCAGAATTGTTATGTGTTTAAGTTCCTCACTATGGTTGGTTTGGTTACCTTATTTCCAATCCCTGATGTTTCTATTTCAGACTGTTTCTCAGGATATATATGGCCACAGACCTGATGAGGGGAATTGCATCCTTCCAGTACTTTTGGTGTTGAGGCATATGGGTAGTGTCATATTTGCCTTTGAGTCATGTACCAAGGACCTGTCATTGGTACTGTTAAAAAAAAACTGGAAACCAGCTCCTACTAGGAGAAGAGGGCAGTATCTGGTTGTTCTAGCATGATCATGGAACAGCCTGCCCAGGGAAGTGGTTGAGGCACCACCCCTGGAGATATTTAAAAGATGGGTAGGCATAGTGATTAGAGAGATGGTTTAGTGATGGGTTTTGTCAGAGTTAGGTTGACAGTTGGACTAGATGATGTGAAAGGTCCCTTCCAACACAGGCAATTCTATGATTCAAAATGTACTCCAGTGTAACTCTAACTTGCCTATCTAACAGTCATTTATCTTTGCTTAAAATCATCTGTAGTTATGGGGGCATTTTGTAAAAGTGTATCATGCTACTCATTATAACCTTTCCTTAGTAATACATTGGTTAGACCTTAATAGGCAAAGGGGCTTTTGAGTCATAGCTTTTATTTTACTTCTATTTGTAGCTTTTTATGCATATGAAAACTGTAGATTATTATCTCTATGCTGCTTGGTAAAAAGCATAATATAGGTGTGGGTGTTTTTTTTTTCAGTGACCATGCCCTGAAGCATGGCTTGCAATACCAGGTCACAGTACTTCTCCTTGCTTAAAACTTGTGTGCAATTAATATAGGGGGTTTTGCTGCCTTCTGTTTTGATAGAGCTGGCCTGTAACTCATTAGAATTAAGGAATGCTTTTTCATTTACTTAAATTAAGTATGGAGTCAGAATTACTTAGACTTAGTACTGAGTAGTGAGAATTATTCCCTTAGTAGTCAGTCTGTATGTTTTTCAATCTTTCTGAATATTACTGAATTTTATTGAGTGGGAATTTTGAATGTTTTTTTTTGTCATTACAGGAAAGTGCAATTGTTTTATGCCTTTTTCTGGCCAGAATTGTATTTTTAGGCCAACAAGTCACTTTTGATTTAAAAAACCTGATACTTAGCTTGAACCAACTTCAGATACATATAAAAATACAACTTCTGTGTCTGTCTATCTGCCTTAAAATGAGGAAAACTGGCCTTTGCTTGATTAAGTATCTTGATAAGCACATAAGAGAGCATTTGTGGATCTCTATAATTTTCAGATTTCTAGTGTCAGGGCTGCACTATGTCTGTAGATCATGCCCAGCCCAAAAATCTTCCATTCATTCATCTTCATGTAATTGTAGAAAACATGAGTCAAGGGGAAGCACAACTGTGCAAGACAAACAATTTTACTCCTTAAAATTGGGGCTCAAAAATGCCACTGAAAAACCCGAAACTCAGCGGAATGTCTCCTAAACTGTCAACCATGCTGGGCCCTATTGCAGCTGCAATGCATGTGGTGTCTGCTTTTCTGCTCCAGCCCAGCTGAGTATATGCTGAATAGACGGAAAAGCCCTGACAAAGTTTGTCTATGTAAGAGATGCGTAGAGCTGCTTCCTCTCTTTATGGTTTCAGAGCAAAGATGAAATGGGGGAGGAAAGCCAAATGCTCCACCACAATCTAAAAGCAAAACAGTGAGATGTGATAGGGAGGAAACAAGTGTATGTATGGAACAATTCATTTATTCCAGTTTCTCATCCAAGTTTAACTTTGTTTCCCCATTACTTGTAGTCCTATCAAAGCTTCAATCTAACTAATAAAATGTAAATGTAATACTAAATTTCCATCTGCAGTCTCTGTGCTGTTAATCACAGTTCGAAATAGCTGCAGATATGCAAGATGTGTGCAGTTACTTCTGTCCATGTAGCTCAATGTTACTGTCATAGGTGATGGAATGCCTGACAGGATAGCTACCCATGTGACAGGTCAGCTGTTAGAGCCTTGCTTTCATTTACACTATGTAATTAATCTTGATTAATGCAGACACTGATTTCCATGGATTATGCAGGCTCTGTATAAAATTAGGGCTCCTCTATTGACTGAAGTGTAGACCACAACCCATATATCTGCGCTTTGCATTGGAAGGTAAACTAGAAGCAAGAGGGCTGTACGTCTATGCGAGCCTAGGAAGCCTCTGTGTTGCTCTCAGTATAGAAAGATGAGACTACAGCCTCGTTGGCATTATTTAAGCATTTCTAATCTGATTAGGGTCTTGATCAACAACAGATTGGGGCTGCTCTTCCGTTCTCCAGACTATGAGGGGACATAACTGAACATTTCAGTCTTCTAAATACATCAACTCTTTATTTTTCTTACATATTTCTGACAGAACAAGGTGGTTGTGCTTCATTTCCTGGTTAGAGGGTAGAGGGAACCTACCCTTTCTCTTATTTTGCATACTTTTTTCTTTCATGACTTGGAATATCCTTTGGGATATGCATATGTTGGAAGAAAAATCAATGACACAGAACACTGGTGTTCTACTTAAAAATTACATCTCTCTTTGTAAGGTCTGCTGGCTTCTGCTTTTGGGGTGCTTTCAGTAACTTCCTTTTCTTTCTGCGGCTGTACCAAATCAATGTCAAAATGGACAGGGTACGGGTTTATAGTCCCATTGACTTTGCTCTTTTAGAAGAAATTGTTATTCTGAAGACTAACTCTTGTTTCTGCAATATTAAATATTATTTGGATCAAGAAAGCTCCCCCCCCCACACCCCGCCCCACCCCAAGTCAGCAACCTGTTTCTTGGGGTCTTTCTTTGAAGGTCTTCCTGAATGGAGAGTCACAGCCTAAGCAGTAAGAGGCTTATTTTCAAAGTAAGTGCAAAGCAAACAAGGTGCTAACTTTGCCAATAGATATTCTCAGAAAAAATAAATCCTTTTAGGTTTGCCATTGAGCCAATAAGGAGTAGGTGAACAGGTAAACTCAACTGTCTAACACTGAGAAATTATATAGTCTTCCCAGGTGAAAAAAGTTGTTATGAGGGACCTGTAGTGATATTCTTTCTTGTTCTGTTAACCTGTATTTTCTATTTTCTTATTTCATTAACTTATTCCAAATTATACTCTCCTAAGTAATTTTTTTATAATCTTCTCCTTCCAGCATATGTTTACATGCTGCAGATCTTTATGGATGGCTATCAAGTCACAGTTTTGCTGTCAAATAACCAAACAATCTTTTTGCAGTTAAGTCCTTAATTAGCCTTTCCATAATGTTCTTTGTTCTTTTATTATCTGAATCCAGCTTGCCTATGTTCTGTTAATGATGTGTGAAGATCAAAAGATAATCTCAACAGTTGTAGGCTCACACAAGCTGCAGATTCTTTTCTTCATGTATTCTGACTGGTCCTAATATGTCTTGAGTGTTGCTCAATTAAGAGTGAACTTTCCTGGAGAGTCTTGTAGTCAACCCTACTTGTGTTTAGTTTTTGGTGTTGTGTTTCAGGAGTGCATGGATGAGATGCATTTCAGGTCAAACTAAATTGGAACATGCACTCTGAATGTACTCCACTGTTTAATCATCAGGCTAGACAGAAGCCATTAGGAAGTAAAACTAGATACTCAAAATGTGTATAACGTGGCTGTCAGGTGTCTAGTTGGTACTACACTATTTTGCTCCACAGATCTGGTCTTTTGGGCTTCCGCTTTTGGTACAGTAGACATACCATGTAGCTCATCTAGATCAGCATCTTAAAAAGCATGGCAACATCAACATGGCACACAGTCTGAGCAAATAAACTGTGCAGGCTGTAAATATTTCTACCCAAATGCAGCATGCGAGTAGTCTGAAAGTAAGTTTGAGATTCCTTATTGATCCTATCCATGGTACATCAATACAAGTAGAAATATTGTTTACTATATAAAAATATACTACTAAGATATGGTAAATTCTAGTGATGTGAAAATGCTGACTTGCTCATAAAATATTTTTTAAAAAATTAATCTGTGTAGCCATTGGTCTAGTCTAACTTTTGTCTCTACTTCCAAATATGAGTTTGTGCCTGTGAATAATCTCAATAGATGGTATATGTACTTTCAGAAAAAATGGATATCGTGCTTGTGCATGGAATAGTACCAGCTGAAACATGAAAACACAATTATCTGACATTACTTCTGAGTTAAGAATTATGTCTAATTGAACTTCAATTCACTCAACACAAAACTGAAAAATGAGAGTACTTGCAGATTTCATCTTTCTCAAATACTAGAGAAGCCATTGGATATCTCAGTACTGTCATGTGGGGTAAAAATAGTTCTTAACAGAAGTAAGGACTCATCACAGTGACAAAATAAAACATGATTTATCGGTTTGACATCTGCCCAATGTTTTGCTTTATGAAGCACTTAATTAGATCTGCTATTGCTGTAAATCTTCCATATAACAATACATGTAATTTGCTCCAAATAGTTCGCAAATGTATTAATGGATTCTATTTAGCTCACTGGCTATGTATCAGTCATAGTGGAGAAATCCATGACTCTGTCTAATGTAATTATTTAGTTTAAAATAATTTTCACTGAACAAGTTGGGAACATAATTGCAAAGAGAAATGCTTATAAATGATCTGTCAGGAGATGATTTGGAGCTGTGCTGGGCAAATCGCAGCAGTGAAGAATCTTGTCTTTGAAAATTTTGATCTACAGCAACCTCCTTAGTCTGAGCCAGTACTGACTTCAGTTTCCTGCATCTGGTCTGAAATATTAATTGCAATTGAAATTGAAATGCAATTGAAATATTAATGCAATAATGTTGATTGCATTATGCACTGGGAAAGGAAATTTAATAAAAGGGATGGTAAAAACAGTTAGTCTTATGGTAGGTGATAATCCTAAATGAAGGCTTTTTAAGATGCATTTCGTAAGTCAGCTGTGATCTCTTCATATACAAAACAATGCATATACAGCAATATTGATATGCTGAATCACTTTATGTAATATTAAGCAGACATAAAAGTCTACAAAAACTAATTGTCTTGACCTCTTTTATTGCTTCTAAAGACTACTTCTTGATATATTTTACAATTAAGACTTTCCTCGAAATTTCTGTATTGAGATTATTTCAAGGTCTTCATACTTATGAGCCATAAATTAAGAGTGCATTAATTGTGATTTTTAAACATTATTTTAAACATTATTAAACATTTTAAACATTATGAAACAATTTTGTTTGGGCCATAGGTGACTTCACTTCCATTTTCAGTGTAGCATATGTCTAATTACATCGTAATGATACAGTCAAAAAAGAAACTACCTGTCCTATTAATCTTACTTTTGAGCAAAAGACAGAAGGAAGTTACATATTTTATTAAGCCTTTGATATGTTTTCTATGTAATTCTACCAGCTGCATGAAAAGCTTCTTTGATATTTGAAATGCACTTTCATTGTAGATGTTAGTAGCATATAATTAGACAAAACGTGGTGGTCTACCTGCCAGAAGCAGAAATGTAGATTTCACATAGGAGAAACACACAGTACCTTTTGGCCTAATAAAACCCTCCTCCATGGTTTGGATAACACAGAAGACTTAAATATGTAGAGAAGTGTGGTAAGACTGGTTTTGCTAGCAGTTATACAGAAAATGTGAACAAAACTAAGAATTCCTGGTTACCTTGGAGCTTGGAAGAAGGCTTTGTGTGTCCTGTAAATAGTATCTTTTCTAATACATGTATTTTGTTGCTTAAAAAAAAATAGATTAGTATACCCACCAACCATCATGAAAATGTAAATGATATATAAAAACAGTTTAGCTAAGCTGAAATAACATCTGTATTTGGAAGTTTAGAACCGTGTATATTGTGACATTTATGCTATTAAAGGTTCAAAACAGCCATTTATTTTTCAGTAAATCTTAGGAAGGCTGAGACTGTAAGTTTGAAAAGCACTGGTGACTATCTGTCTCATCTTCACTTTACTTCACTCATTCCTCCCCAACCCCAATCCTAAAAGATACTAACTTCATTATATTCTCAGCAAATAAAGGAAAAAAACCAGACTGTTCTGTTAAAAATGAGGAAATCAGAAGAATTTCAGGAAAACAATATTACCACTTATCTGCAGCAGAAACTCAATAGCAGTGACATTTTCCAAAAGAAAGCATATATTCAAAGAACTTGTCAGGGTTCATAGGAGGTGATATTAATTTGCTGAGAAAACTACTATTTTAAAAAGCTTTTTTTTTTTTTTATTATTAATGAAGTTTCAAACATTCAGTTCTGTCATGGTTGCTCACTATTCTGTAAGGAAATACTGGTACGAAACATTTGCAGACCTTTTTACTGTAGTAGATCTTTTTACCAAAGATGTACTAGATTGTTATTTTAGCTTACTGGAAATGTGTCTACTTGGATTCTATAAAATTTTATATTAACAGTAACAAAACTTCCATTTTATTTTAAGATTTTTCTTTAACTGTCAATGCTACATATTGTATCATGAGGGTGAAAGTCTAGTTTTTGAGGTAACTTGAGCATGTTTTGCTCAGATTACCCAAGAACTTTGTGTTCACCGAGATGAAGCAGACCAACCACATCCAGCTAGTGCTTGAAGTCTCTGCTGGTCACTTGCTGCTGGGTTCAGCCACAGTACACTTCAGCATAGAATTTTTTTTTTCTGCAGAAAACCTAATTTCCACAAAAAAAGATAAAATATGGTAAATATTTTAACTATTCTCAAATGTGATTTGATGCTGAAGGAGAGCAGTCTAACAAATAGGTTATGAACCTTGTGAGAGCAGGAAATGTTCCAGTGCAGTGGGGTTTTTTACAGATCAAGTGTGACATGACCAGAACAATTTAGCTTCATAATCAAAATAATTACCTATGAAATCTATCACTTCCCTGGTAAATAAAGGAAATGAGATTAATCCCCTTAATGAAAGGGAGGATAGTCAATTTACAGTCATTGTTTCCAAGAGTGAATAATAACTTGAAGTCTTTTGAAGTGGATGAGAAAGAAGTCTGAAATAACTATCTATCAAGAACCGGACTTCTTTCACATTTCTCAGGTTGTATATTGAAAACTAAACACACCCAAATCGTTACTTGTTATTGAAAATCTTAGACTTCTCAATTCCTTGCAATTTACTGTGTCTAGTCCTCTCAATCTTACTGCATAGTACCAACAAGAGCCTACTACATACATTAGAATATTTTTATCTTGTGGAATGAATCTGCTAAACAATTTTGTCATCTAGATCTTTCAAGTATCTCTTCAGATTGCCGAGTCGATGTACACCAAACTTAAAAAAAAAAAAAAAAAAAAAAAAAACAAAAAAACAAAACAAACACCAAAGAACTGAAGGGAATCATTACCCAAGAGATTTAGTAGAATAAGTGGCAATCTCTAATGTCAAAGATACATACTGCCAAACATCCCATTGAAAATGCTTTGAAAACAAATGCACTTGGAAGTGCAAATGATTACTTATAAAAGAGACTTTTTAAAGTGTCGTTAAGTAGTCAGAGATGCAAATAAGCATCTGACTAATTTGATATCACTGAGTTGAATTCTTTGAAAAATCCTATTTTCTGCCTATTTGCATCTTTGTCATTAAACAAGTCTACTGTTCTAAATCAGACATTGTACACTTACTGTAAATTCTCATTGGATTTATGGAAGTGTAGTCTAAGCAGGGAGAGAAGGATTTCAGTCTCTTTCCTGCCCTGAGATAATTTTCCTCAAAATTATTGTCATTATAAAAACCAACATTATGCATGCTGTAGGAGAGAGAAATTTCTGTTGGCTTGAGGGAGCAATAAATTATGTATGTGTCATAATTAGCAACATTAGAATGCATTATTTATAAAGATAGAAACACTTCCAGTAACTTGACATCCAGGTGTTGCATGTGATGGTAGATATAAACAGAGTATGTAACTGTTAAAGCCCCAAGGGAAGGTCATGACTCGCACTGTCTCAATCAATTTGGAGGAGTTAATTGCTGCAAATATTTGCTAATTAAAAGAAAATGTTCAATCAGAAAACAATTCATAATTAAAATAACATTTT
This sequence comes from Larus michahellis, assembly GCF_964199755.1. NCBI lineage: Eukaryota > Metazoa > Chordata > Aves > Charadriiformes > Laridae > Larus > Larus michahellis. Next base: position 23,014,870 of record NC_133902.1, on the reverse strand, counting down.
TCTTATGGAAGATGATGAAAAACTAGTCAGCAAGTTACAAGAAAGATTACCTGATAAATACATCATAACCACACTTCCTTTCAAAATCAGCTTAGTTAGATGGTACTTGTAGGCTGGATATTTGGGTACTAATTTAGGAGGATGTTTTTCATTTATTTGGATTAATGAAACTTCTGCCAAACCTGATTAGTTCAAATATTTTGCTAACTCCACATTGATCTCCTAGAGAGGAGTTTTTAATCAAACTCCAGCTGGAGGGGGGAATGGGATACTGGGAAAAGCTTCCTCTGATTCTGAATTATTACAGAACTGAAATCCAGTCAGTCATATTCATAACAAACCTTTTTTTTCTCAGCTTACTATTAGCTTTACCTTCTAAAGGTGAAGCAGTGTCGGATGTGAAGGGGCAGCTTTGGCCCACCATTTGTAAATGAAACTCAGTAGTTCACCAGATAATTTCCTATACGTGGGGTTTTTTTGTTTTGTAATATGTTTATGCCAGTTCTCAAGTACTTCTAAATTTTATTGTAAGTATTGTAATTGCTTGTGGATTATTTTCAAGATAAGATAGAACTTAATTTTCCCAGTAAAAATCCTTTAATGAAGGAAGACAAAATGGTAGATAAAATGAACTTAAGTCTCAATGGTGCATTAAAATCGCGCAAGCTGGAGAAATGTGTGTGTTGCGTATGCATATATAAACCACATGTAAGTAGTTAAAGTTGAGGTAAGAATTCCAATGAATACCTGTTGACACTCACACAATAATGGTATGCTTGCTTATTAATTTTGCTTAAGACAACTGTATTACCTTTGAGTACTGGAAAGCACAGTTCAGTTCTGAAGATACATTTTCAAATAAGTGATACTTAAAGCACACGTACATGCTTGTTAAATAAGATGGGAGAATGACATTTTGCCCCAGCTTGTATGGGCTGCCCTAAACCAAGAAATTGTGTATTAAAACTTACTGCTTTGGAGTAAAGAGGAATATAATCTTTTCAAACAAAAAGACCCTTGTGATACCTACAAATATAAAGCTGTTTTACAAGCAGAGTCTTTGTGTTACTGCTCTCTGAAGCAACTTAATTATGAGTTGCAAAGTTTAATTTCTGCTTGAATATATGAAAGCTGCTGGGATGCACTCCGTACAAGGTGCACCCATGGAAAAAAACAGGACATGTAGAGAGAGGTGAAGCAAGCTTATAACTGCTAGGCTATTAGCCTAGTAAAGAGCAAACTGCCCTTTGGCTCTTGTGATTGACTTAATGGCCGGGAGAGCAGAGGGCAGCACTCTGGGTGTTTATCTGCAGTAATAAGCAGCAGAATTAGTCCTCTAAGTTGGCTGTAGTCTGGCTGTCTTGTCAGCAGCTGGCAGACGCAGTGTAATCAATTTTGCATCTTTGACAACTTATGGGTTCAATTTAGAAAATAAATATGAAAATGATCCGCGTTTCCCCAAGAGATGAAGATTGAAATAAACTTTTATCATTAAGCAATTTTAATAATAAATAAGGGAAAAGGCATATGTTCAATTTCATAGCATAAGTCTATGCGTGCCACTGTTTACTCTGCATTTAATGCAGATGTAGCCTGAATGCTCTGTTTGTTCATCCTTTTCTTAATCTTCAATGTGGAAGGGCTTTCTCCAGGAGATCGTTGTGTGTATTGTTTCATTTTGACTCTAAAGATGACAAGCCCTTTTCAATTCATAGAGTAGCTTAACTCATTGAGCTATTCTAGTTGGGGAGTTCATACCTGGCGAGTCTTATCTTGGTGGTCCCTAATGATTTTGCAGTTTCAGGGGGAAGTAATTCTCTGATTGACAGGCATATTGAGCTGCTGCATTTTGGTAGCCCTGAGAGGGAGACTGGGAAGTTGGATTTTCATCTCTCTGCCCTACCATTATCTTGTTATGCAGCGCTGTTTGCTACTTATAAGTATCACAGGGAGGCTGATAGCTACCAAATCTTCCATCCCAGGCTGGTGTTCACCATAAAGACTAATTCATGAGACCAGGCATGTATTTGGTGTATTGTCAGCCACAGTAATCCAGCCTGTTAGCTGTCACGTCCTCTGCTGTGATACTCCCCTGATCCTGCTCCATGGTGCCAGACCACTGCTGTATTGGTTTTTAGTAGTGCTGCACCCTTGGGACTGCCTGCCAGGGCCGAACCACGTCTCAGGCTGTTACTGTAAATTTTTGTTCCGGGAAACTTTGCTTTATGCTCTAGCTACTTCTTGTTAAGGCCATACGTCTTATTTCCCTCTCTAAGGTGTAAACGACAGCTCTATCATTGATCCGGGGGGAGAAATACTGTAACTGGTGTGTTGTCATTCAGATTTTGTCTGACTGCATTGTTGCTGTATCTTTTTGTTGCCCTTCTGTTGTCTGACCACATTATGTCTCGGAATCACGGAATCTTCAGAGTTGGAAGGGACCTCTAGAGATCATCTAGTCCAACTCCCCTGCTAGAGCAGGATTGCCTAAAGCACATCCCTCAGGGCTGCATCCAGGCGGGTCTTGAAAATCTCCAGAGAAGGGGACTCCACAACCTCCCTGGGCAGCCTGTTCCAGTGCTCTGTCACCCTCACTGTAAAGCAGTTTTTCCGTGTATTTGAACGGAACTTCCTATGTTCTAGCTTGTGCCCATTGCCCCTTGTCCTGTCGCTGGGAACCATTGAAAAGAGCCTGGCTCCGTCCTCCTTAAACCCACCCTTTAGGTACTTGTAAACATTAATCAGGTCCCCCCTCAACCTTCTCTTCTCCAGGCTAAAGAGTCCCAGCTCTTTCAGCCTTTCCTCATAAGGGAGGTGCTCCAGTCCCGTAATCATCTTGGTTGCCCTACGCTGGACTCGCTCCAGTAGTTCCCTGTCCCTCTTGAACTGGGGAGCCCAAAACTGGACACAGTACTCCAGATGTGGCCTCACCAGTGCAGAGTAGAGGGGGAGAATGACCTCCCTCGACCTACTGGCCACAGTCTTCCCTATGCAGCCCAGGATGCCATTGGCCTTCTTGGCGACAAGGGCACACTGCTGGCTCATGGATAATTTGCTGTCTCATCTCATATCTGGTTGACGTGAATTTTTTTTTGTTTTGTAGTGAAGCAAAACTTCAGTGACTATAGTACAGAGGCACCACTTATCTAATTAGAAATCATGAAATTCCCTAAGTCCTCTGTGGCTTTTAAAAAGTCAGCTATACAGCCTAGCTTTAGCAAATTAGCCTGCCTAAAACTCTGCTTTCACCCCAAGTCCTTTACGTGGATTAGAGATTATTGATGCTTCATTTCTTATGTGCAATATGTGTGATATGATATTCTGTCAATAAGATTTAGGTGGTCTTTGTAGAATATACCCTTTTATGTCCTTGAGCTTTATAAGGTTTCTTCTCTGGAGTATCTAACATGACAGAATGCTTAATTCAAGTGACTCATGCAGTTTGTGCCTCGGTTTCCTGTATTTCCAATTTATAATTTAAGTATCAATAGCATGGGCTGTACTGGTAAATTTTCCAACTTCTTGTTCTTTTACTCAACTCACTTAGATTTGTCTAAACAGCAATGCCTGTGTCACAATAACAGATATTGATCCCCAAGTCAAAATTATTTTTTTTTTTTCAACTGTACTCTGTAATGTTACATGTTTTCTAAACAGTCTGATTCACTTTCAAGGCAGACAGAACTTTATGCAGAGAAACATGAGATGACTTTTAGCAAGGCTTTTAAGTAATGCTTTTTGTCCCTGCTACCTCATTTGCGTCCACAGGAGTAGCATTATTGTCACAGCTCCAACGAAGGAACAAATGCAAATCAATCGTGTCAAATTATTTCTGGCAATGCAAACATGCCAGAAAGTAATTGTGCCAGTTACAGCCTTTGCAGGAATGTCTCCATAAGAGAAAGGACCAATAGTTTCTTGGTGGCACTTCAGAATACAAATATGTTTTCCCCTGCCCCAGTTATGGGTTTATGGAACAGTATTTTAAGTTACTTAAGTAATTGTTAACTCAGTTGCTAGGTGACGGAATGTGTTAGATCACACCAAGAAATCTTTTTAATGATATTCAAGGAAACTATGGAAAAATGCTTATGTTACCAGTAAATTTTTATGAAGAGGAACTGGCAAAGATTTAAGCCAATTCTGTAGTGTATAAAGATGGTCAATGAAAAGCAATAGTTCCTGTTAAAAGGTGTTGATGTTATGAAGATTCCGGAATAAACTGCATTAGTATAACAGACATAATTACGTGCAGAAATTTATTTTGATTTTGGCTCAAATCGGAGTAAGCTTAAAACCTATTTTTCAGTGGAAGTTACTGCCTTTGCAAAATGTTTTTGTATTTAGTTATGCACCAGAAGTAGTAAAGGTACAGTTGCAACTGGTTGAACCTTTGTTAGCTTCATGGCCCATGGGACTTCATCGGTTGAGAGTAAATAATTTTATGTAAAATTCTGGCTTCACTGACCACGGTGAGGATGTATTTTATCTCCTGTCTTCAGAGCAAGTGTCCCCTTTGACGAGAGTGAAGAACAATGATCAAATCCAATTGTTTTCTATGCTCTCCCTGTTAGACAAATAGAAACGTGTTTTGGTCTAAAGAACTGTTAATTAGGCACCACTTGAAATCTAGAATCAATCGTAATTATACAGTGAAAATCTAGGTAGCTCCACTAAAATCAGTTAAGTAATCGTGAAACAAACGTGAATTGAGGCTTATATTTTGAATACATATTAATAAGGGTTTACATTTCTTTAAATGTTTAATTAATAGTAATTCTCAGACTTCTTCAAGAAGCATTATAAACCAATAAAATATAAAGCTGTGGTTGAATTGAATTTGAACCATGCTGTAAGGGATGAAAATATACAAGATTCCTTGTATTTTAAAAAGTTTTGTACATCAATGTTGTACAGTTAGGATGTATATATTTCAGTGCTTATGGCTCCAAATTAGACTTCAGTGATTTCTAATGATAGACAAGTGTTCTCAAAAACATGCTGAATTAGAATTATTTTGATATTTCAACAAAATCCATAGGCTGTAAGGTTATAGATTCCTGCACTGTCAATCTGTTCAATAAATTCCTATACATTTTGAATCAATCCTGAATTTAACTTTAGCTATCAAAATCCTTTTTAAAAAAATGATGACTTGTAGAAGTCCATCATGTATTAAGAAAATTATTATTGTTATTAGTTATCCTCACTGAACCCTGTATTTGAGATTATAAAAATGAAATTCACTTTTATATTTCTTTTTGAAGAAATTCATATATACTCTCCATTTCAGTTGAAACTGAAATGTCACAAAGTTGAATGCTGATAAACTTAGAAATTCCAATAATTTGCTCTAGAATGAAAGACATTTATGCAACTGGGATTATACTTCTGCAGAATACAATGCAGGTATTCTGCCTTGATTTCAGGTACAGCATTAGGCTGTGATTGCTAAGCTTTCTTTGCTATTCTGTCACCAACTTGTCCTTTTTGATATGGATAGATCTTAAAAGAGTGGAAAAAGTGGTTTCTGTTCCCATGCAGATTATTTATCTCAGCTGCAAGCCCAAAGAGCAAGAAAAGAGTTTCCAATGATTTAAGTGGAAGATTTGAGTATTCCTAACTGCTATGAATAAGTATAGCAACTGCTCTTTTTGTTTAGCACTCCGGTGGAGAAGAGTATAGAGTTATGATTTTGCTTTAGATATAAAGCCTGCACGTTCACGATTTTAATCGGCTAGATAAAATATTAATTTAATTATGCATTGCATGTATGTGCAGCATTAGTATGTTATTCCTCTTAGCAAGCACTGCATGAATGATATAGCTTCTTCAATCTGATATTTTGGTTTTATGGTTATTAATACCACTGTTCACTATGTGTTCTCTTAGTTATGATAATAGGAATACGACTGCTGCGAAAAGGATACTATTCAATATGCAATACCCTTAAGTTCCAGTAAAAATCCTCTTTATAGTAAGCAGAGAATAACAGTAATGGAAAACTGCTGTAAGGAGTATTTAATTCTGCAAAATACTCTTAATGGGGTTAAGGCTGTGTACAGAATAAAGAATAACGCTGCTTTCCACTTGAGCCAGACGGGGCATGTAAACAACCTGATACATAGCAGTTAGGGAGGAGGGAGAGAGCATGAGCATATGCACTTTGCTTATCTACTAGAAAGGCTAAAAATCACAGGACCCCATTCAGACTATCCATCTTGACACCTCCTCCCACGGTGGTGCTGAGTCTGATCGCGATGCTGCCTCTCTCCCAGATTCCGATGTTTGCCTATACTTTGAAATGAGCCTTATCTCAGTTCCGCAGCTGATTGAACGCTCCGTGAAGTCATTGATCTCTTTCTTTTGAATTCAGTGGATACCAGATTGGGATCATAAAGAAAGAAGATTAAATAATTAAAAATAGTCTGGTGATAAATGAGAATCCCCAGTCTCTGGATTATTGAAGGCTCAATGAATCAGTGGGAAAACTACAATAGAACTCAGTGCACATTATTTCTCTTCTTGCTTTAAAGGTGGGACCAATTTACTACCTATATATTCAACTTTTGTCATTATGAAATCTAGTTAGTTGACTAGATTTGAAGGGAGGCTCAGATTTAAATTTTTTACTTAAGCTGATCCGTGTGCCCTGGATCAAGTATTTCAAATTTTGCTTCATTTTTTTTTTATCTGCAAAAAGATCAAATACTTTGCTAGCATATTCTTACTGTGGTTATCGTAGAAACTGTTGCGGGACTGGAAGCCTGGACCCTTTTTTATTAACAGGGGGCCTACAGGGGTATGTACTTGTTAGCTTTCATGAAGCTAATGATCAGTCTAAACAGTCTGTCATTGCAGAGAATGTATCAGTGGAGAAACAACAGTAGACCAAAAGAGAGAATTTGTCTGGCACAAACTGAATTCCAAATGAAATGTTTTCCAATTAGACTGTTTTAGGTGCTTGGAAAAAAAAAAAAAAACACACCCAAAAAAAACCCCAACAAAGAACAGAATTTGCCATAAGTACCAAAAGAATTAAAAACTCTGGACGCAGACTCTCATTGGCATGATAAAAAAAAAAAAAAAAAAAAAAACAGAAAAAATTATGAAAGGTGTGTCTACAGAATTCACTAGCTATAAATGTTTGCAGTGGCAAATTTCACATGGGCAACATAAAAATGAATTGTAATTCAGCCCTGAAAGCCCTTAAAACTAAAAAGGGATTCTTTGATCCAAAAGATTATTTTTTTTTCCCTAAGCATGTAGGGAATGGCAAGAAAATGGGTGTCTCTTTGGAAAAAAAAAAAAGTTATTTTTTAAATTGCAAGTTAACATGAGAAGGAAATTAACCCCCATGGAGAAATGTATGCTTTCCAATGTTATTTTTATCAGGTTTGAAGACTTTTTAATATACAGCATGGCAGGAAGTTCACACCTATTCCTCTGCTGGACATTCTGTTTTCTCTACCAGAGAAAAAAGTTCAGACTAAAAGCATAACGCTGGATTTTTGCCACAGTTACCATCTGAACATATTGTAAAATTGTTAACAGCCATTTGATTTGGAATGACTTTTTTTTTTTCCCTTTTTTTTTTTTCTTTCCTCTCAATAGTTAATGCAGCTGTCCCTGATTTTGGCTGATGCTTCAGATAAAAGCTCTTAGCTTCTAAGCTGATTTTAAAAGAAACTGTCCGTCATTTCCTTCACTTGGAGCCCTAATGTGGGACACAGTTGTTTGCAATAAAGGCATAGCATAGAATAATTCTGTGACAGAATTTAGGAAGAATTTAAATGTAATAACTGTAAACTAAAACTGTAAAACTAAACTGCAAAATCTTCTGCATTATAGTCACTCTTTCCTGTGTTTTCTAGCAGAAGAGCTTGTATGACTTTATATATTGTAGACCTGCATACGCAAGATTTACAATAGTTACTTTAGTCTGTTATAAAAGGTAATACAGTTCACCTTTCTATTCATAAGTTATCGTCTAAAAGTGCTAGATTTTGAAGGTTTACAAAAGGCAATAAAAAGAGAACTTAGTAACGTGTACTATATAAAGTATATTTGAATAAGGGAAAAAAGAAATGTTTTCCAGCTCTAACATGCTGTGAGGTCTCATCTTCTTCACTTAATCTGACATGTTTACACATACGTACACACAATCTACCAAAAAATGGAAATGTAGAATAAATGAAAAAGACATTAGGAAGAAACATTAATTAAAGCAAGTAAAATGGAAGGTGTGTAACAGGAATGTTCATGCCAATAAACCAAAAGCAAACCCAAACAATTCTTGAAAAAATAATATATAAGTCTTGGAAGCATAATGTCTTTGCCTGCTTTCATAATAGAGAATAACACAACCGTGCATTGACAAGAAATCAAATTATTTGGATGTGTCTTGGTTATTAAGGGGCGCTGGACATTGTTTCAACTGTGCCTCAAGGCAATAAATGAAAGCATGATTTGTGTATAAAAATATAACTCCATAAAAATTTTTACATGATCTTTTGCTCTTACCCCCCATTTGAAAAAATGTAATGTTCTCTGAGAGAAAAAAATATAATTTGCTTTATGGTTTTTTTTGATAGGGCTTTTATAAATGCATTGGTTAATAAACTATGATACCAGTTATGAAGTCAGTTTTTGTTCATTAAGACATTTCTGTATTATGTGGTGTATTTGCGAATGGCATACTGAAATGGCTCAGAGGCTTGAATTGCGTGACCTGATATGGTACATCTTGGCATACATTTGAGGAAAAATGTTTTATATGTTTACGTATTTACAGAAAAATGCTGGCTGTTCTTGCAGTTCTTACGAGAAAGCAAGCCTGAAAGCTTTTGTCTTTCAGTCTGTATTTCAAGTGGTCTTAATACAGAGGAACAGGGAGTACGATAATTCTATAAGAGAGCAATCTCCTGTGGCAATTTTCTTGAGTGACTTCTGAGACACCAGGCTTTTCCACCAAAATGGACAGGGGCTGTAATGCTCTCTCCACAGTCATACGGGTGTGTGTGTGTGGAAGAGAATTCCAACTGTTTACTACTTCCTGCCTTCTGAAAGTTCAATAATTATATATTGAATACCTGAGATGGAGAATGTCAGAGTCCAGGGCTACTTCTGACAGATAGATGTGGAGTCTGCAGACATTAACAGCTGACACTTTTCCCTCTGACATTCGTATTTAGGGCTAACAAATCTTCAAAAATGTCAAATGCAATTAAAAATTTAATTCTGTTTATATTTGCTGTCTATGTTGAGTATGGGGAGTAGCTGAGATTACTGGCAAAGGCTAGGGAAATTTCAAGTGCCAAGGACAGCTGGTGAACACCGAAGAAAGTAGAAAAAGCCAACAAACACTGATGGTCTCAAAGGTCCACTAAATATCAGAGGACAAGGAACGGCTGCAGTGGGAGGAGAACTGGGTTCTGCTCTGTCCAAGAAGCAGGTGGTGTCGGCAGGAACGTGTGTGAGTTGTGTGAATAGGAAGCTGAGGAGGGGTATTCAAAATGTTCTGAAGCCTTTTGATACTATGTTGTTAATCCAGAAGACAAAACCTAAATTAAGCTAGTTTATCACTAGTTAAACTAAAGTGTATCTTAGTAAAGAGAGCAGAAAACTACCTGTACAGGACTACCAAGATGTCCACTTTTTGCTTAGTGATACGCCTTGCAAAACATTGTTTAGTGAGCTTGTTTACCTTTGGAAGTTCATGTTAGGGGTGAACAAAATGAAATTCAATCCATTTCTTTGAGTCAAACAGTCAGTAGAAATAAGAAATTAGTAAGCTTTATATACACCAATGTTTGACTCAGCGTTCTGAGAGAAATTCTGATAATAAATCACATTAAATGGTGTGATATACCAATAATATATTAGGATAGTTTAATTCAAAATTTTCCTGGCATCATTTTTTTAAGTCTGTGTGTTTCTGTATCATGCAAGTAGTATTCCTTTAGAGCACAAGTTGGATTAGTATGTGCTGTTCAAATTAATTGTCATACTACTATCAATAATATTGGACTGACTTTCCATGATGCTTTCACACTGAAAAGTTTTAATAGTGTAGCTGGATTTTAGTCCAGATTTATTAGTCGCATCCTTGAACCTTTGAAGGAACGTGATAATAGCTTTGATTCTAAGTGGTTAGAAGAAACTAGTTAATGAATTGATACAGCTTCAGTTATCTTAGGTTAGATGGACTAAAAACTAACTTAAACATATTCCTACTTGAACAAGCAGAATTTTCAGAATTCCAGAATATACATGTCTTTAAGTGTCAGTGCAAGGAAGGACAAATAAATCCCCCTCCAAATGCCTGTCTTACACAGAGAATCCTAAACTGAGTCTTCACCGTGTAATTTCTTAAATGCCTGTATCAGTCTATAGCTCTGCAGTTCAGTGGGATAAGGCTGTGTTAGGATGTTTATCACTCTGGATATTCATGTTGCATGTCTTTTGCATCAAAAGTTCAAAGGACTTGCATTAGCTGCATCCTCAGACCCTTGTCTCTCTACACTATGACCAATTGCCCTGACATGGTGATGAAACACAAATGCGTCTGGATAGTGTGGTCATTTTGCATCCCTTTACTTTGTCACAGATGTCAGAAGTGACCAGGCAGGGATGCTTAGTCTTTTCCTGCATACAGGGAAACTTTACTTTTCAGGTTTAAATCAAATTGCAACAGGATGCAATCATGTTTCGTGGTAAAGCATGCAGTGTAAGCTTGCACTGTGCTGTTGGTTAGTGAATGTGCGTTTGTCTTGGGTCTTCACTGGCCTGCAAGGTACATAAAATCTCTTTATGAATCATGATTCAGAGTCTTCTCTATTTTAAAGTTTAATACTTGAGGGAAGGTATAAACCATTGGAAAGAGTTTCTGTTTCTTCAAGTGAAAATTATTAGCTTGATTATGATTTACTAGGACCAAACTGCAGTTAAGTAACAGAGCACTTTGATGTGCATTATTACATATGTAAATGCTTTTAGAACAAATGTTACAGCTATTTTAATAAGAAATAATTGGTTTACCATGGTGATTTCTTAATAATATCAAGAATCTATTAAATGAACACTAAGGCTTTGAGATGTCTGAGGAGTTTAGATGTGTTCATGTGATAGGGGAATTTGTATATGCACGCTATCTCTCTGGGATCCAACGGTATCGATCTCATAAGCAATCCAGCTTAAATTTGAAGCCATCTGCAAAACCTCTGTCTTAGTTGTCAATCAACGATGAGGCAGAAACTACAGTTTCAGTAGTCTGTAAAGCTTTAAATGATAGTCTTCGGTAATAAACGTTGAGTGTTTTGTGGTGCAAGTTACTATGTCTAAAAAGAGATGAAGATACCCTCAAAGATGACCTTGCCAAATACTTGTCATCTAGAGGTAGATGAAACTGGAATTTTCCCCTTATTTATTGCTAGTATTTACACACCCCACAAAAGCAATTTTCAGCTATTCAAACATGTGTTCAACGTATAGGTTGTGACTAGAATTTGATGTCAGATATGATTAAAGTCATAAACTTTCTAACAGTGGGAATCAAAGAAGCAATTTTTGTTTTTAAAAAGTGTCATCTCTCTGAATCAGGGTGGCGTTTTTATGTGTAGCCTGAAGGAAAGTGGAGAGGCAGGACTGAAGGGTGGGAGAGGATACAGTGTCATAAAAAACACTGTACAGTTCAGATACAAAGTTGTATCTTAGCAGTAGTAGGTGATTTGGGGGGAAAAGATTTTTTTTTCTCTCTCTTTTTCATATATATTGCATAAGCATGACTATGCTTGCATAGCCTGAAACTTTATTTCAGTCTAAGCACAGATGAATTTTAAACCCAGTTTAAGCTATAGTTATTTCAATCTCAGATTATTTGTTTAAAACAAAGATATTTGGCAAAAAAACCCCACCCTGTGTATTAAAACTGTAACACAGTTGTGTGGTAATATGTGAAGGTTTTAAAAAAACAACCACCCACCTTATAAAAGAGAATTTTTTTTAAGTATAAATTTTATGTCCGAATTGTGAATTATTCTTAACTTTTTTAAACCTACACCAAACCACTGAGGGAGTAGTCAAATAATTCATTCCAAGAGAGGTATCTAACAATATCAGAAATGTAATTTGACATGGAAAAAACCTTGTAGTATACAAGTGATTTTGTCATACCTATTACTTACCACAAATTATTTTTGATGATGAGGACTAACTTTCAAAGAAAGCAGCAGTTGGCCTTGAATTTGTCCTTTAATACAGTTAAATCTCTCTCACAAATGCGTTGCCCTATAGATCACTTCCAACCTAGCAATAGTATTTCTGCTTTCATGAGGATAAATTATGTGAAATCTTAAGCGTTCTTCCATTAATTCTTTTTTTGTCTTGTTTTGTAATCATAAAATTTTGAATAAACAAATGTTATCTGTATGCCACTGTAGAAAATGTGCAAACCTCAAATATAAATACTGAACAATGTGCAACAGAGCTAACCCTATGGAATCTTATTCAGTTTAGAGACTTCCTTAGATTTTCAGTAACATTTGCCTGCTATTTTTCCTATCTTTCCTCATGACATAATGATTTCTTAATACGAGATTGAAGTGAGCGTTGTAAGATACAGATGGCTGGTCTATGACTAACAGTACTTCATAATACTTGTGAGAATGACTAAATGTTGGCTGAAAATATTTCTGTGCACTGGAACTGCAGGGAAATTGCTGTGCTGAGAAAATTGCTGTTGAAACGGAATGCTGCCCAAGGAAATAGAGTAACTTGTTTCATTCATTAGGGTCACTAGGCAAATTAGCTACAGCTTTTCCTTCAAACTGATGCAGACAGCTATATTAAATGCAGAAAGGTGCTGATAGAACAAGGTGGGGATTTGAAATATTAATTCTGTGGAAGCCTATGTCAATATTCTCTGCAGGTGAAATTATCTTAGTGTCCCATGATGAATGCTTAGCTGTAATAAATACAACGAATCTTTCACATCAGTCGGTCTTTTATGTACGTCTGCACATTTGTATCTTTCTTCTGGAGTTGTTCCAATTCTTCTGAAAGTCAGCAAGGAACTAAAATATAATACCCTGTTAACTGAACAATTTTAAATACGGCTGCTTGAACCTGACCGATTAACTGCGTACTCGTATCTGTTCCCACAGCTCGCTATCATTTTAACACAGAACAGGAATCTGCTCTTAAAGCTTTCTGAGACTCGGTATGTCACAATGGAAGGTATAATGCCTGCAGAAGGTAACAGGTGCACTATGGCCAGTGGCTACAGAAGCATTGCCACTTCCACTTAGCCTCCCATGGCTCCCTCTTCTACACAATTATACCTCAGCCCAGAGGAACAGTATTGCAGCTCACAGTGTTTAATAGTCCCAAGATCACATAAAAGTCAGTGTCTGAGTGTGTCCTGGTTTCTGATTCGCTGCCGGAATGAGTGAGCCCCATGATTGCGCTTGCAATGACAGTACTGTGATGTGTGTGGGCATTTAGTGCTCATCAGCATCAGGTATGAGGCTATCGGGCTCGCTTGCAGGAGCCATTGAGCGGTCAGTTGATAGCAGTAGCTTTCAGTGGTAATTGACCAAGGCTACAATGTAAGTCTTTCATCTCTAAACTAGCTTACTGAGTAGTCCTTAAAAGACTGCTAAACTAATCTCTGTTCTTCCTCTTGAAATAAATATAAAAAAAAAAGTAATTCTTATCCAGGCCATATCAAAATGGTTCTGTGGATTTTACTTGTTCATAACTGTTGCAAGTCATTATATATAATCTTTTTTCTGCTTTCTTTATCTCAAAATCTATTTTTTTCTAGTTGGATGATATATAGATAGGCTATAGATCTTTATTAAATATGAAATACCACTTTAATTTCCTTCACTTATGTTGTTAGGTACAGATTGAACAGCTATGATTTGACATATCAGAGTTTATGGAAAAATGAAATATAGCCTCAAAACCCACCACCTTTAAATTGCTGAAATAGCTTTCCAGTGAGAAACCGTCACCCGCAAATGAACAGATAACGTGTCAAACTGGTGGTGTAATGTAGTCATTTAATAGCATCTGTATGAAAGTTTTCAGAACATGCTGTGAGAAATTTTTTTTTTTTTAAAAGTTGGCAAAATTCTGAGAAGACTCTTTAGTTCTCCTATTCTGTTAAAAGGTTATAAACTAGATGTGATCAGAATGTTTCTTTATTTAAACACTTGAATCTAAGTCCATCCAGATTTAAGGGGTCTCAGCAGGCTGACGTTAAGGCATTTCAATGGCTAACAGATAAGAAGAGCAAACTTATCCAATGGCTGTCTCTATACACCTTCTAGTCTTTAATAACCAAGGACCCATACAACTATTTTAGGTGGTGGCAGGTTTTCCATGAACGTAAAAAATGATGTAGCTAACATTGTGTTATCTAGGTAGCGGCGAGTAGTCGGTGCACAAAGCCGCTTACAGAACAGGGAAGCGCAGGGGTTTACTGCTTCCTGAATGTCTCCCCAGCATTCTGCAAATGAGAGCGTTCCCCCTGAATAAGAGTCTTTAAGTCCTAGGTAGATTTTACTTCTATCAATATTTATTCTGATTTTCTAAAGCCAAATGGACTTCACCACGTTTTGTAGCACAAGTTTCAAATGCTGTATGTTTGCCCTATAATAAGTTATTTCTTTCCTTTGTTTTAAATTTCATAACTAAACACTTGATACTCTTTTAGGTTTTAATAACCTGGAAAATGGTGAGCATTGGTTCTTTATTTACCTCATGCCTTTTGTACGCTAGCATATAGTGAGTCAATTTTTTTGTTTTGTTTTGCGCTCATTAAGTGTAATTTCATTAACACAGCATATTGATAACGAGCGATAAGACATTACCTAACTAAAGATTAAGATTTTCAACTTTTCTGCTATTAGGCACACATAATGGAAATTGTGCTTTCAGCTATAACAGCTGTTTAGAGTTGCCAGAAACAGATTGATTTACTTAATAACCCTATGCATTTGGAAACATGTGGACTTTTATGTACTGGAAGCATTCACTTAGCATTTTTGTGCTTTCCCTGCAGCCGAACAGGACCAGTGTTTTATCCACATCTGCCTCTGCCTAATCCTTGATAGCATACTTACACTGAAGCAGATCAGTTTTGTAGGGTAACCACAGTTCAGGTATAGAAGATGTCATTGCCCAAAAATGATTAAATTCTTTTATCTGAAACGCAGAATTTCAAGTAAAAGGTTCTGGTACATGAAATAAGGCCGTCTGATACCTGATAAACTTTTTCCGTGTATACTGCATCCAGTAGTGTATCTGTAAGTAGGTACGTATGAACATTTTGGGGTCTGAATGATATGAGTAAGTGGCTGGTGTCAAGGCTTTCTGTCCTATGTGTAATGCAAAAAGCAAACCTTGGAGACAAAGAGCCGTTCAGCCTTTGAAAAAGTAGAAAACAGATTTGATCCTTTGCAACTAAGCTACATTTTTAGTCATGTTTTGACTGCAGAAGTGAGGTAGAAAAGAATTCATCAGGAATGTTTCATGTGATGGAAATATCAAGCAGCATGGTACTCTATTTTTGAATTATTTCCCTTTACTAGCTGTATTTTGTAATGAAGATAAAAAGGTGGGCTGAATTAACATCTTGGAGGCATCCTGTTAGCAAAGTAAGTTAGAATTACTGTAGTGAGTACTATTGAAATGATATGATGATGTGCTAGCATGTGCTACTGAATTACCTGGCTATAATAAAGGTGTCAGAAGGAAAACACACCTTAACCCACACTTCCCAAGACAATTTTGTTCGCTGCAATTTATACCTGCAATTTACACTCCATGAGAAAACACAACAGGAACTTACAAGACGACGCCCCATTAACAGCTTTTGTATAATACTTTGATTTTGTTTCAAAAGCATGTATTTTTGGAAATAAGTATGGTGGACAGAAATAAAGCATGAATGGCTCCAGGGATTCACTGCATCATAGATGTGGATGTTGTCCCTACCAGTAATTGTTCAATGTGACGTGACAGCTGTCTGGTTGCTTATGTGAATTCTCTTGCTGAAGGATTCAACTTTACTCAGGTTTTTTATCTCCTGGATATGTCTTTGCCCGGGGCGTGCAGGTGGAGTGATTTTCTTTCTTGATCTCATATGTAATAAGAAACGGAAAACCACCAACACCTAGGGATTGGGAAACTGTCTCAAAGTTGAGTTCTGTAAATTGCTGTTTAGGACAGTATTATAAAATGGAAGATTTCAGCTCTGTTTCTCTTGGACTAAGGACTGGGTTGTGTACAGGTCTTCACCTCAAAAAGAGCTCTTAAACTACTCAGCTACTGGGGAAAAAACGTAACTGGTGACACTCCTGATGATTCTGAAAACCAAGCCTTGATTTTATTTTTTTTTTCACCTAGAAAAATTCAGAGAAAATAATTTCAGGCTCTCTCAGTTCTCTGTAATTATTATTCATTCTGTAACCTCTTCAGTCTGTTGGAGCACAGTCTGCTTTCTCTTTGTTCTGAAAGGTGAGTATCCTCCTCCTTGAACTGTTCCGTTGTTAGAAATGGAATTGTGTGGAATCAATTATTTTTCAACATGACGAATGAATCACAATCAGTTCCTGTCCTATGAACTGTAGAGTTATTTTACATAACAATGCAATAGTTTTCAGCTGCATTTAGTTACCCTGAATTTAGTTAGAATAGAAAGTCATACTAGATATAGAAAGTCATACTATCAGTGGGTGCCTAAGAGCTCTTTCTTAAGATTGGGTTTGGATACTCACTCTAAACCAGGCAACAGCTATTTATGTTTCAGGTAATATTTACTGTATTTGGCACAGGTGTTCAAGTTCCTTCAACATACAGTAACTTGGCAACTCAAATTGAGATTCCTGAAATTGGTAGTCAGTTTTGAAAGTATTCCTTCACTTTTCTTTCTACCAGTTTCCTCACTGAAGGAGAAGCATTGAACCATATAGTAAAGTTCTGTGCCTGAACATGTTAGTAACTTTGTAAATCTTCTATCAGGAAGTATTTAGAATATAATTCCCTCAATTGGCCAGGTCACTTAAGGAAACATTTTCAATCACGGAACTGACATCAATTTTTTGGGATAATGAGCTAAATGGCCACTTGGCATCTCTGCTACTGTCCAGTCATAAAAGCATTTTATACTGTCACTGCTTTTGGTTCAATTTAGGATTGAATTATTGCCATTTAGAATATATTATGACACAGAATCAAAACACACTGAGCCCACTGAGTGGTCCTCAACACCTCAATTATCAGGACTCGGAATTAAGAAATGTTTGACTCTGATATCGATCTTGTTTCATCTATTCTGCTGGTGTATGTTAGCCAGACAAGAAGTAACCCTTACAGACTTAAGTACAGTGAGTAATCTTTGAGTTCTTTGATTAGAGAAGTACTGAAGTTAGTAAGAGTATCAAGATAACTGAATCAACTGAGTTGAATGTTTCATTGATTTTAATGCTTATTTGTATACCACTGCAAACTTAGACTTTGATTTGATTTGCTTTCTAACTAATCTGCCTATTGATCTATGCATTCCCTGTCTGTCATTGTATTACATGAATATTCGTTATTAGTCTCTTCTTTTCACTTATATGCTTTGAATACGGGTAGGTGAGATACTCCTGACCTTTCTGATTTACAGAACAATTTTTGAGAAGTTGGCAGAATTGTATAGTTGTATCTATATCTTTATCTCTCGATGCTTGAAAGCACCTAATAAAGTAACTAAACTCTGAAATAGTGCTGGCTGCTGCCAGGAACATGTGATAGGGGAGGACAGATAGAAGGACAGGGAGTGAACAGCATCTCAGGATCAATGGTGGAATTTCAAATGAAGTCAGAGTATTTCCCTCTTATTTTCAGGTCAGATCAATTAGTGACATAGTTCTTTCTGTTGATTGCACTGAACACTGATTCGTGGTTTATTTAGCTACAAAACGAGGTGCTTATTAAAAAAAAAAAAACCAACAACAAAACACAAACACCAACATGAATCAGGAGCAGTACCTCAGTTAAAATGATGATTTACTTCAGGTACTTAGAGGTATAATTAAGCCTTCCCTGGATGTGGACAATAGCAAGTTGTGTTAACGTTTTTCAAATTATCCCAACAGTTAATATGTATGGATAGCTGCTTTTGTCATTATCACTGTTCCAATAGCTTTTAAGGGAGATTAATTGTTAAAGCAAATCTGTTATCAATAAACAGCCCAAGGAATTTCTTCATTAATGTTGTTTTCTTTTTGGACAGCAGATATATTATCAGTAGGGGCTTAAAATCCCATTTTATAGAGGTCTTGGCCTTACTCTGAAACTTTCTTAGAAAAAAAGTAATCTTACTTCTCTGGCATTACTGACTTATGTACTTTAGGATATGATTAAACTAATGCGTCCAATTCATTTCACGTTAAATACCCCATTGTTTCAGACGTATAGAAGCAATGAACTGTGCCCTCGGCCACTTACAGGATTTCTTTTCTAGAAGGCTGTCAAAGCTCTATCTTTTCTAAATAGCATAGAGTGTTGCGAGAGGTCTTGGTGAATGATTTAATACATTCATACAGTTACTATTTTAAATATAGATGGTGTGTGTTCAGCAGGATAATGGTGAAGAGGGTAAGGAATAGTCACTACTCTGACCTTTACTGCTCCTGTTATGAGCAATTATATTTCATGCTCTTCTTGATCATTTTGCATATGTCTAGTCCTTTGTACAGGACTGTGTACAAGCAAGGGAAATATGCTGTCATTCATAAGATAAAATTCCTGGCATTTTCCTCTCTTGGTATCCTTTAAGGATCAGCTGTCCTGAGATTTGGACTTTCTTTTTTTTTTTTTTTCTTTTCATGTTTTGCACAAGGTGTTGTCTGTCTCTCTTTGCTTTACAGGTTTTGGAGTTTTTCTGGATATTGCTGTAGCATCCCAGGCAGCCTGGATTGCTCTTTTTTCCTCATGTGTAGCTAAATGCAGTGTAGAGTCAGGATGGGAACTGTGAATGCATCTTAATTTTAATATTTAGTTATATAATTATTTAATTTAAAAAAATAATTAGAGGAACTCCTTAAATTTATCTCTTTTAAAAGGTTTGTGAGTAACTTGTGTCATATTTGGACTGTCAAAATAAGATTTTTTGGATGGCCTTGTGAGATTGTGTGAAACTAAAAGTTTTGTGTTGTATTTGTCTGTAGTATTATCTCAGCCCTTGAAAATATAGAAACCTTTGCTTTCTTTTTAAGTGTTTAAGTTCTGTTGATTTTTTTTAAAAAAATTTTTTTTCCCCCCAAGGCTGAATCCTTTTCTGCCTGGGATGGACAGAAGTTGGTCAGCCTTTTATTACCTTTCAATTTCGATCATTGTAATGATCTCATTTCACTTGGTATCATTCTGCTTCTTTACTTTCCCCTATTTTACTTTTTCCTAACTTCATAAAGCAACAAGAACAAATTGGCACCCGTACAACTGTATGCAGACATTATACAGAAGGGACTTCTAGCTTTTTGGATGTAACCAACTTTTAATTCTCATCATCTTAATTATAATCTTGTGACATTGGCATAGTGCATCGTGAGCAGGCAAAATACCACTGTAATATGGCTATGAATGAATGGAAAAGACAGTGAATACATGTCCAAAGGATAAAAATCACAGCCTAACGAAAGTCAAATATGTGCCTATCCTTAACATGACTGCTTCTGGTTACTGTAAGCATACAACTACCATGCTTTCAACTGTTCTGATATAAATCTTGCATAAAACACTTGAACTCTGTTAAATGCAGTGATTCATCCCTGTTAGGGGTATGCCCATATACTGCAACACTGTATGTTGTTCTGACAAAGTGGAGGAAAATTTATAACATAATTACTCTGCCTTCTTATGTATCAGGAATCAAATGTGTTTCTGCACAGTAAATCAAAAGAAGGTGGAGAAACTGGTTGAAGTTGTGGTCTTACAAGTCAATGACAAAGTGACATTCATTTTTAGAAGTATAGGCATTTGGATGATAGGGTTTTGCCTCTCCCTACAGCCAGAGATACATGAATCTAGATTCTTGACTGGAAAGAATCTAGAGAATGTAGAGCTATGTGAATAAATTTTTTTAAAAGATCTCTCCCCATATTTCCATAAAGTCTGTCCTTGAAGTATCCTGATACCTTTGATCATTGTCATGTCTTACATTGACCAATGCAAGATGAAATGTAAGGATAACAACAAGGAACACAGGAAGGGCGAAGAGAATCTGCAGCTATCTTTGTACAGCAACAGAATGTTGAAATAGATAAATTAATCCTGTTTTAATTTGAAAATAGTTTAATCTAAAAAAAAAAAAAGTCCTCCAATTTACTATTTATTGCTATAACCTTTTTTTCTGTAGTGAGGAATTCCCCAGACTAGGTCTGTTTTGTGAGCCCTTTTTTCCAGCTGAGCTGGATGTGTCTTGGTGGTGTTTCATTGAATGAGTCATTGATTCAATTAGGGTTAAAGCTAATTTCTCTTAGGTCCCATTTTGCCCTTTCTGTTATAGTCTTCAGGGGTTACTGCAGGAATACAAAGTGGCAATGCAGTTTGTGAACTGGAACTGTAAAGAATAATGAAAGAAACCTAACTTCTAATTCAATCAACTTCTAGACAAAACTTTTCAACAATTAAAATTACTTTAAATATATAGTACATTGTGGTTTGTGAAAATAGGTGGAAACACAAAATAAAGTAGAATCTCCTTCTTTGGACTTACATCAGTCCTGCTTGTATCTTTATAATCACATTGTGTGCAAGCTATTGTGCGTGTGAGAATAAATCCTTAACTGCCATGTCATCAGGTTCCCAGCACTGCCATGGAATGGGTTTTGTGGGTACTAAGAACTGCATGTGTAAAGTACTCGTACTCCTGCACCTACACCAGAGGACTCATATAAGCTTTTATGTGGTATCTGGTATTACAATGAGAAAAATCCCTGTTGATATTTTATGACTTCTGTCTATTTGAAATCACGATAGTATCTTGAAGAATGTAATATGGTGGGTTTATTTTATTTTGTTTGAAATTTATTTACTGTGTAGGGAAGCCACGCAAGGTTTTCCTCTCTATGAGCTTTTGCTCATAAGTTTCTATGAAATATGAGAAATTATATCTAGATTTCTGCTAATATGGTGGGTTTGGTTTTGTTTATTGTTTTTTAAATTCCAAATAGCAGTTTAGGAAAAAACAAAATATGAGATCTGTTTTCAAATAGTTCTTGAGTCCTAGTGACTGAAAATAGAAAATAATGAGAAGTTGAAAAGCGTCCATTTCTAAAGTTCTTAATACTGTAGCTCATATCTTATAACAACATTATATATGAATCTGTAGTTTAAAGGTTTTGAGAAAGATGTTGAAGTCCTTCTTTGTAAGGTTTCTAATTCTTAAAGGGTTTCACTCTAGACAAGACTTTCACAACTGAAGGTCCCAGTCCAGAATCATAATCAAAACGAATCTATTAACCAGGGTTTAGTTATGCAGTAATATGCGTCTCAAAGGATTGTTAGCGCCAAGCTGTGACGAAAACATGTGGCATTTAGTGATTGTGGCTTAAGGGAGGAATCTCCCTAGAAAGGCCTGATTTCTGTGGTTTTAAAATCAGAAGCAGAAACATAAATGAATGAGGAAGCATGCTTAGCTCATCCAGCTAAACTAAACGCCCAAAGGTGAAATCTCCCTGTAGATGAAAGCTTAGAAACAAAAGAATTGACCAATTAGACTTGAATAGGTTAATTTGGAAAGGCTGATGAGCATAATCGATTTAGCTTTTGAACTGGCCAGGAAAAAGAAAGATGCTTCTTGGTGCTAACTGGGAGTTAGTGAAGCAAAAATGCAATGGTTATGCAAGTCCTACTAAAAAGAATGGTCAGAAAAATAAAAAGGCTTTTGTCTATTGCAAGAACGGAACAAGAATGAGAATCACCCACAATTTGGCTCTTGGGGCCTGTTTGAGAGCCTGAGGTTTGAATGTGCTCTCTTGTATGAGAGGCCCATAAGCGGGGAAGGAGGCTGCATGAAAATACGAAAATAATAAACTCTCAAACTTGAAAATAAGAGAAATATGAAGAACTTCTTTTCTCTCTGTCATCTGCGTTCAACTCTGACTTGCCTCAGTGAAAGAGGTGAGAAAGTACAATAGGAGAAATAGAAAGCACTAAGAATTATTCATTTTCTCTCTTTAAAAGCAAAAATAAAGAATACTAGGTTGGGATCAGGTGGACTGAGTTAACACAACTTGTATTGTTTGTTGCTTTTGGCAAGTGAGGCATAACTTGAAAAAAGTTATTCTCTCTTCTTTTTAAACATTAGTTCTGGAGGGAGGGCAGTTTTTCCTATGATGCATTTGAATCATACTTGTCATGTGGTCCCTAAACATCATGGTAAATTTTAAATAGTGGATTTTTTTAAAAATTAAAAAATTTAAACTTCAATCAAGAGCCCCCTGGACTCAAATGAAAGGATCTCACCATCTTCAGTAGTACCTGGGTCAGATTTGGTTCTCACTCAGGAAATATAAAATCTTCCAGACATATAATTTGCTAAATTACCGGAGATTTATTTACCTGTTCTTAAGGCTGGTTGCTTTCAGACAGCCAGGTACTGTAAATACTCATGCTAGAATAAATTTTTGAGGGGTATTTAGTCCAAATGATTCTTGTAGTTGAAAAGGCTCATTGTTGTTGAAATGTAAATTTTTGATAGGTCCTGTAGAAAGAGTTAGACTGTTCTAAATATTTGATTTATCGGAATCCCTGACCTTTCTGTCTTTCTCTGTGGCTTGCATTGTCTTGGGGTATTGAAGCAAATATAACTGGTTCTCCAAAGAGCTGTGCAATTTAACTTTTGTAACCCATGAAAAAGGCACCAGATGTTACTGGGATCCCAAGCTTCCCATCTCTGCTTTGAACTTGTCTTCCTCCAGCACGGTTATTAAACTTTGGCTACTGCAATACAAGCTTCTGTTTTGAAGACAGTGACACTGTCTGATGCTCTTACATTATGGTTTAAAATACTGTATAAAACAGTTAAATGGATAGCACATCAAAGCACGTCAAAAGCTGTAAAGGAAAGGCTGCCTCCTTTTAAGGCAAAATGATAGCAAGATTAGCATATTTATAAGCACAAAACTTTAGTGGACAGGTTTTTATCGTCAATTATAGCCCTGGAATAACTTTCTTCCTCTGTTATTCAAAACTGAAAAAAATTTACTAAAATCTACAAAGAGAGCGGACCTTACTTGCCTTAGGAAACCTAATGTTCACTCATAGTGTGACTGTTTTGTAAAGTACATTCACAATTCCATCCTACGTTATTAAAAATGATGCCACTGAGCTATACTTATGTGCCTCCTTTAAAATGTTTGTAACGGTCACTGACTTCGTAAAACCAAAAATCCACTGAAGGCTTGAAAGCCTTTACTTTTTTTCCCACTTAGCATAATATTTCATTAGCAAATTATCGTAGGTTAGAAATCTGTGCAGGTTTTTAGTATTTTCAGAAAGTTGACCTAGAAAACAAGTTGTCACATATACTTATATGACTTAGTAAAGTTACTTAGATTACTTTATTCATTCATGTTCCAGAAATAGATTTTCAGGAAATCAGTTGCCATTCATTGCTTTAATTGGCAACACACGCAGGGATCACGAAATATTTCTCTCTTGTCAATTCCTAAATCTTTCCCATGGCTTTCATGAAGATTTTGTGGAATCTTACTTTGCCATACGTTTCAGAAAAAAAGAAAATCTTGCAATGTTTTCATTTTCGGGGGGGGGGGGGGGGCAGAATTTGCGCTTTGGCTGGGAAAATACCTTAGCTAAAAAGTAAAATATTTAAATAAATCAGATTCTTTCAATTTTTGAGAAAAAGCAAAAAATCCATTTTTGTTGTTTTCAGATAAACAACAATTAAAGACAGATAAAATAAAAAAAAAGGAAAGAAAAGCCACTTCTCAGTGGTTTTATTTGATGAAAGGAATGAGGAAATCACTAGGAGACTTACCTGTGGATGCCCAGTGCTTATGAATGCCATTTCCATAGATCATGACAGAAAGGCCATTGGCAATTTCATTACCTCCTAAAATCAGTGGATATGGTCTATCAGACTTGCAGGACCTCCTGGAAAATATTGATCCCCTGGAACCTTAACAGGAATCCTTCAAGCAAAAGTGTTATTATGGTTTATGCTAACACTTTGTGCAGTTTGTCTCGGATAGCAATTGATTTTCTATTCCCAACGAAGCATTAACTGTAGTGAGCACATTCCAATGCTGACTGATGGCTTGGAATTGTAAAAGGTGAAAAAAATAGCAAAAAGCTCCTCATCTGTCTTGTACTCTCTGGGTAGGAGCCACCAACTATCTGTGCAGTAACCACCAGCTGTCTGTCTTTTTTCTAAGTCACCTATCTTAAATACAACAAAAAAAAACATCCAAGGAAAATGAAAAAAAAAAAAAAAAAAAGGCTAAATTTGCCCTCTGTGTGTATGACTGCAGGGGAACAATGCTATTACAGAAGGTAACTTACGCATAGCTTTCAAATTTTTTGTGTCGATTTTTCAATATATTTAAGAGGCTGCCAAAAGTTAGTTAACCCTCACTCTTCAATTTTTAATTATATATATGTGTTGTACATATGTATGTGTGTATCTTGTAGGCTTATAGTCTATGCTATTTTTGCAGATGAAGTCTGAACTATGAACTGAATATACAAGTACTAGATGACTTTATACAGTAGTTTATTTTGTAGCAGTTAACAGTAGTTGCTTGTTCCAATCTCCTTTTATATATGCTATGAAAAATACTCTGGGACACTGCTGAATATTTTAGGGCACGAGTAATGAAAATTAAACTGTGGTTAGCACAGCTGCAGCAGCTGATCAGACTTTTGCAGATCTTTGCGGATAATGATTCTCAGCAACAATTCAGCTTCTCCAATTTGAATCCAGGATTCTAAGCGAAAAAAGCCAAAACCTCAGTCACTAGTAGCAACCTGAACTAATGTCAGCTAGAGCTTAAGAAATACCTTTTCATGTTCCTCTGTATTTTCTTATTTCTTAAAAAAAGAAATAAAAAATCTTAAATTTATCTGTGTTTCCTTCACAGAAAGGTAAAAAAAAAATACGGAGAAAAGGTTAAGTATTTATTTGACAACATGAAGGAGAATAAACTCAAAACTCAGGGTTCTGGGAACAGATAGGACTGTTTTCAAAAAACTGGCTAGTGAATCAGGTACTAATGTACCTGCAAACACTTCGAAAACTGCTGTTAGTACTCACTTTTATCCTGTCCCATCCTGTCACTCACGTAACAAGTCAAAATCTCTGCTGAAAGAATGATAAGAATTTGGCAGCTCCTCTGTCATGTTATCTCAGTAGACTACTGCCTTAAAGGACAGACTGCACAAAAAATCAGAACAATGCAATTGATGTTGGACTACAAAAATTCAGGAGCATGAAAAGATACTAAAAAGCTAAAACCACAGCTCTCTGAAGTCAGTATAGCCATAATATGTTTCTATTTCTAACTAGAAATCAACTTAAAAAGAAATGAACCTTATTTCAAACTGTATATTTATTTCTAATAATGAATTTCATTGAATTGAAAATCATTGCATTGAAAATCTTTCCAGATAGGTGGTTGAATGTGAATTCCCTGAGTTTTTTTCAAAATGAAGCATTCATTTTTTTCTCATGTTTCCCCAGTACCAGTGATTTCCTATCTCATTGAGAGGAAAATAGCCAATTGTAGATGTAACCGTGCTACTTTAAAGTATGTCCTTTAAAAGCAAAAAGAAAAGATGGAACTAGAAAGGAATAGTTCCTCTTCCGTTGAAAATATAAATGCAAGAGGAGAAAGAACATATATATACATGATTTCGTTTTATATGAAATATGCATACAGTACATATGCATAATATAGAGAACTTCTCTATAAAGTACTGTGGAAATCACAAAAAAAAAAATCTCAGAAGTTTACTTTAAAATTCCAACTGCTTTTTACTGAAAAGTGTAGACCTGTAAAGCTTTCACTAACCAAGATGTTTACTACTGCCATTATGATAATTTCATGGAATAGGTAATTTGCATGAAAAGTTGTATGTGAAACTCCTTCCTCTTTAGCTACTTTAAGCCAAAATGTAATAAATTAAAGTTCAGTAGAGAATAAAGGATAAAACAAATGTGTTCTGTCTGTGTTCAGGTTTGTTAGTCTTTACTATGCAAAGAGTTAAATCTCAAGTGGTTTCAAGGCTTTCTTACCAGCATCATTTATATTTTTTTACCTTACTGTTGTTTGGATGTTGTAATAGCAAGTCATAGAGCAGTAGTCTGCATGTATGCTTTTATAATTCCTCCTGGCAATAAAAGGGGTTAAAGATACGTTTCAAATTTTTTTTTTAGTTTTAATCTGGTCTCAAATGTAGGGTTGAACATCTGCATTGTACAGACACAAAGCAGCACAACTAAACTGCAGAGCTTAACCACTTAGCACCTGCCAGCTGAGCTACCGTAACTGAATATGTGCGTGCTTTTTGCTGGTCCCAAATGAGGTAAAAGTAATATTGGGGGTTTTTTGGTGTTTTTTTGGTGTGTTTTGTTGTTGTCTCTTTTTTTTTTTTTTTTGTACCTTCATTGACCGAGTGTTCTTCAGCTCAGCCTGCAAGCAAGCTAAACCTATACAGTTACAAACCTCTGCTGGCTCTTATGGATGGCAATTTCATCTGCTGCTTTAGTGCAATCATATGTGCTAGTCCACTCACACTGTTTCAGTGGATATGCTTTTTAAGGCAGCTTTTATCATATACAGATTTGTTATAGAAAAAAAAATAGTTCAAAGAGCAGTAGATAAGCGCTTAGTAAAGTCTATTGACGCTTTTGCATTTTCTCTTACCTCTGTTTTTCTAATGTATTAACACACAAAGCATTTGTGTGTCAAGCTGACAGGTCTCTTAAATGTTCTTTTGGGTTGAATAAGCACTACTATTTAGGTTTCTGTTGGCTGCATGGAATCTTCTGTGAGAAAGCTGCTGCTTTTGACTTCTCTTTCAGCAACGCAGTACTGAGGACAGGGCTGCATGATTCTACCCATGTCTTCATGTTCAATTACGTTCACATCCAAACACTAGTTAGTGTCACTCACTTTTCAACGTTGTTTATAGTTTGGAATATTTTGCACTTTGTTATGGTCAAAAGCCTTCTATGTCAGAGAAGATGGTGGAATAATGTAAAAATCATCAGAAATTCAGGCTAAGAAAACCACTAAATATTGACTTCTGAAAGCTATTGCTCACATTATTAAATAGTACTGATCCTTTGAGTGTCTCTTCCTTACTTAGTGCGAAGTCAAGCAATTTGGCTTAAAGAACTTTTGTTGGTGACTGCATGGCTGACACCAGTGCCCACAGAGTCCTGTTTGTCTCCACTGGGACGCTAAGGCTGCTCCTCGGTTCGTATGATCTGTTGGTACTTTTCTGTTCCAGCATGAAGTTGAACTGTTTGTTTCACCTAAGCTCTTCCTGCACTCTGCTGCATTGTCAAACAGCACTTTAAGCAAGTTCGTTGAGCTTTGTGCTAAGGAGATGTTGCACAGGCAGTTTAAGAGGTTGCCCTTTTCTGTCATGCAGCGTTTAGTTGCTACTGACAGCCGAGATGCACTACTAGACTTTCTATGAAGTTAAATGCAAAAGGAGCAGGAGTCAGGAAGATCAAGGAAAAGCTCTGGATTGGGGCCAACATCAGTCCAGTCGCTCACCACAGACTTTGTCAGATAAAACACCTATGTTACGCGTGTGCCCAAGTTTAAGGGAACGCTATCGTACAAATCAAGAACAGTACGTAGGTTATCAATTATTAAGATAACAAAATAAGCATATTAAAACTGTAAACAGAAAAAAAAGTCCATTATTTTGTAAAGGATCTTTTAATATTTTTTTACTTATGCTTTTTTTTTCTTAGCCCAAGCTGCCATATTCCCCTGAGGTTTGGAATAGGTAGCAAAATTCCTACGGAGGTCTATTGCACAGGTGTGTGAATACTCAAGGGTGCGATAACACTTTTACTGAACTTGCTTTTCAACACAAGAAAGGAATTGCCAGGGAGGCTTTTTCTACTTAACAAGGATTAATGAGATTTGATGTCTCTGATGGTGAATAGTGCAGATGTAAATGATTAATTTAGCTTATGGCATTCATTCTGAAATCAAAGAAATCCAGCTTGAGCCATATCAACTCAGACTTGCGTGTTTCCATCATATTTGTCATTTAATTATGTCGATTTTTATTCAGCTTGTCAGCAATGTTTTCTACCAAAGCAAACTTCAAAGATCAGTACATATGTTCTAGTATGCCTAAAATTAAAGCATGGTGTAAGATGAAAGTATCTGTTGTCTTCTGTGAGCAGTAAAAGCATATTCTGGTATTCAGCAAAGCATGTCACATCACCTTAGAGATGCAGGTTCTGTACTTTTATGATCTGATACTGTTTCCTTCTGCCTTCAACTTTCTTTAAGTTCCTGCACCTGAGATCATATTTGGGAATTGTTAAAATATTAAGCCTTGGGCAGCTGGCACCTGGAAGGGAAACTGCATGGAATGTGTCAGAAAAACATTGCACAGGTCCCTGTTCAGAAACAGAATTCTTTGGGAAAAGTATTTTATAGAAGCATAGAGTTTCTTTCTTCCAGGCTAACTGGTGATATAAGGAGTGCTGTCTCTTTCAGCCCTCCTTGTCCTAGCACCTGAAATCAGTGGAGTTCTTCCAGTTAAGCAAAAGCATAATTTAATTGGAAGACTGATGCAGCAGCAGATAGGCAAAGTAAGTTCACTTAAATTGCAATAAGTAGTTACCTTATAGCTAGAAGTAGGACAGGAAATTGCTGTCTGATAATTATGAACTTGGGCACTTTGTAGTAATGGTACAAGGCTTCTTCAATGCATTTTGTATAAGATAAAAAGATTATGGCTTTGATATTAGCCTTTCCTAACTATGGGGAATTGGTTTGTTTTCTTCATATTTGAACTGGCAAATCAGTGGAGTGATGCAAGTGTTTGCTTTTGAGTCAAAGGTGGGAAAGGCAAGGGAGATGACCCATAAGGTCTTATTGGCTTAAGGGAACAACATCTACCACCATTTGTAAAAAAAACCTTTGGTGCTGTTGTAGCTAAGCAAAGATATTTTTATTTATTCAAAAGCAGTTCTGCTGTTACCAGTATATGCCAGGAAGATCTGTAGCATTTAGGTCATCAAAGACAAACTGATCAATCAAGCATATGTAACAAAGAAGGTGAGAGAACACAGATGCCTACAGTCTATTACAGGGAAATCTCAGGAAAGGTTTTGCGGGAATTCGGTATAGCTGAGAAGGCTTCAATGTTATAGTCAACTTTTCAGATTCAAAGAGAACTGATCTAGATAAAGGTCCTTATGTATGAGAATGTGATCTAGATTTACACGTGGGCAATTCAAAATTGCAAAAGTGGGATATGAGATCCTATTTTTTCAGATTCATTGATATGATCCCGTTATACATAACAGGAATCTTGCTCTTGCATGTAATAGAAGGAATTCACAATTGTGATGAAATTTGTGGCAAATTCAAGGTTGTGTCTAGTTTTGATCTATATTTCAGGACCTCCCATAGTTTTCTAAAAAAAAAGAAAAAAGGGGTGTTATATAATTATGGCTATCTTAATGTTTCAGTTTGTGGAAGTTTTTTTACATTTCAGAGGCGAATAGGCCTGTGTGGGCTTTACACAAAGAACTTCTGATGTAGAATGAGATATTTTAGTCCTTTGATACCAAATCAGCTGATTGACAAATTTGGAGCTACTTCCACGATCACAGTAGCAAGTCTAGAGGGAACAGTGAAACTACTGAAATTGCAGTGAGACTTATAGAATATGTATGGATTTTTTTCCATTGAGTATGAAAATCTCTGTTGTCTGTGTTTTATCTCATATTGATCATTCTGTATACTGGACAAGATTTCTGTTTCAGTTTCTAGAGCCTAGGTAAAGAAATATGCCACAACTGTCCATAAATTATTTCATCTGGTCTTATATTGGTTTGGTTGCCAAGGGTGGAACTTGCGGTGGAAAAAACAGAAGTAGTGCAGAGAACTGCTTATTTGGTTAGGTTTATTTATGCTGATCCCTTAGGAGGTTTTCTACTCTTAGCCAAATTCATTTTGTCAGAGGTCTATGGGCTGACCCTATTCTGTCTTAAGTCTGGTTTAGAACTTCAGTGAGTTTTCCTCCAGGTTTATACTGTCTTTGCTTTGCTGACATAGAGCCATAGTCTAATCCAAATGTCTCACGTGTAGTCCAAATCAAGGGTTGTTTTATCCCTGTTATTTTTCCAAGATCTAATGATTTTTCACATAAAATAGTTTCCAAACAAGTGTTGTTGTGTTTGAGAGATTCAGAACACAGACAAGGCAAGGCTTATCTTTTCCAGAATATGATTGTTTGTATGCAGCTGTGATTCTCTGACCACTCTGCAAAAGTAATTTGGAAAGAAACGTATCCCAGCAGTATGTGTTTACTAACTTACTGCTTGCTTAAGGACTCCTAGGAAAATTCCTTTCACAGAAACAAGTATAACTTGAGTGAATGTAACCCGTAGTATTCGTCAGCCCAAGATAATGTCTATTGTAAATAAAGGCTAAACAATGTAATTTTGCTTTATTGTCAATAAATACCTTCTCATCCCTTTTTAATCTTTTATGTTAAAGGAATACTTCAGAAGACTTGATGTAAAAAGGCCCCTCTCTGCATGTCTTGAGCACGAAGTTTTAGTCTGGAAAGAAATTTTGAATGCAAAAGCAACTTAATGTAGGCATTAGGAGAAAAGGTTTGATTTTTCTTTACTCCAAAGAAAGTTTAATAGTTTACGACCTGAAACTGGCTTATAATTTTTGAGATTTTAAAGTTCCCTACTTTGCTTTACAAAAAAACTTAAGCCTTTTGAAGTTGTTGGCTGAGAGACATGTCTAGATTATCTCAAAATAAACTAATTAAATATGATCGTGTGACCCATGGTTCTGTTTGACTTGAACCTGTGTATTGTGAACTTCAGGAAATGGCTCTAGCTTTTTTGTAGGTCTGTTTTTTTGTTGTATAAGTATATGATGTCTGACCAAAAGATTCTATCCTGTTCTGAAAAAGTATTTCCCGCTTTACGTATGTGCTCTGAAAATTATTTGATTCGATGAGTCGGTATTTTCTTATACACAGTCAGAGAATTCCTATCTTTTTATCATTCTGAGACTTTTTGTGGGAGATTCCATTACAGCAGGTGTGCTGAATTTGTAGACTTTGGCAAGAAGGTGGCACTGAGGGTTAAATGAGAGAGTGGCTTAATGTGAGGGACAGATGGAAAATGGTGGATGAGTCGGAGGGAATAGCCAATGTGAGGTTTGCCACAAGCAGTGGGAGGGAAAAACATCTAGCTAAACAATAAAAGTCTAATAATGAAAGATATTTGTATACTGCACTTCTGCACGGCACTGTAAAGATGCAAAATGCTGTGTAATTGCTATGATTTATTAATGCATTCATATACTTTTGTAATAGCTCTAGTATTTTCTAGTAACAACCAATATATTTATAAATGCATTGTTGGCAAAGCTGTTTTAGTCAGCCAACCACTTCTAAATTTATATAATTTTTGACTCATTATTTTAGCATGCACTTTAGAGTTTTCTGCATATAAAAAGCTCCTAATTTCTTTTAAATGGGACCCTGAGGAATTCAAGCCCAGGAACAAGATTATTTAACGGCTTACTGAGTTGCTAATACACAGTTTTATAGCTACGTGAAAGTAGTACGTGATTTGCCTTATCCTTTGTGGAATGGATTACAGTTGCTTTCTTTTGTGGGACTCAAGGTTTAACAACCAGAGCCATGAATAGGGTATCTTCTCCCATCTGAAAATGGAAGTTCTTCAAGCAGGATAAAACCTTTAGTCTGCATAGACTAACTGGACTTGCTTTACACAGTTTTCTCAATGGAACCTGATGGATTTGAAATGTGCTTTCCATTTCTCAAGCCCAGCAGGTTTAGCTTGGCACCATGTGCTGCCGTGGCAGCTGGAGAGGTTGCTCTAAATTTCCCAACAGCTTCATGGCAAATTCGCTCTAATCAAAACTCTGGTCACAGCACAGAGGAAAGATCCAGCTCTTCAGTAGCTTGTTTACGCCTGTGTTGAATTTAAATAGAAGTAAATGTAATAACAAAATATTTTGAAATGAGGAAATTGAAACAAAATAATATTTCTATTTTCAACACTAGCAATATTGACATAAGTCTGATGAACACATTTGCCAGGTGTTTCTGGTAACTTTTGTTTTCATATTTATTTTTGGTAACTCTGGTAACTCATTTTTGAAACATTTTAAATCTTGTTTTCCCTCTGTAATATTTACTGGGAAATGTGGCCTTGTATTTCTAATTTTAATTTCATTGCTAACTCATCCTGTGGTAGCGAAGAACTCTCTCTTCCCTGACAGACCTCCTCTTGTAGCAGAATTTATACACACTTTCGTTTTTCTCTTGAAAAATAGGCTGATGTTGACTAAAGTAAATTTACAAATCAGTTCCTTTGTGGTCTGTGTTTTATGTTTTTTCTGGAGAGAAGGGATGGCAGTGAGTGAACAAAAGATTACTATCTCATATTGGATGGTTGGTTTTAAAGGGATCTTAACCTAGAGATTTAAATGGAAGCACATTATCTGTAGCTTTAAAAGGTGTCTTGGAATTGTGGTTTGACTTTTAGCTTGACAATACATAATAGGCTTAACAGAGTTGAATTCGGGGAAATAAAATCCAGAAGCCTATGGTCTCTCCTTTTAAATGTTTTAAATTATGAGCCCTATTTCTTTTTACATACAGGTTGAAATGGGGAAAGAACTGAGTATAGACGGAAAGCTAGATTTTGACCATAAATCAAGGTATTTCTTTTGTTCCTCCCCCTCTGTTCAAGGCACTGAATATTCAACTACATCTGCTATGTGATGCTTTGATTGCTGTTTCAAAATAGGTTAAAAAGGATTTTGGGGAGAATGGGATGTGAAATGTATTCCTAATTATTTCTGAAATGGAAAAGTAGAAACCATTAGAAAACTCAGCCTAACTTGTTAGCTGCCATGTTAGAGGAAAGGAACAATGCTAAGAAATACTTGAAGTACATGTTCTCTTGTTTGAATTTTTATTTTCTTAATTCTCAAGCTGGTTCACAAAACTGAGAAAGATTTTTGGGTTGATAGGCGTGGCAGATGTAGGGAGATCTATTCAGCAGCTGTACACCATTATAAATTGATAATCTAGGCAGATTAGTCTAAAGGAACAAAAGCACTGTGAAGTGCTAATTACACTTAAGGACACCTGCTTACACTCAAATAACTTTAGTATTTTCCCATTTATGCAATGACTCTGTTTTTATCATTTCAGCTGTTGCTATGCAAGTGTAGCAAAATAGCGTCAGATAACGTTTGATTGCTATTTAATGCTATCTGACATGATGTCATCTGACATGATCACCTTTGGGCAAATGAGAATTTTCACTGTTGCTCTTAGCTTTAAAATAAAAATTCATCCTGTGTATGTGCTGTACCTGCCAAGTTCCCTCTTTAATCTGAGTTAATAGTCCCTTCATATATAGCACGCTAACCATTCCCTTCAGAGGCGGTGAAGATATAGCCAAAAGTTAATGCATCTAAATTACATAATGATAATTTTTCAGTGCACAAAAACGACCTTACCGAAATGGGATGAGTAAAAAGCCTACATTATGTAGTATGCTCAACCCCAGTTCCTTGCATAGTGTCCAGTGGAGGGCATGGCACGGCACCTCGGGGTGGGGCCCAAAGAGGCCAGTTATCTGACCAGAGAAGGCTCCTTGGAGCTATCTGTGCAAGGATACAGGGGGGTTTGAAAGTCAGTGACCCTCAGATTTACGGTCTTCTCCAGTGTGAAGAAAATAGCCTCTACCTCCTGCAAGATTGCCTTTCTTGAAGGCTGATATGTTTTCTTCCAAAGGAGGAGTTCTTGAACTCTTGCTTTTGAAGAAGATGGTGTTGGTGGAAGAGCAGTGCATGCAGGATTAACTGTTCCAGAGTGGAGGAGACCTGTCTCCGATACCTGCTAGTGGTGTTCAGAACAACACCTCCTGGCCTCTGGGAGTGTGCTAGCCACAAAGGTGCAAGCATTCTGCCTCAGCGCTGAGCTGGGATAAAGAAGGCGCTGTTTGCTTTCTTTATGCATTTATATCTTAGGAATGCTTGTCCCATATATATTACTTTATTAAATCACTTGAAAAATAGGCTGAAGATAGCCGAAGCAGAGCCTTAGCTTCATAATAGATTATTTTTAAGAAAAGATATGATATTGGAGGTGATGTTAACAAATGTCAGTGAGGGGGCAGCATTGTGACAGAGGGGCTTTCAAACTCTTGAGAAAACTGTTTCACCCTACTGAAATATTGCTGTAGGGGTCCTGATGACTTTCAGCACTTGTGGAGGGATTTTCAGGCAGCTCTCTGGGGCTGAATACCTTTCCTGCCCTAGTTAGTGCAAGTAAAAGCTTTCCTTACTCATAATTATCACGTCCAGATCAGCGTGATGATACTTGGAGCCTCTGATACACTTGACTATTGCAAGTTTTCACCGATGAAGTGGTGGAGAAAGTGGTCAGCTTGCAGGTGGGTGGTCAGTCACCAAACACTGCTCTGTGCCACTAGGATTGATTTGTCTAGGAGGAAAAGAAACAGTATACAGAGCTTGCTTTGGAGTATTTTGATACTATTTTTGCAGTAGTCCTTCAACTCTTTTATATATTTCAGGGTCAAGAACATTTAGCTTGTGGCTTTGTGGGCAGAGAGCTCCTTGGCTTTTGTTTGTACAATGCCTTGTGAAATGGTACCATGGTTATTATAAAATGATAAAAAGCACTAGCCATTTTGGAGCTTCAGACTCACTGTATGAATGGAACTGTGAATAATTAAGAGCTTTATAAATGGTTTCTCAAGAAAAACAATTGTCAAAAGAAAAAATGTAGGGAAGAGTGGTAGAATATTCAAGTGCATATTTTTCATTTCTTGAGAAGTTACGATTAATAGAGTTAGTCCACAGAATCTTTTATATCTGTTCCTGGCCTGCAAAAACCACAAAGCATCAGTGTTGTCTGAAACCATTTGAATTACAAGAACTGAACTTTGCATTTTACAAGACAAACGAAGTTTACTTTTTAAATTGATTTCAATCTGATCTTCTTGTGTTTAGCCACTGACTGCAGTGTCAAGGAAACCGGATGTAGTGTTTGTTTCTAGTGTGACATAATGGATTTAGTGGAATTAGGTAGAATTCAGTATTATTCACAAACTCATAATTCCTGGTGGTTTTCTCCACTTTTTCCCCCTTGTTTGGTATGCTGAGTGGTTCTTATTGACACTAGCCAGAAAGTTGAGTTTCAGTTGCCTTTTTTCCCCTTATTGATTTGCTATTGATAGATAAAAATGAAAAAACCATCTTTTTAACTCTTTTTTTTGTATTATTTCCTAGCTATTCCAGAAAGGCTCAAGGGATTTGATTTAAACTCTGAAAAAAAGTAACAGCAGGCTAAAAACTTCATGGTTGAACATGGAAATATAGTTTAGAGAAAGTCAACATACAGTATAAGCTCACACGCGAGATGAGTAGGAATTTATTTCTCTTCGTTAAAATCAAGATACTGTGTTTATAGTCTTACACTTGATTCAAAGACTGAATTTTCTTCCTGATGAAATTGCTGGGATTTGGCAACTATTTGCAGCTTCTTATCCAGTTATGTAATATTCAGAGCTGTATTAAAGTAATTAAAATAAATATGTATCCAAGGCTTAAGTGCTTGTATGAATACCTGAGAGCATGCACCCATTGCAAGTGAAAAACAGGTCATTAAAAAACATTCTTTACTCCAAATTGTTGTTTATCTTGTACTAGTGTCAGTTTTGTAAATCTTATTATTTCTATAAACTTCAATAAGTATGTGGCGCATTCTGCTACCAGAATGTATTCATCACTTGCTCTATACACAGGCATTTTCCTCATCACTCAAAAGAAAAACAATTCCAATAACTGGTAGCCCTTTATTCTCAGCTGCAGAAAACCTAAAATATTGTAAGCTGGATACTTGATTGATTTCCCTCTGTAGTTTGATTTTTGTAAAATAAATAGGCCCTTTGGGAAATGTGCTGTCTGCTTAATGCATTTGGAAACAATTATGAATTACAGCTTCTCTAAATGCATTCAGGTTATAGTGGTCCTCTTTTGAGCAGTTTTTAGTTTAAAGAGTTTACAGAAATCTTTTCTCAGTTTTGGTTTCCAAGCAATGCCTCTTTATATCATTCCCTCAAAGCCCATGTGAGTTATGAATTCTGAAAACAAATTATTAGAAATGGGTAAAAAACATACCTTCCACTCCCAAACTCATAAATTCTGTTCTTCCCCATCTTCCTCCAGGATCAGTTCTCTCATAGGCCTTATTTTCTGTTTTCATTTTGGCTGTTTTATTCCTTGTGCTCTAGTTTGTGTGGTTTGCTGACCAAACTGATCCCCAAACTGTTCTGGATGACATTGCTCAACTTGGACAAAAACGTTAGGACCTGATTACTTCAAAGGTCAGCATTTCTCCTTAGTTGATACGGAGCCACCAAGGCTGAGCGGGCAAGTTCTGTGGCTGTGCAAACACAGACAGGAAAAGGGGCTGGGAAGGTCAAGGGAGAGGAGAAGACTGAGCCTCTGTTCTCTTCTATGTCCACCAAAAAACCGAAACAGTTACTGTCTTTGGTACTGCCCTACTGGTCACATCTCTTGTTCCCTTTACATCAGGTTTTCCCACAGTTTCCGAAAGTCCAAATCTTGGTCTTTCTGCAGTATTTAGTCAAGACACCGCTCTTTTTAGCACTGCAGAATCAGAAACAGGTGTAACTTCTGGCTACCACAATACATACTTAGTCCCCTGACCTAGAAAAAAAATCTAGAAAATCACCAGCAGGTAACAGAAGGCAACAACTCCTGTCTGAGAGAGACATCCACAACTGAGAAATTGCAACATTCTTTGCTCTGTCCGCTTGGCCTAGTCCAGCAAAGCTGAGCCACTGCTTTCAATTTTTTTTTTCTACTTTTTATTTACTTTTTTTTCTATTTCTATTTTTTTCTAATGCTTTGCAATGCCATTTGAATTCTTCTCTACTCCCTAAGGGGTTTTGAGACACAGTTTGAAAAATATTGCTTACCCCAACTGTTTGGCACTGTGGGAGAGAGCATCTACCCTGGGGCTAGCTATGTTCATCTGTCATGGACCTCTGAGTTCATGAAACTGAAAATGTCCTTGAACAGAATCTGTGTAGGGGAACACCCACATCAAGAATATGAAAGAAATCTGGAGGAAAAAAATCAATTTATCCTGAGGGTCACTGTTGTTTATGTCGAAGGAAAGGAAAGATCAATATTTAAGGACACAAGCTCACAAATGTTGCCTCATGTGAATGGCAAAACAGTTTCTTGATTCAATTCATTCCCCACTTAGTAGGATATATTTAGGATATTTTGACTTTTCTTGACCCTTTCCCCGACAGTAGGTTTTCTAAAGCCTTCTGTCTTCTTATTTTCTTTCTCTGAATAAGATAGAAATTGATTTCATTTCCAGCATCTCCAGGCATTCCCAGGGCTGACTTTGCAGTAACAAGAGAGATGTAGTGTGTAGAAGAAACTTCAGAATAAATACAGATGCATGAAACACTTCCTGTAATGCAGGAACCCCTTATGCCTGGAACAGTCATCTTCCGCCGCGCCCCTCCCCCCCCCCCAACCAACCAACACTCCTTTAAAATTCTGAAATATTCAGTTAAATAGTCTAATTCTCTCTAGTTTCTGTCTCGGCCCAGGGTCAAAACAGGAATATCATTGGACTGGCTATTCTCAGGATACTTAACATTGCAATTTAGTGAACTCA
Organism: Larus michahellis; assembly: GCF_964199755.1. NCBI lineage: Eukaryota > Metazoa > Chordata > Aves > Charadriiformes > Laridae > Larus > Larus michahellis. The sequence continues at coordinate 22,976,827 of NC_133902.1, read as the reverse complement.
TGAAACTTGATAAGATCCATGTGTTTTAATGGATATCCAAATTAAACTTTAATTCAGTATCCTTTAAGCTATCAAAAAAAAGTCCTGGAAAAGTTTGTAAGATTCAGAAAAGTATGACCTTTTTTTTAATTATTATTATTTTAAATTATTCAAGAAGTCTCAGTCTTTGGGGTTTTTTTGTTTGTTTGTTTGGGGTTTTTTTTTCCCCTCCTCTGGAAAAGATTATTTTAAAGAGAAACATTTCCCTTTTTGGTATCTTCCTCCTCATGTTGATCATGCATGCAAAACTTTAAAAAATTGTAGGAATGAGATCTCCAGTATTGAGTATCCAATGTTTCTCTGATTAACTGAAATGCATGAATCTATGAGCTGTTTAATAATGTCTGTTGTATGCTGAACATACGTTCCAAGAGTTTCCTTTTCAGTGTCTTGCTGTTTGGAGCAGATGACACTTTCTTTGTTCTCCCTGTAAAACAGTTTTATATACGGTACATATGTAAGTCATCCTGTAATACATATTTTAAGTTTTTAATTATGTGGCATTCTTAATACAAACCAAAGACAGGTAAGACATCAGTAGATTACCTTTTTTTTTTTTTAAATAGGAATTGCTCTGCTTCGTAGTCATTTTGGTTTGGAGAAAATTAGAAATTGTAATGGATTCATTTCCTTGATGTATCTGAAGAAAGAAATTATTTTGGGGGGAGCTCTCTCAAACTAGCAGTACTATATTGCCTCATCACTTGAAAATGTTGAAGGTGTTCTGGAATATTCTACTCTGTCATGAGGAAAATTAAATGCAATTACCCACTTCGAAGCCTAAGAAATACTACAAGTGAGGTTTGACATGTACAGTGGCAGATGTATTTAGGGATAGTACTTAGAACTTTGGATAAAAAAAAAAGGGAACTTATGATTTTGTAAGAAGTTGGATAAAACTCCACTGGAGTCAACAAAATTTTTTCTGTATAACTCATTGGGACAGCAAGGTCAGGCCTTCACAGAAGCACTTCAATTTCTTGCATGCCAAGAAAAGCTCAGAGGGACCTTGTTCTGCTCAGTTAGACTTAACGGGTAATGACTAGCTCTCTTGTTTTGCAGCCAGATGTTTGCAGCGGGCACGTATTACACAAATTTAGTGTTGTAGTGGGATATAAAAGTTGCTATGTAACACGTGATCCATTCCAGGATGTCAGTGCTTTCTGTAACATGCATAGATATAGTTGATACAGATATCTGGTATTTGTGACATGGTTGGTTAGAGATTGAATATGTCTTCACTTCGGGCCTTGCAGAATATGCCCACAATAAAGGGAGGGGAACTAGAGGGCCAGGGCCCTGGGGAGTCCTCTGTTGTAAAGTTGCTGAGGAGCTGTGTTGTTGGCTAGGTGAGAGAAAGCAATGGAGCAGTAAGTGCTAGAAGCAAAGCAAAAGCACTGCAGGCTATAGTATTGAAATCCTTCACTATTGCTTGAAAGCCTCTGTCCGTACCTAGTACTCATAACAGAAAATACTCGCAAGGATAGTTTCCTCAGAAAAGCAGATTTTATATTGGTATGGATAATTTATACTGAGATCAGTTCTGACATCAATTGGTGTTGGTTTTCCTCTCCTCCATATAAGTAGTTTTTCTTTTATCTATTGTTGAAAACTGAAATGCTGGTTTGGGGGATTCAGTTCATGTTGGCACTAAAAGCTTACCATATGGCAAATCTGTCCACTGAATCACAGTTTTCATTCCTTGCTACTGTACTCACAATAGGTATTTTAAAAATTCAGTATTACGCTGTTATTTGTCCTGAACAGCATGTTATTGTATTATCCTGGCAGTTTAAAAGAAAAGCTGTGCTGTCGGTACGTCTTATAATTAATTAAAAGTCTAATTTTTTAGCACCACAGTTGTAAGAATTCTTCCACAAGCTGCAAAGCAGTCTCAAGCCTTGCTCGTTTCAGTACTAGTTAATGGTACTAGTTTTGCAGTACTAAACTTCATGAATAATAAGCGGCAAGGAATCGAGGCTTTTATAAATAAGAGGATCTAAGACATCTGGTTCCTCATCCTGGAAGAAAATGAGCATAGAAGACTCCTGAAAATTAATTATTCTTGAAGAACAGTTTTTCACAGGAGGCAGGGAGTTTTCGCACCCTAGAGGCATGAAAGACATATCTCACAATAAATAAGCCTTCTATGTATACTAAATTATTTCACAACTGTTTACACTTAAGTAAATCTCTTGTGGATGCACCGTTTGCTTCAAATCACCTTGATGGAAATCTTGATATCTTGAGGCCTCAACTCCCACTGTTGTGCTGCAACCTTATCACTCCCAGGAAAGTCTAATGGTGACCAAACCCCAGCCTTTTATTTAAAGAAGCCAATGTGCAGTTAACTCAAGGTAGAAGACAACAGAACCTTTACACAGTAGAGCAACTTGCTCTTCATTAGCAACATGCAGAGAAATATTCACCGTAGTGTGTTTCCTTAATTTAATAGAATAGTTTTGCTGGACATCAAGTTAAAGAGGAGTGCTTTATTGACCATAAAGCTCAGTGTCTGTGTATTAAAAGGGTAAATCTATGATTATTTTTTAAATTTTTTTATTTCTATATCACTTGGTTCCCGTTGCTTCTAAAGTACATTGTTCCTTAGGGGTACTTTTTTTCGTGAATGTCACTATTGGATATAATACTTAGGCACAAGAATATCTAAATTAAAGCAAAGTGGCTTTTTAGATATTTATGGCTTTATGCATCCCTCTGAAATGAGGAATATATACTTAGAAAGTCTGTGCTAAGTTTGAAATGAAATATCAACACTTTAGAGAAACTAACAATAGCTACTTTATGTAAAATTGAGAAATTCCAGGAAAAAACTTAAATGATTTGGTTCCAGGTCATATCAATACAGATGTCAAATATGACAGTTAATCAAAACAAAAACATCAGCAAAGCAGATACATGGGTAGAACTTAAATCACAGTGGGTGATCACACTTTCTTCCAGTTAGAAAGCTGTTTTCTCTGATTCTTGTTTCTTCTGTACCTTCTTGTTTGCAAAAAAAAAAACCCTCTTCATTCAAATACTTTTACTGAAAACAATATTTCTGTAAAGTCTGAGGCAATGAAACTGGATGGTTTACGTAAACTGCCAAGGAAGGAAAGAGGGGGGAGCTGAAATTTTTTACTTAAACTATGTTCAGGTTTCAGTCCTTGGCTGGTGATGTTATGACCTTGGCTTATATCATAGTCTTTGACTGTGCTGTCAGTAATCAGAAACAAAACATAACTTTAGAATAAGATACGCTTTACAAATCATTATACTCTGTAGGGAGAAGAAAGCACAAAGCATAATCTGCTGTTTTTCAATGTTTTCCAGTTAAACTTCAACTTACCGGGCTAACTTATCATCGCAGTCTGAATCCCTAAATTTATAATGCATTTGGGGGTGGCGCGGAATTGGATGATAAACAGAATTTGGGGGTGTTTCTTTTGGCAGCTACCTGTTTTCATCTTGAAGTCTTTTGAAGTGAGTGTCTGATTGTTCTGCTGCTGATCTTGAATCTGAAGCTAAGTAACAGGTAGTAATAAACAAGATTTGCAATAGTTGTGTCCAAACATTTTTATATCAAATAACATTCATGTTAATATTGTTAATTTATACATTGAGGCTATATTATGAGAAGTTTGTGTGAAGCAAGGAAGCAATTCCTGACACAGTATTTTTGAGCTTAATTTTGAGATGTGCATCTTATTTCAAAGATTTCAAACAGCATAAAAGAAAGGATTACACAGAATAGAGGAATGAGTCACAATTTTGTAAAGGCTGAAATGAAAACCTTTTGTTTCCACAGAAACATGGTAGTGGTTAGAATACAGCAATCTAGAAAGCGAGGACTGTTAGACTATGAGAAATAAATGAAACTGGAAAAAAGCACAGAATATAGGACTGACAATGAAATAATCATGTAGGGTTTCAGTGTAAATTAGAGCATACAAGAGTGTCAAACATTTAGCAATATAGTGTGTGCTTAAACAGGAAAAAATGCAGACAGCAGCACAATAATAAACCAACACAGTAAGTCATGTTATGCTTGTAAGCACTAATTAAATTTGGGTGAACAGCCTACTTGGGTATCATTATGTACTAAATCATGAATTTGTCTTGTTGAGATAATACGATGATTTCTAGATACAACAGACTCTAAAGAAAGGCTGTGATTCTTCTGTCAGGAAAAAATAAAATCCTCAAGGAGCCTCAGATCCAAAGCACCATTCTTAATTGGTGAGTCTGAAACCAAATAGAAGTGAGAGACTGTCATTGAATAATTAAAGGTTTGCCTGGATGTGTAAGGATAGAATTAATGAAGACAAAATACGTTCCTTTGTTTTAGAAGTGACTTGGGCAGGAACGCTATAGAAAAAGGGCTAGATAAAGGAAAGAGATGAATAGAGGTTATCTGAAATAGCCAAGAGATTTCAGTACAGCTCTCAGAGGACAGTATCAACCCTTTTCCTCTAGATTAGCAGAAGTTGGCTAAATATTCAAAGCACCATGCTGGGTTTTAAATTCTCCAGCTGAGAGAACCATGGCCAAGAAGGACTCTGAGCTCCTGGTTCCAACCTCCTAATTTGAGTAATTTAAAATAGGTATCTAAGTTGAATGATATGGCTATCTAGTTTTGTTTCACCTTCTGTTTTTCCAGAATCTTATTCAAATAATAGTTACTTACTTATCGATGAGTCAGGAATTTCATAATAATCTCAGTATTTTTTGTGTGTGTGATTTGCTTACGATTTTATGCAAGGATACATAAGTAGGTATGAAATTGTTTTTAATTTCCAAGTTGTTTTTTTTTTTAAAGAGAGGTCTGTATGGATTTTTGAGGAACTCTGCAGGACAGAAGTGTCCGTAGGATTATGACACTGAAGCAAGATCTAACTTAAATTAAAAGGAAGATAAATAATTTCTTTTAAATTGGCTTTTGAAATTGGATTAGCTTGATTTCCCTTTTTTGGCTGGTGAAACACAATGATTTGATCGGAGCATGCAAATAGTAAGATAAGCTGCAGGAAAAGATTTATGTGATTAGCATGACTTCCTCAATTTAAAAAACAGTGATATGAACCACTTGTATGCCTCCTGTAATATCTCGCCTGATAAACTTCAGGGCAAGCATGACGTAACACAAGTGCCAATGTTGCACGTGAGCTGTTCTGTACAACAGAGCTCCGGGAGCTCTGCCTTCAAACACTCAGCAGTAAGTTTGCTCATGAAAATCATACACGTGAGGATTTGGGTATGACTCGGCAAACTGTTCCTGTACCCATCCATCAAGGATCTTTAATAAATGTTGATCACTTCCAGTGGAAAATAATAAAGCTGGAGGGTATGCTTTCTTGCTTTTCCTAGTTTTTCTCAAGATTTGAAATGTGGCGGGGTAACGTATTGCTGAGATTGCATATGAATGCATAGCTCCTTGAAGTCCAAAGATGCACCCAGGAAGCAAAAGGTGGAAATATCAGATGTATTTTGGTCAGGGAAATAAAACTTTGCATCTCCCCAGCCTGTAGTGAGATGAGGAAAGAAGAAACACCAAAACAAATGTGGAGGGAAAGCTCAAACAATACTACAAAAATGTCAAATTTTCAGTCAACCATTATTTAGTAAACCAAAATCAAGAAAGAGGTAATTAGATGTACTTTTAATAAAAAAATGTGATTCTTTCCCAATAGAATAGACTGACTTATGCTTGTTTGAGGAGTATGGCAGTCATTAATCACTAAAATCCTGTTAGGAAAGGAAGTTTTACTGCCCAACTTAACACATGGAAAATAAAATGCTATAGTGTCAGAATGCACTAATCCCTTCTTCAGGCACTAATTCCAAACCCACAAGACCAGTTCTTTTCAGTAGATACCTAAACTTTGTGGTTGAATATCCTTGTATGGTCTATGCTTCTGTTTTGCATTCATTTTTTTCATGATGGTGTTGCTCCTTAGCATAATCCCACAAGTAAGCAAAATGAAAAGCACGCTTCAAATGAAATTTAAGCCTAGATGTTTATTGAAATTTTTCTGTCCTGCATTTATTCAGTTTAAATCCTAGAGAAGCTTTAGAGCAGAGATGTTTAAATTGAAGAGAATTCCAACTTCCAGGCATTTTCCTATGAAGTGGTGGTATGTGTTCATGCTGCTGTCCTCTTTATTAGACGTGGTTTCAGAAAGATGAAAAAACTTCCCAAAATATCTGACAAAAGAGTATTTCAGTAGAACTGTTGCCAAAAACAGACACTAAGGCTATCAAGTGTGAAATGAAAATTAGAAAATCACTGGACATTGATTTGAATTAACTCATAATGACCTGGTTTATGTTTCTGGTCTCTGGAAAGATGATTAGAACATAAAAACAACTTTCTGTGAAGGACATAGGACTATTAATGAACTAGTCATCCAAACATGAGCAGTAGATGTCTTTAAGGTCTTCAGAAAATAATCGTCCTGCTAAAATGCTGCAGTAGGCACTGGAATGGGATGCAAAGACCAGAAGAGTCTAAAAAGGGAATGCTTCAATTTCAGAAGGAACTGCCGTGGCGTAACAAAATCAAAAAGCTTTTGCAGCTTTTAAAAGTGTAACTTAATTATAAACACAAGAGAGAAAGCAGCATATGGTATTGTGGATTATATGATCTTGGTGCCTCTGCAAACTAACTGAAGGTCAGGTTGCAGGAGAAATGCAAAGAAATTCAGTGTTTTTCCATTTGAAGTGTCTTGGGTGCCCCATATAAACAGTTGTGTTGTCAGTGGAACTATAGCAGTTTCTATGTACTGAAGATCCGTTCCGTGATTCTGCTTGACAGAACATTATTCTTTCAAAATACATTGAAGGAAGTGAAATGTAAAACCTCAGAGTGGTTCTGCACTCCTGGAAATACCCTCAAGATTTAAAAAGGAAAGTGATGTTTATTCATGGGCTGCATTTCTTTAATTTCATTATCTTTGTAATTTTTAAGTTCAGTGAAAAAAAACCCAAACCAAAACCCTGAATGTAATCACAATTCAACTCCGAGGGAAAAAAGTCTAAACTGAATTCCCTTTTTTCCATAGTATTCTATCTTTGAGATGCAAATGCAACAGTAGAGAATTCAAATATTGAAATAAATATGTAATGCTGATGATTTAGTTGGTTTCAGGGTTAGTTGCTTGGAAGCACTATCAGTTGTATTTGTAGCCTACTTGGTGGATATTATCCTATTCATTCTTCAAAAGAACTCACGAAATCAGATTTCATATAGACCATATATAAGCATTTTAAAATTACATAGGACTGCTTAATTCTGAGTTAATTCAGTGGATTTTAATGTATTTTTTTACAGGTTTTGGATAAAATCTATACATTCCACACACCCCACACACCCCCCCAAAATGTTAAAAAACATGTTAAAAAGCTTTTTTAAAAAATCCATAATATTGTGAAGAAAAGGTGTTATGGCATCTGAGCTGTAGTATATTGTAAAAACAAAAATAACAGCTTTTAAAAGTAGGGCAAACTTTGTTTTATAGGATTTTTGCATTTAGATATTTGGTATTGAATGTTCTGTCACTAGAAAGGTGTTTATTTGAGAGAAGAAATGGTTGAAACTTATAGCCCAAAACTCTCTAATTGACCCCTGCTAATTATAATATTCATTTAACACCTTTGTCATTCTGCTCTTTTTCTATTTGTGAGCTTTATGGTGGAAGCCACTCTTCAGTGTAAATCTGCCCTTGACTGACAGCCCTTCATCATTTACTCTTTGTGTCTGGTTATTGGAGCAGAATAAGAAGCGTGAACAGAAAATGATCTGAGTTCTAGTTGTTCTAGGATATGGTCTTGTCTGTCCAAGAGGTTATAGTCAGGTAGTTTTGTTTAACACTTTGTATCAACGTCGTATTAAAAGGACATTGTTTCATATGTGGGACCTGATAAAAATCCTTAGGTGGCAGCAACAGCTGGTGATTAATTTCCTGTGCACTGTACCCCCGAAGGCCTTCTGAAAAATTGCATCTAGCTTGCAATTCCCAGACGGAGCCTCTAGTGAAGGAGGTGTAAAAATACAGGAGTCTTACTCCAGCTTCATTCTACAGTGATTCATTAAATCACCCCTTCCTGTGATCATGGTGTCTTTGATGGTCTAAATATTGGTTTGGGGTGTAGTTGTTATAACAAGTACCAGCTTTAAAGTGACAGAGAACTTCTAATAGCAGGGAAGCCCTTATCTTCAACTTAATGAGGTTTGTGCACCCAATATGCCTTTAGCGCTCGGGGGTAGAATGGAGTGGAATAGGCAATTTGTAAGTGAAAAGGTGGTATATAAGAAACATTCAAAATCTGGATTTAGAATGTTTTTATCGAGGGGTTATTTCTCATGCTTTTCTTCTCTGGGTTCAGGTTATGGCTCAGGATGTCTAGCAGAGGTAAACAAATTCAGTTTACAGAAGGTAGACGTGACTTGCTGTACCTAAGGTCAGTTAGCTTAACTTAAACTGCTGACGTGCGTTACATGAACTAAACTAGAAAGACTTTTGCATTATTGTGGTGCTCTTGTGTTTCCCACTGGATACCTCACCTGTGGATGTTGTCAGATTGATGAGCAAGTAAACGATGTGCAAGTAATTTTTGGGTTTTTACCACCTAAATAGCATATAAAATGTCTATAGAGGCTAAGATATCTAAGACTCTGCTTTGTGAATATCTGTCCTAAGACAAGTTTGTTTCAGTTGTGCAGACCTGGAAAAACACACTCCTCTCCAAATAAATGCAAAAATTATAAATATATACATACATTATAAATATTAGAAAATATATAGAAATATAGACATGTATTTGTGTGCCAATACATAGTAAGGATGCTTTTATATAGTGGGGCATGGGATTCTCAGCATGCCATTCAAAAAATAAATTTTATAGAAGTGCTACTGGAAAAAAGAATTCTCAAAATACAGAAAATTCTTAATGAGACTGTACGAAAAGAAAAGTTTTGAAAGGAAATCTCCCTCTTGCCTACTGTGGCTTTTCATGGCATTTGTCTTCCTACAGGTTTGTGCTCTGTTTAGCAACTTTTTAATTACTTCCTGAATTACAGCAAACCTTTGAATCCTTTCTGAGTCCCTGGGAAGAATATCACTGCGTCTCGCTCTTCTCAGAATTTCTGGAATCAATCTGTGCTGCTGTAGGGAACTTGAACTTTGCTGCTACATCCTCCCTACATGCTTTTCCCTGTTGTTGTCAGGGGTGGACCTGACTGAGCCAAGTGCAGTAGCTATCAGGTACCTGGCCCAGTCCGTACTGAAACAAAAAAATGTAATGTACAACAAAGGGAGAAAAACACTGATCTTCTGTAACCGAACAGAACGTCTTTATAAAGTTATTATCAGTTTGGGCCATAATTTTCCGTTCAGAAATAGTGTGGTATGACTTTAAATGACTTGCGTGAAGTCAGCATTGATGTGGATCAAATGCAGCATTTTGTAATCTTGTGGGATATCTCTTAAGGATTAATGCATAGGAATTTAAAGTATTTCCATAGATTTTTGAGAAATCCTATAAATTTAATTGCAAGCTTCCCTGAATAATATAATTCTTCAGGATATTGTAGAAAGGTTAAAAAGAACAATAAATTCCAGAATTTTTTATCACAGACTGCACATGGGTGATATTTCCATATATAAGCATTACTAGAGTTCTGCACTGTTTATCTAATCTGAGGCTCACTTGATCATTTACTGTTTTATGAGACTTCTTTTAAAATATGTAAGATTTCAGAAATTATAGCTTGCATTCGAGACCAGAAAACAATGCATTTGTTTCTGATAAACAGGGAAAGAGCACACTGGAATTTTCTTGCTAACGCAGTTTCTATGCATGTTGTGGCTGAAAATAGCAAGCCAGTTGCAAAGGTGGGCTGAACAGGTGCAGGGTATTTAAGAGCTGTGAGGAGGCAGGCAGGAGGCCTGCCAATGTTGCAGGCATTTTGCCTAGTTGATGTCTCTTCCTTACTAATGGCCAAAAAGCTTAGAGAGAATCTGATTTCTCAAAGTTGACATTTGCAGCAGTTTAAAAATCTATGCTGTAGAATTCCATGCTTTTCTTTTTGTTGGTCTCTTTCTCTCTTGAAAGATAACTGAATAATAAGTTTAACTCTAAGTTGTTTTGCTTTCAGATGTCCATTTAGAAGACAGTATAAGAAACAAATGGTATAGTAGATGCATCTTCAACTGTTTACATCTTATTTCCCATGATATTAACTCCTCAATAAAGGCATCTCTGCTTGCATCTGAAGTTGTGGAGTTTTATTATGGCAAAAATCTAAATAGGAGACAAAACCCTAACAATGTACACTTGAAGATAAGTATTTCAGAAAGGTATATTCTCAAACCCAGGTTTCTGTATTAGTACAGCGTGGGGGTGGCAGGGGAGAGTAGGGAGGAGACAGTATTGTACGTTGGTTTGACAGCAGTAGAACTGACGACTCCTAGGGGGTCATTGTGCAATGTGATGGGCCTTTAAAGAAATTCATAGAATCCTCCTGTATTTATTCATATGATATTTATTTATTTATTTGCTTGCAAAAGCTTCTTTAAGTAATCTCCTTGTATATTTATTTTAAAAACCTATGGCAATATTTTCTTTGTTTAGTGCTGCAGAATTGCATTTAAGTCATGTCCTGGTTCCGGTGGGGATAGGGTTAACTTTTCCTGGTATTCCATGCCATGTGAGCCACGCCCACCCTGAGCTGCCGGGGGAGGGGGCAGGAACTTGCTGCTTAAAAGCGGGCTGGGGCGTCCCGGGTCCGGCCGGTCGGCGAGCGGCGGGGAGCGGCGGAGCGGCGGTCCCGTAATCGCGTTTGTATATTCCCCTGTCCGTGTTGTTGTTGTTTGCCTGTTCCCTTTGCTGTTCTGTTAAACTGCTTTTGTCCCAACCCAAGAGTCTTGCCTTTTCTTACGATCCTTCCTGTGTTAGGAAGGCACGTGCGAGCGGCACGTGGTTCTTTGTTGCCATCTGAGGCTAAACCACGACAGTCCTTTTTGGCGCCCAACGTGGGGCTTGAAGGGTTGAGATAACGACAGAATCCAACTAGAACGTGGAAAAAACGGTTTTGGTTTTTTTTTTCTTGTATGCATTTATCTTATTAGGTAAGTAGTCACTGGTCATCATGTTGCTTGGTTTGTTCTCATGGCTGTGTTACATAAATTCCTATATGGCTTATGTACTCCCTGCGATGCTGTTTACCATGTCTGGAAGAGGGATGAGGATTATCATTCTGCTGTCCTGTGCGATATCTGTTTATGATATGATAACATCACTGTTCAGACGGTTATTTTGGGGTGTTTATGTGGTTTTGTTGTCCTGTCCGTACATTGGACACAGTCTCTCAGAATTTGTTAATAGTTTCCCCAGCCCTTTTGCCTCCCTTTTCTCCTTCGGGTCAGGTATGACAGCTTTTGAGAATCTTGAATATCCTTGGGATACTCAAACTAGTGTGTTCCTAGTGCTATGTCTCCTGAATACGTTCCAGGTCTTGTTTAGGGTTAAGCGACTATTTAAGACTACCACCCGGAGATCTGCTCCGAGGCTGGATAGTCAGGGGTGGCATGGCATGTGGGAGAGCATGGGCAGGTACCTAGAGAACTACTCGCCTCCAATGGTCTGGGACTTCACCCCTGAACAATTACAGGACCCTGATAAAGTGGTAGAATATTTGAAGGGAAAATGTTGTGGCTATTCTAGAGAGGCACAACTCACCGCGCTGTGCTGGGCCCTGGCCAGTATCTACCAGGCACTGCTCAGAATTATGCAGCACCCTCAAGGGGAAGAGATGGAAACCAGACCGGCGGCCCCTGCGGCTGCGGCGGCCCCTGCGGCTGCGGCGGCCCCTGCGGCTGCGGCGGCCCCTGCGGCTGCGGCGGCCCCTGCGGCTGCGGCGGCCCCTGCGGCGGACACTGCGGCTACTGCAACCCCTGCGGCGGACACTGCGGCTACTGCAACCCCCGTGGTAGCCACTGCCACTGAACCAGAGAACCAACCCGTGCCGGTATCAGTTGCCCCCATACAGAAGAAGAAGTACACAAAGAAATCAGTTCGCTTAGTAAGAGATGATGATGAACCAGGGCCATCACGAGAGCAGGAGGAAGAGGCAGAACCAGAGATAATTACTCGATCCCTATCCTTGAGTGAGCTGCGGGATATGCGAAAAGACTTCAGCCGACTTTCAGGTGAGCACATTGTCACCTGGCTGCTCCGGTGCTGGGATAATGGGGCCAGTAGACTGGAATTAGAGGGTAGGGAGGCCAGGCAGCTGGGATCCCTGTCTAGGGAAGGCGGCATTGACAAGGCGATTGGGAAAAAGACCCAAGCCCTCAGCCTCTGGAAACGACTCCTGTTAGGCGTGAGGGAGAGGTACCCCTTCAGTGAGGATGTTGTATGTCAGCCAAGCAAGTGGACTACCATGGAAAGAGGTATCCAGTACCTGAGAGAATTAGCCGTGCGGGAGATGATTTACTATGACTTGGACAATGCCGACTTACCCACAGACCCTGATGAGGTGCGATGCACAAGGCCCATGTGGCGGAAGTTTGTACGGAGCGCACCATCGTCATATGCCAACTCCCTGGCAGTAATGGAATGGAAAGGTGAAGAGGGACCAACGGTGGATGAGGTAGCTGGCCGGCTCCGGCGATATGAAGAAAGTCTCTCTCTTCCCCCCTTGTCTCAGCTGTGGAGAAACTGTCGCGGAAGGTCCAGCAACTTGAAGAGAATATGTTCTACTCCCCACCTGCACGGGCCAGCATCTCAGCTATTAGAAGCAGGCATTTCCCCACTCAAGAGAGAGAGTACAGAGGGTACACACCACGAGGCACCCTGTGGTTCTACCTGCGGGACCACGGAGAGGACATGAGGAAGTGGGATGGACGACCTACTTCGATCCTGCGGACACGGGTACAGGAGTTGCAAGGAAGGACAACCACAAAAGGGGATCCCTCCAGGAAAAGTGCCGCCCCAGTTTCCAGTGGGCCGTTCCCCAGACAAAGCAGAAGGCCTGATCTTGCTTCTGATCCTCTTGAAGGAACTTCCAAGTCATTTATGCAAGAAGTGAGTAATGGATACTATGACGAGTATTAGGGGGGCCCTGCCTCCGGCCAGGTGGAGGAAAGGGACAACCGGGTTTATTGGACGGTGTGGATTCGATGGCCTGGCACATCAGACCCACAGGAGTATAAGGCTCTAGTGGACACGGGTGCGCAGTGTACTTTAATACCATCAAGCTATAGAGGGGCAGAACCCATTTGTATTTCTGGGGTGACAGGGGGATCCCAAGAGTTGACTGTACTGGAGGCAGAAGTGAGCCTAACTGGGAATGAGTGGCAAAAGCATCCCATTGTGACTGGCCCAGAGGCTCCATGCATCCTTGGTATAGATTACCTCAGGAGAGGGTATTTTAAGGACCCAAAAGGGTACCGCTGGGCCTTTGGCATAGCTGCTTTGGAGACAGAGGAAGTTAAACAGTTGTCTGCCTTGCCTGGTCTCTCGGAGGATTCTTCTGTTGTGGGGTTGTTGAGGGTCAAAGAACAACAGGTGCCGATTGCTACCACAACGGTGCATCGGCGGCAGTATCGCACTAACCGAGACTCTCTGATTCCCATCCATGAGCTGATTCGTCAACTAGAGGTTCAAGGAGTGATCAGCAAGACTCGCTCACCCTTTAACAGTCCCATATGGCCGGTGCGAAAATCTAATGGAGAGTGGAGGCTAACTGTAGACTATCGTGGTCTGAATGAAGTCACGCCACCGCTGAGTGCTGCCGTGCCGGACATGCTAGAACTGCAGTACGAACTGGAGTCCAAGGCAGCCAAGTGGTATGCCACGATTGATATAGCGAATGCATTCTTCTCAATCCCTTTGGCAGCAGAGTGCAGGCCACAGTTTGCTTTCACTTGGAGGGGCGTCCAATACACCTGGAATCGACTGCCCCAGGGGTGGAAACACAGCCCCACCATTTGCCATGGACTGATCCAGACTGCACTGGAACAGGGTGAAGCTCCAGAACATCTGCAGTACATTGATGACATCATTGTATGGGGAAACACAGCAGAAGAAGTTTTTGAGAAAGGGAGTAAAATAGTCCAAATCCTTCTGAATGCTGGTTTTGCTATAAAGCGAAGTAAGGTCAAGGGACCTGCGCAGGAGATCCAGTTTTTAGGAATAAAATGGCAAGATGGACGCCGTCAGATTCCAATGGATGTGATCAACAAAATAGCAGCTATGTCTCCACCAACTAGTAAAAAGGAAACACAGGCTTTCTTAGGTATTGTGGGTTTTTGGAGAATGCATATCCCAGATTACAGTCAAATTGTAAGCCCTCTGTATCAAGTAACCCGGAAGAAGAATGATTTTAAATGGGGTCCTGAGCAACGACAAGCTTTTGAACAAATCAAACAGGAAATAGTCCATGCAGTGGCCCTGGGGCCAGTCCGGGCAGGACAAGATGTTAAAAATGTGCTCTATACCGCAGCCGGGGAGAACGGCCCTACCTGGAGCCTCTGGCAGAAAGCACCAGGGGAGACTCGAGGTCGACCCCTAGGGTTTTGGAGTCGTGGATACAGAGGATCCGAAGCCCGCTACACTCCAACAGAAAAAGAGATATTGGCAGCATATGAGGGGGTTCGAGCTGCTTCGGAAGTAGTTGGTACAGGAGCACAGCTCCTCTTAGCACCTCGACTGCCGGTGCTGGGTTGGATGTTCAGAGAAAGGGTCCCCACCACACATCATGCAACCGATGCTACATGGAGTAAGTGGATTGCACTGATCACGCAGCGAACTCGAATGGGAAACCCCAGTCGCCCAGGAATTCTGGAAGTGATCATGGACTGGCCAGAAGGCAAGGATTTCGGAATGTCACCAGAGGAGGAGGTGACGCGTGCAGAAGAGGCCCCACCGTATAATAAACTGCCAGAAAATGAGAAGAAATATGCCCTGTTCACTGATGGGTCCTGCCGTATTGTGGGAAAGCATCGAAAGTGGAAGGCTGCTGTGTGGAGTCCTACACGACGGGTTGCAGAAGCCAGTGAGGGACAGGGTGAATCGAGCCAGTTTGCAGAGGTGAAGGCTATTCAGCTGGCTTTGGACATTGCTGAGCGAGAAAAATGGCCAGTACTTTATCTCTACACTGACTCATGGATGGTGGCAAATGCTCTGTGGGGGTGGTTACAGCAGTGGAAGCAGGGCAACTGGCAGCGCAGAGGCAAACCCATCTGGGCTGCTGAACTGTGGAAAGATATTGCTGCCCGGATAGAGAATCTGGTTGTGAAAGTACGCCATGTAGATGCCCATGTACCGAAGAATCGGGCCACGGAGGAACATCAGAACAACCAGCAGGTGGATCGGGCCGCTAGGATTGAAGTGGCTCAAGTGGATCTGGACTGGCAACGTAAGGGTGAACTATTCATAGCTCGGTGGGCCCATGACTCCTCAGGCCATCAAGGGAGAGATGCGACATATAGATGGGCTCGTGACCGAGGGGTGGACTTGACCATGGACACTATTGCACAGGTCATCCATGAATGTGAGACATGCGCTGCAATCAAACAAGCCAAGCGTTTGAAGCCTCTTTGGTATGGAGGACGATGGCTGAAATACAAATATGGGGAGGCCTGGCAGATTGATTATATCACACTGCCACAAACCCGTCAAGGCAAGCGCTATGTGCTCACAATGGTGGAAGCAACCACTGGATGGCTGGAAACATACCCTGTGCCCCATGCCACTGCCCGGAACACTATCCTGGGCCTTGAGAAGCAAGTCCTGTGGCGACATGGTACCCCAGAGAGAATTGAGTCGGATAACGGGACTCATTTCCGAAACAGCCTCATAGACACCTGGGCCAAAGAGCATGGTATCGAGTGGGTGTATCACATCCCCTATCACGCACCAGCCTCTGGGAAGATAGAACGATACAATGGACTGTTAAAAACTACACTGAGAGCAATGGGTGGTGGGACTTTCAAACACTGGGATACACATTTAGCAAAAGCTACCTGGCTAGTTAACACCAGGGGATCTAACAATCGGGCTGGCCCTGCCCAATCAAAACTTCCACGTACTGTAGAAGGGGATAAAGTCCCCGTAGTGCATATGAAGAATATGCTAGGGAAGACAGTCTGGGTTAGTCCTGCCTCAGGCAAAGGCAAACCCATCCGTGGGATTGCTTTTGCCCAAGGACCTGGGTGCACTTGGTGGGTGATGCGGCAGGATGGGGAAGTCCGATGTGTACCTCATGGGGATCTGATTTTGGGCGAGAATAGCCAATGAATCAGATCGTGTGCTGTTAATTGATAAGTAACACTGTCACTGTATGTCCTCATTGCTATAATTGATATCAGTTGTACTACAAGTAAGGCACAGGGATGATGGGATAAGAACTGATCTCAGCAGCTGGCGCCCAGCAGTTTCCTCAAGATCTACATCTTTAGCCCACGGACTGCGTGCATGAGCCACACCGGGTGCACCAGTCACAAGCTCCGAAAAATACAGCATGCAACAGACCAGCACCACCCAGCATCTCACCTGCCCTGAGAGACTGTTTTAACAAATGGAGCCCAAAGCCGTGGATTAAAAGAACTCAACGGACACTTTGGAGGGATGACCCATAAACTAAGGGCATTATATGTGTGTATATATATATATATATATAACAGGGGAAAGTGGTGGCAATTCATTGGAACCTGCTGGGCATGGCATAGATGGTATGGAATAAGGGGTGGATAATGTCCTGGTTCCGGTGGGGATAGGGTTAACTTTTCCTGGTATTCCATGCCATGTGAGCCACGCCCACCCTGAGCTGCCGGGGGAGGGGGCAGGAACTTGCTGCTTAAAAGCGGGCTGGGGCGTCCCGGGTCCGGCCGGTCGGCGAGCGGCGGGGAGCGGCGGAGCGGCGGTCCCGTAATCGCGTTTGTATATTCCCCTGTCCGTGTTGTTGTTGTTTGCCTGTTCCCTTTGCTGTTCTGTTAAACTGCTTTTGTCCCAACCCAAGAGTCTTGCCTTTTCTTACGATCCTTCCTGTGTTAGGAAGGCACGTGCGAGCGGCACGTGGTTCTTTGTTGCCATCTGAGGCTAAACCACGACAAGTCACAAGCTTAATGTTAAAATAGCAATAAAAAGAAAACCCCCAACCTTTTCCCCTGCCATGCTTGTCAGTATTTTTTGCTCAGGCAAAACTGGAATAAATGCTGAAGATCAGCTATGAAATGAGATCCTAGGACCTAAAGGTCCCTTGCAGTATAATCTAAATTCAGTAAAATCTAAATTATTCTCACAAAAACTTCTCTTACTTCTAGATTTTCTCACATTGAAATATCTTGGGAATCCTAACTGATTTTGTCTTGGGAATCTAATGAAGCAACAAACCCACTAAAAAGACGATCAGTTCAAATGGAAAAATTACCGTCTATGCGGAAGCTAAGGCTGGTTCAATTTGAAGGAAAACTCCTTGTTACAGTGAAATAGCTGCAAGATATTTGGAGGGAGCAAAATACAGGATTTCAGCCAGAAAAACAGTTGGCTGCAGGATCAGGTGCAGGGTACTTCAGAGTTATTGGCCCCTCATAAGGAGGGGAGAGGCATTACTTCAGTATGAAATAACAAAGATGCAGTTTTGGAGAATAATTTTGACTGATAAAACTCCTGATCTGGTCAGTGGACTATTCTATTACAGATCATTATAAAAAGTAGAGTTTTCTCATTTTAATGTGCAATAGATCCATTGCCTCAATATCTTTATTATCTTCCAAGTGTTAGGAGATGCTGTTTGTCTTCCTTAAAGCAGACCTTAGCTACACAGCTCCTCCGCAAAGATCTTGTTTTGTAAAATAAATTTTTTCTATTTAGTGTAATAAAAGATAATAATTCCTCTGGAAGATTAGGAAAATTTTCTTTCTTCTTAGATTAGTGCAACCCACTGTCTTTATCCTGATGCAGGGAAAAAGAGGAGTTTTTTAGTCTGAAGATACTATTTTAGCTAGCACAGCGGGGCAAAAAAGGTACACAACCATGTGTGCTTATTTCTTGATAAATTCTTGTCCATGCAAGTTGCTATTTTCTTCTCAGAAGTCAGATTATATGTGCAGAGAAAGAGATGTAAAAAGGCTTTACTTTGAAGGAAAAAAAGTCATAAATCAAAACCCCGTAGTTATTTTTATAAATATTATTTATTATTACTATTATTTTATTTATAATTTTAACAACTTCCTACTTAGCAAAGTTAATTTCTGCTGCTTTATGTCTAGAGGAAAGACAAGCAACAAAGAAAGAAGATTTATTACAATGCTGATTGCTGTAGTGGCTTATCTGTTTTGGGTTTTTTTTAAGTCACTCCGGTTCAGAGAAAATAGCTTCTAAGGGTTTCTCACAGCAACGTTAATATAAATAGTGTTTTGCTACAAAGTGAAAAAATTAAGAGAAATCATGTTTAATACTAGCACATAGGGGAAGGGATCCTTGAAGGGAAATATTGCAATGCTAAATGGAAGAATTAGCATCCCAGAAAGGATATTAGAAAAAACCCAAGTGGCCTACAGAGAAAGATATATGTCCCAGAACGCCGTATCTTAAAGGTGAAGCGCTATCAGATTTAAGCAATAATTGTCAAAAGACAAACACCATTGTGTTTTAGGAGGGAAATCAAAACTGATAAAAATGGTCTTTTAGTCATAAGATAAAATGGTGTCTTCATGCTTTCACAATTGAGGATGAGATTAGAGCTGCTCAAGATACTGCTCCTGAGCTGAAGGGACACATTAGCTCAGTTTTCAATAAGGGTGATAACACAGAGCACGAGGATGGAGACAGGATAACTAGTGGAAATGGATATAACCATATCTGAAGAAAACGGAAATTAATTCAGTCATAATAAGGATGAAGGGGAGATAGACAATTTCCATTCTGGAATTCTGAAACTGCAATGAAACTGCTCTTTGAAAAGATATATTAATAAATCTGTCAAAATGGATGTAGTATTAGATAATGGGTAGCTAGCAAATACACTGAGTTAGGAAACTATTGATCTGTTGTTTTGACTTAGAAACTTCTAAGACTATAACAAATACTCCAAGGGAAAAAAAAATTAAAGAATTTGAGATAGGGGATGAAAAGAGGATTACTAAAGGCTGATCATGCAAGACTATTAATTGTGGATTGGATAGAAAAATAGAAATATGAAACTCATGCCAAGAAAGTTGACCTGTGTTTTCCAGCTGAGATTGACTCCTACACCTAATATAATCAGTGTACAAATTTGTAGAAAAAATTTCATGACCTAAGTAATGCATTCTTCCATGCATACGTTCTCCTTCAGGCAATTACTTCTATGGTTTTTTTAAACTATTTTAGACTAAGAAACAGGGAGTTAATATAGGTACGTTTCTGATTTGATCTTTTGTCTTGCAGCTGTAGAAGATAACTTAGTTTTACATTATTACCACTGTAACTGTTTAATTATTAAAATAATTTTAATTTTTGGAGTCCTAACTCATATATTTTTCCTTAATCTCCACAGAGGAAATGGCAGTTCTGACAGCTGTGCTTGGATAGAACTATCTGTAATTATAACTTGCTGTAATATATATACTTTTTTGGATGCCCATGTCAATTCAGAATAGCAAAAAGAGAAACAGTTTGCTGGGGATTTTTAGAGCAACTGTATTACAAAACATGCAAAAGCTATTTACTTTTTTTGTCAAAAAAGGCAGTTCCACTTCCAAAGGGAAGAGTTAACACACTAGTAATACCAAGTAAACAGCAAGTCAGTCACAGTCCTTTAAAACTGAACGTAGTTGAATTTACTGTATGCAAAAGTTTTAATAACAATTATTTGTCCATTCGTTTCCCTTATTTTATGATTAAATCTCATACTTATTCTGTATCGGAAGTGTTACTTTTCTTCAGAAAGAGGAAAACAAGGGAATGCCTTTTTCCTGAATGTATTGCTACGTTTATACACTCATAGCTTACAAACCCTGATTTTCCCTTAGTTAGGTGTTACAAATTTTTTGTTTTAAACAGACTTTTATGTGTTCTCTTTTTCTCAGAAATTAAGAATTTTCTAGTTAGAACAAATCGAACACTTTTTTAGCTGTCATCCTATGCAATTCTCTGCTTATAGATTTTGATACTATCCAAGTTCTCTGACTCATGGTATTTTGACATATATGTTGTCATACTTTGACATATATCGTATCAAACATGTAGAGAGTGCTAGGTCTCCCGGCACATTAATACTTCCCTGGGGTTCTGAAGGAGGTCTCATTCCAGACCTATTCATTTAACCATGTTTGCTTTGAGCTGTCGCTTATTTATCTAAGAGGCCTAAACACGTGGCCACTGCAGTGAAACATTTTCAGTTGTCCTTAAAGTGCATCCATCGTTATAATCTGTACTTCTAAAGAGGTCTTACTTTAGTTCTAATTATGCACAGTGGTAATACAGTTCAAAGGTAACCTAAATCTTGAAAGCATAAAACGTCTTTAGCGAGCATTCTGCTGCTCAGTGCAAAACTCAGATTGCGATGGGGCCATGACCTAGCCGTAGTAGATTAACGATGTTGTGGTATTGCTTTAGAACTGGCAATTTACTAAAAGGTGCTCTCACAAAGTCCCATAACTCAGATATGGCAGAAGTAAATATTTAATTCCAATGAATAGTTTATGCTAGCTGCAGAGCAATGTTTGTCAAGCAGACTCATTGCAGAACAGAACCGCCAGACACTTCCAGTATATTCACAGCATTTGTATTCATTTCAGCTTTGTACAAAATTTTTATTACCCTTCAGCGCCTGCTGTTTTTCAAATGAAAATTTAAGTAATTTGTGTCCTTCTAAGCACTGTCTTTCTTTCTGTTCTTTCTCCTCTACAATCGCACAACTTCTCTTTTTTTTTTTTTTTTTTAATGTAACTTTATAATGTAATTTATAAGTTATGGATGTGATCTCACATACATGTTAGGGATAGTCAAGCTGAAGTGGCTACAAAAAATTGTAGTTGCAGCTGTTTGTTTTGCTGTTTCCTGTTGGTTTTTAATCTGGTGAAGCTTAACTTAAAAAACTCCACAAAATAAAAATCTCTTAACAGCGAGTGCTGTATCATCACTTTCTAATTCAGAGAGGTACATAAATATGCAAACATCCATTCATGTTCCCTTTAAATTACTATCATGTATTACTTTTTCTTTAATGACTCTGCAGTTATTTAAATTTGAAGTCAGGTTCATGATTGTTTGATAGAGGATGTTAACTTCAAGAAAAAAATCAATACCTAAACAAGATCATACAATCCCAGTGTACCAGCCTCCTGATGAAAATGAAATGGCAGATGGTAGTTGTGTTGATTAGCAGTGTTCACAAACCGTGACTGCAGGATGTGTGTGAAAAGGGTGAAGAAGCCATCCACAGGGCAGACGACCAAACAATGAAAAAATGGTTTGGTTTTTTTCTTTCATTCTGAAAGAAACCCAAATTAACACTGAACTGATTTCTGCTTAACAGAGGGGAATCAAGTGAGAAACAATTTATCTTTTGTTTTGTAACACTTATGCACAGAGGGGCATCTAACCAGCAACACAAGGTGTTCACAATATCTCTATGAAAAGTAGTGCTCTGAAGCCATATTTTCTCTCAGTCATTTACACAGGATTAGTATTCTCAGTGGCTAAACAGCAGGAGGGTATAATGGACACTTCCAAATAATCTATAACCAAGTATATACCGACTTAGAGATAGTGACGTTGTAGATGGCATTACTGATTGAAGAGTTCTAGGAAAAGTTTTGTTTTATCTTTTCCTAATTCTGCTTCGCACCACCTAAGTGTCAGTCTCTTACTGCTATATGTCAGTGTAACTCTGGGGATCTTAGGGAATCCAAGTATATTTCCTTCAGCCTCATATGGGGAGCAGCATCAGGTATGCTCCTGAGTTTTCTAGGTATTTCCTACAGTCCTCATGGCAAAATTACTTTTAGTGGAAACGGTAGTGAAAAAGCTTAAGTATCAGTATCATTTTTCTGCAAGCTATGAGAATTAGGAAAAATTATTAAATCTATAAATGTTAATACATGTAGTATTGATATTCTTAAATAATATAATAAGAAAATTGAACACATCGTGAAACTGCAGTTGCCTGTTAAACTAACATGAAAATGTGTATCATGTGAAGAGACTTTGCTGCTTCACTTGTCAGGAGCTATTAGCCCTTGCAGAGAGACTATGGCATCCGCCTAACCTGTTATGCATCTAGTTTTAAAAAATATGCTGAACAGATAAAGATTTACCTTCATACTATGGAGAAAAATGGCTACAATGTTCTTAAAGTATTTTTTTTTGCTTGTTGCATTTATTACAATTGAGTATAAAAAAGGCAATATACTGATGGAAGGGAATGGGTTGTCAATTCCTAGCACACAACATTCAAATTCATCCATGCCATAGAGAGAATATTAGACTATGGGTAGGCAGATTTTTTTTTTTGTTTTGTGGCTTTATAGAATTAAAAGTCTTTCCATTTTCTATTTAGAAAACTATTTAGACGCAGCTTTCTGAGCTGTATGCAAGCTGCATTACAGGTAATGTACACATAAAGAGAGTGAGTAAATGTGGAACTGAAGTAGGAGAATCTGAGCTTAATTTGTTACAAAGTATAATGAAAACCAGCTCACTTAAGAACTTGTGTATTGTTATACTAGATTTTTCCTCTGACTTTGTCCTGGGTCAATAGCACATGAAGTCTTTGCTATCCTATTCATGATCCAAGCATGACAAGTTGGATGAAAAATGGTCATATGTGGAATTATGAATCAGACCCCCCCCAAACATCTTCAATTTAAAATGCTGGTCACCTTTCAATTTAAGCAATATACTAATTTTTTATTAGTTAGAATTTGAAAAAGGAAATAACATGATAAGAGTCCAACAACGTACTGTGCATCCCAAGTGGAAGTGCATACAAAATAAATATGTGGATAAAGACAATAGGATGAATTGTTTAGATGCCTGTGTTCCATCTTTCCACAACCGTGTGGGTTTGATGGCAATTTTTTTTTACTGATTCCTGTGGCATGAAGTGTGCATTTAGTTACGGTTTTTCTCAGGTGGATCAGCGTGAATCACCAGCATGACTAAATTAACACTTGCAGCAGAAATGCTCCAATTACCTGCTATGTGAGCTAAATGTTTAATAATATTATCTGTCAGTAAAAGATTGGTGTATCCTCACTGTGAATTAGCCAAAGAAAAATTAATATATAGAATGTTGAATTAGTGAGTACATTCACAGATACAGCTTTGTTTCATAGCATCATATCTGAGCACACAGGGGAAAAAAATTACTTTTTAAGAAAGTACAAATAAACCAGTAAATCTTAAGACAATACATTGAGGATATCAGGTATATTAATTTGTTGGAATAGATGTCAATATGCTTATTCACTTCTTTGTATCGGAACTATCAGTAAGTAACATCTTAATGTCCCTTTAAAGAAACACAGAGAGAAGGAAGCTGATAATTCTTCTCTTAGAAGCAGTTAAGAATTTTCCTAGATTATCAACAATGAGATTTAACGATCTGATTCACTGGTTCTCTGCTTATACCAATTACAGAGAAAACGTCATGTGTTGAGCATCACTGAAAATCAGTCTATAAGCAACTGAGTTCTGAAAGCATTAAACCTTGCTTCGGGACTTCTTGTTTCAAAGGTATTCTTCGTGCTATATGCGTGAGAAACCACAGAACCATAAAGTGGGAATGGTTATATGAAAGGCTGCAGACCTTAAATGTAATACAAATAAGTTTAAAATTACTTTTACTTTAGCTTGCCTAATGAGTATTAAGATATCACAGAATTTTTTTTTAATCATGCCTTAGGGAACTAGAATGCATCTTTTAACAAAAGAAAAATTACTTTGACCTGGTTTGCTAATAAATCATACAGTTTTGCTGTTTTCTTGCTATAGCTCAACTATAAAAGCTTTCAATCTACTTTAAGCTATTAAAAAAGCTACTATCTTCCAGGCTTGGCAATCAAACATGAGATTTAGTGCACCTCTGGAAAGTATCACACAGGGCGGAGATTCTATAATAACTCTATAGTCATCTCCCACCGGGTATTTTCCGGTTCTCCAAGTTATTGCATAATGGACAGCATGAATGGAATGGACACATGCAGTCAGGTAGCACAGAAAGTGGCTCCTGGTTACCTTTCGGGGGACACATATTTTTGGTTGTTTTTAAGAAAAAGATGCCAAATGGTTGGTTTTCAGATGGTTGATTCCCCCCCACGGCCCGTCTGTCTAGCAGTGTAGCGGAGGTTTCCTGTTAGGGTGGGAGGACATCCCCCCCAGTGCCCCTTAGCTGTTAACGTAGCACTTGACATGAAAGCGTGGTTCAAGGTTTGCCTGCAATTCAACTTCTGAACAAACTGGAGCTGTTGTTTTTGCACCAGGCTTGTACCTGACCCAGCTGCTTCTTCCTTGCTGAATTTATCTGATCGCTGTGTCAGAATGTGGCCATAATATAGTTAGACTGAAAAATTTGGACAATTAGTTCTGTTTACAGCGCAGCAATACTGTGCCATAAACACCAGAACCTTGCCCCTCACTATTGCACTGAGTTCCCAGCAAAGAGCAAGATCTATGATTTTGTAGAAAGGTTAAATGTCTCAACAAAAGTGATGGACTGTAAAGACAATCTTTCCAAAGAATATCTCTTTTGCAGTCTAAAGTGGACTGTAAGTACAGATTCTGACACTTTTATTCAGAAGAATTACTAGCTTGTTTCTTGAGTATAGCTATTTGTTTGGAATGTGACTGGACATGTATTAAACGTGACACCTAGTAACACATGTGAGTTCCAGGTCCCTGCTGTTTTTTAACAGCCGTCAGAGACTCAGAGTTATGGAATAGGTAGTAAAGTGAGAGCTGTGTATTATTCCATTCTGAGGCACTTCTGATTCAGTGTAATGCCAAGAATGTTAAATTCTCCTCTCATTTTCAGCTTTCTAAACCGCTTGAGAAACTTCAGATATTGTTCAGAAAATTGGGATTCAGCAGATAAGGAACTAGTACATGCCAGCAGTTCATTCGAAAAGATGGTTGGGAGAGAGGGTTTTATTATTATAAGGTATTTGCCTTAAAGATTTTTCTTAGCTCTCAAAGTTGCAGAAAATGGGGTTATGTTTGAGTTCACCTAAGGTCAAAAAGGTCAGTTTTGTGTGTTTTATTTGCAAATAGTCTCATTTTCTAATTTGAAGTTTGGTGAATAACTCCCTTATTTTTTATTGTGCCCACTTCATGCTTTTAATTTTATTTCTATTAAAAATGCTATGCGGAAACACTGTGATTTATCTGGAAAACTGCATGGAATACAAACCTGATATTCCAAGTTGAAAGGATACTTTTTAAACTAATGAGTATATTTGTTAGTGAATAAGTTCATATTGACTTTACAATATTTAGCACAGTTAACCACAGAATTTCCAAGAAGCATATTGCATCAGTGTCACAAACTGTAGTTGTACACAGGCATCTAAAATTTCCAAAACACATACAAACTCTTCTGTATGCTTATGCTCTGTAGCAAAAACTTTTTACCTCCATTACAAGCGTGTGACTTTTACTTCTGGGAAAGCTGCTAACACGTATCTGGGAGAAAAATTTACTCTTTAAAACTGAAGAAAAAAGAATTGCAAAGGATTTTGAAAGCTTAAGTGCAGCAATATATCATCCAACTTGCCCGCATGGTCCTATTTTGGGAGCAAAGTGAGAAAAAAATAGACCAATATAAACAGAAAGATTGGAATTCTCATTTATTTCATGCAGAAAGATTGTAGAATCATTTCCAAAAGCAATGTGGGCATAATCCTGTCTATCTTTTCCTGCCAAATAAACTAAGATACTTACTTCAGTGAGAGATTTGCTTGCACACAACACAAGCCTGAATCTGCAATCACCCGATTTCAGTATAAAAGAGAGATTTTAATGTTTGTATATGAATGGTTAAAGTTATGTGTTTTTTTTCAAAATGCAACCATGATAAAATGGGTTATTTTTCCAATGAATTTAAAGGGCCAACAGTGAAAATAATCATAAAGTTTATGGCATTAAAAAATCAGTATTGTTGCACAGAACTAGTGTTTTGGGGCTCAGAATACCAGCAGGGATTCTGGCATTTGTACTGCCACATATGTTTTGTTGTTATTGAAATACTTTTAAAACCTGTGCTTCCTGTATACAACTATGT
The DNA here is from genome assembly GCF_964199755.1 of Larus michahellis. Lineage (NCBI taxonomy): Eukaryota > Metazoa > Chordata > Aves > Charadriiformes > Laridae > Larus > Larus michahellis. The sequence continues at coordinate 22,950,516 of NC_133902.1, read as the reverse complement.
TTTCCAGTTTAGGTGCTTTGAGGTGAATAGCAAAGGCTAAGGATATGCTTTTTGTTATAAACTGTTTTTTTTTAAATCATAACTATGTCTTTTTGTTATCATAAACAGTACCATATGCTTCAAATAGTGTGTTTTCTGTGAATAGGTATTTGCATATGTTATGTCGGTCAAAAATGTAAATTATTTTTATTTTGTCATTTTGTCTAGGTTTGAATTCATGTGCAAATCCTAATCTCAGAAACCTGTATGTTGTTCCGGGTGTTTAGGCTAGACTTGGACACACATTCTTACTAGCTTCATGGGAAAAAATCAACTTAAAAGTGAGAGCTGGCTCACACGTCAAGCCTTGCTCTTCAGACAGTGTGAACACAACCTTTTGTAACCTCCTGAAAAGGCTGTTTACACAATCACAGGAAAGAATAAAGACAGCACATTGGAGTATTTTTATTATATTTTTCTTGTCCAACTCCCACATTAGTCAACAGAAATTTTCCCTGGTGAAGGATTTTTTTAAAATCTTTATTTTTTTTTTTTCCTTTTGGATTTGTTTTCTTAACTGTGTGAGTACTGCTCTCTGGCTCTGGATTTAAGAGATGTTTAATTTCTTGTTTTAACCCTGGTGCCATTTTTGGATAACTGGAAATAGTGCTATAACTGACTGTGTACTTCTTTAAACAAACACAGTTAGGGATATCATAGGCTGATGCATTTTCAGAAATAATATAAATTTATTGGGAAAGCAGTAGTTGTATTGATACATGGGTGTTTGCTGTATTCATGCTGTATTTTTATTATAGCCACCGATCTGTCTTGTTCCCTGCTCTTTCTGAACATTTCTCCAGAGCTTGACCTATTCCAGTAATAGAAATTTGTCTGTTGTTGTAGAGTTTTTTGTCATGGAAAATCTGGGAGTTTTCATATGTTCTGTCAGCAGTTCAAAGTAATGTAATATCTCTTTGTAACAGAAGGCATTTAATTAAAAAGTTTTGCGGTTCTAACGGCAGAGAAGAATCAAGTTTTCCCCAAAATAGCGCAGACTATAGGCAAACTTACAGAGTAAAACTGTGACTGCCTTAAAACAAATAACCAAAGCTGCAAAATGAAGAATTACATGGTTGCCATAATGAGTCAGTTCAGAGCAGTGTTTCAGTACTTGTAGGCGTGTGTCGCAGATGAAGACAACTTCTTCAGGCTTTGCTCAGGTTTGCAGTTTTTTAATTCTATACCACTTTCCCCAGCAGCCCAGGACAACGCAAACAGTTTGCACACACCAATCCATAAAAATGCTAGTATAAAATACTTCTCTGAGCTGCCAAAATGACACACGCACATTTCCACCAGAATCTGTACCAGCTGTGCTGTAGTTCTGGGCCTCTGCTGAAGAGCAGCTCCTCGCCTCCCAAACTGTGCCAGAAAAAAATGTGTTACTGAGTGCTTCATTTGCAGTGCTAGAGTTTAATCTTCATGGTCTGTCAGCAATATTGTTCAGTCTTGCTGTGCACGACGTATGTTCCTTTTAGAAAGAGTCTGTAAATACTTCGCTACAGATTCTCATCCCTTGTTGTGAAAGCTGCCTTTCAGGTTTTTGATTATGTTACTTTTACATCTTTCGTTAAAGTTGAATGATTGCTGCAATCCATTTTTATGATCTTGTGGTTTTCTCTGGAGCCAAACCCCAGAGTTTTCCTGTCTGACCTCTTTGCAGATTGTTCTTTGGATAGTATAATAGTAGTCAATGTTTTTTTCCACAGTTTTTAAAAGGGCGCACTTTAGCTTGGTACATCCATTCAGGTACCTTTTTATTTCTGTTTGCACAAAATCAATTTTTATCCTTTTTCAGCTTTAAAATAGGCCTAGTCTAACTTGGTAGAGCAACTGCTTAAAAGTAAACTCAGGTTTCTGTATTCATTCACCATGTTCTGTCTGTAGTCTTGCTCGCTCTACAGAGCCCTGTGTGGTGTTGGTACACACCACATTTTCTTTCCTTAATCTGCTTTGATGCCAAGCCCATTGTTAGAGCTATATTCAGTGGAATGACAAGGAAATATTGGTGTCTCTTAAACTTTTTTCCATCTCTTTTGCTTCTCTCACCTTAAAGTCCGAACTAGCGTTAGGATCACCCTAACAAGAGACTGTTCTGGTAGTGTTATTGCAGGTCCAAGGCATCAGCCGATGTGTTGCCTTAGGCTACTTCTGTGCTAATGTGGTTACCTGGTTTCATCTCAGATAGCTCCTCTGCAAGTACTTGTGCTGTACCTGTAACTCAACATGCAGCTGTACCTGCCGAGATCGCTACTCTGAGGCTTGTGCCACAGTATCAGCTTAAGGCTGTAAGGTGCATTTTAGAGACTGGTGAGGAAATAAAAGGTGTATCTTATTACCGTAATAGAAAAAATATTTTTTAAAAAATTTTGGGACATCAGACTATTGCAGACTACTAACTTTTTGTTAGTAGTCAGGGAAATTTTGTGCTATATTTGTACTTCGTCTGTTTTTAGTGCACATGATGCAGTCATGATTCAGGGTATTGGTTCAATAACATTATTCAAAATCAGAAACTTCAGAAGAAGCTAAAGAAATAAAGTGAAATGTAATTAGAATCATAGACTCTTCATGGTTGGAAAGGACCTTTGAGATCATCGAGTCCAGCCATACACACACAAAAAAAACCTTCTACAATCTCTGCCACTAGAGCATGCCCTGAAGTGCCAAATCTAGAGGTTTCTTAAATACCTCTAGGGATGGTGACTCAACCACCATCCTGGGCAGGCTGGTCCAGTGCCTGACCACTCTTTCAGTAAAGTAATTCTTCCTAATATCTAATGTAAACCTCCCCTGCCGCAACTTCAGACCATTTCCTCTGGTCCTGTCATTATTCACCTGGGAGAAGAGGCCAACCCCCACCTCTCTACAACCTCCTTTCAGGTAGTTGTAGAGGGCAATGAGGTCTCCCCTCAGCCCCCTCTTCTCCAAGCTAAACATGCCCAGCTCCCTCAGCCTCTCCTCATATGACCTGGTCTCCAGACCCCTCACCAGCCTGGTAGCTCTCCTCTGGACACGCTCCAGCACTTCAATGTCCCTCTTGTACAGAGGGGCCCAGAACTGAACACAGTACTCGAGGTGAGGCCTCACCAGTGCCGAGTACAGAGGCACAGTCACTTCCCTACTCCTGCTGGCCACGCTATTCCTGATACAAGCCAGAATGCTGTTGGCCGCCTTGGCCACCTGGGCACACTGCTGGCTCATGCATAATTACTATGCATCTAATCAGTCTTGCAGTTCTGTATATGCTGTACCAAAACAAGGAATGGAATAAGTATCTCTTTACCTATGGAGGACATTCTGCAGACGTTTGCAAAACATCCAAAGTATTAGCATGTAAAATTAGCAAAAACAGAAAGACTACAAATAGAGTGGAGGTATCATCCTGCAAGTAAAATGCATGATTACTGTAGTTATTTACAAATATATGCAAGTAATTACCATGATCAAAATCTTTTAATGATTTTTAATAAAATTATTTGCTTTTGCCTTCATACTTACTTTTAAATAACCATCTGGTTCTTGGCCTTTGCTCTCAGCTGGTGGTATTCTTTCTATTTTTATTTTATTCTACTTACAGTAACTGGGTTGGGGGTGTGTGTATGTGCAGAGCTATTACTGGAGAATTGCTTTCCTTAGCATGAATAAATCACAAGCTGACAGGGATGGCTCTCTTGCTTCTCCACAGACTGTGATGTTGATGCAGGAGAAAAGGCTCTTGAATTTCAACAATTTCTAGAGAGATTTGTAACTCTTCTTAACAGGTGAACACTAACTACTAGAGTCTGAACTAGTCTGTGGAGAATGGAAAAGTGAAGTACAGGTTTACGTTTTCAATCCTGCTGTTCCTTGACAAGTGCTCTTTGGCAGAATCCATGGAGAAAGATGCCTTTTTAAGTTACTTAGGTCACAAATGCAGTCATTCTTTACAGATAGCATCTTTAGGCACATCCATTGTAATACAGTTTGAACTTTCATGTGGCTATTGTTATTTATGGTTTATATTTCTTACGATTTCCACACAGATTATTATTGCCTAATTATAGTATTTTCAGTTCAGTGTTCTCAAAATATGGGCGTGGAGTTAAACATGAATTTATGTACCTTAATGAAGCTCTCAACTGTTTTTTTAAATTTCTTTTCAGGTTTTTCTTTTGTTTTTATGAACAGCTATTTGAGTTGAAACAAGAATATCTGAAGAAAAATAAAATCAGTACATGAAAGACTTTTATCATAAAGCTTTCAGAGTCCAACTGGCTGAGGTAGGACACAAAAGCTATTTCCCTCTTGGGAGAAACTGAAACTTAATTCACAAGGGCTATGCTGACTCTAGTTCTGCTTCTTTATGAGCTCGTCTTCTTCAATCACATTGTTAACAATCAAAGCTGTGCATGTAGTAAATTAATCTCTTTTCAGTCCTCTTTCAGTAATCTTTTACTATGCTTTCTAAATGCATAAAATGGGTATTAAGTAATATATATTATAATTCTCAAGGCGAATCCTTACACTTATATGAATACATCCAAAATAAAACTAACTTCTTGGTTATTTTCTGAATAAAGATGCCGATGTCTTAAATCGTACTTCTGACACCATGCCAGAAAATACATTATTTTTGAAAAGAATTAGAAAACAAGTTTGTTTCCATTTCCTACACCATATCACAGGAAGAGACAGCCAGCATCTCCCTTTTGAGAACACTGTCTGATTGCATTGGCATCTGAGCACACCAGATGTCCTTTTGGATACCCAGTGGCAATAAAAGTAAGATATTCGCCTGCTTTGAAAGACAAAAAGTAAAAAAAATAGGTCTCTCAAGTAGATAGTTTCAATATCTTTGAAAATATTTCTGTACATCAGAAATCTTTGAAATTTTTTGTGTCTCTAGATACAAGAGACCCCCCCAGGGTGGTTGTTCCCCAAGACTTCTACCACCTCTCCTGTCAGTGAAATATGATTTATGATGATGATAAATGATTACAATAGCACTTGAAGCCAAGCCACTTCTCTCTTTAATGGACAAGCCTTCCTATTCATCAAGTATGCAACTGTGTATACAATGCTATCAACAACTTTAGTGGAGTTGTTTATCTGCCTAGAACTAGATATAACTCTAAGCGATTAAATGAAGTAGATTTAAGACTCAAAATATGTATAAACCAGTCATACATTGAAATGGCAAAACTGTGCCTGAGCTGTATGGATCTCCTAGTGCTTCCTGAAGCTGCCATTTCCCATTGGATCTGTATAAAAATAAGATATGGGAACCTTAAATTGGACATTACTTCCAGCTCCCTTGCAAGCATCTCTCTCACTGTTTGACCGAGATTTTGCTTGCCTCTCTCCCTTACGTGCGCAGATTAATCTCTGACAAAAAGACTGCAAAGCATGAGAAACCTTCCCTTTTCTTCTAGTAAACGTGACAAAATTCCTCTTCTACCAAGAACAGCTGAGGTTACCTGAAATTGTTGACGGAGCTTTACCCTTCCTCAGTACAGTACTGCTCTTGGGAGCTGCTGAAGGAAATGGTATTCCCTACGAATTGCAAGCCTCTTTTCTCACAGACAGCAAAGCTTGGTTTACAGAAATGAGCTATGACATGAGGTAACCTTAGCAATGAATTACTCTAAGTTTTTCTCATCGGTGGATTTTTGTAAGTTTTCCTTTATGTATGGACAAGGTCACCCCTGTAGGGGATGAATAAGCAGAAATACTATGGAACAGCACCCACTGATTTAAATTAGAATTTAAATTAACGTAATCCATACTACCAAGATGGTTTAGTGTGGATAGCATATGCACTTTTTTTTTTTTTTTTTTTTAGTAATAGAAGGATGAGAAGGTGAATAGGAAACAACTCTTTACATTCCTTTCAGGTGCAAATTCAAGGCACAAAATGAAACTAGCTAATGGTAGATCCAAAACAAATGAAGTCTGGTGGTCCTTTACAAGACAGATCACTACCTGCAGAAGCCCGTCTTTTTTTGGAAATAGTGTTAAGCTAACAGGACTCCTAATCTAGTAAGCCTATTCTTCTCTGTGCTGTATGAAACCAACCTTTAAAGAAAATAGCATTATTAATTATAAGCCCCTTTGCAGCTCAAAACCTAATGTCAAGGCACACTTTCTTCCTTTTTTTTTTGTTTTCAAAGTATAATTATATATGAGGTTGATCAATTCCAGTTTCTAAGTAACTGACATTTAATTTCTTTTGTGTCTTCTGTATGGGTATCAATAGAGCATTCAGCTCTGATAAGTGTACCTCTTCAGACGTAGGGTGTTCTGAAATTTTGAGCTATATGAGGTACTTTAGACAGCTTGAATTTTAATAAGCACATTCTGCACAGGAGAGATGTGTACTTGATTTTGAAGTAATCAATTTTAAAGGAAAAGGTGAAATAGCTGTAAAGAAGGAAATTGTTGAATGTGTTAATTTGGTAAGTTCTTTGAAGGAAAGGAAGATATTCTGTGGGGTTTTTTTATATTTTAATTGAAATAATGAGAGACCAAGATCCATCCTTCCTCTTGAGTCTTCTGCCAGCTGTTGAGTGTTGTAGTACCAGTGAAGTTAACCCTTTCCCAGATAGTCAATGACAGCCTTTTGTGTGTGTGTGCATTTATTCTTTCGGCGTTATTGAAGTGGACAGCTGGGGGCAATGAGTCAGAATTTGTTTGAACCACAGATTTTGCAGCTTTTGTAAGAGGTTATCTGTAACAGTCCCTGAAGCTAAGGTATTTGAAAAATGTTCAAATAAGAGAGGCATCAATGGTCCCAAAAGACATCTGCCCTAGTAGTACCCAAACATGTAGTGATTCCTATTCAGAAGGGTACTACCTGACTCCACAGCTGTGCAGTAGCACTGCTTCTGACAGACATCTTCAATGAACACTATGAAAAATGTGTCTTAGGTGTGCTGCACAGGTTATGTAATTTAACTGAAGGCCCAGATGTATTCATGGAAGAAAAACATGCTAACTTCAAAGACACCAACTCTGGCTGAGAATGAGCCTGAATCAAAGTTTTTTGAAGGTAGGAAATGTATTTTGATGCTTCTGGTATCAAAAATTTCGTCAATGATATCATAGATGGTACCATGATTTCAGCGGGGATGGAGAGTTGGCTTTCTTGCCTTTCAAGGCCTTTTCTGCTCCTCACATTCCCCTGCCAGTGAGTAGGCTGGGAGTGCACAAAAAGTTGGGAGGGAAACAGACTCCAGTGGACCAAAGGAGTATTCCATGCCCTATGATGTCATGCTCAGTAAATAAAACTAGGGGAAGAAGGAGGATGGGGGGAGATGGTTGGAGTTACAGCATTTTGTCTTCCCAAGTAACCGTTACGCATGGTGGAGCCCTGCTTTTCTGGAGATGGCTGAACCATCTGCCTGCCGATGGGAAGCAGTGAATGAATTCCTTGTTTTGGTTTGCTTGTGTGTTCGGCTTTTGCTTTGCTTATTAAACTGTCTTTATCTGAACCCACGAGTTTTCTCACTTTTACTCTTCTGGTTCTCTTCCTCATCCTGCCATGGGGGGAGGCAGAGAGTGGCTGCATGGTCGTAGTTGCTGGCTGGGGTTAAATCTGGTTAAACCTGGATGGGTATCATATCGCAGATGAATACTATTCCAAAAAGCACATTAAATACATTACTGTACCAGGACCAAGTTTTGTTTTTCATTTTCCTGCTTTTCATTATGAAAGAAGAATGTTACATGACAGCTTTTTATATCACATTATCATGTCTGTAGCAGGTAGTGATCTCACTTGCACAAGTCACTACACAAGTTGATTCTTCACCAGCGTCATCTGACTTGTGTTTTGGGATAAATTCATACTCACTTTCTCCGCTATATATACTTAACCTGAAGGTTTCATCTCCTTGATAGGTGGCTTTGTCACAACTTTTTCTAAAACCTGATAAATAGAAGAGATACAATTTCATCACAGTTTTATCACTGCTTATGTCAGTGAAGACTATTTTAGTTGATAAGTCTGCTTTGAATAGAGCGAGACCTCTAATCATATTTGCTAATGCAGCGTTTCACACACACAATCAGTTAAACGTCTGTTTTTACAGTTTAATCATTAGCTATCAAATATATATGCATAGATGCTCTCATCTTCTCCAAAGCTTGAATCACACGCATTCAGAATCTTCACTTTTCCATAAAGAGTTAGCAGATAAAGAGATAGGTGAATTTGCAGCAAGTGTTTACAACAATCCTTTGCTTTTATTCATTTCATAGTATGCTTTTTTTTTTCAACAATCTTTGTTTAGTTGTTTTTCTCTCCCCAGATTTTGGGAATATTTCAGTAATGCTTAAGCTAAAAGTAAATGAAAACAAACCATAATTAAGCATGGCAAATGTTACACGTTCGTCAGAGAAATGAAGATAGCAAATTTTACAACAGATCGCTGTATAACGAGGGTCCTCATTAACATGTATAGACTAATACCCCGGAGATGCCACTAGGTTTTTGATATAGTAAACTGTATTGCAGTATTCGTATCACAACTTAAAAACCTGAGAGACTTTCTATAGAATGTTTTCCAGATAGTACTGCAAATACTAATAAAGAGTTTGGAAAGCTAAGTAAGTTTAAAGACAATGTTAATGAAGTTAGTGAGCGCAGAACTGATCACCCACAGCTGTGGCTGAGAGGAGTAGTTTTAGTCAGAAGTCAAGATCAGTGTTCTCTGCTTCATAGTCTCTAACAAAAACAAGGAGTTAAAATGATCAAACAGAGCAGACTGTGCATTTAGTTCAATTATAGGAGATTTCATGGCCTTATTTACAGAAAGCCAGTGTAAATTATACATAACCGAATTTAAAAGGGATCCAGCAAATCCTGGAAATACAGAGATTATTTTCTAGTATGAGTATGTTTTGAAAGTTGTATAGAGACCTCAGAATCAATTAGGAGTTGTACATGCAGTCCTAAAGCAATAGAAAAAAAATATGCTAAAGTCCAGAGCTAAATATCCTTTTGAAGAGTCACCTACTATTTAAAGTTCCATACCCTTTATTAAAACAGGACAGTTATCATCCCACAGTATTAATGTCTTTGACAGGTACCTTCACATCAAAGTCACTGCTGAAGTAGGCCAAAAAAAGAGTGAGCTTTTGCCTTGTACTTTAGTGATTGTGATTTTGCTTGATATTTATACAAAATAAAGAAAAAAAGGTAGTAGATCTTAAATTTTACGCTAATGATACCGATGTAAAATTTAAATTACTTGGATTCGAACCTTGCCTACCACACATTTTCTGTGTGATTTTAGGCAAGATGTTTAACTCTATATTATAACTCAACTAATAGTCATAGTGCTGTCTCACTGACTTCGATGGATTTTGGATCAGAACAATATCCTCAGCTGGTCTACTTTAGAGCAGCTTCACTTGAGTAAAAATGGTCTTCATCATGTGAGCATACCGCTGGTTTTGTGTTAGTAATCCTGCGCTGGAGCAATGATAAAAATACATCCCTTGTTTTGAAGGGGCAGTAAAATGTCATCCAGCAACATACAAATGCGATAAGAGACTCTACCTTCCCTTTTTCCTTCTTTGCACACAAATTAGAGAATGTGCCCGTGAGAAATTATCCACTAAAGTTGCTGTCTACTATTTTACAATAACATTCTAATTTTAAAAAAACATCTTTCCTAAACGAAAGTGCTCTTTTCTGATATTTCTGGTGATGTGGAAATTGGAGTTGGTTTATGTGCTCTCTCATCCTTTCAGCATTGTTGTTATGCAAGAGCTAATTTGTGTGGAAAAGAGAGAATTGATATTCTAGCCAGCTCATTAGGTGCAATTAAGAGAAAACCATCCCTCAGGGTCAATGAAAATCACTACCGGAGAAATAATCGTTCATGTTAGAGGGCTCTCTTCCCTTAAGTATAATAATGCTGTATTGCCCTGTATTCTTCATACACTTCTTGGGGTTCTATTAGAAACAACACACAATGAAAGAACACTCACTTTCTGTCCTGTCTTTTTAGTAGAAACTGTCTGCCACAGAGTGGAAGCCTACATTTAGAAACTTGATTTTCAAGTGTCACTTCAGTGGTTTTGTAATTCAACATTTTTTAAAGTTTTATTTTTAACGTAAGTTTCTGTGATAGAAAACAGAACATTAAAGAGTATAGTATAACGGCTGGATGAAGTTAATGACTGTGTATACAGAAAGATAAAATTTTGCAATATGGATAGTATTACAAAATACCTACTATAGTGCTGCTTGAAGCCATTCTTCTGAAATGATTCCTCAACACAAAATTATGAAAGTTATGCTGAGATTAGTTCTTTTGAGACTTGCAGTTCTCTTGCTTGTTTCAAGCACGGGACTATTTTGAAGCACACAAATGCAGGGGAAGAGCTTATGTATTTCTGGATATGCGGATCAGTCTACTCCATCCGTCCCTGAAGCTCTGACATTTGCCACAAGAGTCTATTTTTTCTTGGTTTTTTTTTTTTCAATCATATATTTAAAAACAGAACAAACACATTTTCGTCATTATGTTCAATATAGACTTGTTTGATATGATACGCTATCAAGTGTTTTGTCCAGTGTCTCTTAATTGGGCTGCAGCCATTTCCTCAAGGAGACTATTAAGAATTTAACAGATCTTAGTGTTAGTAAAACATTCCTAATTTTCATCCTAAATATTTCATTTGTTCTGTTTCACCATACTGCTTCTAAACTTGTCCTCTTAGACCTTTCTCAGTGGTGTCCACTGCTCTTTGGAAAAAAACGCTTTTTTTTTTCCTTTTTTTTTAATCATACAGAGCATGTATCTAACTTAAAATTCTTCCCTCCTTCATGTTGTAATACAGTGTTCCACAGAAGAATGACAGGTAACTTTACATAACTGAAAATAATTGCTGTGATATGTTAAATACCGAAGTATAATTACTATCTGAAGGCAACAAACCCCCTATTTGTTCAGTTGCTTCTTTGCAATTAAAGACCCGCTCTTTCCAGAACAGCAAGATGATTTAATTTGGTGAATAATAAAGAAAAACATTTGTAAATGACAGATTTATTTTTTCCTATTGATCAAAGTGGTAATTACTAGAGCAATTAACTTTTTGATCTCCATTAGGGTGCAAGTGCAATCAATACAAGTTAAAAGTGGCATGGTGTTATTTTTTTGCAATGAAATGGACTAGCAGTAGCTGTCAAGAAGTTTAGCAGTGAATCATGCTCTGTTACGCGTACAGAATCGTTCTGTCCTTTAGAAATGTATGCATGACAAGTACAGAAAATAGTAACATCATATCTAGAGAGAAGATACTATTTCTGGTGTCTGTCTATTAAAACTAAACCAATGGGTCTTCAGGTTCTGAACTTGTTCTTCAGGTAAGTCAGTTAACAGAATTTTACACAATTTGTGCATGGTAACATTTGACCTCAGTTTGCATTAATCAGTACCACTGTGCAAAAGCTAAGTTGTAGGATGAATATTTTATAAGGCCAAATATGTATTGTATGCAAGTGCTACATAAATTCACAATAGATTTATCTAGACAAGTAGCTTTAAAGGAGCGGTGTAATGAAAAAGAGAATGCTTTGCCCTATGTTATCCAAGACAAAGTTATTTAAATTTAATATCCTACTTTTGCTAGTTAGCATGACATTTAGTTTCATTGGCTCAGGCTATCACAGATTTTCTCCTTCTAAATCTAAATCTGGGATGTTCTAAAAACACTCAAACTAAAAAATGAGGAAAAAAACCCTCCATGCTCAGGGTAAATATGAACTATACTCACTTTTATTTTTTTGCTACCAAAAAATGGAGGTTCATTTTTTCAACTTGTTGAATATGTAGCCCTTTAGAGTAATACAGCAATATAGTCCACTGTAGGATCTTGTAGGTTCCTGAATCTTCTCATTCTGGCAGCACATAAAGTTGTACATAACTTATCCTAATTCTTTGCTTAAATCTGGACACATTTCCGTACTCCTGGTCTTATAGGAAGGCATTTCTAGATTATTCTTGCTCTTCTCATTAATTTTTTTTTTTCTAATTTTAGGTTACCGTTTAACTATAGATAATTTATATTCATTTGTTCTTGTGCCAGCATTGTCCATTAATGGAAGTATCTGAAATAGCTGAAAATCAATGATTTTCAGAATGAGGAAGAAATGTGAGCAGAATGCCTCATTCTGCTTCTTACGTTGTAATTGACAGATAAAGAGCAACAATATTATTCCTCATGACATGATATCCAATGGGATGGTCCATTATTGTTAACCTACGCATAAAAAAGTTAAACTTCAGCTAATAGGATATAAAAAAATAAAAAGCTAAATATAAAAATTACTTTTGAAGATCTAGGAAAAAAGTTTTTGAGCCAAACATCTTTTATTACCTCCAGGCAGCTGGGGAAATTTCCTAGTTAAAGTACCTGAAAATATAAATTGCTCTCTGATTATCACATATAACTTATTTGGAAACATAATATTGGCAAGATCTCTGATGCATTGATCGCTGTTTGTACACCTTATCTATAACTCAGGTGAAACTCATAGTGAAATTAACAGAAGGTTAGCACTTCATTGCAAGGTCATATAGAAGTTCAAGACAGGAAATGAGAACTATGATATTCAAATACAACCATAGAATGTATTTAGATAGGCAAAATAATTATTGAGACTGGAACGTGGTATTGTATAGTGGATCACTGAACTGATTTAGCTTTTGAAGTGTTTCTCTAAAATTCCATTTTTTTGTTTATTTTTAACCAAGTTCAGTTCACATCAAGGATAAAAACCCAGTATTTTGGACCAGTAGGAGATCAGTCAGGAACAAGAATAGGTGACTGAGACAAATGAGAGGGGGAGCTGGAATTCACGATATTTTTTGTCTGAAGTAAAAATTATTAAAGTACTAGAATGTAAGTTGGAAGCTTTATAGCTTTGAGAACTCAGACTACTCCACTTTAAGAGACCTTGTAGTCTTAAATAGACAAGAATGAGAAAGAGTGAAAAAGTTAACAGCAGCAATAGAAGTGAAAGCAATTCAGCCACAATCATTCAATAAATTACTGGCAAAATGAGGGATACAGATCTCACAACCACTAATGAGCCTTTCATTAAACCTAATTGTGTTTCAATTTATTTGTTTTAAATAAAACTCAGAGTTGAGCTATTTGTTGCTGTCAAAGATGTGCCTGTGTCCATTTCCAACTTTATTTTGGTTGAATTGCCTGAGCTTTATCTGTAAGTAGTTTGTGAAATGAATACCATGCTTCCCAAATAGAGATACTCAAAGAAACTAAAATACATATTCCTTGAGCTGCTGGTGTTGGTAAACAAAGGGATGTGGGGGGGAATTAAATGATGTATAAGGTCTGAATTGAAATGACTCCATAGTTGCTTAAACCTTTCTTGAGACAATTACATGTATGAATGAAATCACTGGGAATCTCAATACTGGGAAATGGTTTCAATATAAGAAAACAAACTTTAAAAATAAATCTTTTTTTTTTTTTTTAGTAACCAGGATGCTAAACTGTAAAATTCCTTACTATATACCTTGTTAACTACTTTGCTATCTGTATAACTGTTGCTGTACTGCTAAGCTTTGTATATTATAGTAAAGTAATGATGGAAAACAAACAGTAGAATAATAGTAGTAAGAAGATTATGTATTTACATGGTATTCTGTATATTTTCTTTCTGTGATACTTTGTGCGTGCCTATTGACTATTATGTACTATCAGGATTAGCACTATTAACATTTCATGAAGTCTTCAGTTCTCAAGAGATTAATGAACGAGTATCTAGGGAAAATGCTGAAATAGAGCAAGGAAAATTCATCTGGATGAATTGTATAGTACAGATGAATTCATCTGTAATGCTAGAGAGATAGCATATTTCTTCAACAAACAGTGTTTTGATTTGATATGGTATATATTATTGCTGGTTAAAGTTTACTGCTCTTATGTAATCATAGGTCAATGGGAGAACAGGTTTATTAATTGACGCATAAAACTCAGGGCAAGAAAAAAAAAATGGTAACATTTTTGTTTTCTTTGTGACTTCCAAGTGACTATGTTTCAGTAGTAACTGCTTTTTCCTCTCATAACCTGAAAAAGTTTCACAAAGATAAATCCTATTAATCTTCATATAAGCAATTCTGTACACCCACTTGCAAAACCAGTGAAGATTCTTTGATGTATATCACATTCATCCTTAAATAATGGCATAACATTGAATAATATGAAATTTTTGGTGACTTGGAGGGACTGTAGCTATGGATAAAGCACAGACCTAAGGCTTTTAGGTCTACTGCCAAAATGTTTCATGTAAGCCTGGCTTTTGTGTATCTGTGGAATAATTGTATGTTGGATATATGCAGTTACAGGGCAAATATCAGTCTATAAACAAATGATTTTCCAGACAATTTCAAAATAGAAAAGGTAGAAGACTTAGTGACTTGAGAGAGGAGCTTTTTGTGCATGCTTACAGTTTTCAACAATGGGGATTTTGCCAAGAAGCTAAAATGGTTGTCCTAAAGACAGTCATTAAATACTAATAAATAACTTAGAAGAACTCTGGTTTGATCTGATTCTGTGAAAACATGGATACTTATGAAGAAACTCTTTGAAAAGGGAGAAAGGTTGTGTTTGGTTGTTTTTTTTTCTCATCCAATAGTATCACTTGTGGCTTGTTGAAATAGACTCTGCATGGCAACAATTATTTGGTAAATCTGATTTTTTTCTACACGTTCATCTAAAAAAGTCTATAATTTTTATTCTGACTGGCCATTTCTCCTCAGTATGAAGTAGGTGATCACTTGAATTTTGAATCAGTTTACAAGAAGTGAATCTGGTTTTACTATCCCATAAAAATAACATTCTAAAGTTTTTATCTTTTCTTCTATTTATTATGGATAGCAAATTTAGAAAAAAAACCTGAGACTCTGTAGTTTGAATCACTATTTTGTTTTTGTTTTGAATTAGCCCTTGCCAAGAAAGATAAAGGGAATAGGTGGTTAAGTCAATAAAAAACACTACAATTTGTTTTCTTCCTCAGTTCCTGTGCCGGGATCAGTGATTGCTGATACTATCAAGAAGCCTATGAAAATACTTGTCCTGGAAAGATGTTAAGAGTGAGAAGATATTAATGTGAACTTTAGGCAGCGAAGAAGCTACAGAAAAATCAAAAGTTAGCCTTAATAAAACTGGAGCATTGTCTTATGAATTATTCTGTTACTGTAGCTTACTTCCACAAACCTTTGTCCTAGTTTCATCTGGGATAGAGTTAATTTTCTTCTGAGTAGCTGCTGTGTCTTGGATTAAGTTTGAGAATAATGTTGATAACACGTATTGTTTTATTTGTTGCTGAGTAATGCTTATATTAAGTCAAGGATTTTTTCGGCTTCCCATAGAAGCTGAGAGGGAGCACAGACAGGACGAGCTGGCCAGAGGAATATTCCGTAGCATAGAAGTTATGCCCAGTATATAAATAGGGGTTGGCGGGGGGGCACGACTCCACAATTGCTGCTTGGGGTGGGCTGGGCAGTCAGTAATCAGGTGCTGAGCAATTGCATCACATCACTTTTTTATTTAAATATACTTTTACCATTATTACCATTATTATTTTATCTTCCTTTACTGTTCTATTAAAAACTGTCTTTATCTCAATCCATGAGGTGGTTGTGTTTGGTTTTTTTTCCTTTTCCTCCCACTTTTCCTTATCCTGGGATGGGGACACAGGGGTTGGAGGGAGTGAACAGCTGCATGGTCCTAGTTGCCAGCTGGGGTTAAACCATGACAACCTTAACCTAATAACATTCCCTACTTCTCTTCCCCCCTGCTCCCAATTTTAGTTCCATTATAGAATATAGATGCTTGGTGTAAGAAACAGACAGAAAATTAATACATAGATGTATTTCCTTTCTTATATAGCCTGACTCTCATGTAATGCTTTTTATCAGTCTTTTTTACTCTTCCCACTTTTTGTTCCCTGTGCTCCCTTCTAAATGTATATAGGCTGGATGGAATTTAATAAAGTATTTTGTATTTATTAAAAGCATTTCAACCAATACACAATTAATTGAAATTCTTAAAGGTATGAACAGTCAGGCAAAAAGTCTTTATGCTACTTTTTGGGCTAGGAGTAGGAACTGCCCCTGAGAATTTACAATATGATTTCACGGAAGATTAGGAAATGTTTCTCTCTTAGGGTAGCCACGGTATCTGAATTCATCATACCCTCTATAAATTTAATGCAGGTATATCAGTCTTTTTGTTATTATTATCACTTTAAAAATGTAGTTGGTGATGGATTTAATACAATCTTCAATTTAATTATCCTAACAATGCAGTAGAAAAATAGGAAAGTTACATTGCCTTCATTTTGCCAACAGGAAACCAAAATGAAGAAAGTGTATGTCTTCTCCCATCCAAAATAATTATGATCTCAGTCAGTAAGTCTGTGATGTCATCCTGAGTACCACAATTGTAATTTACTCACTGCATTATCTATCACCTTGGAAGAGAAAGAAAAAAAAGACTGAATTTTCTTTGCTTTTGTTTTAAATTAAATAATAGCAGTTTTCCATTAGGAAAAAAAGGATGTTTCCATTGACCATGAATGAGCTTTGGATGAGACTTTGAAAGATGATTCTTATGTTCTCATACCTCATGGAAAATGAGATGGCTACTGCTGTTTTCATGCAGCATAAATACCGGTTTGCTTTAGCTTCTAGTTAAAGTGGTGCATAGGTAAGTACAAAAAATATTTCTTAACATGCAGTACTACTAAAGACAGCATGTTTGCCTTCTAAATGCTAATATAAATCCCTTGACAAAAGGCAGAATTTCAGCAACAGCGATAGTATCTCTCTCGTAAGAGATAAAATAGATAATGTACTGCAGTCTAGGCAGAATTTGTTTTTATACCAGATAAGCTATTTTGCACAAAGTTGAGCTAGCCATTTGTCCTAGTTTCAAATTATTTGCTTCACTTCAAATGCCTATCAGTAACAGATAATCACTTTCAACAATGAATGTTTCACACAGCATTTTTTCTGCCAAATAAATCCAAAGCCATATTAATTTGTTCTCGTTATAGTACATTTTCCTACTAGTATCAGAAAGTTAGTTAGGCATTTGCAGTTATACCAGCATTATGGTATACGAAAAGTTGTTCAAAAGGTGTACTCTAACAGACTATCATTGCATCAGCATCAGGTGCACTTAGTTCTAGATTATTTCAAAGGGTCTCATATGAACAAATAAACATCTGAAAATCACCAGTTACTAGCCAGCAGAACAAAAGACATCGCTAAATTGGCATGGGCTATGTTGGACAATGAATAGATCGTTTTTATTGCAGCAACGTGGGCTTCATTTTTACTTGCATTTGCCTTACACTTATCTTGACTTAACGGACGTCTCAAGAAAAAAGATACATAAGTCTTTATTTTACTCCATTTAGTGAAGCTTTCATTTCTTACAGGGGATAGTCTGAGATAGTTTCTTTACTGTGTATACACCCTATGTGTTCACATGGGGTACGTAATACTATCTCACCTGGAATAAATGTGGTAATTACCTGCTTGACCTCCTACAGGCTGTTTAAATTGGTAGATTTACTGTGTATCAGAGATTGCACAATCAAGAGCAGTGCCTTCTCTGGGGGGGGTGGTTTCAGTGAGAACCGATAAGGCCAAGTCAGCTGATGGGATCAACCCTTAGAAGGTGGCCTCATTCAATTTGAGCATTACCTAATTAAGTAAAGGAAAATTGAAGGGCAAAAAATTGAGGACTACGTTAATGAAGCAATTGTTTATCTCGAGCACTCGTGCTATGAAAAACTAATTTCTGGAGAGAGGACTTGGTAGATAATTCTGTAACAACCGTAAATTTATCCTTTATATAGCTAGTCTAAATATAGCAGGGACTAATAATGACTAAACGGCTATCAATAGTTCCTGTTAAATGAATTGTGCAAGAACGAAGAGTACTGTGATGTCCCCCTCCATCTTCGTCATGGACAGAGGAGTTCTATTCCTTAAGACTGACGATCTACCATTTTTAGAGTATCATTTTCATTGCTGTTTCAAAACATAATATGCAAATAGAGAGTTTTGTCTCTTCCCTCTTGTAGGTTGTATTTATCACAAAATTAGATGGTATTGTTTCTATAGCACGTAATAAGTAATAAGATAATAATATTAACTCATGTTTCCCACAGTGAAATGTATGGGTAGCATTCTCTTCTAACAGATTAAATTCTCACAGTAAAAGCAGCAATATTCAAACATGCTGAGAAGGAATATAAAAGAGATCATTTCTATTTATTATTCTTTGTGTGTAATCAATCAAAACTAGCAAACACAGCAAAAATGGCCAACTTAGTGTCAGTGTCATGTAATTGGGAAATGCTTGGTGAATGAAGAAAGATACAAACATTCCCCCTTATACTGTAATCAGACTGTTTTGACGGTGAGCCCTACATGTATGGAAAAGGATAAATAGATGAAAAATGTGTTTTATCCTGGGCCTTTTCCATGTGGCATTATTAGTATTCTGTCAGTAAATAGCCCTTACATTTTAATACCGGTCTGGGTTCTATAGCAGCATTCTTTTACCTTTATTTCCACAATAGTTTTTCAACAAAGTTATTAACATTAAGACACATTTCATTATCATGAAGTTACATAGGTTTTCATCTTTGGAATAATGAATGTGCTGCTTGAGTTTAGTGGGGTTTTTTAACAGTTTGTCACTGTCTTGTATCTAATAGAAAAAGAACTGTTATGTTCTAGCTCAAAATGCTGGAGCTACCATATACAACTTTGCTGTCTGTAATACTGTCTAGGGATTTATTATATAGCACTCAAGATACCCACCAGTTCTTAAGAAGCAGAAGTGAACATGTTAAGAATATGGGAATCAAACATGCCACTGGAGAAAGGGAAGAGCTGCCAACTCCCTTGCTACTGCAGAGGTCATTACGAGTCTTCCCTGCATTTCTTTGTACTCTATTCGATGTGTAAAAAACTGAACAGGAGGCTTATACTGGGTGTAAACGCAGGTTGGTAATAGAATTTTCAGTAAACAATTGTCCAGGGTGAAAATGCTTACATTATGCCACTGGCTTACTGAGCTACGGTGGTGGCTGCTTGTCATGGTTTCGGCTGGGATGGAGTTAACTTTTTTGCTGGCAGCTGGTGTGGTGCTGTGTTTTGGATTTGGGATGGGGGTGGTGTCGATGGTTGTTGCTAAGCAGTCAAGGCCTTTTCTGCTCCTCATACTGCCCCACCAGTGAGTTGGCTGCACAGAAAGTTGGGAGGCAATACAGCTGGGGCAGCTTGACCCCAACTGACCAAAGGAATATGTCTTCCCAAGTAACTGTAACACGTGATGGAGCCCTGCTTTCCTGCCTGCTGATGGGAAGCGGTGAGTGAATTCCTTGTTTTGCTTTTTCCAATTCTTCTCCCCATCCCACTGCAGGGTGGAGAAGTGACCAAGTGGCTGCATGATTGTAGTTGCCAGCGGGGGTTAAACCATGACACCACCCTTTACAGTCTGTCTCAAAGGCAGTGATTCTTTAAGGGCTCACAAATACCATCAGGAAAAGGGAGCGAGCACGCTCTGAGTAAGATTATCTAAAGAAAATAAATGAATAAGGTTCTTAGGGCTCAAATGTGTACTTTGCGTGAACAAGAATAACATGGATTTTTGTGGTTTATTCCTGTGTTCAGACAGTATTTAGTACTGGGACTAACAAGAATTGATGAATTTTGTCATGCTCTTCAGAGCCTGAGTTATGGGAGGTGACATGACCGAGAGTTATGCTTGTTTTATGTGGCCTACAGGCTTTATGAAGGATGGCATAATGTATTTTAGTCACATATCTATAATATGATTGTAAAATACTAGTTATGGATGTATTCCTTGTGAGAAAAACTTGTATAGACGCCATGAGGGGAGGATTATTGTTTATTGCTAGAGCTAGTAGCAAGTATGTTAAATAAATCAGAAGCCCATTATACCAGTGCATTACTGCCACAAACACTCGATTGAAGTTTATTTTTTTCTGAATGGTATGATTGTTGACATCAAGATATTTTCTTATTGCTTATGCAGTGAATTCCACTCCTTCACCTTCAGGAACAGCTGCAGAATCCCCAGGGCATTATGTCATCTTCTGACCAGGGACAAGGCTGAGAGCGGAGGTCTACAACTCTGAGCACACTTTATAGGGCTGGGACATGGCGGTGCCAGAAGCAATGGTAGGAAAGAATTTCTTCCATCCTCACAGAGTCTTCCTTTTGTCCTGCTTGCTAAAGCAGCCGAAACCAAGGCACAAAGAGGGGACATCTCTCGCCCTGTCTTACAAAGCTGTCCACACTGCTCTATCCTACAAAGGGCTCCCCTTATTCCTCCATAGTAAGGGGAGGGTGTTGGCCCCGTGGTATCCACCCTCATTACAGGGCTGTCATGCTGGCTGGCATGCCAACAGCATGAAGCCCCTAAAGCAGGGAGCCAGACTCTGACAAGAAGGTCCGCTCTGGGGTCGAGGTTGCAAGAGGCTCCACGCATCTTCCCCACAAAGCTGAATCTTGTGACACAAACCCTCACAGGCAGGGGCAGGCTTTGAAGCCGGCTGACAGAGAGCACCGTTGCCTCACAGACCTGAACTCTTCTTACAGGGAGGTCAAGGTGCTGTCTGCACAAAAAAAAAAGAGCTGCTCCACTGTCCCATGAGCACAAGCATTGTGAAATACCTCCTCTGCAGAGGGCATCCACGCTCTGCACGGCGCTGCACTGCAGCAGGGCACGAAGCCACAGGGTAAGTGTCCCACCCAAGAAACCTCAGTAATATGAACAATCCCCATGTGACTCACCCTCCTTACAGGGCTATCACTTTCAGTAGCCCACAGGCTGGAAGCAGAGAGAATAGAACCTGGAGCCCTGTCTGCAGTGAGGTTGCCTGGATCAAGGTAACAAAGCTAACCTCCTCCCAGCCACTCCCAAATGCCCTGGGACTGGGATCCCTTTGCTTAACTTACTAGCCACTGCTTATAATGACCCAGCCTCCATGGAGGGAAGCTGCCCAGCTGCCTTGATGAGAGCTGTGGCTGCAGAATTCAAGTTGGTGTTGAGGGTGGTGCTCTGGGCGTGTTCAGCTGGGCAGGAAAAGCAGTGGTGGAAGAAGTTTCAATCCTGCTTACAGGGGGCTTGCTCTGCACTGGATCAGCATCATCATGCTGGGACCCCAGGGCACAGGCCAGTCCCTAAATTACAGGGCAGCCCTTATCCCAACGGGTAGAGAAGGCTCCTTTGACCAGATTTAAGAGGTGCCCGCTTTAGGCAGGCTGTCAGCCAGGCAGAAAGCTGCAGAGACCTGGACCCTCCCTATGGGCAGGTCATTGTCCAGGTGGAGGGGGTCAATAAGCACTACCTTCCCCAAGGGCAACAGGAATGACTCTCAACAGCCGGGCAGTGGAGCACAGTGGCAAAAGGCCGCCCAAAGAGCCAGGGCCCTAGCCCTGAAAGGCCAGGGCAGGAGTCACCTACATGCTTACAGGGGACTGTTCCAACCACCTTCAGCTGAGCACAGGGGATGCACAGCACCCTGAGCACAAGGGAAGTCACCCAGGCTGCTCAGCGTTAGCACCTAGCCCTCCACAGTGGGAGGGTCCATCCCGCACCCACAGGAAGGGCTGGCCATCCTATCCTGGCTCCAGAACAGTGTATATTAAGGAGCCCATGTAGAAACCTTGACGCCATTGGCAGTGGCAGAGCAGTCACAGCAAGGCAAAAAGCAGTACAAAATCCTGGACTGCCCCTGCGTGTGGCAGCAGTTCCTCCACCTGCCCCTTACTTATGGGTGCAGGGGTCGTTGCTGGCTAAAGCAGCAGGCTGCAGCACCACAGCCCCTGAGCCCTGCCTACAGGGCACTCGGTCTGGTCCAGGTTCACAAAGGGCTCTGTGGCATGTTACAGGTGCCTTGCTTACAGTGTTTGCACACTGACCAAGCTCTCAGGACAGGCCGCCACACGGGCAGAGGTCGTGAGGCCCTGACTACAGGGAGGTCCCATTGCACAGACTATTACAAAGCTGCCAAGGTCTCTCCCACAGGAAGAAGGGGCAAGCCTGAACTCTCCCTCTGTTCGGCTTGTGAGGCAGGACCTATCTGCTAGCACATAGGGTTCTTCGCCCTGTGTTGGGAAGGCTCATTTTTCTATACTGTAGCGATTTGGAAACCCAATCAAAAGAAGCTCACATGTGCAGCCAGACACGTGCACACACAGGCAGCCGCAAGCACACATAACTAAAAGGCCTTCCCAGCAGAGGGAGAGGAGCCAAGGCAGCCAGTGTCAAGGCACTCTTGCTGACAAGCAGGAGGATGAGGTCAGACCTGTGACAAGGTGACATGGAGGGTAGGCTGCCCATGATGCCCACAGGGAGCTCCACAGGTTGCCCACTGGCCACCGCTGTGAAACGTGCCACTTCGTACAGGGTGCTCACGCTGGCCACAGGGCCAGCAGGCAGGAAGCTGTGGGGGTAAGGGCTCTACCCTGCTCACAGGGCAGGCAATGGGTTCCAGAGAGCTCAATGTCTCCCTCCACTGAGGACAAAGTGACATTCATTCTCCTTACAGGGTTCTCACGCTCCCCAGGCAGCACCAGGAGAGACAAAGCAAAGGCCAAAAAGGCCAAAACCAGGCCAAGACCCCGGCCCTGATTACAGGGTGGGTCACAGGTAGGACACCAGTGGGGCCAGCCACACTCTTATGTGACTTGTACCCAGAGTGCCATTCTCATTTCTTCTTCTTCTTTTTGCTCTGCTTTCTTACAAATTTTCTTTCTGTCTCGGCCCTATATTTTTTTCTTGTTCTGTAAGGATACAAAATAATAAACGTTTTAAGTTGGAAGCTTAGGGCTTACTTTCTCAATTTGTTTAGGAATTACAGCTTTTGTTAAGTATAATTCAAAATTCTTGTCCCCAGCTGGTCTGAAAAGTCTGATGAGATTGTTTTCTTTCCTTGATGCAGCATTATTTTTTTAAATTGTTTCAAACAATGAAGTATGGCCCTTGATTCAGCTCTAATATATTTTAGCTAGCACCTAGTTAGAACTGTCAGTAGTAGCCAAGAAAGCTGCTTTGGCTTTCCTACTGAAAAGGTCGTCCTCTGTCCTGCTTTTTACACTTACCAGCTTAGACCTGTCCCTTCACACGCTAACTTATATTTTCTTTCCTCTTTCTAGCAAAGATT
Organism: Larus michahellis; assembly: GCF_964199755.1. NCBI lineage: Eukaryota > Metazoa > Chordata > Aves > Charadriiformes > Laridae > Larus > Larus michahellis. The sequence goes on along the minus strand of NC_133902.1, from coordinate 22,927,232 downwards.
TTCCTCAGCGTTTTGCTTGTACTCATACTGTTCTTCCTTCAAGGGCTACCTGTTCCAGGCTACCCCTGGAGGTAGTAATGGATCAGAGGATCCATTAGATTTCTTATATAATACTTCAGATCTTTTTGCCCAGTGAATCAGCTGGTATACTCTTTTTATCAATTATGTACTAGTTGTCACCCAAAATGCTTTTGCAGTCCTCAGATAACTCAGTATTTCCTGCCTAAATACAGCAGTGCCACCTCAGCTTCTCCTGCTCAAGACGTTCTGCTCGCTGCACAGAGGTACCTCAGGGATTTCTGCTCAAACTCCTCTGCTCACCCTGCTGAGGAAACTCAGGCCTTCCTGCCCAGACCCTTCAGCTCTCCTCACTGATGTACCTCAGGGCTTCATCCAAATTATTCTGCTCTCCTTGCTGAGGTAAATCATAGCTTCCCGCCCAAACATTTCTGCTGTCCTTTCAGAGGTACCTTGGGGCTTCTCACTGAGTCTCCTCTGCTCTCCTTGCTGAGGTACCTCAGTGCTACATGCCAAACCTTTCTGCGGTCCTGACGAAGTACCTCAGTACTTTCTCAAATTCCTCTGCTGTCCCTGCTGAGATGCCTCAGCACTTCTTTCTCAAATTCCTCTGCTGTCCCTGCTGAGATGCCTCAGCTCTTCCCAGCAAAACACTCGAACTGCTTTCATCAAACCATCATTTCACCCTCGTGCTGTACCCCCTCAGCGTTTCCTAGTGTTGTGGTTTAGCCCCAGACCGTGACAAAGAACCACGTGGCTGCTCGCTCCCACACCACCCCCCAGCCATGGGACTGGGGGGAGAATTGGAAGAAAAAGGCAAAACTCATGGGTTGAGATAAAGGCAGTTTAAGAGAACAGTGAAGGAAAGAGGAAAACAACGACAATAATACTGATAGAGGAATTTACAAAACACAGCTGCCCAACAGCTCCCCGGCTGTGTCTCGGGCACAGTGTCACGTGGCATCAAATACCTCTTTGGCTAGTTTGGGTCAGTCATCAAATACCTCTTTGGCTAGTTTGGGTCAGCCGACCCTCAGGTGTCTCACACCACCCCCCCACACACTCCCCCAGCTCCTTGTGAAAATTAACCCTGTTCCCGCCAGAACCAGTGCACCTGCCTAGACATAGGAATTGTCCTTGCAAAAGTACTCCTGCTTTACTTGCAGAGGTTCCTCAGGATTTCCCAAATGACCCTTTCTGCTGTCCCTGTTCAGGCACCTCAGTGCTTCCGTCTCAAATCCCGCTGCTGACCTTGCTGAGTTACTTCAGGACTTCCTGCTCAACTGCTCTGCTCTCCTTCCTGAGGTAGTTTCCTGCCAAAACACAGAGGAATTATTCCTATGATAGTATCTTCAGGCTTCCCACCCAAACCTTTCTGCTGTCCTTCCTGAGGTACCTCAAGGCTTCCCACTCAAAATCCTCTGCGCTCCTCACTCAGGTACCTGCTGAAACTGGTAAGTCTATATGCTGCCCTAGAGGATGGTGTGAAAATCTCGTTTAGTTTCTTGTCATTTTCTTCAGCATTTTCATCAAAATGAGCATTATGCTTCTACTTTGATTTTCAGGCACATATGCAAAGGTCTTCACTTGTCTCCAGAGTCAAGATTCTAGCAAGAAAATTACTAAACAGTAATTCACTCCAAAGCAAGCAAACACAAATGAGTGTATTATTAGCACATCTGCAATTTTATCATTAGTATTATCATAATCATTATTTGCTGACCAACAGGAAAGGGAAAAAAAGAAAAAAAAAAAGAAGTTCCAGGTATTATTTCTTCCTTGGTGTGACTTAAGTTAGGATTGTTGGGTGTTATTGAACTAGTTTTCAACTTTCAGTAATCTGACTCACCTTTCCTAAAAGTACAGTCTCCACTCACCTGGCAGTGTATGCTCCCTGGCACATTCAGAGAAGCATAAATAGATGTTTTGTTTTCCCAAATTGAAAGTATTTTTATTTGTGAACATGGAAAGCAAAGCCCGTGTTCAGAACCAAAGAACCCATGAATGTTATCTTGTTTGCAGACTGGACAAGAGGACATCGGGTGAAAGCAGAGAAGGGAGCGGGGCAAAACAATTGTGTCCCTCATGTCACCTCAGATATTTTGGAGATCACCCTGAATAGGCAGGAGAAAAAATCAAGCCCAGGGTCAGTGATAAAAATGTAGAAACCAAGAAGCGCTAAAAGGAGTTTCAATACATAGTTCAAGAATTGGCTGAATTTCGTTCTACTGCAGGGTATTTAACTACCTCTGGAATACTCCTCCACCAAACTGCTTCTGAGCAGAGCTGGCCCGTAACACAGAGCAATAACAGAATGTGCTTTGAACATTGTAAACAACCATAACACATTGTGAGAATACCACCTATGTAGTGGAGCCAAACTGACTGCAACTATTAAAATAATGACATGCTATTAGAGCTCCAAGATACGTATGAAATCCAATCATCAGAGTACTTGTGTAATTAACACTTCAGTTGTTCATCAGATGTTTGAGTGCTCTAGTCCACTGTGCTAAATGGTGCCACCTGAAACGCATTTGCAAGAAGCAGCTTGTTGCTGTGTCATGGTCAGGATCACACTGCTGTGATGATTGCTTTGTTGATATTCATGTCAGGCGAACTAATTACGGCTCACAGAAACTCAGAAAACAATAACATGAAATCAAGCTGAGCCACATAAAGTTCCGTGTAACTGTTTTTGTATTCTTTGTTCTGTGTAAAGTACACCACCTTCCTGGAGGTGTCAAAACATGTAGCAGTTTTATTCTGTCATTGAAAACCTTGATTCTTTGAAAAATAACCCTTAATCCTGTGAGAAAGGGACCTCTGTCTTACCTTTTTTTCACATATTCTATCATTTGGTCCCTTCAGTTTGAAGAGCGTGACAGCCTACGTCTAAGCCACTACTTCTGTGACTGGGTAGGCTTTGACTATTGACCTGTAGTCATCCATGGCTAGGTGTTAGCCCCCTCAGAGGGAGACACTTCCAGCCTCTGGAGGAAGATGTGTACTGTCAGCCTCCTTGCACCAGACTGCACAAGTACATCCAGCGTATCTCTAACGCTTTCTGCTTTCCTCTTCTCTTGCCAGCTCTAAGACAGTTACAATGGTTTGCGTGACTCTCCTGTGTTCATGCTTGCCTCTCTACAATTTTTTTTGAGCCTCATGTCTGAAGAGCTGGGATAAGGCACGTGGCATCAACGTTAGGAGCCTGCACCGCCACCAAAGGGAAAGTGTAAGCTGCGCCAACGCGCCCATACTGACTCGAAAAGAAGGGCAGTTTTCTTAGCTCAAGTGGTACAGTTTAAGCAATTGGTGATCCTCTAAAATTCAGGGCAGCTCACCCGCCTGCCCACAGGTAACAGGCGAGTGGCCGTTGGTTGCGCGGGCTGCAGCCTGGCGCGTGGGAGGCCTGCCAGTCAGGGCAGGTGTGGCGGCAGGCGGGATCGGGCTGAAGTGTTTGTACCCCGACCCGCTGTGAAAATCTTTCGGCAGACCCAAAAGGGAGTGCTTTCAGAAATACTGCATTTAACTGCTGAAAAGAGGGTTTGTTTTGTGTTTTCTGTGTGGTTTTGTGTTTTGGTGTGGGGTTTTTTTGTGGTTTTTCTTTGTTGTTGTTGGGTTTTTTCTTTAATTTAACTTTAAAATGTGGGTTGCTTTAAGTTCAGTAGTCTTCCTTTCAGGCTAATACAGTATTACAGAAGGAGCAGGGCCAAAGGAAGTTCTACCTAAACATGAGGAGGAACTTCTTTGCCCTGAGGGTGGCAGAGCACTGGAACAGGCTACCCAGAGAGGTGGTGGAGTCTCTGTCTCTGGAGACATTCAAAACCCGTCTGGATGCGTTCCTGTGTAACCTGCTCTGGGTGACCCTGCTGTGGCAAGGGAGTTGGACTAGATGATCTCCAGAGGTCCCTTCCAACCCTATGATTCTAGGAGTGATTTATCACTATTGTGATCAACCTTTTACTAAGTGTGTAGAAAAGGTAGTAGTTTACTCACCCATTTGAAGCTGTCTAAAAATGTTGGGTTTGCTGTTACATTACAGATGGTTTTCAGAAGAGCAGTCCTGTCCATCACTTAACACATGCTGGTGGAGGAGCGTCTGAAATACTGGAACAGTCACAGCTGATGGGCAGATGGAAGCTGCAGGTATTGCACGTGCTGTGCTCATTTTCAGGTCAGGTTTGCATGGAAACAGGGGCTTTCTGAAATGTTGGAAATGTTAGGGCCAACTTACAGTGCCATTCTCTTAGACAGGCTTTGTTAGCTGTGCTCAGTGACTTAGCTGATGAGGTTAGTAGGCACAAGATTTTTTTAATAATTTGAAGATGTAGTGTATGCTGCATCCTGATAGGAGAGAGAGCAGAATTGTGTATGGTTGGGAATTACTGAATTCTGTAATTACTGAAACAACGTCTATGTTCTGCTTTGTAGCTCATGAAAGCTATTAGCTTCTTTGTGGCAGGAGGGGAAGGAAAGGGATGTTTTCATTAGTTGGTGTAAACACTAGATGCCAGGACCACAAAGTGCTTTTTGGGTATTGCAACTAGAACATATGTATTGCAGGAGAGATAAGGGACGGTAAAGGTCAAACAGGTCTGCTCTGTGCCTCTCTAGATATCATCACAGTGTGTTATGAATAAATTAGAGTAGTAGCATCTGTTTGCCGTGCATGTAAACTGCTAAATAAACTTGAAGATAAGAAAAAAATGCTTCTGCTTCCACTGGGTCTGCTTTGAGTATGAAAGCACCTTTTTGTCTAGGTGTCGATATCATGAATTAAAAATATCATGAATAAAAAAAAATGCAAAAGGAAAAAATAACCCACATGAAAATTTGAACAATGTTAAATATGCTGTCGGGAGCACTTCTAGTATGTTACTTCTGTGTACACAGTGCTTCAATAGCCTGATCTCAGTCTGGGTTAATGGGAAATGATAGAATGAAGGAAAATTTCAGCTACACCATCAGACACAACGTAAGAGGCAGTTTTATTCCCTACCTAGTTCTGGAAGACTAGATGCAAATGGTAAGTGCATTTAACAGAACTGTGCATTGAATATGGTTAATCATTAGAATGGAACAGAGGATTTACTACTTTCCAAGCCTCGTAGTAAAACCATTCATAGAATATTGACCAGGCAATGTGTTTAAGGTTCAGGATTTTCTTTCCTGTGGCACTAGTAGGTCACAAGGCAGCCCGTGAAAGTCGCTTTCCCTCCAGGCTAACCTCTGAAAGTCACTGCTTCTCAACTTTCTGTTGTACGTTGCGGTTACTGATGAGCAAATGACAGACTGATGGAAGTACTTCTAGGAATTTCCTCCAAATGATATGATGGAATTAGATGATGACAACAGATTTCTGATGGATTCTGATGAACAGAGTTGTTAAAGGGTAAGTATCACACAGTGGTTGTTCCTTTGTCTATCTCTCTAGGAATAGAATAGGCTGCATAAGCAGTGTGTATGTCTTCTCCTGCTGTAAAAATACATACAAATTGATAAACATTGATTTCATTGCTTCTGACCAACCCTAAGTATATGGATCGAGCCATTATTTTGCTCTCCCTCTCTGGAATATTATTCATTTGAGACTCTAAAGCTTTGGAAATTTAGGTATCGTGTCTTGTTTTCTCCAAAATGTTAGGCATGGCCAGACTGACCAAAACGTGATATTCGTAGAGTAGAAGGAAAAGAGAATATGATTTTTCAACAGGTGTTATCAGGCTACATTTTGCTCTTTTAAAAATTTTAGCCTTTCTTGTACTTCTGTATTATACGGCTTTGCTATTAACAGACATGATTGTGGTCCTTAAATTGATTTCAGAAGAGACTTCAAAATTCAGTCTGAGATTAGCACATTAGATAGAATTAAAATCTTCCCAAATTGTATCTGAACGAATAAATTCAATTTCTGCATTTGGTAAAATAATTCTGTAATGAACAGTATCATTTTTGTTCTGCAAGTAGTTAGTAGAATGGTGAAACTTTGCAGAAGATTCATTTTCAAGCAGTCTGTCTTGGAAACATGGCCTATTTTTTCTTACAGTCACTTTGGTGTTCCCATACCTAAGTAATGAGCTTTCAATTCCAAAACATCTGGTCTTTACATGTGTCACTTTATACATACCGTGAATAACATCATGAGCCAATCTGAACTTTGGAAAAAAAGCAGCACATCTTTTATATCTTACTTTACTTTAAAGATACTTTATATCTTTAACTTCACGTGCTTTGTTAATAAATACACAGTAGTGGTTCTGTCATGGTTTGCGAGCTGTTTGCCATTGCTGATACAGATTTCTTGACTGAGCAGCTGATGACTTGTATCCAGCACGTGTGTAGGTAGGGTAGCAGGAGGACTGATGAAAGGAGTATGATTTATGGTTTTTGTTGCTGATCATGGTCATGTAGGAACTCTTTAGAATGGGGATATGCAGAAGAGCTAGGTGAGTGTTTCAGGATATTTCTGAAAGCGATAAGGGAAAAAACGTACTGGTATAGTTACTGTGCTAGAGGGAAAAGGAAGGTGAGAAAGGCATGTTTCCTGCTCATTTTCAGCTGCGATTACATTTAAAACAGGGGTGTTTTCTTTGTTTTTCAGTGTTTTGTTTAAAAGATTTTATAGTGGCAGATGAGGGCTTGCAAGGTTGAGAATTAGGTGTTAACTAAAAGTAAATGGAAAACCAAGATACACTGTGAAGAAGGAAACTGAAAATGAAACTGTTGTTGCAGTGGAGCCAGCACAGCAACTCACTGTCACCAAAAGGGGAGGGGCCCTACTCCTTTGTTCCCTCACATATCCACCTGGGTATGTGATCACATCCCCTTTCTACAAACACACTTGTTGATTACTGAGTATTAGTGAGTTGAGTGAGAGGCACAGGAGGGTGCAACATCCCCCGAAGAAAGCATGCATCAAGTTGTCAGGAAGCAGAAAAGGCAGGTGGTTCCACAAAGGAAGAGAAACCAGGAGCCAAGCACAATAAGGCAGGCAAGGGCAGTGACCTCACCAGTGTCATCCCACAGTATGAGAGTAAGGCAAGCTGCGGTAACGGCAGCCAGGGTCAGCTAAGAGTCCAGATCATCAGACAAGTCTGTGGTGATGAGGCAGGTGGCAAGGTCAAGCTGGGAAGTCAAGTCAGCAAGATCAGGTCTGGAGAGAATAACCAGGGTCAGATAAAGCCCAGGCAAGTTGCATAGTGATGAGGTGGATCTGAGGTCAAGAGAGAAGCCAGTGTTTGGGTTGGGATCAATGACTGGGAACAGGCATGGCTGCAACGCTGCTGCAGTGTAGCTGAGGTGGAGGCCAAGGGTAAGAGCTTCAGCTTTAACGCAGCTCTCGAGGGAGAAGGGCGACCCTCACTGAGGCTTGTATCTTCTGTATGAAGATCCAAGAATAAAAACTGGTTTTCCAGTACCGATGTGTAATCGGTCCTTAGAAGTTTTGAAACACTGTGTTAACAGAGCTGTGATCTTGACTTGTTCTTTGACAATACAAGCTAACCAAGACTTAAACTCTAGGTTCTGATCTATGTATAGCATACGGTAAGAATAATAACTTGCCTCACTTCTCTCCAGTACCAAGCAGCTTCAGGAGACATTGAAAAAGAAGGTAGTGAATGAAATAACCTATCTGAGCTGTCTGCAGTAAGAATTTGACAAATGAGAACGCTAGTTCTTTTGTAATTGGAAAAACAGTGGGAGATTAGATAAAGTTTCACCTTCAGTGCTGGTGGCTCGAATCTGTTTGTAGTTACTTTCTTGCTTCCCCTCAGCTTCTCAGATGAATGGCTACATGTGTGCCACCTGTTCTCTTTTCCCGCCCTAAATATATAGGGAAATACAAAAAGGTATCACACTGTCAAAGACAAGTAGGAAATACAATGAGCCAAATGAGAAGTAGAACTAGTCATTCATGTTAGATGTGATATTTGGAAGTGGAGTCAAGTCAGAAAAAGGATAATTTATAAACAGCTAATTAAATGAGACAATTAAGCGATTAACTCAACCTCCTCTAGGTCTCTCAAGATGTGTTTGTGAACTCTCAGAGGTGGATATCTATGCCAGTTTACCACAAATATTTGAATGCTTATTGATTGTCTTGTCTATTTATATAATTCACGTAACCAAATGGGTTTTTTTGCAGATATTAAGCAGGGCCAATTTTTGCATTTGACTTTTTAGGGTGTATTTGGAACGTGTAGCTGTCAGTTCATAGTTGGCTTATGTGCTAAACTGATAAAAAAGGTTATTGAACCAGGTTTGCAACCTATCACAGAATCATAGAATATTTTGAGTTGGAAGGGACCTTAAAGATCATCGTGTTCCAACCCCCCTGCCATGGGCAGCGACACCTCCCACTAGACCAGGCTGCTCAAAGCCCCATCCAGCCTGGCCTTGAACACTTCCAGGGATGGGGCAGCCACAACATCTCTGAGCAACCTGTACCAGTGTCTCACCACCGTCACAGTAATGAATTTCACAGAATCACAGAACGGTTTGTGTTGGGACCTCAAAGATCATCTAGTTCCAGCCGCCCTGCTGTGGGCAGGGACACCTCCCACTAGACCAGGCTGCTCAAAGCCTCATTCCTAATATCCAATCTATATCTCCCCTCTTTCAGTTTAAAACTGCTACCCCTCATCCTATCACTACACTCCCTGATAAAGAGTCCCTCCCCATTTTTCCCGTCAGCCCACTTTAAGGACTGGAAGGCTGCTATGAGATCTCCCTTTTCTTCTCCAGGCTGACAAACCCCAACTCTCTCAGCCTGTCCTCACAGGAGAGGCGCTCCAGCCCTCTGATCGTTTTTGTCCCCTCCTATATAAATTAACATTTATTTTTGCTAATTTGCACTCATATCAAAGGAGCCAGATTGATTTGTCCCAAACCATTAGTCACAATTGGATCATATGAATGGCCAAAATTACCTTTCTGTCTACACTGGTTGATAAAAGGTCCTGTTTAAATACATCCAAAATTGCAGGGGACAGTGCCATTAAGAAAAACATTATGACCCAAATTCAGGTTCATACAAGTAGAGGTAAAGTGACACCACAGTAAATACTGACTCACAGTTGAGGGAATTCACCATTCAATTTCAAACTTGTTATGTTCTGTAGCTCTCAAAAAATTATACATATAGCGCCTTACCCTGTGTAGGTACGGTATAATCACACAACCGGCCAGGTGGTATACTGATTAATTTGCTAAATCTCCAAGTTGGGGAAATCCTGAAATATACCTAATGTAAAATGAACCGGTCAAGTTCAACTGTGTCTTTTTGAGTCAGTAGGGCTTAAAATTTACTTTGTTTTGGAATGTTTTGGTTTAGTTTTTCTGCTTTTAGTGAAAATATCGAGCTACTGTCTCAATTAATACATATAGATCATTACAAATGTCTGCATTTTGATGCAGACGTTTGCTGTCTGCCTATGGAATGATTGATCCGTGCCACAGCATTCATTAGCGCTATACCTGTACAATCTGAGTTTTGAAGTCCTTTCCTAATGACTTCAATTAATCTAAATGTTGTCAAATAATGCTCCTCTATATAATCCAATGATCCGTTCGTACTAGCTTAAACACTCCCTGTGTAATCAAAATGTTTAATAGAAGTATAATTAAGTGTAATTGTTTACATTAACCACAGTAAGTCTGATTTGTGCTGTCTCCTCTATCTGTTTCTGGGACAGCAAATGCACCTAGAACTGTTTTTATTCCCAGAATAAAAGCTTCTTTAAGCAATCTAAATCAGTTTTAGGCTCGCCTCTAGGCTTATAGAAGTTTGTCAAAGATCAGACAGTAGTTAGTGGGCTTTACTACTTACCCTTCTTTTCTTTTTCTGAAGATTTCGTTTCCTCTGCTACTACCAATTTGTAATCCTGTTTTTGACACTAAAATGTGTGACACCAGGTTCAGGAAGACATTAGGAAGCAGAAGCGAATACTAAAGATGCCCTCTAATACAAAAAGATCTCTGAGGAAAGGTGGGCAAATATAACTGAAGATTTGCCAAAGGAAATAACTGAGTTGTCCATCCTGTGCAGGTTTTCAACTTTTTTTCAGTATGATGGCCTTGCCAAATTTAGTGATATTTGTTTATATTTTCTGAAGGCCTGAAGATAATATTCCTTTCATGTTTAGAGCAAGAACCTGCATTAGCTCTGAAGCTGCAGCATGGTCTCTATGGAATTCGTATTCCATTTTAAACCTGTCTTTGTATGCTGCCTTACTGCGTCTTAATCATGTTACATTGTATGTAAACTTACAAATTAACTAGAAGGAAGAGGTTAACATCTGGAAGATGGTGGGGGAAAAAAGAAATCATGGATTACATTTTAAGCAAAAGAACGTGCTGAGTAAAAGGGTGGTGTACCTCTTTGTGAAGAACTCCATTGTAAAGAGTCTTCCTTTTTGTGTGAATTATACTTCCCATGCAACCTACTTTTTTTCTGAAAGTAGCTTAACTTTACAATTAAAAGAAAGCTAGTATAAATAAATGTCAGTTTCCGTACTATTTTTGCCAAATAAACTTCCTGTTCTTTTAGGAACTTAATGTATCAGTCATATAACTTCTTTCTCACTCTTTTCATGTTAATTGAGGGGTAAAAGTAGCTTTTCATGTTTCATTTCTCGGGTTTTATGATACACAGGGGAAAAGCGCATCTATGGGTTGCAGTTTATGTTGCGAGAGGAGGGAGAGGCAATTTGATGTTCTGCATGCTTGGACTTTTGTTCTCTAGCTACTTTCCAAATGGATGGAGCTGGATTCAGGGACTAAGGGGTCCCTTCCTCTTCATGTTTTATGTTGTTCAGTTGCTTTACATGATATGCATAAAACTTTGGTCACAAACATTATAAGCATTTAATTATTTATACAAATTTTTGCTGACATAATTTTTTCAGTGTGCCTTATTTACCTGTAAAAAAAAATAACCTAGAACTATGAAAGTTGTTTATTTTCTTACTGCAACTTGTTTTCTCAACTTTCATAGTTTTAAAACGCTATTCTGAATAGAGCTTGGAAATTAAGTGTAAAGTGTTAACATTACAGGAAATGGTTCAAGCTATGACTTTTACCGTAAAGTATGTTCATAATTGCAAACACTTCAGAGTTTTTCTATAAATAATCACTAATGTGGAATTATTATGTATTTTTTGAAACCAGAAAGTATGGATTCATCTGATGTCGATTACCATGTTACCACATGTTAATTATGCCTGGCAAAGATTTTATTCTCTTCCATTACATGTTTGTGGAGAAGCTAGTTAGTTCTGCTTCATTTCAGCAAACTGGGCTGATGCCCAGAGAGCTATTATTAGTAGCTGCATTGTCATAATTTACACCGAATGGTGAAATTTATGATTATCAGGATGAAATGTGCAACCTGAAAGCAAAATTCTTGGGGAAACATGTTTGTGTTTCTTTTTCTTTGTAGTTATGCCATATTCACGACAGCTACATTTTCGCAGTTTTTGTTGTTGTTGTTGGGTATTTCCAGCAATTTAAAAATACGCTTATATTTTGCAACTTTAGTCTTGGAAACAGTCTTGGCTATGAGACATGGCCATATGAGAAAATATAGTGTAATACGTACCTGAGGAAAACGCAAATAATGCACTTCAATCTGATTTCTGATTCGGCACCATTTCCCTGAAGTAAGTCTGCACAGCCAGGAGGGCTATCTATCTTCATGGGTAGCTTTACTACAGAATTACTTTGTGATTATCACTTTTTTAAAAATAAACAATTGTATTTCAGCACCACCTATAGGTATTTAAAGGAAATATATTTCCGTATGTGACAGGATTAGCAAATGGATTACATTTTATGGAAAATGAGATTATTTGTGACAATTGCATAGCTGCTGCTGCAAATATTTTGAATTTTCAATCTTGGGTCAAAAATTTTTATAATACACTGTTTTATTGAAGAAATATTTACTATGAAACTGAATGATCCGAGAATGACAGAAACCTTAATGAGATGCAGTTTTCAAAAAGATCATTTTGCCCCTTGCTGTGTAACTAAGGGACTGGGAGACAAAAAGGTTTTTCATGGTATAAAATTTCCTCTTTATTAATAGATGGATATTTTATAGTTGAGGAAGTGTGTTTTTACTGATTAAAACCACAGAATTGGTGTTCATCCTTAAATTTACACAAACGTGGCTGAGAGTTTTAAGTATCTCGTACAATTTTGATCTAGTCTCTCATTTATATGGAACGATTCAAATGTTGACATTGAGGCAAGATTGGTACAATCCTGGCCTTTAAAATGAGCAAAGTATGAGAACTCAGGTTGCCTAGGTCTCCCAGAGAAAGTATCTCAAAGGTAAAATATACATGATTTCTTGAATAGAAAATGTACGAGCATGCCAGTGCCAACAGAATTTCATTTTAATATTTTTTGCAATACCTGGAATTTACATATAGCTTAAACAAGGTGGGGGTTTTTGTTGTTTTCTGGGGTGTTTTTTTGGTGTTTTTTTGTTGTTGTTGTTTGTTTTGTATTTTTTTTTTTTTGTTTTTAAATCCTAAGTCAGACTGTCTCAGATAAGCCATACAAAAGGTATACCAAAACCTGAAGCCTTAAAATACATTACTATGTCTAAGGTAAAAAGTATTCAACTGGATTAAATTTTGTATTTTCCTGGAACGAAGAATATCTGATTGGGGGAAAGAGGGACAACGTTTTGTGCTTTGCTTGAGTGAATTTTTAGAAACTAATCTGTGCTGTGGTTTAAATATTGCTACAGAAATTCAACAACATAGTACATGCTGCACAGGCTGGTTTTTCAGTTATTGTCACTCTAAATTGACCCTAGCACTGGATTTACTTGAGAGTAAGAGAACTTGGTAGGGGCTCCTCTATCGCTGCCTAGGTTTTCCAGGCTAGTAATCGTACTAGTGGATTTATGTTCATTCAGATATCACTGCTGCACTACCACAGTCCAAATACACCCTAAATATGTGAGATATACACTGTAGGTCAAATATAGCTCAGTAATGCCTTCTGCACATCATTCAGAAAACCTGTACTCCAGCCCAATTAAGATAGTTCCTTGCTACCCTGTTCTCTGCATAAAGTAAGTAGTGTCACACAGGATAGGGTGGAAAAATACTGTCAATCTGTTTGTGGGCATAAGGCCCAAGAGGGTGGGGTTTTTTGCTTTATTTTGTCAACAGCGCAAGGAAATAATAATTGAAGGGCAAGTAGTTCTGCCTACACGGAGAGAGTACTTATTGCACGGGCTGTAATTTTATTTTATTTTTTGTTTTACAGAGCAGCAGCTTCTTGCTGCGTCTGTACAGTTTCTCTGTATAACTGTCTAATAACAGTTCTGTGTGCAATTTAGTTTATAAAGTGGAGACCTAGGCGTTCTGACTTGTTGATAAATGTAGCAGGGGTGGCCTTTGACTGTACTTTGGGATTTCTGGCTTGTATTTCTGCATGTGAAATTATTATTGACCAAATTTTTCTATGGATCCGCACAGTGAATATAGGCTGAGCCATCTCCTCGTCATCCCTTTGTCTCTTTTGTGAGTTCATTGTCTGTTCGACCACATACAAAGAATCAAGCGAATGATGTTTTTTTTTTCCTTTCTGGACAGATGTTATTAGTAGCGCAGGTCACCCTTAACATGAAGGGAAAAAAAAAAAAAGGCAAACCCAACTCTGAAAACAAACTCAGAGGAACAATTACTAGCCTGCATGTGGCATTTCTTATCACAGTGCTTTGAAAATAAGGTCGCCGTTTTTATCCTTATAAGATAATGGCATACATGTATTTATTACTGTGTTTAAAAAACAAACACAGACATACACAATCCCAACACCCTAAAAAAAATACTAAAGTGGACCAGTGCTATTAAGCGATACAACACTAGGAATGTGCGTGGGGAAAACAGAAAAGGTTCCTGACACACTCAAAATTGGAGAGTCCTACTGTCTTCATCTAAACTTCTGTATCTCAACTATTTCAGCTAAGAACTTCATTGTAATTTGTATTTAGGTCTCATTAGAGAACCTACAGTACAAAGCTGTTGTTTAATAATTCTGCCTTCTATATAGTGAGGTCAAACTTCATTGTAAGCAGAACACAGAAGGGTTTGGATGAAGGGAGAGTAAAGCAGTGGGAATATTAATTCCTTTGTAACATAATCATGTGTCACTGCTAAGTGATCACTGCAAACTGATGCGCCTCGTCTTTTGGAACACTATGCTCTTGGTGATTTCAGTTGCTGTTGCCATCTAGGGTTGGAGGAGTTGAAAAGCTAGCTTGTCAAAACCTTTACAAAAGACATGAACTGCAGCTGATGATGCTTAACTGCTCTGAGTCTCTAAAAAAATACAGCTGTGTAAATTTGACTTGACTTTGGTTGGTACTGTACAGCTTATACTTCCCTATACTGTTCCGTGCATTACCCAGCTGTGTGAGCCGATGCAGGCAGGATGCAGGAACAGCCACAAAACCACGGATGAAAGGCAAAGAACAAATTTAATCTTGATACCTCATGGATCGGGGAATCTCTGAAGCAGCACCCAGGCAGAGGCATGTAAACAGGGGACACGAGCACCACGGAGCGAGAAAGAGTTCTTATTAGTGAGAGAGTCCTTGTTAGCAAGAGAGTGAGAGAGCGAGAGCGCTCAGACTCCCTGTTCTTGCCAGTATTTCAAGGGTTCAAGCAGGCATGGTTTTTCCACTGTGCCTTGATTTTCTTCAACAACAGGGCAGGATTCCCAAGCAGCTAGATAAGGTGTCCCTGAGTCCATAGCAGACTTAACGTTATCTAAGTGCAGATGTTCTACTTGCAAGCCCGTAAGACTGAACAACTGTTAGTGTGATATGTGTGTTTCCCAGCACCCCAGGTGTGAGTCACTTGAGCGTATTCACAATCCTCCTCGCCTGTCTTCCATTACTTTCCCGCACTAGCCAAAGGTTTTTTTCCTACTAGCATTCTATATTATTTCCATGCTCTAGGAGCATCTTCTGCTCCAGTTTTCACATGAAGAGTAAAATAAATCTTATACTACCTTACTTTAAAAGCATAGCAAATTATAGCTGTGGTACCACACAATTCAAACAAGAATTATTCATTTAATCTTTTGTGATCTTTCCACATATTCTATTATTCCTTGCCTGTTTAAGATGTCTTGATAAGATTTTATTATATAGTCTGTGAAAATCTTTCTAGTTTTCATCAAGAATGGTACATCGCAAGCAAGAAAGTGAAAAGATAAATTAATTTATCTTCTTTTAAGATAATATTCAAATTTTAAACTGACTATAACAGTGAGCTCCATCAAAGGAATTTAAGCCTTTTCTGATTTTGGTTTTTTTTTTTTTTTTAAGGTTGCTACTAAAAAACTTTAAGGTGAAATGGTGTTCACCTTATGGGAATTGCTTTTTACCCAGAAAAAGACACTAGTAATGTGTTCCTCCTTTCACCCAGAAAAATCCAGCATAACAAGCTGTGCGATTTAAATGAGTAAATCGTATAAACAGAGACTAGAACTCAAGGTAGTAAGCGATGTAACTCAAGTGAGACAAAGACACTTTATTTCCTAAAGGAATCCAGTCAAACTACCGTGTGAAAAAGCTGGTTTTTTGTATGAGGGTGAGTGGGAATAAAGGAAGAATGACCAATATTCTGGGTGATCATGATTGGGCATGGGTTGTATATCATATGCTAGTTTGAAAGCTGGCTATTTGCTCACTTTGTGGCATTCCAGTCAAGGACACCATTCGGCATAGAAATAAAAAAACAGCTGGATCACTAGCAGATTTTAATTTTCGTGTTTGTTAGAAGGGTAAAAGTTCATTTTATTTAAGTTGGAAACAACTTTATGGAAAAGGCCCTGCAGGTCATTATTTGTCATTGCAAACTATTTCAGATATGGCTAATTTATGTAGGTAAATAGATGCAGCAGTCTTCATGTCCAGCTCTTCAAAGAAATGAGCCTTCCTGATAGTCTGTTCCTTCATGCAGCCTGCAGAACATTTCTCTATCCAAAAAAATAAGCAAAGAGATCATATTTGGCTTTTGTATTAGCAGATATAAATACCTCAATGAAATGTGACAAAGTCTATTTGTCTTGCTATTTTTATTTGTACCAGGCAAATGACTGGTTTGAAATCATCTGTTTTCCTGTGGAGCAGGTTTCAGCATAAACAAAACATCTTCCAAAATGAGAAGAGGCTTTGGGTAGCTGTTATACAATAGCATTTCTTTTATGATCAGTATAAATGTTTCATAGCCCTACTAACAAAGCAGTGCCAGACCGCAGTCATTTGTTTCTGTGCTATATAGTTCCAAGCAGTGTGGAAAAGTTTCAGAATTCAGGCACTTAATTTGTCCGTCTAAATATTTTATGGGTGATGGGGAATCCTTACTTTTTAAGTCTGCCAGGCTTATATATAGAAAAGCAGCTTCTCTGGAGTGAAGAGAGCAACTAGAGTGTGCCTGCCTTCTGTGCGAATGAACTCTTCAGAAAAAGAGAAGATGGCAAAGGAATTTAGAATAGGAAAGGATATTTTTCAATAGCATTCTTCAAGGGGATGGAGGGGGAGATAGGTCGTCTTTATGCCGAGTGCTTGGATTGGTTTCCTTTCCCCAATGTCTGAATGTTTTAATCCTCCTCTAGCTGCACCAAGTAGAGAAGAAAAAGGTAGAAATATCAAATGACACAACTCTTCTACTGGAGTAAATTGGCAGAGAGCTTCTGTTAGCGCAAGCGTTTTCTGGTGGTTAACTGTTCAAAGGCTTTGCATATTATTAACAGGCGTGTTCACTTTTCATGGTAAAATTTCCATGTCATGTTTTCAGTAAAATTCCCAATTGTTAATCTGCCCTTAGGCTCGGACCCACCGTGAGCTCTGCACTGACAGACCACTACACCCACACAAGAGCTCATGGGTCTCACAGTTCTCCAGGGAGAGACAGTCAGATGAGACAAATTGCAAAAAACCCAGACAGATTAATTACTAGGGGGTAGGAGAAAGATAGGGTTGTCTTGTAATTGCATTCAAGAATCAAGCTATGTGAATGAACAACAGGTTATCTTCATACATTTTGCTGATACTGTAAGTGTTACTCATTTTTAATAATGTCTGTTGCTTCCAAGTAAGAAAGCTAAGTTTCAATAGGTTGCCTCTTCATTTATGGATTGCAGTCTTGTATTATAATTGATTTTTTTTTTTTGGTGTGTTTGTGCTTTAAAAATACTTCGTGTGCAATTGAGGTTCCAAAATCTGTTTGAATTTTCTGGTTTTGTTTGTTGCTCTGCTAAAACAAATTTTCTGAGAAGTCTAAAGTGTTCCTTGAAACTCCCACTAAATAACAGGTGATAAATCTATTTGTGTTTAGATTAAGGTTGAAAACAGTATCAGCCAAACCCATCAGCAGTAATTCTGCAGGGTTGCTTTGTGAAGCCATGGGCTTCGTGTGCAAATAAGGGAGAAGGAAACAGTACTTGAGTCAAAACACTGATGACAACTTGTTCTAAGAAGATGTTATCAAGAAAATAAGATGAAAAGCCTCAGAATTATTTTAGATTGTAATGATGAAGGAATGGGGTGAAATTAATGAAAATACAGTGCAAACAATGTAAATTAAAGGCTTGCATTGCCTTAAATACAATGCCCAGTTCACTTACTGTCAATCAGATAGGACACAAGAGGGCAATCAATAAGATTAAACAAGGAAAGATTTCCCTAAAAGAAGAGATCAGAAAGATAAGTTCGTTTGGTTTAGATAGAAGAGGAGTAACAAAGAGCATAGCAAAAGCATATTGAATGAGTGTGATTTAGAGAAGGTCACCAGAGGATGTTCATTTACTGTTTCATGTTGAGGAAGGATGTAAATACAACCTCAGAGATGAAAGGATGGCAAACAAATTCTATTTGAAAGTAAAACAAGGTTATAGAAGTTATGAAGGTTATTAAGAGCAACCATTTTTTTTTGTCACAGAGGCAGAGAAGCATATTGATCACAAACCATTCTGTGTCAGGTGAAGATATTACATACAGCTGTCACATTTCAGGCAGAAATACTGGTGAGAAGGCAGCAATTTTGGTTGTCTTGACCTACATATATATCAGAAAAGGGACGCCTGTACCACAGCTGCCTACAAACTGAGCAGAAGCAGTAACAGCATTAGCTTTAGAAATGTTCCAAACATTGTCTTGTCCAGCAGGAGAAACTTGGACCACACAGGGATTGTGGGGACTGTGTTAAAAGAAAAGATACAAAAAGTTATTATGCAAACGTAGGATGTGGTAGCAGAAACTGCCAGCTTGAGCTGAAGTGTAGGAAATTGAAGCTGTGAACCCTCAGGTTGCATAAGGTAGCCATTATCTGCCCCATTTTTTGAGTCCCCATTTCACATTCACCTTAACTCAGCTCTGTTCCTGACACAAATGGTTGTCTGTCCATCCCAGACACCTGCCCAAAGGGGACAGGCCTTTCCTGTCCTGCATTTTCTGTGGCAACTCCTGTTCTTTCCCATTCTTAGAATGTCTCATTTTTCTCTTTTCTCATCCTAACCTTAGTCCAAGGCAGACAGAATGTAAAAGAACACTTTTGGTTGCAAAGTGATTATTAATTCTTTAGAGACATTCGCTGACATTCAGCTTCTGTTCCAGTTCCCTTAATAATCCCGATCAATTCTTTGCTGTTATACATCTCCTCATCTTTCTGTCATGCATAAGGTACCCTGTGATGCAGTTGCTTGTTCTATGAAACTGCTGCATGGTCCCAGTTGCCACCCAGGAGTAAACCACGACAGCGAAGGCTTCGGGATCGTTGGTTTTGGGTCCCAGGGCACAGCCTGCAGGAGCCATGGGAAGTGGAC
This sequence comes from Larus michahellis, assembly GCF_964199755.1. NCBI lineage: Eukaryota > Metazoa > Chordata > Aves > Charadriiformes > Laridae > Larus > Larus michahellis. The sequence continues at coordinate 22,908,353 of NC_133902.1, read as the reverse complement.
TGGTTTTTGGTCATGCCTGGCTAGCTCAGTCGGTAGAGCATGGGACTCTTACCAGGACTGTGTGTTCGATCCCCAGGATTGTATGTTCAAGCCCCATGTTGGGTGTTGGGCATCAAAAAGGACTGTTGTGGTTTCACCCCAGCTGGCAACTAGGATGGTGCAGCTGTTCACTCGCTCAACTCCCCCCAGGCAGGGTAGGGAGAACAGGGAGGAAAAGGAAAAAAAAGCCTCAAGGGTTGAGATAAAGACAGTTAAATAGAACGGTAAAGGAAGAGAAAATAATATACAAAATAAAGTGATGCAGTACAATTGCTCACCACCCAATGATTGCTTGCCCATCCTGTCCCAATTGCTGATTGTGTATTCATGCCCTGCAGCCAACCCCCATTTGTGTGACATGAGCATGACATTTGTGCTATGGAATATTCCTCTGGCCAGCTTGTCCTGTCTGTGCTCCCTCTCAGCTTCTATGGGAAGCTGAAAAAGTCGTTGACCTAATATAAGCATTACTTAGCAATGACGAAAACAGTATGTGTTATCATTATTCTCATACTTAATCCAAGACACAGTAGCTACTCAGAAGAAAATTAACTCTGTCCCAGCTGAAACCAGGACACCATCTCTATAATCATACCTGGGTTTCTACACTTCCATTCTCCAGTCCTAACAGTAAATTCAGGCAGAGAGGGAGGCAAAAGGCCACCTGATTTTCACTCGCTTTGTTACAGCTTCTGATGATTTCTAAACCTGTTCATCACCTAATACTAGAAATGTAAATGTAATAAAAAAAAACAAACCCACAAAACAAAAAAAAAAACCAAAACGCTGAAGATGTCTCACACAGTTTTAGTAATATCATCACATAACACTAAAGAAAGATACAGCTTTAAGTATTCAATACCCTCTCTCCTGTTATGGCTTCATGTAATAAGTATGACATATACCAGAGAGCAGTGGTTTTTTGCTGCTCTAGACAAATGATCCTTTGAAATAATGAAGTACCTAGCTGGAGGAATACACTTCCTTTTCTAGCTTTGGATAAGTTATAATTTTCTGGAGCTTGAGTATGAGCTCTTAAGAAGGTTTGAAAGAAGGAAAGAATTTTCTGTGTTGTGTAAGGAACAACAGGTTACAAATGTTTATCTGATTACTGAGATGAGTTTCCTATTTAATGATTTTTAATCTTTTTTTAAACAGAGTTTCAGAATTTTGTTTTGCTGTGGCAGGTGAAAGCCCAGACACCTCATGTTGCTGCTGCCTTTACATTTCTAAGTCACAGAACAAAAAGGACAAAATGCAAAGCAGACTGGTAAGCAGTCTAAAGAGACTGAAGTCTAAAAGTCTAAAGCAGACTAAAAGCATCACTTGCCTGAGACCATTTTCTCTTTTCAAGTAAGGCCCTAATTGCTAAGATATTGTCACTTCTGGCATCTGTCTTTAGTTTTCTGGCTTTCTGCATAGATTTGATTGAAGCATTCTATTGGTATATTCCCAAGAAAAAACTTAAGTTTAATGGATTGGCATTTTCTGATTGAAAGCTGTTTCATGGTAAATCATCTGTATTTGTACAGCATACCCACATTTAAAGGATGTTTTCTTTCCCAAATCCATATATGACATTTTAGATGGTTGTTAATCTGTATATAGACATGATTTAATAGCCTTGCAGAGACAGAAGTTTAAGTTTGAGAGATTCTTTTTCTTAAAAAGAACATTAATAAGATTACAGTGCAGAGCAGCTGTACAAAGCTTTCATCTTGATGCACAAAGAATGTGAAAGTTTCTCTTTCACATTTCTTCTTCTAAGGTCTTTTAAGGGCTTTATTTCCTTTTTACGGTAAGCCCTTCAACTGTATTTGTGTTAAGACATACTGCAATAGCTGAAATCAAAGAAAGAATATCTATAAAACATAGCATCAGTACCTTATAATGTAGCGGTCTTATAACTTCAGATTTGTACTGGGAAATCTATAAACACTGTGGAGTTTTAATCATTATAGCTTTCGTTTTCTGTGGTTCTATGTAATCTGCACCCAAGTGAAAGTTGCAAAAGGCGTTAATATATTTCTCTCTTCCCTTTCCACAATTGCTCAATAACTCTCTTAATCTTTTATTTCAATCCAGGTAAAATGCCTGTCAGTAAGTTAGTGAGTCTGTTTTATTTTGTGGTGCATCTTATTTATTTATTTATGTGGTGCATATTTATTTTGAGCTGCATCTTGCCCATTAATAGTGGGAGACAATTCACTCTGTACTGAATTGAATTGGTCCAAAATCCCTAGTTCAAGCTGTGCTGCTATTTGAGCAGTTGGCTTCTGGGGGATTTTTACTTTAGGATGTATGGAAAATGCAGAAAAATTATCTAGTTAAAACATTATTTGTAGCTAGCATATTTGTCTGGTGCTCTTGTATCTTTGGTAGATTGATGCGAGAAGCGATTAGGCTTTCGATAGCACTAGCGGTGCCACTCATAATACTCATGGTAACTTTAATTATTAGCCGGTCATTGGTTGGGGAAGAAATGAGAGAATAAAGATGAGGAATGAAATAATTTGTATTCTAATAACATCAAAATTATGCTGTCTTTGTCCACCTATAATAGCTTCGGAAGAAATTTCTGATAGCTGACTTCATAACAAGGCTAACTTTTGGGGATCCAAGAGTAGTATATTCTTTTCAGAAATAAGATGCATGTGGTGAGGATAATCAGCCACCAAATGTATTTGTGAAAGTACACTGGACGCTCTTTGTGATCTTAAGTCTTTAAATCAAGATTAGATATGTATTTCAAAAATATCGTATGGCCAGTAATTGAAATTAGTAAAAGAATTAACAAAATTTTCAGCTCAGAAGTATACAAAAGGATTTTTTATAATCTATTGGTCGATAAAGCAACCCTGCAAGTGTCTCCTTGGAGAATGGAAGAGAAAATAAAAGCTGTAGTGCATGTTTCAGTTGCAAAGCAGAGGAGATGTGCTCTTCAGAATTTAAGCATGTCAGTTTTTTTGAGTATACAACAGAACAGAAGAATTCATAAAACCATTTAACAGTGGGAGGGCATAGTGGTCTCCTTGGCTCAGAGCCCCAAACCAGGGCTTAATCTGTGAAAGGTGTGCTTTACTGGGGTTTTAGAGCTCAGTCTTGCTTTCATTTCAGTAGGTGGGTAGAATCTGACTGGCTATCTTGGTGCAAAGCCACTTTTTCAGTCCTGTCACTCAGGAATGGATGGGATTGAAGAGTAGCTGAGTTGCTGCAGATAGAACTAACTGCTTATGACTACAGGCGCCTAGCCTTTCAGTGAAAAATATTCATGTGCTTCTTGCTTCTATAACATTTTTTCACCTCTATATTTTGGCCATTTTCTTATACCAGGCTAGTGAAGACAGACAATACAGTAGTATGACACAGCAGGGTACTATACATGTCTGTCTCCACTAAATCATTAAGTGACCTTAACAATGACAGCATTGTGGGGGTTTTTAAAGTATGAGATTATCACACTTTTAAGATTATCTGTAAAAAGGAAGAATAAAACACCAGGGAGGAAAAGCCTGTATACCATTTTTTTTCCCCAGTACCTCAACGTTTTTAACGATGACAGTTGGTGTTGATATTTTCTGTCTATTGATGTCATCCACTTGCTTTAAATAACTTTTGGGCTTCTGCAGCATTTTTTACATTTGAATAGCATGTGTGTTCAGTGTTGAGAGTCTTTCACTTTCTCTGCCGATGCTGTTGAATTGCTAATGTGGAGAAGGATGATGTGAAGCAAAAGCCAAAGTGTGGTACAGCTGATAATACATGAGAAGAAAATACAGTCAGTGTGAATCTGGTGCTATTACTTGTATTCCCTTTTTCCTGTTTTTTTCATGTTGGAAATCTGTTCCTCCAGGTTTATACTTTCAGTCTATGCTAGTGGATTTTGCTCAATTCTGTAAAATTCTAAGAAAAGAAATGTGGTAATCTGCCTTAATTTCAAGCCTTCAAGGGCTCTTGGTATGATATGCTTAGAGGTAGCTTTCTGGGATGAGGACTGCCTTTCCTTTCTTTTGGGCTGTGGGTGACGGGTCAGGCACAAAATACTTTCTCCAGGTAATGAGCATCTCAGCTGGAGCTACTAGTCTCAGGGGTTAAAATTATGACTTTTAGTGTCAAAATTTAAATAATTTTTACTTTCCTTTTGATGCTTATGCCACTTTACGCCATTGCCAAGTTACAAAAGGTATTTGAATAAATTAGCATCTTCCTGCTAACTTCTCTGAGCAAAAATGGAAAGAAATAACTCCAAAATAACTTTTAATTTTTTTTTTCTGTTATTTTTTTAACTTAAGAAATAGCATATGCGTAGAAATAGCGTATAGTAAACTATATATTGTTTGGAATATATGTGGATATGTGATGGAATGTGATATTCTTGTTAAAGCTCACAGTAGCATTGAAATCAAATAAATGTTCAGAACTCAAAGTCTGTAACGTTTTTATCTATAACATATTTATGAATCACATGTGGAAATCCACATCATGTGGAAATGATACAAGTAATTACTTGTGTGTTTGTGTGTTAGGAGGCAGAAGGCTTGTGTCAACGTCCTTGTAACATTTGATCTGCATTTTAATCACTGGCTGGTTTTCTGGAATTAATGGACTTCTCCCCACAGTGAGATGCTGTTTAGGACTGAGACTGAAATTAAAGTAATTGACTAGTGGTTTGAAATTTCCTTCAACACTATCTTTAGCACGTACACTGGCTACTTAAATACTGAAATACAGAAGTATATGGGGCTAGGCATTAAGTCTTGCTTTGAAATTCCAGCTTTCGTTCTTGACCTTGTAATTTCTTTTGTTATAAATTAGCGTTAGTACATAATTTCTAGCGTAATTTAGGTAAATCAAATGCTGAAATTACTTGAGGTGATCAATGATCTGTGGACAAAAAAAACCACAAATGGTCATTTTAAAAAAAATTGGCTCCAATTAGCTGATAGTTTAGTGCTTTTCCAAGTATCAAGGTTTTTTATAAGTAATTCAAGCTTCACATTTTGCTCTGGAGTCAATTTCAAAGTCCAATGACACTGTAGGTAAACTCTGAAGTTAGCAGCATGGGTTGAATTTTAATAAGAAAATTACATTCCAGATACACAAACCGAAACACAAGTTAAAACTCTGCAAGCTGGAACTTTTCAGCTGAACTCTATAAAATAATAAAGAGAAGCTACCCAAAACCTTTATTCCATGGACGTAAGCTGGAAGACATTTTCTTTGTTTCTGACATACTTTGTGTTTCCCGAAGAACTACCTTTATTCTAGTTCAAAATATTCCAAGTTTAATTGCGGGCTTGTTGTTACCTGTGAGTCTTATAAACTCCATATTTGTGCAGACTATTGTGTGTGTTAATTTCAGTGACTTCTTGGCAGTTTAATGAAAAATTCTTTACTCAATAGTTAGAATTATCACAGTCAAATGTAAAAATAACTAAATCTCACCTCAAAGAGAGTCTGGCTACTGGTGCCCAAGTGTTTTCTTATCCCATAGACTGAAATTTTACTTTTAAACTGCAGTTAAATGATACTGTTGCTACTCCGGTGTCATTGCATGGTTGAAGTGCTGGTGTTACTTGCTGTTGAGCTATAGTTAAACCATACTGTATTATCTACTCCGAAATGACTTCTATAACAAGGATTCAATTTCCACTGGTGTCAATTCAAGCATGTAACATGTTTAAGTGTATTATACATTTTATTAGAAACTGTGGGAAGGATAAACTAACAGTATCCATCTGTATATCTTTAATGGGAGCAAAAAAGAGGAGAGAAAGATTTGTTCTTCCTAGTCAAGTGCTGTAGTTAGTAGTAAAGGGAATTGTCAGAACTATAGAGAAGGAATTGTCCCTTTTACTATAATGAACAAGATAGATGCCAGATTATATGAGGAAACATCACTGGAGAACTTCATGTTTTGTAGTAAGTGATATTTAGTTATGATGGCTGTTTCTACAGCATTATGTAACAGAGAGAGTTGTTTCCACACCTACTTTCTGTGCTGCTGTTATTGTATTGTGCTTTATTTTTCCTTTGGACAAGAGTTTCTGCTGTAAATGTCACTATTTGATCTTCTGTCAGAAAAAGACAGGTTTGGAAAGGTGGTGAAGAGACAGTTGAGAAAGGAAGACACATAAAAATATGTAAGCCATCAAGCTGTGCCATTAAAAACTGAAAGAAGTATTAGCAGCCCTTGCTTGTTGTGGCTTTTTTTTTTTTTTTTTTTTTTTTTAACAGATGAATGCAAATGCCTGACAGCTGAAATGCTGGCTGAGGACACAGTGCCGACAGGGAGTTAAATGGTCCCTCCAGCACCAAGAATAAAAAGGATAAGGTTATTCACCAGCAAAAACCTTTGACATTTTTCTAACTGAAGCCAGAAAAAATACTCCTTTTCTTCAAACTCTCTAATGTCTAGTTAAGAACAGATGTTGCTGTGAGCGGAGCAGGAAAGCTGCCAGTGGGAAGCCTGTACAGGATCAGACCTATGTTATAAACCTTGTATCATAGTCCAAGACTGAGGAAGAGGAACGTTGGAGCCTTGGCCACGAAGTAGCCTTTTCTGCTCCTGGTATGATGTTTCAGCATTAATGAGGCTTGAAAAATGGTAGTTGTGTCATAATCGTGGCTTTTGGCATTCTAGATCCATAGAAATATTTAAGGTCCCACACTCTCTATCCGTAAGCTTGAACACTCGATGTCAGCAGGGTTTGTCTGTATCTTCCCTTTTCTTAGACGATGGCAAGCAGTGGTGTTTCTTTCTTTATTGTTTGAGGATCACTGGGACTCATTATCAATAATTAAATGTCTAGCAATTAAAACGTACTTCTTTCTGGTCATGAAAGTGTATAAGCTGGTTCTTAGCCAACAAAGCTCCTGCAACACTGATTTGAGGAATTTGCTCTCATTAATGGTGAAAAGCAACAACCAGTGAGACTTTGCTTCATAAATGTGATATTTATTGAAGTTCACGGTATCCTCTACTTAAATTGTGTAAAGGATCCAGAAAGAGTTAAAGAAAATTACCTTTTAGCTTGGTTGTGTGTCAAGAATGTGGTTCTTCATAGCCAGCCAGCAATGCGAACACATTGTTCAAAACATCCTTTGTAAAAATAACCAGTTAGGGAATGTGAGCCTAGTTCTCTGCTCTGCATTTCTGCATTGCTGAAATAGAATGTGTATTTGTGTAGCCCGGTGGAGTTTGTGGAAATGAACATATTATTCCTATGAAATAGAAGATTTCCTAAAGCTCTGCTGCAGTTGTCCAGGACTGTGTCATTATGAGCCTCCTTTTTACTTTGCTTTAAGAGCTGTGGGGCACAGAAGTTACTTAATTCCTTGGCCATTGGATTGGAGTTTCTCATCAAGCATGCAGAAAGCAGTGCATGGGCTCACCCTCTGCACGGTGACAGAGTTGACTTGCTTTGCTTAAGACTCGCTGCATTTACATCACATTTTGTCTGTGAATAAAATTGCTTATTAATGACTTCAGTTTGCATATTACATGCTGATTGAAAGCCAGTGGTACAATTATTACTTTCAAATCCTGTTCATGCAAAGCAGGCCCATTCTGAACTTTCACAGCATCAGATAATACTGAAGGGTTAACTTCTTAATTCCTCAGTGGTTAGACTTAGGATATACTTACCCTGATATCAATGGTCATTTTCTTTTCCAATTTTCTTTCTCTAATGTATTTTTGTCTTATAAAACTTTATATTGTATTACCAGCTAGGAAAGCTTGTTCTATAGCTTGTTAAATAACTGTAGCTTGCTGAAGTTAATCTTAATTAGGTCTGGGTATTCAAAAGTCCTGAATTAATACATAGTTTCTAAAAAACATTGAACACTTAAAGAGTTCGTTTAGAAAATAAGCAACATGAGTAAATCAAAATGGATTCTAATTTAATGATACACTTAATCTGCTGCTTCTGAAGATATACTGCTGCATAACTGCTTTTCTTTTTCAATTATTTATTTCTTCCTTTTTCTATGATTGTCTGGAAAGGCCTGTCTTTTGTGGAAGTTTTCTCAGTGTAACTGATTAAGAGCCTTATCCCCAACCAAGGAATTTGGATGATTACAATTCGGGCTTAAAAAGACTAAATAAATAAACAAACAAACCCAGTCAAAAATTACAGTGACTGGGCAGGGGGAAGGGGTGAGGACTTGGAAATCAGAGAAACCTATTCCTCCATCACCCCTTTTTACTTTACAAAAGTGAGCTCATAGTGATATGAATGTAGGCATCCATTGACCTTCTTATTGTAAAAACTAGAGTAAAATCTTTTATCTGTTACCGATCCTAAGAAAATAGGTTATGTCAAACAAAGGTTTTGGGCTTTTTTTTTTTTTTGCATTTTATGCTGCAGTAGCAATGGATAAACAGGACACCTCATATAAAATAGATTCCTTCTTTCAGGTATTTATTTCTTCTTCAGATCTAAAACTATGGGCAGGAACAGTTAGCAAAAGTAATTCTGCTAAGAAAAAAGATGTTTCTCTTTTTAATCAGAACAGTAAATCCTCTTTGTCAGCCACGGAATGTACAGGCAAATAGAGTAGTGACCTTTGGATTGATCCTGCAAAACACAAATGGGTTATATCCCCATTAGCTGCAGGATTCATTTACAATTTTCTTTCTGTTGTCTTTGATTTAAATGAGCCAAATGCCATCTTACAAGAAGAATTTACATAAATGTACACTGCAGACAAGACCTTTTATTCATTACTGTTAGACTAAGAAATGATCGTTTGCGAAGCAGTTTTAGTGACTGAACAGTATAGAAAATAGAGGTTTCTATATTTTATAGAACAGTGTAGAACAATAGAGTTCACAGCAGTGAACTAGAAAAATAGATCTAGAACATACGTGAAGGTAAGTGGTGGAATTCCTTCTCCTTGAGCTAATTCTGCAACTAGTTCCAGGGTAGGAAAATGTGTAAAATCAATTCAATAATTTTCTTTAAATATTATGTCAGAAGTGTGAAATCATCTTCATTTCTCTTCTGCCTTTGAATTACTTTAAAGATTTGCTGCTAAGTTCTGAAAAGTATAGAAGCTAGGGCCTTGTAAGGAGAACCTATGTTTCCAGAATTTTTCTTATTCTTAAATAATATCTGTTCCCTAAACTGAGTTTTCTTGAATGTGTGTTATTCTGGATGGATGACTCTTGGTGACAACTGTTCTTAGTAGTGGAAAAAATAGGAAGAAAGAATCCTAAGGAAACGATATCTCCGCATTCTGACTGAAGATGACCTTTAAACATTATGACCTTCACTAGTATGGATCACTAAATACTGTGTTTTCATGTAGAAACTTGCACCCAGAGCTCACGGAAAATGATCCTGCAAAAAGTGCTTTGCAGAATGGAAATTATGTTCATGCAGAAGCCCCCTTTTGTTGGAAGAACTGGTGGGTATTCTATATGTGGTACTTTTATTTGTAATTTTAAGACCTGTGAATTGTAATTTGGGGTGGTTTTATAGTCAGTCATGACATCATGCAGATTTCCTATGGCACATTCCAAAGATTAAGTGTATATAGTCGGAAGCATTTGTTAAGATTGGAGGCTGCTCTGTGCAGAAAGAATTAACTATGTTGCAAAGAATTTAATAATAATGTAGAGACAAATTTAGGAATAAGGGAGATTAATTTTATATAATTTTCTGGTGACAGTGACCAAATAAGTAACCTCTTTATTTCTAAAAAGATACAGAATTTCCTCAAGAAAGCTTTTTAAAGCAGTCAATATATTATCAAGTGCTCCGGAATTCTAAGTAGAGCATATCTTTGAGTAATTTACTACTGACGTCTACTGAGATACCACGTCATCAAGTTTAATTTTCGTTTTGTTTTGGTTATGTTTTCCAAGGCTTAAAGATCATACTCATGGCTTAATTAAAACAGTTCCTTATCAGGTTATATTTCTTGTGTCATTCCAGAAAAAGTGATTATGCTGTAAATACTGGGTAGAGATTCTGCATACTTTGGACTTTGGGATTAATAACAACCTCCATATCTAGGGAGAAGTTGTACCCCGCAGGTTTCTATATGGTCCAGTTTACCCAAAACATCTCTGTAATTTGATTAGTATGTTTAATTCCAAGAAGGTATAGGATATGCAGATGAAAAAAATTAAAGTATTGAGCAAATGCTACAAAACCATGGTGTTAATGATTTGGATAAAATACTGACCGTGTACTGGCACAGCGCAGCACTTGGGAAAACCTCCCCACCCTCTGGTGGCTGAGCTACTTTTCTAAGCAGCGCAGTTTAAAATCTGCCGGAACCGAACACCTGCAGAGATTTGCCGTAAGATGTTGGAGTATCTCCATGCCTGTGAGGTGGTAAATATTCAGCGTTCCGCTTTATTTAAACTCTGCTAATCTCTCACAAGTAGCTACCAGAGTATTAGTGTGGTTCTGTCCTATGATGTATACTTTGCAAAAATATATTCAGTGAAGCCATTTCTTACTACCACACGTACAGAATATTTGCTGTGTCACTTAGAGGTGGTCAACCTTTTAAAGTATATCTGAAAAAAGAGTTTTGGGGTTGGTGGGTTTTTTTGAGTCTTTTAGAAAATCAAAGTACATAAACAGAAAATCAGCATATATCAGACAGTGAGTAAACACATCACAAATCCTGTTTTCATCCAGTAACATATTCCACTGTTTAACCTTAGACATGTATATTCTAGTACAGCAGGGGTTTTTTTACCCACTGATAAATCTACACTGAGCAGACTGTCCGTTTTCAAGTCCATTTTGAAATGAAAGGTAAATTCGTTCTTTCTAGACTCTTTGCAGGCATTTGCATAAGGCATAAAGGTCTGTCTGCACGTCAGGAGGAAAGCTCCAGGCTCATTGTATTCTGTACAGCCGTGCTTATCATTACAGAGCTGCAGTTACTTTCTTTGATTTCAAAGGCACAAAGAGTAGGTCGGTGTGCAACAATGAAGGAAGAAATACCATTTCCCCACTTTAATGCTAGTGAAAGCTACTAAGTCACAAATGCTTCAGGAAAATCATTAGCAAGTGATCGAATTAAATATTGTGAAGTTTCACTCTTTTTACCAAAGAGCAGTAATCAATAGCCAAGAAACTGTTCTAACGTTTGGTGTGTTAAGCACATGCCCCTTGATATGCGTTATGCCCAGGCAAGGTATTTGCTCAATAGATCGCTTCATTGATTATTCAGTGTCCCCTTAATTCCATAAGCAGGAAGAACTGGTAGCCCATCATTCATACAGATACTTGGTTTAATCATTTTTCTGCCGTCTATTGTGAGCAAAAGGTTGGTAGTTCAGAATGAGATTTTGATAAGAAAAGTGAATGTTCTCTGTAAAAATCAAAGGAAATTCTTTTGATGATGTGAATCAGCTTTCTTTAGCAAAAAGCAATTTAGTTTCAGAAAAAAAATGCTGTTTACTGAGGGGGGGACCTAATTTAGCATGATTTTTTTTTTTTTTCCAAAAATACTTACAAAACCTCCCTAGGGATTAATCTTTAAATAATCGTGTCTTTTGCTTTGGGCAATTGTAACTTCTTTTGGAGGGTTTTGTTTTTTTCCTTCTGCTTTCCAGCTGGCCTGTCCACCTGCTTACAGTTTGTATCCAAAAAGCACAGTTCAAAACCCAGTAAAATTTTCCTTTTTTAAGTGGAACAAAGCAGTCATAATAATGCCTGTGTTCTTCATTATTTCTAAAATTTTGTCATAATCTGAAAAAAAAAATCACATCCTTATCAATAGCACTGATTGAACTAACGGCGTTTGTGCTAAGAAAACAAAATAGTATAGTAAAGATGCCTAGGTTGAAGATGATTAACTAAATTACTGTATGTTCTTGTGCATATGTTACAAAGGTGTTTTTTTCTCATGAGCAACTGATTACTCTGAAGAATACTCTGATTTTATTTCTTGTTAAATTTGACCTCATTCTCCATTCTCTGCACCACACTAACAGAAATGAAGAAAAACCTTGAATTTTAAAAATGCTTTTGCCTGTATCCATAGCATTTTACATCTTTGGAACGAGTCCTGAAAAACTTCCTTTTCTTCTTCTTGCATTTCAGTGTATGAACAATTCTAACGCTATTCTGGGTCGGTAACCTATTCAAGCCTCTTTTGTTAACAAAGCATCCACACTTCTATCTACTTTTGTCAGTTCAGCAGAAAGGAAACAAAAATAACAGAGACATTTGACATTTTTCACGCTTCTGATTAAATGATCGGAGTCATGCTTTGTGGAGCTGATACATGAAATGGTAGAGCAGCACGGTTACAAGATTTCTGTACTTATGTGCAAATAGAGATCACCTGGTTCCCTTCTGCAGGATACAAAAGGAGAGAAGTTGTTTCTTTAAAGCATAACTGAAATATTTATGCCAATTTGGTCTGCAAAATTAACCTGAAGAGCTTCTGAGAGTGATTCACGCTCAAAATTTGACCAAGCAGGAAATACACTGCATACTATTATAGCTCAATCCTTACAATGCTTCATATGCTACAGAACTGTGACGTCTTTCTAAGTACAGAACGAAACTGCAAGCTCCACAGTGTTCTACAGGAGAGTGTGTTGAATTCTTTGTGTTCAATGTCTTGGAACAATGCTCTTCCTGGCACATGTCGTCTATGTCAGTGCTCTACCTGGCACATGTAGTCTATACAAGGACTCAGAAGCACAGAACTGCATGCACAGAAGCGGGCATTTAACAAGAAAAGACAGTTAACAAAAGTTATTCAGACTTGAAAGAATTCATATTTCATGTCTGATATGCCCTTTTATTTTTGAATGAATGTTAACCCAACCATACATACATGCAAACATTTATGTGCATAAAGAGAATCATGATATGAAACACGTACTAGTGGATCACTGTATTTCTGCAAGGTTTCATGGTTGCATCTCAGTTCATAAAGACAGCTGTATTAGAATATAACCAACTTCTCATCGCTCGAACTGGTAACCTTTACTTTGCAGCAAAAAGTGGTGCCAGTTAGCTTCCAATTTCACACTTTATTTATTTTGTTGCTTTTCTCAATTGACTTGCTCAACTATTCTTTATGCTTCCTTAGTTGGCGTTCCCTTTGCCGAACTGACCTACCGAGACAAGTGCCAATCTTCCAGACTCAGTCGGTGCACCCCATTAAGTTTAATTTTATCAGCATGAATCATAGAATGATAGAACCTTCATGGTTGGAAGGGACCTTTGAGATCATTGAGTCCAACCAAACCCCTACAATCTCTGCCACTAGAGCATGCCCTGAAGTGCCAAATCTAGACATTTCTTAAATACCTCTAGGGGTGGTGACTCAGCCACCTCCCTGGGCAGGGAGTCTGGTTGTGTTGCAAATGGTGGCAAAGAAAGATTAACTTGAGATATTCTGCTTTGAAGATCGCACAGACTGGCTGGTCATTTTAACCCAGTTCAAATTCTGACCCATCTGCACAATGGCCAAGATTTTACTTCACAACGAGTTTTTTTAAATTGAAACTGAAAGAAACAACAGAATGAACAGAGCCTTCTTAAAGGAAGTTGGTATTCAGAATGTATCTTTCTGAATATATAGCTTTTCTCCTAATTTTCATTCCTGGCTGAAATCTATGCACGTCAGTGTATTCCAGAATTTCAGGGCAGGAGGGAGGGAGGGAATTATATAATAAAAACCTAGCTTTCCATCAGAAAGATCTGAAATTGGAAATCTTTCAATCAATCTGATAGTAACATACTTTCTTTTGCATATAGCTTCCAATTTAGCTGCTTATTCTACTTAAAAAATATGTATAAGTGATTTTGTTTGTTTGTTTGTTTTTATATGATTAAAAACTGTTTGAAGGAAAAATTAATCTGGTTGAATTCTATGTGAATTTCTAGATACGATGAAAAGCCACCACAAATAGGCATCTTGTACCTACATATCAGCTATTTCTTCAACGAGCAACAAAATTAAAAAAGAGTATTGGAGGAAAAAGTCTGTTGGGGGAAATATTTAAATATCTTTAATTAAATATGGTACAACAGAGCACTGACGGTAAGAAACATTTGTTCAGTTTACATTTAGTTATCGAGAGGAAACTCAGTCAGTGTTTGAATTATTGCAAGTAGTTTGTACTAAGAGCATCCTTGAAACGCAGGTGTAAGTAACTGCAACTTGTTTGTATGATGATTACTCTGTGAAAGAAATTTATACGCTTCTATTAAAATAGTTATCCAGTGTATTAGAGGATGGTGTGTGTATTATAGTGTCTTGGCTCTGGGCAGGTTTTGTTACCCTGTAGTGTAAGGAAGCAAAAAATATCACCCTTGCTATCCTGCATGCTGTAAAGAAATCAAATAAGCTGTCAAGCTTCTGCCAGAATCTGGAGGAGATTTGTATGGTGCCGGAAAGAGACTGCAGAGGATCAAAGGAAAATATAGAGTAATTCTTAATCTTCTTTTACCAACAGCACACGAGCTTTATGAAAAATCCTCCTTCTCTGCATGTTTTCTTATTAAAATGGGCTAATTCAGGGAAGGTGGAGAGAGACTTCAACTCTTGGTCAGGTTCACAATTATGTTTAATGAAAAAGATGCATTATTAAAAAGCTTCACAATATCAGCATCACAAGGAAATCTCATCTGTAAAAGCATACCTCTTGTAGGTTTAGTTCAGAGAAGCGTCCAAAAGTGAGATGGTGGGTTTTGATTTTAGATTGTCTTTCATTGTGATTACGAAAAAGCTGAATAGTGTTTATGAAAAAGCAGAATACTGCAGTGGGAGATTCTTGCCATTTAAAAATTTGCCACTCAGTATTTTACAGGAATTAAATTTGGATTTTTCCATAGAAGCCACATATTGTAAATACAACTTTAGTGAGTATTCTGAACAGTTGTGTTGAACTGTGCTGTACTAAGGATGTACTTGGTCCCCATGAAGCACCTGTAAATGCTGTTTTTTCTAATGAGCGAAACAGGATCATTACATTGTTGTCAGTCTTTCAGAGATTACACTCTGTTTTCTATCTGACTTGTCCTCTGATAGTGCTGTTGGTAAATCTTTCACATGAGCTGTAATTCATTCATTTCTATTAGAGAACTATTGTGGATACAGTTTCAGTTGATTCATTCGTCCATTTACTGACCAGACCAACGCATCTGAACTTGCTAGATGGGACAAGAACGCAGCAGTAAGTACAATTTTCTGTAGCAACCTGCTTCGTGTTTTTCTTCTTTGAAAAATACTTCCTTATTCCAGTGTTATGTGTTTAGAGTTCGGCACACACTTAAGTGATTTTGGCTGGTTAGCATCCCAGATGTTTACTCGTCATTTTGAAAAGATTAAGCCTAAACAGAAAACTCTTGTGAGGGGCATTATGTTTCATTTCCTATCTCCTGAGACCTTCAGTCTTCTGAAGGATCTGTTTTGGTCTTTCTTTGCTTTGTGTGTGTGCCATGAAACTCTTGCACATAAGACATGTTTTGAATCTAGCATATTAGTTGAAGTTGTCTTGCTACTAAAGAAAGGAACACATGCTATTATCAGTGAATAATTTGATGTATAGCAGTCATCTAAGGTAACTCTTACCTAATGAGTTTGGAAGGGGCCTCCCACCTAGAGAGCAGTCTCACAGGGCCTGTGACACACAACTTGTTAGTATCCCTTCATGAGTTTCGGTATTACAGTGTACAAAACACTCCATTTTCAGCATAGTCTTCTCTTGACCTATTATCTTTGAAACAGTATGATACTGGACTTTGAACATGCTTTGGTTTTTGCAGTTTGAATCCAGTACTTCCCCCCTTTTTGAAGTACAGACTGATATGCAGTCTTCCTACATATGTCTAATCTGCTCATTATTCTTCACTTATTCTCTATTACTGGAAAAAAATAGTAATAATACTGTAAGAATAAGACTTTTTTTCTCACTGCTAGGCAGCATGAGCTTTGCTGAAGATGGATTAGTGTTCTGTCATCTGGGAAAGAAACATAAATTGTACCTAGCTTCTTGGAGAGGAGGAACATGGCAAAGGGCAGACAATTGTTCTGTGCCTTCTAGGAGTTATGAAGAATGTGTAAATAATTTTCCTCCATTCTCTGGTAAGGCTGTGTACTGCAGTAACTCTCACACAGGAACTGGCTGGTTTTAGTTGTCTAATGACTTCTCATGAGAATACTTTAAGAGCTTGTTGAGCTTAGAGGTGTCATCTTAGATACTGGATAGCAGCTGAACACAGCCAAAGCTTACGTGGCATTTCCCAAACAACTTTTACTCTCCCTGAATCTTCTAGAGAAGCCTCTTCCTCTCCAAATAAACACATGGCCGGCTGCAAGCCAGTGAGTTGGTAAGGAAGCAGCCAGCCCCAGGGATTGCAGGTCTTTATCACAGTAGTTGTTGGTAATGCTTTGTTTTCTTTTTTAGCAGCCCAGTACGGTTGGGAAACAGGTTTCCTCCTTATGTGCTTGGATTGCCTTCCTATGTCTGGTTTAGACATTAGGAGTCAGCAGGTGATAGAACAGAAATGACAACTGGGGCAAGGATGCTGAGAGCTGCTCTTGGCAAGAGGATACAGCACAGTTTTGAGGTGGGGTGAACAGAAGGGAGCAGGTCTGACACTGCAGCGGCAGGGGCTGAGGAGTGGATACAGGTTTGGCACGTCTGCTGGTAAATCATTCATACTAGCCGCTTGGACTTCCCAGAAATGGCAACAGATGGCAGTGTCCTCAGTTGCCATCTCCTTCACTTACTCATATTCTCAAAATACTTTTCTGAAAGCATATTGTGAAAGTCCCGTTGTTGTTCCTTATGTCGTGGTTTGAGCATCTCCTGCACCTTCTTTATTTATTCCCCAGCTACACCATAGAGGAGGATTCAACCTGTGAGGAGCTGGCATGTTAAAAACATAAAATGGCACTGAAGGTGAGCTGGGTTCTCTCTGTAGGAGCATCTGTATCTAGTGTCTCCCAGTCAAATTCACCATAGAGAAAATAACTTTCACTTCTATGATTTGTCAAGACAAAGGAACTACAGGCATGCTCACAGCTTTCTGAGAAATCAGTAGAAAGTCCAATGAGTAGGAAATTCTCGTTGTCTATCTAAAACCAGCTTCCATTTAGTTTCATTTTGTTTCAGTTCATGAGAGCTGGAAACAGTTAAATAATACTGTGATAGTATATTTCTAGTTGATAAATTTGGTGCTGATGTAATACATATAAAGGGGTCTTGGAAAATCCCCTGTATGAAATAAGACTTCGTAAGCTACTTACGCACGTGCTCAAGTTATTCAATTTTCAAAATTATGAACATGTAGATCGGCTTTTCTCTCACTGTTTAGTTTTCCCTCAGGCTTTTTAAGGCAAAGGTAGGTGTTTTATTTTTCCAGTAGTTAATCCTTTAAATGTATTGCTGATATGAATCTATCAAGGAGATTATTTTGGAGTGTTTTTAGAAATCTTATGTTGATATTATATGTACATACATATACATAAATATGTATATAATTCTGGTGTGTATATGTATGTGTGGGTATATACACACACATATGCGTGTATATATAAAGTCTGTAGTGCCAGAATTATGTACACTGTGTATATATAAAAATATATTCAGAAATAAAGTTCTTATCAGAGCAGCAGAAACAATGAACTAAGAAAGGGCACATTTTTAAAATTAAAATAGAAACAGAGTTTTAAAACTTAAATGAAAAGCCACTGGTGGAATAGTCTGCCCTGAAAGCATAAATTATCTTCAGGCCGGAACTCTTCTAAATACTCAACCTATAATAAAACCCACACTGACTTCAACTTGAGCAGGAATGCAACCTTTTAATAACAATGAAGGAATAAAATACATACAAGTATACTTGCCTCCTGTTTCCAATAAAATACCTAAGCTCTTAGTGCTGCAACAGTGACATCCAGTGACTAAGCCAGTTAGTTCTAGACTTGATCCGCGTTTGGAATGAATGCTAAAGGACATGGATGGAAAGGGAGGCTTATTTACCAAGATCCTTAGTGAAGCACTGGACTCATTGAGAGGATAAACAGACACTGCATGAGAATGCAAAACATGATAAATAGCTAATCTAGAAAAATTATATAAGCATTTAATTAACCTGTATCTCTTTCAGACTTAGACATTTGCTGAGCCAAGTGAGGAATAAATTATTTTAAAACACGTGCGTTGTTCAGTGAGGCAATTTTTTTACCCAGACTATGCAGCATTTCATGCTGTTTTTTATTATTTAGCAATAACAACAGAAATCAGTAGGTAATACTTCTGTTACATTTTGCTTCAGATGTGATCTACCTCAGATCTAAATGTGGCTGTATGAGGGAAAGTTCCTTCAATTTTTATCAAATTAATTAAATAAAAAACCCAAAAAGAATTCAGAAACCTTCCTCGTGTAGAGAAGGCGACAAAATGCTTACCGCCCTTTTATGTAAGAAGTCCCGTATTCTGTTTTGTTTGAAGTCAGTGTGAGTCTTACAATGAAATTCCATCTGGTACTGACCTGACCCCCTACTTCCTCAGTTATCCGAAAGTTTTGAAATTTCCACATTATTCAAAATGTTGCATTATATGTTCTGTACTTTCTGATTATTATAATTGTACTAAAGAAGTTGCTTATTTCTGGGCTTTTCAAAAAGCTAGAAATAGGAACTAATTCTTTAGGATTTCAACTTCAAAGCATGCTCCAAGTTCCCCGCTTTTTTACTGTTAAGAAATCGATGAATGAAGAAATAAGTACATGAGTAAGCTCATAAGCAAAAGGAAATGCACATAAAAACTGATCAAAAGATTGGAATGGAAACAATTACCCAGCTGAAAACAAGAAATGTGAAAATTTGTCACATCTGTCCTTTGGCAAGAGACAATGATTTGACTAGTGATTCCAGGAAAAGAACAAAAATTTGAGTTTTAGTCACAGTTGCGTTGCTTCTTCCTGCTTGTTTTAAAGAGTTTTCAAATTGAGAACACAAACGAAGCCTATGTTTTTTGTTTCCTCATTGTAGTATTTTGCTGTCAGCAACAAGTTACCCTCTCTGTTCATTCCAATTTCAGTCTTTAGAAAACACTTGAGATAGCCATGGTAGGAAGTTACCGGAAAGAAGAACAATAAGGGGGAAAAGAGGCATGCATTATAAGGCAGGTTTTCAAGGGCCAGCTGCTGAGTTCTGATCTTCCTTCCCCTGGAGAAGATCCTTCACTTTCACTTCCTTTCATGTATTTTTAGGTGGGTTTTAAATATTAAATGCTATAAAGACCACAATAAAAATAATACAACAGATATAAAACAATAACAGAGCCATTTGCAAAACTCTTATTAAAAAGAATTTATCTTAAGTTCCTCTTTTAGAACCTGGTTGGCATTTTGAAGTTGTATGTCATCAACGTATAGACGACCTCAGCTGGAAAAGAGCAGGCATATACTTCAGTGGTCTCCAAAAGATCAGATGATTTTAAGATAATGTAACACTTAAGTACAAAACTGACTACTAATAGTGCAAAAGGGGAGTCTGTGATCAGTAGCCGACTGTCCTGTCCTGTCGGTGTTTGCCGTCGTGTGCCATTGTAACATGGGAAGCAGCAACTCTCAGTGCTCTCAGGAGCTCTGCAAGAGCAACAGCCTTGCACCGAGTGAAATGGTTGGTGTCTGCTCTGAGGAGAAGGCCCTTGAGAGCTTTTGCCCTGTGTGGTGACTGTGACTGATGCATCTTAGCTCTGACTTTAAACTCACTGGGGCAAGCCAACTGCGCTGGTGGTAGTTTTCCTATAAGCTTGCTATCTAGTTCCTTATGAGGATTCAGAAATACCCGTATGTTTTCATCCGATTCAAGCTCCAAGCAGAAGTATTAAGTTATGATTTAATTTGTTGAATGCAGGAGACGGGAAGCTCTTGCCTCTGTGAAAATTTTTAAAGAACTAATCAGTGGAAGAAATAACTGGCATCACTAGGGGGCAACAAAACATCACAAACATCTAGGTTGTTAAAGATCGAGCCATGTCACACCCTCACTGAGAGAGGCATTTGTGTTAAGACCTGAAGAACAGCTTGTGTTAGCAAATGCTTTTGTGTTTTTTCCAACTGTGTTATGTAGTAAATCTTGCTTCAGGGATGATAGAGAGCTCCAAAAAAATATTAAAAATATGCACACGCTGCTGCTTTATCTCTGTTCTTGTACAGTAAAATAGTAACAAGATTGGACATTTGAGCATCGCTTTCATTTCTGAGCGCCATGTATTTAGCACTATGGTTAAGTATAACGTATTCTGCTAAAGCCCATCCACTTTGTATAAATGAAGATGCACAGTATAGGAGAGTTTTAATTTGAAGTTCGCTGTTTTTCCCTCCATCCCTTTCAGTATCAGCACAACTACCAAGCCAAGCCGAGGGCAGACATTCCAGAAGACAGCGACGCTGCCCCAGTGCTCTGAAGCTATTAGGTTAGTTATTGGCCATTTTCTTCCATTTTCACGATGTCTTGCTGGCACTAACAATACTCCCAGTGTAAAACCAGTAACAGCTTGCCTCGCTGCAGTGGGAACATGGCCATGGTAGTACCACGGCAGATGATGAAAGAGGAAGGTGGAGTATCTGACCCAAAGTCACCGGTGTGACTCAAGAAAGAGTGAGCCATTTTTGACCTGTGGGTTGTAAGCATTTTAAAATCCTAAGACTTTTACCATTAGAGTTGTTATCCTTGCATACCTTCTGTGGACCAGCAGTCATGACAGAGCTACCAGTTAAGGGGTGTTCTCTCATGTTTTTGCTGTTGGAAAAAGTGGAGCTATCACCAGAAAGAGCTCCACAGTGAGAGCTACCAGTTGAGAACGTGGACTTGAAGGATTTTTCTTGTGTCAGAAAGTAGCCAGTGTGCCTTTTCAAGCAGTGTCTGTTTGTTCATCAGGTTTGTAATTATACGGACCTTTCACGTAAAGCTTCTCCCATTTTATTTTTTCATTCCCTGAATTTACAGGTAGGAATTCTACGCACTATGAGAAGGCTAAAGTCTAATCATCTCAGCTTTGAACTCACCAGGGCCAAACTACTTTTGAGTATTCCAAAAGTTTGTACAAGGCATTTTTTATGGCATCTCTGTTTTAATTTACTTTAGCTCTACTTTTGCGTATATCTATTTACTGATACATAGCGAGATACGGAGGTCATGAAAAATGTGGCTTAAGTAATTATTTTTTTTTGACAGAAATGTAGTATAAACTGTGCTCATGTCGAATTTCTTTATGGAAGTTCTCGGCAATATGAATAATCTGGAATGCATTCAGTAGCACTGGTCTTGTCTACTATCATTCAGACCTTCCTGCTGGGCCTTTTCTGCCGCTCTCCAGTCTGTGATGTTCTCAAGTTGTAATTCCTGAGTGAAGCTATTCTGGCTATAGAAGAAGTATCAGATAAATGCTCTCTGGACTTTCCTTTGACTGTCAAACCCAAGTAATTTCAAAATAGGCCAGCAGAAAGAAGCTTGTAAAAGCTTCTACTATCTAAGCTGCATTCTGGTGTAATCAGTGAAAAACAAGCAGAATTTGGTAGCTAGCCTGTTGATGTATGTACTGCAAATGGTCTTTTCTCACACTGATTCCATAACTGGCCAGAGCTTGACTCCATGGGTTGACCTCAGAAGTCATGTGAAATGGTGATCTTCCGAATTGTAATCTTGTATTGGCAATTGAGTCATGTAGCATATGCTATAAATAAACACGAAGAGAGAACATAATGATAATGTCACATACTCAAAGGTTAGAAATTCCCTAAGTATTCTTAGGTTCTTCAGAAAAGCATCAAAGCTTTGGTGATCTCTTAAGGAGAAGCTAGGTTGGTGAGTTTTGTGATTTGCAAGTTTTACTTTTTGAGAGGTTTCTAGCCTCCCATAGGACCCTAGGAAATTGCTTTTTAGTGACTGGTTTTAGAGCTAACAAATTCCATCTTGCTCATCTTGAAAGCCCCTTCTAAAAAGGAACTAAAAATGCTTTTTAGAGTTGTAGGGGCTTTTTCCACTGTGGACCTTTAACTATTGACAACTGTCTTACGCTATCAGCAGGTTTCAGGGCAATCCAAAGGTTAGTGTGATTGTTTAGGCCAGGTCATAGCTGAATGGAATTCTTTGATCCTACTAAAGGTTCAAAACAGTTTTGTTTCTATCTTAAAATTCTGGTTCCAGTTTCAACTGAAGCCTTTTATGTTATAGTTATGATGCAAATGAGGCCAGAGACCCTCCTCACAACTAAATTAGGAGGACCGCACATGGGAACTGGAGAGACATTAACAGACTAGAAAGCAAAAATATTCCTATTAAAATGAAATACTGTTTCCTTGGAATTTTTCTTTTGGATAAGTGATGCGGGTTTCATCCTGTTTTATTATTTACCAAATATTTCTTAATCTGACTTTTAATCAAAATAAGGGGTTTCATTCTTTTATATGTTTCCCAAAGTGTACTTTTCTTTATATGTGATTCTCTACTTATTTGACTATAAGAAGACAAATTTGTTTTAAAACTGTAACATTTTCTTGTTTTTCACATATGTGTGGACTGTTTGTTTCAGAGTTACTTTATTAATTTGCACATCAAATCTGAGTGATTTGAGTGAGATTTTGCAGGAAAAGAAGGAATTATGCTAACACATTATGGAATAAACTTTGAAAATCCTTTTTTGCACGTTCATCTAAAAAAAAAATAATTTTATCATTAAAACCAAAAAAAGTCCACCTGAAGCTTTGACCAGGCCAAGTCCCTAGATTAGGAATATATTTGCATGGACTGGTAAATTCAAACCATTCAGCGTCCAGTATGACTAAAAATAAATCAGGTCCTCTATAAATACCTTGTAGAGTGGAACAAGTTTGAAACTATGTCTGTCCATCCACATAGGTGCATTCTACATGGACCTGTTGGACCAAATCCAGAGGAGGGCCACGAAGGTGATCAGAGGGCTGGGGCACCTCTCCTACGAGGACAGGCTGAGAGAATTGGGGTTGTTCAGCCTGGAGAAGAGAAGGCTCCAGGGAGACCTTATAGCAGCCTTCCAGTACCTGAAGGGGGCCTACAGGAAAGACAGGGAGGGACTCTTTATCAGGGAGTGTAGTGATAGGATGAGGGGTAACAGTTTTAAACTGAAAGAGGGGTGATTTAGATTGGATATTGGAAAGAAATTCTTTACTGTGTGGGTGGTGAGACACTAGAACAGGTTACCCAGGGAAGCTGTGGATGCCCCATCCCTGTATGTGTTGGATGGGGCTTTGAGCAACCTGGTCTAGTGGGAGGTATCGCTGCCCATGTCAGGGGGGTTCGAACTAGATGATCTTTATTAAGGTCCCTTACAACCCAAACTACTATAAGATTCTAAGAAAAGCAAAATGAAGAAGTGTGTCATTTTTTAAAAATCTGATCGGGTTTGTTTCTATTGGAAATGTACAGACTGAGATTGTTTAAATTGTGGTGTCGTTTTACTACATCTGTTTTGGACTGTCTTATTTGTGACCCTTGAAGAGATGTATGGGTAGCACTGATAGATACTAATTCTTACCACATGGGCCCCCAAAATATGTTTTTTCAGAGGCTTGGTGTCACACAAATGACAGAGTGACCATTTCCATTTAATCAACTTCTGAGCTGGGTTGCTCCTCACTTTATCTGAGCTAGGAGTTGTAACTGTATGGTAGTAACTGTATGGTAGAACCCCACCCCCAGCGTTTAAAGTGCCCCTTTACTTTGTGCGTGCTTCTAGTCCATTTCAGGACAGTTAATCCGTTTTATTATCGACCTAGTTAATAGTCAGTAGACTCAGCAGACTATTTACTTTACCCTCAAAAGTATAGACATTCTTAGAGCCTGGAACAAGAGACAGGATCTCTAAGAAGCTGCCAGGAGCACTTCTGTTTGTGTCAGAGATAGTTAACATGTTAACTGGTTGACTATGAAAAACTTCCAATCTGTTTGAGGACGATGATGCACATATGAATATAAACCTTCAATGAAAGTGATTTAACTCGCCTGTTTGTCTTTGCCCGGAAATAATTCAATTAGTTACAGCTACTAACTCTGTAAGTTACTGTTCTTCAGCTGTTACTTCTGTCTGTTGCTGTTTAATTCATTATCTATGAAATTATTGTCCCGTGTGTCCAGGACTAGGATTCTGTTTGTCTCTACATCCGCAGGTTACACAGTCTCAGTCTTAAAACCAGAGTCCCCGTCCCTGTCTTCAGCCATCATACCCTTAAGGATGCTTAACTTTAGTTTTAACGCATACTGGCATAATTTGCAAATAGATGGTGTGTTCTAGCTGAAGGCAGAACAGCGTTTGTAGTACAGCTGCAGATACTGTGATGAACGCAGCCTGGCTCTATTTATTTAAAAACAAATAAACAAAAAACAACAGTAAACTACAACGTATCTCTCTTAAATAGGCAGTGAATATTGCATCCTCACAAGCCGTATAAAAGCCTGCAAGGTACGAGGGCTAGAATATCCTACAGCCCGCCTCTCGTTCTTTAAAAGCGCGTTTCATTCCAGCCGGGGCTGTTTAG
This sequence comes from Larus michahellis, assembly GCF_964199755.1. Taxonomy (NCBI): domain Eukaryota; kingdom Metazoa; phylum Chordata; class Aves; order Charadriiformes; family Laridae; genus Larus; species Larus michahellis. The sequence continues at coordinate 22,883,784 of NC_133902.1, read as the reverse complement.
CAAACAGCTGCTCTAAGCTGGAGGCAGATCTGAAAACTCTAAACAGGAAGCGTCCCTGCCGCTGCTGCCCATCCCTGACTCCTACCCGGGGTGAACCCCCGCGCTCTGCAGAAAGCAAGGAACAACGAGCAGCTGATTAACGCGCAGGCAGGAGCCTGCTGCGGGAGGATCAGGTTGCAGCCCTGCCTTTGTAGCTTTACTCCACACCCCTTCAGCGGGAGTCAGCCGGGGAGGTGCCCATTCAGCACTGATTCAGGAATTCTTTCTTCAGGAGCTGTTGCTAGGGGTTTGGTGAGTACTTTGCAACAGATTTTCAGTTTTACATGAGAGATCTTTTTTTTTTCTTTAGCTGGCAGAAAGGAGTGTCCGCTGTGACTTTTTCTTTAGAATGTGGTATATGCGGTAGTCAGATGTTTAGATTCGAAGTTCAGCGGTGAGTGCTGTGAAAAGGGAGGCTTTTTTTCCTCTGTAAATTTGAAACAATGAATATACTTTTATGATTACTAACACAATTAATCTTTGGTTGTCAGAACGTCAGACTAACGCATTTTGAGCTCCAAGACAGTTCTTTGAAAGAAAGCCATCCCAAAGGTGAATGTGTTAATTTTGATCAATAGCTGGAGTTTGGAAAGAAGCTCTTGTTTTTTAAAACAATTTCTGTGCTACAGCAGCTCCGAGGGAGGCTTGATTAAGGCCGAGTGGTCTGCCAGGCTACTTCAGATCCTTCCAAGGCATGTAACATTTGAAACAATTAATATTTTGGGAAGTCTGAGAACAATTTAGAAGAAGCAAATGAAGTTGATGCTACTATAAGCCAATTTTACTATCAAGAAACTAAAAACACTTGAACAATGAGGAGGGTAGTGAATGAGGCTTACAATGGTGCTAATGTAACAAACACCACCCCCACCACCCCGAAAATATTGCGTTCCAATATTATTCCAAGTATTTTACTTGGAAGTATTGATGTAAATTTCATTTTCAGTAACTAATGAAAAACAGTGATACTAGCCTGTATTTAAAAAAAAAAAAAAGCAGCTAAAATTTAAATAACTATGTTTTAGAAAAATCTAAATACAATTTAAATGAAGAAAAGGCACATAACAATGGGAAACGTGGAGATGGGAGAACAGGAACGATTCGGATGGGGGGAGTATGTGAAAGGTCAGTGTGACTCAGTACTCTAGAAATTAATCATCAAAGTACTTCATGGAAAACATGTAAAGATATAAACCTTCCTTCCTGAATGTCTTATGGACGGAGGCAAAGACAGGAAATGCAGCTGTCAGTGTAGATATGACCAGCACAGGCATGCTTTAGGGATTGCTAGGCACCTACTCGGGTAAAATTGCCATCCCTTTGTAACCTTCTGCTTGTTCTTTAATTGTTTAATTCTCCTAGGAGAGAGTTTGTGATTCTGTGAAGGCAGCAAATATCCATATCCACAGTATATTCGTCTGGATTATTGCTTAAGCTGAATTTGAGAACTGTAATCAAGTTCACTTTGTATGTAATGCACGCAAGGTAAAGGAGGTAAAGATGATTAAAACACATTCTGCTCTGGCCTTTTTTCCTGTCAAATATGTCCCACATGAAAAGGTTTATTAAAAAGTAGTCATGTGGGCAAATGCTTGATAAATCCATTTCTTTGAAATTTTTATAACTTCTATGTAGGGAAAATCTCCAAGTGTGCTTTGAATTGACTTTCAGTAATCTTTATGTTTATCCTTACATTGCACAGTTTGCAATCCGGAGAGTTAATGCATTTCAGCTGTCCGGTGTAGTTATATGACCTTTAAAGTGCAGTCAGGCTTTTAGCGCAGTGCTCAGATTACTAATGAAAACTCAATTGTAACTCATCTAACGAATCTTCTAAATGTGGAATAACTGTAAGTTAAAGTTTATGATTTTCTTGACTCAGGACAGATAGAACAATTAATGGCATTGAATTTATCCTTAATCTCATTGGAGAGTTAATTTTGAAAATCTAATGGTAAAAATTTACAAATTGGTGGGAACTATTTTAGGGTTTTGTGTCAGATCTAATGGGCAATGAGGGAGAGTGTACAAAAAGTTTCTGTCAGAGAGGAAATCTTAAGGTTGGGGGGGGAAAGTAGTCACAGAATCACAGAATGGTAGGGGTTGGAAGGGACCTCTGGAGACCATCTAGTCCAACCCCCCTGCCAGAGCAGGGTCACCTAGATAGTCCAAGATGGTAGTGTCTCTAGGAAAAAAAAGCAAAGGTGTAAAAGAAAAAGCTTCCTAACAGGCTTTCAGAGAACATACGCAGAGCCTTTAGTGAGTTTGAAATCTCACCTCTAGCTAGACCAGACCCACAGTTAGAGAAGGAGAGTTACTGGATTCCAGATCTATCTTCAAGAACTGTTTATATGGTTCTCCAATTAACCTTCCAACTTAAGTGCATAAACAGGGGCAGAGACTAGCACTTAGCTTGTCTGTTCTCCACTACAGGGCTACTGAAATCCTTTATGCTGTTCTTCCAACTCTGTGGATCTTGAGTTACTTTTAGGGCAGAGAACACAGATTGGTCTCGCGGATATATCGATGAGATTAGGATTGTTCCTGGAAACAAATATTAAGCCTCATCTGGAAAAAAGAGAGCTTGACACAGTCTTTCACATTGTGGAAAGCTGCCTTAGCACCTATGTTTACTTTAAAAAGGTGATTCTGACAATAAGTCTCTTCTACATTTTAAAATAAAGTTGTAGCTGTTTGAAGTGCTTTATAACTACCATGATTTTGTTGGTGTGCATTCAGTACGTTCTGAGATTGTCTGGCAGACAGAGTCAGAGCATGTGTACAGGAACAAGAAAAGAAATTTTAAAATTAAAAAAAATAAAACATCAGCAGATCTTAGGAGCCTCAAGAATTTAGTGACTCTCATATCTCACAATTTTGGATCAAAATGTTTAAAATCTAATTCCAGTACTTATTATTGCTCTTGGTTTAGGCTATGTTCTGAACAATCATTTTTTTTCTTTAAGAACTAGGAGAAGCTGACAGTTTCTAAAGAAACCAAAGCTGGGAAGATGCTTTGGTAAAGGTTGAAGATGGGGTCTTCATATCTAAAGCTTTTTCTTCACGTTGAAACCAGGGAGAACTGTCTTAAAAAACAGGAACAAATTACCTACTGCTGTGTGTTTCTTTTATGAAACTGGTTTTACTTTGCAATAGGAAAGGAGTGCCCCTGGGGACAGAATGAAGCAAAACCATATGGAGTATTGTATAATTCCTTTCCTCTCATAGTTATTTCACAGCAAAATAGACTTATTTTTAGTCCTTTTAATTTTCTCTCATAACCCCTTTCTTTGGTTTGCTTAATTATTTCCTGTTAATACAGCTGTTCATTTTCCATCTTTAGTATTGTTGCCATCTTCCCCAATGTGTGCCGTTCATAACCAAGTATACCTCCAAAGTTAACTGGTTAATTTCATTTACTGTTTAACGAAAAAATAAAACTACGCATTTGAACACGTTGGCCCAGGACGTTATCTGTACGCAAGAAAGTTCAACCTTCTTGTAGAAAACAGAGCATTCCAAAAGAACTGATTTTAAAACAATTATATTGACAGTAGCAATTGCAGCAAGTAAATTAGAAATAGAAGTATTATACGAAGGAAATACTTAGCTGGCACAGTTTTTATGGACTTTACAGAAAGGCCTGCAGAAGTGCGTATTAGCATTTTCTGTAAACGTCTACTTTGGATGAGAAGCAATCCTTTTCCTCTATGTTATTACAATCACTACCATAATGAGGTTCTAGACAAGGATTTATGCTTTCATCACTCAGAGAAAAGGTAGTGTAGAAAGATGAGGCTGAAGTTTTCTGTGCTCTGAGACTCATCTGATGAATGCTGTAGGTCCACAGAAGCTGGCACTGCCACCAGAATAAGCAGCACTACCTGTACCATGGTGAGAGATGAAGGAAATATGACCCTTTCTTTTCTGTGCCAGTGTTATTTTATGTTGTTTTTAAGTATTTGCAGGGTGATAATCTGAGGCAGTCATTCCCACCAATGGCAATTACAGCATTTCTAACCTGTGTGATGATCCAAAGCTCGTACACTGCGGTAAAAATTTATGTGGTGTCTCCAGCTGTCAGGGTAGATAGGGTGAGCTAATCTTGCTTGACAAACCAAGGAAACTTGTATTTTGATCTTTGGTATGTGTGCAAAATGTGATGTATGTGATGGTGAGGTTACAAAAGGTTAATAGTCAGATATGGTCAAAATCAGTCATGAGAGGCATCAATGTGGCAGGTAGTTTCCTCCTGCGCCTGCCTGTTATACTTTCAGTAACTTTCACTTCAGTGAAATCGAGTAGTTGTGTTTCTGTAGCGTGTACAAGGTGATATTATGCACAAGTGGATTGATAACAAATACACATCGCTGAAATTACTCTGTCCATTAGAAAAGAAGGTTGTGGTTAAGTTAACTGACCTCTAACTATACATGAATATTTATCAATATCTGAGATTTGAAAACATACACTATACCTTTCCTGTCTCAACTGCTAGGAAAAAAAGCACCAGGCTTTTTAATGCTAATGTTGGGGCTGCCGTGCTGTGTTCCTAAACCTGTTAACTAATATTGCTGCTTGTCTGTTTCGCTAGTGGCTTTTGTGCTCCAAGAGTAGTTATTATTAGGATGCTGAAGGCATTTTCTATTTGGAAATAGAATTATAAGACCTATATTTTTGCTACAAACAGGTAGTTTCTGTCCAAGTAGCACAGGTTTGAGTGTGGTGGGTTTCGTGTTTTGGTTTTTAAGAGGTATGAAATTATGTAAACTAGTAATTTGGTTTAGTCCACATTTAAAAATTATTTTGGAAGGAGCAAAAGACTATTTCCTTTCCTTGTTGAAAGCTATGTCACAACAAAAATAAGCTGTATATGTGAAGTAGACATTTACCTCAGAGTGGGATTTGGCATGTTGGATAGATGCAGTTGCCACATCTAAATAAATAACTGGCTTATTTCTTTATTTCTGTTTGATTCAGTCTTCTATGAGGTGAAAACTGAAGTTAAAATAATGTTCTCAGTACGTCCTTTATGAAAAGCTCATAATGTTGGATCCTGTGCCACGTGTTTTATTTTGGTTTTTTTTTTCCCTATGGCTAATAGAAGTAGCTACAGAATCATTAGTTGATCTCCATCAGGTATCCCTAGTAGTTATATGATTTGATGTAGGCAAGTCCAGTGTTCCTGTGAAAAGCGCAGCTATTATAAAAAATCACTCTTAATTTCAGAATTTATAATTCACCTGGCCTGTCATACCAGGTGCTCTGCACAGCATGATCAGAAAGTTAGGAAAATGACTTGCAGGCTACTGTAGCCAAGGCATATTCTCACCATCTCTCTGCCTCCAAGAATATACCCAGTTCTCAGCTCTTGGGTGATGAGTATCATGGATGTGAGGCCCCACTGAGCCAGGTAAGGAGGAGATCCCAATGGAGGAGGAAATTAGGGCCTGGAGCTGTGTCACAAGAGAAGCTGAGTGGAGATAGGATGGCAAAAACACCCAGTGCCAAGTGTGAGCTGACTAGGAGAAGGGAATAAATAGGTCCTGGGGCTAAGTTGGGAAAATTGTAAAACAGTTTTAAAGCACAAGTGAAAGGAGTTGACAAAGGAAAGACAAAAGGCAAGAGAGGTCAATAGTTATGTAGAAAGATAAGGGTGTTCTTGTGGTAGGTGTACTACTTTTGGTGTGGTTTTTTCAATTTCAAAACTTAACAAGGTTTTCTTTTCAACTTTTTATCAGTTGTGTTTGCAAATCAGCATTTCAACCTTAATAAAAACAGAACCAAAGCAGGAGTTTAAATCTGGAGCAGTGACATCAGGTCATAAAACTTTTCAGCATAAAAGCTAATGAAGACCTTTGCTTTTCTAAATGTCACTACTTTCCAATTTTCACTTCACTTCCCTTCCCATTTTTCACTTAGGAATTTAAAAGGCTGGAATATTGCAGCAGCCAGTCATAACAAGGTGGAATTTTGAAGTTCTTGGAGGAATCCAGCGGAGTCTCTGGTCTCGGGACTGAAACAGACTGTTAGGGCTGCCACTGTACAGCACAGGAGGGAGAGACGTCGTGGGGGGGGAGGTTTAGATAGCTCGTGCTTTCAATCAGTAATGTTTGTGTGCTGATGATCCACAGTAAACTGCTGCTGATGATCCACAGTAAACAGAGATGATAGAATTCACTCTTGCTTCATTCTTCGTACTTAATCCAGAGTAAATGGGAAAACACGATGCTTCAAACAGCTGCAAAATAGCACATATAATAAAATACTTTTTAAGGGAACTCACCCCCTCTGCCAGCTGGGAGACAATGCTACAGGTATGTCTAATTGCATCTCCGTCATACGATTCCTAGTAGGTAGTACAAGATATCGTAGGGCAAATATAATGCCTCTGAAGTACAGTAAACTGAAAAAGGTCTGCTTTTATATCAGAGGTGCTATAATCCTATCTAATTAGACCTTTTTATCTTTAATTTTAGGCTGTGCTAAATTCAACCCCTGACTATGCATGTCCTATCTCCAGCTATTCATTCCTCTGTTTACTTATATCCGTTGCCTTTTTTTGTGTGTGTGTGCTTCCATTTCCTGGGCTGTCAGTGTGAATGAGTCACTTTTACAGTCATTACAATGTCACTTTATGCCATTTTCTAAAGCTGTCTGGTTTTGGCTACTACTGGAAATGCCAGCTTTTATTTTGGTTTTTCCAGTTAGCTAGCTAGAGATAAATAGCATGCTGAAGAAATGTTTGCTCTTAAACATTCTGGTAACTATAGAAATTGGTGTTGAAGAGACTGCTAAGTAAAAAAAAATAAAAAAAAATATATATATAACACACACACACACACACAGGCTGCAAGTTGCATGGAGAAGACACAGAGTTTTATATTTGTCTGTCTTTAGCCAAAAAAAATCTTGCGACTTTTCTCATATTTCTGTCTTTAGGTGGTAGGAGAAAAAAGGCACAGGACCAGGTAATAGGGATCTGTTACTGGGAATGTCCTTGATTGCTTGCGGTCTGCTTTGTTTACCTATATTCCAGCTTGAGGGAAGCTGATGGCATTATTCACAACTTAAAGCATTTCATTAAACCGGTAAATAAATCAGTGCCAGTTATTACCCATAGACCTTTAATTTCCTTTCTCAAGTAACTTAGGTGTTGCCTATTACACATATGAAAATATCTCATTTAAAAGGTAGGTAGTTTGGGAACAGCAGAGTGCCAGTTTCTAAGGAAATGTCTTAGGAATTTATGAGATTTGCAGTAATGACACTTTGATGTAGAGAAAAGCCAGTGTTAATGCTGTACTGATTCTTGGCTGTCCTAAATTAGAACCCTTCTGGAGTAAGGGGCTATACTTACTCCCAGAGATTTTCAGAATTTGGCCTAAATAATCAGATCATTTAACATGAATTATTAACATTTCAAAAAATTTCCTGTCTTTCCCATGGCAGATAGTCCTTCACAAATGCACGCATTTGCATATTTTACTGAGCCAGATGTCACGGATTAAGTATTTTGAATTATGCTTTCCATATAAATAAAAAAAATAAAATAGAATGCATTAAAAAAGGAGATAAAATCAATGTTATAAGAGGCTTACAGCTTTAAAGTTGTTACCGGACAGCTGAACTTTAAATGAGAAAACTTGGACCCTTTTTTCCAGAGGGTTTGGGGTTTTTAATTGAAAAAGCAGTGCCAAGTTCACTTTGATCTTGGATTTCACTCTTCCTGTCGGAATTATAAGAAATAATTAAGCTACAGAAGGATTTAAGCATTTCAGTACTAAAACCTTCACCCGCTTCGTTCCACCTCCATCCATACCTCACCCAGTGTTCTGAGAATGCATGGCCTTGGGGGAAGGTTAGCAAGAAGATAAAGGAGGTTGTGTTTGGTCGGCAGACTTTGTAATAAGGCAGATATGCAGTTATACAGTGTAAATTTTTCCTCTTGGGAAATTGCCCGAGCATCAGTAAGCCCTACTTCTGACAAATACTCTTTTCAGGGAAATGTAGGAGTTGAGTGGAAGAATAGAAATACTGTACCCTGGTAAGAGTTTTGCTCTCTGTGCAAATGCACTGATTTATCCTCATAATCACACAGTGACGATTATATATGGTAGCTCATGAGATACAGAATTCTATTTTCAAATGAAAAAGAGAAACTTACTGAGGGTTTCCATTTCTGGCTGATTGTTTCCTATATTTTTCTTCTACTTGGGAACAGGCTTTTGGGAATATTGGATGACTGAGTAAAAAGGGATTACTAAATTTTGTAATCTAAATGTAGACTCTACAGGTTCCTGGAAGAAGGAACCAAAGCCTCGACTTGAGTGTCCCAAAAGCAAATTCAAATAGAATTTTCCTGAACTAGTGAGAGTTTCGCTGTCATGTTTGGAAAAACCCAAATATAGAAAACAAAAGCCAAGGAGAAAACTTAGAATTAATCCATGGGCAAGGGAGGTTGTGGATAATTTGCACGTTCCTTTATGAAGGGTCACAACTGTGCCAATGATCACAAATTAGAACTTCTCAGGAAAACAATGTCCTCAGAAAATTACCCTTTCCTACGTCATTTCAAAGACTAAAATTGCAAGTGTATTTTGTAATTTTTCATTCCTATGAACTCACAGAATCTAAGCAAAGTGTGAAAATTATTGCTATCTAACTATCAAGTTTGTATATTTGATGATATTTCTGTTTTTATTCAGCCTAGATGATGTCAAACCATCACCACATTTATTTACATTATAATGCTAAGTACTTATTCTGGGGCAGTTGTTTGAAATTTTTTACTATTTCTACCCATACATTTTTTTTTTTTGGTTGTAGATTTATTTTAATTTTAGTTAATGTCAAACTAACATCATAACTCAAATGTCTTTCAAATCATAAAGACAATACCAGACAATTTCAGATTACCTTGTACGGAGTTATTTTGTTCCTCTTTTAAAGCATGACTGGAGGGGTGAATGAAAGGATTTGCTCTAACTATTTTTCTAACCTTTGGATAAAAAAGTAGAATTCTTCCAAGGCCACCATATACATGGAAGAAACTCTGGTATTAGGCCAAACGCATTGTAAGAGGTAGTCTGTTTCTGGAAATCATAGAATGGACTATGAAAGCTGAAAAGAAGCATTGTTGTCTCTATTCACTCTGTGCAGAAAGATAGCCAATAGAACTCCTTTCTAAGATGTTGTGTTGGTTTATTTTGGAGTTGTGTTATACTCTTATGTGGTATTATTTTGATACGTTTAAAGCTTGCTTATTACATATGCGATTTATTTCTAGTGTCTGAAGTCTAAGACGCTATTTTTGCCAGGTAGTGTATAAAGAGATCTATTTCTGTGGATCTTTTGGGGTTCAACTTCATACACGTTCGTAGAAGCTGATCAAATTCAGGGCAAACTTTGTGAAGCTGTGACAGTAATGTCAAGGTTGCCCTTGGCCTGGAACAGTTACTTTGCTTTCAGTTTAAGTTACAGTATGTACTGTACTCAGGAAAAAAAAAAAAAAAAAAGGAGAGTGAATATCTGTTCTTTAATTGATTGGAAAACTGAAAATTACCTGAATAATGACAAGAAATGCTGAGAATATCCCAGAGAGAAAGCATGCTAATGCTTACGTCGAGTGCTATAACTCAAAAATAGTCAGAGGATGGCAATGAGCATTTCAGTATAGACTCTTCCTTTCCTTTAATGGTGAAATAATTTAAAAAGTCAGTGATGAGATAACATTGGGAGGAGGATGACATTAGAAAATGGAAATAATTAACTAGCACATAATTATCACATATAAACAAGAGACTTTCAAACCGACAGACAAAAAAGTAAGGCAAATAAGAGCAGATGGGGTACACAAGTAAATGTAGACAGTAGCTTTAATGAGTGTAATTAAGTCTAAACGTCTGGCATGTTAGAATGAACTGATAAATCCATAACACAGTGCCATGTTTTTTTCCCCCTGTGTTTTAGCAATATTGTAGGGATATCCTGTGATCAGTCAAGCGGCCTGTGAGTAGTTCCTCCAGAAAAGAGGTTGGGAAAAAATATTTTCCGTGTGGATTCAATATGGATTATTCACTCTGAATGGAGCAAACAAATCACTAGAAATTTGTTGCTGGGGAAAGGGGAAAAATAATACCTTATTAGATTAAGTTTTAATATGTAAAATAGTATAGGAATGTAAAACTGGAGTTCTAGTTAGAAACATGAATAAGGACACTAATTCTGTTTTTTCAAAAAATACCTGAAAATGAGTGATGGTAGCTGTTACGTGTTTTCTCATTTTTCACAATGTTTCAGAATTTTTAAAAAGTTGGTTTCTATTCCAAGAGTAGTTATTACATCTTTAGCAGAAAGTAACAATTTCATAATTTGTTCAGAAGTAAAAAATAACATTTGAGGAAATTTTGTTTAAAAACCATGATTAATAGCACAAAATGGGATCTGAATTATTTTGCCAAACTTTATCTGGATCAAGAATTTTACTACTCATGCTGCAAGTTAGGAAAACTGAGTATGCAGGAAAGAAAAATTCGTAAGTTGCCGAGAGAGAAATGAAAATTCTGGCTCTGATTTTGTGTTGAAGACATAACTGCACCTTCTGGCTCCGGCACAGTTCAGAGTAGCTGCGGCAAATTGGTGAATCTCTCTTTGTGCAGATTTTGCCTTTCCGAGGTATCATTGCTTGCTACTGTTTTCCTAGATACTATAGTTATGATTTACTTCTAACTTTGTAGACAATGATATATCACTCGGAGAAAAATCTATCTGTTAAAAATGACTCCTATTTAGTTTAAGCAGTTTTCCAGAGGTACTCTCATATGTGCATGCATAATCTCATCTTTGGCAACTTGAACATGCCAGCTTCCATGGAATAAAAGTATTTTCTTTGTGTGAATTAGTGTAGTTGCATTGATTCTATGTGAAAAATAATAGCTCTGCACTTAAGCAAGGTATTCAATATTAAAGAGATCTACTAGATACAAAATACTTCTTAAAACATTGAAGCCCGTGGTGCACAGAGTTCACAGACTCCCGTGAAATGCAACTTATACAAAACTCCAGGAACTTTGTACCTATACATTGACCAAATATTTGTTAAAAATAAAATCCCATGTTTGTGGCAATGAAACCAGGGTAAAGTAAAAAGAGTAAAACGAAGTAAAACTTATTCAGAAAGATCTGCCATGCCAGCTAACTATACATAATGTAAAACTGATCAGGACATTGAAAGTACAGTGTGTTAAATTTTATATCGTTATGTATTCTGGGAGGTGAATTTAGTTGGGGCTTGAAATAAAAATAATAGGAATGCCTCTAATCTGTGCTGGAGATAGGATAGGAGACTTGCAGTAAGCTGAGCACAACCATAAATCTTGTCTTGTTTTTCATTGTGCTTACAATATAATCATACTAACGTAAGTCCCATTATTTCCAAAGCTCCCAGTTTGTATATATACCCACATGGCTATGTACTACCCTGCTAAATGACTTTTGCAGAGCACTCAAGGAATTTAATTGAAGTGTATGTTGTCGTTTATATGTTATACAGGAAAGATGAAAGGAAGAAAGAAGGGATGTTCCTTACCTTTAACCTTTATCTTGCTGTTTGCCAGTATCACTGGGCATGCAACTACTGACTTAGATGACGGCGAAGACGAGGATGTTCTGGGTAAGAGGTTACAAAAACGATATCTCAAATAACAAATACCTCAAATAAAAAACCAAATGTCTCAAATAACAAAACCCACAAGTTAAAATACACCGTAGATGTAATTCTTTACTTGAGAATTTTTCTGGGAAACTTTTGAAAGTAGAACTAAGATAAAAATGCACTGGTTTCTAACAACTGGGAGATGCTCAGAATTTTCCATTAAGCTCTAGCAAAATTGCCTTCTATAAAGGCTTCTGTTTCCCGTGCTTTTTGGAACTGTGTTAGATATCAAGATTATTCCCTTGAAGCTCTGCTTTAGGACCCATGGAAAAGTTCAGTATTCACAGAAAAGAACATAAAGCTGGTAAGCTCAAGTTTTACCTCCCCATGTGAATGGAACAGAAACATGATGAATAACATTATAGACTGATGTTACTCCGTCCTGTGCTCAGCTCTCCTGAGTCACAGTTAATGTGCAAAGTTTGGTGTAACGTTGATGCAATTACTGCCCTAGTTGCTTTTCTGGGCCTTGAAGAAGCTCTTTGTATAGCCCAAGTGATTCGATATTGCTGGATAAATAAAAACTCACCAGTTAGAAAGAGATTTTTTGTTTTAAAAAAATAATGTCAAAAGTGCAACTGTTGGAACTGGGGAGGTTCTCAGCTTCTTACCGTTGTAAGATCATTTACTTTCAGTTCATTGAAATTAAGTAAGGTGGATCAAACTTCAATACTGGATATCATTGTGAAAGATATTTTAATTTCCTCCCAAACGATTTTGAGAAAGCATATGAGGGTAAAATACACTTTTTGGACTGTACTAAAACATTCTTCTTTCCTTTAAGAAAATGATTTACAATTGCGATCTCTTTCTTAAGCTGCAGAGAACTTTAGAGTGGAGACTTCTCCCATTTGACCAGTCTGATTTTGAAGCCTAACTGGGAATGCAGCTAAGGGGAACCTTTTTTTGTATGTTGGCACTCTACTTAAGCTGCCCATGTCTTGTCTGAATTCCCGCCAGATTATTTCTATCAGTCTTTTGCAGCAGTGTTCCTCGAGACAAAAATATTATTTGTGCGTAATCATGGATATACTACAAATGAAGCTAGTGCTTTAGGACCGTGTCTCAATTAGTCACTACAATTTTAAGATATGCACTGTACCGCATTAAGCATATGCTTAGCATGGTTGTGTAGTCAAGCCTGTTTCATACAGAATAAATTTGTTTCTCTTTAACCCTGAAGTACATAAATGCCCTTTGTGGTTGAGAGCAAAGTCACATTTATCTTCGCTCTTCCCTGCAACTCTTAGTTTTATAAATATCCTTAGCCTAAACTTGCAGTTTATGAAGGTCAAATTGTCTTGCTTGTTAAAATAACACACTTCAATAGAAGAAGAAATCTGCTGGATTATTTTTTTTCCTCTATTTACTTACTTTGTTTATGAAAGACAATAAGAAAATAATCCCAAGGAAATTAAATAGTCTTTTTATTGGGCATTATTTTATCACTGATTATTTTACAAGCAGTCATTTAAAATTATACAACCAGTAACTTATTGACTATGAGGAACAGTTCTGAACTTTTGGGTTTGTATTCCAAAGTAAAAAATAATCAAATGTGACGCCGAGAAATTAAACTAGGACCCTGTTTTTGTGACTACTGAAGACTCAGTTGCAGTTTTAACAAAAAAATATTTTTGCAGTACTCTGTTTCTATAAAATGATTAGACTGTTGCTAATTAAAATTACATTTGTGGTTTCTTAAGAGTGAACTTCTGGTCTCAGGGAATTTAACTGTAGAAATTTTGTAGGCTGCAATTTCACTGATAGCATTAATTTTTTTTATTAGATAGTTATAAAACTTGATATATTTTACCCTAGAATTCAATAAATTTCAGGTATTAAAGGATAAAATGAGTTGTGTGCATCTGTTATTCATAATGTCACACTTTTGGATCACATTGAGTACAAGTGCTTTGTGAGTCTTGGGAGGGGGGTTGTCTATTAGTATTTAAATTACAGTAATAATTAATGTTGCAAGTTAAGTCCAATGGGATAAAAAGGATTCTCAGTTTGTTCTCATCTGGCAAAAGCTGTCATTTTTCCACCAATAAATAAGGATTATAACAAAAATAAAAGGTATGAAAATAACCAATTTATGTATATTGTTCAGTGATAATCCCTTATGTGGTTGGGAGCACTGTAGTTGATATTCCAAAGCCTGAAGAAAATGACTCACAAGTTGAACGTGCTTTTTATTCATATGGGTAAGTTTATCAAGAATAAATGTGACTGCTTAAAGAAAGGGTAGGAAACACATGGGTAGGAAGAGCGCTGAAGAGTGTGTGGGTGGGAAGCTGTCAAACTGACAAAGATGGAGAGAGAAGAAACAGCTATTCATTAGTGACAAGGTGCTTAGTATTGATATCACTTATCAAAGAGAGACATTTACAAGAAAGCCTGGAAAGATGACAGTGTGTCTTTATAATCTAATAACCACAGAAAGTCATATAAGGTTAAGAACCCATAACCTAAGCAAATAAAACCAGAAAGTATTTATGTAAAAAGTCAGAAATATTCCTGACCAAGTTTTATTTTCCTAATTAGATTTATATAGTTCTGTTCTGAAAAGCAACTATGCAATAATACTGTTGTCTTTCATGTTTACTGTGTCATAGGTATAATGCAGAAATCAGTTCACTTTCTAATTAAAAGAATGTATTTTTAACAACCAGCCCTGCAGATTATCCTTAGGAGTCTGAAAGTCATGTTGGAGTTTTGTATTATGCCGACAGCCAGGGGAAAAAGTATTGTTTTCACTTGTATTCATGTAATAGGATTAGAGACATTATCCCCCCCTTCAGGTTTTGTAATATTATATTGCTTACTAGTAAAGTGATGACACTGCTTTGCATTGATCATGTAAGGTCCACGCACTCAGGGCTGCAGCGTGACTAACTGCAGCCTAGTAGAGCTCTTGCAATGGAATTACTGCATGATAGTTCATAGCGGCTGTTCATGGGATAAACAGCCACGTCTTGAGTTGCAAAAGTTGCCATGTGAATGACAATAAAAGAGAATTGGCTGTGCTGTGTAAGAACAGTCCTGGCCGGTATCCTGTTTCTGACAGTTGTGGAAAGTAGGGAGACTGAGGGAGGAGAAGGTGGTAGAAACATAAAAGATCTGCACTGAATTTGTGCTCAACTGTGAGCCATTTCATCACCATTGCTTTGCATTTACCAGAAATTACGGAGTGGAAAGATTGTTAAGACAGAGCAGTGGACGCTTGGTGCCTTCTGTTATGAGAACCTGTGTAGCCGATGTAATGAAGTTATTAAATTAAGAATTCAAGGGGCAGGGGAGAAGGAGAGGGGAGAGGAAGTTTTGCTTTGCTTATTTTGTTTTCAGTATGTCAAGTAATCACTTTTGTGTGACAGTGAGCGCAGATGTAACCATTACTTAGTGTATTTCTAGCAAAACAAACTCAATTTTCTTGCTCTGGGGTAGTACAGTCCAATAATTCCATAGGTTTTCTAAATTTATTTGGATCAGATCCCTAAATTGGACGAGTAACAAATATCCAACAGGGCCTGATCCAATGTGAAAGATTAAACTAATTTTCTTTTTAAAATGACAAATGCAACATGCTATATGTACAAAGGAGAATCCATGCATTCATAAATATAAGGTGGAAAACTGTTGAAGCAGCTGTATAACAAGGTTATATTTGCTGGAGACCTGCAGAGCATTACAAAAATAATGCAAAGTTTTAGTAAAAAAAGGCAAGTAATTCTGTGATGTCTTAAAGAAAAAACCAGAGAATAATTATTCCACTCTATTTGGCACCAGTAATGGATCAGGTAGAGTATTATGTTCAGCTCTGGGCAGCACACTGTAACAGTAATCCAGACCAATAGGAAAAGATCCAAAGGAGAGTTGTGAAATGGTTAGAAAGCAAGGTCAATAAAAAGATTGGAAGAAGGGAGTTTATTTAGTGTAGAGATAATTAAGAGGAGACAAAAGCCTCTGAAAGAAAGACTGAATGATTTTAAATTATTCTGTCTGTGCACTGCAGGAGGTACAAAATGGTTTAATACGTAATAAATAATATTTAGGCTGTATATTACAAAAAAGGCCTGTCTTGTGAGAAGGCTAGTGAAGTCCTGGAACTCAGCTGCATCGGGTTGCTGGGAATCCTACTTTGCTGGAGTTTTTTAAGAACAATTTGGACATCTGTCAGAAAAGGTCTCAAGGTATTTATCCCATAGAAATATTCCAAAACTTGAATGAGAAACTCCATTAAAATTCCTTCCAGTTTTAACTTCCAATGTCTCTATTGAAGAATATTCACTGACGTTCCTGACAGACATCTTCCCTAAATGTCATATCCTGTCCTCTTCACACAGGACCTAAAATGTAGTAGGAGCAATTTGTTCCAATGTTCAAGAGCAGAGGAGGAGGCCTTATACTAAGAATTAGTTTTCTCAAGGTATATTCCACATGTAAAATGAGTACAGGCAGATTTGTATCCATGCAGATCTATGGGCCAAACATTGAAGCTTGCCTTCTCATCTGCTGCTCTCATCTGAGAAGGAAAGCTAATTTTATATCAACTGTGTGAGTTAAGTGTTCCCAGGTGTAAAATAATGGTGAAGAATTCTTTCGCTGTTCCCAGACACAAATATGACTCAGTTCCCATGAATCCCTTGAGGCCTCTTTCTTCAGAATCACTTGGTTATTGTTCAAAGTTGGAGGCTTTGGCCCTTGGGCGTTTCACAGGGTACAGACTTTAGTCAAAGTATGATAACTCGCTAGAATTCCTAGGAAAATAAATGTCTGATTCCCAAAAATGTGACACAGATAGCCATTATGTGTTTGCAGCAGATGTCAGTACATCTGCCAGTGGTAACAGTGTCACTGTGACTGCAGAGGGAAGGCCTTAGGAGGTAAACAAAACAAAGATTTAGTTCTGTGGGTTTGATGGGAAGTAGGCTAGGAGTTGAGACCAGAAAGTTCCTAAGATAAACTCAACAAACCCATCATCTTTGTGTAGTTTTGCAACTGTGCTTGCACACTAGTTCTGTTTTGATAGCTTACAACATTGGCTTTGCATAATGTAGCAAGCCAAATGACTGACATAACCCCATGTCTGAAATTCCAGTAGTTAGGAAACCTAGTAAGTTTTCACAACCTCTTTTAAACTGAACTGGGTCACTGACGCAGGTCATGTAGGAGATCTCATTTCTTGTGTGCCAAGAAAATAACATGTTTTTAAACCAGCTGCCAGCCCTCACCCCAGCCACAGTTGAGTTGGATTGGTTTCTGTGGAGCTCTGAATGTTTCATTTTACCATTTCAGGAGTTATTCCAAAAGTTACTGAAAACTTTTATGTTTTGAAGGCATTTTTCCCTATTACTGAAGAGGGGAATTCCCATCTTTCATTTTGCAAATGCAAGAGCCTCTGAACTTTTCAGGGTGGGCCTTTTTAAGTCCCTTCCAAAGGATTCCCAAGCCTGTTGGAGAACTTCAGACCTTTGAGGTCCAACTTGAAATCTCTTGTGACTTCTAAATCCTAATTCTTCATGGACTCAGTTTCCTTACCTGGGTCTTCCTGTCAAAAACAAAATTCAGAAATCTCTTTGGCAAGCTGAGCTCCATAGGAAGTTTACTGAATCTAACGCCTCTTAAAAATGTTTCTTTTAATTAATCTACGTTGCCTGTTAGACAGTCTTCAATAATGTTTTCAAATCTATTTTCCTAACTTCAGAATCTGTAAATATAATTCCACTAATGAGGAGAGAGTCACAAACTATTTTAGAGACTGAATATTTAATGAAAATTTTAAAATTAGTTGTCTTAATCTGCATTTTAATACCAAATTGTCCATTTTTGGAAGATTTAATTGTGTGCTACAATTTCTGTGTTGATGGTAATAGCATAAAAAAAGTGGTTAATTTTTCAAGGATTTAAATGCTATGAGTTAGAAGATTTTCGTGCTGAAAATTGTTTCTTTCCTGTAGGTTTAATAGTTATAAATGGCTCAAATGGAATAAAATTTGTAAAATTCCATTGACCTCAGTATTTATGAGGTTTTATCTTAGCTGTGCATTTTGTTTAACTATTACATAATAAGGCCAATTTTATATGTTAAAATTAGATATCCACAGAACTAGCAGGTAGAAGTTATAGCAATTTCCTTTTTACTATGTCATAAAATCTGATTTTTGTGGGTTCTTTTAATTAAAACCGGAAACTTAATCTAGTTAGTAGTAGGAAGCTGTGCAATTATCATGTAAACTCTTGTCCTCATCCCTTTTCCTCCTGTTTCCTGTGCCACTGCAAAGAGCACTGATAGATACTTTTGCATAAACTTGTTAAGAGACATCAATGTTCTGACTAGCTCTGGCGAATGAATGAAACATTTCAGGTCTGTTCTTCTGGCTGCTGTTCCAAGCACACAAGCTCTGTAAAGCTTTCAAAATCCTCTAGGGTAAAATAGTTCCTTGGGAGGGCAAAACAGGAAAAGATATTAAACCATGTATTGATAAGAAAACAGTATCACAAACTGAATTGTCAGTCAAAGTTTCCTTATAGAAACTGACAGTGTAAAACTTGGATAGTGTTCTTCACTTGATGAGAATTTTTACAAAACATTCCCTCGCCCAATAATGTATATTGAAAGACATAGAAATTTGAACAGATACAGTTTCTTCTCACCTTAACTTTCTAGTTATGTACTTCTTAGCTCTTGAAAGCTCTAATGCAAGAACAGTGAGACCAAGGAAAATAAGACATTATGATGACCTTTCAATTGTACTGGATGGGTTGAATCTGATAGGGAAACGGTGCCCTCTGCAGGGCTCGCTTGCTTAGTTCATCCCACCCTGTTTGCTATGTGATGCCTTTACAAGCTACGTCCAGGATTAGAAGTGTGTGGAAGAGCAGAGAAGGAATCCTCTTTCCGCCTTTTCTGTGCAGGGGTCGTCACTGTGGCTTTGTGACCTGATAGCGTTTTCTCGATGTATTTGTTGTTCAGAATTGTTCACTAGCTCCTGTGAAATAACTATGCCACTATGCATAGCTACTTCAAGATTTATAACGAGGAGTTAAAGTTTAAAATATGAGCTGGTGTGGTTGAAAATTGAAACTACACATTTGGTTTGATTGAATGGAATTCACATTCCAATACAGATGATGATTTTCTTTTTACATCCATGTAAAAGGTGTGTTCAGAAGTTTACAGCCAGATGCTAGGCAGTGCGTCTCTAGCGGAAGACGCAAACAATCTCATTTTGAAGCTATGCTGTGCAGCGAAGCAAACTAACTTAACAGTTACTCTACTTCTTTATTACAGGGGCTGCTTTGCCACCACTGAAACTCGGACATTCAGTCTGTGCCATGAAAGCAGATGAAGGTCCATGCAAAGCAATCCACATGCGCTATTACTTCAATATTCAAAGCCGTGAGTGTGAAATATTTGAATATGGTGGGTGCCATGGCAATGAGAACAACTTTCTAACACTGGAAGAATGTCAGAAGAAGTGTTTGGTAACAGGTCAGTACCCATTCTCTTAACATCCTACCAGTTCTTCATTCGCATCTGTTAATTCTCATCCACAAACTGTACAAATTTTGGAAGCAGAGGTCCTCCTATTAATACACTAATGCAATGCCTCTAATTATGTTCCCAAGTTTTATGCTATGTTGTAGTCATCTGAATTATTTTACATTGCGCAAGCAAACATTCAGGATTTGGAAAGATAAGTGTGACTTTTTTTAGCGGACCTGTGGAACAGAGAGACCAATGCAAGAAAGCTTATTTTCTAGCTCAAGCCCTGTTTTGAATTAGTTCTTGAAGTGAAGTTGATTTTGAGGCTTGGCTAAGCTGGTGCGCAGCAAAGATGTTTGTTATTGCTTTCAGAGTATCTAACCCAATTTTTGATCCCAGGTTTCTCCTTCACTGAGAAGCTGATACAAGCTGTCCAAACTCTTGGACGCCTGCTATGATTCAACATAATTAGAACTACAGTAATAAACAGTTCTCATTAAAAGTTGCAGTTAGAGCTGTTTGTCATAAGAGATGTGTTTTGTTGAAATCTCATCAATTAATCATTAAAAAGAGGAAAATGAGATCCAAAATATGATCTGCAGCAGAATATACAGAAAGTGCCTCGTGAATGCTGGTTTTGCTATTAAAAATGATCCTCATAATTAACTAAGGCTTTCAGCCTTGTGAAAGTAACCAATTCCTGTTCCTCATAGGAGCGTATGAAAGTTAGAAGATTCTTAAAATTGAAAGCTAATGCTAGTGGAGTTAGAAATTTGATAAGTTCCTAATTTTAGAGACTGAAGGAATTCAAGTCTTATTGACAGTTTCCTTTGTATACCTAATATGGATCTTGCTTTCATGGGAATTGGATGGAATTTGTCTGGCTGTGTAAATGGGAAGTGATAATGAGGGAGATGGTGGGGGGCGGGGGGGCAGGGATGGACAGACACAATAGAAATTGAAAGAAAATTCCAGAATAAAGAGGTCCTCAAAGGTGCGTGATAACCTTCAGGCAGTATACCAACTATGTGGGCTTTTTTCCTAAGTGAGTTCACATAGCGAATGTTCATTTATTTAGACTTTGAAGTAAGATAGAAGGATTCATTCTTAATAGAAGGTACTTTTCAGTCACTTATGCCCTGCCCAACAGCAAAATGTGTTGTTGTTACTGAGCTCAAGACAGTGATGCTGGGTAATCCTGCAGTCAAGAACAGTCTACAGGTTATTCTGAGTATGGGCAACACAATTGGATAAAAATTGTTAATCTCCTGCCTATTGGAGATGTGCCCTGGTAGCACCCTACCGTTACGCAATCTTGGTAGGTGTCACTTTGTTTGTCCTATTTTCATAAAATACTACTTTTCAGCTATCCGTATTGGTAGCTGATGTTTCCTCGCCAGATGTGTTTGTGTAATAGAACAGTTTGTTTGACTACAAACCAATGGACCAGCAACACATGTTGTTATCCAGCATAGGCTTTGCGAATTTCTCAAGTCTGTAATTCAGTTCTTTGACTCAGACTTTTGTCCCTCTGTAACCAGTCCAGACACAGCAAGGGAAAGAATAAGTGAGTATATGTTTCTTAGGCGTTTCTAGTATGACAATTTTCAATGATATTTATGATTTACGGAGTAAAGCGGGGATCCTTTCTTAGCGACACAAAGTGAGTGAGAATGTTGTGGCTGAGTGGAACAAGGCCTCAATGGGACTGTAGGTATAAATAATAGCAAAATTTCATCTAATGTGTTGAACATGAGCACAAAGTTTTGCTGGTGGGAAAGTAACAGAAGAATAGCTAACGGAGAAAATCTCGTCCTTCCTAACAGGTATCCCTGGTCTTGATCCCTTTGATCTTTACAGTGAGGAGACTGCATTGCATTTTGTTTACTCACTAGATACTAAGTCAAGGCATTATTTACCATTCATACCTATTTTCTAATCTGCTGGTGACACCATGTGTTTCTGTTATTGTACCTGGCACTACAGACAATCCACTCAAAAGAAAAGAAAAATAAACACAAATACAAACCTTAAATTTTAGTATGAAAGGACATTTCAGTTATTTTTCTCATCAGTTATGTTTTGCTTTCAAACAATTGCATGCTTATAAAACTATCAGGATGGAAAAAACACTAGGAAACTTCACTAACAACTTGTCAGAATGAAAACGATCAGATCACTCCATCCTTGAAGTGAACAACAGGGTTTTTCCTATGCATTTTACTCTAAGGATTAATTTGCAACTTATCTTTTGATGGCTTCTGGCAAGATCCACTAATGAGCCTCAAAGGCTGGATGTGGTCTAGGGAAAAAGTGTCAAGAATCAGTCACGGTCTTGCTCTGTTTTCAGGAGTCATATATGGGTAAATGTAGTGCTAATGATATTAAAATAAGATATATCTTGAAATTACATTCTATGGAGGAAAAATTATATGGAAACCATAATTCCTTAGTTACTAAAAAATATAATCTAGTATTTTAAGTCAAAAAAGAAGTGACACAGAGAAAAGCATCTTCCTGAATATACACATCTTGCCCTAAATGCAAGCACACATGAAGTCGATGAAACTCTGCCCTATTTGGATCTGTATTGGGTCTTAAACCAACTCTTACTGAACTGGCTGAGAAGGGAAAGAACCCTTACATCAACAATTCTGTTTCTTTTCATGTTGAAGGAGGCCTGCATGGATGAATAAGGAACTCCTGGACAAGCTCAAAAGTAAAAAGGAGGCCTACAGAGGGTGGAAGCAAGGATGAGCTGACAGGGTAGAATACAGAGAAACTGTCCGAGTGGCCAGGAACCAGATTAGGCAAGCTAAAGCCCAGATAGAATTAAATCTGGCTAGGGACATCAAGGATAACAAGAAAAACTTCTATAAGTCCATCAGGGATAAAGGCAGGACTAGGGAAGATGTGGGCCCTCTCTGGAAGGAAACAGGAGACCTGGTCACCCAGGATATGGAGAAGGCTGAGGTACTGAATGACTTTTTTTGCTTTGGTCTTCACCAGCAAGGGCTCTAACCACACCACCCAAGTTGCAGAAGGCAAAGGCAGGGTCTATGAGAATGAAGAACCACCCACTATAGCAGAAGATCAGGCTTGAGACCATCTGAGGAAACCTGAAGGTGCATAAGTCCATGGGACCTGATGAAATCCATCCGCAGGTCCTGAGGGAAATGGCAGATGAAGTCACTAAGCCGCATTCCATTATATTTGAAAAGTCGTGGCAGTCTGGTGAAGTTCCCACTGACTGGAAAAGGGGGAACATAACCCCCATTTTCAAAAAGGGAAAAAAGGAAGACCCGGGGAATTACAGACCAGTCAGTCTCACCTCTGAGCCAGGCAAGACTATGGAGCAGATCCTCCTGGAATCTCTGCTAAGGCACATGGAAAATAAGGAAATCACAGCCAACATGGCTTCACCATGCCTGACAAATTTGGTGGCCTTCTATGATGTTGCCACAGCATTGGTAGATAAGGGGAGAGCAACCAATGTCATCTACCCGGACTTATGCAAAACGTTTGACACTGCCCCGCATGACATCCTGGTCTCTAAATTGGAAAGACATGGATTTGATGGATGGACCACTCGGTGGATAAGGAACTGGCTAGATGGCCGCACTCAAAGGGTTGCGGTCAATGTCTCCATGTCCAAGTGGAAACCAGTGATGAGTGGTGTTCCTCAGGGGCCAATACTGGGACCAGTGCTGTTCAACATCTTTGGCAGCAACAAGGACAGTGGGATTGAGTGCATTCTCAGCAAGTTTGCTGATGACACCAAGCTGTGTGGTGTGGTCGACATGCTGGAGGGAAGGGATGCCATCCAGAGGGACCTGGACAGGCTTGAGAGGTGGACCTGTGTGAACCTCATGAAGTTCAACCAGGCCAAGTGCAAGGTCCTGCACTTGGGTCATGGCAACCCCAGGCACAAATACAGGCTGGGCAGAGAATGGCTTGAGAGCAGACCTCAGGAGAAGGACTCGGGGGTGCTGGTGGACGAGAATCTCAACATGAGCAGGCAATGTGCACTTGCAGCCCAGAAAGCCAACCTCATCCTGGGCTGCATCAAAAGAAGCATGACCAGCAGGTCGAGGGAGGTGATTCTGCCCCTCTACTCTGCTCTAGTGAGATCCCACATGGAGTACTGCGTCCAGCTCTGGAGCTCTCAGCACAAGAAGGACATGGACCTGTTGGAACAGGTCCAGCAAAGGGCCATGAAGATGATCAGAGGGCTGGGGCACCTCTGCTATGAGGACAGGCTGAGAGAGTTGGGGTTGTTCAGCCTGGAGAAGAGAAGGCTCCGGGGAGAACTTATTGCATCCTTCCAGTACCTAAAGGGGGCCTACAGGAAAGATGGGGAGGGACTCTTTATCAGGGAGTGTAATGATAGGACAAGGGGTAATGGTTTTAAACTGAAAGAGGGGAGATTTAGCTTAGATAGTAAGAAGAAATTCTTTACTGTGAGGGTGGTGAGGCACTGGAACAGGTTGCCCAGGGAAGCTGTGGCTGCCCCATCCCTGGAAGTGTTCAAGGCCAGGCTGGATGGGGCTTTGAGCAACCTGGTCAAGTGGGAGGTGTCCCTGCCCATGGCAGGGGGTTTGGAACTAGGTGCTCTTTAATGTGCCTTCTAACCTGAACCATTCTATGATTCTATGAAGTCTCAGATACTACTAGAAGAGCAGATTACTGTTTTGGTGCTCATGTACCTGTATTTGTTTCTTTAGAAATCAGTTAGGATAAAAGCTGTTTACAATATTGTTCTTTCTCCAGACTATACTATTTGTTTCACAGCTTGTCATACCTGAGTTGAATTCTATCTTACTTTTTTATCTATTTTTTTTAAGTAACATGTTTAGATCTTCATAAGAAACTACAGGATAGGAGCAGATGGCAGCTTTTGGCAGAAAATCAAACAAGGCAGAAAACCATTACAGAGGAGTGGAAGGTCAGGGCTGTACTTAACCAGTGTACAAAACTAACATGAAAATTACATCTTGCTCCTTTTCTACCTCCCATATTTTGTTCTTGCATTGTCTACAAATTGTCCTATCAAAAGTCCTAGCTGTTCATCCTGCTCGGGAGCTGAACCCTACAATATTTAAAGAGAGCAAACGGCTTTGAGCTGGTTATAGCACAGCTTATAATTAGTAACACATTTCAGATTTCTCGTATCAAGGCCTCTATGTCTGGATCATTTTCTCCAACCAGAATATGCCAATTTTAGTGCTTGTTAGGAGAGAAGGTAGAGATGTAGTGCTTGAGGCTAAAAAGGCAGGAGATGGTCTTGCTTCCAACTTGGGCTGAAGGTTGCCACCCACCAAACTGGGTGTAAAAGACTTACATTTAGCATTTGCTAATCATCACCCTTGTAAAGTTTTATGGCTAAAGAAGCTGATGTCCTTCCTGTACTTAACCCAGCCTGGGCACTGTATTAATTAATATTAATTAATTAATTACATTAATTGAGTAATATTAATTAAATATTACTTATTCTGTATGGTTATCTAGATGATGTATCCCTATCAGAATTGAATGATGATATTTTCATGAGCATTCAAGACATTTTAAGGGGTTAAAAAATATTCAAGTTGTGGCATTAATATTTTGCATAGTAATTGTATCTGACGAATGCCCATTCTAGACTTAAAATTCCTCCTTTGTCATATGGCTTTCATGAGTCATGAGTTTGTATCGTGGATTTAACCAAATTTTTTTTTTTTCCTGTGGACAATCAGCTTAAAAGTTTCTTTCTGTATTTATTAAATTTTCAGCACAGAAATTAACGAAACTTGCAGCTGAACTCCAGACTTAATACATGCATAGAAGTTTAAAAAATGAATGCTGGCAATGTCATTCTAAGAGAACAACCTTCCTTAAAAGGCATTTTCTTCACTTCTACAGTGTTTTGTTTAGAAAATTGTGATTAATCTGTTTCTAGTTACTGCTCCACAGAGTTCAACGAATACAATCTTTCAATATAAAAAATGGGAAGTTATTTTTCTTGATTAGCGTTCAGTGTCAGAAAGACCTGGGATCTAGGATGTGCAGATAGCTCTTCTTTTTCTGTCCCAAGACTGGCTTTTGGTACTTCACATCTGGTATCTGGTTTTGGGTTTCAGCTGGACCCACATCATTTTTGCCATGCTTAGAGGAGGGTTGTTTGCAGGACTACAACTACCACCATCTCATCCAAAACATGAGTGATCCAAGAACCTGTGAGTGTTGAATCTGCTATGAGGAACCACAGCAATATACACTCATTATTTCTGTGTTCTCTGAATGAATAACAGCAGATAACATGGTTTGGTGGCACACACAGTGTGCTGTCGACCATCAGTCATAAAACAAAGTGAACTAATAAATTAACCCACTTTTGCCAACATAATTCATTAAAAAAAAAAATCAGTATGTTCTGTTTGTTAAATCTGTCTCTGTGCAGTCTTGCAGTACATGGTTATATTCATCTTACTTAATGTTTCCAGTATTTATTACTGCAGGAAGATGACTATTCAGTACCTGTAGAAATCAGACTGAAAAGACAGCATGATTGACAGAAAAATTCTTAAAAATAAAGAAAAATCTAAGAGATGCTCAGGCAATTATCCCTGTGAAGAACATGGAGGTCACGACTGTTAAAAATGAGCTAAAAGGAAGTTATGTGATATATATACAAATTCAAAAGAAATAATGTAAATAGTCAAAGCGTTTGATTTTCCAATATTAAGCAGAAACACAAGAATAAATGAGCCAACATGAGTGAATTGCCAGGCTCCTTAAATCAGAGCAACTTTTTAAAATTTTTGAATGAATAAGCCATCGAAGACAGAAATGAGTAATTCCCAGAACTGACTAAAGTCAGTATAAGAAAGTTCAGAGAGCCCAACTGTAGGTTGGCCACTCCAAGACTCTCCAAGACAGCGTTCAGATTCAAGATGCTTAGTTCTGACTGAAGTCCCCTAGAAATCAGCTGGGGTTATTTTTGTTGGTTGCTTGTGGCCAATACTCACCACTTCAGGGAACAAAAAAATACATTTAAGAGGAGTTTGCCTATATGCCTCATTGTTTACTGGATATGAATAGAATCACAAATGTCATCACTAGCACAAAGGTCCTAATTTTCAAGGCAGTGAATATATGTCTAAGGCTACTTAAGCTTCTGACGTGTGAAAATACCTACTGATAAAAGGTTCTGGACATGACAGCAATTCTGATGTCTGTTATTTACACAGCAGATCTACTTAGAAATACAGTTTGTTTACAAAGAAGAAATTAACTCAGCTGTGGATTTGCCTTTTTGACTGAAACCAGAAGCAAAAAGACACTGTTGACATGGTAGTAAGATTAAAATATTCTAGGCCTGTATAAATTTACAAGAAATTCTTCCTGTTCTGTGCCAGAAGAGTAGAGATCATATGCTAAAGTATGTGTGCTGATTTTGGCCTGAAGGGGACAGCTGAGTGAAATTAGTGAAATGGCCTGATGTGAGTCTCCGTGGTTGAGGTCATGGATTTGAATGCTCAAGGCACAGCCTCCTACTAGTAGGAAGCACTGGAAAGACGTTCAAACAAATGGTATGTCACTCTAAAGTGCATGTCATGTCTTTTAAACAATATTTTTTTAAGGATGCCAGCTGCATTGTCCCAGAGGTGGAAGGAAAATGTATCATGACGGGATTTCTACCTGGTAGATTTACTTCAAAGATATAACACATGTTTCCAGAAGAAAAACTGTAGTAAGACTATGGCACACAAGGGCAGTACAGCTAATGCTAAAAGCTTATTAATCATCAGCAGCACTTCTTAAAATAGGAGCCACAAAAGGTATATCACTATATGAAGGATGATGAGAAACACTGGCTCTGGAATATGAGTGGAGAATAAACTGCTAATTTTCCTTTCCATTTTGGACTGTGAAGAGATTTTTATAAATAGTAGTGGTGGGGGATCTTATTAAGAATTACAATTTACAGAAAAGGTGAGGATACAGATGGCTCAAGTTTCTTCTGTTACTGCTTCCATAACAAGGAAGGGCACAGTAGGAACTCTGCTTTCCAGCAGGAATGGTTTTCAGTGTGAGGTTTTGCTGGTAGGTACCTCCAAGCTGAGAGAGGGCATAGCATCCCTGTAGCCCCCACCCTCGCCAGCTGGGCAGAGCAGCTGTATCTCAGACACAAAATCAGAGAGAGGCCGTAGTGACATCCTTTACATGTATGACTCAGAGGCCTTCTGGGAAACAGGGCATGAGAGACGAATGCATGTGATTTAAATTCAGATTGAAATCTAGACTTCCCTTTGAATTCCCTTTCATTTCATCTTTTAAAGAAGGCTAGACCATGGGTTACACCGAGGCTTTATGAGCAGGACTCTGGAAGACAGCTATCCACTGAAGCAGGAAGAGCCATTAGCAGTAGAAGGTAGTTGTGATGTGCTTCTGCTACTGAACTGCTACTCTTGGCACGTACTGTAGGGAATTCTGCTTAAGGGGGGGCGGTGGTAGCTAGGTAAGATGGCAGGGTCAGGAAAATGCGTTGCTTTATTATAGTATATTCGACTGCCTGACAGAGCAAAAATGTAAAATAAAATTTGCTTTCCAGTAGACAACTTCAAGTAAAGCGTTAGCCGTACCACTTTATCCCTTCTCTCGGATGCAAGAGGTCGGTAGGCAAAGGAGGGTTTTATAGAAACTGGCATTTTATAATGCTATTAAGAAAAGCACAAATACAAAACAAGAATTATGAAGCAATGCAAATTAAGATGAATTAGGTAAAGTCCAGAAGGTACTATTTCATGTGCCTTGCAAATATCTCTGTAACAGAAAATATATAAGCTATCTTTTGCCACTTGTCTCTCTCTCAGCTGACAAAAAATTTTCAGCCTTTATTATTCGTTGGCTGAGCCGGTCTCCCCTTGGACTCCTTTGTAGTTTTATGATTAGGCAGTCTCCTAGAAGGGGAAGAAGGTTTGTTTTCAATCACTGAAAAGGAATGTGGGGTTGAATTCAGATATCCGGCTTCTTGAGCAAGTACACCAAAACCCAGGCTTCTCCATTAAAAATGACAGTAGCAACTTCTTCACTGCTGGTCAGGCACTAAAAGAACAGTGCAAACAAGTTTGTCTTCTATACTACCCTGAAGATGGCTGGAGCTACTTGTCTGAATGGGCTTTAATATCATAAACAGCGTAACGAACACTTTACTCAGACACTACATAGCGGAGCAAAGGGAATTAGATAGCATGAGAGAGGTCTTTATTGCTAACTAGATCGGCTCCGAAGCTATTATCAGTATCAGTAACTACAGCAGTTGGGTTAAGTAAGTTTGCTAATTACTCCTCTTTTGGAGGAATGAGGTTACATAATACAGGATTCTGGTTCCAGTAACATGAAGAGGAATTTCTCTGTTCCATTCAATATTGGCATGATTTGGTTCCAGTACTTTCCGTATCCTCAAGTTTCCAACATAGCAGGTCTTCTCATACAAAGGAAATGATACTTCAGTCCTTCAGAGCAAGCTTTTGTGATACTTCTTTAATAAAGAAAAGAAAGAAGAGGAAGACATGATATATTCTTCCTCCTCAGTGCTCATAGTTACTGCTAAGCACCCTGGTATCGCAGGTGAGACTTAACAAGTCTGCTTTTGCTAAATATTCTTCTTTTTATCTGTGTTGCAGAATTGCCTCGGAAGATGATGTTCGCAAAAATTAAGAAAGGTAATTATGTTTACATAATAACCTAAGACTCTTATACAACGATAAGGGATTTAGCTTCCTTTGATAAATTCTTTATGTATGGTTCCAAGCTATCTCCTAATAAAAACAAGACTATCAGTCTGGAGTTCTTATTCCTAATCTCCTTCTTCTGTATTCCTCAAAGACTGTGAGGGCAGTTATGGTCGCTGAAGATAGTAGCTGCAATCTCTTCTCCCCAGAATAAACACATCATGACACTTTTTTTCTCTTTCTTCAATAAAGAGAAAAGATTCAAGCAGGGATTGAAGCATTATATAATTAGCCATGATGTGAAACTCCTATTGCGTGTTTTGAGACCAATCTAAATGCTTCCTCCACTGTTAGCAAAAACAGGGAAGAAATCACTCTGAAACAGAGTTTATCAAGCACCGCGTGTGTAGGAACACACAGAGGTTAGGGCAGATCCCCTTATTACTCATTAAGCAAGGGGGCAAATTTCCCACTCCTGAAGGGGCAGACTGTTTGCAGAAATTTAAATGCCTGATACCCAAACTTCCTAAACAGCCACCGCTTAAGCACTTGTCTGAAACACTGTTGGTCTATTGAGGTAACCTGTATTCCTAACAAGGATATTTAAGTTTGACACTTGCAATGGCACTTGTGAAGATCTATTCCGCCCCACCCTTTCTTTCCACGTTAGAGACTTATCTGGATTGGGCCCAGAGCTGGTAGCCAGAGTTCCCCAAATGCAGACTTGAGTAAATTTCATCACAAGTCAGTTCCTCTTTCTCTGCTTACCCTCCTTCCCTTGCTTCCTCTTGAATTGGTGTGCCTTTAACTCCTCACAGAAATACCAATATTTGCACATGCATTTTGAAACAGATTAATTAAAATCATTTATCTTTGCAGAATAGTATTCTGGAATATTTTCATACTGAGATGACAGTTTTCTTTTCCTGTTGTCTACTGTCTTTTCCATTATTAATGCATTAAAAAAAAATAAAAAATTCGTGGTTCTATGCTATGGAAGTTATTGAAGTTGATTTTCCGCAGATGCTGCAGACATTTGGCACTAATTCCTTTAAGGTCTGACCCTAATTCCCTGCTTTTAATGACAAAACAGAACATATCCTGTTAAATTCATCTTGTGGCTATCTTCAACATCGTTACATGTTTACTGTTGTTTCCAGTAATGTAGTCTTGAATATTGAGTCTCTGGAGAAAGGCATGGCATTTAGAAGTGTAATACTAGTTTGTATAGTTGGGATTATATTGCCTTCATGACCTCTCTCTTCAAACGTGACTATAAAAGTTAGCTGTAAACTCAATTTATTTGGACATAATTTCCTTTTTCTGCAAGAACCATTTTAATATAAGGATTTTCTAAACGAAGAGCAGCCGTTTTTAAGAATCAGTCATAATCCTGTTGTCTACATACCCTTATTATTATCTGCCTTATTTTCTCAGTTAATATCTATCCAGTAATCTTTTTCTGTTATTTCACAATATTATCCAATGCTTGATGAAAGAATTGTTTCTGTAGCTTGTATTGTCTGTGAGCTCCTAATAGATGGAATAGGTACTACTCTGGCAGATTGTCGCCTGCTACCTGCCTACATAACTGTCTCATTTCCATTCTCAGCTGACAGCACATCATATGCCTTGCCCGTGCCTTTCATATCTGTTGGTCTGTGTGAACTTAATTTTCTAAATCTGTGAACATCAATAGGTGCTGCATTTGAAGGGCAAGAAACATGAAATATCTGAACTTTATTGCTTTCTGGCAGAGAATGCAATTCGTAGTGAAAAATCAAAATTAAGCCATGCAGGAGTGCTTAAAATAGTTGATCCTGTTTCTTTTTGCAAGAACATTTTCATGGTTTTAATCTTCCATTTTGCTGTTCATGAAGCTTTATAACAATTGAAGTACAAGATATTGACAACTATTTCTTGAAAAAACACTAAGTAAGAGCTATTATAATGTTTTATATAAATATATGCTGTGCATCAATTGAGTTTAATATTCTTGTTCTAGCATTGACTTTTAATAGATACTTAGCTCAAATAGATGTAATATGATTAACTTCCTTACAACTCCATAATCTACTCCAAAAATGTTAGGGACTTCAACTTAATTGCTCTATAGTAATTTTTATTAAAATGGCAGCCCTCTTCGCACTGTTTTAGTTTCAATATTCTATTAAGTTTCACAGGAAAGGAAGGCCATTTTATGTCACATCTGATATGATTGGCTCATATGATGGCTAAATACACTTTTCTCTGCAAGGCAGCTCAGTCAAGAATCACATCAAAGTATCTAGCGAGAATTTGAGAATGCCTCCACATATATTTCATTATAGTTTCCGTGATTTTCTTTTAAGAATACAATTTTGAGAAAAAAATGAATATGGTGAGAAATTGACATTTGGGGATTATCATATGGCTTATGTGTTTTTCTTCTCTGCCAGAAGCCATGATATCATGCCTTGATATTCAGTCAAATTACACAGTATTAATTTGTTAATTTTTCTTGGTTGATATTGTAGTTGCTGATTGCAAACTAGGAACTGTGACTGAAAAACGATAGTTCAGAGTTACAGGTTTATTTTATAAACTTCCTCCAGCTCTATTATTGTCTTGGAATGTGTATTGATTTTTTTTTTCTCCCCCCACCCTGTTCATCATTCACCATTGTTTGCAGAAAAGCCCAACTTCTGCTTTCATGAGAAAGACCCTGGAATCTGCCGAGGCTATTTTTCCAGGTATTTCTATAACAAAGAGAAAAAGATATGTGAAGTATTCAAGTACGGTGGGTGCCTAGGAAACCAGAACAACTTCAAGAATTTGGAAGAATGCCAGACTACCTGCCAAGGCAACTGTGAGTTGTTGTCCTCGTTATTCTTAATGTTATTCTTGTATAAATAATGTTGCGTTTTAAAGTACCTTGCATGGGAAAAAAAGACAACTTAGGTTATCCTGAGGTGGCAATAATTTAG
Source organism: Larus michahellis (assembly GCF_964199755.1). Classification (NCBI taxonomy): domain Eukaryota; kingdom Metazoa; phylum Chordata; class Aves; order Charadriiformes; family Laridae; genus Larus; species Larus michahellis. The sequence continues at coordinate 22,851,858 of NC_133902.1, read as the reverse complement.
ATCTGAAATTAACGTTAATTATATATATTTTTAAATAAAAATACAAAAATGAAAAATACAAACTAAAAAAAAAATGGTAGGTACTGTTAATTTTAATGACTATTACAGGACTCATACTTTTTTACTTTTCTCATGAGAGTTAGTTGCCTACGTATATGTTAATTCTACAACTCCCTGCAAAATATATATTAAACCTGTCTGTGTAAGAAAGAACACTATATTAATTTTCCAAAATCTGCATACTATTTAATACATCTAAGTTGAAACAAATAGTGTGTGATCTGGAATTTGAAATAGAATTTTAGAGGCAATACAGACAGATGAACTAATTAAAATAACATCCATTTCAACTGAAGAGGGGATTTGGTCCACAATGAGTACCGTTTCCTGGCTGTACCTGGACATTAGAGCATCGCATTTCTCCATTAAACTTGCCATTAGGGGGCAGATTCTATAAACACAATTTCTAGGGTAGAAAGCTGGGGAAATTTGGTTTGAAGTATATTGTAAAAATATTGGTACCTACATTGAAGAAGGCAGAGAGTTTACAGTAATAGAGATAATGACAGGGAATGAAGAAATGGACCTATTCTGGTTACAGCCACGTAAGTCTTTTTCTGTAATCTGAAATCTGACAGCTGCTTGGCTTTATAATATCATAAAATGTTAACACATATTTTTAACCTGTACATCTGAATATAGTCTTTTCAAACCAAGCCTTGTAATGAAAAGAGGTGCCAATGTAAGAATTTCTGTTTTTACCGTTTCCTTATTGTACGTTGCTAGTTTCCCACCAAAAAATCATGGAAGCCTGTCCCTCATTTCTGAATGATTTGGCTGTGCAGCTTAGGCTACCAAAACAGCCTGGCCACAGATCATTCATCCACTTCCTCGCCTCACTAGTTCCTGTGAACTGTTCTATATCAGAATATAGTAACCTTCATAACTCCTCTCCCCTTCACAAAATGTTTACTTTTATTCATAGGACTAATACGTTTTCCCAGACAGAGCCTCCAGACCCTTTTGTCTTGCTTGTCTCTAGTGGGCCTTTTTCCAGGACTGTTTCATAATCGGTCATTTTGGCAAGGGGAACTTGAGCTTATTCACATTTAGAAAAGGAAAGACCCACTATGGTTCCCTTTTTAAAGAATTTCTTTAAAAAAGATATACGTATAGAGCTATGTGCTTTTCCCCTACCTTTGCTGAAACATTTCTTCCTGGGCTCTGATTCCACTTTTACCTTCTGGACTAAAAGTTGCAGAAGGCTTTTTTTTTTTCCTGACTTTATCCTGAAATAACACCTTTGTGTAAATTTCTATGAATACCCAAGAAGAAAGAGAGGATTAGGGGCCATTGCCATGGTTTAAATAGATCAGAGTTTTTACCTGAGTGATATTGAATCATTGATACCAATTGTTTTGTGTTGTTTTTCCTAGTTGTTTTCATTTTGTTTTTCTTTTAGCAAATTTGTTGCCAGTTGTTCCAGCTGAAGAGCATGCTAACACTGTGAACAGTAGCTCCCCAGAGAAAGAACCCAACCAGTTTCCTGGGATTTTTGGTAAGAATTTGGTTTTGCAGAAAAAGTTTTGCGTTTTTAATGCAGACACTCCTTGGCTTGTCCACTCATTTTCATGTTTATTTGAAAGTATGTTAATTGAAATACAGAAGCACAGTGAATTCAGTAACATTACAACTATTTTCATAGCCATTTTGTTGTCAGTAACACGTATTTTGAAAAAAGCTTAGAATTGCAAAGGTCAGAATGTCTGCTAGTAATATAAAAATAACCTTACCAAACCATGTTTGATTTAAATCTTACGTTGGTAAAATTAAAGAAGAAAAAGGAATCCATCCCAAAGTTACCTCAGTACATTAGTTTCCTATGCCTTTGGGACTTAAAGAAATGCTGCCTTTTAGTGGTATTAATACTGGCATGCAGCAAGGCAAATGGGTACCAGTCATAGCTTATTTTCAGAGCTTTGCTCTGTGTAGATAACCCCTTATTTACTGTTTCACTTCTTTTTCCTTTTAGTCAATTTGTTGCCAACTGCTCAAAATGAGAAGTCCAGCAATCTGAACAGTAGTTCCCCAAAGGAGGAGCGCAACCAGTTTCCCATTTTTTTTGGTAAGATTTTGCAGTTCTTAGCTCTCGGTCTTTTATTGCTTTTCGATTTCCACCCATTTTCCAACATATCTGAGACTAAAGAGTGGGCTTATATCTATGTCAAATGTTGTGGTAAGCAGAGAAAGTCAAAACAAAGAAATATATTGGTACTTACAGATCTTCAATAAATATTAGAAAGTGGAAGACCGACAACATCTTGTACTCTTCTGAAAGCGTGTGCTTCCCGAAGGTCTGATAAATACAAAAAATTAAAGATTAAAAGCAGTGATGCAGAGTTCTTTTAGTCAAAATTAATATTTTTGTGGTGATCTAATTGGCAGCTGATTTAAAGCTCCTTTTACCTGTTAAAAATGGACCATATTTGGATTTTGGAATATGGCACAATATATTTATCGTAATACTTTTTTTTTTTCCCCCACTAAGGCTATATTAAACTCAGTTCTTGGTTTGAGTATAATCAAAGTGAGTGTGAATTAATTTTGTGTCTGCTTCCAAGGTATTTTTGCATTATGTATTATAATGGCGATGAGTATCTGGACCTTTGCTGTAGAGGGCTGGGTTTTAACAGTTTCTACAGCTGGAGGCTGTCCACTATAGATTGCTGGTACTTGCTCACACTGTAAAGGGAGATTGAATTTGAGGCATGTCATTTTTATGATCCACAGTTATGCAAGAGGAAACGAGAAACAGTTGGAAAAAGCCTGAACGTTCTTACCAAGCATTTCTGTTGGTTTTTTGCACTTACACTTACTTGTACTTTTGGGCACTGAGTGATGACTTATGAATTCATCAAGGTTTTTGTGTTTAATATGATCTGTAAGATTATGGGCATATAGGGTAATATTCCTGTACTCTTTGCTTAGAATGATATGTCTAATAAAGCTTGAATGTTGTTGTATTCTTTTTTTTTTCTTTTTTGCCTGCACTATGATCCACATGCACTGTTGAGCTGAGGTAAGTTTCTGTGATAGTTGGATTGTTTGTCTACCACACAAAAAACATCAATGCACTCCGTTATTAAAATGATTGACTATAAAACAGTAAAGCTTTTGGCAACTTATTTTACTGAAAAATATTTGAATGATTTAAGGCCTGGTAGTAAGTCTAGGGACATAAGAGCATATAGGTTTCCTGAAGGGTTTTACTCATAATAAGAATCTCCAAATCACCAAAACAACTCATCTATCCAAGCAATGGGTCATGATTCATGATGTTTTCTCAAGAGACAACTGAAGGGTTGTCTCAGCAATAGTGAATTTTCTGGTGGAGCAGATTTTGGGAAGGAGAGGTGAGGGTAAGAGACAGAGAAGACTTGAAAGTGGGTGGAAGAAAGGGTCAGGGAACAAGTGTGGGTGGGAGTCAGTGTAGCTCATGGGTCAGGTAAGAAACAGGACCTTGGAAGGACCAGTGTGTTTCAGTGGAAAGTCTAAAGACCCCACAGGTTGTTCCCTGTTCCTATATTACCTATCTTGCACTACCGTGCCCCATAGAGCCACCTGCTGCCATTCTGTTTGCCAGCCTGTGTCTTTCAGACTGCTGGGATGGGCTAAAATCTGGTACTTTGTGCAATCCCACTATGGGGGGAGGAAAAAAACCTGACAGATGATTTCTCCACCGAGATGTGGAGAGCATAGCTTCCATTCTTGCTGTTAATAGAGGTAGAGGGGTAAACTGAAGTTGCAAGGTAGAGCCACCTCACACAGACATGCACTGTGACTCCCCATGGCCCTCAGTGAGGGACAAGAGTCTGGCTGTGCACATATGATGGACTGTTCAGGATGGAGTGGCTGATGCCTGTCTTCTCTAGTGCAGGCAAGTTAGAAGTTCTGCCACTGTAACATCTATTTTGCGCGTATATTGTTGTGGCTATGTATCTTCATTTTTTTAAATACATGACCACTATTAAAAAACAATCTTGCAAGGAGCTGTCTCTTATAGAATACCTTAGCTCACAACTGAAATGCTATTTCATCTTGATTTCAAGAAAAAATAGATATTAATGGTTGTATGTATAACAATGTAATGATATCAGATTAATAGATTTCCAACAAAGTTCTTGATCTTCAGAAAATTAAACTCTTCTATAGCCAAACAAAACAAACTTTTTTTTTTTTCCTGCATATAAACATGAGACTTCTAGCACTATCTCTCAACAATGAACTTTCTGCAGAGCATGAAGATCGTTCTGGTCTTACTCTGCTGCAAGATCTAAAATAACTTTTATTCTGTGAAAGTTAAGAGAAAGTGAAGCCAAGAATCAAACCTTTCATTTTTAGATTATACAAAGTGATCTATGTAAGGGAATTATGAGTGCTATACTCTACATTTGCTAAGTGGCGTGCAGGATCAAAAGTCAGTTTTCAGCCCAGCAAATATGGAATGGCACACAGAGAGAGTTCCTGTTATTACTTCTCAAAGTCAGGGCCGTATCTTTTCTGATATAAATTGACACAGTTCTATTCACTATATTGGATCTGCACCAGTTTATACCTATAGAGTACTGTCAAGTGCAGATGACTCATTATTTTTGTAATAGCTTGTCTACGTGAAGATTCTTTTATTTTCTCTTTGCTGCCACCAGGAAGGAGATACTGAAGCCTGCATGTATCAAAAATCCGGCAGTAAATCTGGAGTTTCATAAATGTCACACACCTGTGTCTAGCAAAAGAGAATGCAGGAAGCATTGTTTCTCATCCAGCTCACCAAGATAACGTCAAACTTCTTCTGTACTGTGATCAATTAACAATTCATTGTCACACAACCCCAGCTAAGCCTGAGGGATAAGGATTATTGTTGCAATGCAGGGTTGGGAATATTTTTTATAAATATGAGTCTACCTCTGAATATATGCGCGTTTCAGAGATTCTGAAGTATGATCATGTCATCTGTTCACACCACAGAGCGGGTGTCTGGGTTTCAAGAAAAGGCTGTATTATAACAATTTTATCTTAAACCATACACATTTAAAGATTGTTTAGGTAGCAGTGAAGGGTAGGATACAATGGTCTTTTTATAGGTAAGAACGATAGCCTTTTTTATCTACTGCTTATTCCACATAATTAGCTTACATATTTTTTTAGACACAAAATATCAAATATTGCAGTTTTTGGTCTTACTCTCTCACCAAAACAAAATCAGTCCAAACATCTGCGTCATCAAGAAAAAGTACAGAAAAACAGAAAGATAAGATAACAGGAAGACCTATGCTGTATTTTGCTGTTGTAAAGCCTGAAACCTATTTGAGGTGCTAGAGGCCAGAGTTCCAGTTCCCAGGCTCCACTGGAGATGGGTTCCGAGGTCTAATTTCCTTCAAAAGTTTTTGATGGAATTGCCATGTTTCTGAGGAGCAGAACTTTATATTTCATTGTATCAGCATTTTCCAGAAGAAAATTTTACACCTAGAAATGTTTGGCTAACTCAGCTTCGAAACTTTCATTTGTCCTTTGGCTGTATGAATTGTAAATTCTTTTTTCCCGTACTTGTTTGTGACCTGACTTATGTTGCATATATTTGGCAAATAATATACATAGCAAATCCAAGTTTATCAGCTTGCTATTGGATATTTAAAACCTGTTTAAATCAGATATTTTGGAGAAACAGAATAGCGGGAACACAAGGGTGAAGATGGAGTCTTAAGGTCTGTTGCTGTCAATTAAATAACGGGTTGATATGTGTATCAATTACATCAAAGGCCATAGGATGGGCCGTGTAGTTGCATGTATAAAAAAAGTTAGAAAGCATTTAATGACATTTATTAATTTTTAGGTTGATATGATCCACTTGATGTTAACATGTATTGACTTATGTATTGAGTAATGTAATGAGTAATCTTATTTGCACCGTGAAAAACAAAATTGCTAAAATGTAATCTAAATTGAGGAAAAAAGTAGAGTTAAAAACAGCATTTCTGTCTCAAGTAGTCTCTCAATAAAGTTGATATCTGTAATTCATAGACCTTTAATGACCAGATTAGGGGAAAATAATTCTGATAGTGGGATATGTGTTACTATTTATTTTTACCGTCTTCAGTGTGTACCCCTTCCCCTCTGTATAGTTTTGTGGGTTGTAGGATTTTGTGGGATTTGCTTCTTTCTTTTTCTTTTTTCCTTCATAGAAAAAGCGGGAGATAAAACATTTCATCAACTTAGAAAAGTGAGGCTGTAAAACCCAAACATTTGAGAGAGAAACTCAAGAACAGGCATAATATTTAAACTCACTGTAACATCATATACATAAGTATGGCATTAGAAGCAGGGGCTGAACAGAGAAAACTTACCTGGATCTAATGCTCCTGGTGGCTGTGTTAACATACTCACAGGCTTATAGATGGTTCTGCCAATACAGATGTTGGGCTGGGCATGACCACCACGTAGTTTATGTTTACAGTATCTTAAGAGGTCTTTTAGTGACCAGTGTATTAAAATCAATTCATAATTTTTATGATCCGCAGCAGATGAGAAATTATCATGTCATTTCATTTTTATTGTAATATACTGGGGGTTTTGGGGGAAAAAAAAAGGCTGTACATGGCAAAATTAAGAGGTTTTCTTCATGGGCTGGTTGCTTCTGTGAGTGTAAAGAACATGCACATATTTTGAAGACGAACGGGAATAGTGTTTGGTATCTGGGGCATTTATCTAGCAATGATCTAGACAAAGAACAACATAATTTTTAGAAAGAGTACAAGTGGAATTCTTAACAGCATTTGGATGCCGCTCTACCAGCTGCATTATACGTACATAGGTAGTCCTTATTCACCAGTTACCACATCAGTGGCCCCGTGATTCCCCTAAAGCTTACAGTCATTGTGAGAACTCCTTCATGAGAGGACCCTGGAGCCTCTCTGGAAAATTCTACACACCAGATAAGTAATGTACATTACAAAGTATATCTTTAAATTGTGTTATATAATTAAAAAACCTATGCTGTTTGGCCCTTTCATCACTGGCAAGTCTTTCTGCTTTTTCTGAAATTATCAGGTTAAAATAGGTAAGCATTTTTTTTTTAATGTTGCTGAACATATGCTTTGAAAGGTAACACCCTCTCCAGATAAAGTGAGCTGAAATTAGTTCTAGGCACAAGAGTTCTCAGTTAGACTGGTACCAAAAGCATTGCATTAGTTAAATTAACTACCATCTTCATTATAAATAAAACAGTAGATTTAATGTAAATTTTATCACACTGTGAACTCTTACTCTGGATCCAGAGTGAACCTTACTCTTACAATAATGTTACAGTTATAAAAACAAATTAAGGAGTGCTCATTTTATAACCTGAAGCTAACTTAATCTATCTTGAAAAAACAACTCACGACTCAGTTTTTGCATTTCAGAATTCTTTTTGAATAGTACGATGTTGCTAATGCAGCTTCAAATATATTATTAATTTCATTTTGCTGTCTTAGCTTTCCATAAATCACCATTCTGTTCTTTTCCCAGCAATTTTTTATACTTTTTCACCTTGCCAGCTTTGCAGGTGTGTAATATATGTGTAAGATAAGTAAGATGTATCATGGTTTTGGATATCCAAAATTTTGGATATTTTCTTGTCAGCCTCTTGAATTGCCCAATTTAATTCATAACTTCTTGCTTTCAGCAACTCATCCGCTTCCTGCTTTTGTGACAACAGGATGTCTTCAGCTCTGTTGTAACCCAAATTATCCCCTAAGATTTTTACTTGATTTCTTCTCTGAACCACTTCTACCTGGCTTCGTAACTTCAAGAAGCCATCTGACTAGCTTCACATTTCCATTTGTGCATTCGTATCTGAGCTATCTCAATTCTGCTACTTTTTGAAGGAAAAGGGTGCTCCTTTGGGTCGCTCATAACTGATGATAAAATGGCTGCCGTTCGGTTTCTTCCATCCTCTGCACCAATTGTGTCAGTTCTCATTTTGTATGAGTCACTCCAGGGTGACAGATGATGGAGTTTCTCCAGGTTTGGGAATTCTGGCACGGATTTGCTTCCTCAACTTGCTCCAGAGCCCAGGTACTTCAGATACCTCAGGTTCATCTTCCAGTGTTTCAGTTGTCATACTCTCACTTGCAGCGACACTGAAGAAACAAACCACCAACCTACTCCTTGGAATGGTAAAAACCTAAGAGCAGCACTAAAGCACCAGCATCTCGGTCACTTTGTGCACTTTTTCTTCACATCTGATCCTTTGTTATTCTGCAATTTGCAAGCTATTTCTTGATAATTGCTCAGTGTTTTTCAATAGACCAACTTCTATTGCTTAGGTGAAGCTTTATGTATTCATAACGCAAACCCAATATTAAGGTATTGACTCTTACATTGGAAATGCTGAGTACTTTTACCTTCTATTTGATTTCAGAATGTCTAGCTGTACTTAGGAAAATTCACTTAATTAATTGTCATAAATATTGACAATATTTTAAAAGCTGTCCAAGTTTAATTTATTTCATTTCACTTGCTACAAATACTTCACTTGAAACTTCTCTAATTGAGTTTGAATACTATCTCCTATCACAGGAATGGCAATTTTATCAATAAATATATAGGAAACAAACCTTGCTTTTAGGTAAGCTTTTGCTGGCTTAAATCATAAAAGGAAGATGGTTATGTAAACTATCCTGGATTTTCAGGAGGGCAGAATTAAATTTGCCATTAAATTTCATATAAATTTCAAAATTCTGTGAGCTGTAAATTTCATATATAACATCAATATAACAGAAAACTGGTAAACTGCAGTGTTGTCTCTAACCTTGTTTTTCTTGCTCTTTCTAGAACCACCCCCTATCCCTTCTTTCTGCATGACCCCTATGGACAGAGGACTTTGTAGAGCCAAAGAGTTAAGATTTTTCTACAACTACTCAACTGGAAGATGTCAGCCATTTAGATACAGTGGTTGCGGTGGGAATGAAAATAATTTCACCTCCAGGAAGTCATGTTTGAGGATCTGCAAGAAAGGTATGGGAAGTGATACTGCCGCAGATTATCACAAGAGGTAAATATTATGCAGGCTGAAGCATTCTTGCAACTTCTGGTAGTCAGTATTGGCCTGATAAAATGCAATAGTTGAAAGTCTTAGAAAAGTGAAAATGGAAATCAGAAGAGAGACAGAGCTAGAGAGAGAAAGATGGACAATAAAATACAGTGTACAAGAACAGAAATAAGACAACTTGGCATTGGTCAGTCATATGAAGACTTTAGGTAAGACCATGTTCTTTTCTCTTTTTTTTAAAGAATATTTCTTGAAAACAAGTCTTGTCTCATTTCTGATAATATTGGATGTGTTAGTCATGCAGCATCTAATCTTACTTTCTTCGTTTTGCTTTAGGATTCGATAAAAAAAAAGGTGAAAGAAGATTAATAAAAATCAAGAAGAAAAGAAAGAAACAGCCAGTAAAGACTCTGGGCAAGGAAATCATCCCTGAAAAAATATGACTTTGATTTTTATGAAAACATGAAGTAAACTACTATTCACCTGTGAATGAAAGCCTTTCATGTACACCCTTTAAATATATTTACTGTACTGACTATTTTGATTACATATTATTAAGCTGCTTATATTTTTATTATGTATTCCTCATTCATGTTAATAAACGTTACCTTTCACTTTGATAAAGGGTGTTAAATTATAGTTTGATTGTATATAATTGTCAGAGCTGAAACAGGACAGAACAGACTGTGTGGGTGTATAACTCATAATGATTAAAAAGTAGACGAGATTCAAATTTACTTTGCTCCCTTATTCTTTTTTGAAATCTCTTTTTGTGCTAAAGAAAGCATAATGCTTGTCAAACACTAGTCACTTGTCAAGCATGATTGTTTCCATCATAGATTAGAAGATAGGTCTATTGGGTTTGTCTTATTTTGAGTTATTTTAGGTTATGCAAGCTAGATTTAGGTCCATCAAAGTGCATATAATGACACTGTTGTAAAATGAATGTGAGATCAGAATTAACCCACCAGAAACCGTAAAAGGAGTGTTCAAGTTGTAAATGTGTGAAGCAATTTGACAGATATTTGTGAAGATTTAAAAATATATTTAATTTTTATCCTTGCTACTGAACTAGACTCATGGCTAGCAAGTTAATTGTTTCCAGAAATATGTATTAAATTTTTATAAAAAACCAGAACAAATTCCTTTCATAGAAATAAGTACGGTTGCTTTAGGGATAACACTATGCTTACTCTTCCTGTTGACTTTGAGGGGTTTTTTGGTTGGGTTTTTGCGTTTGTTTTTTTTAAAGACTGACACGAAACAGTGCTATAGTTCCTGCCCTTCTCCAAGGCACCTCTCTGTTCTTGGGTAAATCTTTTATAATGAGAACGTTTCTAAAGGAAAGGAAAAAAAAAAAGCAGTTGATTTCCTGTTATGTTTTTTAGAAGTACCTTGCTGCCTATGAAACAAAAGGTAGCAGGATATTTTTGAAACTCTTCCCTGTCTTCTTTGATGTTGTAAATCTTTTTTGTTATGTATCACATGTTTTCTCTTTATGGTTAGAACTACTGAGGACAGTTACACTGCTGTTTGTGAGAGGTGGTGTGGAAATAAGTAGCTGAAATACATATGAGGCGCTCAGCCACTACAGCAAGCACAAGGACAGCAATGACAGAATAAGAAGTGATCTGTTGGACTAAGCTGCCTTTGCCTGTGCACTGTGAATGGCATGTGTGATTTCAGAAAACTTAAGTCTTATATGCCTGATGAGCTTTGGACTAACTCCACGAAGAGGCTAAGCTTTACTGCTGAAAATGAAAGCATTTATACATTCTAAGTATCTGAGTGAGGGGGCAAATGAAAGTCACAGATTTTTATACAGAAACTCCATCCAAACTTCTTTTCTGATGCCTAAGTCCTTTCATGACTTTTAATCTGGGATCTGTCAAGTCTGATTTGAAAAATGCTCATGAAACTGAAATGCCCAACAGAAAATATTTATGTAGAGTCTTGCCATCTGAAATGTATAAACACCACAGACTTACAATGCAATAACTATATAAATCAGACAAGTGCATTTCTGACAGGAAATCTGTAAACTCCATAGGCTGCTGAAAACGAGTAATGTCAATTTTCTACACGGAATTAATTTGATGTGTAGTTACCTGCCAGTTTCAGTTCCAGTTTGGTATCTTCCCATTCTAGTTCATTGACCTTACTCAAGTTTTATTGACCTTACTCTCCAGGTATTGTCTGTACTCCGCACACCAGGAGTCAAGTTTGTAGAATCGAGCTGCGCTGCGCAGGAGCAGAGCAGTAGGTTGAATACTTGGATCAGCTGGAATTTGTCATTGCAGACAAGCGGAGAGCCCATGGTTTAAACTGTTCCCAGGCTTTTCCACTTGTAGCATAGCAACTGCCTTAGCACAGTAGCGTACGTGGCCTCCGAAAGCAGGAGTTGCTTTAGACACACCAGGTACGGGAGAGGCGGGACTTACCAGTGGGCTGAACACCCCACTAAGGCCACAGGTACCTGGCTTCTACACTCACACTAGCTTGCGTCTGCTTGGCTGGGAATGCAGGTGAGTGCACGGGTGTCTGTACCTTTTCCTGTGTAAGTTTTATCATGAAGGCAGTAAAAACAGCTCATCTTCTATTCTCAGCCATAATAATTTCCCATGGATTGACAGTTAAAACTTAGGTCGTTGCTAGATTGTGTGATGTACCTCGGAATGGAAACAGAACCGAGGTACGTGCAACATTAAACAAAAACATCTTCTAGAGCTTTCACGTAAAAGAGAATGAAGTTCATTCTTTAGCAGCAGGAATGCAACATTTAGGTAACTCCTGTGTTATTGCTGGCAATGCTTCTGCAAGGAGGGTTTTTCCTCAGCATCAAGCCCAAATAAAGGTGATGGAGGCGGAGCTGTTCCAGAGGCTGTCCTCTGCCCAGCTGTGACTGTAGCTCTACACCCGGTGGTGGTTTCAGTTGTGATGGGACTCCGATCCCTGGTGGTGGTTTCAGTTGTGATGGGACTCCGATCGGAGACTTGCAGGGATTGGGAGGAAGGGGAAGGTTCCATGGTGTTTCTTAAAGCAGTCCCACTAAGAACACTAACAAGGATTTGTAAACTCTGTAAGTTTTATTAGATCATAAATAAGAATGATGAACTTTCTGAAACAGAATATTGAGAATGAGACAACAGATATAAAAGATAGATAGGAAAGAATAAATGCATTTGTTTGTACACAGATTGCCTTGTGATCTCCCTGTGTCATTTCATGGCAATATTTCTCCTTCAGGCTCCGTCTTGGTCCAGTGATTTGTCCCTGGCTGCCTGTATTTAACACCTACAAAATCCACCCTGGAAGTCTAGGAAAAACCATCCTGTCTGTCCCTGCAGAAACCTGGCTGTGTGGCTGCTCCCCGTTCTTCTGAGTCTCTTGCTTGCTGAGCTCTCCTGCAGACTAACAGGGTCTCCTCACGGCGTGAGCTCAGTCGCTCCCCAGGACTGTGCAGTCTTCTCTTCTTCCAGAACTGCTGTAGCTAGGACAGGACTAACAGGTACTGTCCCATACTCTCCCACCCCCTACTTACATTATACTAAAGAAACTTCTCTTGCATTCATTTTGTAGTAACAGTGACTAAACAAGTGATCCATTGATGGATCTCTTAAGCCATTGTTGAGACAGAAAAAGACTTTATAGTTAGAGCATCTCAACAGTACCTCTGTTTCAACTCAGAAAACATTACAAAGTGATTCATCTTTTAGGCTCGTGACAAAGTGCAATGAGAATGAAGACTGGAATGTTGTAGACTGTATAAAACCTGGTGTGATTATAATCAGAGATTTGTTCTGAGAGTGCACGCTCTTCTTGGTGTGTGTACTAGGTTTGGCCACCATACCAGTTATCCAGCTGTCTTCCTGTCTTCTTTTTATATAACTCTACAGTGCATTTATTTAATTTTTCTGATAAAAAAGTCCAAACTGCAGCGTGATCTGATCTGATCTTCATCAACTCCATGAGAAGTTTCTTCTGCGCCCTTCTCATTTGTTCACTTCTTTTCATTCCTGTATCTTGAATATCTGCAGAACAGCCAGATGCAAGACTAAGAAAAAAAGATCTATGCGCTTCTCAAAGATAATTAAATTGTGAATGTAGAAGCAGGAATAATTAAGTCACAATGCAGGGAAAAGGGAATGCAGGGAATCATATGGCAGAACGGTGAAGAGGTGAAAAAATGAAGCTATGCTAAGGTGTTACAGCAACTGTAGATTTCCAATTAACTAGAGCCCATTCACCCAGTCATTTCATTCCAGAATCTTCCCTGGTTGCTTTGGAGGAAATATGCAGGGTGCTGTGAAATTTCTCCCGTTTTGTATGATGGGACCAACAAGCTGAAGCAATTTTACAGAGGTTGGATGACTTTCCAGGTATCATCTGACCTACAGTAACTTGGTATGTGCCCTTAGTCTATAGAGATGATGAAGCAAAATGTCTTTGAGAAACAAAGTCTTCTCATTCATTCTCTTTTGCTCACATTTTTGCTGTTATGCCCTCCTTTTCTCCTTTTTATTTACTATCTCGTTTCTTTCAGTTCATTTAGAATCATAGAAAGGTTAGAGTTGGAAAGGCACTTAAAGATCACCTAGTTCCATCCCCCCTGCCATGGGCTGGGACACCTTCCACTAGACCAGGTTGGTCAAAGCCCCATCCTGCCTGGCCTTGAACACTTCCAGGGATGGGGCAATACTTTGAGGGATGGGGATTTGAGCCAGGATTTCTCCCAGCATCTCCAATCCGTCTACTGTTTCAAAGCCGATCGATTTATTTACATTTTGAGAAAGTCTCCGCTTTTCCGGCTTCTGCTTTTCAAACACCTTGGCGCGGACCTAAGGGTTACGTTCCGTAACCGGTCGCTTCCACCGGTATCGTATCTTGAGAAAGGACCGGCTTCCAGGAAAGTGGAGTACGAATATCCGCGTCCCGCCCCCAGCTGCGCGCCAGGGGGCAGCACCGCGCCGCGCAACGCTCCGCGGGGCGCTGCTTCCCCACGGGCCGCCGCGCGGGGGCGCCGCTGGGGGCAACCGGTCGCCGCGGCAGCCGGTTTTGGGGTGGTTTAAGCGCCTTTCAGCCGGGGGGGAAAAGGGTAGCTGAAGTAAGCGGGAGGAGGCGGGGGGCGGGTGTCCTTCTGCGTCTTTGAAGCGCAAGTTACGACAGCTGAGGTGTCTCAGTATCCCTGGAGAGCAGGAGCGAGAAAGCTCCAATGATAGATAAATAGGTAGAATATAAGAATCTTGAACGAAAATAAAAACCCAAACACCACGCCCCCCAACTCCACGGAATTTGACGTGCCAAATCAAACACGTCCCATGTAATAAATTTCTGCAGCTAATTCAGATGCCTGTCTTGAACGTCCGTGCTTGGCTGGAATGGATGGATTATTTTCTAGGTTACAGAGTGTAGCATACCATTTTGTAGTCTATGGCCTAGACCTAATCAGTCTAAACTAATGCAGCCAGGCTCACTTCGGATAAAATTCCACTACCTGAGGTGACATTGTTTATTTCAGAGAAGTTAATTTCCCTCACTGTTCAGGATCAGAGCTAATCCCCAGTTTCTATGCGTTTACATTGCCTAGAAGTTGAGTGCCAGTTCTTAGGTCTTCGCTGATTATAAAACTCAAACATTCTCCTGTTGATGTAAGATCCTAGAAGCACCAACACTCGCATGTGCCAAATGAGTATTAAAGTCATATGCCTGCTCTTTTAGTGACCCTAGAGTGTGATTTCACAATTCATATTATCCAGTGGTCGTATGGATTTAAAGTATTCCTGCCCCTCTCTTCCCTCTTCTGATGTTTCTTGACCCTGGCATAGGGTTGTATGTTTTGGGGTTTTTTTGCTTAGTTTTGGGTTTCTTGCTGTTTTCATTTTTGAGGAGAAGATTTTCAATGGCCAGATGAATTCCCTCATCCAGTTCAGAACACGTTCCACGAATGTTTCTGCTGGTAAAGACTGCGTGAGCAACAGGTAGTGAGAAGCAAGCAGAATACTTCATTTTATTTCATAAGCAAATTAAATGGTTATGATTTTGATGAGCACTTAGAAAACCGTGATGTGTGGGAGGTCCCTATGGCCTCACATAAGGAGTACTGGTGTTACAGTGTTAATAGTATTTGAGTTTAACGCTCCATGAACTCCACGTTTGTCCAGCATAGTACTGTCATGTGCACACAGCAACCGTCTGTTTCTTTGGAGAGCACAAATTCTGTCTATAGCGCAGGTATCAGTTGTACAAAGAACGAGTGATAAATCTATATCTATATATAAATATATAGATATATATACAAAGAAATATTCTTATGTCCTGATACAAAATTCTTTGAAGATAGTCAAAGGACTGCCGTTAATTTTGGTTTGTCTTCAATTATGGCAGTTTTCAAACCGGGCAGCTCATACTTGTGCTTTCAAATCACTGGCGTTTAAAAAAATGCAGCCTAGAGTTCTGTGCAGCAATGGTGACATTCCTGCTGCCTTTTTATTCTACCCCTTGATATTTCAAAGACTTATTTGCTTAAATACAGGTTGGTTTTTTTTTTCTTGTGTATAAAACAAAGTAGCACTGTAAATTATGTACTTGTAACTTATGTCCTTGTAAATTATGAATTTGAAAATTTCATTCTGACCTTCGATGCAGTTCTACATTTGAGGAATAAAAGCATTTCTCTGTAGAGCTTTTCAGCACTTACAGTATGGGACACAAGGCAGACCCCGTGCAGAGGTGGGTCAGGTCAGCCCCGTTAAGGAGGAATGCAGCCATGGTGTATTATTTGTCTCGGAATAAAGGTCCCAACTGATTTCTTTCTCTGGGTCTAGTTCGAGAACGAATCTCACTGCGTCCACACGTAAGACCCGCAGTCTCCTCCTTTCCAAGAGAGCGGGTGAGTGTTTTCCGACCCGTCCGGGAGCTCCGGCTTTTACTCGGGGCGGACGAGCCGCAGCCGGCCCCGGGGCAAGGTGCGGGGACAGGAGCCGCGCTGCCGGGGAGCCGACAGCCACCGCCGGGGACGGGGGCAGGCTCCCGCCGGGAAACATCGGGGGAGCCCGGCTTCCCCGGGACACGCCGTCGGAGAAAGAAAAGTAAAGTTGGGGCCGGCGGCGGGCGGGGTCGGAGTGATGTCACAGGAAGCTCTGATGTTTCGCTGCCGCCGCCGCTCCCCGCTCTCACACGCCCGCGCCGTCTGACAGCCGCTGCCCGCAGCCGCGCTGCACGGGGCGGCGGGGGCTGCTCTGCTCTCCCTCTGCGGCCGCCAGGCTCGGGGAACTGGATTATACCCGGCGGGAGGATCAGGCTCTCCTAGCTCTCTTGTTTGGCCGGGGAGGGCGGGAGGGAAGGAAACGTCGCCTTTCTCCCTCGCTTTCTGAAGAGGGAAATCACACTGATTTATCTCCCGCAAAAAAAAAAAAAAACCAAACTCGGTGTGGTGAGTACTGATCAGAACAGTCTCATTGTCTTACCGAAGAGCAATATTTCTTGCGCCATCTGAACGCATTTATAGTTAACGCGTGTGTGCATGCTCTTGCATTAAACTCAGCGTGTGATGTGTAATCTGCAGGGAGAAAGGGGTACGAGGAAAAGCGTCGTTTATTTTTAGTGAGCCGAACTGATTTTATAACTGGTGTTGTTATACTACATTCTTGAGGAAGCAATCAACGATAGATAGGTAGAGAGATAAAAATAAGCCTAATCAGCACTTAAAGGATTCTGACTAAAACCTCTAATATTAGCTAACCGAATTTCTGTCTCTGCATCTGGAGAGAATTAGAGGCTCATTGGTTTGAAAAGGGTCCTTAAGACTAATTCAATACAACTGGAGCTCTTTCAAGAGAGGCTGAATTAGGTGATAAAGTGGTGTAGATTTTCTTATTGGCTATTCCTTTAATCTTATTGACGTTATTGTACCAGAAAGAGGCCACGCTTGAGTTATTTCATAATTAGGTTTTGTGTTGTAATTACACAACTAGAAAGATGAAGCTTATGTTTTGTTTGGACTTTCTGTTTGCTTGAGAAAAAGTTAGCTCGAGTTTGAAGCTTGTACGTGTGCCGGGGTGTTACTGTTTGAGATTTTTCCCACAGACACCGATCTGATTTATTGGAAGGTGATTGTCCACAATTTCATTTCCTTGCGAAGCTACTGAAGAGCGGGAAGGGTGTCATTCTACACCTTCCAGTATCAGTTGAGAGACAGTTAAGGCTCTTGCCACTTCTTCAGCTTGCCAAAACAGATGCCATATCCTCTGTTCTACAAATACAGTTGCATTACTTAGGTGGCTACGTCTCGTCATTTTCTTGTGTGTGTAAGCAATGGATCTGTAGAATACGGAAAAGAAATCTTGTTTCTGAAGGATAGTTAAAAAATAGCATAGGCTATAAATCACACTTGGATTTGATCTACAATGGTTCATTTAGTTGTCCATACATTTTATAGGGGCTGAGGTTGAAATAATAATAACAAAAATAGCTGAGGTTTGGTTTTTTTGCTCTTTACCTTAATAAACTTACGCTAGATACCTTGGGGATGGATTTTGCTGCTCTTAGAATTGTGCCAAGGCAGAATCTTTCCAGTTGTATTATGCATACTGGGGATCTTGTCATTCGTTTGCAGTAATAATGCATATAACAGTTTAAAGCCATTCAGGTCAGTGATGTGCTAAAAGCCTGACTGTTGTGCTCTGAATCTGAGGTGCTTTCAATGGATTGAAAGGAGACAAATTAGGTCTGGATAAATATGAATAAGACCAGATCTGAATGCACGTGTTTTCTTTCAAAGTATACCTGCTGCCATACTGTCTGAAATTCTCAATTCACAATACGATCTGTATTTTCACAGTGTTTACTTTTGTAGTCTGCTTAAACTCTCATTGACTTCACTGCATATAGGAGCAATCCCAAAGTCTTTATCCAACTGAAAGTCTTCAGCACAAAAGGCACTTGGTGATACTAAATCAAACAAGGTGGCACTTCAGATAAAGAGTGTTCATGTTGTTGTAATGATCAGTGCAGTAGGAACAACCGTCTTCAGAAGCATTTCAGCTAAATGGTTTAGATTCTTATTTTATGCTCTTCTCGAGTAACTGGTCTAGGTCGTGGTGGGACTGCCCACATAGAAAGTGTCAGGCATATATGTGTTCGCAGGTTTGATGCCAGAATCTACATTATTTGCAGATTAAGCAAAGATAGTGGCAGGATAGCAATGTAGAACAGCGTGACTGCACTTTTTAGTTGACAACACCAAGTACCTGAATATATAACATGCATTGCAAGTCCAAGAATTGCATTATGTGTGTCCTGTCACCTTCAAATGTTACCGTACTCTGAATTCCTGATCAGCTGAGTCTTGCTCTGAATTAAGATATGTAGTGTTTGTCCCTTTGAATAGGCTTTTCCTGGTACCACACAACTGTTGAAATCCTGGTCCACTGAGAGCCAGTGGGAATTTTTCCACTGACTGTCAAAGGGCAGGATATTCCTAAATGCAAGTATTTTTCATTGAAGGAATTATGCTTACATCACCCATTCTGTCACCTACGTTCTGTAGTCTGTTGGCAGCTGTTTTTTGATAACTTCTGTAATTTTTTGAATGCTCAAGTTGAAAACCACGAATCTGCGTGTCTCATTGGTGACTAACATCTTACCTGGCCTGTTCTGGGAATGCAGTGTTATTCTGCGGGCTGTCTGGGTATTACAATCCAGATGTAGACTAGGATACAGTTAAGAACAAAACTGGGGGAAGAAAGCACACTAATACATTTCCTTTGCCACCAGTATAATTACTAACTTAATTCTGTATTCTGTGCATTCAAGTTAATCAGTTGCTTCCACTGGCATTCCTAGCATGTGCAAGAGATGGGTAGGATTGGGCCCACAAGAGTCCACGAGATCATACAAATGAAAGACTCGACCCAGTCCATGTTAATTTGGACGAAACTATTGCTATCAATATGTTTTTAATAATAACGGGTACACAGTGCTATTTACAAAGCCTATATCTAGTCGCTTCTATGGTAAATACGGAACGTAATGTAAGCTATTTATGAAAGCAATTGAAGTCTTTTCTCCAGCGAGAAGTCCAAGTCTACAGTTAGGAAAACAAAACAGAATTTCTCTTTTAAGAAGTTTTTCCCATCTGTTCCCAATGTGTTTACAGTGTTCTTGATCTGCTAGCAAAATTCTTTCTGTGCTTCTGATGAGCTGTCATTCCTATGGAGTGTATACACGATATTGGCATTACCTCAATGTTACGGTCACCTCGGTTCTAAAAGCATGTGTAGCTGTGTCATTGCGTTTCACATGTAGTAGTTTCCCCGGTTAAGCTTTACACTTATTGTAAACAGTCTCTTAGTTTCTCATGTAATTGTTCGGTTACTGGGAAATACTGTCTTTGGTGTAGCAAATTGTCAGAGCTCTGGAATTAACTATATCCCTGATACCACTGTGTCAAGGAAGGAATGAATGCTTATATTACCAAAACAGATGTGAGTTGATAAAACGAGTGACTTTTAAGCAGTAAAATAAATCTGGAAGGGGGTTCGTGTGTCTGTTTATGTGTATTAGACATACAATAATATATGATTTCTATGTCTATACGCACAACCCATGCGAGTCTATATCATGCTTTTATTCTTCCAAATGTATCAACTAAAGAGAGAACGCGTACGTTTTTAAAGAGACTTTCAAAGTAAATTAGTCTTTAACCTCATCCTTTGTTTAGAAAACTGTGTCATGAGTGTTAATATTTTAAATTGAATACATTTGAACGCTGTTTCCTTTTAATATTTAAAAGAAGATGGAGGAAGCTCTCCATGGGTGTTCATAACCCATTTTTTTTTCTTGTTTCTACTCACATTGGCAATTCTGATGTTTTCAGTGTAATATGCTTGCACAAAGAGCAGCAGAAATTAGCCTTTTATTTACCTATTATCTTAATGGAGAATTCCACAGCCAGTGCAGTACAATGTAAGATCTTCTTATTAATTTTTTTTTTCCATTAGAGCATTTGTTTTCTGCAATACTTTTTCTTTTTGTCCTATTTTAGAAGCTAGGCAAAGCTGTAAGGCTAAACTTTCGCATTTTCAAAGTTTTGTTTTCACAGTTATCTCTCATGCATATCTGTCTTAGTCTCCCATGCTTGTTTATACTGTTTACATTTTCCCAGCAAAGTCGTTCTTTTTCTGCCCTAGTTCTGTGCAAACACTTTCAATCATTGCTGCAGTATATGCTGTCCAAAAGGTCAGAAGTGATTTATTTAGAGTTGCTTTTCCTTGGAAAGACGCATTCGAAATGCCCTTAACTGCATTAAAAAAAGACTTTCCATGAGAGAGGCAATATACTCTCTTCAACAGGTTCTCAACTGGGGTAAATTTGAATGTGTCTCTGAAGCTGTTACCTTTCAATATAGCATAGATGTCACCCGAGACTTTTCTGGCAGTTTGGGCCACTATTAAGATGTAGCTAACCATTGAGATACTAATTAAATTTTAGAAAATAAAAGAATATTGTATTTCTGGGCTTATGCCTGGATCATGCAGGCCTTATTTAAAAAATATCCCAAACAAAATTAATGACAGAGTTTTGTTTTGATGAAGCCTGTACCAGTTTGACTTCCCATATAAAACCAAGGACAAGCAACAAAATACAGTGATTAGTGATTTTTTGAAATTATTATTATGTTCAAAGCTGCTATCTCATATACTGTGGTAATACTGTCAGCTGTTTTAGGCTGAATGTCTTCATAGTTCCTAAAAACTGTATCATCTTTTCATATTTTTGTTAATTTTGAGATTGAGACCTGCACAAACTTGACTCTTTTATGGGCATAAAGTGTCACACTGTGTATTACCATTTAGATTTTACCCTCACTTTTTTCCTCTCCCATTACAGGGGTAAAATCTTGGAAGTTAATTTTAATAAAATTTGTAGTATTTTAATACTGGCAATGTAGATAGAATTTCATTAAAGTAAAGCAAAAGATGTACTGAGAACACATTTGTTATACCGAAACTCATTTGTTTTAGGCTTTAAAAATATTTTTCGTATTAATATTATCAGAATGAATATAGTTTGCCTCCTGATGTTGTACTCTATGCTTCCTAGATAGAAATCTAAAAATATATATTTCAGAAATGAATAAGAGCCTTAGACATCAGACTTCTTTCCTCCATGGTTGCATCTATATAGTTATTTACTGCACTAAATGGAGAAAAACCCTTTTGTTACCTTTTATTAAACCTTTTATTACTAGAAGGACGCATTTTTTGCAATCGTTGTCCTGAAATGTTCTGTGTAATGGGGTTATCTGCCCTTTTGTTTCTGTTAGTGAAATCCAGCAGGTGTCACTCTGGGGATTAAATAAGGAGTGTTTCACAGAAGGGGGTAAATTTGCTTGGAAGATGAGATACAGAATTTACAAGTGTTTATTCTAATATAGTTTTCCTGTTTTTTTTAACCATGCATACCATTTTAATTTTTAAGTTTCTTTTTTTAATGACGTGATTTAATGGGTGTATTAAATCTTTCTCTGCATCCCTTTGAAGATGAAAAATGACACGGTAGTTAGTACTGGACTATACAATTAGAAGTTTTACTCATGGATGTCAATTCTGAAACATAAAGAGCTGGGAATCAGTTGAATATTGCCTTTATGATATTAAAAAATGCTTTTGTCATCTTCCCTGGGAACCAAAACTATTTTTTTTTGTCAATGGAAATTCTAGTTGCAGAACTAATGTGTTTTCAGTTATGATGAATTCAAGGGGGTGTTCTGCAGTAGGCTGCTGCACGTGAACGTAACTATCGCAGCAGTCTGGGTGTTGTTTTCTGTTTGAATTAGATAGAATTGACATGTTAGGTGGATAAGTGTCCAAAGTTTCACAGTAAAAATATTTGAAGAAGAGAAACTTTTCCGCATTGTACTGAGTTGCTAGTACAAGAAAGTCAATGCTGTGTATTTTGGGGGGAAAAAAAGAAAAAGTCCTGTTTATTGTGCAGTGTTTCTTTAGGGAATGGTGTAACAATGTGTTTGTTGCATTCTGGTTGATTTTTACATAAGTGGCAAAAGTGAGAAAGTGATTTTTTTCATATTCTGTGGATTCCATATTGTGTTGAATCAGAGCATAATTGTTAAAATCTCGTGGGTTTTTAGAGAGGATTCTTGTTTTTCCCGTATGGTCGTGATGCCACCTTCTGCTGAAACAAATACCTCAGCAAGGCAGCTTTGGAAGACAATCCACAAATACAAGTATCTTTTCAAACAGGAAGAAGTTGGTTTTTATAAATACATGCATGTATGCATAAATGTGTATATGTATGTATTTTAAATATATAATTGAAAAAAATAATCTTGTTCTAGAACTTGTAACCTCAGGCCACTTTAAACAATCCAATTTCCTTTCTCTCGCTTCTTTCTCCTGTTTAAGCCCCCATCCTGTTCCGTTTTTTATTCTATTCAACTTCCTTTCCTGTGATGACTCTGAATGAGTCACTTTGCCAGGCATTAAGAATGTGGCTTGACAATATTTCCAAAAGCTTATCCTACACTGGCTCATGCAGATGAAATTAACCTCTGCCTTATCCTTCCTCTCCAAGAGAAATGTCTGTCTTCACACGTCTAGTTTCTTGGAAGGGGGGGGAGGTGTGACAATCCTTTCCATAAATGACTATATATTGAAATTCATAGTCATCTTCCTTGAAGAGGAACAACAGATGTGTGTACCGTAACACAGAGTATCAAGATCGGTAACCTTTTTTTAAATTGATTTAGTATTTAGTCACGAAAAAGTTAGTTTAAACAAGTTCAGAAAAGTCAAAATTAAGGCTCTTTCCTGAGTGCTATTCAAGTACCCTCTGCACGGCCACCATTCTGCATTCATTTTTTATTAAATGTGGTGTTCATTGTATCATAATACATTGAAGACCACCAGGATTGTGCTTTTTTTCTGTTTAGCTAGCAGCAATTGGAAAAAGCATATGCTTAACACGAAGTGGGCACTTAAACACTGAACTAAATCGTAGTTTTTCTTGTGGTTCTGTGCGTGCCAGTGTAGTGTGGGTTTGGGGTATTTTTTGTTGTTTTTTTCCTTTTTTTTTTTCCTCCTCTGAGGAGGAAGGAGTTTCGGAAGGAGTAGGTAAAGGTGGATTTTTAAAAAATGTTTCTAATCTGTCAATTGTGTGTATGCATCAGGAAATAAAAGCCTTTCTGCTGCAAATAAACAGGGAAAATTACAGCCCTAGAGAAGAGTAACTTTGGAAACTGATACGGAAATGAGAATGAGAACTCCCATCAAGCTAAACTCTGCTATTGCGTTGTTCTCCTTACCCCACGGAGCTGGGGAACCTCATACTCCATCAGTTTCCACTGAGATCCGAAAGTTTATATCCTTTCTATCGTTTTCTGCCTGCTATGTCATAAGTGTAGTTAATATTGACACGAATTACACACCAGTGAGCAAAGTAGAAATAGAAAATTTGTTCATTTCTATTTGCTATCACAATATAGGTTTTATATAAAACAGGAGTAATGGTTGTAATTGGAAGATCAAACAATTCTGCCTGGAGTACAATCGTTGAGTATTCATTTATATTAATTTAAATTTATATTTAGTTTCTCATACTGGAAATGCTTAATTTCTGACTAAAGGAGGTGGTTTTAGCAGTCTTCAAATCTTGACAATGTCATTCTTAGATTGATCCTAGAAGTCACAGTGTGGTCCTACAAGAGCCTTATGTCCCTCCACTCGGCATGCTGGATGCGCTGTCTCAGCATTTTCAGAGTTTCTAGGAAACTAGGTAGAAAAACATCATTCAGATCGTTTTAACCTTTTAGCATGAAGCTGCTGGGCCTAGGTCTTTTTTCTTTTCTTTTTCTTTTTTGTTTTTTCCCTCCCCCAGTTATTTCAGAAGAGATTATACAAGTCGTGTTTCTTCTCCAGAGAAGGTCCCTCTTCTAAAAACTATGCGTGCAATCCAAGGGTAGAATTCAGCCAATGTAGTTTAACTGGACACATTTTATTTAGGGCTACAGAAAGAAAATAGTCTGCTGACATGCTAAGCTTTTCCTAGAGTCACATTACAGTCCAGTGAAGGACATGGCAGTATTTCAGGGTTTGCTGGAAGGATGGCAAAATACTTGCACCATCTCTGCGGGGGCACTGGGGCACCAGAGCATGCCAGTGTATACTGCCACCCGTGAGATTATGTGTGTACAGTTAGGGTGAAGTCAGCACCAAAAGAGCCCGGATTCAAAGCAGATTTTAGGGACCAATTGCAGTAAGATTTCCAAGTCAGATTAGACAAGGGGAGAAAAGATGATGTTGAAATACATGTTGTCCAATGAAGACAGACTGGCACAATAGGCAGTTATCTGTGATAACTCAGCTTCCTCAGCGAATGCACATTTGCCAAACCGAAGTGTTCAAAAATAGCATTTACCGTGCAGGAATGTGGAACTTCTTAAGCCAGAGGTTTGGGGTTTTTTTTAGATTTTATTTTAAAAATTTCTTTAGCCCTTCTGTTTCCTAGATTGCCAAGTTTTTGTATTTTTAAACATTTACAGTTTTTAAACAGGACAGTTGTCCAACTCCTCCTTCCTCGAGGACTAATTAAAAGTAAAACGATGAAGTCTGGTAGCAAGGAAGCAAGGAAGATAAAGTGATGGAAGGAATGACAGATGCACAAAGAAAAAAAAAATCTGAACCTCAACTCAAAATGCAGTTCCCATAGGAAAGTAAACTGTGAACAAATCAGTAAATGGAATGATGTTGCCTTTAGCATAACCTTCTAAATTGCAGAGACAAAGCTTAGTCAGGTATCCTGTGGTCAGTCAAAAGCCATTTCTTTACGTATATAACCACTTGGATAAACTGAAAGATTCCTTAAGATGGTGAGAAGTCTGTATTTGGAGTTACGTTTATGACATAAGTTCACTGTAGGGTCGCTAAATTAATTGTCTATTCAGTATTTTAATTTGGCGACAAAAGCAGATTCTGGGTTTCAGTACATGATGTAGTTAAGATGCTACTTTAAGTAACTGCAGTGGTAAGTTAGCTCATTGTTTCTCACACAGAGTGAAGGAGAAACATCCAGTTGTCACATGTGGAAGATGCTTATTATCACATCTCCTCTTCATCTGTATAAGGGGAGGATTCCTTCTATTTCTGATACCATGCTAACTTTACATGTACTGTCTATAAGACTCTATGATCTCTCAGAATTTGAAACCATGATTTTCCTTTTTCATTCCCATTCTTGTCATTTGTTGCCCTTCATAGGTAAGATGATTCTCCTGTCTTCTCAGTGTTTACAAATCCTTCAGGCATTTATAGGTAAATATTTTTATTTGTCTTCGTCGAGTTATGGACAGATGTAGGGTTGTTTTGTAAGACTCCCCATCCAGTTAATAGCACATTCAAAACTTCTCTCAGTGTGCCAGGGTCTTTTTCTCACCTCTGTTATGTGCCGTGATTTGTGCACGTGCAGTCCCACATCACATTGGTTCCTTTGCTGCCATGCATCCGCTATTAAAAAAAATTGCTGAATGAGGGTAATAGAGAGGAACAATGGGCTATAACAGGATGTTCAAGACAGGGTCATTACAGTATATTTTCTTGTTCAGTCTTGTTATGAACAAGCTTCACGTTTACCAGCTTGCTTCATTTGTCAGCACCCTACTATTAGTGTTGTAAGGCTACGAACTGCCCATTTTCTAACAAAGTTCAATTTGATGAAATACAAATTTTATCTAATTGCTCAGTGGAGAGTTGATGTTCAATATTTATAATAAATGTATATATCTTGCAAGTATTCAGTATTTATTTTTCATCATTGGTAATGAGAAAAAGAGCCAGGACATTTTTCACTATCAAACTGCAAATTAGCTCTAGCGTACTTAGCAAAATAAAATCACAGAAGCTTATGATGGACTGTTGAATTTGAAAGTCTAGCTAGATAATTTAAAAAAAAAAAAAATTTACTTCTGAAGGTTGAAAAGAAAACAGCTTATTTGCATTGCTGCTTTTTGACGTACGGGGTATTTTTTCCGTAATTGCCAACACTTGGAATCGAAAGGGTCAGTTTGATGTAAAAGGTGAAGATAAGAAACAGGACCTAGTGGGCCTTGGAAGTAACTGTGGACTGTTTCTGTGATGTGTGATTAAATTAACAATTCTCTAGGTGAAAGGCACCCACTGTAGTTGCAGTTGCAAACATTCAAGAAGGTTTCCAGCTAATGTGAAATAAGGAGTTCAAGCAAGAGGATTCAGTCAAATTTGGGAAGACGTGAATTTGGGATTGGGACCAAGGGAGTAGTGGAATAGACTAGAAAACAATCCACAGGGATTTGGGATGCCGATGAAAACTGCATATGTTTTCAGCATTGTATGAAAACGTCTCAATCTTTTATAAAGACACATAATTTTCATAGGTGTGAAAATGGTCTCGTTTGTGTTTTTGGAATAAACACAGCCTCATTTGGAATACTGGGCTATACTTGTGTAATAGAGTCTAAGGAATGGAAAACTAAGGGTACTGTAGGTCAGTATTGAGGTTAGCAGAACTGTGAGGGGGAAGTCTGTCAGCAGAATATCCTACAGCATTTCTCAGTGTTGCCTTCTTTTGTATGCAAGGACAAAGCGGGGTGGGGGAATCGGCCACTACCGGAGTATATGTGAGAGTCTGGTTCTTGCAGAATATGAAACACATTAATGACATGAAGTGTCAGTGGATGAGGTGTGAATTAATGCTACTCATCAAAAGCTTTACCAAACTGTACAGCTTTTGTCCAGTTTGACGAATGACTCACTGGAACTGTTAGAGACCAACTGTTTTTCTTCAACTCTCCGACTCCATTTGTCTTTGGAGTCTTCAATCATACAAAATCCTTGAAGTCACAAGTAGTATACTTACACAGTTCCACATAGTGAAACTATATGGATGATATCCAGAGCACAAAACAAGGCCAAGGGTTTGCAAAACCAGCAACAATTTAAAGGGAGTTATAAACGAGGAAACATAAGCTAGTGACCAGCAAGAAAATATTGACAAAAAAGCACTTGTTGGAGAAAACGTCTTTTGTCCACTGGGTCCACACTACTATCCTTTGGAAAAGTGAGAGATAGAAGGGGCTCAGTAATTACTTACCATGCCTAACGTTATTTGTGTCCATTTAACAAAGAATACTAATATATCGCTTGATATAGGAAGGAGAGTGTACACTGCTTAATGTAAAAATAAAGCAACTAATTAACGCCAATCAACAGTATTTCTTCCACAGTAACTACAGCACAATAATTGTGTTCCTCCTAAAATACTACATGATCTTATGTGCACGTATGCAAGCAGGTTTTTTTAAACTGAAAAGGCTCCAAGAAATACATGTGGATTTCCAGAATCCATTTGTAACTTTTTAAAGCAAGTACTTAAATGCTTAGAGCACTGAACAAGTCAAAAGGATTACATGTGATGATTTTTTAGATCAACTGGGTTTTCTTAGAGGATGACCATTTGAAAGAGCACTATGCTTCTTGGGTGTATGTCATGCCAGGAAAGGGAACACAAATGTAGTTAAAAATTATTTCTGTTGGGATTCCAATGGGGTAACCTGCAACCAATGGCTGAAAGTCTTTCTCTTGACTCTCTCAAGAGAGAGATTGTAAGCATACTCTAGTAAAAAACAAATTAGTTCCAGTCCCATAGAGGGGGATGAACTTGTCACAGACAGACAGTTGTTTCCTGACATTGGGCACTTGGTTAACAGCTTCCAGTGTTTGAAGATGTCACGGGTCGTATGGATTCTGTGTGTTTGTGGCCCTTTGGGCTTAACAGGAAGGTCAACAAGTTATCAAGCAACTGCTGTCTGTTTGAAGAGATTCAGCTGCCTTTCCTGCCCCGCTGTTAAAGAACCTCAACTTTCAAAGAGAAAACACTGCTGCTCCTGTGAATTTGCCAGTATTTAGACCTTGTTTTCCAGCTAAAAACAGCAAAAAAAAAAAAAAAAAATTAAGTGTAATTCTTTTCATTCTCATTTCCTTTGTGTTCCGTCTGATCCTATTGACCCTCTTTTCATCTAGCATAATCTCTGTGGAGCAGTCAAATATATCGTCATTTCTTGTGCTGTGCTCTGAGAGTCTTGGATTGCTGCCTTTCCAAAGCTGCCTGTATCCCCCCATCTTTAGAAGTATTCTCACTTCCCTGCAACCCTCTGGAAGAACTTACTGTGTTTTCCACATATAACCCGAAAATATATGTTGTAATAAAGCATAGGCTAATCCTTGCTCACCAGACCTCCATGGATAATACAAAGGGTGTTCGAGCCAGAAACCTTCTTCCCCCAGTAGACCTTTTGACTTACTTTATCCCCATCGCTTGAGAGCACAGCGATCAGAAGACCTGTTTCTAACTTGCATCTCTTTCAAAGAAGTGCAAGATATATATGTGAAATCTGTAGTTATGTGATCATTTGCACAAATGTAATTACCTCTGTTTTTGTAGCCAGCGTTAGGGGATACTTCACACAAAATCAGAGTTGTTGGGGTGGTTTTTTTTTCCTTCCCAAATGTAGCAAGCATGTTGTCATTGTTACTGATGGAAGATCCTTTTTCAGTCTTTAAATGAATTAACTATTTCCCTTGTTTTGTGTAAGGAAGGTAACCTTTTTAACATCCTGTTTTATTTACCAGCCATATCTGTAAGCTGCAGGAATCCTGTGTGTGAAGTGACCTTTATTAGAAAACCATTTAGTAACAAATTGAATAAAGCTGTGACTCCTTTCAGGTATTTGTTTTAAATAGCACCAATGAATACTTTTTTCAACTGGAAAATGGTGAAGTCATTCAAATGAAATCAGAGTCCTCTTGTGTCTTCCCCAAAATATAGGCTGTGCCACATTGTGCTTTGGTGAGGAATTTTATTCTGATCACTCTCTCTTTAAAGTTCACATGCCTCTGCAGTTCCTACTCTCTTGCTGGAGTTGGAATCAAAGGACCAAAATACTATGGAAAAAGGCTGCTCTTGCATTATTTCTGGCAGGCTTATAACCCGGGAGTGTCTAAAATATCATCAGAAAGCCTGTTCTCATGAGATTCCTGTCCAAATTTCGAGACCAAAAAATCTGGAACATTATCCAAAATAGTTTAGAAACTTGTACTATCACAAAATTACAGCAGAGCTTGTGGCTGAGTTTTTTGGTTTTGTTTAGTTTGCTTTTGTTGTTTTTTTTTTTTGGGTGGGTGGGTGGTGTTTTGGGGTTGGGTTTTTTTTTTGGTTGCAGTTCTTACCATGTCACTTCTTATATAAAGATTTTTGCGTAATTTTAGCTCTTTTCTATTCTTTCGCTCTTGTCTTCTCAGCTGTCTAAGAACTTCCTTTGTCTCCTTCCATTGTTAATGTTTTTTAATTCACATTGATCATTCTCTTAGAAGTAAGTCTCATTTTTTATGAACGAGTCTGTTGAAAGTGGAGGGTGATGAGAATTTTGCAGAATGAACTATAGAACCTGTTCATACTCGTTTTCTAATTATGACTGTATTGCTACTGAAGATTCACCCAAGTTAGTGGGTGGATATTATTTAAGAAAATGTATTTTCTGTGCTTAGATTCAGGTAGATTTAACGGTGAGTTTGCATGCTATTGCTATATCAAATTCGCCTTACTAACAAATCTTTGTTAGATGTAAATTTTTCATAGCTTTAGACATGGATGACTACTTTGTTCAAATACTACTCTAGAAGTACAGTACGTGCAAAAATAATTCTGGAAAAGCTCTGTATTAAAGCAGTTGTCACAATGAGCAAACACGCTTGTTTGCGAGACGCTGTAGGTGATGCAGTTGTCAGTGCTGTTGCTCTGTTAGTACTCATCAGTAATTAATTCCATTGCTTGAACAAGAGCACTCGGAGACCATGTTATCATTCTAGCAGAGTCTTGCCAAGCAGCTGGTGCTGTTTCTTGTTTTTGTTTTTGTTCTTTTTTTTCTCAGGGAAGTAGGATTGAGCTCACTAGAAATGTTTCTCATCTTTCACTGATATAAATCAGTAAACATAATTATTGAAAGAAAAACACATTTGACATACGTTACCTATATGGACAAATATATATTATGCAGTGGTGACTCTGTGTATGGTTCCTTGATTCTGTAATAGGTAAACTAGTCAGATATGTGTGGTTTAAATTGTATTTATGACATCAGCATCCATATTCTCCTAAAATACAGTTTGATCACATAAGCTTAAATTAATTTGTCCTTTAGGAGGAAAAAGTCTTTATGTGATAAATGTGAGGGGAAAAAACATTGGTCAGCACAACATGTGACTACAGAATGTATTAGGGTGCTCTTTTAGAATTTATCATTATTTAGTTACGTGTATTTTCCTTTGGAAAATGTGCTTCTCTAGCATCTATGTACTGTTGCAGCTATTCTGAGGAAATATTTGCAAATAGGAATAATGTTCATAAGATTCCTGCATTAGGTGAGAGACTTATGAAAATACATTCAGTGTGAATGAGGAGAGGAAAATCCATCTCTTGGTAGACTTTGTGTTTTTTGCACTGAGCAGACCTGTGCTAGCGTCTTTGTATCACCCTCAATTCAGCAAACATTAATGAGTTTAGTTTCAAAATTGTACGTATTAGATAAATTATTGTGCCTGTGTGCACTCTGTTAATAATATGGAGGAACTTGCTTGTGCTTGGAAGAACATGAAGTATACAGAAGGCTACATGGCTCGTCCAGCTGTGCTGCTACTTATTCGATGAACTGAATTTGTTCATCAGTTCCCAATCCTGGGGCCTCAGCCTCAGCACCCTCCCACCCTGCCTAGTATAAATTCATACAGAACTTTTCTGTCCATTTAATGTGCAGATCTGCTGCAGTAAAAACAGCATAATGGAAACCACGTGCCTCCGAAGTAAGTCAGACTTGCTACTAATAGTCTGTTCTCAAGTCTGAGATGGTTTAGGTATGTGCTTATATTTGCTGATAAACTTGATTTTGTTTTCCTTTGCTGAATTCCTTTGTGAATTGGGTCCCAGCTATTGCACCTAACTGAGTAAGTAGCTTCGTTTTTACAAATTTTAAGTGGTCATTGGATAACTTTTATAACACAAGGACTAGAAATTTTGTGACTTAAGCAGTTTCAAGGTGCGGATGGTCTCTGTATAATCATACCATATATTCATACCATATTCTACAATATTTGTATCTTGCAGCTGTAGCTTGAGAGATGTTGTAAAGCTGACAAACATGCCAAGCCTCCAGTAAACTACAGAAAATGTGCAAGTTTGTTTACTCATACTGGGACTGAGCTCTCTTTTTCCCGCCGTCACCTTTCCTCCAATCCTGATGATTTTTTTTCTTAAGTTTTTAAAAGTTTGGCTCCGCAACAAATTGCTCATAAGACCAATTAATGTTGTTGTGGAAACAGATGTTTTTGATTTGTTAGCAGTGACATGTTGTTTGCGGGGATTGGAATATCACAGGGATATTACATTTTTGTAATGCAATGCATGCTTTTTATTTATTTTAGAATACTTAATGCTGTTTCTCAGGTATAATTGATCTGGAACCTTTACACTCAAAATGGAGGATTTCCCATCTTGAATCAGATGTAGGCCAGTGAGCCTTAGTATCCTCCTTTTGACTTCTGCCGGTACCTTGTGCATGGTGCTTCCTGAAATGAAAAAAAAAAAAAGTAGGCATCACCTTAAGAAACTGAATTTATTTTTGCAATGCTTTGCGTAAGGAAAATATAATTTCTCCTTGGTGGTCTTGGGAGCTTGCTTATTACTCTGAACTCTACGTATTTTTATCGAACTACAAATTTAGCTAACAAAAATATATAATATTAGCCAGATTTTTTTAAAAGCCACAGACTTAAAGCAGTTGAAGGAAAGATCTTTAGTGTTTATGCAAGCTATATGCTGGGCTATATAAAGTAACACAGTATTTTTATAATTATCAGCCATTAATTGTGTTGACTTCCTTCTCCTCCTAGAATTAGCACAGAAAGGAAGGCATGCTTGTGTTTTGTTTAAAGCCTTGATCAACAACAGCTCCCTAAGTTTCTTTTTTGCATTTCTAGAGTTTACTTACTGATAAATGGTATTTGTCATCATGACAAAATTCTTGTTTGCCAGCTAGGCAGAATTGTTGAGAGTCAACTTCAGTTCTCCGAGAATGGTAATGAACGTGTGTACAAAGACCATTTGAGCATCCAGCATCACTGAGGACAGGATTAGTTCTCACTAACTACTTTAATCTTGCTCCTTCCTCCATCAACGTGAGAAGAGATTTAGTAATGTAAGCATGAAACATTCTGCATTTTAATAATTTTGGATGCCCTCAACATGGTAGTTACATTGCAATGACCATTTTCTCTCATGATGGCACAAGGGCCAATGGAGCATGGGGAAGGGTGAAAGAGATGTAATCACAGTCCCTGTAATGAAGATGTCTTTCAGGGAAGAGTCACAATAATGCTCAGGCTTCTCCTGGGCCAAGAGAGCTGACAAGCCACAGAAACACTTAAGGGGAGTAACACTGAAGAAATGACATTGAGCAGTGGATTCCCAATGTCTAATCAAGCCGCAAGGAGAGAGGTAGCACAGGGAGAGTGATAAATGTGTGAAGACTTGCATTTGTAGTTGCCTCAACAAGTCTGTCTCTGCAGTTAAATCAAAAGACCCCAATCACAATTAACTGTCAGATGTAACAAAAAATGATGGGACTTACAAACATATTTTCACTGTTCTAAACAGCTCTTAGCTCTAACAGTTGCATGGGAGATGAATTGTGTTAAGAGCGTTAAGCCTTGCCTTTAGAAACAGTAGATTTTTACAATTTAAGCAGTTCTGCTTTCTTATTTCCATGGTTTTTAGTACAAACAAGAAATAATGTGCAAATAAGACTGAAAGTTATTGAAGCATCACATCCCTTGGACATAAATGCAGCTAATGCCACAAAAGCACATCTCTGAAGAAAAAAATTCTGAAGTCCATAGCTCAGATATTAGCTTTCTACAGTAATTCCTTAGTTATCCCTATGGGATACGGTAGATACAGCTAGGATGAGGAATGCTAACAAACCTTAGGATGTAGCAGCAAGTACGTCATAACAACTTTTGCCAAGAAGCTAATCCAGTCCCACAGTGATCAGCTCCACCTATGTCACAGTCCTGCAGGAGAGAAGGGATGTTGCTTAGAGAAATACACTTGAGCTGTTTTATGCTAGAAAAGAGTGGAGATAAATAGGTTTTCAATGAGAACTTAATATAAACCAGGTGGATTGGGTTGGTTTTTTGGTTTTTTGTTTTTTTTTGCCTTGAAGCCTAAAACAGGTTATCATAAAAAAATATCCATGTTATGCTGGTCAGATGTGAAATACAAATGATAGGAAAGTGAAGCATGGAGTAGACTTCTCACAACCTAATTTTTTGTTCCCAAGAAATACGTTAGAATTACACAGTGGAGCTTTCAAAGTGACTACCTGAATATATTGAGGAAGGTAGAGTAACTCAAAGTCATAGTTTGATTTTTAGAGAGTAGGAACCTATTACTTAGACTGTAGCATCTTTTATAAAGAAAACACTTTTAATAGTTAAAATACAATTATACGAAGGCTTCATAAGCGCACAGTGCGGTAATGAGTGATGTTCATAACACAATTCACACAGTTTTGGCTGTTGGAAGCTGTATTGTTAGGCTGCTGGCTGGGACTCAGGATATCCCTTACTGCTTTCAAAAAAATCTCTTGGGCCCTTAATTTCCAGCTGAACAGTCACCAAAGGTCCATGGAAGAGACCTTGAGCAAAACTTAGACCTAATACAGCAATGCGGATGCTTTTTTTTTTTCTTTTTAAATGCTAGATATGTTTGGACATTTCAGCTTTTATGTCCACTTATGTGGTGCAAATACTTTATTTGAGAGAACTTGCAAATTGTACAAGGGACTATCTAGATTTACAGCCTGATCTCATTTCAGCAAAGTATGGTACTTCTCCTGGGTATATATATTTCTTCATCAAATATTGTCTCTACAAAGATATATTTCTTTTGAGCTCTTCTGGGAAGTAGAGAAGGGCACCGATGTAGTGCTTTTACAAGATTATACCTTCAGAGATGCCATTTTTCAGACTGTTTGGCAAAGCCCAGCAGTATCAATTACAATCACAGAAGCAAGCTCGACAGATAATGATACTTAAGTAAAAATAATCTTTGTTGTGAAGGGATACCACCCTTCCCTCCACCCCCTCTCTGTACTTCAAGATCATTTGAATCTTTTGGTCACTCAAACTCTGCGAGGACCTGTTTCCTGCAAAAATGGCTCCATATTTCTGCATTTGTCCATGTTTCTGCTATGCATTGTTTAAAAAAAAAAAAAAAAGCCTACGTAAACAGGACAAATGAAACACAGCCTACAGTACTCATCTGCCCCACTGACTGTAATAGATTACAGTTGCTGGAAAACTGCACAAGTTGCATTTGCAGCTTTCCTCCAGCTGTCCTCTGGATTCTGACAATGATGCCGTGATGTTGTTTCAGCTCTTTGTTGGACTGTCACCCAAAATTTTGATAGTCCTCTTCTGGCCCTTATTGGGGTTTACCTGAAAATTTTACTTACCAATTGGTCCTTCCTTTGCAGTCTTTGGAAGTGGTCCAGCCTTTAAATGTGACCCTCTTTTCACATGACATTTGAGTGGTTTGATTCTGCTCTGGGCATGTCATGACGTAGTGACTTTAGTCAAACTGCTAGGAAACACAAAATATAAACATGCTGTGTATTTTTTTTATTCTTCGTCAAATTTTCATTTTGGTTTCGGTATGTTTTCTTTTGTTCTTCCTGCTCCTTCAGCTGAACTGTTTCCAGGGAAGCCGTTAATAAGGGAGAGGTTTGTGGTGCTACATGTGATGACCCAGTACACGGGCATCTGCTACTGCCTGGGAAGCCCACCAGCCCTGCGGCTGCCTCCACTGTAGGATGCCCCAGAGGCACTGGGGCCAGGTTTGACAAATGTCTCTGATACCCTCAGGGCATCTCAAAGGCTGCTAGGAGCCTGTGTGTGGGCAAGTGAACTTAGCCTTTGGTCCTGATCTCTCTCATTACCTGCACATGTGAGGAAGAGGGTTGGCAAGATGCAGGATGAATGTAGTTACCTCTGTGTGTTTGTGAATTACCAACCATGATATAAATGGAATTAATACTTGGGAGTGATTATGCTGCTAGCAGATTGTAGAAGAAACAAAATGAGAGGCTCTGGTTTTATTTCTACTGCTTTAGAACTTTCTGCAATATTCACGTGTGTTGGTCACCTTTTGCTGTTGTAAAAGATCAATTAAAAATGAAAGCATTATCATGATTAGCTAGGCAGGTCCATTTCCACTGCACCAGCACGTGTTGTGAATGTCCCCAGGGTATTTTTTGGACAGTAAAATTGTTAATGGTGCTGGTACTTGAAAAGCTATAATTAGCTCCTGAAGTTAACACCCTTTCAGTTCTATTGTTTTGTTTTAAGTGCAGAGATTTGAGAAATCCTTGGTGTATTGTGACCACTATGAATAAATTTTCCCAACTAAAAGGACTGCAGAATTGTTTAAAAGCACTGTTAGTCTGAGAGAGTGCTTCAGAATCTAAATGAAGACTCAAATCTTATGTCTGCAGCTTTTTAAAATTGATGTTCACAATGATAACTATCAGATACTAGTTTTTGAATCCCCTGTAGTGTAACATGGGTATCTAGCTTTTACAGATATGTAAGTTGTATTCTATTTCATGTTGTAATATTTTTCACATTTTTAATCTAGAAATATGTTCTCTTTCAAGTAATAATAATTTTCTTATGGTTCCTGTCCTTTCCTAACATTCTTATCCTCTGGCACAGGTCAGACGACTTATTCACTGTAGTTCATTCTGGCACCATAACTGTATAATGTATAATATTAATAATGAGACCATGAGTTTGGCTGCTGTCACCAAGTGATCACTTTAAAAATCAAGAAGTATTTAAAACCTAATGTATTTCAGGTGGGCTTATTTTACCTGGGATGCTGTAGAGGTGCATTCAGGATTCTCAGAGGTCACGATGGCTTGATTGACAGCCGTGATTCTTTTCTGATCATATGTCTAGGAATCGATTTCTAATTCCTCTTAGAGCTTTATGGGAGAAATGAAGGAATCATGGAAGTCAACGTGACTGATTGCCAGATTTTTAAAATGAGGTATTTAAGTCACCTTTATTAATGCCTGTATATTGCAAGTGCCTGTTATTTCGTAGAAAGTTGCACTAGTGTTTCATTACGCTTTCCTATAACGTAGGTAGTCTTGAGTATCAGTTTGAAAATTACAATCAGTACACAATGTGAAGGAATATTTGTTTGGTTATTGGGGCAAATTGTCTGAGTCATGATGAAGATGGCTGAAAAAACTGTCATCCACAATGCTATTCTGTGCAATTCAGTCTGTAGGGTGAGTGCTTAGAATGGGTAGCAAGAGATTAGAAAGGGATGGAGATGGTCTCAGGACGTCAGTCTATTAGGTAATGATTTTACCTTCATTGCACTGTAGGAATGAAGGAGTAGAGGTGCCCACTTCGTGTTTCTTAGGCGCAAACAAAATGCTAAGGTAAGAGTTACTCAAGTAACTCTTAACCCTGGGAATTTCTTGTGGGAGATGTTCCTTTAAACTCAGCATCTGAAGCATCCCTAACGATACCACAGACAATAATGTCCAAACCGTAGCCTGAGCACAATTTTTGGTCTGAGACCATCTTACAGACAGGTAGAGTACAAATACAGATGAAAGACTGGTCTAGGAAATAAATGATAATTTATTAGCAGAAATATTAGGTTATGTTTTCCTGACTTTTCATTTGCCTGGGTTTTCTCTTACTTAGCCCACGGACTTTTGCTCTCCTTTTGCAGTCCCTTTGATGACAGTCTCTGCAGAAATGGATGGTAAATCCATTGCAAATTGCTGAGTATTTAAACCTCAGAAGTGATACAGCATGCAGTGTGGTGATGGGCAAGTCACTTAAATTCTGTCTGGCTTTTTTTCTGGGACACATCAGGGGTTTTAGTCTTTTTATCCTTCAAAATTTATCTGCAGGTTTTTGTAGGCCTCTCAAAAACCGCAAATCAAAGTAGACTGATTCTAAATACTGCACTTCTCACTGGTAGTCTCTCCTACAGAGAATGAAAATTATATCTGTATTAGCAGTTAAAAGACACGTAGATTCTTCAGACTGTCTGTCAGACATTTAGCTAGTTAAAATACCTCTCACATTAGTTATGTCCTTAAGAGCCAGATATTGCTTAAGAATTCCTTCACAAACCCCCTACTGAAGAAAGCAGCCGACTCTCAACTCTAGATTCAGGGTCAGTACTTTTAATTATCTTACTCTTATCTTCCCTCTATGTTCTTTCTTTGTGCTTCTCTGTGACCTTAAAGAAAAAAATACATTGAAGGGATTTTTTATTTGTTTTTGGTTTTAGAACTGAACCCATTTTCTTCAAGTGTAATCATTCTGCGTTTGGTAGCACTATATAGTTTCAGTAGCTGTTTTGGCTCCCACATTTGGATTAGTCTGAATTTCCCATCAGTTTGGTAGTCTGATTTTCTACAGATGTTTTAGGGTCATCCTCCTTGTATTGTCTGACCCTCAGAGATGACCAGCCAAGTGGGGTTCAGAGTTCAGATCTTTGGGTGATGACCACTTCAGATTTAAAGTTCTCTGTTCCTTAATAACACTCATCAAAGGTTTATTTCTCTTCTTCATAGTGTTGTACAGTGGTGCAATGAGACAGCCTGAGGATAATAATGACTTTTAACTTCAAAGTTGTGCGATAGCAACAACTTGGGAATGAATTTACTTATTCTGGTGGTTGCAACTGATTCTTACTGATATCTCAACATCTTATGGAATTCATATCTGGGAGACGATGTCTTTTAGAGTAGGACAAACCAAATATAGCTAAAGCTGTCAGTGTGACTATTGACCAGGGTCGGCATCTAATCCATTTTATGCTTTGCTTAGACAAAGGAAAAAGTACTTCGCTGCCTAGTCTATAAAATGTTTATACAATATCGAGAACAATTAATCCCATCACTAAAATGCCACTAGTTTTTGAATGAGGTGCAACAACTGTTAGCAGTGCACAGTCAGTAAAGACTTGGGATGTTGCAAAAGAAAATGAAGAATAAAGATGATTTTGTGATTTTCGTGCACTGTCCTAATCATTTAGCAGTTACAAAATATGCCAGTGCAGTAGTTGTTTTCTAATACTCTACTGAGTAAGTGAAATGTATTTACTGGGTGGGTGGAGGAACCAACCAGGTTTTACTCCTGTGAATTTTTATTTCTTTTGAGAAACCTGGAGACGTTACAGCAACAAGACGTTAACTCATGAAATGTCACCTATTCTTTGTGTGGTGTAGACCTGTAGAAATAGCCAAGCATTTTTATTTCTATAAAAATTACTTACACAGTCAGTAGGACACGTACCTGTTATGGAATTAATTTACCAGCAAGACTTGCATCCAGTTAAGAATTAGTACAGGAATTTTATGTCTGCTCTTGGCCCAGTTACGTATCCACCAATAAAGCACTTGATAGTTGTTTTGGGGGGAAAAAAACCCACAAAAGATAGCTGCTCTTACAGCTTCAGAAGCGAACAGAGTTCTCTCTCCACCGTATATGCTGATTAATTCAGAATACCGCATTCGTTCCCTCCTGTGTTTCATCAAATACCCTGCTCTATCAACAGCAAGAGGAAGCCAATGCAGGAGAAATCTGGATTTCACTGAAGGAAGCTTGGCGTAAGCTGCCATGATAGAAATAAATGCATGAGGCTTTTTGTTTGTTTGTTTCTGAGTGGTTCCCTTGCAGGGAATCATTTGGGTGATGTTGTTTCCGTTGGCTCCTGCAACGTCAAGGCCATTGATGATGAAAGTTTTGTACTGTTTTTCCCCATCGCTTGGAAAATTGTCTCTCCCCTCCTCCCCCTTCCGCCCCCCCACTCCCCCCCCGCCCCCCACGACTAAATCCCTGCCAAGCAAGCAGCTGTGAACAAAAAACATTTCTCAGCAAGATGAATCTGAAGTTTTGCATGCTCTGTGAAACAGGATACACAAATACAGCTTTGAGAGGGTAACAGTTGAGGGCTGCAAGTCCAGACTCTCTGGATAAAATGCGGGTGCATGAAAAGGATAAGCCTTTTAATGTGTCTTATTAAGTTAAATGATTCAGGAAAGAATTGAAAAATGCGTGCAAAGGTTATTTTTTCATAGTGACTTTCGGTACCTCAGTCTGAGGTAAGTGGTGCTGCAAGTTTGATGCCCAAGCTTTGCTGCTAAAGTCAGTTAGCAAAAATAGTGAATACAAGTCCTGCAGTTCCATTTGAGACACTGGCAGACCGATGGCGGGAACTGGTCTGTAGAATGACAAATTCAATTGAATATGTTTTAACTTAATTTTGGTAGGCGTTGTTCTTATGAAAGCTTCCCGTCAAATTCCATGCATTTTGTTTCCGCCAGGGATATTTCTAATGGAGGAGTGTGAAATCAGTATGAGAATTCTGTGGGGTTTTTTTCTCCATGAAAATAAATGCAGGATGTGAGTATGCAGAAAATATGGACACCTATAGTAAAGCCACCTAATATTTTCCATGCTTGCAGTGGAAATTTTCAGTTGCTTGCAATTTTGACAAGCTTTAACTGAGATTTTTCCATTACGTGTTTCTACATTTATATTAT
This sequence comes from Larus michahellis, assembly GCF_964199755.1. Taxonomy (NCBI): domain Eukaryota; kingdom Metazoa; phylum Chordata; class Aves; order Charadriiformes; family Laridae; genus Larus; species Larus michahellis. The sequence goes on along the minus strand of NC_133902.1, from coordinate 22,812,028 downwards.
TATTATTATTACATTTGGAGGGAAGATAATGTGCTTATGACATATAAATAACATTTATATGTAATTTATGACCAGAATAGCTGTGCTTGATCCCCATTCCTCTGCTGTAGCTATAGTGCTTATAATATTTTATTACATTTGGTCTGTAGTATTTCATCTTCATGAAGTACCTTGTCCAAGTGAGACTCGAGTTTATCAAGGCAGTGATTTTTTGTGTCCAATTTATGTAACTTTTTTTAAATGTTCGTAGTTAATATTTTATTTTGTTTGCAGTCAGGTAAGTCAGGGTGGAATACTGCAAAAGGATATGGAAAAGTCTGTTTGTAATTAAAGGAACAGTAATTGGACTTTAGGGACTCTGTGTAAGATACACTAGTCTTTCCCACGGCCACACCCTGAGCATATGATCTTTAACTGAATTCATGGAAACATTCACACTGCTTCCTACAGATCACAGCTGGCACTGTCTATAAAATCTCTGCTTCACAAAGACCAGAGGATTTCATGTGATAATGTGCAATGATAGATTTCATTCTGCTGCAGCGTTACCATACAGTTATGTGAAACAGATGGAATGCATTGTAAAAAGACTGTAAAACGCAACGCAATTATGCAATAATATCAAAATCCTAGTCATGGTCATCCTTGCAGTTCTCATTCAGAGGAGGTGAAATAGTGCAGTGCTTGACCATCAAATACGTGTGTATTACAGACTGCCTGCCAGCCAAATTGTTAGATGACCCACCAACTGTTTTTGCTATTTCAAACGTTTAACATCTTTCCCAGTAGCATAATCCCTGCAATTAGAATTTTTCAATGGCACAGAATCACTTTCCTATTAACAGCATGAAAATGTAAGAGGATGGCAACTGAAATACAAGGCCAGTTAGACCTGGGCCTGTCCAGTTCACCACTCAGTTTTCAGCAGCTGCTGATCTCTGGTATTTCAAAGAAAGAACTACGACTTGGCAAGAGACAATGGACAGACAGACATCAGTGCCTACTGGGGGGATTGAATGTGACGCAAGAAAAGTTCAAGACTCTCGCCTTTGTACTAGTGCCAGTTGTTTTCTGTTCCCCGTGTGCACTTTCAAATCAGAATGAGGAATGTATAGGGCAAAACCATAAGAGAGGTTAGCGTAGTCATTTGGTAGCAGTTTGGTTCCTGTTCAAAGGAACTCACTTTTTGGTAAGCTGGTTAGGTAATTGCTATGAGCCTGTAATTAATTTTTGAATTTACAGCAACTCTAGCAAAAGAAGTGTTTCTTCACTCCTGGATGCTTCAGTCTGTCTCAGAGTTGTGCTTATGTCAATATTACTGTGGGTGTGGTAGGATGTGGACGAAGATGAAGGGAATTCCCATTTAGAAGACTTTGAAACACTGATGGATGATATTTTCCTCATTTTGTCAACACTAATGTTAACTCAGATTGATGCAAAATTATGTTAATGTAAAATACCTTTGGCTGTAGCAATTATCTTGGTACATGTCTTCACCTGAAAGAGTTGTAGGTAGTGGATAGAAAAACCTTTTATCACTCTGCCTACTTAATGGCTACCTCAAGATGGTTTCTCAGCTAGCTGAGGAAAAGGAGACTTACGTATAAAAAGAAAAGCTCTGGTTATAAATGTAAAGACAAAAGCTTTGAAATTGTTGTGTTAATCTTAATCTGTCCTTTGAGTATGTGCATCTATTCTTTTCTGTCATTAGAAGTCATTCACAAGCCTTTGCTCTTCTTCACTGTGCTGAGTATAGGCCCTTGGAAGTCAAGACCTGTGTCTGTGTGAGTCTCAAGAAAAGGTACATCTACTGGTATGCAGCTAGGAATCGTTATTCAACACTATAGGTTTAAAAAAATATAGAGAAGGTTATTTATTTCCATACTGTTGAGATTAACTACTTCTGGTTTTTAACTTTCTTCACAAACTCCTTTATGGCTAGGACACTCTGTGTGAGCCCAGTTTAAAACATTTGGTGCTAAAATGCCATTTTAGGAATATAACACATGAAAAAAATATAGGAAACATGGGAAATATCTGTTCCTAATTAAAAAGCGAAGGAGATAAGCTTCAGACCACTAGAATTTAAAAGGCTGAGTTTGGCTGCTGCTTGTTCTTGGCTTTTGCTACAGGATGGATTAGTAGTTCTGATAATTTAGCACAGTATAACTTGTAATGTCTAATATTCAAAGGGTGAAGTATTCCAGATCTTGGACTTTTGACTTCTGGCATGTGAAATTTTAAATTCAAGAGGAAATGTTCTGAACTATGGTGACTTAGGTTGACCTGGTAAAGGCTTTGAAGTAGCTGGTGGTTTATTTTGTTTTGAATAAGTGTACTAAGATGAATTTTTCTAAAGCTGCCTTAAATTTACCAGAACTTTTTTAGAATAGTAAATGTATCAGAAATATCCCATGAGAGAAAACGTTGATATTTGGCATGAACTTCCATCCGAAAATTCATTCTCAGAGAGAACAAAATTATCGCTGGTGAAAAGAAAACTGCTTTGGGGATATTTTAGTTATTTGTGTGATGTTTAAAAAAGAAAAAAAAAAAAGTAAAAGAAAGAAATACAACCCAAAATCAGAAGACTGTAGTGCCTCTGACATTTCCATGGAGAGTTTGTCTATATTTGGTTCATCAGTTCTGTTCAAGTCATTGACCAGTGGTGAACCCAAAGTTAGGACACCGGTTCTGGTGCATTGGCTGCAGCAGCCCTGTGTTTATGCTGGCATAAGCAGTTCCCTTTCCTGGCCACCTGCTGCCTCCCCATCCTGCTCTGAGCTGCTGGTGTGGCATGGGCCACCTAAAAATGTAGTTATATATATGTATATAAAAATTATAATTATATAATTATAATTAATAATTTCCTAAAAAACCATATTTTAAAACTTTATAAAAAATTAATTATAACTGAACGAGAGCATGTTTGTGTATATTTCTGTGTGAACATTCATATTTCTAAATGTGAATCTAGAAGAAACTGATGTAAAATGCGCTTAACAGCTGAACTGGATTGGGGCCAGTGAGAAAAAGCTTGAGGTAAGCTCTGAAAAAAATAAAAGCCCTGATGCATTTTGGTTAACCCATTCTCCCATTGCCACTGCCTTGTTCTGACCTTGAGAAAAGTCTTTGAACTGTGGAAATATTGTTCTTGTAAAATTAGCATGTGTCAATGAAGAAATAACAAAAAACTTTTAAAACTCGGCCAGCTGAGAAAGTGACTTCATGCTGTAAACATTTTCACAAAGAAACCTTTGGATCTCTTTTGGGTCATTACTTGGTAAACACCATCAAACAGAATCATTTGAATAAAAACACTGACTGAAAGGGGTACACAGAGCAGCAGTTCACTCTCTGCTGCCCTGAAGAAGCAGTGTCTGGGAAAAGAAAACTTCAGCCATATGAGCAAGGGTTTTTATACAGGTCTTAAGTTCTATTTGATGAATTCATTAATTCATACTGCCATTGTTTTAATTCAGAACAGTAATAATTTTTTTTTGGAGGTGGAGAGATCTTCTTTGGAGGAATATACCATGTTTTTCGGATATATCATAGAATCATAGAATAGCTCAAATTGGAAGTGACCAATAAGGATCATCATGTCGAATTCTCTGCTCCTTACAGGGCTACCTAAAACTAAATCATATGACTAACAGCGTTGTCCATATTGTACCAAGATAACTGTACTCCCTTTTGTTTTGCAGGTTGCACTCTTGTTATTAGTAGAAGCAGGTGCATGTTGAGGAAAGCAAGGTGGAAAACATTTTTGTTTTCTCTGAATTCGACATGTGGTTAGGGTCCTCTGTTCCCTCCCTTGGGGTCGTAGCAAAAAAGTCACTTTCTGCTCTCAGTTAAGGGCTGCTCCTATACCCTTCAGTGTTTCCTGAAGGCCTCTCCTAAAATCTTTGATACATTAGCTGGTTTTAATATGCATCTGGACTGCAGCAATAGAATTTGGGCTCAGGCAGGAAGACTCAATAGCTCCAGCGGCATACTTGTGATACTTTGCTATACTGTGCAGTTGAGTTTGAGGTCCCATTAGTAACACATCCCTATGAATTTTGGGGTTTGGCCCGAGAAGTTTTGCTGCATGTGTCTGTGGATGTCTTGCTCTAGTTTCAATTACGGGGGTTTTTATGTTGAACACATGAGGAATACAGATTGGCAAAGGGTAATGAGGCGTTAAAAGATATCTAATAAGAATGTGGGAGCTCTGCGACTTTTTCATAGTATTAATCCATGGAAAAGAGAGAACGTCATGAGCAATGTATTTAAAATAACGTCTTGATTGGAACATCCTTGCCACAGCATAGAAGTTGCTTTGGGGGAAGAGAAAAGGTATAGTTTGGGTTAGGCCTATGGGGTGAAAAGGGTTAAGCTTGTAAAGTAAGCATAACTGCTTACAGAATGATAGTCAAATAGCAGTCACTGAAAAATCTGGAGGCATTAGTAACTATAAAGTGTTGGAAATCACAGTTACATCTCTGAGAATAAGCTGTGTCAGTCTGTTGGTAAAGATTTGCTTTGCCAGAATCTCAGTTGTCTTCATTAAACAACTAGTTTCTCAAGAGGGAAGCATTTTGGGTGTCAGTATCACTGTATAAGACAGTGTAAAAGATACTATAATTTTACAGATGTAAGTAATGGGGGAAATATTATTTGTATTTTGATAAAATATGTAAAGAAGGGTGTTACTGGGGACCTGATTTCTGCAGTAAAGGCTGTTTTACGTTAGCTGCCCGTTCTTGCGTTCACATTTCAAGTCAGAAATAAGAAAGTTATAGTGTTGCGCTAGCAGGCTCTGGTAGAGGTTTCTGTTTAGATTAAAAAAATCAGCACTTTAGACAAAAAATGCTATAACCAAGAAAACACTGTGAAATTATTTTGGAAGCGTGGAGTATTGTATCTCTTCTTCTAAATCATTTTACTTTGCTTTGATATTTTTAACATTCATATGATGCATTTATTTGGCACAGTTAGATATCCTGCCAAATTGTAACTATAATGTTAATTGAGTCCTTACCTGTCTTACACATGCAATTGCAGCATTTGCTACTGCTGCCTTCGTATGTTCTTAAGTCGACAGAAAGTTCATCATATTTGAGAAGAAGGGATAGAGCATTCATAATTTATAGGAAAGGCATTAAAAGCACAGGGGCCAAGAGAAGACCTGTCTGTGTAAAAGCAAGGCGGAAATACTCTGCCTTTTTTTATCAGTGGAAATCCTGTTTTAAAGAGCCAAAATTGGTGTGATGGACAAAGATGCAAAAACATCTTAGCTCTGCAGTCTGCCATGTGGAGAGGAGTAATGTTGCCCAAGAGCAGAAATTGCAGAATATTCCAGGGGTAGGACCTCGCAGAGGTTTCCTCCTCCAAACCCCCGTTCAGAGGATTTTGTTGTGGTGTTTTTTTTTTTGGTTGGTTGGTTGGTTTCGTTTTTAACTGGACCTCCATAGCTCATGGTTCTTCTCAGGATAATTCACAATATCATCCAAACACATGAACTAAAGAGAAGAAAATTGTTACGAAAAAGTGAGGGTTCCCTCCTCCCTGGGCAAAACTAGCACCACCACTCTATGACAGGTTCTTATGATTTTAGATATTATTAAAACCATCCAAGAGTGTCATCAATTACTGCAAGTAATTTCTGTTGGATGCAGGAGACAAAACTTAGTTGAATGGTAGCCAAAAACCATTAATGGGAAAAAGTACACAGAAGTAATGCAATCTGTGTAATCTTATCTACAGATGGTTCTGCAATCTCTACAAGGCCTCTGGCAAGCAACAAGTAATGCAAAAACAATAACAAAAAAATCTGCATGCAATAGAATAAAAGATGTGAAGCATCTTTGTACTAATTTCCTACTTGCAATAAGCCTGGGACCTTGAGATATGCAGAGTGTGTGGCCCAAGGAATAAACAGTGAGTACTTTCTCATACTGAGACGAACCACCACCTAACGCATGATGAAGTTGTTACAAAATAATAGAACAGTAAAATAGAGGTATGCCGCTCTGTTTCTCCTTTATTTATTTTAATCCTCAAGAAGTGAGTAAATGCGATTGTGCCACAGCTGCTCTCTAGGAAAAACTTCTGGAAAGACAGGTAGAAGGAAGAAGGAATGTTTCAATGTGGCATTTTTTTAAATAATGTCTCCACACATGTGAGCAATGTTGTGGGTTGAGAGAATGAGATGTCTAAAGAAACTCAGCTTGTTTGTAAACTTTGGGTTTATTTCCTATAGTACTTTTCACGGTGGTTATATGAATATTGCAAATCTTTTCATAATTACTGATTCACTTGTGGAGGTCTTTGTGCGCCCTCTAAGTCTTTGTTCTGGTTGCAAGACGGGGTCTCAGTTTATCCCTTTGTAAGCCACTGTATTTCTCAGAAGAGTTCTTTGCAGTGTTCTGTCTCTATGACGCTGCTAGCTAGCAGTTGGTGGTACACACAACGATCTGCCATAGTTCTCCTAAGGAGTTCAAAATAGTATTAGGAGCCTTTTTTTTTTTTTTTTTTAGTTTTGTTGTTCTGTTTTTCCTGACGTGCCCCATCTGATTTGAGGAGAGGAGGTAACATTGGGGGTTTGAGAGAATAGCTGCAGAGAGAGGATAGGAATGCCTCCTTATAGCAGTTCCATTAGCATCACAATTGAGCTGTAGCAGTGTTTTAAACAAAGCATAGTAAGTTAAATTTTGTTTGTTAGAAAATCCAGCAACGTAGGGACCTGACATATTTGGGTAATGTACTAGTTCATTCAAGTGTTTATAAATGAAGGGGAATACCTTCGTCAAAAACCACAAGCCCTGTCACTAACTGAATGCAGAAGTCTGTTGGAAGCTGTGAAGAGTTTATGCTTTTGTACGGTAAAAATTGTCTCATGGCGGATCACACTCTTTTGATCTTCTGCCTCGTATGTTTTAGGAGCCTGCAGCTGCTGATGCTGGGGCGGTGAGTAGGGGGTTCTAGCATTGTGAAACTGCGCTACCCACAGTTCATTAGATCTGTTTCATCACTATTATTTTTGAGCCTTCTTAATCCCTTATTATTAGGAGGATGAAGTAGTTACCACACATACAGCCGTGGGCTGTTGTGTGATACCGTCAGAGGAGATCAGTCCCAATCCCAGCAGAAGTGGTTGCCTCAGAAATGAGGGCATTGCACCCGATTAGGAAGATTTCCCAATTGCCCTGCGTTGGTCTCTAAGAGAAGTGCAGAGATTTTGTAGTCCGCTTTCAGGACTAGATGAAGGTGGTGCGTATGAATGTTTGGCTGGTACTCCCCACTTGCAAAACCCTTTTACTTAGAGAAGAATCTGCCCCTCAATGGGCAGAGTATTTCCCACAAAGCTTATGTGAGGGGATATGTAAGTGGATCTGTAGTTCCATGGGTTTTTTCCTGGTTTTTTTGGTTTGTTTTTTTTTTCTCTAACAGTGTACTACAGCAGATGCTTGAAAAAGGTTGGGTGCTTTCCAGCTTGTATGTTGCCTGTATCTTAGGCTGAAACAACCAAACATTGCCTGGGGTTTGAAATGCTTTGAGTCGTATGCCTCTCTCTAAAATAGAATGCATAGATATTTTTGAGAGGTGTCACAACAAAACAAAATCAGGGAGTGCTAGAACAAAAGCAAGAGGGTTTGGGGGTTTTTTTGGTCAAGAATATAGCTATTCTGACTCCCAGATTCGGTCGGAGAGGAAGGATATACATCTATATTTGCACATGTTCAACTTCAGTGTTGCAAGATTATAGCACATTGCAAGATAAGTGATTTACACTGAAAATGTTTGGGGGTTTTGTGTTGGTTTTTTTGTGTTTTTTTTTTTTTTTCTTTTCTTGGGCAAATCAAAGATTACCAATTAGTGAAAAATGTTTGTGCATGTGTATGAATGTATACACCATGACATAAGTAGACTCTTCCTCTTATCACACTCCTACAGAGTTACATTCTGACTTAAAGTCAAACTTAAGGGCAACTACTTAAGGTAGAAGCTGCCTGTGTTTTTTCTTTTGTACTAAACGTGGTCAGATGATTGCAGTTCAAAAAATAATTTTTCTTGCAGACTACTTTTTTTAACCCTTTTGCTAATCATTGAAATGGGAAGTGTCTGGAGCTCAGCAAGGATGACATTTATTCTTGGGAGGATGGGAAAAGACTAAAAGTAGAAACAGCTGATTAGGCAGGATGGCTCTGTAGAGAAAGCAGGAGGAAGAGAAATGTGAACATCTGTTAAAGCTATACCAGTGATTATTTTGGCTAAGTTCAGCTTGCATTTCCTTTTGAATTCCTCCTTCTTCAGTAGATGTCACTGCTATCAGTGACAAACATGATATAGGCCTTTGGAGTATCATTAATTTGGGTAACGAAGAACATAATAAAGAGGAAAAACAGGCAGTTAATTTTTTTTCCCCCAGTTATCCCAGTGCTCGCTCTAACATGCACTAAAAATAAAAATGAGATTTTGAAGATCTGATTTGCTATTGCAGTTCCCCATTCTCTTCCCACTGATGTTCCCTTTTACTGGGAAAATACTGAAGACAGAACTGCTAGTTGTAGTGTTGTGTCCACTGACTTACTGTTTCATTCAGTACCTATCATGTAGATCAATGTCCTGATGGCTTTACTGTCACAAAGCGGATTCGGTCGTTCTGTCTAAGCTTCCACCGTCTTTTCCCTCAAGCTAACATGTAAGACACTTAAATCAATCTCAGTCCAATACCGTTGTCCTCACTTCCCCACAGTAGAATTGTCAAAGATGTTTAATAGTAGAAGAACAACTTGAGAAGCATTATTATTTAAAGAAACTTAAGAATGGGTCTCTTTTATTATTGTAGAATCATAGAATCATAGAAGGTGTTGGGTTGGAAGGGACCTTCAAAGGTCATCTAGTCCAACCCCCCTGCAGTAAGCAGGGGCATCTTCAACTACACCAGGTTGCTCAGAGCCTCATCAAGCCTGGCCTTGAATGTCTCCAGGGATGGGGCCTCCACCACCTCTCTGGGCAACCTGTGCCAGTGTCTCACCACCCTCATTGTAAAGAACTTCTTCCTAATGTTTAGTCTAAACCCACCCTGCTCTAGTTTAAAACCATTGCCCCTCGTCCTATCGCTACATGCCCTTGCAAACAGCCCCTCCCCAGCTTTCCTGTAGGCCCCCTTCAGGTACTGGAAGGCTGCTATAAGGTCTCCCCGGAGCCTTCTCTTCTCCAGGCTGAACAGCCCCAACTCTCTCAGCCTGTCTTCATAGGAGAGGTGCTCCAGCCCTCTGATCATCTTCGTGGCCCTCCTCTGGACCTGCTCTACAGGTCCGTGTCCTTCTTGTGCTGAGGGTTCCATTTATTAATTTCCATTTATAAATTTATTAATTAAATCAATGTATAATTTTATTAATTTATTTATTATTTATTAATTTCTTTTCTTTGTGTATCTAATACCTTCCAGCTCTGAGAAGGAGAGAATTTTCTGAGAATTATATTTGTTTTGCATCTCATCAGAACAGATGATTAATAAAAGCAGCCTGGCTTTCTCAGCAGTGCTGGCTTGCTCCCTCGATCAATAGACTATGTTGCTATCCATTCTTAAGAAAGTTTTTAAGATTCTTGTGAAAGTTCTTTTCCAAACTAACTGGAATTAATGTTGAGTGAATGAATTAATGTAGTAATGAAAGAAATGCTTTGCTGAAGTCCAAATAGGCACCTGAATTACCTTCATCCTGCATTTTGCAATTGAGTCCAAAAGTAGTGATGTTTAGAAAAAAAGATTTTTTTTTCTCTATATATAAATTTTTTATAGTTAGCAGCTGTGAGAAATGAGTGGAAAGCATAAAGCGAATTATAGACTTGACTTAGTCTTTTATCTCCTGGGAAGAATTAATAATTTAGCACTGGATACTGGAAGAGTTGATAGGAAATATCTACAAAACCACTATATATGAGAACATTTGGACCATTAAAGGAACTGAGCTAGGGGATGACTTTTGATATTGTGAAACAGAAATAATCATGGATTGTGAAACAAAGCAGATAAATTCTGCCTTTGTTTATATGATATTGTGTCTTTCAGATAAAGGAAAACAAGCAAGGCTAAGTGAGAGCAATATTTGAATACGCATTTTAAATTTACCATCCAACATTTGTTTTAGCAAAAAAGATTTTTGGAACCATTATTGAGAAAATTATTTTGAAGTCTTGTATACATATATAGAAAAACATACACTGAATTATGGTTGCTGTGTTCTACTTTGCTTGTCCTGTGCACTTCATTTATGGCTTTTAATCCTATGCAGATCTACTTTGGCATACTTGGAGAGAGAAGACTACTCAATTACTTTACAAGTGAGTAGTTAGTTAGAAGGCCAGTAGTTTTTTTCCCTTCGTAGATAAACAGGCACAACTATAAATGACTGAAGACTTGTAGTAGGTTTGAATTAATCTCCCTTGCCCCCAGTTATCATGCAGAATTGAAATCATATTGCCTCTTCGCTAATTTAGATATCTCCATTTATATTTGGTTTTCAGTCAACCTTTAGTTACTATACGTAGATATTTAGATTTTTCTTCTCTTTAGTTAACGGGTAGTGATTTTCACAATTATCTATGCACTGTAGTTTTCATCACACGTGGATTTACCAGAGAAGTATTAGCTCAAAAAAATAATATATTCCATGTATGCTAATTGGTCTTCCTGTTAGTGTGTTAAGAGCCTTCAGAACAGCATATTTGAATTCCAGTGTCTCACTGAATTACCTGTGCAATTTCCAGTAATCAGTGTTAGAGGATTGCATGCCAGTGGTAAAAATAGAGGGAAGATTACTGATACAATTTTAGTCTAGGTTAAACAGGCACAACAGTAACTGATTTTAAAACACATTTCTTGTATTTGCATCAAGCTATACAATAAGTAGTAGTGATAACATATTTGTTTCAGTCAGGTAGCTGGTATCAACTCTAACAGACAGTCAGTATATCCTACAAAATGCAGTTTGTTGTATTACAGTTTTGTTAAGAGGACCCAGGCAGTGCAAAAGCAGAAAAGAATTGGATATATAATGCTTGCTTTTTGTAGAATGACAGGGTTCTTTTTTAAAGATGGGATTTTTGTAAAATTACCTCTGCTGGCTAATACATTGTCAGTGGTTTGTCATCCAACATTGTCTTGTAGGATGTGACTGCTGGATAAGAAAAACTTCCAAGAAAAACTTGTCCAAAGACAAGAGCAAGTGTCATCCAAGGGAGAACGTGGCTTGGGTCGGGAGGCAGGTTTGTGTGTAGGTGCTCAGCTTCCAACGCCCCTCTTGAGTCAGTAGTGGTGGGATCTTTGAGCTAGGTATGCGAGGGAGCTTTGGGGTAGGTCAGTTCTATATCTTAAGTAGCAGTGTATTATTTCTAGTGAATTAACCTCTACAAGGGAGCTTAACTCACTCGGATGTTGTCCCCTTCATTTTGGCTGATAATAGCTTCATTAATGCTAGATACTTACATCTTGAAAGGTAGCTTTGTTGTAATAACTTAATCTAAATGTGGAGAGGCCTTTTACTACCGTGCAAGTAGAAGAGAAGCTCAGTACCAGGCTTAGCTTTGTGGCCCTCTGAGGATACTTCAGGACAGAGTGAATACTGCATGAGAAATTTACACCTTTCCCTTCCTTTTGAGGGAGCTGTGATAGCAGCGTTACGCTTAATAGGTTGTCTAGGTGCTTGATAAATAATTTTGTATATTGTATATTTTAGGTGCATTTTACACTTCAAGAATCAATTCTGAGAATAGTCTGCACTGGAAGACGATGATAGTGGTTTTGGGTGGTTCTGCTTTCTTCAAACTACAGATACAGAAACTAGTTTACAGCTATTTCAGATACAGAAACTGGTTTACAGCTCACAATCAATTCTTGCATTGCCGTTGTCATCCTTGCAAAGTTGTAACTTCAGGATAAAGTGGCTACTTGCTAGATCAGTCCTTCCAGAAACAACAAAATCAAAAATCAGCTGGTATGAAGAGAAGAGGAACTAACTCTGTGTGTTTGTGGAAGTCTAAGTCTGCTTTAGAGTAAACTGAACTGCAGTTTGCTGTGGTTGCCCAAAGGCAGAGATGTAAAGGAGTCAACTCATGTGTCAGGGCTAATTGCTCTGTGTCTGTTAGAGTTGATACCAGCTACCTGACTGAAACAAACCCTACGGAAAATTGGTGTTAGTTGAGGCAAGGAGGCAGCAGTGCAGGAAAAGCCCTGTTGCTGGAATTAACTGCTGGTGAACTGAATGCATTTTTTTCACATGATGTTACACATCTGCATGGATGTCACATTGCGTCACTATGCGTGAATAAAAACTGAGAGGACCTCCATTAATTTGTTTTAATTAAGAAAGAAAATATTAAGTCCTTTATCAGTTTTGGCTTTCATGAATTAATAAATTTCTTCCTACTTTTTTTCCATTGCAGGTTGAGTTCATTGAACTACCATATAAAATTCACTACGCCAGATACAAAAATGACAAAAATCTGGATCACATTTTTGCTGTTCTTCTTATCGATTACTATGGTGAGTCTTATGAATTGTTTAAATCACTTCCTGTTTTAACAAGTATGTACACAATGCCATAAAAATTATTAATATGGAAATGCAGAAACTGCTAATCTTGTGTTCAAAAGTAGTTTCTGCACAGCAGGATCTTTATCTACCTTCTGTTCTCCTTGTAATTCCTGTGGTGAAGGAACAGAAATAGTATTTACCTCTGCTGAACCCAGCATATCCCTTGCTAGCAGAGAACTTTACAGTAACAGTTGACAAGTGACATATGAGCGGTACTATGCATACCCCATGAGGAGTGGAGGATACATCTAACTCGGATTCAGAGGGCGTCCTTAGAACTTTTAATTTCGCCCCTTGTACGACAGTGGTACAGTATTTCAATCTGCAGCTTTGTTTTTCCATGAAGTTTAGTAGCTTCCCCTAAAAACATTTATCTGTTTTTAAAAATGCACTTTAAGGCTTCAGGTTTTGATCAAGATCCACTTTCTTAGGGCTTTTTGAAAATTATTTTTAATATCTATAAAAGTGGATATCACGTCTTTTGAATACCTTTTTGTATTCTGCGGGTTGGCTTTATGGTTCGTCAGACTGTAGAGAAATGAAATAGTTCTAAAGAAGCCAAAAGCTTCAACGCATAACAGTATCTGGGAAGTCTGTTTTCAAAAAGGACCATTTTGGGCCTGATTCAAATGCCTTTTAGACTAATGTAACTTTGATACGTTTTACCGGATTTTGCAAAAGCTGTTTATGTGTTTCTGATTGTCTCGGTGCTTTCTATGCATTTTTCCATTATTATTTACAAATCTTGCAGATTGCCACTCCCATGTACTCATTCAGGAGATATTTATCAAGATTCAGTAGTAAGAAGAATTGCTAAATTAACCAGAAAACACAAAATCATATTGTCAGCAATAAGATTTGAAGAACATTTTCCTTCAGTAAAATAATATTTCAAATATAATATTTAAAAAGATTGAAGTTTAAGAAGTTTGTATTGGAGTCTTTACATGATTTGCTAAAAAAAGTTGTTTTCCTCTTAGTTTTTTGCCACTGCTATACCATCTGAAGGGCATCAGAATATGACGGAGGACTTCACTCAACTGAGTGTGACACGGAATAAAATTATGACAGCACAGTATGAATGCTACCAGAAAATTATGCAAGATCCTATTCATAGTAAAGAAGGTAAAGATTATTTTCTTATCAGGTTTTACAAAAGCAAATGGTCAATAGATATAATTACTGTTGTTCAGGATCCTTCAGTTATATTCATTTCTTGTCTTGGCAGCAGTCATTTTTCAGGCTGTAATTGCACAGTCTTTCAGAAACATCACTTTGGGATTCAGGAAGATAAAGTAATATGTGATACTACCTGCCCGTAGCACCACTTCTTATATAACACAAAGCTTTTAGTTCTGATGAGATAAGAAAAGGCTAATTTAAATAGATATCCAGATTAAAAAATGGTGACTGATTAATTGTACCACTTTATTTCGTTTCATGCTTTTATAATACCTCTGTCTCCCTGATCACATCTGCCTTGAAAAATTGAAAGTATCTTGATACACATAATTTCCCTGCTCTGAGAGTCGTATTAGTGCCATTAACGCCTTTTCTGATAACTTAGAGCTAACCTCAGTAACTCTACCTGTTGCTGTATTCACTGTTTCTGACATCATAACTTCTGGAAACGTTAAATGACTTGTGAGGCAAGAAGAGGTAATTGCATTCTTTTACAATGATTTTTTTTTTTTTTTTCTCTTCTGAAATGATACTTTGGAGGAATTGAATGTCTGGAGGTCAGAAATGGATACAAATATGTCAGGTTAAGCTTTACGTCCAGCCTGGGGCATCACAGCTTCAGAAGGAAAATCTTCAGAGGAGAAGAGGAGCAATTACATGCTGTTTGAAAAATGCAGATTTGAGATGGCGGGGGCAGGGGGCATTACTAAGTCTTAAAAAGAAAGCGGATGGAAGATACTAAAAACACTTTCAAAGCTGTAGAGAGGGTCAGTCATCCTGTCTGCCTTTTGGGAAAGGATTTATTTCTAAAAAAACCAGCTCATTCCTAAGGGAGGATTACTCTAGATGTTAAAATTTGTGCGAGTGCAATGAGGCTTTGAAACAGGCTCCTGAGGGCCACTGTGGGTGCTCTGCCCCTGGAGCACTTAGAGAAGTGTCTGTCCACGATAACCGCCGCAGGCTTAGCTCTGCCCGAGGCAGAGGAGCTGTGGCTGCCTCCCAGCCAGGCTTTCCGATGGGATGCCACTGTGTTTTCAATGAATTAGTAAATATAGGTACGCTTGGTACGCATCCAAAATGTAAATACATTCAGTAAAATGGTCTTTGCAAGGAAAAGGTTCCTTGTTAATGCGTATTATTTGGTCTGAATTGATTTAGTTTGTTTTGTCTGCCGTCCTCTAGATCTGAGGTTTGTAAATTGTACATGCAGATCGTTTCAAGGTGAATGGTGATGGATTTTAAAATGTCTTTGTAGAAATGTACATATAGGGAACTATTTCTATTAAGTGGACTTTTTATTAACTATTGGTAAATCTTATGTTTCTATTTTCTTTTCTCCTTGCTGCAAGCGAGAAACTTACCTTACGCAGTCTTACATCTTACTTTTGAAAGACTATTATGAAAGAAAGGTTGTTATTTTATTACCAAGTCTCTACTTGTTTACAGGTCCTTACTGTAACAGGACATGGGATGGCTGGTTGTGCTGGAGTGATGTTGCTGCTGGAACTGTGTCAGTACAGCGTTGTCCTGACTACTTTCAGGATTTCAACCCATCAGGTAAGTGTGCACAGGCTTCTACATCAACATATTTCATAATAAAATGAAGTTTTGGGTGCTTGATGTCTCCTGTTTGCCCCACTCAAGCCCCTAATGCTCCAGAATGTCAGTAACTCCAAACCCATTATTTGTATTTTCACGGAATCACGGAATCTTCAGAGTTGGAAGGGACCTCTAGAGATCATCTAGTCCAACTCCCCTGCTAGAGCAGGATTGCCTAAAGCACATCCCTCAGGGCTGCATCCAGGCGGGTCTTGAAAATCTCCAGAGAAGGGGACTCCACAACCTCCCTGGGCAGCCTGTTCCAGTGCTCTGTCACCCTCACCGTAAAGAAGTTTTTCCGTGTATTTGAACGGAACTTCCTATGTTCTAGCTTGTGCCCATTGCCCCTTGTCCTGTTGCTGGGAACCATTGAAAAGAGCCTGGCTCCGTCCTCCTTAAACCCACCCTTTAGGTACTTGTAAACATTAATCAGGTCCCCCCTCAACCTTCTCTTCTCCAGGCTAAAGAGTCCCAGCTCTTTTCCCTTTGTCACGTAGAAAATGGCCAAGTTACTTATTGGCTTTTCTGAAATATGTCCTCGAGGCATTCCGCTGATTAGGAAATAGAAATTGAAGTTAGATCACAGGTTTTTTTCCTCTTAGAGATGAGCTTTTCTGTGTGACAGACAAGCTGAAATATGACTTATTCTCTTACCTCAATTTAGTTGACAAGAGTTTCTCCCACAAGTGAATCTTTTCCGGTTTCTGTCGGCTAAATTTTGCATCTGTAAGCATGTGGAAAATGTCACTGACTTCCACTCTTATGTCTTTCTGCTGCATCTGGTATTTCACAGGGTCCTTTCATGCCTCTTTCTATTTTACAGTAGGAATCATTAAATGGTCCCAGAAATTTTCTGGTCTGTTTTTTGAGCAGTTTCTCTGTTGATGTTTTCCTGCCTGTCCAATCCTAATCGACAGCGGTAGGATATCAAACTTCAGTTTAGATCTTGGATGATAAACAAGCCATTTAAATATTATTGTCACTTCATCTGGTCTTTCTCTGCCAGTTAGTTTGGTATATTTTGATACTTAGTGGATTGGAGGAGGGAAATCCATTTGTTTTCTTAAGAAAAACATGTTACCAGTTGCCCTTGCCAAGAAAAAGCAATGGCCTCTGGTTTCTCAGAATTCATGGTAACAAGCAATGTCTCTCTAGTCATATTAATAATGCTGTCATTTATTTCCCAATCCTTCTTCATTAAATACTACACATCAGGAAATCGGGAGGTGCTGACTGTTGTGTTTTGTTTTTATTTTGTTTTTCTTTTTTGTTTTTCATTCTATCTACTTTGACTGTAGAAAAAGTTACGAAGATCTGTGATACAAGTGGGAATTGGTTTAGACACCCAGAAAGCAACAGGACGTGGACAAACTACACCCAGTGTAATATCTATACGCATGAAAAAGTGAAGGTAGGAAAGGAATGAATGCAAGTTACCAATGTCAAGAAACTGATCTGAAAAATTTCACAGGTTTCAAAACTTGAACAGCAGCAGCGCTGATGCAACGTCAACATGCAGGAAGAATGCGTGTTGAATAAAAAGGAGGAATTGTGCAAAACAGACTCAAAAAACTCCAACCCACCTGCTTTGTCTTTTACAGATGGTTTCAACTGCTTGAATAATATGATCATATTTTAGTCTATGGGTGTTTTAAATGTGTACGTACTGGTGCTTGTCTACATCATCCACGGTCATCTACTGCTAAGCAAAGCGCGTGCCTTATAAGAGCAGACCTTTAAGTTTTGCTGTGTAATTTTGAAGTAGGATCCAAGTTCAGCAGAACTGCAGATTTGCACATCTCTGGAAGACGTGCCTAGTGCTTGGGTTTATCCAATTACCTCATAATGACAGATTTTCAGCAGGTACACAACCAAGTTTTACTTGGGATGAATACACCTTCAAGGCAACTTTACGTAGAGGATGTTTTGGGTTTAGTGGTTTTTTCCCCAATGTGAAAAGCAGAGCTAATCTTTTCTTTTTTTACAAAAGTGTAGGCAAACTCTAGTTGAGTGGATTCACCACAGGGTCTTTGGAGGTCAAAGGGAAGTAAATGATGAGAAGTGTTAGGGTTTGATTTCTGCTGTGATCCTTTTCCTGTGTACATTTTGTGTTTGGGCTGCCAAGTGCCATTTTTTTTCGGTTTCTGAGAGATTAAGCTGCTCACATGAATATACCTACACTTTGGGTTTATTTAAGTGAAATTTTGTAAGCATCCAAAATTATCTCAGGCCAGGCAGAAAACTGCTTTGAGAGAGTTGTTTTCTATAAATCAAAGGTTTGCACACACATACCTATGTGGGTATATGTATACATGGTATTTTTATAGACTTGAGTTTATCTTGAAGATGCCCGTCTATTGACAGATTTAGAAAACTAAAATTAAAATTAAAAAAAAAAATCTGGTAAACCTCCAGATGCTCTCTGAGATATGCTATGCTATGTGAGGATATAATGGGCAAAACTGCCTATTTTGCCTCCCCTCCTCCCCGCCCCCAACTGTATGTCCACTAACATCCTTTATGTTTATGAAACATTCAGTGATGGGAAGAAGCAGTAAATTGAAACTGTAAATACCCAAGAACTAGGAATATAAAATGCAGGTCAGGATAGACTGTAGATTAATTTGGACCTCATGGAAAAGAGATCGATAATAGCAGATTTTGTCAAGAATACTGTCATCTAGTAGAGACCCTTACTGCCTGCATCGATGCTCTCAAGAGTGCTTTGGGGTATCTACTTAGAAGCCATATTGAGAAAAGGTGGTAATAAATGATAATAGGGCACTTTTGTATTGCTTTTTCTCAAATTGTGAGACATTGGATACCCTAATAGCAGTTTAATTCTACTAGCAGAGACGCTACAATTCATTGATTCTTGCTAACATTTGGCTGGAAACCGAGAGATTATTCAGACAGGAGCAGATCCATGCAGGTCCTTCTTTAGGAATAATGAGCTAGTTTCTCGCAGGCTATTTTGCCAGCATATTTCAACTCTGTCATGCAGCAGAAGCTATTGCTTAGATGGGATTATAGCTCCAAAGAAAGCCCTACTGCTTGCTACAGTTCTATGTGTTGTTATATTAAAAAACATTATCTTTTCACTTTGCTCAGAAGGCGAGTTAGATAATGCACAATAAAAGTGACTGTTGTCCATTGTTCAGTTCTTATTGTTATTGCCCTCATCAGCAGCCCCTGCGGTACCACTGTTTCGCACCAGTTCTAAATTGTGTGGAAATCTTCTAAATCCTTACCATGGACCTTTGCTTAAATTGGTCACTGACTGAGGTGGTGATAATGGAAAAAGGGCTGTCACAGAAAGGCTGTCATTATCTATACGTAGCCAAGCTTTAGCGTATCAGGGGTAACCCTGAATTTTTATGAAAGCTTATACAAATTTTTATGAAAGTTTCACTTAAACCTATTGCATTTTCTCTTTTTTTTTTTTTTTAAAAGGTACCTATTTTTAAAAATTAATGATAATTTGAAAAATTCTAGCATGTACAAAGAGGCACCCTTGTCTCATCTTACAACCTTCTTAGACCTTTACCTGGAATCTTTTTATATTATTTCAAAAGTCAATATATGTGGCAAGAGGCAGTTAGTCTATCTTAAATTGGAATAATAAGTTTAGAGGATACATACAGTTTGGAGTACGTGAGCATTTGTATGTATGCTTTAATTCTTCTTGTAGAATCCGGATAGTTATGCTTTCTTGTGATGGTATAAGGCTCAACCTGAATATCTTAGTTTCTTTATGTGCAAAATGATAATCTTACTTTTAATGCAACAAGAGAATTTTTGTGAGGCAGATACCATGACTGAAAGCAGGGGTTTGTTACTAGTGGAATTTAATGTGTTTATTAATTCAAAGAATTAATGATAACATGTACATATTCCAACCATTAATTTACTAATTCCTCATTTTTACCTTTTGTATTTACGCAGCTTTTCATAATTCTATAATTTGGCTGTAGGCTTATTTAACAAGCCTGTTTACTTTTTGCTATTTTTGAGTCATTGTTAATTTTTTTTCATGCCCTTCCTTAAATGCGGAATGAAAATTAAATTTCCAGTATCGTAATCACAGCTTGCTTTGAAAAAATACATAAATTCATATAGGGAGCACAGGTTTTACTGAAGAGTTGTTTTAATAGATGAATCAAGCCTCAGATGGGAATGCACCTAGTACAGTAGCATAAATAGCCAAATGTACGTAAATACTTAGAAAAAAACATAGCAGTATATATTAGAACCTAACATTTCAACTGATGAGGTAAGTCCTACTGATGATTTCAACAAATCTCTTGTGAGTCCTACAGAAAGTGATTTTAGTAAGATGTTGATTTGCAGGATTCTAGACTTGACTCATCGTTATCTGTAATGTTTTTATTTTCTTAATACTATTATAGTAATTTTATATGCGGAAGAGATAAGTTTGTGCTTTATCAGCAATAGTTCTGTATGCATCACAGGTGCTTGGTTTTGTTCTTGTCTTGCAGACTGCTCTGAATTTGTATTACTTGGCAATCATTGGACATGGTCTTTCAATTGCATCACTTCTGATTTCTCTTGGCATATTCTTTTATTTTAAGTAAGTATATTTAAAATCCTTTACCAAATATCCTAGTTTCCATACTTTGAAACACCAGCCATCCCAATGAAATTAGATGGAGCAAGAAGGTAAAGAAAGTCAGTATATAGGTTTGGCCTTGAACATTTTATTGTAATGAAATTTTAGGTTTCTTTTCTCAGAAACCTAAAATCCCAAATCTGCAAACCAAAAACTGTAGAATATATTGAAAATAGGAAATGGGAAAAATCTTGTTTGTTTGTTTGTTTTGGCTTTGTGGTGTTTTTTGGGTTTGGTTTGGTTTGGGGTTTGGGGTTTTTTTTTGTGTTTTGTTTTTTATAATAAGTTACAGTGTGGATACGCCAAGCACCAACCAAACTAAAGTGCAAATGGAAACCAAAACAGTGATGGCATATGATAGGTACAGTGACGTTCCAAAGTAGGTAGCCACAAAATATGATAAAATTTAAAGAAAGTAAGGCTATGAGCTAGAGTAGGAATGGTAATAATAAAAATAATCCCCTTTTTTTACTCACCATATTATGGTGACTATGTCTATGACAGTTATGTCATATCCACTAACACTTACGAGGTTACCTGCTTGTAAGAAAGTTTGAGCAGTGCATTGCCACTGTCACAACAACTTGTCATATAATGCACAGGTCTTTTAAAATTAGTCTACTTATCCACTTTTGTGAACTTACTTTTCTTTCCCATGAAAGACACTTTTTTTTTCTTTAAGAAGTTGATGAGGCTTAGTAGAAAGGTGAACCCGGGAGCGTTGCCACATGCGCAGAGCTGAGAGAGACGACGTGTTATCTCTGCCAAATGCTGCACTGCGGAGTGTAGGCTTTCCTTGTTAGCTGGTGCTCGTTTAGTCATCTCTGCATCATTTTTCATTGGATAATATAGACCTGCTCTACTCTCTTACCTGTTTCTTACCACTATACCCTACTGTCTCACTCCATCCTATTTTTCTTAACATTTTCATATGAGTAGCACATACACCAGCAACTGTGGGGCAACCTCAGGTTTTGCTTCCCTCATGCTCTGGACTTCGATTAGGTTGGAGTAGCAGATACCTGATAAAAAGTTATCCTTTTTAGTCACATCTGGCTGAATATAGTGTTTCCAATTTAGACATGCATTATTTCCCCAGGTTCTGGGACAACATTTCCACAAATCCCCATCAGACCCCTGTGTTTCAACTTTGTAGCCTCTCTTTGTGAAATCCAATATTCGAGATGGCTTTTAAGCTTTTTCTGACTTCTTTTTATGAGGACAAACCAAAACATTTGTGAGTCTTTTAGTCAATTTATTTGCGTATGACCTGTAAAAATAACGCTTACCATTTCCAAATTCACTTTCCCTCCACAAAATCAACATGAGAAATGACTCTGAGTCCTTATAAGAAGCTTGATTTTGCATAAAATAAGGCTATACTGTTCCTATAAATGTCACAAGAAGTTTAACAGAGTAAATACCTAATGTGACAGGAAAAATGCTTTGACATAGACTTCTCAGGAGGAAACAAAAATATTTGAAATACACTATGATTTTAAAAGTTCAGAAACAGTAAAGCATGATTTTTCTGCACCGTAAGATGAAAACTAAGCCAATTTCCTCTTGGGTTGTGGCACTTACTGCAAAAGCAGGTGATCTGCTTTGCTACCATTATAACCACGTCACGTTTGTCTAACCATCCAGGGATTTTTTCTCTCCCTCTAGTAGAAGGATCATCTCTCCTCAGAGAACCACATGGAATTAATCCAGACCCGCAAACCACAATTTCTAGAGTGTGGTTATGTTGGGATATAAAAGGAAATTACAAAACTTAAAGGAAGCTAAAGAAAGTCCTCTACAAGCTGTTCTCCTGGGATGTACAGTTCCTCTAAAGTATTTTTAGTACCAGAGGGGTATTCAAGGATCTAGATTAATACCAGGATGTATTATGTATCGGCTGAAGCTTTTATAATTATTCATAGCTTTAACAGGTGGACTTTTTTTTTTGCTATTGTGTGGGGGTGCCTTTGAATTTGTCATGTTTCCAAAGAATTTATTCTGTTAGTGGATTGATAGTTTCTAGGTGACATTTACTGGATTGCTGACCATTAGAATATCTTTAAGTTTTACGGGAAAGGTGGTACTTTTCTCCATAGGAAAAATGACAGGGTTTTTTTTTCAAATATCTTCGACTTTTCAGGATTAAATTTTTTTTCCGTTTGAAATTCTGTTTTTTCTTCAGAAAATTGGAAATACTTGTCCAGTTTGTGACTTGTGTTCCCCAAGTGGATTGGAGTTCTTGGTTTAATAGCAAAAAATGGGCTATAAACTTGGAACTCTGATCTTCCTCTCTGAAAATTCATCTATGACATGTAACAGTAACTTCTGCAGTGGCTCTGCTTCCTCGCTCTGTTACATACTCTAAATCATACATGTGTTTATTATAAATCTTCTGCTAAAATAGTTGTATGGTTTTCATAAAGAAAAACAAGGCAAGAAAAATCTGAAAGAACAATGAATTCAGAGGAAGGGGATCTTTAATTTGGAAGATGTTACCCCACCCCCAAACAAAAAAAAAAAAAAACCAAAAAAACCAAAACAAACCCAAACCACCTGAAATAAAGAAGTTGTTGAACAAGCACCATGTCAAATCACGTGACAGCACCCACAGAGGACAGCAATGCTAGACTTCAAGAGGGGACAAGTAGCCAGATGATAGATTGATAGAGAGATACGAGGTTCCTAAATCACTTTAAGTGAATTTCAGATGAAAGGATAATTCGCCTTAGGTGCGTATGTGGACCTCACTGGTTGAATTTTGCAGTATTTGAATACCTTAAAAAATCAGATCCCAAACACATCTGGGTGCTTTTGAAAATGTTACCTTTTTTCTTTTGGAGAAAAACTGGAGAAATGAATTTTTCCCTAATGCCCAAGACATACAGGAGTCACAAAAGGAAGGGAAATAGGTAATTTAGCAGGAGGTCTGTTTTTATTTTACTGCACAGGGTTTAATCCAGTGATAGGTCATTCAAATGTTCTTAGATCATAATTATGAGAGTTAAGTGATTAAAGGATATTATGTCATTAAGAAAAACAGTCAGAAAAAGGAATATAGGAAGGGTAACAGAAGAGGGAGGGTGGGGAGGCTTAGGGAAAAAACATTTTATTACCAAAAACAGTCTTAGTTTTTAAATGTCATCAGTCTTGCTTTCTTGTTTCTTGTCTGGTGATCCTCTCAATGCTTTTATGCATGGGTGGAGGTGGGTGGGGATGGGTGTGTTTGAATATTCAACAGGAACAGCTGCTGGATGACCCTGAGAGATGGCCCCGTTCGCTGTACGTGCTTTTCCTTGCCTGTGCATTGAATCTTAACAATAAGCAGACAGAATTCCAGAGTTCTTCAGGACTTGTTTACACAAAGCACTTAGCTGGAATCTAGTATTGCCTCTCTTTTCATATATAAACTATATAGGAAAAAAATATTCAAAGACCATAAAACCAGCATATTGTAATAAACCTTTATGTGTTTTGGGCACTAAAATGAAAGCCAAAATAAAAAAAAAAAAAACAAAAAAACAAAACAACAAACCCTAATGGAATATACTTTATCATTTAATTAATATCCAAAGTTGTGTTCTGTATTTTGGACACTTTCTTTTTCTATTTTCTTCAGGCAAATAACGCCTGGGAAGCAGAGCTCATGTAGTTCCTTGTGCTGCATGGCAGCACTGATTTCTAGAGTGGGTCTCCTTCCCCCATATTTGGTGACATGAGGCTTAGAATGTCTCAGGGCTCCAAAGCTTAACTTGCAGAAACTCTGTCTGCCTGATTCACAGTGTTGCACCGTGCATATCCGAACCTGTTAACTTACTCGTGTATCTGCGTGCTGCTTCATACACTCTTCTTGTGATAGCTGCAAAGAATGCAACCAAGAAGTGCAGTCTCCTCCATAGTCAGTCTTGACTGTCTCTCTTGTTCAGTGCGGTCACTTTGTTTCTTGTTTCACCTATCACGTTCTCAACAGATTTCAGTATACTCCACCACTTGGTGACCATTCCATATCTGCATTTCTCTGTAAAAATATAAAGGTCGTCTTCTTCCTGCCCTCCCAAATTAAAAATGAATCACTGATGTCCATGCTTTTACCTTTTCTTTCTAGGCATGCTATTTGAAAAAGCTAGAAAACTTGATTTTTATTTTTTTCCCTTGTGTGACAATTAAGACATGTTCCCTGCTGACCTTGTCAATGTATTTCCGATTCTCTGACGGTGAACGGTAGTTGCATTAAGTGATAGATTTTCCTCCTCCAGTTAGTCATTTCATTTCGTCAACCAACTGCACTCCATATTGCTGCCTATTAAATGGAGGCAGATGCTTCAGTAGATGCTTTCTCCAAAGTAACCAAAGGGTGTTTCCTGAGAGTGACGGCAACACCGCAGTCTTTACCACTTCTCTTTGCGTGTGGGAGATGTTTCTCTGAGCTACGCTCACCCTGCAAAACCAGGCTCTGTTGCTGACTGCCAGCGCTGATGTGCTGCCTGACTCTGATCAAGTCCGTTTGCACGTATGTGCTATGCACCCCCTATCTTAAATCTAAAAGGATCATTATTTTCCCAGCTTTGTCAACTGATTATCTACTTTCACAACAAAATGGATGTTACTTGCTTTTGGAGCATTAAGCCTTAATATCCCAGTGATCTGAATATCTATCTGTACAGGCTTTCTATCTTCTTTTGTGTTTGTCTGTAAAGCTGAATTTCTTTGGAAAAACTTGAATGAGAAGCACTCCTACCTCTTGGAATGATACTAAGTTAGACCTGGCGTTCTCCAGAATGGCAGATAAATGGAAATTTGCTGCAACTGTGTTCAACTTTGAGTATTATTTAATATTATTGAACATCAGTTAAAAAAAAAAAAAGCAAGCCATTCAAAACATTTTTCTCTTTAATTTTAATGCCATATTAAAAGCAAACCTTGAAAACTAACACAATTAAATGGAGTTATATATTGCATTTTATAATTGTATTCTATATACTTAGTTATATACAAAAGTCAAGATTTGTGTTATTTTACTTATTTAGGTATTTCTCTAGCTGTAGGATTAAGGAAGAAAAATGCCAAGGATGTAAGTAAAAGAGAATTAACCTCAAGAAATCTTAACAGGTGTTGGGTAAATAGAAACGTAGGGTAAGAGATTCTTCAAGCTCAGGTATGATAATTAACTGGGAAATTCTTCACGTACAAACAAACAAACAAAAAGGTATAAATCTTCTGAAAAATGTTACATTACTGCTATTCAAATCACTTTTACGTAGCCAGTGCAAAGCAGGTCCTTCATTGTAAACATATGGGAACTGAATGTACTTGCTTTGCCTCCCGTTGTACAAAAAACTGAGATTAGGGGAAGGTGTTACCTTTCACATCATTCTGTTAAATTTGGACTGGAGCTGAAGAAAGCACTGATGCAAGACTTCTCAATAAAATAAAGAACTCTAGTATTTCAAAATTTCGGAGTTGTCCCCAAGTACACACAGTTGTCCCCCTGGTGTATTCATTTGTTCTTGTTTCTCTTTTCTAGGAGCTTGAGTTGCCAGAGGATTACCCTGCATAAAAATCTATTTTTCTCTTTTGTTTGCAACTCTGTTGTAACAATAATTTCACTGACTGCAGTTGCCAACAATCAGGAGTTAGTTGCAACTAATCCAGTAAGTAAAAGTATATTTGGCAGCCTTGGTGATTTGTATATGAAAAACTTTAGCAACACAGAAGAGAGAAATGAGACATGAATGCTTGGTGAAATGTTGTATATAGTGAGGTTAAAAAGTTCAGTAATGATGTATCCACGTTACGTAGTACAACAGATGTCTAACAATGATTTGGGCATTTCACATTTGAGGTTTCGAAATACTGAAAACACTTTAAGAGTCCGAGCATACTGAACTGATCTGAATTTGTGCAAATCGCTTTTGCACTGAAACAACTGCAAGAAAGTAGCTTATTCTAGATGATGTCAGTGAGCGTATGACAGTTGAATTCACCGAGGAAAGGCAGAAAAAAACCCTTTGGAGTATATTTTGGATGCTAGCTGTTTTCCTATGGCTTTAATTTTACCATCTTCAGTTGAAATGAGAAGAATTAATTTTTTTTGTGAAGGGAATTAAAGCTGACCCTTATATTCCAGAAGTAAAAAGCAAAGTAAAAAAGCTGCCTGTTTGGGTTTGATTTCTCTCTCTCCCATTTCCTGATAATGCTGGGGTAAGTTTGAATGGGTAGCCTCTCCCAAAAAGGCTAGGAGTTATAGCAGCAGAAGAGCCTGAAAATTAAATACATAAACAAACAAATCCCAAACTATGGCCTTATTTTTATTTAGACATGGAAGATGAATTTAAATTCTGTGAAAGTTAGGGCAAAACTCCAGAAGCTGAATCAAGTAAAAAGAGAAATTCTCTTTCCCCTGTAAAAGCTCATCAAAATGCTGGAAAATAGGCTTGAGATAGCTGCTAATAATCATCATCATCATCAAGTGACTTATGTAGCAGAATGTGGTAACACAATATCGATTTTTGGTTTAAGCTAAGTGACAGAAATAGTTCAAACACATGGCAATTTTGGAAGGGGGGGGGGGGGAAATCTGCAAGTTAACTGTTGCTCCTTTTTCACAACCTCACATTTTAGTCCTCGCAATAAGTTACAGTATAACACTTCAGGTGAAGAACATCTTTTGAATGAAGCGAAACACAAACACATACCAACAAGCGAGCTTCCTTCCAGAACCTACTATGCACGTTCTCAACCGGCCCTAAGTGCAGTTATGACTAGGGTAGAACTGGAAGTATTGTAAGCATTTTAAAAACATAAATCATTCTCTGGAGTAGTTGTTTGTTGGGATTGGTAAAATTGAGAGGGGATTACCCTCATGAAAGTAAATTTTCTTGTGTGCTTACCATCAGATAATTTAAAGATTCCCTACTGATTGGAATGGTCAAATGTGGCAATGTTTGAGACAAGGGAAAATACCGTTACCGCTTTCTGCCATCATGCTTGAGGATCTTGAGGCCCTCATGTTTGAATAACAAAAATACAGACTCGGTTACCAACTTCTTTGTCACCGTAAAGCGTGGAATTGTAATTCCGTGAAAATTCTATTACAAAAAAATATATTTAATTGTAATGAAAAGCAGAATAAACATTAACATTTGACTCAAGCAGTATTTTTTCCATTTTGCAACTAAGGCTTTGAGATTTTTGAAAATTAAAAATTTATATTGTACTCTGCTTTTTTCCACAGGTTAGCTGCAAAGTATCACAGTTCATCTACCTGTACCTAATGGGTTGCAATTACTTTTGGATGCTGTGTGAAGGCATTTACCTGCATACTCTCATCGTGGTGGCTGTTTTTGCCGAGAAACAACACTTGATGTGGTATTACCTTCTTGGCTGGGGTATGCGATTTCATATTGTGTATTTTTAGGCTAATGCAGTCTCTCGCTCCTTTTCACGAGAATTTGAACATCTGTCCCTTTGCTTTGCTGAGCTGGTGGCTTTGAACAACGATGACACACCCCTCTTCTTTGTCTGTAGTGTTTTAACAGGCTTAGAAATGTTAATGTAGGAAGTTGTATGTACCTCTATCTTTGCTGAAAGAGAGATCGTGCATTTCTGGAGTCAGGAAGGGACTCCTCCTTTGTAGAGAGAAAATAGTCTGCTATTATAAAAAAGGACATTAAGAAGTAATTATTCATTGTTCCTCACCTCGAAGATGTTTATTCAGGAATGAATGTTTGTTTTCAGAGAAGTCTCGCCATGTCTAGGGTGGAGGGTCAGAACTAAGTTAGAGATGGCCAAGGATTTATTTTTCCAGCAGTTCCATTTGACCTGTATTGTTCGCTAAGCAAATACAGAATAGCTGTAGCTGAAGATCTCAAGTAATATCAGTATCAAAACTAACAAGCCAAACCTGGTCACTTCAGATAATTCACAACAGCTTATTCACACAGTGCAAGCGAGAGCTTTCTCCTCAGCTTCAGCGCGTTGGCACATTCAGCTATAACATGGCTTGGTACCTGGGTCGCTAGCTGTCCCACTACAGACACAGCTGAGGTGTGGTTAAAAGATCATAGATGCTCAGCAGTTTCTGAAAATTAGGTACCACCACGGTGTCAAGGACCCCAGATAACTAATTTGTGTACTCTTTTTAAATTTTGAATTCAACCTGATTTCCAGAGTCCGTTTTCAAATTTTTTTTGCAGCTGACCTTGTTTTCTGAATACCTAGACAAGTATCAGTGAAGACATAATCAGCACTGATAATCATACTATTAAAGCTATGGTCATACATACAGTCACCTTTTTAATACTACTTACCTATTTAGCATTATTGCAGATTGCAGTCTGAAAAACACCTGTGTTAATGAAGATTGATCATTGCATTCTAAAAAGTTAGAATTTGATTTGCCTTTTCTTTTTATGTGTTGGTATGAATTTCCTGGTAAGACAGTAGGAATAAGGTTTCATACACCCCCCAGAAAAAAATCTGAGAAAATAGAAATGCAATTGGTCCCTGTTACTTTATTTGCTCTGCAGGTTTATAGTTTGGATAATGTGAAAATACAAAAGATTCTTGCACGTTTACTTCGTTATTTGCCAGGCTTATATATGAAGAAAACATTGTTTTTCCTTCACAGGTTTTCCACTTATCCCTGCCTGCATACATGCTGTTGCTAGAACTTTATATTATAATGACAAGTAAGTAGCATCTCAACTTGCTGTGCAAAACTGTTATATTTTCTTTAAGGGAAAAAAAGGAATACAACAGATAATAAGATGCCAAATGTTTTTTTCTTTCCCTGTTTGTTTTCTCTAGTTGTTGGATCAGCTCTGATACTCATCTGCTGTACATCATCCATGGCCCTATTTGTGCTGCTCTGTTGGTAGGCATTTTTCAGATAATAATTTGTTTTTCTTACTTGTTTTCTGTCTGTTCTTCATGGGCTTACAAAGCTGGTAAGAGCCTAAAGCTAACATTTAGAGGTCACTGTCATTTGCAGGACTCTCACTTAACCCAGTAGGTGCCTTAGACACACAAGATACACAAGTCATGGCCTTATTAAGGAGCTATACCCCTGGTCCTTTAAGAAACTCAAGTTCTGCAATGTTGATTATCATCCCACTTAAATGCTAGTGACAACGGAGGACTAAATATTACTGGGAGTACTGGAGGGCCACGTTCAAATCCTTCCTTTAGCTGCCCTGCCCGTTTGCCAGGTTGACTCTGCTATTAGCATCATTGTGTCACTGTGCTCATGTGGCCAAACAGCGACCAGACTGGACCTCACTGAGGTCCAGAAAGAGGACTCCCAAATGTCAGGACTGACTGTGGGTGGGAATACAGGATGGAGAGACGCTAGAGCAGGCCCTTGGGAAAGAACCGGTGGGAAATAGTTCTGCAAGTATCTGTGACCACCCCTGTTCTGATACCAATCTAGCAATGCGTTCTTTGGCCACCGGGGTATTGCAACTCTGCTTCATTAGTCCTCACGAACTCTCAGAGCACAGTGTTCTGTCTGACACTCCAAGTTAATGCCAGCTCTATTACATTAATGTTTGCTACTGAAGACACTAAATTCTAGGTAACTCACTCAAGACTCCACTGTATAAAAATCAGCGTTGTACTTCAGTTATTCTAGGACTGAATTTAACCTATGAAATTCAGTCAATAGATTGTTGCTAAATAGAAACAGGTGCATAATAAGAGAAAATACTAATATGTATCTACACAACTATACACATAATTAATATCTATGCATGCATAATGCAGAGAATGCTGCAGTGTGGAGGCATTCTATATGTGACCTGAATTAGCTGCTCGCTGTATATATTAGTCATCTCTTTGGTTGTAACACAAACTTCAAGCTGATCTAGCAGAGGTACTGTATACATGTCTACTGACTTTTCTTATGGCTTTTCAGTTCATGCAAGGAAACTCGTTAACAATGAAAACATTAAGTAACTTTTTGGAAACAATTTCAGTTTCTGATTTACATGAACTACTTCTTCTGTTAAATTGTTAATGAATATTTCCAGAGGGAATTCTGTGCATACAGAAATCTCTCTGAAGACCATTGCATAGTGGTCTCTGTGACTCCCATTTTCATTCACAGTGAAACTAGCTGGTGAACTTTTTGAAGATTGTGTTGATACCGTGACACACCTGAGGTCCTCTGCATGGGAAGCCAGAGAAAATCCCTGGGAAATTATTGAGATCCGTGGCCCTTGGGGTGTGAATTATTACTGACAATCCCTTGTCACGTTAGTCGGGTCTGCCATGTATGTTCATGTAAAGCACTTTAACTAGTGCTCTAATCTGTAAACTCAAAACCTTTCTAATCCTTTCAATTTTTCTGCTTTCTAATTTACACAGAAGGTGAAATCCTGTTTTCACAGAAAGGGATAGGATTTTTTTGTTTGTTTGTTTATTTCAGTGGTGCTGTATTTCACCCAGGAGCTGTATGCTATTCTGTGTTGCCTTGTTGTTACTTCCTTTGTTGAGGTCTCTCTTCACAGATATATCGCTTAGGTAAAGCTCTTTGAAGCTGAGATATAATTTATATTAAGTCAGAGCTTGCTTAAATAACAACAGAAAAATTTATGTAAAAATTATGAGGCTGTACCATCTTCCATTAAGTGACCTCATTTTAGGATGGAAGATCATTTTCTCCCTCCCAGCAGTGGCCTCCACGAAGTCACGCTGAAAACAATGGCAAGACTCCTACTGGTTTCAGTTGTGCTGGATCAGTCCCAAACTGTCCAGTCGTCTTCCTGCTCAAGGCGACACAAAGAATGTCCTCTGATTTTATTGGAGGTATAATAATCGCCAATATGGGATTGGTTTGGGCAGAATCTGTGTCCATTCTCTTTGCAATTTACAAATATGTATACCTTTGCTATTCCTATATTTTTCATGAGCTGACTGAAGGGGTTTCTCTTGCATCTTTCTTGCCTCAGTACAATCAATAAATTTATTTGAAAACCATGTAGGAATAACAAAGATTAAACGCAACTACACATCTTGCCTGTGATGTGAAAATACCTTAAAGGAGTTGCTTTCCTTCCTGGGAACAAAAAAAATGTAATATGTCAATTTACGCCAGGGATAAAGACATTAGATGAAATGCATGTGTTTAGGCTCTGTGAACAGAACCCTCATTTGCTTAAGCAGCTTGCTTGCCAGATACAATTTTCACACTTTACTAGGCATGACCTGCTTTAGTAGACATTTAAGCAACAATATTAAACTGCAAATTAGATAACAAGGGAGAAGACACTGTTTCTACTTGCAGGAGAAAGATCTCAAAGAACTTGAAGAGGACTGTCAAGTGGGTGCCAGGGAGAATTGGCAGAAGCCAATGGGAATTTAACTCTTGTACATCGCTGAAAATCCTACAATTACATAAAGTTAACAAGAATGCTGCTTTTATGGCCCCTGTTATTACATAACTGTGGTCAGATCCCTGCCAAAGAAACAGGAAATGGGAGCAGACATAGGTTGCTTTTTGATTGGAATTGTCTTCAGTTGACCATTTAATTACAACTGTTTGCCTAAGCAACAACAATTAAAGAAATTGTGTGGGAATGAAACAGAGCGGGATGTTAGTTTTTATACTAGACAAATATTGATCAAAACGGAGGAGGGAAAAAAAAGCAATGGGTTCGAACTTTAGGGAAAGCAGTAGTGATTTCAGTGTAGATTTCAGATGTGCCAGTGATTTGGTTTGCATCAGTGCCACTAAAAGAGCAGATTTTGATTTAGGCATGCCATTATTTATATAAATAATACAGGGGTTTTTATTGTGCCCTATAATAACGTTATGTATTAGTGTCTTAGACTGACAGCCTGTTATAGATGCAAATTCTTTTAGCAGAAGAAGTGTACTCGGTGAAGGAAGTTCAGGAGCTCCTAGCTTTGTCACTGACGTATTCAGTGACTTTAAGCTAGACTAAGTACAAGACTTAGGAAGTTTTGAAGTTGAATGCTTAGCATTCATATACCCAGCCTTGGGAATGTCCACAGGCCAGGTATAAAACTTGTCTTCATGAGCATGAGTAGGTGTTCTACCCAAGCAAGCCAGGCTCAAGCAGGCTAAGATCCGAAGCTGCATAACTAGATTAAAAGCCGTGCAATGGCTACCAGGTAGTATCTAAGAACATCTGAGTTTCTTGAGCTGAGAATGGTCTGTTTTTATCATCATCAGGAGGAATTTAAACTGAATTTAAATCTACATGATAATAAGGATTACCATACTGCTTAGCAAAATCTTAACGTGGAAAGAAGCAGAAATATCAGGGACTGGAGGAGAGTTTAATTCAACAACTGCAGCACCTATTGACTTAGAAGCTCAGCTAAGTTCACAGCCGCTCTTAAGGCATAACCTAAATTCTCTTAAGTTTGCAGTATAGGTGCCAACATTTCTTTTTATCTAGGATTGCCTTCTCTGCCTTTGTTTGCAGTTTTAGTCATTTGCCTGGTTTACTTTCAGGTCCCCATGGAGCTGCCGGTATTTTACTATGTGTTCATACTGCAGCTAGCACAGTGTCACTCCTTTGAGGCTTTAAAAACCATCACAGTCAATTTAATGATAATATATGTGCAAGTAGTTCCACTGGCCTACTTTTGCTTAAATGTAAAAATCAACTCACTACCCTGCTACAGTCAAGACCTGTCTTCATCACTTGTAAGAATTCAGTTCATCCTGATCTCACTGTGTTTGTGACAGAAGAGATACGCATCAAAAATTGGCACTGCATACTTTTACTGACCCTCATACTGTTCTCCCTTCTCTGCTTTGCCTCGTTCATCTTTTACGGTTGACCTAATACCTATTTGCAAACTCTTTGTATGCTTATTTTTGTGCTGCTTTGGTTTTGGTGGGTAAGTGGAACAATTAGAAAAATTCTGTGCATTTCAGCCTGTTTGCCAGGTGGCATTTTACTCCTGGCTGCTGCAACTTCTATCTTCAATTAACATTCAAAGGCAGTATTATAGGAACTGGCCATGCTACCAAAACACAAGAAGGCTGAAAATTCTGTGTTTGAGACATGTTGAACTAGTAGATTTGAGAAGGATTAAATTTAGAAATGGAGGAAGGAGTTATTGTCTGCGTGTACTATAGGAAGTTGGATGAGGATTGTGGGCTGCATAAAATCTAAATAAATCCCTTGAGAAAGAATCCGAAGACCTTGGTTGCTTAAACAAAGCTTAAAGGTAGCTGGAGACTTCCAGGAGAAATTCATGCAGTAGTTTCCTATGTAAAACTATTTCCTGTTAAAATGATTTAAATAGCATGTAAGTAGAATATAAATAACATCACATATCTGTCAAGGGCCTCGTTGCTATAACAATATGCAGCTGTTTATTGTGAAAACCTTAACTGACATGAAAGAATTCTGCCAGGGTTGTGAAGGACATGGTGACACACATGGTCTGAAATGGCTTCCCTGCTTGTGCTTGTCCTACAGTAAGACAGAGGCCTCTCCCTAGACCAGGAGCTCCTAGTCTTTTTAGAACTTCGTTGTTGTCATGGTTTGGGACAGGTTGGCCAATGACAAGACAACAATGCTCTCCCCCACCTCTCGCTCCAAGGGGAGGAAGAAGAGAGATAAAGAGAGTTATGAGTTTAGAAGAAAACTGAACTACTTTAATGAAATATTAATAATAAAAGGAAACAATGAAATACATACAATATATACAAATATACACAAAACCATACCAAGCTCCCAAGGAGGTGTCACTGTCAGGCACTGGGGAAGGTCCAGACTGGACTCAGGGACAAATGGGAACTGGAACACGCTGACCAGGATCAACAGGCAGATGAGCTGATGGGGTCCCTCCTCAGATGATGAGTCACTGAAGAAACAGATCCATTGGGAAGCAGCCAAAGAAGAGCCAACCCAACCCCTTCCGACCCTTGGCTTTTACACTGAGCATGGCCGATGGGATGGAATACCCGATTGGTCAGTTTGGGTCACCTGACCTGTCCCTGCCTCCCCACAGGTGCGACCCCTTCACCCAGTCAGCTGACCCCAGTTGCCATGGCAACAAGTGTAAGCACGAGCCTCTCACAGAACAGAGTTGTTTCTGCTCCAGCCCAAAGCAGGACAGTTGTCCGTCTCTCTGTCTGCTGGCTTTTACCCCGGCTCCCCCCTTTTGTCTCTAGATAGTTGTTGACAAGGACGGACGATCATCTGGAGGAAGAGACAGGACTAAAGTCTATGTCTCTCCCTTCCGTAGTGGATCTCCGAAGCAGCATTGTACCGCCTCTGTGCCATGGGACTGCCTGAACTCTCCAGGTCTCTTCTAGCTGTAGCTTCCAGAAGGGGCTGCCATTATCGCATAGATGAAAATACGGTGTAATCATCCTTAAAGTTGCTGTTGCTCTGGTTACTCACATCCTTTGGCTGTTGAGTATACACATGTGTGTGTGTGCGTGTGTATTAGTTTTGTGGTTGCTTACGATGAGTGCTCACATGTTGAAAGATGTGAGCATAGCTCCCATTTCAGTTTGGGATTATTTTTTTTTTATGAAACCGAATGAAGAGCCATCCACCTCTATTTTTTTCTTCTCTATACATTTGTGAAAGCAATATTTGAAAAATAAAGTAGCTTTTTGAAGATCTGTATTTAAATACAAAGATTGAAGAGTGTCATCGTCTTTCTTGACAAACCTAAAAAGACATCATCATTTTAAAAAGAAGTAATCATTCACCTGCATACTGTTATCGTGATAGCAGAGAGAAAGGTGCATGGATTGTTAACGCCAGAAGACCAACAGTTGTCTGGATGGAGACTTGCATAACAAGTTGGGGGAATGGATGTGGAGAGCAGATGTTAGAGCCCACTCTTGTTTACTTAAAGGTGTTTTCAAAGAGTTTTAAATCATGTTCATTGTACAATCACAACGCTATCCATCTAGTATGAGTTTTCTTGAGTTTCTGGTTTTTAGTATCACAAAACAGCATGTGGGATTATTTTTCAGACTATATCTTCAGCGTAATTTTCTGTTCTGACAGGTGAATCTTTTCTTCCTGCTGAATATTGTTCGTGTTCTCATAACGAAGCTGAAAGACACCCACAAGGCAGAATCCAACCTGTACATGAAAGCAGTCAGAGCTACCCTCATTCTTGTTCCACTACTTGGCATTGAATTTGTTCTGTTTCCATGGCGACCAGAAGGCCGGATCGCTGAGGAAGTGTATGACTATGTGATGCACATCCTTATGCACTACCAGGTAGGAAGCATTAAACGCTTTTTGCTCACTCGAGCTAGATAGCAGCTGGCATGTGAAGCAAATAAAAGAGAAATGATTGTGTTATTTTCATTTTTCGAGGCCTTCATGCAATATTCTTATAAATGACTTTAACTTTCTCATTATGCTGAATTTTCATTTATTAAAGAAACATCACAGTAGATAGCTGGCCCAATAATTTTTAGTAATCTATTTAAAAAAAAATTGAAATTAAAAATTAAAAAAAAACCAAAACACAAGACAAGTTTAGAGTTGTACTACATTTTTTTTGCTATCTATACCTGAATTTTATCAGGAACCTCTAATTATGTCAAACCTGGAAAAATCCATATGCATGTGAAATAAAGCAGAATCATTTTATTTTACAGGGTCTACTGGTGGCTACAATTTTCTGCTTCTTTAATGGAGAGGTAGAGTAACAGTTTTTTAATATATTTATAATACTTTTCCTATTTTATATATTTTTGTTTTGTTTCAGCATTTAAAGAGATGGTAATTTTAAAGTAATTTTTAAAAGTTTTCTAAATCTAAATTTATCAGGTAAAAAGCAATTAAAAAAATAAATCTGGCCACGAAGCGCAGAGCTTGGGAGAGACTATGCCATCATTTGTGGCATCAGTAAGTTCTTTAGGACTGACTCATTTGTACTGAGCAATATACATGTCTCTTGGTTCTATAAGGAATTGTCACTTGTCACTTTGATATAAATTCTCAATAAGTATCATATAAAAGTAAAATGCAATCCAACATCCAGAAGGTGTATTTGTCTACATTAGAAGCTGTATAGCGTCTGTTATCCTGGAGAATCACTGTATTTGGTTTTTCTGCAGCAGGAATAGAGCATATTAGATTCATGTTGCTGTGCTGGGGTACTCTTGTGTTATGATAGCTTTTTGGGAAAATTTTAGGCTGAAGTTTGGAAAACTGGGAAACTGTTTTAGCAAAGCTGAAAAATATCATTCCAAAAATCAGAACTTAATAGCTTACTGTGCTTGGGTCAGAAATTTGTGTTAAATAACAATTGCACTTTTAAGAAACCGTCATCAATCAATTCCAAGAATAAACTTTATACTTCAGTTAGGAGATTTCAGTATTTCAGTAGTATGTAGTACCCATTCTGTTGAAGCTAACGAGCTTTGCTGTTATCTTGAATAGATCAAGGTCCAGTAACTCTGGAGTGCACACAGTGACTTCCATCTCGCAACTCTGGCGCACGAGCTGTGCTGGAGAGTACACTTATAGGGCCTTACAGTGTCAGAGATCAAAGTGGTAGAAAGGCTAAAAATTATATAGAAAAAATTGTTAATAGAGCTCTTGCTTGGAAACACCCCCCCCTCCCCACCACTCCCCCGAAAACCCAACAAATGAACAAAAACACCCCACCAAAACACTAACTGGTACTTTTCCAACACTTTTGGCAGAGGAAAAATTACATCCTACACTTATTCCTACACATCTGGTTTTTTGTTTGTTCTACATATAGTGCAGTTGCAGTATATGACTGGAAGCAGATGTGTGGGAGTAACCACATGTTTTCTTGTGACTGAACTCTTTCTTTTATCAGATGTTATAAAATTGTATCAGTCTGCTTTATATAATGTTATCGGACGGTAATATTTACTTACAGGTAAATATTTGGCTAATACTAAATTATTACTATTTTTATATATATAATATATGTGTGTGTATATACATACATATATTAAGTATTATATATATACATATAGAGGTGTGTGTGTGTATATATATATATATAAAAAATACTAAATTGATACTAAATACAGGTAAATATTTGGCTAATACTTGCCATGAAGGCAGAAAATATGAAAAGAAGCTTTCTCTCAGTTTAGTGGGCACTGGGCAGTGGTTTTGATCTGGTTTTAATGTAAAGTAGGTGCAGGTTCAAGTCCTCACTTATATATTTGATTCAAAGCAGAAAACCTCATTACGCATTCTGGATCTGATTTGATCTCTTGCCTACTTTCAGCATTGATCTTTCACACACTCTTTCCCTTCTAGATTTTATAGTTCAAAAGGCCTTCTAAAAACAGATATTTGGAAAAAATCAAATGGAGAATTTCTTCTGCCCCAGTGCAAAATGGAGGGGAAAAACCCCTTGAAACCTCTGCAGTTTCTATGAAACAACATTGTCCACTGCTCAGTTCTGCCTTTTTCTTCCTGTGGATCTTCTAAGGCTACTTTATTACTTAAACAACTTGAAACCCTAATTTTTAATATAAGCAGTAAGAATTGTACCTGTAACTATTCCATTGTTACAGACTCATATTTTTACACACTCTCTTTCGCTATGTAAGAAAAGCAAACTTGAGTCATCCTTCTAATTCAGTATTCTAAATTCAGCACGGGCTGATCAGTGGTAAAAGATGAGCTCTCCCACAACTCCTACAAATGGTAACAGATGAATTGCTTCTTCAACATCTGTCAACAGGATAATGTTAAAAGGGAGATTTAGCCATTTCAACATTTCTTAATGTAGGCATTTAATTTTTAGACCCTTAACTTCGGCAGTTAAACGTACTTGTCTGTATTTGCTCTCTGTAGAGTGGAAATTTATGCTTTTTAAAACAGTTTTGGGTTTGCGAGCACTATTCACTTTTCTCTTTAATTTTACACCTTGTTCAAGAAGGGATTTATTGCTTTATAAACAACCATATCAGTAAGGAAATCCATGGAGAGAATGTAAGTATAGTTAGAGAAAAAAAAGTTTCCTTTGTCTACTAAAAGATTCTGCTTCTGGCATGTGAGGCTGCAGGCACACGTGTATTCTGTTGCCGTTATATTCTCTTGCTGTCATAACAATGCCCGAACAAAGCCTGCAACTGCGGCTTAGCTGTTGTGTACAAGATGCTTCTTTATCATCACCTGTCATAGCAACACCTCATTAGAGACTGTACAAAATGAAGGGCATCAGAGAGTGGTGTTAACGCTCACCTGCAGTAAGTCTATGGTTTAAAGGTGAATACTGATGTTGGAATCAACACTTGGAGTGACAAAGGGGGAAAGATTTTCCAGTGGGGTATTAGCAATTAAAAATGCTAAAAGCACTGATTTCTTTCTCTGGAAATCTAGAATTTCCCAACTGCTACTGTACCTTTTAATGTTTTTTATACCAAATATCAGGAGCCAAACCCTGTTCAAGTGATGGCTTGCAGGCCACCTCTGGCTAAAAAGTGAATAAAAGTGGTCTGCTTGCAGAGAGCTCTAGTGAAAAGAAACTAAAAAATGTAAGAAAAATAGCTGGTATGTCCCGCTGACTGTATCCAAAGAACATCTCCAAACTTCTTGAGCAGCGCAGCCAGGGATGGTCTGTCAAATCCAGTTCTAACACGCACTGCAGCTGTTTGTCACAAACCTCCTACAGACGAGGGCATACGTTCAAACCCTTCATCTTTATCTTCTCTGGCAAGGCTTCCCTACGGACGCTCATGCGCTTGTGTCCCAGCAGCCCACAGAGTAAGATGCTTCTTGACTACCTCATCATGTTTTCCAGTTTGAGTTGGACTAGAGCAGCCTTTCGGGCGACACAGGCTGCAATCAGAGGAGAAGCTTGTCCCAGATCTCTGATAAATCAGTATAAAGATTCCTATTGAGCTGTTAATAACAGGTGATAATAATGAGCTACATTATCCATGTAAGGTTTGTGGGACTGGGGTTTTTTCCTTTCCTTCCACTTGTCTATAGAAAAGTTGCAGTAAAGATCATAGTCTCAGGTCTGCAGGATTATACAATCCCTTTATTAATAAGCGAGGTTGTGTTGTTTGTTTGGTTGGTTTTTTTCTCCTCATTGGCTAATTGAGCTGTTTAATTTGTGGTATACTAAACAGCAGGTGACTAGTTTGTTAAAGAGCTGATTGGAGGGAGCCCTTAGTGAGGACTCGTCAAAAAGAGCCATTACTAATTAGTAAGGTGAGAAAGCAAGAATATTCCAGCTGGAACTGGCATCTCTGTTAATGACTGAGAAATACAGTTGTATTTATTACATTACTTTCTTTCATTAAATGCATTGCTTAATATCCTTTCTTATAGCAAAGTAACAAAGTGCTACCCCTCCTGAACTGAATTTACAGCTCTGTGCAACTGCTCAAAGCTGAGGAAAGAGTTCTGTTTTCACTTCATGGATAGACATGCGTATTGTGAAACAGTGTATAATTAGTGGTGAAATTAGTTGTCTCATTGATTTTTTTTTCCCCATCTTCTTCTATAAATGATTGATTGGATAGTTTAGAGACGACTGAAAGACAGTAATAATAAATGAGAGGATGTAAAACCCTACGAGAATAGACATGTAGTAGGACAGAGGTGAAATACCGATTCAGCAGTAACAGAGAGGCTTTGGGAAGAATGCCAGAAATACGCGGCTGGCTTAGAAATGCCAAGAGAGCACGATGGGCAGTGGGGAGGGCACAGAGGAAATGGTGTTTGCCTGTACAGGAAACACTATTCATAGCCATCTGTCACTGGCCAGAGAGCAAGCTAAGCAGACTGTTTTCTCCCTAGAAGTAGCCCAAACGCGCTTGTCTTGGAGCGATACTGATGGTTCTCTTGAGCTATGGGGACCGATATACTTTAGGACTGGTTTACAGAATTTATTAACAACTGAAAATAAGATGAACAAACAAGCGTTACTGAAGCAACCAGGAGGAAATGTGGGAGAGGACCATAACGTAAGGCTTCTTTGCAACTCGGCAGTTCTAGTTTATTTCCCAGCTCTGCAGATAGACTTCCTTGACCTTGGTTAAGCCATTTAGTTGTAGATGCTGATGTTTTCCCATCTCTTGCCTGTTGTCTGCCATGTCCAAAGTGAAAATTGGTCAATATGTAATTTTTTGAGCATGTGTCTACAATGAAACACTAATATTATTAAGGTAATTGACCATGGAAGGGAGAACAAATGGAACATAACTTAGTGATATGCACAGATTGATTTATATGATTTAGAAATAAATTCCAAGTTTCCTTCTCAGAAAAGATGGAATTTTGCATATGCCTCTTCTCTTGGCTTTGTGAGGGATTGCAGGAAATGGATTCAACCTGTGTGAAAATTTAAGGCTATATACTGCTATGCAATGCAAATTAATTAATCAAAAGCCCCTGTGATGAAACAAGAACTTTCCATTTAGGCTCAGAAGAAATACAGACTTTTGATATGAAGAGCAATAAAAGCAGAAGTATTAAGACACTTGATTTCTCTTCAGTGTTTGTAGATTTGTGTTTAGATGTTTTGAGTGGATTAGAATAGTTTTATGAACAGTAAAAGAGCATCTCCTTTGCTCTAAGATACTAATTTCTTATGCTACTCAGTTGATACTTCTTCCTTTACCCTTTTACATTTTCTTTGTAAGGATTTTGAGAAATATGAAGTCCTCCTTTAACAGAAGATTCTGATACCAGACTGCAGGAAGTCTAAAAATTGCATCTCTTTTCTTCTATTTATTTTTATTTTTCATAATTAAAGCCAGAGTAAAATTAGACAAAAGCAGCCATTGTGTTAGGGAAAAGCAAACACAAAAGAAACCCTGAAGACATATGGAAAATCCGAAAAATATTTACCCAAAATCTCAATATTTAACTGGGGGAATCATGTTCAGTGTTTAGTTCTTTTGTATGTAACAAAGTGAAATGAAGGTCATGCTTGTGAATGAGGGCTGTGATTTGGGGTGCAGAGCTGGATAAATGTGAGTGTCACGTCCCCACAGCATTTCTTGAAAGTCAGTGCCTTGCCAGTCATCGTGGGAATATTTTGTGTACAAAGTTCAGCTGAAAAGGAAATCAAATATTCATGATCCGTGGGCAGGTTTTTTAACATTAAAAAAAATTCTCTTAAAAAAGCAACAACAATAGCTATTACCATTCTTAGCATTCCTCACTTGGCATCTTCACTGAAAAACTAATTCCATGTGAATTTTATGAATGTGACACTTCATCAATCCAATATGCACAGGTGTTTAACCATATTGTAGGAGAGGAAGGCTAAGATAAACATAGCATCCTTTCGGTGGAGACATGTAAACAAGGTGGGGCCTTCGGCTATTTTATCAGCTTTATTTTTAACCCTGGTAGAAATACAGAGTTCAGGAAATTGTCCTTCTATTCATTTGATTAAGGTATGGTGAGAAATTAAGAAAGGCTTTCTTGTGGCAGAACTATAGCAAATGTTAATTATGGTTTGTTGAGAGTTTAAGAATTTACAGCTGCTGCAGATATGGCCTTTTGAATATAAGGATGACCTTTTTCAACTGTACATCTGACCTGTCCACACTAGACTTCAGTCCACAGGGGAGAAAGCAGAAAATTATGTTGCTGCTCCTCCTCCTGTAATACATGCTTTTCCTGAGCAGCTAGTACAATACAGTTGTAAAATGTACTTATTTCACACCAAATTTGTCAACAAATAATGCCTTCTTAAATTGTAAATCTTTCGGAACATCTCATTTGACAGGTCACATGTAGGTACCCCCATTTTCCAGGATTATTGAGCCTTACTACCTAATTTGCCTAGACACGTTTATTATGGCGCGCATTCATCAAAGAATGAAGTTCAGTGCTATCTTTCCCAATGTTTTATGTACCTCTCTTTTTTTTTTTTTCTGGCATAGGTCCAAGCTGTTTTGAGAAGACACTGGAATCAGTACAAAATCCAATTTGAGCACAGCTTCAGCCACTCGGATGCTATGCGCACCGCTTCCTACACTGTCTCGTCAATCAGCGATGTTCAAGGCTACAGCTACAATCACGACTGCACCAGTGAACATTTAAATGGGAAGGGCTACCATGACATGGAGAGTGTTGTTTTAAAAACTGAAAAGCTATATGGTTGACTGCCAAAGGCTCAGCATATGCTGGCGTGCTTACCCTCCTAGCTCATGAACTCCAAGTTTGATTCAATGACTCCACGGCCAGAAGATTTTACCTAACTTGGGATATGTTTTTCTCTTGAATGATGCAAACTAAATCAACACGTTTTTCATACGTATGTATATATATGCATATATACATATGTTTGTGTTTCTGTGTATCTATATAGTATGGACATCTGTACATATATATATCTATATATGTATGTGCATTTATATAAGGATACAAACTTTGCCTCTTCAGTTTCTACTGTGTAGACAAAGTTGGCAATTTTTTGTACAAAGGGAATCAATGAAGGATTTCTTATTTTCTTGGAAGTTTGTATAAGACTGTGTTGTGTTGAAGCCACTTCATTTGCCTATAGAATCTTAGAGTGTAAATACCATATTGTATTGTCTTAATTCAACCTAAAATAGAACAAAGGAAAATGGTTAAAGTAGGTGCAATAATAACAATAGATTGTCCAGGTTAATTTTGTGTCCAGCATTTGACTGTCAAAAAAGCCTAACAGGTAGTCTGAGATAACAGACTCAAAGAGACTGATGGTTTGGTGTGGCCAGTTTGTTTTTTCCACTACTTCAAATCAACCATAGTGACACCAGTGCAAGTCTGAGACTCTACTTGCTTCTGTACTGCAATGGTAGATTTTACAGCAAGCTTTGAGCAATTTTATTTAAACTGTGTTTGCATATACAGAAGTGTCTCCTTCTCCTCAATTTTATGGGAGATTCTTATTGGTTTAACACAAACAAGATCAATGAGGCCTTATTGCCAGAAAGAAAAGTAGTAACCTCAATAACTGTAAATCCTTCCAGACACTAATACATAATTGAAGCTGATGGAACTTCACTGTGCGCTAACGGAATTTACTCAGCTAGGAAAAAGATCATGTACAGAATTTGTTGTAGTCATGTTGTTGTTTCGTTTTATTTTTAAGTACTTCCCTGGCCATTTGCTTGATAATTTATTCCTTCGTTCTTGGGGCAAAGTTTTGATTAATTTTGTGGCTTTTTTTGGTCTGAGAAAAGCATGCAAGACTAAATGCAGTGCCAGTGACATATTACCTTTCAAGCCAGTGTATGAGATTCAGACTAATCAAGCAAACTAAGGTTAGTAATTGTCATTATTTGAAAAATCCAGTATGAAGTTTGTCTTATAAAAGTTTAAAATATTATGGATTGAGAATTTTAATATTATTTTGGAATGCTTGATGCTGAATCTCCATCTCAGTTAACTAGCTTAGAACATTACTTTATAAGTTGTTTCTTTGGTGAAATAAAGAATAAAATGAGGGGATTTTCAGGAAGGTCTTGAGAAAATGTGTCTTTATAGCAATTTATGTTCTTGTAAATCTTTGTGCTTTAAAGGAATAGTAGGGGTTTTAAGTGAAATGACAAAAATGCTCAAGAATGAGGG
This sequence comes from Larus michahellis, assembly GCF_964199755.1. NCBI lineage: Eukaryota > Metazoa > Chordata > Aves > Charadriiformes > Laridae > Larus > Larus michahellis. Next base: position 22,768,491 of record NC_133902.1, on the reverse strand, counting down.
CATGATATGATATAAGGTGAATCTAGAAAAATCTTATTAAAAATCACAAAAGAAAAAGGTTTTATTGGTTTATTTTGAAGATAAGTCTACTTCAAGTGGGGAAAAACCAAAACAAAGTTAATTAATGTACATTTGGTGCGTGTAAGCCAGTCAAAAAAATGAAAGACAGTTCTTTCTGACACCACTTCAGTTTCAGTTTTAAATACTTAATTTTGTATATGAACAACTTGATTTTAACATTTATACATTTTTGTCAATAGCCTTTCCATAAGCATCTAGTTAGTTTGCTGTCACAGTGTTTATTGGTTTGTGACTTCATAAGGCTTTAAATGCTTTATATTTAGAAGGAAAACATTAGGACGACGTGGTAAGTTCACGCCATTTGCACCTTTCCATAGTTTTTTACAGTTCTTATGTCTGGAGTTTGAATTTAGAATGTGTTTTATTAATGGTTTAGTTTCATAATATAGAATCTCAGCTAGGATGCACAAATAAGTTTTTTGTCCTTTTGCGAGGCTGTCTGGTTGACTGATGCAAATGATTTGAGAATTGGTTGGATCCTGTCCTTTAGAATAGTGTGAAATCTGGCAATCAGACGTCACCATCTCTTAAATTGTAAGAATACAGTAACAGTATCTGCTACAACATGATTAGAGGTTACTTACAACTCTGCTTGCTAATCTATGTAGTGTTACTTAAAATCTGCGCAATGTTCTGAAAATACTAGTGATGCAGAAAATCCCTGCTCTGGTATAGCAGCTTTACATTTGGGGACCAGATCATCAACTGGTATAAATCTGTCTTGAGTTCTATTTTCAGAATCAAATGGTACCAGCTGAGAAGCAAAGCCCAGGCAGACATCTGTCCATTTAAAAGTGCTTTGAAGTCCTTCATGGCATATTATCAGACAGTTATTTCAATGGTACCGGGTGGGTTGTTATAATTAAAACATACGTGATGGTTTAGAGTGTGATACAATATTAGATTTTGAGTTAAGCTTCCTTCTCAGCTAGGCAGTTCAAATTTAATAGTCTATAAATTTTTATCATTTAGTCTAAAGTACTAGTTGCTATTTGCTCCCTGTCCTCTGTTAGAGAAACCTGTAATGGTAATTCAGGAGGGAAAATTGTTTTTCCACAGAAATCATCTTATTTCTAGGTGGACAATCACACCGTGCTTCTAGGAGCACATTTGTCTTCACTTTGGAAAAGAAACGGACATCCAGCTGGATGTACAAGAAAACGTTTGTGACTGTGGAGGGTTACATGACATAGGAGAGCTACATTACCTCCTCCTCCTAAGGTTAACTAACCTATTTCCTGTTTAGCATCAGAAAATGTAAATTCCCTATTTTGTCGTCCTACCTCACCTTTTTCAGTTCCTACACAACCAAGAGAAGGCTCTGCTTCTTAAAATGTGGTGGGTTTTTTGGTCAAAATAAATTAAAAGCAAATCCTTATGCTGATTTCTCATGGCTTATTTTCTACTTTACAGAATGTTGCAGTCATCTGTATTCTTTGGGATGGAAGTAAACTCTGTTTCGGTGGGGCTGTGAGATTCCTTTGAACATGCAAACGGTCATCTGTTATTATTTTGTTGTTATTTAGTGAGGATATATTGTATTAATCTACAGGGGCTACAGAAATAGTTATATTTGGTATCTCTAATACCAGCATATTAGTATTCTATGAGAGGGAATGTCTATTTTTAATGCTACTGTCTTCAATTAATGAAACGTTCCATTGCAGGGTCCCCTCAGTTATTTTTTTGTTTGTTTAATGTTACCATTTATGCCATGTAATTTTTCATTGTGATGATCTACTAGAGTATTTGGCTGTAGAAATGCTGCAACACGTACTCCTTTTCATGTCATGAAACATTTGGTCTGGAAACCATGCAATGTTCAAGTATTGTACCATGTAAATAAGATTAATAGAAGCTATAGCATTGTATTTATTGCTTACACTAAGAATGAAATGGGAAAAATGTGAAGTTATTTTTTGGTTGTGCTTTATTTTCACTTTGTTCATAAGAATCATCATGCATTTCAATTGCTGAAAGAAGTATCATGTTTGTGATCAATAAAATATTCCTACATTTATTCAGATATCTTGTGCTATAATACAGAAATAACAAAGCTGATCTAAAGTAGGCTTTCAGAGATGTCTTAACTGTGTGTTAGTTAAATATTAACCCGGGGAGAAATTAATGACATAAAGTTACTAACAACTACTCAGTTTTTAAGTGTTTGTTTATTTAATACTTACATTTTTAACGCATAGTAGAGTGTTGCATTTCTGGAGGAAGCTTGTATAGATGACAATGTAAGATGGCTGCACTTAAAATTATTTACTAAAAAGCTTCATATTCCTAATTTCTTTGTCTCCTGAATCTGCCCTTTAGTAAAAAGTTACAAATACTTACTTATGTTTAGAAGCCAATTTTTCTGTTCCATCATGAGCTGGCAGCAGAGTAGAGAATAAAGTAAATCTGTCTATCTTCTCCATGCCATCAGTCTAGGTGGAGTTCCTCTCAACATGATGTTCAGCCAAAGACACTGATCTGTGAAAAACCTGTTTTATTCTGTAAGGCCAGCAAGAAACAAAGCAATAGAAAAAATGAGTGAGATTTCCCCTGCCCCAACCCGCCCCCTCTCCCCCACCCCCAACAGAATTGATGGTGTCTGCACAAAAGCTATGAATGACAGGTTTGGTTTAAATCTGTAGAATTGAGTCTCTTCTTTGAATACTCAAGCCTATCTGACTTTTGAGAGGTGCCTACCAGCATGGAATTGCTAAACTTTTCAATGGTATCAGACAGTGATCAAAACACTCTAATATAGATAGCGGAAATGCTGAAGTATGTGCCTACTTAATCTACAACTTGAGTTCTCTCTGACCCAACTTGCACCTCAGCACGGGCATAGCCACAGCAACGTATGGGTGTAGCAGCTTTAGGGGGGAAGCAGTATAATTGTAGTTACATTGGGCCAACTCGGGTCTCCCTGCACTGTTGCAGGTCTTAAGTTTCACAAGCTGACAGGGTAAAGTGTGCTTCTACCTACAGTAATGACACATGAAATTTAGGCATCTATTGTTTTGGATATAGCCTGTGTCCAATTGATGGATTAAAGCTGTGCTCAGGACACAGAACTATGGAGGACCTCAGCTACTTGGCAGCTCTGGGGAAAAAAAGAAAAGAAAAAAAAAAGCTACTTTTTTCCAATATTTACTTTTGGAGAAAATGAAAGTATGAGGCTGAATAAGTACTCAAACAGAAGAATAAATAAATGTATTATTACCATTTTTTTAAAAAAAACAAAGACTACAGATCTTAAGGGATTTATGGGGTGGTGGTTTTAGAAAACAAAGAAAATAATAGAAAGGATAATATATTTTCATTGTACGTGGAGCTACAACCACTCTACAAGACAGCAGAGCAAAGGTCACTTCACAATTTTGAAGGGAAGATATGTAGAAATCAGAGAATGGTGACTGACTGTAAAAAATAAAAGCTCAAACAATATGGAAACTCAGTTAGGGAAGGTTGTGTCACACTCAGTTGTTTTGCCTAGCTCTGTTTATTTCTTGGCAAGCCAAAGAACAGAATTTTTTAAAACCTTTTTTTAAAAAAAAAAAAAAGAATAAAAACTGTGCCACTGTTTGCTTCAAGTGAGATACAATCCTTTTGAGGTTGGATGTCAGGAAAGGATGTGTGGTAGTGGTTGAGGGTGGAGAAGGAAGAGGAAGGAATCATTGTCCTTGGGGGTTTAAAACAACTTCACTCGGAAATCTCATTCCAGCTAAAGTATATAAGCAATCCTGAGCTAAAGAAATGTATTCAAGAAAAAAAGAAAATAAGACTGCCTAATTAAGCCAAGCAATATTTGAATACACAGAGATCTTAAGAGTCAATACTACTGTGTGTATGACACCCATATTTAAAGTGTGGTAATGTACAATCAACAAACGCACAATCTCCCAACTCCCATTCCTCACTTTTGAGTAGGTGCCTGTAATTCCAGGTTAGTTTGTTGATCTCTAGTTCCTAGGACCAAGTGTCGGTCAGTGGAAATTGTTAGAGACTCTACTAAGTCTAATTTATGACTGTTAACACCAGCTAAGAATACAGCTTACTGTTTTCTACCAAAACCAACTAATAGAACTTACTGCTGCTCTGTGATACAGATGCTCTGTATCTGCATATACAGAGTTCAAACTGTTACATTCAATAATCATTATATACTTTTACATAAGTAACTATAGAGAAAAACTCAAGCCAATCCCCCAAATCTGAATGTTACCACCTACAATATTTTGTCCTTATGCTCAGGAGTAGAAAAGTAACACAAATGATATGGGCAGTAGCATTTGCAATTCGAGTCACATATGCCTAAAAGCATATGAATATGGGATTTTGCTCTTGAAAGAAAAGTGAAACATAACCTCTGGAGTAAGACTAAACAGCGATTCTTACGTTTTATACATAATTTTATGTATATACTTGTGCTCTTACAGCACAAGTATCCCTGTAATATTTAGACACACCAACAAATACAGTAGAAATTAAAACAAACCAAAAAAAAAACCCCAAACGCAATCCAACCAATTTCATATCACCTATTTCCACAGAATAGTATTCAATTATGATAAACATTCCTCTCTCTGCAAGATATGAAAATTGCTTCACTTGAAAACTATTCCAAGTGCTCTACTAGAATATCTTGCATGGTCTTATGGCAGTCACCATTGAAGTAGAAGTTCTAATCCAAAGTTTTAGCTTTTATGGCTATTTGATTCTAGAAAAATATGTGCAAAGAAAATACAAAATTCACTTTGAACTAGTGGACCAAATACATACCAGAGTGAGTGATTCCCATTGTTAATGCTAATTCTTCGTACTGATCTACTGCACATTGAAGGTAAATAAACAGAATTAAAGTAACAACAGAGCTAGAATTAAAACCCTAGTGAACATGAGTAAGCTTCTTTGTAGGTAGCACTGGACTACAGCATGGGCTCTCTATTCATTGGGAGTTGCTATTATTCTTTTGGGAAAGGACAAGCTGAAACTAAATGCAAAACTCTGCATCATATCACATTTTTGTTTGGGGCAGCAATTTGTGTTCAAACCCATACTTGAAACTCAGAGACAAGTGGAGGACGGGGGACAGCAGGTGGACGTGCCGACACACGCGTTCTGGAGTCTACAGGCACGTGAGTGCTGAAGGCTACTACGACGATTACGTAGAGCTACAATGCCAGCTATTATACCAGGCCAGGAGCAACGAGTGTCGAGTTCAGGAAACCTTTACGAATAGCAGGATAATTCTTACTTATATGGAAATATTAATAACACACAAAATGCATTTAACAGCATAAGCAAACACAGGTCTGGATGTTAAAAAAAAACCCACCACTTAGGAAAAAATCAATTAACCTTTTTCAAATCACACAGAAAAGCCTGAGTGAGGTCTATTTTTACATACGTTAGGCCTGTAAATAATAATCAATGACCAAAGCAAAAGTTTTTTCCCTGTCACTTCATTCTTACAGACTGTGCTCATTGTCTTTTTCAGGAGTGTGTCCCTAAAGTGTAACAAGAGCCTGATTGGCAGTTCAGAGCTGACAGACCCCTGGTTATAATTAGAATTATTATCTGTCATCCCACAGTTGTATATTTTTAATAACTTTTACAACATACTGCCTAAATGAAGAATTTAGGTTCAGTCACATGGAGTTCATTTGAGACAAATATGTATGATTGCTTTTTAGATTAGTTTTATCACGTCTCAAAACAAAAATGCACACACTAAGTTGTAAAGATATTTGCAACTACTGTTCCTAATGACTATTTCAAAGTTTTCTTCCTCTCAATGAAACTCACCACTTTCTAAATGAAAACTGTTACAATGGGAAAATATCTTCTGATTAGCACTAACAAATAAAGCTTAATACATTGGTTTATGTGAATTTAACAGAATATAAATACAGAAAAATCAAAGCCTCTAAAGCATGTTTTCTGAAAAAAAGTGGTTACATATTACTGTTGATTTCTGATTTAAGATGATCAAGCTTTTCTGGAAATTCAGGTTGCTCAATCTGCAAGCCAAAAAAATGCCACAAAGGAAACAGAGGTGAACACGGATGCTGGCTTCCCTGGTGCTGCCTGGTTAAAGCAAGATTTCTCCTTTTTTTTTTTTTGTCAGTGGAAAATGGCAGTAGCTATTTTTCTTTATCATTTAAAGATAATCACCTCTCTTTTTTTTTACTTTTTTTTTTCTTTTTTTTCATCCTACAGGGACTTGTTTATAACAGTCAGAAGTGCTGTAATTAGCCTGCTCCAGCTGTAATTAAAAAGCTGATTAGAATGATCTGTAATTGAAATAGAAGAAATTCTTAATGAAGAAAGCTCAATCGGGAAGCTTTCACAGAAATAAGAAAAATATTGAAAGCAAAAATGGAAACTTGTTAGCACCAGAATTCTTGAGATGTGTTTTTGTTGCAGACAATAACAGCTACATACAGTTAAGTTATTTCATTATAAAAAGGGAAAAAAAAATTTTTTAAGTCATGTAATGTGTTTTTTTAGAAGAGCTCTTAAAGTGGAAAAATAGACTTTCAATGTAAGTATGAGCGAAATATTTTGAGTTTTACATCTTGCTCTCTTTCCCACCACCTCAGACCTCAGTACTTCACTGGCATCGACGTGATTTTTTTCTGTTTTTTTTTTTTTTTCCAAATAAAATCCTTTGTATTTCTTAGTATTTCTTTTAGTATTCACCAAAGTGAATTTCTTAGTATTCACCAAAGACCAGCACCCAGCAGGTATCCGCATCCCTGCAAGATACTGTCCCTTCCACCAGCTATCTCCCAAGGTCTTTGGAACTGGAGGTAATACTGCTCCAGACCAGCATCTTTTTCCCAACACCGCCGGCTGTGCTGGGACCACATGAGAAGCGCAGTAGGCCAGTCACTAGCACTCACTGACTTTCCGTTTCAGTTGAGGTACACTTGGCACAGTAGCGAAGGAAGCGAAGCCTCGGAGAGTCTTTAACTCACGCCCATTTCCTCAGTAAAGTTGTTCTGGCACAGGGGAATAACTGGCATTGTGCCTTCCTGCAAGGAAGAATGCACTGAGCTGGTTTTCTGGCTGTACTCTCCTCGCTGTGCTGTGGAATCTCTGGCCTTCTCCTCAGTCACTCCCCGTTTATGCCTTTTTAATGCTGTTGAAACAACTGAAGGGAGAAGGAATCCCCATCAGTTTCTACATGCAAGCTGAAAGCCAAATTTAATAATTCATCATATTTCTAATCGAGCCGGAGCATAAAATAAATAAAGCATAAAATTACTAAATGTGCACAGACAGTACAAGCACTCTGCAGGCCACCGGCCATACTGCAAATACACAGACAGTATTAGAATATTAGCACGAAAAGCATATAAAGCAGTGACTAAAAAAAAAAAAAAAGGTACTTGTACAGATATGGACTGTTGGTCCATAAGAGACTCAAAGAGCTCCAGAAAGAGTCTGCCGTCTATCGTTGCAAAAGAATTGTAGTTTAGAATAAAGAAAAATTGCATATCCCTCTATTTGCAGATGTTCTCCACTTCCTCTCCAGGCACGCACACGTGCTGATGAGGGGAAAAGTTGAAAGGGAGCCTGAGGCTTCTTCCATCAGCACCAGCGGTCACGGCCCATATGCTTAAGTAAAAGGATAGGGTAGCAACTTTACACATTCTTCTCCTTTTTCTTTTCCTTCCTTGAACTCCCCTGGCTTGTTCGTTTATTCACAACATAATATCATCTGGCTTTAGCTACAGTGAGTCTACATGATGAACTCTTTAGCCGTCCAGTCCATTTCCCTACAGTGGGTGCCAAGATAAAGAAATCATTCCTATTGTGTTAAAGCAGTATTTACAGTTGAAGGTATTTACTGTAGAGTTTAAATACTATCTCCTGTTTCTAGACTAGATAAGAAAGACTTAAACAAAGCAGTTTAAATAAGATGTCTAGACCAATCTAACTCTCTAGACGAGAGCACAATATTTTTAAAGGTTGAAAATACTTTATTTTTGTTATAATGGGTCCTTTGGTTGCGGCTGAAAACAACAATATATGAATGTAATGTGAAAGACTAGTTTAGCAATGTTTCACTCTGAAGCGTAACTAACTAAATTGTACAGAACTAGCATGGGTTTGGATTAAATAAATGTGGATGTGCATCATTAAATAAATAAAAAAAAATCATCTTTGCCCTGCTTGCTTCCACCTAACCCTTGAATTAGTACTGCCGTCACATTCACAAATCAGCAGCATCTATGTGGTCTACCCATGGAACACGTTGGGCATGTTCCATTCACGAACTTCTTAACAACCACTATGAGACCATAGATTTCAATTAATCCGCTTGATTGCATTTGACCAGCTGACCCTGCAGCCTCTGTGTTCATCACAACTTTCCTATAAGTCCTGCACTATCTTCATTTCTAGTCCTATAGATTTCTTTCAAAGCATTTGTTTGACGTAGCCTCTGAAAGTTTATTATCATCACCTACATGCAAGAAAAGCATCAGATTTTAAAACTGACAATGGAGGTGTGTCCTCTAATCAAGGGCATGATAGTTGTCTGTGCATACTGATGGACAGGCTGTGTGGCACTTAAAGAATCATAGTTTTCTTCTAGTCGCAAATAATTGAGGTTTACTTAATTGTGAGTTACCACAAAAGGAGAGAATATGTTCTGAAGTACATTAAAATACACAATGAAAAAACAAATTAACAGTGCTTTCAGAAAACTCTAACACCCAAATTATTACGTTTTCCTGGCCTATTGTATTATGTTTCCAGGCCCACAATGAACTGAAAGATGTGATCTATTAACATCACTATACGTACATCTGGCTTCAGGGTGCAACTGTAAAGAACAGAGGGGTACTTGGCAAAAATGTGTTCCACTGTTGCTAAAATTAGAGCATTTTTATCACTGCTGCTTCATTGCAATCATCTTCAAGATACTGTAGTGAATCTCCTTTTCTGGACCCAGTGTGATTGAACAGTCCAGATAATGCACTGTTGTTTGATAATTACAGGTCCGAGACCACACTTCATTGCATGAGTGATGTTTAAATTTAAAGGACAATCCTGGCAGTATCATAATGTATATCATCAGCTTCATACTCTACTTTTCAAACAATGCAGCTCAAGGGCTATACTAAAGATGCATGAAATATGATCCAGTATGTTTTGAACGCGTAGAAAGGCCAAACAGACTTTTTCTGATGTATAGTATTGCTTTTCAGTGTAAATAGCTGTTTAAAAACTGAGAACTAGAGATCCCCTCAGTAACAAATGTGAGCAGCAGGTTCTCATTTCAGTGATGACAGAAAGCACAATTCAGAGAAAAGGATCTTGCTTCTCCCCAATTGCTTTGACCTTCTCTTTTTATTTTTGCAAGCTTTTTTCACCATCTGTAAGTACTTAAGCATGGCCGTGTGATAGGGAATTACTATATTATACACCCTCCAACTATGCGTCATTAAAATTATTCCACTTTGCTTTGAGATTCAAAGTCAATTCATCTGCAGATTAGTTTAATTGCCTCTGAAGTCTGCAATCACAAGAAGATGTGAGGCTCAGACCTACTGCAGCCTGCAACAGAGGTGCACCTGTCCTACTAGAGCTCCAGAAAGCTGTAGGCAGGACCTGAACTCTCAGAGCTAAGCACTTATGACGAGATCCACTTTTACCTGTCAGTTCAGTGAAGGTCTGTGACCACCCAGCCATCTTGACAGTAAACTGGTTCAGGTATCCTTTTTAGTGGATGCTGTCTGGTGCTGCATTATCCTCTTATTCTTTCCTCTAAGCCACGTAGGAACATCTGCAAGAGAAGAGCTCCTTGGTACTTCCAACTCTCATGAGAATTTGAACACGGCCAAACATATTCTAGTCCTCTTTTTTTAAAATATTTAACTTATTTAGTTTTGTTGCTTCCTTTGAGTCTATCTTGGCTCTGTTCTAAGAGCCAAGATGTTCTTTTCAACACCTAATATCTTTTTAAAAAAAGATTTTTTTTAAAAAAACCACCACAGTACCCATAAGCAAGTCCTTCATACACCGGTAGTTTACCGCAATGTATGTTCCAGGCTAGTTATTCCAGAACTCCCCTTGTGGACAGTGTTCATCCAGAATAAAAGAGGGTTGTGTGGTTTTATTCTCAATTTGCTTTATTCATGTTGGAACAAAACATTTTAACCATAAATATTTTTTCTGGAATATCTACTCTGGCAAATTTCCAAGCACAGTCATTCCAGCAGTAGCTAATGGGGAAGAAAAACATAAGGCTCTCCAAGACTCCAGGGCGCATTTTGGATCTGCAAATCAGCATCCCCTACATTAGGTCCGTGAAGAATCTTTGTTTAATCATTTCATGCTAAAAATTATTGTTCTTGTGCAGTTGCCACATGACTCGATATCTGCTATGGCCCACCACTCAACAAATAGTCATGATAGTTAAAATGTACTGTACTACTTTATCATTTTTTCTAGACAAAAAAAAGTGAAGGTATCTGGGTTTTATTGAAAGACCCAAAAAATTGTTGCAGAAAGTTTATATTTAAGTAAGTCTTCAAATACTGGATTACTAAAAATGTTGTGTGTGGGTGTATGTGCATTTTACAAATGCGCAGAAATTGCAACCAGTGTTTGCAACAGTATTAAAGCAGGCTACGTACTTGAGCCAATTCCCCAGTAACTTTGGCTTTATTCCTCTGTAACTCTTCTGAACTCAATATATTTCAGTGTATCTGACATCAGAATCTTCACCCAAGAGGCAGCCTACTTGGAGACAAAGAAACAAACCCATTCTTTTCTCAATTTAGGTCATACTGATTCAATGTGATTTTCTGTACCAGCAACTCAATGTGTTAATCAACAAGCTTTCAATCCGTAAAAAGCTCTAAGCAATCAAATTTATTGAAATTTTCAAGAGTGCCTTACCTGTACAAGCTGCTGGTAATATGATGCTTTGTCGTTTGCCAGGCTACGTCCAAATGAGAGAAATTTGTCATATAAGAAGTCTGACAGAAATACGCTAGACCTGCACTCTTTGGTGGAAATCAGTGCTCTTCATATGGAACAAGTTGCAGAATTGCTGCTCTTCGTTCGTTTTGCTGCTGGGGTCTCCATCAGAGGTGGTTTGTTAGTACGTGAAAGATCAGGTTCTAAATCGAATGGCAGTAAAACAAACGTTACAGATTAAACTCCATTTCCATCACTCCGGAAGAAACACAGTAACTAAACTCCCCTCTAAGAAAATGATCTGTTTAATTATTTTTTTTAAAGTTGTTTACTGTATGACAGTTTCCAAATATCGAGAACATACTGAAGGAAAGAATTGTTTACTTTTAAACAAATTGAAGTTATTCACCAAAAAATTATTTTGCCAGGAGAGAAGGTCATTATTTTTAAGAGGCTATGATAAAATACAGAATGCAAAATCAAAATACAGAACACTCATCAAAAAATACAGAGCACAAAAAGCAAAATTCTGAAATGCTACAATTTCCCATATTTCCTTCTCTCTGGTCTTTAGTCATTGCAGCCAACATAACTTGGGTTTGTTTTTTCCAGGACATTTTCCTTTTGTCAACATCTAATGTCATCTTAGACTAAGTAGATTAAAGCTATTCTCATCACAGACACTTTAATTGCTGGTGCAGATCCCTGATTTTAAATCCCTGATTGCAGCGTGGGTCTATCTTATAAATAACACAGTCCTAGCTATGGTTCAGATCTGCTCTAAATGCAAACTGCTACTTTCCTACCAGTTGTTTTCTTCAGGTTCTAGAGCCATTTTTCAAAGGCTTTGGATAGGTTTGTTTTTCTTAACTCCTTCCAAACACAGTATTTAAGCTTTATGATGAGCCTGCAACAGCAGTGTTGAATCAACTCTAACGAATTATGCCTTATGTTACTACCCACAGCTCACAGCTCCAGCCCCAGCTCTCCTCACAAAGTTGACTGTCCCCCCCCAAACACTGGCCTCTCAGCGGCAAAACCATATTATCAGTGTTTCCATACTATTGCATTTACACACTGGATATAACAAGGCAGATCTACTGTGTCGGTTAATCCACTTCTAGTGGGTATCCTGTCCCATTTCAGCTGAAAACCGGCTAACGCCTACTTCATAGTTTTATCATGTGTTTTAGCGTTATGCAGCACACAGGCTTGCAATTAAGCAGGTTACTTAATTGTATCTAATTTCTGGTATTAAGGAAGCCACGTACCTCCTCAATGGCTTTAAACAAATACCTCCCCCAATTTATCTGATAAGTATGATAACAGTTAACATATATACTTACACCCTAATAGCAAACTGTCTTATCTATAATCACATTCTGGAGTTTCTCACCTTGAGCAATAGTTTGAGATTTTATCAAAATACTTTGAATATAGCATTCATATTTTAGGTAAAATATGACAACTGTGGGGTTTGTTTTCTGTTTTTTGATATCACTCAAAGCAAACAGATGCTTTGGGTTTTGTCCTTTTAGCCAGAACACTCAAAGCCTTAAATCATTTCATGTATATATATTAAATGTATATTTCATGTATATATATTAAATTTGCAAATCATGCTTTTGCATCTAAAACGCTCATCTGTCTACTCTTGGAAAGGAGAAGAAATTGCCAGGATAATTTTTGCAATAGAAATTTTTCCTTTCAGACGGTTTCAAAAAATGTGTCCCTTCCATCATTCCAGGCATTTTTTCCCAGCCCAACCCAATCAGATTACAAATATTTTTCTTTATCTGATCACAATAGCATTAAGCTTTGTTAGTGTCTGTGATGCACAAGCTGCAAAACTCCAGTTTTGCTTATAGCAGGAGCGTGCCAGTATTCTTATTCTTCTTGGAAAGGTCTCCAAACAGCTGAAGTTTACACTTGTTGTCCCAGTAACATAACTACTGAGACTAGACACTAAGACCTCGGTCCAGCTCTCATCCGATTGCAAAGCAGCAGTGTCAGATTGCTGATTCATGCAGCTAGGTTAGGCAGAAATGTCTCCATGAAGGCACCCTTCCAAAGGAATCGATACTCTGTCAGCTGAGGCAGGCAGGACGCTTACTTTGACCTACTTATAAATCTTTGCGCATTCACCTCTTTCCCAAGATATTATATCCACCATCATAAATCACATTACCATTTAGCTATAGGCTGACATTCCCGTTTCTTTCCAATGTTGTTCTGAGCCTCTGTGATGATCTCCATTTCCTCTTTTAGGTTTCTAACTAAATCCCTATACGATTATATTTGCCTTGTGTTCAGCAACATATCTGAAGTGCTGAGAAGTAGTAAAATTGCAGCCTGCTGCAACAGAGACTCCAAAAGGACACAATTTTGTATGTTGCTGGTTTCTTTAAATCAGTGCAGAAAAGTTCCAACTATTGGAAAAATATCTGACATAGCTATCTCATATTTTTTTAAAAGAAGTTAAAATCTTCCCTTTCTTACATATTTCTTTAATTATTTTGAGTCTTTTCATACAACAAGGTCCTTTGGATGTTTTTACTTTCTCCTACAACAAAGTACCTATTATTGTTTCTTTGTATTTCTCCCCAAAATGATACATACCCAGCTATGGACTCAGGAGTGCTGGGCTTTGCTTACACTTATCTTCATGTTACCCTCAGAACGGTTATCAGGGTACTTTGCAAATCTTGCTGACCACACATGAAAAACATATTGGAGAGGCTATGTGTTTTAGTCACAAAATACCCCATATGGTCCCTATGTTTTAAAGTGACAATAAAAAAATCAGTTCTTTCCAAATCCATCAATATATGATGAGCTTACCTGTCGCACTATTCATAGAGGTTAAGTAGTTTTATGTTGAAACCATGCATGGTAATACAGAAAGTGGAGTGAAGATGACTGGTCTACCAAAACGAAAATACAGATTAATTTGACACTGTTTTTTTCCAACCCGTAGTACGGATAATTATTTTTTGTGAATTTATGTATGTGAAGTAAAGGAAGCAAAAACTGGAAAAAAAATTATCGATAGACATCAGAAGCTTTCTTCAAGCTAGATTTTGTCTTATGAAAGAAACTTCTGCTGCCTGTCGTGTGTTTCTCTGAATTTACTCTTATATGGCTGTTTTCCCTCTCACTGACAGCAAGAGAGTGTGAGCTTTGAACAGTGACTGTGAATTGCTCTGAACATTCTCCAATTTTTATCATTATTTCTGTTCCTTAAAATTTATTAACAGCAATCTTTAGAGGACACATTGCAATTTCAGCAATCCAAATTCAATATTTGATAAAAAGCAACAGCAGCCCTGGGGGCAATATGATCCCCAAGCTAAAGATTTTCTGATTGCTTGTCTCAAGACAATCAGGAACAAGGGGGAACAAGACCCAGGGGCTGGAGGAATTTCCTCCAAACAGATGACTGAGCTACTTTGCCTGGAAATAGTATCACTGCCTGTAATGGAATGATATATTTTAGGTGTTCTTGGAATTTTTCATTCTTTCCCCTCCCTCCCCCATGACAGATAAACCCTCTACGTTGAATCACGTTGCATGTAACACAATGAGTTATTGAAGACAAGAAGCTGCAATTGTTTTTCTTACACTGCGTTCATATGCATTTTGTTGGAAGAGTTAGAAAAAGGAGTTTTTGATAACTGAATTGCTGTGCTTCCTTACTGAAGTCACTTCCTGATAAGCAGCCAAACTAATTTTCTAAAATAAATGAGAGAGAGAGCTTGAATAACCCAGTCATCCTGTCTGGTCACAATCTGTGCAGTATTATTCTGGCTAAGAAAACCTATGTCATTACTTTACTCTTAAACAATATGTACAAGCCAACTAAAAACATTATGAATTTCTGGTAGGATACAGATTTCTGTATTCAAAGAGGTAGAACCATTTACAGCAAACCACTGTCAAAGATATTAACAGCACCTTCATCCTTAACCTTTGCTTTTATTTTCCTCCCTAAAGTGAAATCTTGCTCAGGTTTGACATGTAATAAATTATGTTTTCATAAAATATGTTTAAAATACATGTACATATAATTACCAACCCCCAAATCCCACAACTTCCATCTGAAACCCACAATGAAATAAGCGTAAGACTATTCCTACAGAATTTAAAAAGTGGGTTAAATGATGATATGTGTAGAATATAAGGCTAATTAGTGCTGAATATGTTTGTAGGACTTTTTAATATACCTGAAATTAAAGAGAATATACAAACTCCAAACAGTGCAAAAATCTTTTCAGCCTGTTCAAGCCATTCCTGATGTTTTATTGGAAGTAGTTCCCACCCTCGATACTTTCATGACATTTTACAAGAACTTTCATGTTCTGCCCTCATGTCAATGAAGCTTTGTAGTCATGCTTTGGCTTCTACAAGAAACCAAGCTAGAGGAAGTAGCTCTCTTTTTTTCACTTTTATAGTAACTACATTTTCAATGTTATGATGACCTTAATTCAGAACATTTGGTTGCATTTTAAAAATGCTCATTGAAGTCAGATCAATTACAACCTTGAAAACCTTCTCAAAGGTTCTGCTGACCAGAAAGCATTCTGTTTCTGCATATTAGAGTGCCTAGCTACCCAAATAGATGGATGATTGATCTAATGCTTAAAAGCTATCAATCCTTTATGGGAACGCTCTAAAAGTTGTTTAAAAACTTCTGTGTTACTGGAGATGATAGACTCGCAAGTGGAAGTGGTAAGATTTACAGATCTTCTTTATCAAATCTACCACCCTCTTGACCATCTCAGTCCTCTGTGGGAAGAAGTAGTTCCTACAGAAGAAAGGCATAACGGCCTTTCTCTGCATACCTCAGTCACTTTATTATAAAGTCTGGTCACTTGTTCAACAAAGCTAAGTTTAAAGTAGTTTAAGCTGTGTGACCAGGCTCAGCCTTTGTGCCATAGTGCTTAAAGAGAGTATCCACAGGAGCAGAATGCTCCACGGAGGGGCTGCAAGAACAGCAATAGGTTTCCAAGCAGGTGTGTAGGTGAAATAGCACATGATGATATTATCAGTCAGCATATTTCACTGTTGCATCCTGAAATGTTGGAAATCCTCACTGTGTAAATGCAGAGCTTTATCAGTGAAAATACAAACATTACAGCAGCCTGTCCACAGCATCAAGCACAGTGATCAGACTGCAGTGAAGACAACTAGAGGTCATTGGTCACCCACGCCCTCAAGTGATTATGGCACATGCAAAAGGTAAAGTAACAGCTTTTATAAAAACTATTCCCTAGTAAACAAGTGTTTCACTGAACTAATAAAGTGATAATCCATGAAGGAGTTGGTTCACTAGCATCAAAATTTTAGGCAGAAGACTACATTTAAATCTAAAATATTCATGCTATTTTGTATAGGGGACCCGATACCAAACTGTGCACGGAAACAAGCACATATACTGAGTTTAGTACTGGAAACTGAGCTGTGAAAGAAGTGGCAGTATCCAGATTCAAATTTGTTAAGCCTTATCCTAAAATAGCACTTCTTTTGATGATTACTTTAAACCATCAAAAGGCTGTGTTTCCAGCTTCCTCATGAACCAGACAAGTTCTCTACTGGATGCAGACGGCATTGGATATAGAAGCACCTCCACTGTTGGCACTAATTTCAGGTTATTCCCACCTGGTGATAGCCTGTGGACAATTTGTAATGGTCGGAGCAATAGTGTCAGTGGAGTTTGAGAGGCATAGGATGAGCATGTTAGGGTGCTGGAAAATAATAAAACGTATTTCAGAAAGCATAAGATAATGAACAAAACCACAGATAGATTTCATGTATGAATCTCTGTGGAAAATATTTCCTACCTAACCAGATTCAAAAGCAGTAACGATTTCGCTGTGTATGAAACAGTGTGGCATTGACAGTTATGAACCAGGATGGAAAAAGACTAACAGTGAATACCAACAACTGGCATTAATGGCATCCAAGATATATAGGGAATTCTAGAACATCAACAAAGAAAATATTCTGCAACTAAATTCACTCTTTAAAGTAGAGGAGGACTTAACATTACTGCACAGCAAACTGATTGTTCTTAAATATATTACTTTCTCATCTAAATTTTAGACCATACTAAGACAACTTCACAAACCCTATGAATTTAATTGGTTTAGACTTCAAAGCAGATTTAAAGAGATAAAAAGTGCAGACTCTTTATTTCAAATTTGAACTGATTTTTCAGTTCAGCTGAAAGTACAGGGTGTAAATTTCTGTTTATAGAAAGTAATTTGATCTATGACATCATTAATAGCCCAGCATACCACTCTGTCACTCTGTTTGCTGTGGCTAAGGAAAAGGAACCGACCCACCAGCTATACAAACACCCAATGGCAATTTTCAAAATGACACCTACCTGCTGTATCTGAATTACGCTGAGGCTATTCCTAGAGATTTATTATACAGAGGTGCCTGAATGAAACAATAATTGGAAGGTAATACTGTGCAATAAGTAATAATTACTGAGCATTTCTTCTATTTTCTCCTCCCTCCTTTCCTTTACCCTCTTGCTTCCTAGGGCAAAAGTTCACAAACACAGCACTGCCCCATCTGTTTGCAAGATGACTGTTACCACTTAGGCTCTCAGCAACTTCAGTTTACAAATATTTGGCTGCAGTAAGAGATGATGTGCTTTTTATTGTTAGGGTTTTTTTTTCACCCAGAATGAACTCTCACACAAAACTGTTATTAACTCCACCTTAATAGTGATAATCAGTGCTTAAATGAGTAGACTATTATTTATCATCACCATTTATTTGTATTCTGTAATAATCAAAACACCATAAAGGATCGGGACTACATGCTATACGAATCTGGAGAGACACCACCTTTACACTGGAGAGTTTACAGTTTTATTAGAAAAAAAACAAGCAAGCAAACAAACAAACAAAAAAGCGCCAAACAAACAAACAAACCCACCCCCCAAAAAATATCAAAAGACCACCCACCCCCACAACCAAAACCAAACTGAAAAAAAATCAGGAAAGTTAGAAAATTCAAGTTAGTAGCAATTAGTTGATAACTTGCCTTAGGGGAAAAACCTCTAGGTTTGTTAGACAAATATATTGAAAGAGAACAGAATGAAAGTGAGAAGAAGAATACTGTCTGACTGATGTAAAAGATATTTCTGGCAATATTCTGCATAAATTGAACTAGGGTGGCTAGGACAGCCAGTGCCTCGCAAAGCCTATGAAGCCAACAGAGCAGCACAAAGTAACAGCACTGTATGACGGAGGGTTACTTCTAGAGAGGCACAAAAGCCACATCTCAGCTAGAATGGTAAACACTCGACTGAATTTCATGATAGAACATGTTAACACGAGGACATTTGAGAACATATATTGTTAATTTCTTCCATATTTAGTGGAAACATCATTTGGTGCACAAATTATCACAATGTTTATAAACACCAGGATATGAATCACACCAAAATAGCTTCTTTGGTATACAACGTTAGTGCAAAAATAGGTTGCTTTGAAATAGTCAAGAAAGTGCCTTGGATAAAATTTACTGATCAGCTGATCTTACCAACTGACATGTTGCGAAAGGCCAGAGTTTGTGCCTTTGCATCAACCCTGTTATATTTGCATGTTGATCCCAAAGGATTTGATTCTAAACATATGTAGTGCTCAATATGTCATAAGAGATCCAAAATAAGCGCGGAATATTTCTGTCAAAGAATGACAAAGAACGTACACATAATTCTGAGCATTAGTTTCAAAGCTGTGTCCCTTGTAACCTTGCTGTGGATTGAACTACTGAACATTCACAGGCTCTTAGTGACTTTTTGGGAAACTCACCAAGTTATCCAATGTAAAATTAGAGCTTTATGTGCCATGTAAAACTCTCAGCCCATTTTTTGACAAAAGGCAGTAGAGTTTGCTAAATGGACTTTTTAGCAACTGAATTCCAGATTTTTAAAGGCTGAGTACTTTTGGTGAATTTTTTCCAAGACATATGTATGATTGAACAAAAGTTAATGTGAATTTTTCATTTGCTATCCTACCTAAAAAGGAAAATATCATTTTATGTGATACCATTTATGTTTTTGAAAATTTAACCTGAAACATCTTGATATGGTTATGTTATTCTGCTCTATCAGCCAATACTTGTACTTCAGAAAGCACCAAACCCAAGCTTTTCTTCCATTTATTCAGGGCATCTGAGATTGGTCTTCCATCATCTGACAATTCCCAAGTCATTTTTCAGAATTCATTTAGAAATACACTTGATGTCAAATACTAAGCAAACTGGAACCCAGCTGAAGAGAAAAACAGAAGCCAGGAAGGCTGTGAAAAAAAATGTGATTTCTAAACTACCATTTCACCATTTGCTTTAAAAGCATAATTGTTTTATTAATAGTATGTACTTCTCAAACTTTGCATTTTAACTTTGGGAATCATTTCTCTTTGTCAAAAGCATTTTTATTTTGTTCAGACTTTGCCTGTGTGCTGAAGACAAAATTTGTAACACCTCAAGATTTTTTTCCAGGAAGCAGATGACGTTTATGTTTCTGGAAATTCAAAACTGTCTGACGTACTACTCTCAGAAAAAAGAGATTCTTTCACTGATTCTCATGAGTATTCTCCTGCTTTTATTAAGCAATAAATTCCCTAGATGAAATAAATTTTTTACTGATAACAGTGAAATGAGAAATTATAAGCTTCATTAATAAGTGATCTGATGAATAAAAAATAAGTCCAAGAAGAAGAACAGAGATACAAAAAAGAATTACAGGACCTCATGCACTATTACCAAGACATATCATGTATTAATATATGTGTTAATTTGCTGTTTAATTAGTTACCATAGATGTAGGGAGAATAGGACACAGATGAGTAATCTGGCTGTCAGGGTGGCTGGTGAAAATGCCTTCAAATGCTGGAAGGAAGAAAAGATGAGGTTTATTTGGAACATAATGCTGGATGGTAAACAGATTGCAGTTAAAGCTGATCTCATGCTCTGATAGTGGGGAAAAAAGCTGTGCTCTGACATACACAATAAAAATGTACAATGGGTTATTTCTTGTATTTCTCTGTTTATGTT
Source organism: Larus michahellis (assembly GCF_964199755.1). NCBI lineage: Eukaryota > Metazoa > Chordata > Aves > Charadriiformes > Laridae > Larus > Larus michahellis. The sequence goes on along the minus strand of NC_133902.1, from coordinate 22,748,394 downwards.
ACCCATTGTCAGACACATTAATACACCAGAAAGAGAAAACTGCTAACTACATTATCTCAAAAAATCAGAGAATTGATCATTGATTATGGTTGTAAATGATAAGCACAACAATTTCCTTTGAATCATTCATCAAAAAGATTGGGAATTCTATGAGGAAGCAAACTTATACCAGTCCAACTTCTGTATTTTTTCACCTTTTATTAAATGTCATTTACATTCCTTTTTATTTTTCCATATTATGAGATCATTTCCAAAGCTTAAAATAACTTGGCAGTTCTACAAACATTTTTCTGTTTTCTTAACATTTCCTTGTTTACTTATTACATGCATTAGGTTTTTGAACAGTGGTTTCCCGGCAAATTAGTAAAAGCTTGCATGTTCTTTAAAGGGAAGAGAAGAGCTCCCTAGTCACACACCGTGCAAGCCAAGGGCTCAATTTTTTGAGCTTTTGAGTTCCTACAAAGGAACTTTTTATTGAGTACATCCTTAAAATGAGTAATCCTTTTGACTCCATCAACAATACTATTTGCTAAAGTCGTTGCTTACTAGTGTGGAAAAGATTATAAAATTAGGTCCAAAATGCTGAAGATCAGAAAATGTGAACTACTACTAGGATAAAATAAGGCTCATCCATCCTATTACTTATATAGTTATTGAACTTGCATATTTATGAAATATTGCCAATACGCGCATGAAGATGTGCCATTGTTTTTTAAAAAATATAAATGTCCTTAGTTACTTCCATTCTTCTTTTTTTTTACTCTTTAATTTACAATTCATTTATGTTTTAAAATCTTTTCTCTACAATCCTGATGTTTACAGCAACTGTTACAGCAAGTTCATAATAGAACTTCTGTAAAGCAACTCAGATACATAAATGCTTCTCTCTAATGAAATCTCTGTCTATCTCTATCACAGATGACCCAGATTCTTTAACAACAAACCCCAACTTCTTTCTGCCATAATCTATAATACCTTCATTACATTTCAAGGTCTTTCCCACTTGTAAGAAATCCACAGAGCTCTCAGAATATTATCCCTTGAGTAGTTGTAAATTTTGCCTGTTGAGCCTGTTTCACTTTGCAAAAATCATGAAAAGAGTTTCCATAAATCATAGAATAAATCATAAATCATAATAAATAAATAAATATAATAAATAAATACAACAATATAATAGAAATATAATAAATAGAATAGAATAGAATAGAATAGAATAGAATAGAATAGAATAGAATAGAATAAATAAATCATACATCATAGAATGGGTTTAGGTTGGAAGGGACCTACCTAAATGTATGAATACTTCTATTTCATAATGGAAGAGAGAGTAGATCCTAGATCTAGATCCTAAATCCTAGATCTCCAATAAATGTGTTGTAAACTGCTCTATATATATTCAGTCAGTACACTTCACCTCTCTGCTCAGTGCAAGATGTTTCGGGAGTGACAAGAGTTTATGATGCCATCTCTTGGAACAGCCAAAACTCACTGGCTGGGCTTTGATTTATAAAACTAAAATCAGGAGTGCTTGGAAGCCAGGCTGTAATTTATGGAAACTACCAAAAGCTTTGCAGCTGGTTTGGGTCAGTGTAGCTCCACTGCAGTTATCTGATTTACATCAGATTAAGGACTTAATCATAAAAATTGTGGATAAAAACATAGAATCATAGAATGGTTCGGGTTAGAAGGGACATTAAAGAGCACCCAGTTCCAGCCCCCCTGCCATGGGAAGGGACACCTCCCGCTAGATCAGGTTGCTCAAAGCCCCATCCAGCCTGGACTGGAACACTTCCAGGGATGGGGCATCCACAACTTGCCTGGCCAACCTGTTCCAGTGGTTCCAGTGTCTCACCACCCTCACAGTAAAGAATTTCTTATTACTATCTAATTTAAATCTCCCCTCTTTCAGTTTAAAACCATTACCCCTTGTCCTATCATTACACTCCCTAATAAAGAGTCCCTCCCCATCTTTCCTGTAGGCCCCCTTTAGGTACTGGAAGGCCACTTTAGGGTCTCCCTTGAGTCTTCTTTTCTCCAGGCTGAACAACCCCAACTCTCTCAGCCTGTCCTCATAGCAGAGGTGCCCCAGCCCTCTGATCATCTTCGTGGCCCTCCACTGGACCCATTGCAACAGGTCCATGTCCTTCTTGTGCTGAGGACTCCAGAGCTGGACGCAGTACTCCAGGTGGGGTCTCACTAGAGCAGAGTAGAGGGGCAGAATCACCTCCCTCCACCTGCTGGTCATGCTTCTTTTGACGCAGCCCAGGATGAGGTTGGCTTTCTGGGCTGCAAGTGCACATTGCCTGCTCATGTTGAGATTCTCGTCCACCAGCACCCCCGAGTCCTTCTCCTGAGGTCTGCTCTCAAGCCATTCTCTGCCAGCCTGTATTTGTGCCTGGGGTTGCCATGACCCAGGTGCAGGACCTTGCACTTGGCCTGATTGAATTTCATGAGGTTCACACAGGTCCACCTCTCAAGCCTGTCCAGGTCCCTCTGGATGGCATCCCTTCCCTCCAGCATGTCGACCACACCACACAGCTTGGTGTCATCAGCAAACTTGCTGAGAATGCACTCAATCCCACTGTCCTTGTTGCTGCCAAAGATGTTGAACAGCACTGGTCCCAGTATTGGCCCCTGAGGAACGCCACTCATCACTGGTTTCCACTTGGACATGGAGACATTGACCGCAACCCTTTGAGTGCGGCCATCTAGCCAGTTCCTTATTCACTGAGTGGTCCATCCATCAAATCCATGTCTTTCCAATTTAGAGACCAGGATGTCATGCAGGACAGTGTCAAATGCTTTGCATAAGTCCAGGTAGATGACATTGGTTGCTCCCCCCTTATCTACCAATGCTGTGGCAACATCATAGAAGGCCACCAAATTTGTCAGGCACGATTTGCCTTTGGTGTAGCCATGTTGGCTATGATTTCCTTATTTTCCATGTGCCTTAGCAGAGATTCCAGGAGGATCTGCTCCATAGTCTTGCCAGGCACAGAGGTGAGACTGACTGGTCTGTAATTCCCCGGGTCTTCCTTTTTTCCCTTTTTGAAAATGGGGGCTATGTTCCCCCTTTTCCAGTCAGTGGGAACTTCACCAGACTGCCACGACTTTTCAAATATAATGGAATGCGGCTTAGTGACTTCATCTGCCAGTTCCCTCAGGACTCATGGATGGATTTCATCCGCTCCCATGGACTTGTGTATCTTCAGGTTCCTCAGATGGTCTCAAACCTGATCTTCTCCTATAGTGGGCGGTCCTTCATTCTCATAGACCCTGCCTTTGCTTTCTGCAACTTGGGTGGTGTGGTTAGAGCCCTTGCCGGTGAAGACTGAGGTGAAAAAGTCATTCAGCACCACAGCCTTCTCCATATCCTGGGTGACCAGGTCTCCTGTTTCCTTCCAGAGAGGGCCCATATCTTCCCTAGTCTTGCCTTTATCCCTGATGGACTTATAGAAGTTTTTCGTGTTATCCTTGGTGTCCCTAGCCAGATTTAATTCTATCTGGGCTTTAGCTTGCCTAATCTGGTTCCTGGCCACTCGGACAGTTTCTCTGTATTCTACCCAGTCAGCTCATCCTTGCTTCCACCCTCTGTAGGCCTCCTTTTTACTTTTGAGCTTGTCCAGGAGTTCCTTATTCATCCATGCAGGCCTCCTGGCTTTTGTGTCTGACGACTTCTTTCTTGGGATGCACCGCTCCTGAGCTTGTAGGAGGTGATCCTTGAACACTAACCAGCTTTCTTGGGCCCCTCTTTCCCCCGGTACTTATTCCCATGTTATCCTGCCAAGCAGGTCTCTCATGAGGCCAAAGCCTCCTCTCTTGAAGTCCAGGATAGTGAGCTTGCTGCATGCCCTCCTTGCTGCCCAAAGGATCTTGAATTCTACCATTTCATGATCACTGCAGCCAAAGCTACCGTTGAGCTTGACATTGACCAGCCCCTCCTTGTTGGTAAGGACAAGGTCCAGCATAGTTCCTCTGCTTGTTGGCTGCTCTACCATTTGAAGAAAGTTGTCATCAACACATACCAAGAACTTCCTGGATTTCTTGTGCCCCGCTGTGTTGTCCTTCCAACAGATATTGGGGTGGTTGAAGTCCCCCAGGAGGGACCAGGGTCTGTGAACGCGATGCTGCTCCTATCTGTCTATGGAGGGCCTCATCCTCTCTGTCATCATGGTCAATTCAATCTTTGTCAATATAAGATAGCACTTACCTGGCTGTTTTGATGTCTTCAGTTCTTTAACTTTTATAGCAGTAGCTCAATGTCCCATTGCATGCATACCAGGAAACTTTGATATGGGTGGTTCTATCTACCCCTCCTATACTGAAAATTTATCTATGTTTCTATCTTGCAATGATATCACATATATACTATTTGTAACAAAATAATTTTATAGGACTTAACTAGAACCAAAAAAAGCTATAGCAGGCAGTCTATTTTTAATAAAATAAACAAATAAAGCAGCTAGACTGGAGCCATGGGTTGAGTGAAAAAGGAAAAAAATCAAAGGAGATATAAAAATTTGCACAGTAATTTTATCTATTCAAAAGACTAATATTCAAGGGATAACTGGAAAAAGAAAGGTCTACCTGTAAAGGTCTTCACTAATTTTTACCATTTTCATGTCATGTAAATAAACACTGGGGTTTAGTGAATAATCCTAAATAATGAAAATAATTGTTACTGAACAACAGAAAAAGCCTCTTAGAGAAAGAGCTGGTGGGACAGGGGATAAATTGGACTTACATAGCAACTTCATCAAAATTCAGCTACTGCAAATAGGTTTCTAATATGGTCTAATTCCTACATAGTCTGCATGCATGAGGGAGGGTTCCTAACTAGTTGCTCTCTACCTAATGGCATTAGGAAGATCACAGAGAGCAGTTTGCCAAATACGCTTTACATTTGTTCTTCAAAGAAATATCCCACATCCTCCCTCTGCAGTGTGTAAGGACAAAATGGCCAGCACATCACTGACTCAACTTTTAACAACTTGATTATCTTCTCCCTCCGGTTAGCTGGTTAAGAACCTTGTTCTGCTTCTGGTTTTTCATTGGTTCCACCACCAAGTATCCAACTAAACACTGAGTAAAACTTCTGCTGTTACACAATGACCCTTCCTCTCTCAATGCAACCAACATCAGGAGGGATGGCCAAAAGTCTGCTTTAAGTAAGTAGATTGTTTCATTGCAGTAACATTAAATAATACACCAAAATCTCACTCCTCCTTATTATCATCATGGTGTAAGTAAAACCTTTGCAGTCATATTTAAAATCCATTTATAATGTTCAACGTTCTACCCACCTGCATGTGCACAATGTTCACATACAATGTTCAGCCAGAGGTGCTTGGCTGAGAACAGTTGATGAACCAGATTCCTAAGAAAAAACCAGAACATTCAAATACAGATTTAGGTATAGATGGCAGTGATATGAGCTTCCTTACATATCCTAGTGTGTTGAAAAATAAGGTTCCTACCCATAATCTCAGTACTTTTAGACATTAAGCTAATGCCTGACTTGTTCAATGTTACTTGTTTTGATTTGGGATTTTTTTCTTAAAGACACAAAGAACTAAGTAATTAAGAATGCAGTTCCAATACAATTTTAAACATTGAATTGTCTGTGTTAGACAAATATGGTAATACAAAGCCTGTCTAGAAGCCAGGTTTGCTGAAATTGAGCTATTTTACACCAAATGAACTATAAACAATGCTTCGTATTACAACAACCTGTCATATTAAAAAAAAAAAGACTATAAATGTTTGCGGGTTGTTTTTTTTTTTAAAGCAAAGAAATTCCAGGTTTCTTCTGATTGTAAACATTCTTAAAGAGGTCACTACATCGCTGATTTTGAAATAGAGAGGTAGAAATCCATTATCAGATATTACTTGTTCACATCACTTATAATAAGGGCTCCGTCTGCTAAAATATTTCAAAATGAGGAATTCAATGCTTTCTCTATAAGACTGACATAAAATATCACAAAAACAGAACCAGATAAGTTCAGCTTCCATATTGGTAGAAATTCTAACTTTAGGTATACGATGCTTTGGAGCAAACTCCAGTAAGGGAGCAGACAGGTTTTGTGGTTTCATATTGAAGCCTGGGAACTTCTCTACATCTAAAAGTTTTTACATTGTAATGGTGAAAAAACCCTATTTCAACAGAAGTTGCTTTGCAATGCTGGGTTGTTCAGCCATAACATTTAAATGGGAATTAGAGGCAATTGAAAGTAAACTCAAGAACAAATCCCGGGAAAACTATCCAAATGAATGAGAAGAGAGGTAACCCTTCGCAAAAAGCTAAGTTTTGGATGGCATGTGTCCTGACAACAAATACGGTGTTGTGGTTTGGGCCAGAATGGCCACTGAGATAAATGACAGATGCTCTCCTCCACCTCTATGTCCAAGGAGAAGAGAGAGAGAGAGAGAGAGACTTATGAGTTTAGAAGAAACTAAACTACTTTAATGAAAATATCAATAAAATAATAAAAAGGAAATAATGAAATATATACAATACATACAAAACTGTATCGGGCTCCCAGGATGACAATCACATCACCAGCAGGTACTGGGAAAGTGCCAGACTAGACTCAGCAGCAGACGGGAACTGGATTTCAGATCTGGATTCAGGAATGCACAAGTTGGGATCAAAGGCAGATGAACAGACCAAGTCCTCCTCAGACACCAGCCATCGAAGAAAGAGATCTGACCCTTTGATAGCTCAGCTTGTATATTGAGCACGGGGCAGATGGGATGGAATATGCTGTTGGTCAGTTTTAGGTCACCTGTCCTGTCCGCTCTGCCCCACAGGTGCAATGCCTCTACACTTTTCTGCTTACGACCCTCCACCAGGGAAAATAAAGTTAGCTGACCTTCGTTGTTATAGCAATAAGTATAAGCAAGAGCCTCTCTGCATACCATTCCTTGGCATAAGTTACAATTAATCAGGTCTTATCACTCTGAGAATGAACAGGGTCTCCACAATACGCTGTTAATTTCACAGAGTTCGATTAGTTAGAAAAGGCTTAGCTGCAAGGTAAAACTACTGAACAGAAAATTGGTTCTGTTTTACCTCAAATTAGGACATACAGAAAATTCCTGAACTCAGCAGTAGCAGAAAGAAGGATTTTTCTCTTTTGACGTAATATTCTTAAAAGGATATATTAGCTTCATACATCTTATAGTCTGTCCAATGTTCTTCTCAGTGAATTACTATTATCCCACGGTTTTATTGCTGCAGCAATCCAGAACTTTGTTATGCTTAGTGCTGTGCAAGCACAAAACAGAAGGAGAGCTCCTGCTCCAAAAGGTTTAGTTACCATGCAGATGGAGTCTCTGCTGGAAGTCAGTTGGCCTTAGGAAAATAAATTCATAATCCTTCAAAACCAGGGTCATTTTCCTTCTTTAAAGAACAGTGAGGATTTTCCCTCCCACCCCAAAGACCCTCTGAGAATTAAAGCAATGACTCACTACTGGAGATGAGTGGTTATTGCTGTTAAATATATCTCCGAAAACACATATCTCTGTCCTATTTTAACAATTTATAGCCCTGCTACTTCATGTGGAATAACCCTGTAAACTGCTTCTAAATGAAGGACTTCTTCAATTATCTTATTGCTATCTGCATGTAAGTCGCATTTAAATTAATGAGAATGGCATTCATTAAAACAGCTTAAGGACATGTCTGGGAACATGTAGTGTGCAAACTCCAACTTTTATCACAGTTATTGTACTAGGTAAAGAAGGTCTCACTTAAACCCCCATCTCTACATATCTTACAGATGACCTTTCTATACATTTTCTATGGAATTAGGCGACAAATCTCTTCTGGGAGTTCTGGTGTGTTTTTTAATTTTAGGTAATTTTTTTGTTTCTGCCTTAGACATACCTTCCTTAAGGTCAATTGAAAAAGACTGCGTGCCAGGCAGGTTTTTCCAAGTTTTGTATCTCAGGCTAAAATTTACCCAACTCAGCCTCCAGCAGGGCTTGAATTCTAATTCTAATTAATCATTGGAGAATTCATTTTATAGAGATAAATTGCAAGAATATTTCATTAGGACATATATTGCTATATCACCATAGCTGGTTTTAAAGGATGAGATACTAACCCCAAAAAAATTGACTTTTGCATTTCTATTCTAAACCATATTAGAGGTGACATCTACTTTCACCCCTTCAAATTTAGACTGTATGTTTCAGGGGTAAATGTTAACAAGGGTTTCACAGGAAAGAACATCCTGTGCAGCATTTTCTGATACTTATTCCCCGAAAAATAAATACCAGTGTCTTCTGACATGATACAGTCACTGTGATTAGGAAGAAGCGTCTTTCAGCAGTGACACGTTGAGGCAATAAATAATTTATCATTAATGAGTTACAACATTCATTCTTAAAAAAAAAGACCCCCATTACAGTAAAACACAATTCATTAATCAAAATATACAGTGTATATTTCATCAAATCCAGGCTGCTAAACAGGTAGCCCTTGCTTATTGCCCACGGAGTAGAGAAGGGCAATCTGTTTTAATGCCCTGCCTGGGGAGTCAGGCAGTCTGGATTCTGTTTCTAGCTCAGACCTAAACCATTAGGCAAGTCATTTCATTGCTCTGCTCTTCATCCCACATTCTTAAATGAGATAATAACATTTCTCTTATTATTTGGTCCCTTTAAAATATATATCCTTCATGGCAGAAGCACTTTCTTACTATGTAAGTCTAGCTCCTCTGTGGCTTAGATTTTGTTTGGGTTTTCTAAATCATTGCTTGTTTGACTAATAACAATGGAAATATTCATCACTGTATCCATTTTTAAGGCTAAAATCTACAGCATATAAAGTTCCTAAATCCTTATTGAACCACCTAGATAAGGAAGAAGTAGAGACCCATATAAGAGGTAAGCAAAGAAGAAGACAATTCAAAATTAGAGGAAAATTACCCTCTCATCATCAAAATAAATCACTGCCAGTTGCAACTTGACAGTTAGAAGCATCAAAGAGGAGGGGAGTAAATCAGTCTAAATTATATTCTGGTTCTTCAGAACAATAAGGAAACAGAGATTTACTTTTAAATCGCTATTATTAAATTTTAAAACGTTTAAACAAACTTAATTTTTTTCTTTTTCCAAGTTCTGCACCTGCTTACCCTTTGTTTCTTAGTTTGTTTTAGTTCTTTAGTTGTTTTTTCCTATTCTGCAGTGAGTTTTGCTTTTCTGAACAATAGTTCTCATTCAGGCACTCCCTTTTATCCCTTCATGTTTACACATATTGCAAACAAACATTGAATCAAATTGAATCAAGAACGCATCTCAGAATTGTCTTCATTGTTTGCTTTTCTTCAGAGCATGTCTACTTTTGCTTCATGTGAGCCCTAGAAAAGACCTTCCTGCCTACACTGAAAACCTGTAAAGGATTATGGACACCTCAGACTTACTATTGATACATGGGAATCCTGCTTGCTGTTAACATATTTACATTACGGATCCAGTCAGTAGCCTTAAGAAACGTTAGAATGAGTACATTAAAAATATGTCTTCTGGGGCAAGCACTCCCAAAGCATTAAAATTAATGGACTTTCCAATTAACATCTTTCATTAAATACTTGCTCAGGAAATTAATAGAGGTGTAAACACCACTTTTTCTTACAATTGACATACTATTTGCAACAAAAGCCAAAGCAGTGGAGTGTTACCTAATATTTTCTCTGGCCCAGATATTCCCATTAAGGACTAGCCTTGCAGAGGTTCAGCACAAAGCTACTTCTGCCTTGGAAGTACTTTGGCTTTCAGGCAGGAGGCTCATTTTGGTCCCTCTGTATTAATAGAATGTTGACTCAATTTTCTTAGACTGCAAAAGCATGAAGGCAAGAGTTTTTCTTTTATGCTGACTCAGAGACAAAGAAAATAGGGTCAATCCTCATTCACAACAGGGATTCTCAGGTTGCAGTTAGACTAATCTTTGCATCACTTCCCTAGTCCTACTCACCACACCGTTCCAGATACAGGCCAGGGTGCTCTAGGCCTTCCTGGGCACACTGTTGGCTCTTATTCAGCCAGCAGTTGATCAACACCCCCAGGTCTTTTTATGCCAGGCAGCTCTAGAGCCACTCCTCCCTAATCAAGTGCACCCTCAGTCAGTTTGCAGATAGCACCAAGTTGGGTGAGAGTGTTGACCTGCCTGAGGGTAGGAAGGCTCTACAGAGGGATCTGGACAGGCTGGATCCATGGGCCAAGGCCAATTGTATGAGGTTCAACAAGGCCAAGTGCCGGGTCCTGCACTTGAGTCACAACAACCCCATGCAATGCTACACGCTTGGGGAAGAGTGGCTGGAAAACTGCCTGGCAGAAAAGGACCCGGGACTATTGGTTGACAATCAGTTGAATATGAACCAGCAGTGTGCCCAGGTGGCCAAGGCGGCCAATAGCATCCTGGCTTGTACCCTAAATAGTGTGGCCAGCAGGACTAGGGAAGTGATTGTGCCCTTGTACTCAGCACCGGTGAGGCTGCACCTTGAGTACTGTGTCCAGTTTTGGACCCCTCACTACAAGACAGACATTGAGGTGCTGGACCGTGTCCAATGAGGGGCAACAAAGCTGGTGAGGGGTTTCAAGCATAAGTCTTATGAGGAGCGGCTGAGGGAATTGGGGTTGTTTAGCCTGGAAAAAAAAGGAAGCTGAGAGGAGACCTTATTGCTCTCTACAACTAACTTAGAGGAGGTTGTAAAGAAGTGGGTGTTGGACTCTTCTCCCAAGTAACAAGCCATAGGACAAGAAGAAATGGCCTCAAGTTGTGCCAGGGGAGGTTTAGGTTTGGATATTAGAAAAGATTTCTTCACCAAAAGGGTTATTAAGCATTGGAACAGCCTTAAAGGCTGCCCAGAGAAGTGGTGGACTCGCCATCTCAGGAGGTATTTAAAAGACATGTAGATGTGATGCTTAGGGACATGATTTAGTGGTGGACTTTGTCAGTGCTAGGCTAAAGGTTGGACTTCATGATCTTAAAGGTCTTTTTCAACCTAAACGACTCTATGATTTTATGTTTTAATGGAACATTACAGTATCTTAATGTGAGACACATTATGTTATTTTTAAGGCTGTAGGACACGGTAAACACTTAATTCACTGACAATAAAACAACATAATACAAAATTCTGAATGAAACAGATTTCCTTTTGTTTTAGTCACAGTCAACCTAAACCTGCATCCTATGAAAGCTGTATTTATTTTAAGTTCATTAATATCAAGAAATTTTACTCAAATACTAGTATTTTCAAAATAGGAAAAACACTGTCAAATATTGCTATACTTTCACATAGTTTCCTGCCATAAATATGTTTGTTTAGCCACATTTTTTCATGATTATTAATATCCACAATGCCTTCAACATTGAAATGACACAAAGACTCAAATGAAGTCCTGATAAACCTATGGAAACTTTATATTGCTAATAAGTAACTTATAACAATAGAAAAAAGAGGTTTTCTAAAACAAGAGTTCAAAGTAATTCTCTGTAGATCAATGGAGTTTTGTGGGAGAAATATTTCTTCCCCTTTTTTTAGCACAAGCTGTCTACCTACTTTGGACAATCTCAAAAATTATTCTTTGACAATAATTTATGGTAAAGTAGTAGCAGCATGGAAAACTATGCTTCTTTTTATGTATGAATTAAAAAAAAAGATAATAAGCATTTTAAGCAGGGGCAAATCATGTATGGAGGATGTGGAAAAAGAGAGAGCATGGAGCAGGTACAGAAGAACGTTGCTTGAGGAATTACTTGAAAAATAAGTTTTTAACTAAAGAAACTCAGTATATTTCAAACTCATGCATGTCCTGAATCAAATGTACCTGAGCTTAACAAGAAGCCAGATTTAAGTCCAGATTTAATAACAAATGCTAGAAACAGAGGAATAAAAAATCCCGGGAAGCGGCTATGAAAAATCCTAATGGTGGTGCAATCCAGTAAACACAGGGAATTGTTAATACCACTGAAAGAGTACTGAAAGAGAAATACAACTGAAACTTCAGGAAAGGAATTGGCACATGAGGAAAATAAATCAAAGGCTAAACAAAACCTCTACATAAAAAAAAAAATTTAATCTAGAAGCTGTCAAGGAACTTGGAGAGTGTAATGTACTGAATGAGGCAATGCCACAAGGAAACAAATGTGTAAAGAGATAAGAAAAGTGATGAGAATGCAGTAGGAAAAGCGTCAAAGAATGACATAACTGATGAGGTAAAACAAGAACACATGGGCAATAGGATAAGACATATGTCACTTGTGAGATCATCAGTGAAGGCTACAGATCCTTTATATATCGACGTGGAACCTGTCAAAACAAAAGCCCAAAACCTTATAATCAAAAGCAAAGAACATTTCCATTGCTTTGCAACTCAATGTTAGATAGTCACATGCATTTTATCTATTTGACAAAATATCTGAAAAGTGGTGTTCCTCAGTTCCGTGACAATCGTAGGATCTTTATGGAAGTCTCCACATTCTGAATAAACAGATAAGTTAATTAGAATCAGAAATAACAAGGGGGAGGAAACGTTTAGGATCTGATTTGGGATAAAGAGGTGATATGAAAGTATTATAAAGCTGGGAACAAATCAAATAATGATGCAGAATATTATAGTTTCTTTGCCATTTAAAGATTAATATTTATCAGCATATGAAAGGATTGTGATGAGAGGAGACAGAGGAATCTGTTCAAGGAATTATTTAAAAGTGAAGTACTCCATTGTCCTGAATTGTACCTATCCCTGGAATTAAGTATCCCTCATATGACGTCTTTGCCTTTTTAGGACTGTATGATTACTTGGATGGAAAGCAAAAATTAATAAATAACTAAAGTGTTCTAGAGTCATACAAAGGATTAAGGCTGAGATCACAAAGGCTTAATGAACCCTGTAGAAGAACTGCGTGAAACGAAATGATTCAAATTTCTGACTGACATAACAAACACTCACTTTTGCTGCTGAAACTAGAGTGATTTGTGCATTGACACATGACAAATGTCTGTATCTGTCCAGCTCCAGAACATCCACAGTTCAGAGTAGCTTCCTGTTCGCTTCCAATGCAGTGCTCACCTAAACCCAATAAGGAATCAGAAATTAAATGCTTGTCCTCTACGTTTTGACATTTGATTCAGTCATTGGATTCAGAACATTGTCTAACATACACTAACAAGATACAAATCCTGCAAAATATGATTATTGCAACTTCTGTTTTCAATGAAGGAAATATGGAGGCGATCAAATATAGAGTTTGTGTAATAATCAACTCTCTCCTCCAACCACAGGAGCTCAAATATGCATCTCTTCCTTTCAGCTTTTAAAGCAGCTAGCACGTCTCTACCTCTCTTTCTGAGTACAAAAAATAGCAAGCAGGTCAAGGGTGGTCATCCTCCCCCTCTGCTCTGCCCTGGTGAGGCCGCACCTGGAGTACTGTGTCCAGTTCTGGGCTCCCCGGTTCAAGAAGGACAGGGAACTGCTGGAGAGGGTGCAGCAAAGGGCCACAAAGATGCTGAGGGGACTGGAACACCTCTCTTATGAGGAAAGGCTGAGGAATTTGGGTCTCTTCAGTCTGGAAAAAAGACGGCTGAGGGGGGATCTTATCAACACTTATAAATGCTTAAAGGGTGGGTGTCAGGAGGATGGGGCCAGGCTCTTTTCAGTGGTGCCCGGGGACAGGACAAGAGGTAATGGGCACAAACTTGAGCGTAGGAAGTTCCACCTAAACGTGAGGAGGAACTTCTTTACTTTGAGGGTGGCAGAGCACTGGCACAGGCTGCCCAGAGAGGTGGTGGAGTCTCCAACTCTGGAGACATTCAAAACCCTCCCGGACGCGTTCCTGTGCAACCTGCTCGAGGTGACCCTGCTCTGGCAGGGGGGTTGGACTAGATGATCTCCAGAGGTCCCTCCCATCGCCTATCATTCTGTGATTCTCTGTTTCACATGGTGGAATAAGATGATAGCCAATTGGTTGCTACAGCCTACTTAAATAAACCTTTCATTCTGACCCTTCTTCAAGATGTGTGTATTTTAAGGTAAATTATCCTTATGTCTAGAGTCTACTTTGAAGACTTAATTCTTAGACAAAACTAGCTCAGTCTAGCCCTTACACATGTAGCTAACATTAAAAGGGAAAAAACCTAAATATTTTATACCTTCTCAGAAATACCAATGTAAATTTTTGCTTTGAGCTGTACAGACTGATGTAGAGATGGGAATACTTGCATTTGGGGCTTTTATTTCCAGTAGGATTAACTTTGCTGTGCATATGCATATATATAATCCTGCAGGATATAGCTTCAGGTTAAGTTTGAAGCTTTCCTGCTGCATACAAGAAATATACTGATACAATTTTGGTAGCCGAAAGGCTACCGCTTGGCTTTGTTTAAAAGTTAGAATTAATACCAGACAATTGCCATTGTCTCTAAAGCAAGGAAAGTCCCTTCAGGCAAAAAAGAAAGTTATGAATAGTAGATAATAAAGACAGATGAATTGAAAATCAGTAAAAAATGCAAAATAATGAAAAAAATATTTAAAATGTGCAAGGCAGGTACAACAGTAAATCCTTTCATATCACAGAAAACATTTTTTTGGTAATTATTATTTTATACATTAAGTATAAAAATAATAGTCTGAATTGAATTCAGTAAAGTATTATACTATTTTTTTTTAGTGCATGGAACTGCCTTGAAATTGTCTTGACAACATGTGCCAGTGACACAGACATTCAAGTTGTGTGGTTTACTGGTGAAAACAACACAGCTTTTATCCCATGACTGCTAACCCTGCAAACACCACTAGATACAAATTTTGAGCTGTGTCCTGTCTCACTTGTTTTGGCAGGAGTAAAGGTGCTGAAGGTAAAAGTCTTTCTCCTAGTCTCTCCAGTGTGTTCTGATTATCCCGTGACTTGAAAACACAGTAGATTTCAATGAAAACAGCAAAACCACAAAAGCAACTGCCAGCTAAAATTTGGCATTAGAGTAAGATACACTGGATCAAAGATCACATTTGCTCCACCTTGTATTACCTTGGATATACAGGACAGACATCTCCGGATGAAACCAAGGAAAAGCCACGACACAGACGACACAGGCAAAGGTTTGATTTTTCATGCTTGTGCAACATCATTATTTTGCGTAGGTTACAGTAGAGAAGGCATAATGGGTAAATCTGAAGGTCTGAGATGTCAAGTTAAATAAGTCTTTTAAAAGTATAATTACTCTTATTCTGTGATCTTCAAGGGATGTGGGAGGAGGTCCTAGTGTTAGATTACCAGAGGATGTCATCTTAGATATTTCCACTGATTTACACCAGCAGACAATCTATCACATAGACTTTGAAGCACTGGTCTGACAAATAAGCCTTATAAAAATGTCTTTATGCAAGAAACATACTCTAAGTATGTGTCTTTGGAATAGAATATATCTTAACTAATGATTAAAAGAAAAACCAAGTATTTTACTACATATATCATAATTTATGCTAGAGAGTAAATAATTACACAGCATCTAAGGGAACGTGTGATACTGGTGAAGAGACCAACAAAGTTAAAACTGACAAACCTTAGTAAAGATTTTTAGTAAAGTTTAAAGAAAGTGGCTTGAAAGCTTCACATTCAGTGACTCATTTAAATGCCAGCATAATTTGCTTCAAGTTAAATGTACAAACAATCAATATGATCTGAAAGTTACTGGATAGAAGTAGATACAAAAAATGAAAGTAATATTCTCATATTCACTCCCACACACTTCAATACCTTTCTGAACTGAAATAACATTAAAAATATTTTATATTTGCAAATTGAATCAGATACAGATTTAATTGTATTACAATGGGCATAATAAATAAAATCCATATATTATCTAATTTTATAGTAAGCTTAAGTGTGCAATAATGAAATAAAATGCTAAGATGACCAAAGAAATCTGTAAGAAATCCAATTCCAAGATTCCCATCAGCAATTTTAGTACCATTTCCTGTTCCTTGTCTGAGCAAGAACTATTATTCCTGTAACAGTAGCTCTAAGCGTTGTACTGGGTAAGTTACAAAGTTACAAAGCATATATTTCTACATGCCATTTCTATCTTCAAAGCTTCACAGGGTTCAAAATGGGTTTTATTAAGTCATAACCAAGTGCATGATTATGCAGACTTGCCAGTGCTTCACTTCTTGCTGTCTGAAACTATAGTCTGGCAGAACAGCTGTGTGTCAGAGGCCTGTAAAACACACATCCTCTTAGCTATCTAGTCGCATAAAGACTTAACAAAAGGTTATACAACTTTTCTTTTTCAAAAACAGTAAGTACATCTTACTGCCTGGATAAATTTAGTCTTTTTTATTTCAGTACAAAGCCACAAAGCCAATGGAATTGTCATTAAGGACATGGGAAGAGTATCTGACCACTATATATTAAGGACAGTATCCTTTTTTTTCACTGCATAGATGCAATAAAACAAAATGGAACTAAATAATCAGGGGATAGAATAACTATTCTGACTAGATCCAAAGCATATTTCAATAAGGCAAGATTTTTAAAAAAGATGTACCACCTACAAGAAACTTGAAGGACATACTTTTCTGTAACGCATGCAATAATATCATTTGCATTTAGTTCATAGAAAGAATGAATTATTTTTGATCTCCAACGGTACTCAAATGAACTCTCTCTGCATTTTCTAGGAAAAATAACTGTGCCAGTAACGAGAGACCAAATTTCAAATACTTGGTCAGCTTTCCACTTTAAGAATGTTTTGCGATTAGTGTCAGATGTTTTAAGACTCCTTTTTGTCTATATGTCTGAACTTCTAAATGTGGCTGCCACAAATTAACAGGTTACCTAGTAATGATATTATATTAACCTCTTTGGTGAGTCTAAGATTTAGGACAGGGATAGTGTATTAGTAGCTCTGAGTTTTAGGCCATAAAATATTACTTTTTCAACAGAAAAGTAATCTATACGTCTAGTTAAAAAGAAATATGGCTGAATCTTGTGAATGGGAACTGGTTGCAAACAAAATCTGCAATTTCATCTTCATCAAAAAAATAAGTATACTACAATATTTACTAGGTGTGTCCCACAGGGAAAACAGAGCAATACAATACATTCCTTCCTCATCCTTAAGTTTACATCTGAAAACATAAAAATGTTCTTGCATTCATTGTCCCATTGTATCTCTAGTAGATCAGATAAAGCGGGTGTGTTCTTGCTCTCTTTGAAGTTGTATCGCTCACTTCAGTGATAGTGAGATTTGAGCTGTGTATTTAAACAGCATGTAAACAAAAAGATTGAAAGGCATTGTATGTAGTTTATGCAGTAATATCCACCCATCTTTTATAAGTACAAGATATCTTGTTCTGTTACGAAAGTACGTGAACTATTGGAATGATCACTGAAAAGCTCACAATCATAAGATCTTTACCATTAGACTACATTGTTTCTTATCAGTACTTTTTTCCTGTCCCATGGAAACACTGTTTAAATTTAAACAACTAGCCATTGAATAGCAGTAGTAGTTTTTGGGTTTTTTGAGATACGCTAGAATTCCGTTTCTTCCTAAACATGGTAAAATTTTTCTGAGACACAGCACCCTGGAAAGCAAATCTGAATTATTTTATTAAAGAAAAGGCAAGATTTCAGTGGCTCAATGAGTTATCTATCCCTAGTATCAACTGATTCTCAAGGTTTCTTCAAAAAATATAACACAATTATGGTCAAAAATAATGTGTGGGAACTCACTCATTTCATAAATATAAGGAAATGAACTATTTTGTTGTGTACTTCCTAGAGTTTCCCCTTTCTTTCTCCATTTCATTTGTGCCTCCACCTCTTGCACCACCGCCTAAAATAACTTTCCTATCTCTCCACATGCATTATGTTGAAAGTCCAATGATGGAAAAATTGTAGGGCTCAAGCACCAGGTGTTGATGCTATCAGGACATGAAAAAAAATAAATATTGCACATCCAGGTGAAGAACAGCGGGAGAACTGTTCCTTGATTAACACAAATTTGGACATTCTGTCAAATCTACTTCTGAACAGTGCAAAGAGCCTTGGTGTACAAGAAGTGATCTCGCAAAGTCCTCACCAAATTCTGATTTTTTTAATAAAAATTTAAGTGAAAGACCTAAGGATTTAGAATGTGCCTGTTGCCTAAATTACACTCCTGGATTTCTTGTATTTCAGACAAGCTTGTACATACTAATGGGAAGTTTAAAAAATAGAAATGATAAAATGATCAGTATAACTGCTGATATACTCTATCCTGTCATGAAATGCATGAGGGGATAATTATGTTTCTTCTCTTTAATAATGTTTATCATTCTAGCTTGAAATAGGTTTGGGCTCCCAAAGCATTTGAAATGCTGAATTTTGACTGTGTGCGTGTTAAGTACATTCCAAATATAACTCTATATTGCTGTTAAAGGAGGGAGGAGGGGAGAGGAAAGCTTACAACATAAACCAATAAAAACAATTAAAAAAAAATTAGTACATTATAACCTACTTTGAAAAGCTAAGCTATCCAACAAAACCATCCACAAAAATTGAAGAAAAATCTCCGCATAGTCTGAGATAATATGAAATGCACCTGTATCCATTTTTAAGGATGTGTTTATTGTCACTATAAGAATGGCTATGTTCATTATAAGCAGCCTAATGAAACTGTAAGGAAACTAAAACTAGCTCTCTGGATTTGGTCCTCATCTGACTTGGACTTGTATAAACAGAAACAACTGTAATACATCTCTACTATCTTAGGATTGTAAAGTCTTTAAATCACACGTTCCTCTTGCCTTAGGCTAAGGATTCTAATTTAACAAAAAATAAGATTTCTCTTATTTTACATGGAGGTCTCGGGAGAGGGAGCATTGGGAAAAAAATATAATCTCTCTTTCCTCCCGTTTCCTTTGAAATATTGGAAAATAATGGTATAATTTGAGTGAAATTGGCATGCCTTGCTATCAAGGACTATCTATACTTTCATCTTTATTAGTAAAGCAATTTACAGTAATAAATGAGAAAGTGTAGACCGTAACCTAAAAAAAATGGAAGAAAACTTGTAGACACGCTTTAGGAATCCTGTCATCTCGCAACAGTTTGTGTAACCTATTTTTATCCTGTGTGAATAAGTACCCTTCCTTTAAAGTATTAACAAACAAAACCATTCTCAAATATGAATTTTTAAAGAACATGGGTTAGAAGGCAGTTGTCAGGAGACATTTTCGTTGTTCAATTGTGCATTTCAGAAAATGCTACACCATTGTAAACATATATCCTGGTTACACCCATTGCAGTTCTAAATTTAAAAGCATCTTTAAGTTCTGGTCTTGTGTCTCTGAGCTTTGCTTGTGAATAGGATATCTGTGATGGCCTATATGTGTCACTGTATAACTACAGTGAATATACAGAATTTGGTCTCTGTGCTAGCTTTGTACAATCCACTCTGTACATTATTTTGGTTTCTTTTCACCCTTCACAGTTTTACATGGAATAGGAACATAACGACCCACTCCACCCGAGCCAAGTATTTCCTGGTAATTAATTAATGGCAGTTAAGGGATTTTAGATTTGCTGTTGGCACTCAACTCAATGAATTGTCAACCATCAGGAAATACCCTCCCTACTTGTCATATCTGCCAAATTACTAATTAAGCATCTAATACTGAAAAGCAAGCAACATTTTAATGTTATTAGTTTCATCCATTTCAATGAAATTAATCAATTAAATCTTGTACTGCCTAAAATCTGAAATCTGAAAAATAGGCAATTTGCATTGTATACCAGTGACCATTTTTATTGATGGAAATTGACTATAAAATAATAAAACAAAATAAAGAAAAAAATATAAGTGAAGTAACAAAAGAGATAGGCAACTCTGCCTATAAACCCTATCCTCCTTAAATCAATATAACTATTGGGTATGGGTATGTATAATATACCCATAAGTGTTGCTTATATCCAGATTCTCATGGTAATTTTATAACTGAGCACAAATGTTGGAAAGCAAAAAATTTAACTGAAAATAATAATGTATTTGATCTTTATTTGCTAAATGGGAAGAAAGATGTAGATAAAAGCGGTGAAAAGGAAGAAAGGAGGTGAGGAGAGGAGAGGAGAGGAGAGGAGAGGAGAGGAGAGGAGAGGAGAGGAGAGGAGAGGAGAGGAGAGGAGAGGAGAGGAGAGGAGAGGAGAGGAGAGGAGAGGAGAGGAGAGGAGAGGAGAGGAGAGGAGAGGAGAGGAGGGGAGAGGAGAGGAGAGGAGGGGAGGAGTGGGGGCAAAGTGTTGAAATAGGTCTTACTTTGAAGGACTAAATTCAGAAAACCAGTTAATAATAATAATAAAAAAGCAAAGTGTTGCTGTTCACTTTCCACCTTATAATTCAGAGCTCAAATGGCATGGCCGGGATATTTGGGAATTAGGGTCAATGACTATCTGTGCATGAATCAGAAAAAATATTTCAATCAAATGGTCCTCTTGATTCCATGGTCTCCTATGGGACATTCTTATACTCTACAGTACCTATAAAAACGCAATCCCTCCTGCAGAAATTATTCTATTTTAGATAAAATAGAAAAGCATTAATTACACCAAAGAACGAAAGCGTGAGTTCTAACGAAGGCACTGAATCTTAGGTGCCCCAACCATCCCATCACCTGCTTATTTGCAATGTTGCAGACAAAAGGAAATGCCCCTGCCTGGTTGGTTTCGAGTAACCTCTTCATTTTTATTACAGCTGGCTGAAACTGGCATTAAGAAAAATATAAAAGTTGAACAAATCATTAAGATTTGACCAGAAACAAATTTGCCTCTTTTGTTGCATATTAAAGTAAATTGTTTTCATATCGACTGTTAAGGAAAGAAATCAGTCTGTGTATGAGCTGAATAAATAAATCATATTCATACAGCCCACTCACTTAAAGGAAATTACTCTCAGGTTCTGCTGTTGTAAATGTCCAGCCCACTTTTCTTAGACTGTGTATTTATGTCTTCTGCAGAGATCAACCATAGTTTTAATTCTTAAAATTCTCACACAGGAGATGTGCTCAGCCATGCTCAGGGATTGGGTAAGAAGATACTCAAAACGTTTTTTGACTTTCTTCTTGCCTTTCAGTCTGTTTCACAAATGTAGGACTCGGAAATATTTAGCATGAGAACCATTACTGCCCATTATTACCTTACATCATCAGAAGCAGTCAGAACAAGAACAATGGGAACTGTTTCCAGGAATGGTGAGGAAGGCTTTGTTTGGATTATCCCTTGGTACAGAGATTACCATTGGATAGCATCATAAGCAGTAAGTAATTACTCATTTTTTAGCCTCTTCTGTAATACCATTACAAGAAGTGAAGCTTTCATCTCCTTAAAACAGATACTGTCTCTTGCTCCGGCATAAACTTGACTTACACCAAATCATATGTTTTAAAAGAAGTTAAAGAAAGAGGTGTATTTTTCACATTCGTTTTGCAAAAATGAAAAAAGAATAAGATTTATCAAACATGACTTATTTCCCTTAGTTACCTAGCACTTCAAAAAGTAAGATCTCCTGCTAGAAAAATTACACATTTTTATTAGATTGCTGTAATTAATCATAAGAAAATACTTTCTAAGCACAAATCTTTGTGTTCTTTGTGTTCTTTGCATGCTTAATTAGTAGGAACCTGCATCAGTGCCTAAGGGAATCAGTGGAAGACCTTGAACAGACAGCAGTTAATGAGACATGTTTGTTGTTGTTAGTCAGGTTTAATAGGCTTTTCAAGTTGCAAAGGAAGCAACGAAGTGTTGACAGAACATACAATTCCATTTCTTTTAAATAATTTTCTTTTCGTCTTTTCAGAGATGTTTTCAAAAGCTGTTGACAAGGCACTTGCTGTGTTTCAGCTGAAACAGAAGACAAACTTCTTAACTTTAGTAGCAGCATATTTTTATAAATCCTAAGTTCTCTTCAAAATTCTTCTGGCAATTTTATATTTGTGCTTTAGCTATAAGGTGAAAGATTGTTTCACCACTGAGGTAATTAAACTTCTGAGTCAGTGGAATTGAATCTGGAATTGAATATTTTGGGGACAGAAGGTACTTAACACATGTACTCTAATAAAAGCCAACATTATTTTAAGAAAAATGGTTGAAAAATACAATATACTAATATTTAACAATTTGTCAGTGTAAAGGCTGACAAGCATAAATGTTAGGTCTGACTGCAGTTCCTTATCCTGTTAGTGTGAATCCTCTGAGAAACTTAAAAACCATGTTTCGTTCCAAAGTAATTGACCACAGAAAAATGCTTCTCACAGCCCTAGTTATTAGCATCAAAAGCCTGCATTCATCTACTTCTTCTAAGAAAGAGAAGACACATGTCCCTCTAGAAAAGAAGTATTACTTTTCCAACCACCACATGAAAGTTAAGGTACAATTAACAGAAGCGATATTTTAAATTACGCTGGAGTTCCACATGCTTTCATATATACTTGAATTCACGGCGGGGGCAGGGGGGGAGGAACATACCTTTTTTTACAAACACTGAGCAGCAAGGGTTTATTCAAAGGAATTTTATGATTAGGTACTCTAATATTCATGTTATTATGATTCAAAGTATTGTTGCCTTTAGAAAGCCACACAGAATAAACAAATGTTTGCATCCCTGTATCTTGTGGCCACCGTCCTTCTACTTCAACCCCAAGACTGTTCTGATTTACAGCAGCAGTCACTGGCTCCAAAGAACTGAAGCTGCACAAAGAGGTGCTGAAACACCCTGGCCACTTTCCTTCTGCAGATGGGCCAGGCAAGCAAGAGGAGATACGGAAAGCAAGCACCATTGGTAAATACAAAGAAGTCTAATTCCAACCCTCTGAGGCTTGGATACCAAATTAAGAGGACATTTAGCTCCAAGAACCCTCCCATTTACACGATGCCTCTGCATCTAGTAGAGGATTTTTACTAGATGCCTCTGCATCTAATAGAGGGTTTTACAATAAAATACATCAACATCAGAATTGACAGGCTTAAATACCTATAGTAAGGCATCCTGTATTCCAACGTAGGCATCTGGATGAATCCAGATTTTCCATCTGCTAATTTTCTTTCATCTCTTCCACCTTTAGGGAGAACCCAATGCATCCAAGCATCAGACCACTAAAGGTTATACCTCATACTAGGCCCCAACGTTAAAAATAGTAACCTAAAGACAATGCTCTTATAAGGCTTGTAACTTCTATACACTGAATGTTCATACCTCAGCTCTCAGTCCCTTTCAGGGAGCGATAAATGCATGTTGACATGACTGCGTACGGACAATCGTGTATCCGCTCCACCCAGCTCACCAGGTCTGAGAAAGCTCCAATCCGGAAGCCATGCAGCAGCATGAACTGGATGCTAAGAGGCAAGGTATGTTAACTCAGGCTCGGTGCCACACAAATTAGGTTACACAACTCCTGTCCAGAAGTGCCTCACATCCGGCCCACTTAGACTACAGGGAGGACAGTTCTATAACAATTTGTTCTTGTACTCTTACACAGGTAGACATACTTCATATTTTCTCAAAACATAGCGTACAATTTCTTACTTTTTTGGCTCTGAACCTGGTAGGAAGATGATTTTAGATGGGAAGGAAGTAGTTTTAATAAGTAATAACCCATTTCCTCATCAATAAAGGATCGCAATACTTTTTAAACTACTTGAGTATCAATTGAAAGCGTGTACAGGGAACTTGTGAATAAAACATGTAATAAATCCAACAATCAAAACAAGATACCTATTCAAGGGTATCTAAATGTGGCAAAGCACATCAAAAGGTGTATAGGTATACTTTTAATTCAGTTTATTGCCTATAGCATAAGTTCAACACATGATCTAATTTGTTTGTGGCTGCAATAAACCGACATGAGTTAAAGCCACTACAACTGCATGATTTTTAAACAAGCAGAAACACAGATAGTCAGTATAGAAACAAGCAGCAAAGCAGTGGAACTGAAAACCTGTGAAATACAGACAAATACTTATGCAATATTAGTTGATTATCCAGTTTTTTATAAAACAGCCACATGTATACGAAATATAAAACATTTGTAAACAAGAACCGTTCAACACCAGAATTCATGAAGTTGCTACCCTGCTGCAAAAACAGTCTACAGCACTGATCCAAATATTATATGATAAATAAAGTAAAAGCTACACACACACACAAAAACTTATTTGCCAAAAAATGTCCTAGTATTTCCAGCCTTTTCAGAAGGTAACTTAAAAACACAGCGCCTGATCTTTTGTATTGGCCTGTAGGACTCCGAGGTCACAGAAACAAGTCGCAATTAAAAAGGGTGTAATGAGGAAAGGTCATGAAAAATGAATAGGAACATGACCCAGCACTACACAGCAGTGAGGTACAAAAACAAGCGGGATGGGAAGGCGCCAGCCAGCATGCTTTCCTATCTAATCAGCTGTGTGTCTGATAAAGGAGGAAATAAGTTAAGGCAGGGAGTCTTCAGCACTTAAAACAATCCCCAAGACTCCATTTCTGCACTGGTAATGTAGTGTCTTTAGGATTCAGGCCAAGAGAATAACTAAAAGGAAGCTTAGCAGTCACTAATTGTCAGCTTCATATTTGTTCATGGGTAATGATGACCTGTTTGAACTAGGACAGCAGTTACTGCTTTTCACAAGTTACCTAGCACTGTCAACACAATGGTACGTATTTTGGTCTATGAAGCCGCACAAAACAAAGCCTGATACACATCTCTACCATGGCAAGGCTGTGCGGGTGCATTGCAAGTAC
The DNA here is from genome assembly GCF_964199755.1 of Larus michahellis. Taxonomy (NCBI): domain Eukaryota; kingdom Metazoa; phylum Chordata; class Aves; order Charadriiformes; family Laridae; genus Larus; species Larus michahellis. Next base: position 22,723,618 of record NC_133902.1, on the reverse strand, counting down.
CCAGACCCTATGCTGACTTTCACACTTCATTTCTCCTTCAACATCCCAATGGCGTTCCGAGCACACTGTTCTGATTCCTCACTTTTTGTAACAGTAACAGGATCGCTGTAGATGCTCTCTGGGAGAAATCTGGCTGAATCTGAGTTTTGAAGAAGTAATGTTTCATCAGATTTCTAAGATGCAATATAATGTGAAGACATTTCAGATTTCAGTAACTTAGGAATTCTGATTCATTAACATAGCTTATTGCAGCTAAGAAGGTTAAACGAGACCTGCCATCCACCCTCCACAAGGGTGCACAGGCACCAGAGTTCTACAAGAATCAGCTGTTCTTTTGCTGTAGTTTATGGACTAGCACTTAAGGCAAACTGATCAGTAACTTATTTGCATAGTTGAATACCGTGTGGTTTTATTGTTGTAACAAGAAAAAAATTAATTGTGCCAGAAAAAAAAAAAACGACAAACCAGCAAGCCTTGAATTGAAGAGACTAGGAGAAATCATTACTTATATCCTAAGCTATTTCATCATCCCTTGCTGTTCATAATTTGCATTTAATTTCTCTTTTAATTTTTCCCTTGTCTGGTACCAGATGTTGGTTTTTGCTACAGTTTTCTCCGTTATTTTATAGAGTTTTTACCCTCCTGTGCTCCAGACCATCCATGAAGTAACTTGCGTACTGTAACCCAGGATATTGACTTTTATCTTCATTGGGCTTTCAGCAGCAAGCATAAATGATATTCAAAGGATGGCAAAGGTCCTCAAGATATTTGTTGTATTCTATTACCCATACAATTCATATTTATCTTGATCATTTCTTATTCCAGTTATAATATTGTAAATAGCACAATCTAGACAAGCCTGCCTATGTGCAACTGAGAAGCGGTGCTCATACAGCGCTTATACAAGAGCACTGAATGACAGAACAAGTTTGGGTATTTCAGAGGCTGAATCCTCTTGCTTGTGAACACCCTTGGTTTTTCTGTATAAGACTAGTTTTTATATTAGTTATCTCTGAATATTGCTTATAAATCTGAAAATTGCAACTAATTGCACACTGTTGTGTGTTAGTTGCTGAACTAGCTGTGTGCTTTGCGAGAGGTTGATTTCTGTTGTCAAGGAGTAAGTTGGTTTGTTTCCTCTATGGAGAAGCATAGCTTTCTATTGCTATAGAAATTAAACAGAGGTTTAAATAAAATGGCACAGAAACTTAAGCTGTAAAAATACGAGAGAAGAGCAGTGAAAAAGTCTGTTCAAGCTGTGTCCTCAGCCTTCTCTTCCTGTCATTTTGAAGAGACATATTTGTTAGGGTCCTCTGGAAATCACGTGGCTGGATCTGAAAAGCATCAATACCCAACTGATATCCACCCCTTAACAGCAATGTTCTCCTGCCAAAGTTGTCTGAATTCAACACCTAAGATAATTTTACCTGAATTGTTGCAGTTTGCTCTGCATCCCATCTGAAGAAGCAGAATCATCAAATCGAGTAGGCAGCAGGAAGCTTTTCTAGCTGCATGGACCACCAGGATCTCTGCCTCAAGAAACTAAAGGTGACCACCAAAGGAATAACAGACCTTGCAAAGAAACGCACAACTCCTGCCCAAATGACCCTACGCCTATAAGGATTCTACAGGCAGTCTCCAAATTTTTTTTTTGAGAATTCATTCATAAATATGTTTCAGTGAATTGCTGCATTGATTCTGAACAGCACTCCAGAGCAGAACTGCAACATATTTGAAATGATTGCTTTGGCTTTGATTCAATAATTATTTTAATGAGAAAAGTGAGCTGTTTATATTAAGATATCTTGCTTGCACAAGACAAGCTGCTTCACCACAGCTAGAATTCATTAGTCATTATTAAAGCTGGTATACAGAAAATTGCAGGCGTCAGCTTCCCAGGATTAGGCAGTTTTAAAAGGCTTTAAAGCACAGTAAGCTCATTCATTTGTATGCAGGCCGAACAACATGTTTATGATCACTGATTTGAAAAGGACTAACGGATTTGTATTTACCTCTTCAGCATCTAAAAACAAAAGTGATTGAACAAAGTATTTGAATATTCCAAATTAAATGGGAATGGTGGTTCTACTGAATATTCCACTCAATTCCAGATTATGCTCACAACCCAGTAAGCGTCTCCTCTTGCACTCTGCATAAAAATATTCTGAGATGAGTTCTGCAGTTTGCCCTATTCCTTGTGACCAATCATCATCATTTTATAGTCAAGGGTAAAACATCTGTTTTGAAAAACAACCAACCTAATAGTTTTCCCCACTTCAAAATTACTTCAAAGATGCTAAAACAACAACAACAAAAACCTTCAAAAGGTTACAATGACAATGTGATAAATAAAAAAGTTGGAAAGAGTGCTACATAAATAATTTTATTAACCAATTTCAATACCTTCTCAGGTTTCCTAAGTCTCAGTCTGAATTTTGAGAAGACTTGTTTTAAATGTTGACCTAAAGTAAGTATTAAGACAATATTCATAGATTATTAGGCTGCATTTGTGGCTGATTAGCCTAGCATTTCTCTGGCTTTCAGCAAACTAGCCTCTCCTTTCACAGAGAGGATTATGATCTGGGAATTATCTTGGGAAAGGCTTGCTCATGTGGTTTTATTTATTTCTACAGTCACCTTTCTTTTTCTTCACCTTCCTGGACAAGCAAATGACTGCCTTTAAGTTCTCTGGACTATTTCACAACTAGAACACCTCAAAATACTTCAATAGCTCCACTTTTTTTTTTCCTTCTTCATGTTATAGGGAATGGAGAAGTCCTTATATCCCTTAGGAACAAAATAAAAGTTTCATAAAATTGGAAGAGGAAATTTCAGACTGTAATGACATGTGGTTTTGAACCAGACATGAAAGTCTCTACTGTTCTTATTCTGATCTCCTTATTATTTGAAACTAGGGTGGAAACCTCACAAGAAATAATAGCTTCTTTCAATGAAACATGATTCCTGGAAAGGGAAAATCAGGCATTGAAGAAAGCCAGCTATAATTTCTAAACTTCAAACACATGGCATAAATCAGCCCACATGCTGGAAAGCCAGCCTCCTCTCTCTGCTTGGGCAAGAAGAGGGACAGACAGCAGAATGAAAACTTGCCATAAAGCAGGAAACACGCTTGCTTTCTCCTCAACGGATCAGAGGAGGGGGTTAACTGTCATCAGAAACTGTGTGGATTGTAAGTGAGGCACATCCTCTGGGCCTAAGAAGTTAAGGGAAGCAAAACAATTGAGTCTGCTTTTCTAGTGGCTGGCTTATAGCACATGTGAAAATGAACCCAGACCAAAAGAACAAAGTAGCCTGGGTTACTAACCAAATGACTGATGCTGGAAAAGCATTTTCACTCTGTTTTGTATTTACTGGAGCACCTCCTTCACCAGTTCCTGCTGCAGGGAAACGCTTTATTCCAGGAATGTTTTCACAGTTTCATCTTTATGTTATTTTCAACCAGATTCATTCATACCTACCAATCAACTACTCCTTAAATCATGGATTGCCCCAGACAAAATACATTTTAAAAAAATATGAATCATGTTCTTGAGTAGTAGACACTGGTGTGGTGCTACAGACCACTTCTGAATTCCTTCCTTGATGAATTATTCCCAGTTTAAAACTTATTGTCACTGTATGAATAGATATATTTATTCCAAATGGCAGAAATAATGGCATCTCTTGGGATTATAATCTTCAGAAATTGTGCTCATTAAGTGGAGTTTTAATGCTTGCAATCAATGCATGACTATGATAGCATTCCCCAGTATATGCATTTATATGCAATATTTGGAAAAGAAACAAAAACTACTGTCACTTGAGTTACTGCTTCCTTTGATAACCCATCACCTACACAATTAATCATCAATCATGAAACATTACCACAAACTGCAAATACTACGATGCATGCAATGCTCCAAGCATATGTCACTTTTCTAACAGTAATTTATTGCTTGATACCATGGTTTTGGGTTTTGCTGAATTAAGATAAAGAGAAAACAACAGGCACTTGACCTGCTGGCCAAGATGCCATGAAATCCTTGATTAGAGAAGCAAAGACGCAGCTGGTTAATTTGCTTTTCCTATCTTTGAAAACAAACTTACTAAAAGAACTTATTAAATAACAACAGTTTTGTGAGTCTTTTCTACATTATTTTTTCCCCACGTGACTTACTTATGAATCCAAAAGGAAACTTTTTTCTCAGCAAGAGTGCATCTGCTCCAGAGATTTCCCATCAAAATAACAGCCCACTATGTGTAATATCACAATTAATTACTATGTAAATTATTCTGTTTTGACAACTATGATTTAGTGAGGGGAATAAGTAGTTCTCTAGAACTAATTACTTCTTTATAAACAGACACTACTTGCATTCAAACAAACGTGAAAAAAAAAAAGAGGATTAAAACAGAATGCCTAATTTTGATTTCATATCTAACTACATAACTGCTTAGCAGTAGTTGTTCTACATCTGACATATCTTTCAGAGATGACAATTAGGCTCAGAGAAGCCATCCCAAGTTTAAATGATGTATAAATGAATTTTCAAAGTTTCTAAAAACTTGCAACAGCTTTTTACACATTTGGGTCACTCAATATTGAAAATGTGCATTGGCAATGACTAGTGCGTTAAGCTTTGGCATAATTTGGAAATTAAGAGGTTTACCTACATATAGAAAAGTAAACTGAAACTTTAGAGGGGCACAGCTTTTAAATCCAACCCCCACACCATCAGATTTTTTTAAAATTTGGATAATAATAACAATAAGAATAAGGAGGCTTTTAGTTTTTTCTCCTTTTTTCATCTTTGTAATTCCCACAAATTAAATCAAAGTTGGATTCTGAACAGCAACAGGCAAATTCTGAAAAGACCTGTGTAAAGAAAAATCAAAATACATACCAGAAGCTCTCCTAAATATTCACTTACCCAAGCATAAAGTTTCAGGTTGGATGAGCAAACTTCTCTTTTGAAATATCTAGGATTTTGTATTATAAATCAAGCTGGAAACAGAGTCAGTTATTCTATTGGGACCCTTCTTAGGGCATTACACAGGATGTGATGCTCTGTGATTATAAAAATCCAGTGCTAAGGATCAAATCCTGATAGGATGTTCTTGAACCACCATCATGGAAAGGTCATCCCAGTCCTGAAGGTCTGCACTGTCCCCTCTTCCTGCCCACCAGTCCTTTAAACAGCCCTTTTTATGTTCATCATATACAATTATGTATTGCAGACTGGCATCATATACAACCATGTAATGAGCCTTGTTAGTTATTACCATTAAGGGGTTTTCCTCATAATAAGAAAATTCCAGTTTGCTTATATATGAGACTTCTGGATTTTTTGCACTGCCAGGATGGAACAAGCATCTGTAAAATCCTAACTTGGCCTTGCACCCTTATCAGCATGTTTATAACCACCAAATACAACAGGTATTTTTCATTGTGTCATAAATCATCCACAAAACCACATCTACCATTTGCAGCTAGAAGGCACTTCCATTTTATCATCTCCCATTTCAGTGTGACTGAAATGTGACTGTTACTTTCCAGGTGCTTTTTTGCAATTCACTTACATTGAAACAAAAAGCAGAACCCAACAAACCTTCTCAGTCACTGGCTTGTATATTTGCAAATGTGGGGCTTTGTAAACCTGATCTCATAGTGGCATAATTATTATAATACTGGTTTCATGACTCATTCAGTGATTACATGCTAACTGCTAACTGGCCACTCCTTGTCACTCACTATTTGCCAACACAGTGTTTATCGAAACCAGAATGTGCTGACCAAAAAGCACATGCTGTTAAAAATGCACTTAAATTAAATTATGAAGTTGCTCTCTATTTTTTTTAACGTTCCTGTGTAATTTTTGCACGCGTAACACAAAAAATGAAGCTGTGCATCGTTTAAATTGTAAAACAAAGGCAGTATTTTGTTTAATTTCAATACTTCTCCATTGTATTTATAGTGAGACTTAAGAACAAACCATAAAAAAGTCTTTTAGTGCCTTCAGATCTGTATTGACTTTGGGGCAAGAATATGTTCCTAAGCCCATCCCTGAAGTTTATTACCACACAACTGACCACAAGGGGTGAGCTGCTCCCTGTGACAAAAACCGGCATAAAACTCTACACGCTTGCAGTTGTACTGCTGAAGGAGAAGGGGGAGTTGAGAGGGGAAAGTGACAGATTGCTGTGCTCTTTATCAAATCACACCACCCTTGCTCTGCCAGATTTCTGTCTACCCCATGCCCAGTTCCCACAGGGAGGTCAGTGGGTTTTCTTTGCTGCTACAATCTTTCCGCAAGGTTGTACCACGCAAGTTAGAATGCACATTAGCAATTTAGTACTCTGCCGAGCATCTCTTCCTTCAACAACATTGAGATTGCTCAATCTTTTCTTGAACAACGGAACCACACAAAGAAGTCCCAGGCTAAGTCTCGCCCCTGTGGGGTTTCAGAGCCTTCCTTCTGCGTGAGGCCACACAAGGCAGCCCCACAGCATTTGCATATTATGGAGATCTTGAAGCTTTCAAAAACCCTGTTTCATGAAAAGGGCACAGAGCAGACATTTCAGAGGTTTTCTAAAAACGATGATCACCTTTATTTTTCTACTTCTAAGGTATTAATGAATAGGTGATGCTTTCCCAATTATAGAAAACTGGCTTATCCAAAGGTTTTGGAACTGATCTAAAAAACTTTCTCTCTATTCCTCTTTCAAACCCTGAAAATTATGTTAGTACATACATTTTATAAAATTAATCGCTATATAATCTCAAATTAATAATTCAGTGCTCAAGATCAATGTTATACCATAAGAAGCCAAAAATATTAAATCTTAAGCAATTCCATACAAGCCTGTTCTCATTATGTTTACGGTAAAACTATCAAGTCTCAAGATACTTAGAAAGTTCGGATAATGACATGAAGTTCAAATAAACAGCAAAGATGGGTGTTTTTCGGAAATTAAATTCAACTTCCTGTAACTAATAAACCAAGGCCAAGCTGGAGAGACATGAAAAATTAAAAAATTCTAGAAATGTCATTCAAAAAATACTTAAATACTGAACTTGTTTACCATTGATGTAAACGGGGCACAAGAGGAATTTTAGCTGCTTGTAAGACCATTTAACTTAAGCAACATTTAACTTATGCAACTTACTGGTTGCATATAGTTGCCATACACACCATTTGATCTGCACAACAGTGTACAACTGCAAAACTAACAACACTTTGCTACAAATATACACTGATAGGTACAGAATTGACTTTCTTTTGTCAAAAGATACATAGATGGTAGACCAACTCTGAATGTTTTATTTAGGTTTAGATACTCCTACTCAACCCACTGTGAGGGTGGTCGAACACTGGAATAGGTTTCCCAGAGAGGTTGCGGAGTCTCCATCCTCAGAGACATTCAAAATGGAGATGGTCCTGAACAACCTGCTCTAGTTGACACTGCTTTTGAGTAGGGGGATTTAACTAGACAATCTCATGAGGTCCCTTGCAACCTCAACCACCCTGTAATTCTAAAAGAAGAGCTCTCTGAAAGCCAATCCAGGGATAATGCAGACTCCTATGTTTTGATGAGTTCTAAAGCTGATGTCAAAGAAATTACCTCTTTTTTCCTTTTGCTTTGGTTCTAGAACTAGAACTTCTAGGGATGACTAAAAGTACTCTAGGGAGACCAACCTTTGTATTTGACATGCATACTATAATGATATTTTTATCTTCAGTTACAACCTTAAAATAAGCCTGACTTGCATTGCAGTATGCTTGAAAATAAATGAAAAAAAAAGAAATGCTGGATGTTTAGGAAAAAAACCAAAAAACAAAAACCAAAAAACCAAACATGAGGGAAATGCTTCCTCTTACATTTCTATTTCTAGCACTAAGCTTGACATGACCTTGAATTTCCCATGATATAATCAGACATAACTATGCACATTTACTGATACTGATTACTGGGAAGGAGGGATCATGTACCTTTGTTCTCTGATTATACCCTTATAGTTTTCAAGTAACTTCTTTTTTTTAAATCCACAAAACTGATGCATTCCACACTTAAAATTACTCCACACTTAAAAGTACTCCTCATTTATATATATTCAATCTGCGTTATATTTAGGATATTAAGGTTCATTTTTGTAAAAAATGCATTACAAGTGAAATATTAACCTATAACATGACATGACAGTGCAATAAATGGATAAGCGGATTGTCACTCTGACAGAAATATTTTGCAGCATATGTAACCTCTGATTTTTCTTCTTTGGTAGACGTCAAGCAGACAATGAAATCACCATTCTTCTCTATATTGAGGTTTTCCTATGCTGAAGGAGCAAACATATAATTATGGCTTAAGAGTATTTATTATTAATGAAAATCAGAACAAACAAAACATTTCCATGCTATACAGTATGTGGAGCAAAATGACTGTAAATACTGGCAAAAACCTGGTGGTGTTCAAAGAATATTTTCCCTTTCACTACTTCAGCCTATAGCTGGGCTGAAGAATAAGACACAAGTTCCTTATTCTTCAGCCCAGCTATAGGCATTTCTCAGCTTTGTATGTAAATAACATATATAAGGTAAGGACTTAAAGGCTCAAAAATGGAAACAAAACCCCAATTCTTCTCCATTGTAAATATCACCCACATGTGACTTAACTTTAAGAGTAATTAACTTCTGATCTGATCTAAAAATATTTTTTAAAAGTCAAAGGAAAGCTCTATTACCCAGCCTTCTTCACCAGTAAGCAAAGGTCATTGTACTAAAGAACAGCTCATCATCCAAAAGTCAAAAGCAATTTCAAGTAGTTACAGTAGCAAGAAACATTTAGGGATTATCTCAAAATATTTTTTGAATTCAAGTGTCTGGACTGCAAGCAGCTCATGGATCAGCAATTCAAAACTCAGTTTAGTAGCTGACAGTCTACTTTTATTAACATGACCCTAACCTTTCTGACACACTTATAGGAAACGTCCTGCAGCCTTCTTCCTCTGGTTTTGTGCATTCAGCTTCAGATATCTGTAGGGATTCATGTGTGGTTCTTACTGAGAGAGGCCAATTTTGCAAACAGGTAATTGTTTAAGCAACTGAAAACACTCAAACCAGAAAACTAATACATACAACTAAGCATGAATTAACACCACTCTCTATGACAAAGCACTTTTTGAAATTACTTCTTCAGACCTTCTTATTGCCCAGTAACTACCATTTTGTACTATCAAATGAGCACAACCTGAGGTACAGTACCTACTGCTCTTATGGTCTATCACAAAAGAAATGAGAAAGGAAATAAAAAGACTCCATTAATGGAGGTTAATTAAAATAATAATAACATTAATAATGTCTGTCTGCAGGAAGCTTATTCATGTACATTAAGAACAAAACACTTCTGATATTGTCAAAAATAGGATGCTGGGAGAATATTTCTCCAGGGACATTCACTTTCATTTGGACAAGTTACATGGAAGTAGAAAGCGGAAAGGTTGAGATTATTTATAAAACCACCTGGTCCTGTTTGTGAGTTGTCATGCAGGTTGGAAGAATCGCGCCACAACACCAAGAAATCACACATACCTCACCTAACTAAGGCTGCTTCAAACTTATAGAAGGAAAGGAGTGATAAAGGGTAATTCATCCTACTATGATGAGTCACCATCATGAATGTTGACGTCAATCAAGCTCCAAGAGCCACATAAATGAATACCCAGACCACAGGAGCACCTGCAGCTGAAGATTTTACTGCAGTTCAGGATCAGAGGTTATTTAGAGACCAGTTCTGGAAGGAATGGTGGCAATGACTTCACACGCAACAAATAAATAACAAAACATTATTATCAAAATGCAAAGCTTAAACCGCTCCGTTATTCTTAACAAATATTGAGATACTAGACTATGGTAGGTCTGCATATTTAAAAGATGCAAAGAAATCTGACGAAAAGAAATATTTTCTCTCTCTCCCCTGCTGCATCTTGGTCCAACTGACCATTTTCAACTGATTGTTTCATTTTGAAATGTAGGTATTTTATATACCTCAAAGTGTATGTATTTCTGCTCTGAATTTCTGTTCTACAGGCATTGGATACATTGTACTTGTTTCAATTCTTTCCTTGATTGCCCACTTTCCTTAATTTAACAGGAAAAGGGAAAGAGATAGGATAAGTGCATTTGAAAACTGAATTATCTAGAAATCAGCAAAAAGTGTTGCTATTTTAAGCAACACAGAAGGGTAACAAAGCTCAAGCTGCCAGCCATTCCATTTTCTTTGCAGTTAAGCAATGGAAAGAAACCAACTCTGTTAATTTTTATTTCACAATTCTTGTCAGGTTTCAACAATTGCTATCAAACATATAGGAACCCACCCCATCTGTCTATATATTTCGCTATAACCCCTGCCCTCTAAGTATCCTCATTTGCCTCATTATACTAATTTTGTATAAGGATACCAAAAGGCTGTACTCAGAGTTCTAGGTTCCGCCGGGGGAGGCTGATCTGTAGAAAGATGTTATTGTTAGAGGTATTGCAGGAATGGCTTGCCTTTTCCCCACTCTCTTTAACTTCTGCCTCCTACCGCTCTACTATTGCTGGCAACAGCTAACATTTCCCTGAGCAAAGCCTTAGGCACTCCCTGGCAAACCTTCTTGGGCAAAGGTCTGAGCTTAATCTGTTGCAACAGGCTAGAAATTCTGTAGTAGCTCCTTTTAAATATATCTGCGTGTTACATAGTTAATGAGTCATTCTGACAGAAATATAAGAGAAAAATTCAGAAACCGTTGAAAGAGAGGAGAAAGAAAGGTACCTCTTCCTAGCTTCCATATTTCAACTCCCTAGACTTTTCTCTTTCTAATTAGAAGACGTATCTAATTTCTAATCCTGCTCTAGTCCTATACCTCACCAGCTGGTCCATGGCTGTAGCAACTTAATCTTAGTCCAGAAACATCCTCTTTATCTAAGAATCAGTGCAAATCCTAACCCTTTAGTGGTGCAAACCTCTAACACAAACTCCAACCTAGAAACCCACACAAGATCCAGAAGTAAGATGGCTACAATAAGCACTAATCCTGCAAGTCCAGGCATCAAAAATAAATTCAAAACACATCTGAACAGTGGATTTTTCTTTCCTCATGAGTGCTGTTATAACCTCTCATTTTGCCCTCAGTCTCATACTGAAGATACGAAATTTTGTAATGGGCAACTTTTAACGTCAGGAAAAAAAACCAAACACCCATGAAGTGCCTATTTCATATTTCAATGGCACCTCTAGAAATGGAATCAGAAACAGTAAGTAAAATATAGTTGAAACTCAGTCAGGCAAGCATTGTTTTAAAAAAATCGTTAACTGTTCCAATTTTTTTTAAAGTATAATGTGTTTTGGAATACTGAAACTCAATATGAGAAATTGTCTAAAAAAGTAACTTTTTCAAATTCTAAAATACTCTGAAACAACAAAACACTGTCAGAACCATTCTTCTTTTTCCCTAAATTAACTTGACACCATGTAAGTCTTCCTTTTAATGCCCACTTAATTGACACACGCTGTTAAAGTGAACATTACCTAAAGAGATCATTTAAAATATCCCTGAGAATCCTGGAAAAGAATTGCCAAAGAGCAAAAATTACACCAGTGGCCCGAAAGACTCATTTACCTTGTTAAGGGATGTTAAAATTATTGCGATTAGCGACTAGCCAGAATCTGTCATTTCCCTCTTTCAGTTGTGTTTATACGGGTCATGCAGTTTCCACTGAGACATTTATCCAGTTTACAAGGTAACTGTCAAACTTGCAGTTACACAGCTCCTCAAGAAAAAAAAATTAATGGACTAACATTAAGACCTCAAATTTAAACATTATATTCAGACAACTTCAACAGTTGGGTGCTGTTCCATAAATTATACGTATCAGCCTTTTTAGTTACATTCCTCCTCTTTTTAGCAGTAACTACTGAACAAAATGACACCAGTTATGAAAATTAATAAGTAACTCCCACTAATAGCACACTTTTGCTTTCCAAAACATTACTGAAAGACATATCCATTATTGCATTTTCCACAGTAATTTCTACAGGCTTTCCTAATAACTGTGCCTTTTTTATACAATGGTAAATCACTGATTATGATGTAAGTTTAGGGCGTATTTTAGATCCAAGGCTGAATATGTTAAAATAGGCCGTCTGTCAAACAGGTGTTGTGGGCCTCATGCAAATATGACTGTGTTAAACAGCCTGTGTATGCAGAAGGCCACTCTTAGAGTATAACATTGACTTCTCACCTTAAACATCTTGGACTTTGAAAACTAGCAAAGGTAAAGAGGTTGGACAATAATATGTTATCATTCTCTATTAACAACTTACAATTCTTTTTACTTCTCTATCTTCATCACATTTCCTTTATGTATAACACCAGCCACACTGCAAAGATCACACGCCTAATTTCACACGTATTCTAGGTATTCTAAAGCTGTAGTGTGAAAGAGATATCCTTAATAGTTTGCTTGGTTTTTCAAGAGTGTAACTGCTAAATTAGATGCTAAGTTAGTTGAAACTTTAGGTCTTTGTTTAGATCTCTGAAGGATTTATCAGCTGCAAGTTCAACTTCACAGAGAAAAGAAACAAACCAAGAGGACTAATTCAAGACGAATTCCCATGAGACTAAGTTTTGGGGCAGAAAAAATACATCCATATCTCATCCTTTTCTGCTCCTAATAATGTTCTCTATCTATCTATAGAAACCAGTTCTGTCTGAACAAGGCAGAGGACTTCACAAAAGTCACAAAGGTGCAGAAGTGCCACTGAGTGCTACTTTACTGTATTTTTTCCACTTGCTGAATACAAGCAGTATCAGCAGTGTGATGTCTTCAGAAAGGTGTTCTTTGGTGTATGTTTGATTTTGCCAGAAAAAAGAAATTCTAGAAATCCTGCTAAATTCCCAACCGGATCTACAGAACCACAGGTTCTCAATAGGTAGTTGTATGTATCTTGGATCTTAACCCGTGATTTAATATGCCTTTGACATTCATTCAACAACTCCGTATATGTAAAACAATTGTTTGGTTGTTTTACTTATACAACAGTAATGCAAGAGTCACACCGTGAAACTGCTTCAGAGTACATTCGAATACAGATACTGTATTGTCAGCCATGCAGCCACAGATGAACTAGCTGACTACCAAGATATCTAGAAGGCTCATCACGACAGAACCATTTCTGACACTACAGAAACCTACGTTAAGACAGATCACAGACAAATATGCAACATTTAGTATCTCACTACAGCCCTGAATACAGCTTTAGGTCAGCACATGAACAGCTATCAGATAACACAAAATGAGCCAGTGACTTCAGTGTAACAGGTAACAGACATATGTGTTTCCAAACCCACAGTCAGAATGGGTATAAAACAAGATGTTGTGACAACCACAGTTAATAGAGTCATTTCATAAAACTTACACTGTCCTTTCAGTGAAATTCTCAAATTTAAAGCAAAAAATGCTCTGCTAAAAGACAGTAGTACTACTAAAAAAGACTCTTAGCAACACTGTTCATGTTCGACGTATAGGACGGAGAAATAAAGTATTTCAGTATTAACAGCTTGTATATATCAGGGGAATACTCTAGAAAAAAGGCAGACAAAAGAATCTATTTTCCTCCTGCTGTCTATTGTAAAGATTCCCATTAAAATATTTAATCAGAAGCAGCTTAAGAAACATTGCCCCTTTCATCCATCCCATGAAGACTTCTGTTTTCATTTGATGTGGAAAAGAAAGACTGTAAGTGAATATTTTTTGACAGACCTTTCTGATAAAATGAAACATAAGGCAAAGTGGTGCTGCAGGTCTGGCATGAAATGAACAAATGCGACTCAGCTGAGTTTACAGAAGCATGCTTTCTCTTTGATTAATCTTAAAGCTGGCCGTAAGAAAAAGTGCTTACCTTACTGATGGATTTTGTATGAGAGGGAAGAATGCAAACTTGGGAAGAAAAGGCTTCCAATTTCAGAATAAATATTTCAGAAGAAATATTTTACAAATATATGTATTTCTTAGGAACAGAAAATTTCTGCCCTTTTTCATCCTGCAATCACCCTCACAGAGCCTGAATGAAAAGGCAGAGATTTCACCAATAAGCCTCAGGCTTATTCTGCCAGCAAAGCTCTACATTTGACATGCTATATTCTGACATTTTATTACTAGATGTGCTGACACAATAAAACAACATGGCTCAATCTGATTATTTCAATTCAGTGGAGGATTTGAATAGGATGCACCATTTCATATTTATATTAGTGTGAGGGGCATTAGAGTTCACAGCAGTGACATGAAAAAGATTTTTAAGGTGCCTATATTCAAAGTAATGCAGAGCAGTGGTAACGAAGAAAATAATGAATTTTAAGGCTGATCTCAATTACCTTTTTTCTGGAAAAGTTTTCTATATTCTTTCATTACACATTACATTTCTGCCTAGGAGGACAATGAGGAATTGAAGAGAATTCGCAGAAGATGTAGAAGCAGGTAGGGTTTTTAAAATTTTTTTACTATCTACACTTGTTTTCCAAAACAGTTACACATAAAATATGTTACCGTGGCAGTGGAGCTACGCTGTTAATGCCAAAGCTTTTATGCTTAACAAAAGAGGGAAGGGAAGCAAAGGTTTTCTTGTTATGTGCTTCTACAGTGCCTAACACAAAAGGTTTGGACCCATCATAACAGACCTCTATCTCTTGTGTTATGATTGTAAAAATATTGTATGTATACCAAGATATCACATACTTGAGGTACTATTTTGGTTTGAAGAGTAATCTTTGAAAAGGATTACAAACACTCTCAAGTCCACTGGATAGAATCACACTATTCACTGTCATGTTTTTCTACTACCCTCCCAAACATCTGCTATTAACTACCTTCAGAGAAAGGTACTGCATCAGGCAGACCTTTGGTCTGGCAATTGTAGCACTTTGTGTATTCATACTGAGAATATCATAAGCTCTGTATTAGCTTACCATTTTATTTTTCTTAGTTTTATTTGAAATACACATTTCAAAAATAGTGCCTGTCAGAACATTGTAAGATGTACAGTGTTTTCAGAAAGTGTTATTTTGCCATTTGAAGAGAGCCTTCTTAAGAAATAACTGTGTAATTATTTAAACTGCTTAGTACACGCAACCACAGAGAACAGTCAGGTTGACAGCTCCTGAAATTACCATCAGGAACAGAGTTCAACCATTTGAAGCTCTGTGAATTATATTCTAATGGCCTGAATCTATTTGCTTCTTTTTGGTCAATTCTTACTCTCAATGAATCTACAAATACATCATGAAAACGCTTCAATTTATGAAGTCACAGATTAAAACCCATTCCTCTCTATGGAAAACAACTTGCGTTCTTATGCTACAATAATATCCCTGAATGCACTGAGGAAACAGACTGGGAAAAGCTTGAGATCAATGGGAATTGCTGTTATGTCAATGAAAACAGGATAAAGCCCTAAGGAAAATTTGCTTGTACTGATCAGTATAAACCCAAAGAGTAATTACGAGGAACCAAGTTATTATAAAGGACTTTTTTTATGCCCATAAAACTTTATTCTGAACGAAGCATGTTCCAAGACCTTCCATCTTGCTGACTCAACCTTTCTGGATGTTACTGCCTCCTCAGTTGCGTTGATTCAACAATTTGTGCAGCTACATCCTAAATTGAATAGGCAATTGATCTGGT
Organism: Larus michahellis; assembly: GCF_964199755.1. Lineage (NCBI taxonomy): Eukaryota > Metazoa > Chordata > Aves > Charadriiformes > Laridae > Larus > Larus michahellis. The sequence goes on along the minus strand of NC_133902.1, from coordinate 22,707,896 downwards.
TTAAAAATACATAAAACACACAAGCAAACATGTTTTACAAAGAGTTTTTAGAAAAAGAGTTTTTTAAGCTCATTAAAGGCTCACTTCACTGATTATTCTCAGAGCATTTTCATGCTAACAGTCATTTACAGAACTGAGGGGACTATGACCTCCATCTTAGAAGGCAGGAATATAATGATCACAAACAAGTGCTGAGAATGTTGTAAGATTGTCTTTTAAACTGAGTTTACCTCAAAAAAATAGAAATGTGTACCATAGCTTAACTCTGTAACATCACATTTTTTATATTTGTTAAATATATTTTGGGAAACGCAAACGTACAACTGAGAACAGAATTGTCACATTTTAAAAAGTACCAGTGAAGATTTCCAGTCTCGATTACGTCTATTAATAACTGCCAAAACCTTACTTGAAAATAAACTTACTTTCATTTAAATAATTTCAATAATACTGTTACTATTCATATTTCACTAAAATATTAGTGAAGACTCCGTATGATTTAGGGATATTTCAAAAGAAATAGAGAAAGGCAAATAGCTGGACTTACAGGAACTTTTGTCCAGAGAATATGATCAGCTGTTTCTAATATATGCAATTTCTACAAACCCCTCTGAACAAAGCTAAATATTATATGAAAAAATAACAAACTTCATTTGCACAATGGTAATCCCTGACAAGAATGCTTAGTACCTAGGGTTTAGAAACAGTGGGTGAGTTAAAAAAAAAGAGTCACCTAACAAAGAAATGAGAGATATAAACTCAAAATACAACGTCTGTATAACTTTGTAATTAAGAGCTATTTCATAGCAGAACAGTCTGCATTTGAAAAGAGACAGAAGCAGTGGTAAGAGCTTAAAAAAAAAATCAGTTAGAGTCTTTTATCACAAAATGAACACAACATTAAGTTTGTCCAAGCTCATTACTGAAACTTCAATAATTATGGGCTTTAGAATATGTAAAATTTACTTTGAAACTCAAATATCACACAAACTGGGTCAAGAGGAAGAAAAAAATATGTTGTTTGACTCCCAGAAAAACTAAAAACCTCAGAGCATAGCTCTCACCATGCTTTCATAAACAACAGATTTTAGTGCAGCCATTGATTTACAAAAGAATTTCCCAAGTAAGGCAAAACATGTATCTAGTGATTTATGACAATGGTAGGAAGTGCACTCAGAGCTGGGGCTGCTCCCAGAATTTTTGCAAGTATAGCACAAAAATATCTCTTTGATACAACTTGCCTATATGGGTGAGCATATAACAAACATAGAATGCTCTGTCTCAGTGAAAAGAGAACAATGAGCTGCTTAAATCAAACCAAAGTAATTTAAAAACTTTTCTACAGCTTCATTAAATACATAAAATATGCAAAATGAGTTACAAGACTAGCTAACATTTCTATCAAAAATTAAATTATTCTTAAATGCCAACAGTTTCTGCCAGGGATTCATCTCTTACGTTATCATTTTCTTTCTGTTTTTCCTTTTTCCATGGTAAATGTAATTAGCTTGGCTTGCCTATGACTAAAAACTCCATATAATCATATTCATCTTCCCCGTTTGCTTTTGCAAATCATGAAATAAAACAATCCTATGAATATAGCATTGAAAGACGACATTCAACTCGTGTGGATCTTGGTAGTTGCTATCGCTGTTGATCCTGAGATCATTACATCTAACATTTCTTAGGATCAGACTGCTAGCGACTGCAAAGGGACCGAAACTTATTTATTATTATTAAAAACAAACATTCAAGTATGACACAGAAATTAAATGGAAAGGATACCATAAACAATGCTTATTGAGTTTCCCAATAGGTTGAAGACCGTACTAGAAGACGGGTAGTTTTGGCACATACTGCACATGCAGCCCTACAGACAAGGTGTAGGAAGAATTCTGTGGGGGTAGAAGCTGTCCCTTTATTACATGATTACACTATCAAAGTGAATATGCAGTACCGATTCACAAACATAGATGTTATTACAATGCAACAAACAAGAAATAATGGCAATAGAAGTTTGACCAGACTATTTTTGAAAGATTATTTAGGAGAACTAATTGCAAAGGACACTGCAGCAAAAGCATAGAATTTGTAAGATACTTAGAAATATCCTCTTGTAAATCTGGTATTAAACAGTACACTTGTGTAGGTTTTGGTTAATATTAAGGATTTCTCCCCTGAGGTTCAAAGTGATATCAGCCAAAAGATGCATCAGAACTGTTCTAATGAAATTAACTTTCTCCAAGACACAGGTTTACAACTGAAAGAGCCAGTCCACAATTCTCCTTCAGGAAAGAAGAAACAGTAATAATATTTAACTAATTTAATTCTGATATCAAGTTTTGTAAGAGTTTTATAGTGTAATAATACAGAAGAAATTTAATCTTGGAGCTAAGACCTATTACTTGACAGGTTACACAGCCTTTAAAAATAGCATAACAGAAATATAACATTATTCTTTCTAATGAATGGTCCCAACATGGATTAAGTAATTAAGTGCAGATTGCATAGCCAACAAAAAAACCCAGTAAGTTCTGTTAATGAAATTGTTATATGCAAGAAATCCTGTGGCACGTTGATTGCTCTAAATCCAAAGTGATGTTTCAAAAGCAAGTATAGTAGTCAGTTCTTTATTTTCCTGTCTCACATAATTCAAAGCAACGTGCTGAAAATAAATCAGTTGCATTGTAATTTCTCAATGCTACTGTCAGTGGCCAAAAGGCAATATATGCTCCTCCTCATAAATAGTTAAATCACTAGGTCTTTAGCAGTGGGAAGAGTAAAATTTTGAAAGTTTTTATCTCACAAATGATATTTTTAACAAAATACAGATTAGTCAATGGAAGCTGGATGCACAGATACCAGAAGATACACAGAAAAATGGTCTCCACTAGCTGTTATTTGATTTATCAAGCGTTGTTCGGTGGGTTCTGTATAAAAGTACATCCAGAAGCTGACTTAGCATAGAGGGCATGGAAGACTGCAGTTCTCCTCCACAAGCACTCATGCCTGGCCAGAAGACTGGAGTGCACTAGCAATTGTACAACCCCATGCCTGTTCCTATACCAAAAATTCAGAACAAGCTGCTAGGCAACAAACTGTAGTAGATTTCATGTCTCTACAAAACACTGAATACAAGAGATATCCAAACTTTGTACTTACATATTTAACTGTACAGAGTCTTGGTCTTGGAAGACAACCATGTGAGGTAAAGTAAAAGCAAGGAAACATGGCACAACACTTGGTTTCTGTGATCTATTATTTGCCAACTGAGTCAAAAAGATGACTTTTGGTTTCAAAACTGCTGCTTTGGGAGACTAGAATAAACATGCAGAAAGGCAAAAGACCAGTCAGATGTTTTCCAATTCTTTCTAAATCATTCTGTAATTATTTCTTTCTTTCCGAGCCAAATGATTTTGTTCTGATTTTAATTAAGAGTTTCTGTCTTTTAGCTGAGCACTTAGGTCAGGAAAAGATGGTTTGGAGGTGCCAGAATCAGAGGCTAATAGGGCCTCCTTAGCACAAAATACTCTCAAGGAAGGACTGGTCCCATGAAATGTACATGGATTTACACGGAGAAGCAACTCAGACTGGGGCCACATATGCTTCTTTGACCAATATCCATAGTTCTACAGGCAGAGGAGAAATAGTACTACTACTAGGAGGCGAAACTGCTAAGAGCGTTTCATGCTTCCTTAACAAAATCCTATTTACAAAGATTGTTTCCCTGAAAATAAACAACAGAAGATAGAGGATTTATTACTCAATGTTCACACCATCTTTTCAGCCTATTAATTTCCTGAAAAGCTGCCAGCTTTTCACAAAATCAGAGCATACTGTCCCTGCACTATTTTCTTTTAATATGCTGTTGGTTTTTCCACTGACAAATACGTACCTCTCCAGAAAAATATTCTGAGCCATTTGCTGCAACTTTGGCTGTAACTTTGGCAGACTTCCAGGACAATGTATTCAGCAAGTTTCAAAGCAACCCAGAATCAGCAGGCAATTTGAAAAGTTCTCAGCCCCTCCTTGGGCTCACACATTGGCCTCAAACAGTTATACAAATGTAAACACAAAGGCAATTTTTTCCAGTGTGCTTCTGGAGCATGCTTTCCATTTTAATTTTGTTTGTTAGGCATTGGCTGCTCTGCAATACAAGCAATTACACAGTAAGGTTGCACAACAGGGAGATTCACTTCAAAATTGCACTCCTGATCTAAAGCAAAGACCTAGTGAAGATGCACTTTCTTCATATCTTATTACAGAGATTTAAATACTTATGCCAAGTTTTCCTGCTAGAGTTGAGACGATACCTGGATTTTTACTTTAATATTCAGCGAAAGTGAAAATCACAAAAGATACTGGCTGCAAAAAGATACCACAGACCAGACAGACAGAGCGTTTAAACCCTTTTCTGGAGATAGCCCTTCAGAGAAATCCCCAGGATTGCCAGATGCTGAAGTCAGGGACATCCTCACTGCAGAAAGGGAGCAGAGCATGGTAGCAACTAGTGAAAGAAAGATGTGATTTGAAAATAGGAATACAGACATAGGTAAAATCCCGTCTTTCCACAATAAACTTTTGCCATACTTTATTTGAAGTACAATGTTTTCTCCTCTTCCCTGAGAACAGTTTTATATTTCTGGGCACTTGTGCAACTCCGGTCAACTCGTCAAAACACTGAGATTCTATTTTTACAACATACAACAGATGAAATAATGATCTATTTTTAAAACATGGACCAAAATAAAAAGCTGAATAGCAGCAAAGTACACATCTTTTGATATTTCAAAGACCTGGTGATATTTACTGCAAGTTTTGTGGGTTGTTTTTTCTGACTAGTTGTTAGCAATGAAATTGGAAATATGTGCTTTATATTTAGCAAGTCTTAGGTACATTTATAACATTCAATCAAAGATTCCCTAGTTCATTCTCTAGTCTTAAAGTGTGGATACATTGGTAACAAACCTTATTCCTTACAACCACAACTTAAATAGACCATTAAGCCATTTAAAAGACTTAACTATATTGAGATTTCTTGCATTAAATTCTTGTTAATTCTACTGAATTTCCAAATTATTTGCATTACTTTTACTGTGGTCAGGATAACAGTCCTTAAGCAGTGGAAAGTAAAACAATCTGCCACCTAAAGTTATATGCATTCATTTTAAAGTTAAGATCTTCCAAACACAAACAAACAGTCAGATCCTATCATCATCTCCAACTGTACTGTGTTTTCATGTCCTGGGAAAGCTTCCTCTATTTCTGTCAGCATATAGCAACATTTGTTTTTCTGCAGTGCAATCTCTTTGTATTGTTTCTCCTCTGCACAATGAATAGAAATTATTATTCTGTTTCCTGGATATTTAAAGACAAGGAGTCTCTACGTAATCTTAAGGAGTAGATCAACCAATCTATCTTAAATTAAGCATACTCATCTTTGTTTCTAACATAACATTCTGAGTTTTAGCTAATTTCATAGTTAATGTAATGAATTAAAACTTGGTAAGTGGAAGGTTTCCTGTCTGAAAAGAATTCTTGGATTACTTTGACTGTGTTCTTAGTTTTCTCAGAGGCTTTGCATCATGCATCTCACATGCTGAGACTTTGTTTTTTTACTAGTTAAATTTGATCCAAAATCTCAATTCACAAAAGCTTGTAACAAGTGTTGCAAGACTGAGCAATAGTGAGAAGGTCTCTTGAATAGAGCAGGTCATATTAAGCAGGACTTAAGCAAGATTTTGTACTTGCCTTCATACACAAGTACACATATTTTACTAACAGATGCTGGATTGCCCAACCACCCTTTCCGCAAGAACAAACACAGATTCATATTCATTTTTGCAGGTGCAGTACTATAAATTTCAGCCAAATTAAAATTCAGTTTTCGTTATCTTCAACAAAAAATAAGGTTCTTCTAATATTATTGTGCCTATCATAAAATTAAAAATCAAAGTAACTGACTATCCTCAATCAAGTTAATATTTCTTAACTCTCCTCATGAAAACAAATGTTAGGTTACCAGTGTGTCTTTTAAGTATTATACAATAAAAATTTCTAGTGGCTTGGAAAACTCCTTATCTCAGCAAAACTTCGTTTCCTATTCTAAAAATTAACCCAACAAAATTTGTTTGGTTTTCTGTTCTAAATGTATGATTTTCCTTTAAAAAGAGACTCTAACAGCAGCGTATTTTTATCCTCTAAACAAAAGCTCAGCACTGTAATACAAATATTTTAGATATAAAAGCTAAGCAGAATAATCCAGTTTTAATAACAATGCTTAAATCCCACCCATTTTAAAAACTTCTTTTTAGACTTTTACAAACTTAATACTTTGTGCACAAATCGCCTTTTCTCTTTAAGTGACAGAAACTCATCTTTTTTCAGAATAATAATTCACAATAGCCGAGTTCCTGGAACTCAAGAGACACTTTTAAAAGTGCTGTCCAAGCTTTCACCACTTTGCTCTGAGCTTTATTTTACTATAAACCACAAGAAACGAAAGAGAAGTACTTGGAGAACACATGCACAGGGACACACACATGCGCAACAACCTTCCACTGAACTTGCTAAGGAAGCTTCTAATGAAACAGTTAAAAACAGTGACAAAGATGGTGACGATGATATACATTTTATCACTTTTTTTTTTTAAGTGATAAAAGTGATATTTTTTTAAGACCCCTACTGAGGTAGGGGTCTTGATTCTTTGGCCCCGCTACAAGTGTCCCTCCCCTTCTCAGTTTATTCAATAAGTGAGTGAATGTTATGAAAGCTCCGCCCATGGTAGGCTGCGAGACTGAGGTCATACCACTATACTGAATCCACACGCTTCCCTGTAAAACGCGTTGCAAACAATGAGAACATGCTGATCATTAGCAAGTTACTCCCTTCACACAGCAGAGCTAATACATGAAGGTGAGTAGTTTATGACCTTCAGCAGTTTTTTAAAAAAACGCCAGAAATTTCTGTGAATCACAGTCACATGAAGAATGTTTTAAGAAAAGTACCATTTCTGGCACACGCAGCCTCCCCACCAACAATAGTTCTAGTTTTGGCTCTTCTTACTCATGACTTTCTCAGAGCAATGCTGTATTAAGTAGGCCAACCAAAAGAGGGACACTAAACTGTAAAAGAAGCATTTCATGTCTGTTTGGGTCTGTGATGGAAAACAAGACTTGCCTGCACTCCATGGCCAATAGAAAATATTGGCAAAATAAATAGCTTGAAGTTTTCCTAGCTGTACGGCAGCATGCTTAAAACAAAGAAGTTCCGCATCTTCTCACATAATTTCACTTTTTTTTTTAGTATTGTGAATTTGCTATCTCTGACTGAGAAGTCTTTTTCTCTTTTCTGTTTGCCCCAAATGAATTACAGTAGCTAAATAAAATCATCCATCTTCAACCATCTTGCTCACCGCACACATCCATCAAAGCAAGATCTGAATGTGAATTAATCCCATGCCGGATTAGCAGAAAAACAACCACAGATGTTCTTAGGACACACGATACAATAAACAATATGTCTGGATACCTGTCTAGTATCAGAGATGTTTGGAAGCATTCTGGAACAGAAGTGAACATGGGGCTGAGACAGCTCACAAGGCCTCACCAAGGAACCTAGATTAATTCACAGCAATTGTGATTTTTTCTCTTAAAGAATCCACAGTGCCTCCATGGAGTATTTCTCAAGCCATGCAACATTTCCTAGCCTTTCTTATCCTTTCATGGCAATTTATCATGCTGTAGCTATAGATTTAAACTGAGTAAAGACAAAACAACAATGAAAAGACAAACCCACAAACGAACAATTTAACCTTGATATTAAAGTTTTTATAGCTTGTGTCTCTAAAATCATAGTCTATGATTGTTTCTTTTTCAAACTTCATCTTTCCTAGATAATGAATTCCATGGTAAAAACTATCCTGTTGGTGTACTACAATACAAGTATAATTGGAAAGCTAACTCTGTTAATACATTCATCACAGGAGGGATTAATGTATTAACGGGAGGGAAAAAAAGCTCTGCAGAAGTAGGAAATACTTGACTACAGAGTAGAAGTGGCAATTTGTAAAACATGATCAATTTTAAAAATAATTTTGTCCTTTCCATACATTGTGCAATCACCAGTGGAAAATTCCTACTATTTGTGAGGTTATAAGGCTATAAATCAAACAAAATAGGAAACGTCTCCTCAAGCCCTCAACAAATAGGGTACAGCTGCAATAATAGTATTGTGGAATGAAAGGTTTGGTATGTTCATTTTACAAACACCTTAAATCATTAACAGTCATTATTCTAATTGTGTTTTATTGTGCAATAATAAAGTACTGTTCTACTTGGCAGCTCCCGAGTTTAAGTTGAGAATTATTCAGTATATTTTAGCATTGTTTACATTTAATTTTAGACTAGCTAAGATTGGTCGTGTGAACCTAGTCCCAGGTCAAATAACAGACCTTTTACCATATTATGTGATTTAAAGTAAAGTACCATCTGAGCTAAAATAAGGAAGCTGAAAAGGAAAGAGGAAGCAAGTTCAGGCACCCTCCAACACGGTGGATTGTAATAAATCAGCTGAACAGAAAAGTGAAAAAAAATTCTTCATAAGATACAGGCAGGATGTTTTTGCAGTTTTGCAAAATGATGCTCAGTTACCGCATTAGCAGTTTTACCCTCGTGCGATGTAATTCTTACTTTTATTGCATTTATACTTAGCAAAACCAGCAGATGATTACATCTTTTCCACCAGTGACTGAAGTTAAAGATCAAAGCCCAAGTGACATGCTTTTGTCATTTGAAACTTATCCCAGGAATCAACAGTGCTCAGCTGCCACACAGAGAACAAGGTCCCATGCCAAAGCCAAACTAAGATTTCCTAGTGAATTAACTGGGGAAAGAATGAATGGTTAGTTAGTTCCACAGAGATTTCACCTGCAATGGGGAATAAACAAACGAGGAGAGAGAGAAGAGGAGAAAGAGGAGAGTGAGACTCCAGCTACAGTATAAGTCTCGTGGCCAAGACTTTAATAATATTATTGTATCCTTTATGTCAAAAAAGAGAAGTGCTGTGGGTATGCTAGTTGGGAGACATTTTCCATCTCCCTTTTTTTAACTTTAAAGTTTATTTGCAATTGAAAACTTCTCCATGCCAGAGAAGCTTCTTTCCGCTTATGATGACCAAAGCCATAAACCTAAAATCTGGAGCTAAGATTTCAAGCCCTCTAATGCCACTTCTTTTTTCTCAAAATTAGATACAGAATTTTTATACAGGCCCATCTTGAACATCAGGCTGTCACAATATGCTTCTGTTTTCATAAGTCTCCTGAAATCTACTATAGGAGTATTAAAAAATAATGCAATTTTTCAACAGGACACAGTTCAAGACTGAACAAGTTATTCAATTCTATGTTGGAATGACCTAATAAGAAGCAAGCTACAAAGCACATTGTGCCATGAAGCATATAAATCAATTAGCATCTTTTTTTTTGACACTGTAATTACCATTCACTTCTACATCGATTACATCTATGACTCTAGCAATATTATTTATATTCAGTTTTTTGCTAATGACATCTCATATGAGACAATATGGACTAAAAAATAGCAAAAGATGATACTTCAGAAATTACTGAATCAAAAAAATAAGTGTGTGAATAAAATATGCTGACAGACACACAATGCTTTAAAGCACAGTTTACATTTTTACTACAGGTCTGTAGAGTATTCAAAATGTTCTGAAATGCATGAGCCATGTAAGTTACTGTCTAGGAAATGGTTGCTAGGTGAGTTGTATATATACCTATGTGCATTCATCTTTCATGTATCACAGCTATCTATGATTTTATAAATGCTGTAAATCTCTACAAAGTAGGTGCATTTTTCTATGGTCAGAAGATTGCCACCTCCAGGGTAGATATCCAAAGTAAATGCATGTGGAAAACTGTTGGAGATGTCAATCAGGGGAGGCTAATGCATATGGGGGGTGCCTAATGGCTCAAAGTCAAAGCAGGAGGGAGTCACAAGTAGCGGCCTTCAGGGGTCATTATTGGGGTCTGATAGTATTGAATAACTTTATAAATGATTGGGATGATGGAACTGAATGCACACTCACCAAGTCTGGGGATGACACCAAGCTAGAAGGAGAGGCAGATATAGCAGATACAAGAGCCACCTTAGGAAGAGAGACCTTAGAAGGCTGGAACACTGGACTAACAAGAAATGCATGAGGTTTAACAAAGATAAATGCAAAGCCCTGCACATGGGATGGAATAAACCCAAGCACCAACATAGGCTGTGATCTCACTAACTAGAGTGTGGCTTTGGAAGTATCGGTGGACAGAAAGCTGAACATGAGTCGGCAGTTGTCCTGTTGCAACAATGAAGGGAAACCATGTCCTGGGCTGCATCAGTAAAAGTATAGTCAGCAGATCAAGGGATGTCATGATTTCACTCTACCACACCTGAAGCACTGGGTCCCATTTGAGTTCCCCCATTTCAAGAGAGACATTGACAAAATAAGAGGCCCACAGAGGGCCATCAAGATGATCAGACGGTTGGAGAACTTAAGGCATGAAGAAAGGCTGAAGGAAATGGGTTTCGCTCAGTCAAAATAAGAGAAGGTTTTCAGCCTTGCAATAGGCTGAATAGGTAGTTACAGAGAAGATACAAATACTCTCTTCAGAAGGATAAATGGTGACATGACAAGAGGAAACGGACACAAGTAACTTCAGGAGGATATCTATGCGAGTATAAGAAAAAAATTCTGCACCATAAGAATAATTCAACATTGCAATAGATTGCATAAAAAAGTGGGGGAATCCCTTCAATTCAAGCCATAACCTATAGAAAGCCTTTATCTTGTTCCAATTCTTGCCCTTAACAAAATTCTAGATATTTTTAGAAAAAAACCACCAAACTTGGAAAAGGTAATTTCTAAATATTTCTTTACAATTTTCTGTGTCTACCTAGACTTTTGGTGAGAATAGAACCGTTAGCTAATTCTGTATTTATGTGTTTAAAATGTAACCTTCTTCCTTCATGTGAACAACTACTGTACAGTTTGATTCCATTAATTCTGTGAAGATCTAAATTGCAATTGAAACATGACATTCAAAAGTTTCACTAATAAACTTTCCCAAAAGGTTTCTATAAGAAACAGTCATGTGAAATTCACTCAACAAAGAGTTCAAACTCTAAACTGAACATTATTTTTTTTTCCCAACATGCACTCCTAGGCTTTTTAGATGTTTACGAGCTATCTGTGTTTTTTTGTTAAAGAAAAATTATTTATGTGCTGGCAAAACTGAGCTATTTAAGCAGTCAGGCTCACAAATTGAACTACATGTCATAGAGTCCATCTATTTTTGTCAGCATCCATTAAAATAACATTTATTTAAATCATATAGTAGTGGCTTAACAAGCTGAAATAAATTCATGTCAAATCAGAGCCAAACTCTGCTGGAAGCATTCCAAACACTCTGTTTGGACATACATATAAAGAGTTCCCTTTGTACTGTGTGTGTGGGGGAGTCCATTACTAAGATGACTTCTGCAGCACTGGCCTGACCTACAGCTTATTTGAATCAGTAGAAATCCTTCTATTGACGCCTTGGGCTTTGGATTAGTCCTGTATGTATTTCTGTTTACTTTGTCAAACACTCCAGTTTCTCCCTACCTTACCAAGCATCTGGGAGGTACTCAAGGAAATTCTATTCAATGTAAAGAAATACTCTGTTTGCAACATTTTCCAGGATAGCCAGTATGAAAGAATTATCAAATCTAATAATTTGCCTTCTTACGTAAAACAGCCCCTAGCATGATCTTTTACTGTATTATAAACAACTTAGAAGTTCAAGAAATATGAGTAGATATTCATCTAGGGAAGACTAGTGTTCTAATTAGTATTATATTAGTTAATGCTTCAATACTGTTTTTCATATTTCTCTTTGATAATTATCACATTGCATTCTTGACTTTGTCTCTAATATCCATAACAAGTTCACTACTGGAGGCTGAGATTCTTCAAATTTAATTTAACCAGGCTCTGAACTCACAATGATAGCAAGCAACATTTTGCCAATTCTTTAATTAGGTTTTCCAGAAACTATTTTTGGACCGTCATATTCATGCCATTTCTAGATTTAGTTTCTATCCAATTCAAATATGCAAAATACAAGAGCAGAAATGCAGACTGAAAACAAAGGTGAAAAAAGATGACTTCCAGTGACTAACACACATCAAAATATGCCATTGATTTAAAATGATATGATCTATCCACCTGTAAAGTTCATCTAATATTATTGTTAAGTAGCATGAAAGTTCAAAGCTCTGCATTTAGCAAGACAGGGATTCATCATATCACTGAGATACAGAGATTCATCAGGTCACTGAGTCTTGCCTCATGTAACCAATCCTGAATATATCCCTATTCACAAAGTTTTCATGGTCCATCTTAAAAGCAGGTTGGGAGTTTTTCTCTCCATTATTTAGACGAGAGCTAAAAACCTTCTAATTTAGAGCCTAAATTTATTCCTGGCTAATTAATACCGTTATTTTACTTTGTACCAACATGTAATTTTGCTTAGATGATATTACTCTCAAAAGCTCCGTGAAGGGAGAAAGAGATGTAGAGTAACAGGGAAAGAGAAACTTCAGCATGCATTTTTTTCTAGGCTTAAGCGTTGCTGGTGTCCCTTTGTAAGCTAAAAAATTACAGACACCATAAAACTGAACCCTTAAATCAATTTTTCAAACCCATTTAAAAATTAGTAATGCTATCACATGGTTTGTAGCTATGAAATGTATGACCAAAAAACCTGAGTAGCAACCCAAAGGATGGGAAACACCAATATCTGTAGGAGCAAAATGCAACTAGTTGGGGAAGGGCTTTGTCTAATAAATATGAAGAACTAATTTCTCTGATGACAGAAGTGGGTCCAGTCCCCATATATTTTTACCAACAGAATACATAGGCCAGAAGTTTTACATCAGTAAAATACAAGGACTCTTATTTGCAGAATTGAGACCTTCAAGCCTTAATTTACTGAGCAGGCCTTTAAGAGTTCAGCAATGCACAGTGAACTAATACTCCAGGCTATCAAATAGACAATTTTGGATCGATAAGTGATATTGCTGGTGATTATAATCACCATTATTTGCAAGGTTCTCCTTCTGCCACATCTTACCTTGGTAAGAACCTCTTAATGTAGCTAATTGCCTCCACACATACTCCTTCAGAGTTACTCTGATATTTGCATTATCCAAGTTCCTCATCATATCACCAATTAAGCTCTCAATTCTTAACTAATGTACTAGATGTCCCCCTTTTCCCCAAGCAATTGGGAGCAGCTTGGGGATGAATTTAATCTGTAGTTAAACCTGTGGAGCTAAATGTGGATCTACCACTTAACTTAAGGCATGCTGACAATATAGGAGAGTATCTTTTAGGTCAAATGGTAGATGTCAGTTATTTGATATCAAGAAAACGATCAGTCATAATGTTAAATACCCAACTGCAAAAAGGAAACAACATCATACCTAAATATTTCAAGATTTAACTCTGCTGACAAGCTGTGGAAGAAACTGTATTCTTGCAAATGAGAGGAAAAAGCCTAGGCTTTTATTTGAATGAAAACACAAAAGAGCAAGTTTAGACATTCTTCACATGAAAAGCTTGTTCTATATTTTGACATGTGCAGACTGATTAATGTGAAAAAGGTGCTGCCTTTATTAACCTATATTTCTAACGATTACTTGGATTTGAAACAGTAGAAGAAACAGTATTTCAGTAGCAAGGTCATGATCTAACCAGCACTATCGAATCCAACATAGAGGCTCTGTTTTGCTATTACAAGGCAGAGTCAACAATCAAAAGACAGGAAGGTAATTAAAGATTTGGCTTAAGACCAGGCCTACAGCAGTTTTAGGAGACTCAAAGTATTGTTTTCTTAAGACTCTATTAAATAAAAATAAAGCTATACACATATGACCAAGAAGATCCAAACTGAGGCAAACCATGTAACAACCCTGCTATAGTGACTTGACATGATGGTCCTTCTGCTTTTATGGAACTGACATCCAACAGTTCTCTTAGAAAAGTATCCAAGTGAAGAAGCCCCAGTTTCACAGCTTTCCCCCAGCTCCCTGGGAACCAGCTTAAATTCGTCTGGTAGGGTTCATCAAGGTCTTCCTTTAGTGTTTATTCTGGAATGGGGGAGGCATGTTGATCCATGTACCAATTGTTCTGCATTGCAGCTGACCAAGAGGATATTGAGGAGAATATCTTATCAGGACTTACTGCAGCCTGAAACAGTGCTAATGCCTGCTGGGCTCCTCCCTGTCTGCTACTTTGCAGGCAGAGCGATCTCACTCAGTATAGCACTATTGCTTGTAATAAAGCAGGAAAAGGTAGAGGTGGGAGCACAAAAGCAAAATGGAAATAGCACTAGAAAATTCCTTTTCCTACAAATTCTCAGAATTTGCCATTAGCATCTCTTTTCCTACTTCTGCTGTCTGCCACCCCCTTGAACAGAGAGAAGCCAAACAAAATTCCTCCCCCCTGCAGATAGTTACCTGTAGTTTTTAGACAGGTGAAAGAATTCCCTTTGCTCCCTACTGTGACTTCCTTCCAGAAAGAAGTAACCAAACATGTGATTTGAAAGTTGTCATGAAAAGAAGGCACACAAGGCGTAGCATTGATTGGAGAGGTGGGGAAAAAATGTCGGGAAAAAATGTCAGGAAAAAAAAATTACTGGGAAAGTAAAAACAGGATACAAAAAGGGATGAGAGAGACAATAAACAAGCAAAGGGAGGTGAAACCTAAGACAGATATAGGAGAGTAGGCAATAAACTGTGTAAAAGTAAATGAAAGAAGCAAAGAGAAGAATACACAGTAAGAGAGAAACAAATGCATGCAGGAGTACTAAATGAGGTTCCCCAGTTCTAGAGAAAAGAGGGAAAACCCTTCCATGCTCATTGGTAGTAAAGCCTAGTATACAGATACAAACTAAAAAATATATGCAACCTAAATACCTAAATTTGAACCCTAAGCTAGTAAAAATAACTTCACATCCTTCAAAAACAAAGCTTTAATCTTGAAAAATAGTTATTTTCCATACACATCTGAATTAAAGGTTCTTCAGTCACTGCATTTTCCCATCTTGTTATATCACGCACTTCTTTTTTTTCCCAAGCAAAAATAAATGCTCTCTCAGTGATGTGCTACAATGTGATACATCTTCAAAACTGTCAAAACGAAATAGTTAAAATTACCTAGCGTTGGAAAAAATAAGGCAGCATATACAAAGTGGTGTCAGAGACAAAAAGTATGCAAACAGGGTGTAAGGATTTTTAGGTTTCTTTATTTGTTACTAACTTTAGTTCTTTTATGGTATTGTTACTTATTAAAGTAATAAGTTAATGTAATATTTTGAGGCAAGAAGACATAATTTCAAATTTTCATTCTGTTAATATTGATGAAGGAATCAATCCAGAGAAAAAGAACAAAACCAACCTCGAGTCAAAATATGAACACATTTTGTTTGACAATTATGCTTCCTAATCAATTTCTTAGCCCCTCTGTCCTATTTCTACTGGGATTAACTCTATAAACAGGGAAACCTGCCTCAGATTTCACAGAAACTAACAGGGGCTTTTCTTTTATGCTTCATTCATGAAGGCACTTACATTTGTAAGTAACCATTTTAATCAAGGGATCCCATTAGATTATCTGCATGCTGGATTTCACCTAACTGCACACTTCATAGCTAATGTAATAAAGTTATCACTTCCTCCAGATAGCTAGGTAGGGAGTAAACTTACTAATAAAAAGGAATGCCATGTCAACTTTTCAAAAATACTGTTTTGTTTTGAATCTCCATTTTTGATGCTGATGTGCCAATATGGAATCCACTACTCCTAATGGCAATCTGTTTATGAGGATGTCTGCTTCCAAGTGTTCACAGTCTGACAGAGAAAAAGTGAGCTATGGTGCAGCCCGCAAATACTGAGAATATAAATATTCATGCCAAGAAAGATACTGCTCCCTACTGGCTCATCTAGATAAGAACAGAGAGCATTTTCCCTTCATATTTCTCAAAGTAACAAATTATTTTTCCACAGATAAACCACAGTTTTGAACTATAAAACAAATATCCAAAAATCAGTAGCCAGAAATTTATTTAAAAAGTTGATTAGTTGAAGCACACAAACCATTATGCTTTCTAAAGGGAAGTGAAGTGAGGAAAACATCAACTATCTCCAAATTCTCCTTTACCTCTAAGCTTTATAAAGGGAATATTAAAAAAAAAAAACTAAAAACAACCAAACAACCAAAAAAAACCCTATACAAATAAACAAACTAGCTAGGATATAGTACTGATTACTGTTAAGAGTAAAGATACCTAAATTCTTAGGAATTGCTAGAATTATTTTACTTATTTTTAATCTGGCAGCTTTGTCTACATGTAACATTTCTCTACCCTCCCTAATTTCAACTGAGATCTGAAAGTGGAAACCTGGAACACTGCCACTGCGCATTAGCACTGATTTGACTATATTTCAAAGACATTGGATAGAAAAACAACAACAACAATTTCATGGACTTGACAGTTTGCAAAACCTAACAAGATCCGTACCTTGATTCCAGCACATCAAAACAATCTCATATAAGGGTTTTCTAGCCAGGGAAATGCAAAACAAGCTAGAATGTCAATCTTAAGCCTAATTGCTGTTCTCTACTAACTTCCCACAAGGTCACTTACCGAGAGGTAATGGGTCATTTTGTGGTTTAGTTTAAACCATTTCCAAAGGCACTGGCATTCAACCGCATGAAAATGCTTGTACTTAATCACTGCTAAGAAGCTAGTACAAGATACCAGCCTTTCATTACAAATTTTGTGCTATTTTCTTACATAGACTCTACATTGATTTAAACTTTGGAAAAAAAAATAGAACTTCTGAACATTTACCCAAACCACGCTTGAGACATTTTCGATGTCTGGCTTGGAAAGGCCTCTTACCTCTGGAGCTCTGAGTAAGGCCTGATTTTTCCCTGTCTGCACAGATAGAAAGGTGGATTTTTCTCTTTGTTTGTGATCTGCTTCTGACTGTACATCTTCTGGTTTTTGCAAAAACTCTGATCTGTGAACTCTGTGTTAAATTTTCATAGCCATCCAGAATCTGGGTTTAGCTCTTTGCATTGAAACTATCAATTAACCCTAATCCCTAAAAGACATGCAAATTCAATTCTAAACTGTACTTCACGCTAACAGTTTAGTTACCTAGAGATACATTCTCCATAGTAAACCAGAAAACAGAATTGTTCTTTATTTGCTATTTTCAATGGTATGCAGCTGAAAAGATTTGAGTTGTGTTTTATTCTGTGCAATATGATAGCAGATATTCCTCTCCAGTATGTTTTGGACATATACATAGGCTACCAACTGCATAACAGTTCAGCAGTGTTTTCAAGCTGCTAAGCAGAACTGGGATAAGGAATGGCTGGGCATCAGATATCCATCTTGACAAGGTGGCAGCTGTAGTAAATTTAAATCTTACCACGTGGCCATCGAAGTAGAAGTTACAGAATGGGTGTGCAGGAGAATGGGGGTAAGATTCTGCTTTCTACACTTCTATGAATGGAGACATATATTCAAATTCTTTTTGCTCAGCTGGCTGTCCAGTTTAATATGCTGCTGTAAAATTCCATGATTGATGAAGATGTCACTGCTTATCACAGCTCCCCTCCCTCTGGCAACAAATCAGGTAACAAAGGCAATCAAGAGTTCCAGGATCCTGCCTTTTCCCAGCCATACACGTATCTTCTTCAGCTTAAGGTAGAACAATTGCAGGAAATGGTGGAATTATAGCTCTTTTTTTTTTTCCTAGAAGGGGACTTTGAAACTTAGAAAAGAAATGCCTATCAGTGCTCTACTTACACAACCATGAATTGGAGGAAACTGGCCGCATCAAGTGGATTTAAGCTGACTGACATGACATAGAACTAGATTGTCACTTCCTAAAAGGGATGGGCAAATACACTCCCCGGATGCACCTTCCTCTAACATTTCCTGTGCCTTTCCCTATTAACCCACTGCCAGTATTCCACAGAAAAGTTTGGTATGCAAACACTAAAAAAGGCACACAAAAATCCCATTCCTCCAAACACATCCAGGGTAACAGCTAACAGCTCTTGCATTGAAATGCTATGAATACAGGAAGAACAGACTTCGAAGGGAGATAGATAAGACATCCATCATGAAAATCAGCTGAACTCCTAACAAGCTCGCTGCCTGATGTTGCAAACATACTACTGAAAACCTCAGTGTGGGGCCAAACCCTTTGGAGTTAACGCAGCCCTTCAACTTCACAAATAATACGTAACTTGAAGCTCATTACGCGCAAAAGACTCAGGGGGGAAATACTATATTTTACTGAAGCCATTAGTTCCTATGGAAAATTAATTATTAACAAGATCTTAAGACACAGTTGAAACCCTAGCAAGAGCAGTTTCAGATAAGGAGTAAGATTGAAGCGCAAGGCATTTCCTGGGCATTAATGACTGGCTGGTGAGAGCTGATGGCACCTGGCTGAGCTTCAGATTCTGAATCCAGCTGATCTCTAAGTCCCAGGAAATGTCTTGAACTTCAATATGTACACACACGTGTGCACACAGGTCTATCGTGTTTTAGTAGAGGACTTGCTGTTTCAGTTGGTATTCTCCAGGACGTTCTCCAGGACAGAATTAGAGCTCTGTAAATCAGACAGCTTGAATCATTTCTCAACATGCCATTCATCTTATAATAGATTACATATGGTATTGCCACTTGCCAGGCTAGAGCATGGACATTTTGCATCTCTTTCTACACATCCTCCTGTTTTAAACGTCTGCTCAGAGAAATAAAATCTCTGGATCAAAACTAGATTTCCTCCTTTAATCACATTCAGCCAGACATACCAGTTCTGAATTTAGCCTGAAAGTTTAGCTGCATGTTTTACCTCTCAAATAGTTGCTTTAAATACAAATATTTTCTTGTTTTCTTTTTAAACTTATGCTGGTCAAGAATAAAATCCTATGCTCCTAATCTTAATACTTTGCCTTTCAAAACTACAGTGACTGATGTTGCTGTGCAGACAACCCTCTATGCCCACAATACGTAATAAGACACCATTTTGGACATGTATCCTGAACGTGACTTAAGCATACCCTGATTTAAGGTCAGATGAACCGATCCAAATCCAGGAGTGATAAAGCTAACTACCTCTCCTCAGGTGTCCCAGGCTCAGTG
Organism: Larus michahellis; assembly: GCF_964199755.1. Classification (NCBI taxonomy): domain Eukaryota; kingdom Metazoa; phylum Chordata; class Aves; order Charadriiformes; family Laridae; genus Larus; species Larus michahellis. The sequence continues at coordinate 22,688,614 of NC_133902.1, read as the reverse complement.
TTATGCCGATTTGGCTTCATGGTAGAAGCTAGTGTCACAGCAGTGCTTTGCACATGCTACGTAAGGGACAAATTTAATGTTGCACAGTATTATACCATAGAGACGCCTCTGCGTTCAAGCTCACAAGTGGCCCTGAGGGACATGAGGGGATAGGGACGCACAGACCTTCAGTGCTGCCACTTTTAACCCGATAGGATCACCCTAAATGAAGCAGAATAAAGCAAGTCACTTCCTTAAATTTATACAGAAATTTTCTTCTTGAAACAGCCACAGAAAATGATGGAATAGTAGACTTCCACCTCTTCAATAAACTTCAGGGAGTCAGCAGCAGCATTTCTCCAAAGCTTTCATGTAGCACAGTCATGCTCAGCACCAAAATGACTATTTGGCTACCGCTGTTTTATACGCGGCAGGCAATTAACAGGTGAGCTCAGTTTAGTTATTAATGTTGTGGGGTTTTTTAAAATTACAAAGGCATTGGCAAATTCAGCGTATTTATCAACAAAGTCACTTTGTATTTTAGCAGTGCTTTTTCATTTCAGTCTCAGGATGCACTCTCATATCAAGAACAGCCCAGAGGAAATCTAATTTTTATGCTCATTCTAAAGAATTTTAGGCTGAGATGCAGAGGTTAAGTCTCAGACAAGGCCACACATTAAGTTAGCAGAAGAACTGGCAACAGAGGTCAACAGTTCTGATTTTCAGTCCCCTTAGCCTAAACACACAGCTCCTTGAGAACAGCTAGTTCCACAGGAATTCTCTCAGCAGCGACCAACCATAAACTGCCTTTAAAATAAGATTCACAATCTACTAGTTCATTATTAATATGTAAACAATGGGGAACTGAAAAAAGACCACAACATGAAGACATTTTTGCGAGTTTATGGTGAAGTTTAATAACAAAAGTGTTCCTCCCACATAGGTAATGCTAAAATTATATCAGTAATCCAGCTATTTTTTCTCCTCAATAGTTTTTCACATCACAATAAACACACACTACTGTGGAACTCCTAACATTCATATTCTTGCAGAGAGAAGAGGCATCAGCTACACATACTGTTCTATACGGGTAGCACATTACTCTTCAAGTCCGTTAGCAATGCTAGGGCACCTGCGAAACATGGCTCCAGCTACATACCATTTCCCAAAATGCAGGCTGTTTCTTTCCTCCAGTGAATTGCTTTTTTTTCCCCCCTCTTAGCAAGAGCTTCATAGCCATACATAGAGTAACTGTTGCACCAGGTGTGACCCTGAATACTGAAAAAACATCTGCAGACAAGATTTGCCTCCTGTTTATGCCATGAGCAATGAAGTGAAATTTTGCCTTTTTGCTCTCATGAGGAGAGCTCTGGGACTAATTCAGTTGCAGATTTTTCCTTTTTCTCCTGCCTAAGACAGATCCTCTTCTAAACTAATGACTAATCCTAGGGCCAGAAAAGGAACAAGTTTATCCCAGCAGGAACAAAAACCCAGGATGAAATAAAGGAGCTATTTTGTGCAGTGCTAAGTAACTGAGGATTCAATAAAAAAACCCCAACAAAACAATCATATTAGCATCAGTTACTTCATACACTGTAGTACTGCTTTATTTCTGTCCTACCATACTGTATTATTTTCCCATGTGTAAAAAGAATCTGGATGGAAATTCCATATGAATTTCGCTTGCCAAACTTCTGATCTGCTAGTATCTCAAATATGATAAAACTACAGTAACCTTAAAAAATGCTGTACTTCAAAGAAATTTGAAGAAAATTATTAGATAGGAGAAATGAAAGAAGAAATGTGAAAACTGAAGGATACCAGAAACAAAATTTTATGGCATCACACCATTTGTCTCTTCTTCATAATCAAGCAATCAAACCAAACTCTTTGGGGATATTCCAGTCCAGATTCCACTTATCTCAGTGTGAAATTCAAAACAGACCCAAACTAAAAAGGAACTAAGAATTAGAGATAGAGTATTACTGTTGTAGATGGATTTGTCCAGGATTTTATCCCACTCCCTCAGGTTTAAGAGACAGAAGTGAGACCATTTTGCTGCCAGAAACAGCAACTGCCAAACCGACAAGAATAATGAACTGCACTTTATAGAGAAGGTGATGGTTGTCACCTGTTGTACGCTTAGATATTGGATAATGCAAAACCAGATAGAGTGGCGCCTGTGCAATCTAAATAGTAAAGGATGGTCAGAGCTATCTTGGAAAAGAGCTTGGTGGTATTAGAACACATTTGGTTTTTGTTTCATCATTAAGTCTTTGCACAACCACTACTGCCTATAAATTCTTGGAATAAAGTTTTCAGTACTATAGCACTATGCTCTCTGTAAACACTAGGAACAGTACATACAAATACTCTAGCCAAAAGGAGCCGCTAAACTGCTATTAAGAGGGCAGTTTACCCAGAAACCTCACCAGATACAGACATCTATCACCCAGGTGGTAATTACGGGGTTTTACATGCCAGCCATCAGCTTGGAAATCTGTGAAACAACAATTGAAGGCAACTGCGTGCACACTAACACCCAAAAATTTTCTGAGTCACCAGGACTTCTATTTAAGGATTCATTGAGTACTATAAGGCCTTCCCAATTATTCAGTAAAAATAATAAAGAACAAAGTAGGTTGCTCTCTTGTGTGCTTTTTACATTGTAACCGCATCCTCTGCCATTCAAGAACAACAGTATAATGCTCCATAGTTTGTTTTCATATAGCTCTTCCAAAGAACCAGGTATTATATTTTTCTATCACACAAATCTCACTTCACAGTTCAGTTGTTGAATTTAATCTTTACGCTGAAAGAGAAAGTTAATCCATTTTATGGGGCATGCAAGCAGCTGTTTAACAAAGCCACCAACAGCTACCTTTTATGAAGGAATATAAATAGATGGAATGGATTCTATTTATAAGCCTCCAGTTCTGAGCCAACATTCCTTTCAATTCCTTCTGCCAGACTCAGAAAGGAGACACAAAAATTGAACCAACAAGAGACAAAAGTTGACTTTAAACAGTTGGGGGAAGTTGGGATGCAGGTCTGAATTTGAATGACAGAGCTTTGGGGATTTTATTTTTTTTTAATCTGATTCACAACTTGCAGCTTGAGATCACTTCTCAGAATAAGGAAGACCTTCAGTTAACAACCTATGATAGAGCTACAGATTTTGAATACTAGCAGAGAACTCTGGATATTCACTCACATTCATGCCAAAGGGTGGCAACAACATGATGATTCTGTGACTATACCTTTTGTCCTTCTGTGAAATCCAACATTAAGACATTATTCATCCATGAAATTGCATTAATTAGAGTGTAAACTGGGATATTCAGTCTGAACAGAATACTCTCTGAATCAGTTCTACAACTGATTTCTTAACACTGCATATTTTGAGTACTGTTAATTAAAAATAAAGCATTCATTTTCCTGATCAAACCATTCTTCAGTACTGTGAAGTTCAAGCAAAAAAACCCAACCAAACTTGAAATGATAAACCTTACATCAACAACCTTTACAGACTAAGGAACTCATTATGGTTCTAAAACAAGGGCTGTATTTACTGAAAATTAACCATGCTCCAGGTGAGACATCCTATGAACACCAGGTCGTGTACCTTTCTTAAAGAAAGAGGACAAATAACAAAGTATACAAATTACGGATGACAAAACAACTAAAAAAGCAGCTAGGACTAGACAGAAGGGAAAATAATGACACCTTGTGTATCAGTAAATAATTTATGCAAGAAAGATTAGCTATATGACCTCTTTTTTTTTTAATTCTGTGAAAAAGAGAACTAGGTTCTAACCAGGAGCAGATAACCTGGCTCTTATCACGAGCCTGAGTGTCTGAAGAAACTAACTCTTGATATTTTTCTCCATTTCTTATTAACTGCAGTGTTCCGACCAGCTGATGTTTTCTGAATCCAGAAGGCAGACACGTCAGCAGGAGATGAACTACAGTACCCCCGGTTATGTCAGTATTCTGCATGGCTTTTATCACTGGGCGTGAACAGTTACTTCCAGGCGTGTGAAACTCAGAATTAGACACATTTCTCAGACAATCACAGTAAGAGAAATTCCTCATATTTAAAAAGTAATGTGTACATGGGGGGTTATTGCTTTTTTTTCTCTTTTTGCCTTTTTTCCTTCTTTTTTTTTTTTCTTTAAGGAAAGCGCAGTGCATAAAATCAACCGTTATTGCAAGAGAATTCTTTTACGCTTCCTTGCTAAAAACAGAAATGTTCTATCATGTTTCCCATTGTGTGTTCAGGGAAGTTTTACAAAGTGAAGTAACCTTGATTTTTTACTGTTATAATTCTGAATACATCCTACGGTCCAATGAAAAGATATTTTCAAATTATGGATTTCTGCAATTATTCATAATTTTATTAGAAGTAAGTATTGTAAATTTAAGTTTAAACAATAGATATCGATGTTTCAAGATTATTCTTATTTCAGTTTTCACAAAATTATTATCTAAGTGAGAAGATTTATATTTTTAAGATGGAATAGGCTCTATGGTATGCATATAGCATAACTAGGCTGTCCTTGGGCAACCTTAGCTGTTCTCAAGGATTTGAATTACAATCTCGGTCAATGATTCCCAGATTTCTTTCCTCCTCACTCACTTCCCTTTTGTTCACACTTGTAATTCAAACTGCTTCTACAGAATCTTCTCCAGATGTCCTCTTGCCAAATGAAAATCAGTATGTCAAAACCAGCTCCTCTTCTCTCCTCCCAGCTCCTTCCCTCTTATATTGCTGTAACTGTCATCAAGTCCACCATCCTCCCTATCCCACAAGACCCTGCGTACTGGTATCATTTTCAGCTCTTCTCCACTTGCAAAGGTTCCATGCACCCAAGCACATAGTTAATGTCAATCCTACTGCCTGCCATATAATCCCTCTGCAGCAAAGTTTCAAAACAGACATCAAATAAACCTCAAGTGCCACAGACCGATTGAATGAAAGGAGGATTTACCAGCCACAGAAGGCCTCACCTAAGTCTGGCAGATAAGAAAATGGCAACTCTTACTCCTGCAATAAAAGTTGTATTTTCTTGTTCATATCAATTATTAATCATGTGGTTTTAAGCCCATCTTAATTCAACCCAAGCATGTGAAAATACTTCCCTCTGTTGAGGGAAGTGATTCCAAATATTCCAAAGTGATCCAATATATTCTTTATGATTTTAGAAATTCCACAAATCAGGCTAGGGTAATGTATATTCTGCATTATCATGATGAAGTATTAAATTTGAAAGAGGAACTTACCTATTGTAGTTTTCATAAATGTGTAAAATTTTCAATTACAAGAGACTGTGTTCTACGTATATTTCAAATTAAAACCAAATGTTGCCTTAAGCTTCTTAAGCAAGTTGCCTGAAATAGGATGAATAGGGCTTGATACTCAGCAGGATTTTCACTTTATAAAGTCAGAATTTGCTCTCATCTTCTAACCTGTCTGCTGTATTTTTTCATGCAGCTGGACTGCATGAAGTGGTACACTGCAGAACAACAGCATGAAGCAGAAAGGGCTTTTATGAAATTAACAAAAAATAAAATATCAAGAACTCCAAACCCACTGATCAGGAAAGTGATAAAGACAAAGCAAAAGAATCCGTGTGAATACCTGGAGTTTACTGCAAGTTTTGTTCTGACAGTTACAGCTTATTTAGCTTCACGTAAGAACCATCAAGCTTATGCTGTGTTTGCCAGAATTCTTAGTTATATTTATGTAGAGCTAAATGTTATTCACTGTCTGGCAAGAAGGTTTGGGTATGTTATAGATATTTAACATTTATCTAGTATAAATGGGCAAAATGTTGCCTAATCTTGATATTTCTCAACCACTGAGTAATGGAATTCCCTCAGCACTGACTACAAAAAAAAATATCCATAACAATATTTTCAACTTACAGGATATCATCACTACTGACTGATGGACTTGACTTGTGAATTTTGATTAAGAAAATACTTTGCAGAAATACCCAATTCACATAAAACCAAACTTCTGGGCAATATAGCACTTTTTTTGATGGGGAAAATATCTCAAGAGATTAAGTGTCGTTCCCATTGTCTTTGAACTTACAATTTCATAGTTAATGGATGTTTTCATTGTCTGCTGCTCACATCTTTATAAGTACCATCTGAGTTTCTCGTTTTGCATGCTGTCTTCCCATCTGTGACTCAATGATTTCTGTCTATCAGTTTAGCTCATAAACAGGGCAAGAAAGCAAGCACAGAGCCATATGGGAATGTAAGTACAACTAATTACTGACTTGTTTAGTTTCAGCCAAACTTGGACTTCATCCTAGAACTTTTTTCACATAAGCCATTATGTCACATGCTCAGGCAAAGTAAGGGATAAAGAAAATTCAACCTAGGTTAAGAAGTCAATAAAATGTTTGCAGAACATCTATTTCGTAGAGCTTAGAAGGGCCTACCAATGAGTCAGCTGTCCAGCTCCTCATATTGCACCACTGGTATTAACACCCAAATTTCCTACCAGGCAATCCGTTTGAAAAAAGCTCAATTATTTGTGATGTGGAGAGGTGATGGGAGAGCCAGTCCCAGCCCAAGCCTGTACACAGGCTCCATTTTTCTGGAAACAGGCAGTGGTTTGGATCAGAGCACGCTCCATGGCAGGATGGAACACAGGTCAGAAATTAGTCTTCCCTGAAGAAAGAAAAGTCTTCCACCAGCGGATTCCCACATAGATTTTGCAACAGAGAAGATACACCTGACCACGTACTAACCCATCCTACAGAGGTGATATGCTTTAAAGTTCACCTGAAGGAAAGCCCTTATAATTACAGTTTAAAAAACCCTTTCTATGCTGTCTTCTGGTGATTCTTGAAAATTCAAAAGCTAGTTTTCTATTTATTTAGGGGTGAGGGGGTTGGGTGTTTCTTGCTGGTGGCGTGGGGATTTTTTCCTGTTGTTTTTGGTTCTTTTTTTTTTAAACAGCTCTCTCTGTGTTGCTTTCCCTGCAGGAGATTAGTACAGAAGTTAAACAAAAGATTTTTAGAACCTTTGTGCATATAAAGATCATTTAAAGAAAACAACAAAATATCCAAAGACACATCTGTGAGGAATATGAAGATACTGTACAGAAAAAAAACCCCAAACACCTGAGACAACATCAGGCAAAGTAAAAAGCAGAAGAATACCACAGAGAAAATATACAACTGGAAATTTTTATATTTGAGAAAAGACATGACAAGATGAAGAGTCACATGGAGTAATTATTCCTTTACTGCTTTATTCCTCTGGGAAGAGAATTTTATTTTTAAGAAAAGCTTAATTATGCTTGGTTTGCAGTGTTGAATTTTGGTTACTTCTGCAGGACATTCATATACTGACAGTTTTTTAGAGCCTCCAACTTAAATAATGGTCCTGTCATTCAAATGCATTTCATTTATCATATTTTCATGTTTCATATCCTAACAACACTAGCCCCCACTGTTCAGAGGTCACATAACACTTTCATAAACAATATATCGGCACATAGTTTTCATAATACATGGATTAATTGAGGCTCAGAGTCTGTGTATTGAAGAATACAATGGCTAGAAGAAGTAGGAAACAAGCATTGTCCTAAATTTCAGACTCATACTCTTTTATTCAAAATCTCTTCAGTATTAGCACAAAGAAACAGCCCATCTTTCTCAACATGGCTCATCTGGACAAGGTTATGATTTCACTCAGCACAATAGCATCAACATTAATGAAAAAAATTCAAATCCCTTCAAACTAAGTACATTACAAAATCAAGTTAAGGAAGAGAATAGCACTTGTGTAGAAACAAACAATTGAACACAATACTTGGCTTTTGTTCCCTTGCTAGATTTATTGAGAAGTTGGAAGCCAAAACTATTTTCTTTTTTTGTTTGTTTTTGGTTTTGTTTGATTTTAATGCCAATATCTAGAAAAAACATCTGGTTATTCTACACAATATTATAACTAAAATTGCCAGAGAACAGAACATCTCTTGCAGAGAGTACTGAATGTACCTCTCAACTTTCTCAGGTTTTATTTTCAAAATTATAAGGGCTATTTGCTGCTTTCTTTAATGTCTTCCTGTAGAGAGGCAATTCTTATAAAGGATTCAGTCTTGGGTCTAAGTCATCTACTCTTACCACCTACTCAGTGATATCAGAGACTCAGTTTTGTTTGAGGGATGAAATTGCTGCTAGTTTATCTGCACTATAGAGAATCATTTAAACGTGTCTTTTAGAAACACTGAGATATGAAAAGTGGTTTTAACTGTGTTTTATTAGTAGCATATTGAAACATACATGTCACTGCGCAAGGATGAACAAAAAAATGGAAAAAGCCACAATTCTGCAACCTGGCTTTTCCTACAGGTTATGTTAATCATCAGGATCGGTCTACTTTTTAAATGTCAATTGAAGTCATCTGGAACATCATGCAAGATTGTTGCGTGTCTGTAACTCAATTCTTACATGATTTTATTATAAATTATGGCAAATAACTGACAACTTAATCTCAACTATACTATACAATAAACCTTAAAATTCCATATGAATTTAAAAAATCACATGCATGACCATATTTTTCTTTTTGTGGTTATGTCAACATAGATAGAGACGGCAGATGCTGTAACATGGAACTTGCAGCACAATTTTCAGAATTAGCATCAGACAAAAAAAGAGAGAAGAGACCTAGATAACTTCTATTTTATCCATTTTTTTTCAAAAAGATTCTGGGTTTTATTACTTTAAACAAATTTTAATCATATTTTGATATTTTTCCTGAGTAATTTTTTTCATATATTTAACTCTCCTTCCTCAGAATGAATTTAAAAAAAAAAAAAAAGAACATCGGCTTTAAGAGTTCTTTTGCAGGTTACTTTGAATGTCTGAGTACAAGTAGTTTGATTCATGGGATCTATTCCCCAGCTTCCCCAGCTGGTATGCATCATTATATTACTACTGATTACACTGGAACTATGCCATTAATATTTAACAAGTCCTTGAACTAGGAAAATCTATAACAAGTGAGAAAGCTACCAGATAAACAAGCAGAGTACTTCAGTCAAATATTCAAGAAAATCTGTAAAAATGGTCATGCTGTATTTATTTGCATTTTGGCAAAAAGTGTCCCAAGAACTTAGAAATATTTGAAAGCATAAGGTAGAGAAGGAGGGACAATTTTCCCTAACAAGTAAAACCACTATATTCTATAATAAGTTCTGCAATATTACAAGGACAGCAAAAGCTTTCTGTCCTTGTAAGCTGTTGCTCCAATGTAGCATATACCAAAAACATGCAAATATTCAGATAAAGATGAAATGGCAGCAAGCCAGGCAAATACAAAGTCAAAATAGCCGACAAGAAAATTCAAGTAGCTACTGTGTATAGCACACAGTTTTGAAGTGAGTGCCTGTTTACACGCTATAATAACTTGGAATCTTGAAGATTGACCTGTTGACAAAGCTCATAAACAAAATAAAATAACTCTGATACCTGTTTAGTTTGTGGCTGTGGCAAAGTACAAGTCCAACTTTCTTGCAACCCAATATTACAAGCGTTCAGCTGTAAATACAAAAGCAAGTATTTGAAGAGTTAAGGTCTGTTACCGGTAGGACTTGTAGTGATTTTACAGTAACAGATGGGATTTTAAATTTGCTGAATATTGTTTTTGCTTGGCACTTTTTAAATTTAGATTCTAAAGTGACAAGTTGATACATCAGATAACTTTAAAATCAAATATCAAATAATTTTGAGTGCTGCCTCCACAGAAATCTTAGCAAATAAGATGGAGCAGAAAATACATTCAATAAGCAAACATGAGTATGATCCCTGTTGGCTAGAATAGCAATAGGACATGGGGAAAGACATCACTGTCCTCAGACTGATCTCCATGCCTTGGCTGCCATCCGTCAGAGTCAGGGAGAGTATGATAGCAGTCTCTGCTAACACTGACAATCAAGGTGGTCGTTCCACTAAATGGCCAAACTTCTTTTAGTTTTAACAGGCTAACTTTTCATCTCTTACCTTATCTGTATACTGTTCCTATGATATATGACATAAATAATAAACTACAGTTTACTGTAATTCAACAAAAGACTCTGAATGAAAAAAGTTACATAAAAGGCACTTCCATCAAATGTTCTCTGCCTTTATTAAGAACTGTATATCATCATAGAGTTTTTACTTGACTGAGATTTGCTCCAAGCGTGGCAGGAAATTATATTCTCCATATCATGTTATAACTAGTTCTGTTAAACAAATTAATTCTACTGGGAGGAAAAAAAAAATCCCCCCTAAAGATATCATCTGACAGTCATATTCCGCTTTAGTCAGAAATACTTTTAGGAATGCATAAATTGTGTACTTCAAATAGTATGTCTTTAGGGTTTTTGCTTCTTTAATCATGTCTATGTGCTGCCTCTTCTGACAAAAATCAGAAGCAAAGCTTCGCTGTAATGATGAAATAGTAAATGCGTAATCCATTAAATTGTAGCTCTAGAAGTGGATACAATAACATATATCTGCAATTTGCATAGATCTTGCTTTATTTGGTTATATCATTAAAGAAATCAAGGAGTCACAGGCCTGGAGTCCTCTTCTATGGTCTTTTTCAAAGGCATCAAGCAAAGTGTACAGACTAAGGGACAGTTATCAGGAGGGGAAGAGTCAGGAGTGTGCACAAGTGAGTGGGCAGGAAAAGGCAGCTTTATTCATCTTGATCACTGACATGGAGAAGGAAGAGAGTAATAAATCTCGCAGTCTGTGGATGATATCATGCTCTTTCAGGTAGTCAAATGCCATGCCCTAGCAAGTAACTCAAGTCACCAAACTCTGTGAGCAGGGAAAAACATGGCAGACGAACTTCCATGTAGATTAGTGTAAGAGAACGCACTGCGGAGGCAGAGACAGGGAAAATCTAAACCATGCCAGCATGACACTGAAATTGGGACTGGCAGTTACAGCTTAAGAAAATGACACTGGAATCATCACTGTCCGTTCTCTGAAATCAGTGACTCAAACGGGCAGTGGCAGCCAAAAAAGCCAACAGATCATCAGATGGCATTCAGGAAGGGTATGAAAAACAAGATGTAGTGCTTCATTTTATGACTGTATAAAATCTTGCTGTATTCACATACTGAGTGCTGAATGCAGGTTTAATCACCTCAGAAAGGATGTATGTCTCTGAAAAGGATGTAATCAACTTAGAAAAGGCCCATGGAGGACAACTAAAAGTTCCAAGTAGATGGAATAGCTGCCTTGTAAAACAGGATGAGACTCTTCAAGGGGAGAGGGGAAGGCTGCAAGTGGACAACAAAATGAATGTTCAGAGAAAGCTTCAACAAATTCATGATCTGAAACCCACAAACAGGGCAGAGGCATAGCCCTCTAGGATGCCTAAAACAACAGTTCTGCATGCTGAGGAAGAAGGAAGGGCATGCTGTCACAGGCAACAAAACAGTTGGCGAATTCCAAACAATTTGATTGATTGAAATTAGCAATGGTTCTTTTTCTTTTGCTGCTCCTCGATTCTTACTCTACTATTCTGGTATGGGTTGCTCCACTGGCCACCCTCCCCTTGGGGGTTACACCTTCTTCTGTGCCTTCTCTGCAGTCCTGTTCAGGCAGCTCCTCATTCCTGACCCTGCTCAGGCACCCTGCCAGCCCTGGCATCTGTCCTGTTTCTCCTCCTTTCCTTCGGCATCTCTCTCTCTCTTTCTCTACTGTTCCTCCTGCCTGGGTATGCTTCTTGTTTATCCTTTTCCCTGCTCAGGTGTCCCTCCTGCTCCGGCATTGTCTCTTGAACCTCCGCTTTTCTTCTGCCTAGTGGCTACTGCCCTTTCTTACATATTTGTTTGCAGAGGCACCACAGATTCCCCTGACCGGTTCAGTTCTGGTGCACAGAGGGTCCATTGCAGAGCCAGGTGTCTCTGCCACAGGGACAGTCCCTGACCTACACACATAGATGTCTCCCTGCACTCCACCTGCTACCGAACTCCTGCCAATTACGCCCAATACACAAGGATAACAGGAGCCATCCAATCTCACATTCTTCCTGACTCGCCTGTCCTTTACACTGTTGGAGATGCTCATAGGCTAGACAGACCACTGGCTTTGCTCAGTATGGCATTTTTTTCGTTTTGACTATGCTGTCAGCCATGAAATTCATCAAGACTCCTTTGCATAAAAACCATGACCTGAAGCAAATATGACTTGGATACACATACTTGTTCAGAGCTTTGATGAAATCTTGATTTCATGTATGAAACTTCTGCAAAACCAATTTATTTACAGATGTCTGTCTTAAATGTGTATGCTCAGCCAAGAAATAAATCTAAATGGCTGGGGAAATTAGCATTTTAAAATCCAAAAGAAATGGTCATCCAGGTGAAAATATAGAGAAACAATAGAGTAATAATATTCCTTATTATCCAGTACTAAGTCTCTGACATTTTAATTACTGTGCTCCTAAAAGGAAACGTCAGTCCCCATATTTGCAATAAGATTTGAGTTTCCACCAGCATGCAACCTCTATTTGTACTCAAATTAAATAAAAATAGTTTTGTAAAATAGTTTAGCTAAACTCATGTTAGTTATTTGTTATGCCTTTTAACTAACAAATAGTTTAACAGAAAAACTCCTTTCATTCTCTATTTTAAAGATATATCAAAGCATTTGTGATAGAAGCTCCCCTAGCTACAAATTTCCTTAAGATATTATTTCAATAACCTTCTCATCTAAAAGAAAACTTGCAGCTGTTGTGTTTTGAAAAACTTTGGCAGGCACTTATTTGTATGTTGTGAATGATGTCACCATCTTGTGACAAGCTCAGAATGCTTTTGGCTGGGTCAGCTTTTGTCTAGGCCACAGTTATCTACATTTATTTTAAACACTTGATTAAAATGTATCTTTAAAATGTGCATGCATGCAGACATAACAGCAATGAAAAGCAATTCCTTTTGTTTGTTTCGAGTAGCTATTTCATGATACCAAACAATACCATATGTTCCTTCTCAACAGAAACATTTAATTAACACGTGATATCAGACAGATTTACATGGAAGCTGGGTATTCACCTTCACCTCTTGAGAAATATTCTCCCAGCACATGTGGCATCTCAAATAATTGTTTTCTATTAGGAGAATATTCCTTATTACAGTGCTGATCCCATGCATCAGTTTTAACAGTCAGCAAAGAAGGCAGTTGCCTAAGGCCTCAAATGGGACAGCAAAAATCACCATAAAAGCAGAGGCCGTGTGAGAAGCTCAGGGGAAAAAGACCATGCAGCTGCTAGGCATCCCTCCAAAAAGGCTGGGCATAAAGAAGCAGCACACAGAAGGGGAGGCTGAAGATTGACCAGGCTGCCACCTCCACAGAATTGAATTTTGCCATCCCCAGGCCTGAGGACTAAATAAGTTAATTCAATTTGTTTAATGAGCTGGAAAGCTTCTAACTGGCTCTGCTTTTAAATGTCTGGTCAGGAATACAGAAGTCTTTCCAAAGCATTAAATCTACTACTTGCAGAGAAGGGGAAATGTTCCCTTGGGGTAACAAATAAGGGTGGTGAGGGACAGAAAAGGATACAGCCCTGTCAGAAACCTCAGCAAAGCAAAGTGTTTTTCATTGGAGCATACAGTCTTCTCAGAAATGTTAATTACCTTTCCTGTCTCCAAGACACTCTTTGCCCTATTTGGGAGCAATCCATGTAGGAGGCCGGAAACTGAGTTTCTATTTACAAGGGTGTCTGTGAATTTTTTTTATGAAGTTTTGATTTATTTTCTTAGAGAAGTAGATGAGGATTCTGCCTTCAGACTATTTTCTCCCTGAAAGATAACCACGAAGGAAAAAAATAAATAGATCTGATGTTATTATTGTGTACAAAATAACCCGCAGTACTTTTCCCAGGCAAAGTTTGCTTCCTACATTAAAAATGCAAATGTTTTCTACTTAAAAAGACATTTATGATAGCTTTAAAACTTACTGAGGACACTGAGGGTATATGCTAATCACAGACTACTATTAGAAGCCTGGTTTCAACTATATTCCAATTATCCTATGAGCCTTGACAAATACAATTTTTGAAAGCACATAGAATGGTAATAAAATGTTCTCAAATGCATTTCCCTTACTTTTCTTTTTTTTGTTTGTTTGTTTTTGTTGGCTTTTTTTTTTCCTGCAGAAAGTGACATTTAGACAGTGTGTTTGACTCTCAGAAATTTCAACAAATTACAGTACCCCGAACAGAATATTAGATTTTCTTTCTAACAGATTACGTTCCTCTCTGCGCATTATCTGCAACGACAAATATTCTTGAAGAACACATTTTAAAATATATTTGACCTTCAAAGTTCCAATTTTATTTGTACTGTGGATTCTTTCGACTTGGCATAATAAGAGGGAAAATGCAGACTCCACTATGTCATTCAAAATGAATTATCCATACAAAAGGAAAGCAATAATACAGAACATATTTAGTATTCCAACAAATAGTGAACATCTTTGAAACTTTTCTCCAAGATAGTTGAAGCTATTGATATGGGTTCTGAGTGATGCAAACTAACTAAATTAAAGCTGAGACACCTTCCCCTTCCCTCCAAAGAAACCATTCCACAAAGCAAGTCCTGTACATCAAACCAGCAAGTGCATTTCTTGTAACCGTATTCCATATCCCCCGATGCTTTGGATTGTTCCAATGAAAGAAGTCTCCCAAATAAAATTTTAAAAAATCAGCTTTCTCCTTTCTTTTACTTTTTTGTTTTTAAAAAATGTGTTATTTCTGATCTGCATGCACTTGACGAGAAGCAGGAAAAAAATCAAATCCAAGTCAAGTGGTTCTTAAGAAGGAGCTCCAAATACTGTGTTTCTAGGATGTCAGAATTATGGAAAAACAAACTTAACTAAAAGTTAAGCCAATTGATAAGACAGAACATCAGTTCTGAACATCAGTTCTTTATGCATGTCAAGTCTGTGGTTTTATCACTAACCCTAACCTCAGAGTTAGCATTTCCACTTTTGCAAATGTACAAACCACATTCAAAGCTGTTTGTTCTTCCTTTTCAACATTACTAGGCCTCTTCTCCTATGACATCTGAAATGCTATAATGGATAACAGAGTTGCTCTCGAGGCTTGTAAACAGCGTATATGATCTTTTTTATAAACGAATTTTCAATTTCCTCGACATTACTTTCCTGTGCAGCATACTATACCCAGCAACTGGAACACAGCAGGGGTTATAGCAGGACACTGCCAAATATTTGTCAGCTAATACAAACTGGACCACTTGGTAAAATGCTCTTCTGACTGCTGATATAGCACACAGTCTGAGAGGAACGACAACAGGGAATTAAGAATACTGCATGGATATACCTTCTATTAGATACTAGCTGTAAAGATGAGTAGCTGATCTTCCCTGCCGAAAGGACAAGATGAAAATGCTCTACCTTTATATTAAATAGTTACTGGTATGATAACAGCCCTGACACAAACCACTGAAATGATAACAGCCCTTTTTTTTCCTGGTCAGACACAAGAGTGACCATTACAGTTACAGACACAGAATGAGGCTACCAACTACTCGTCCTTGTCGGTTCTCTAATATACCTGAATTAAAATAGGAATATTAGCTACAGTGGTAAAAGAAACACATTTCTTTACTAATTAGAGAAACAACAGCTATTGCTGTCAGTGCTATCAATGCCGTTCCACTCTAAGATTTGAGCTGCAGAGATTTCCAGAGAAAATAGAGAATACTGCCATCTCCACTAACTTTATTTGCTATTTTTTATTTGGTTTTGTAACTTTATTTGTTACTTTTTCAAGTTTGACTCCACTCTCTATTTTCCTGTAACCTACTGACTGAAACCACTCCTCGCCCCAATCATTTCCAACTTTTGTCTCATTAAGCTTTCATCAACCAGTACAAAAAAGGAAAATGCTACCTTATTCTATAAGCACCAGCAAGTTTTTGAAGGAAATGAAAGGTATCAGATACAACAGTTCAGAAACTTTCTTATCTTTTTCAATAGCCTACTAGTACCAAAATGCAGTGCTATCATAGTAAAACACTTGTGAATAAGAGCATCATTATGAATTGCACCAGACTTGAATAGAGTCTTGCATGTAAAAGACAGGGAAGATCTGCTCTCAGCCACAATCAAAATCATAGAATTTTCTTTCGTCTGCTCCCCATCACGCACTGGTGTGGCTTTCTTTGAAAACAGAGAATAAAACTGAAATCAAAAAGGCATGTTATTTTGAGGAAAGATGTTTGAAAATGTTGGCTTTAGATCTATGAAACATAAGAGCTGAAATCTTAGCAACTCTAGTCACTGCATTAATTATCATCTCTCTTGAAATAAAAAAAAATAAATTAAAAGATATAAATTAAAAAAAATAAAAATCCCAAACAACCTATACAAAAAGACAAAATATCCATCAAAGCATAAATTCTGCTATTTCCCTACAAATTCTTCTGGGAGTGCGATAGCTCCTATCTTGGCAGAATCAAAATATGGATCTGAATTTTAGAATACATCTAAAAGCACAGATCGTTGTTGTTTGAAATGAAAGGACTAGTTAGCAAGAGAAGACCTATACTATCCTCTGTGGACTAGCAAAGAAATAGAAACTGAGGAAATGACTGTACACAGTTACTGTAGTTTCACGGATTTCCATGGAGCTTTCCTGTGAATAAAGCCAGACAGATCTGTCTGTAGAGTAGCAGTTAAGACCTAGCAGAGACCCAGTTAAGTCATTATTCATTGGTACAGGTAAAGCTACTGTAAGCCAGAGATTTTGGAGCTGGACCCTCTGATGGCATATTTATAATTCCTTTCTTTCTATCTATTGACTATATTAGAAGCCTCAACAGATTAGCTGCTTAATTTACACACTTAATTATATGCCTATAAGTAAGTGGTGTGAATATCTCTCTCTGTACCTTGTTCTTATACAAACTAACATTTGTTACTTCAGAGTACTTTACAAAATACATTGACTCTGCTTCAAATCCACTCCAACAACAGTAATAACTTACTGTGGAAAAATGACAACTTGATTCTATCATATCAAAGTGGACCCAACTTACAAAGTTCTCTTATGAATCTAATTCAGTTTTCTGACTGCGTCCCTTGACGTACAGATATCTGGATACTCTGGTTTTTGTGTTTTAACTGAAGACAGAAAGAACTGACCATTTGCGATTTACCACAGAAATTAATCTGTATGTATCAACTGCAACATTGAATTCAGTAGGTTGTCTCAGTTCACTATATTGCAGCATTAGTTTACCACAAGATTAATTTTCAGGGATTTCAAGCTACTTCACAAAGTTCATTAAAGTTATAATTGTACTGTCTTTTCTTAATGTCTGCCTAGCTCACTGTGGAAGAGCAAGACGTTCTATGTAATAACCTTCGGTATACCTCTGGCATTACTGCTTTAAATTTAAAAGACTAGGCAAGAAAACACAGATTTGAATTCCTTTCCTGTCATTCAAAAACCTAAGTTAATACAGAAAAAGAAAAGAAGCTAAACAGAGAATATTACAATTTTCCACCTGCAATGATTCCATGTGTTTGTTATGCTGTTATCATAGCACATGAGAAATGAGCACAATTTCCAAATTAAATTATTTACTACTATATGATCTCTTAAAAGTATCATGTATTAATATTTTCTTGAAGAAACATGAGCTCTGAAGGGTCAAAGCTACTGCAAATATCACACGCACAGATCTAACTAACTATTTCATAAATTGCAAGTGTCCCGTGTATTTATTTTCTTTCTATTTATTTCCACCTATTTCCACCTCAGAGAGATGTCTGTTTGCATTTTTATCATACCATTGTAACTGTGGCTTACTTGTAGGCACTTTATCTTTCCCAGTAGATGCCATAATCTACTACTAAGAAGAACATGTGAGAATGAAATAGCACAGGAAGAACAGCACAGATTCTCGGGGGAGATACCATACTTCAAGCAGGCTTGAAGCAGAAATTAAGATAGATTTCTACCACCTAAAACTTCTCCTTAGTCAATGTGTCAGTTGAAGGAGAAATTTAGCATCACAATCCGAGCATCTCAGCATGGCTAGATAACTAGAACTCCTGTGGCTACTACAAGAACTGCAAGTAATCAAAGTGCAACCGTGTTGCACTTCGGTTCATCACCTCCAATTCTTCCTCCAAATGTCACGTGAAGGTGATTCATTTGCTCCAGCAAGGGAGCTGGGAGATATGGGAAGGATTTAAGCTACTACTCAGTCAGCATTATGGCTCATCCACAGATGATTCCTAAAAGCTATCCATAAAAACCAAATCTTCTATAGAAAACAGCCCCTTATCAAACTGATATGGAAAAAAAAAAAAGATGTAAAATATTTTGAATGTGAAAATACCATGAAGAAAAATGCAGCAAGTATTTAAATTTTTTGCCTTTTGCATCTTTTTTATTCCTTTGTCTTTTCACTTTGCTTGATGCTAAGTGATGCTGAGACTTTACATCATTTGCTGTTTTCCACGGAGTTAGCAGCATCACTAGCTTTCAATGCATTCCACCTTTTTTTGTCCTTCTGGGTATATTAATTTGACAGATGCCTTAGGAAACCCCGAATAATGGTTTAATACCAGGAGTTTGTCCAGTATTTATTTTAATACAAAGCAAACAGAACAAACAACAGCTAAAGTATTCAGTTCTCAAACATGATTTTTCACTTAAATTGCTTCACAGTGTTGTTTCTGATCCCTTACTACATGTAGTAATATAACCTTCTGGATATTACGGCATAAGCAAATTTCTTTAACTTCCATTTCCTTATGGGACATTTGCCACTGACTTCGCAAAAAAGAGAAAGAAACAACCTGTCCTCTTAATCTTTTTGAAAAACATGATCTTGCAAAGGACCTTCATCTTACATGATCTTTCAAATCTAAATCAGGATTACATTCCTGCAGCAAAGAGCTTTTCCTGTGAAAGCTGACTACCATTATCTATGATTTTTCAACTGTTAGTCTAGAATAGTGCTACTCTTTATATCTAACAAGAGGCTCATCCAACACATTAGCAAAAAATCATTTAGTGCAGAAATGTAAAACAAAATTTACTCTTGTGGTGTCCAAGAATGCTTTATACTTCAGAGATGCCTTTTCCTCCAAAAGGCATCTTACTTTTCATTCTAACTCATCTAGCATATCATAATTTTCATTTGCCCATTTTCTCTGTGGCATTTTCTTTACTGGCTGGTAGAGATGTACAATAAAAAGCTTAATTTGTACTTGATCTTTGAAACAGACATTCAGACTCTACTGTGTAGTAACGGAATTCCTACATTATACATTCCTAACTTACACATTCTTGAAAAAATTATATATTTACTGTTCAGAAGTAGGCAATAAAAGTTGATTTTTCAGTGTAACACTGGAACATGACCAGAAGAAAGCATAACATAATAGGAGATCAAAAGAAGATGGTACTGAATAGGTTTCTCTTTTCAATAAAGCCACTTCAGCCACCTTTATCATAAGACACACCTGGAAGTCAGGCATCCGCCAGTTTTTACCACTAAATTAATAGTAAAGGATTAACAATAAATATTATGTGTTTTGAACTGCAATCAATCTCAACTCTTTACTTCAGAAACAGCTCCTCTGCCTATAGTAAACTGTAAAAAATTAATTCTGCACATCAAAATGAGAAATTCACAACACAATTATCAATTGCCAGCCGCTTCCATAACTGAGAATATGTTTTTCGTTGGCCATTGAAGCCTGGACATTCGTTGTGTCCATACAAATTACTGTCTTTCAAATAGATAAGTTTGCTAGAAAGGAACTTATTAACAGTTTACTCTGATTGAAATACTTTTCCTCTTCATTGCTCCCCCTCCACCCAAAAAAAGATACAATATATAAAAACCTTTTATTTCTACTGTGCATTATCTAAACAGAGAATATGTTTTCCTCCACTGATTCAATACACCATTTAAAGTCACATTACATTTCAAAATTAAAGAACTAAGCTGGCACAATGGCTCTTTCTGAATGTATCCAAATGGATCACTAATACAATCATGTTCAAGTGAAGAAATATGTTATAACTACTTAATATCTACTGAAATGGTGTGCATTTTGCTTTATACCCTCCAAGTGTATTTCAAGAAATGCTGTAGCTTTGCACGTGAACTCTCTCCTAGATAACATGTACTTTGTCTCTATAGCAAGTATCCAGACAATATTCTTTTCCATTAGATACTTCCATGGGATTCATTTTTTGACTGATATTTATCATTTATATAAGTCCATCAACTCTACCTTGAAAGTCTAACCTCTTAAACATCCTACACTTCTTCCAAATCAATTACTTAGTCCCTCAACATCCATTTCTTATTTATCCATCACTTGGATAAATAATTCATATTTAGTAATTCAATAATTGATTTGGAACTACATTAGCAATAGATATCAAAAACTTGTTGTCTTGAGTCTGAGAAGGCACTGCCTCACTGCTATACACTACTTGGCCTATCTGCTCCCAGTAGCAGCAGAAAAAGGCCAGATGTGAACTTTATTTTTTAGTTTTTTCAGTTTAAATTCAAATTCTACCCATTCATGTTGAACAGTTATGAAGCAGATGGTCAATGACAAAGCATGAATAAAGCAAAAATTTGATAATTGTGAACCTACAA
The DNA here is from genome assembly GCF_964199755.1 of Larus michahellis. Taxonomy (NCBI): domain Eukaryota; kingdom Metazoa; phylum Chordata; class Aves; order Charadriiformes; family Laridae; genus Larus; species Larus michahellis. The sequence goes on along the minus strand of NC_133902.1, from coordinate 22,667,946 downwards.
TTTTCCTTTTTTTCTTTTTTTTTTGAGAAGCAGCGGCAAAGTGCCAGAGTAGACATTATCTATAGATGGTAAATAGCTTAAGACAAACTGCTGACATTTAAAAACAGACTGTTATACGCAAGATGTGAATAGCTACAAACACATCATTTTAATTATTGCATCTTCTGCCATCAGGAATGTGTGTCTCACATGTCTTTTCCTCTGCATTCTGTTAATGTCCATTTCTCATGGCATTGCAGTCCCTTTCTTGAGTCCAAGAGAAGCTCCCACTGATATTTGGAGAGATCACCCTAGTATGTCTGTTACTCGTCGATTAGTGCCATTTCTTAAGATTACTCCAAATGACACACTCTTTCATTTCCTTTCTATCTCCCTCAAGAAAAACAATATGTGAAAAATGCTTCTTTATTCAGGCCAAAACCTAAGTGGTCTTTACTCACGCATGTTTAGGCATAGTGGGATAAAAATGGGAAATTTTTCAAAGAGAAAGATCTATGTAGAAGAGCTGAGAATTAAGATGTAACACTTGTTCAGTTAGCGTTTGTCTCCAAGGAGGACTCCAGTTATTCTATTAAAAGTATGATACAGCTAGTTTCATGTTTTCTTTGAATTAAACATTTCTAGTTAATATAACTTCTGCCCACACTAATAACAAGTCTAGATGTGACCTTTTGCCACTTTTTATCTAGAGCTCCTTGCATAGAGGATAAGGAAGGTGATGGACCAGAAACTCTAAAGGCATTACAATTTTTTTTTAAAGGCAGACATAGCTTTTTTACAATGTGTAAAAAAAAAAAAAAAAAGGCATAAAAAAATTGTTTTTCTCTGAAAGTCATGGGAGATTTTCCACTGCCTTTGATAGAAATAGGATTTGTCTCTAGAAGAAAGACACGTCAATACATAAGGTGCAACTTCATGCTGAAAAATATTTAATATTCTACTAAAAACTCTGTAAAATGTGTTTCTATCGAAGGTATTGGCCTAAACTATTCTGCAGATGTCATCCAAGTGACAACAAAGCAGACAAGCAGAGCTCAAACAGCGAGACAAGATCTGGGAGCCCCAAACAAATGAAGCTAAGCAGGATGATACATCAACCTTAAGAGCAAAAGGAAAAGCTTAGAGCTGGCCCAAATCACTAAATTGTCATCGTTAGCACTGGCAGGAATAGAATTTATTTTTTATTAGGCAACGGCTTATATTACAGAGGTTTTGCTGACTACTATCTATAGGAAGCTATTGCAGATTCCATCAGCAGAAGCTGACACAGAGCCAGCCTCCAATAGTACACTGTTTGCCAGAAGTCAAGAGACATTCGACACCTACAAGCAATTTGCTCTTTGGAAGCCATGAGACATTTAAACTTGTACATGCGTTTGAGATGTTTTATCTATTTTGGAAGCATAAGAGACATTTATAGCTCTTCAAAACAGCATTTTAAAAATTCTAGCAAAGCTATTTGCATTTCAGTCTAGATTACTACATTTGTGTTACGAATACAAGCTGGTGATCAACAATATTTCCTGTATGTGTTTATTTCATTCAAATTCACAGAGATCTCTTGTTTGTACATCATTGAGAAAGCAATTAACTATTGGAACTCATAATACCAGCAGCAAGAATGGGATTCTTTCCTCAAAGAGGACTTCCCGTCACCAGGAAATTAAATGTTTCTTCTGGCAGACAGTAAAGTACACACAGAAATAAAAATTAATCTGTAGGCTTACACTTACATGCTTTTTCAAAGTTAATTAAGAAAGAAGGTTACCCAAGGTTCACTGAATGAGGCAATACCAACTCAGGAAATGATCTCAACTTACAAGATATGAAAAATACAATCTTTTATTTGTTGAGCAGATTAATATATATAATGGATTCTTGTACTGTCTTTTGCTAAGTTATCTGATTTTTTGAAAGTGTGACTCTTTGAAGTCCTGTATGGATTCAGGCAGGGTTTACACTAGAGAAGCACATTCTCAAAAATGAAAAAAAAAAAAAAAAAACATTAGAACAGTCTGGATAATTAACACAGAACCAGGATAGGTTCTGTGTGCTTAACAGCTGGACTTGCCTAGATATCAAGAACACATATGGGGAAAACATGGCTCAGTTTATGCAATGACAATTCAAGAACTGAACTACGTACATGCAAAATTTTCACAAGTTTTCCTGTGAGTGAAGATAAAACGTTCGATTAATTTGTGTAAGACTATCAGTGATGGGGAAAAAAGGGATCTAATATAATTTTGGGGGTGACTGAAGTTTTTCCATCATCCAGTAATTAGTCACTTTGTCAAGGATTCATTTTTGGATGTGTTTTACCTTTTTCCTTGTCATTTTTGCCCCAAGATGAAACTTAAAAGGACTGATAGTAGCAAATGCTAGTACCTACTTTTGCTAGTAGCAAATGCTACTTAATTTAAGGCAAGGACAAGAGGGTAGAGACTGTGGAATTTTTTTTTTCTAACAGCAGTCATTCTAACTGTCTGCACAGTTTCATTTTCAAACTAAATCCAAAACAACATGATTATCAACCCTGTGCAATCCCATCTTTGCTGAAGCTACATTGATACTTGGAGAAGCAAAGAACTAGCTTCTCGATGATAACTTTGACTATGCATCTTAGGAGTTGGTGGTACATAAATAATTTACATTCTGGAAATTAATCTATTTTGGAAATCAGGACTAATTAAACCCCGGAGACTCTAAATGCCTGGGATGTAGCACTTAGCTCTTCTGAGAACAGTGTGACAAAAGGCCAGAGAGGGGCACTCTGCTAGATTCTGTCATGCAAATGTAGCCAGAATAAAGATTCTTCAGTATAACATTTACAGTCCTGTTTCAGTTAAGGTGTTTCCCAGATGACAAGAAGTACACACAAATACTCATTTTCAAAGATGTCACAATTCAAAACACTAGTTTAGGATAAGCATTTTAAATACATATATTAATTCCACTGAATTCCAATAACCAATGGCTAGAAAAGAGTAGCACACACATTCTGGAAAACCTACATTAGAATTATCTTTGAATATCATACATTCTCAAAAATCTAGGGTAAAATAGTCTAATAGATCACCAATGATATTTTAGGGTGCTTTTTATGATGTTAACATACTTTGGATACTCTAGTTCCATCCATGTAGACAGACAGAAAAGCAGTTCATTACTTTCAAATCTATAGTTAGGGCCCCAACTAGGCAAGGAAACCTTCGTAGACCCTTTTGAAGATTACAGCCCTGGGATTAGAACTGAACTGTTAAGCAAGTATCTTAAAAACTCTACTGGCATTGGCTCATGACAGAGTTCCAGAGCTCGTTCTTAGATTTATTTTCTCTTATGTTTTTATATAATGCTTAGGCTCTAAATATACCACACAAAAGCTGAAAAGCATAAAGCTAGCTAGTCTTTTTGGAGGACAAATAATTTTTGTGATACATTAACAAAAAGGTTTATGCATGAGGTAGCAACCTAAAATAGATTCGCTTTACTGTAATAGACATCGTTGTTTTATTTTGAGCTTTTAAAATTTTTAGATAAGGTCGAAGAAAAATTAACAGGCAGTAATCACCCTCTCCGACACGGTAAGTCTAAGTAAATCTGTATTGCTGCTCTGTTCAGAATGGCATAGGTCACTGCATACAAGATTAGAAATGCCAGTGGGTCATCGAATTGCTTGCTAGCTGCAAAAATCGGTTTGGAGCCACTATGATCAAATGCCAGGGATACGGCAAGAAATCCTTCATGTTTACTCCACGTTGCTCTGGCTGAGAGCCAACAATAGCAAAGGAACTTAGAACTGCAGGACTAAATCCCCATTCGTCTCACCCTTATAGTCATAAAACTGTTTATGCAGATAAAAGGACTGACAGAATTGTATCAAGTGCCATGTGCTCAATTACTAAAAGCTTCCAAACACCCTTTTTTAAAAGAATCTTAAAGAGCTGATGAATCAGTTTGTTAACACGCAGCATGGAAATTTATGCCACTAGAAAAATATGATGTGTTTGTTGTCATTCTGTGGCAAGGTATGCTTCTGTGTTATTTTGCACAAGAAATACAATCTCAGAGAGTTAACAGACTTATTTTACACAAGGAGAAATATAATCCAGAAGGCTTACAATGTTTGTATCAAGAAAAAAGAAATTATGTATGCAATGTCGAGGAAAAAAATAAGAATGACAGGTGGGAGATTTAAAACTGTTTTAACACTTCAGTTCTATAGTTAAAGCAAATACCAGCCATTGTGGGAAAGGCTAAAACAAGCAGGGAAGAGAAATGTGAGTTTTTAATTATTAGACTGTTTACTTTTATAAGCAACGCAACACCAGTCATGTTTAACACATTAAAAAGGTAAGTTAGAAGCCCTTCTGTTTCTCATGTTTTGATAGCTGCTCCCTATACTGTGACTTTGCTGTCTTGAATTAGATTTTCAGAGAGGACTAATATCATTTAAGAGCTTAAGGTGTGACACCAACTTTCCTAAAATCACGGAGTGCAAAATGTCCCATTTTTCTCCTTTAAGTGTCTACATGAAAGGTATTTCAAAAGTTTAGGTATTCAAGTATGAGTCACATTTTACTTCTTGCCTTCATGTCAGTATACCATGGCATAAACTGAATGACGTGCACTAATATCATCACACCCATCTATGATTCTATGACCTTGATACATATTTTGAAATTTTCTTCCAAACTGACCATTATTCTTTCCAGAACAAGCTTTAAATTCCCACTAAATATTTATTTCACCTTTCTCTCTACTAAAAAGGTTATCTACGTTTTAAATTGACCATCAAAGAAGATCTACTAGAGCAAACCCACAAAGCTTTGATCGGTCCTTCACATTTCTTCTAAACCGAGGTATTTCTCACATCAGAAGTATTAGTAAGAAGCTGTAACCAGTATCAAACGCAGTCTCTCCATGTGCAGCATACAATAAGCACTTCCATGGTTAATTTGGTGCATTCCAGATACGTGGTTTCACAAGAGGAAATAGTGGGAAAATCATCACAAAGTATTCCTGCTCTCCACACACTCTGTGTTCTCTTTAAGCCAGTTCACTTCAATGGAAGTGTTGGCACATCATTTAACAGAGGAAGCAGCAAGGGCAGAGTTGGAAGATGGAGAGAATACCCTAAACTGGTACTAGCATAAAATGCTTTAAAATTAAAGACCCATGCACCCAGCAGGTAGATAGTGGAAATGCTGGCTTCAGTAGCTTTCCCTGATGCTCACAGCCTTCCCACATTCACCCCATTTTCTTTCCCCTTCTCATTTATGCCAGAACAACTAGTACAGTTAAAAGCCTAAACTGATGCAGCTTTAAAAAAATAAAGCCCTCTTTCTTATGTGCTGCTTTCACTCTAAACTAATTCAGACATCCAGTTTGTAAAGTTCTACAAAAACAATTGCTCTGGCAGGCAGAAGCAGGGCAAACTGTGATCATAGAACTTTTAAGATAGCCTTGCTATGAGAAAGGCATCTCATAGATAGAGATGCCTTTGCTGTGATGGTATCTCATGGAACTAAACAGAACATGTGAGAGAAAATAAGCCCTGTGTTATGGCTTTGTTACCCTGCACAGCCGGTGACATTTCCCACAGATGCCACTACTTAATTATCAATAAAATGGAATGACACAGAGTAAATATGAAAGATAATTTACATATGTCATCTGGCATGGGTCATACCACAGGCGACAATGCTTCAAATATCAGTGCAACAGCAAAATAATAACAATAAACTTGGAAGAGGTAAAACAGAGGGGAAACTCCCATGAATATTCTTAACACCCATGGGATTCTGTTAAGGACCTTTAGCCTCCAGTAGACTGAAAAAAAATCAAGATTCTAAATATGGATTTAAAAATCTTCCTAGAGAATGGAATAAATAAATATATCAGTGTGCAACAATTCTTAAAAGTTTAAAGACTGCGAAGTATTTGCAGGGGCCCTGAGTCCTGGAGGCCTGTCTGCCTGGGCTCAGGGCCAAGTTAGAGTGTGCAGCTGCAGGCTGTCCTCCTTCCTTCACTGACCATGCAGAGAGGCTCCCAGGCAGCACCACAGCCCAGGGTTGAACCCCCTTCCCTTGGGACCTGCTGTTAAGCTGAGCCTTTACCATTTGCCCTTCACCTGAGCTACACCTTCTGCTGTGATGCAGCTGAGCCTGTGTCTGGGCCTGGCTTCCCTCAATGGACCTGCCTTGCTCACCTCACTTGGGTACTGCTGTCTGTGGCACCTTCTCTTGTGGAGCAGCCAGCCCTCACTGCTCCATGACTGTCTAACCTTATGTTTTCTCTCAAGCATTCATGAGGTAATATAAATGATAGGACATGATTCATAATGGTCTCATTACAACCAAAATAACTCCTACCCAGACAGCTTGAGAAAATAAAGCCAAGAGGAAGTATAGAATAAAATGGGGTTTAGGTCAATCTGACATTTGTTGCAGTCAAATATTCCTTATGAAAATTGGACTCTGTGGTCACATGATCTCAAAATGAATACGGAAAAGATGACATCTGCCATCATTGACATGGCTGCTAACATAACAGGAAAACTTCATCTGGGTCTAGAAAGTGACATAACTGGCTGGCAATACATGTATATGGATAAACTTCTGACTCAACCATAGTGGAACAAGAGGATATAAACCAAAACAATGAAGCTTAAAGGGAGCAGATTATTCCCAAAAGCTATAAACTTTATAAACATCAAAACAACTTGATAATCGTGAAGGTTTATAACTCTGGGATGAGTGTTAGGCTAATCTGGATAGCCTTCAGGGGAAATGTATTGTTGCTTTGGTAGTTCTACTCCTAAATTGTACAAACCTATTCAAGTCATATGGCTCTTCCTCAAGATATTCTGTCAAGTGACAGGCCTGCAACTCACTGTTTCAGTTTTCTTGTTTAAAGCCTTTAGAATGGGACCATTTAAATTACATTGATGGATGCAGTTCCTACAGGTAGCAATGAAAAATCAAGAGCTTCCGTGTGATTATATTCTGCAGAATCTCTGTTCTGCCATCAAGTTATTTTTAACATACTACATTTCTTAAAAATTTCTTGTCATCAGGGAAATAGTTCAATTCGCACAGTTCTCCAGAATTGCAATATTATCTTTTCCATCAATACAAGTTACTTGTGCTAGAGTCAACCTCTTTTAATTAAGAGTTAAAAACCAGACAAAAAAACCCAAAAGAATAAAACAACCTCGTACTTGGCCTGACACAAACCTTCCAAAACCAGCAACTGTTGTTGGAGTCAGGGAGTAGGAAAGAAGCTCATCTGCAATGCTCATCTGCACAGCTTCTTAGAATTACACCCTCATCTTAGGACCCCACTATTAAAACTGCTGGGAAACCATAAAGTAACAGAATAGTAGAGTCAGAGAGGTACTGCAGCACGGTGCTTTTATGACCTTCTTAGTCTTTACTACTTTTTAGTCTATGCAGATAATTGGTGTCCCACAAAAAGCCTACCAAAAACATACTGCACACATTCCCATGCGTGCAAACAAACAAAATATGAAGAAATAGAGGTAATAAGAAAACTTCAAAGCTCAGCTCAATTTTAATTTGGCTAGAAATGAAAACCATTGTGGCAAATTACACAAGAGAGGTTTCCATATTGTTTTTCTCCAAGCAAAAAAAGGCTGAGGAATGATAAGTTTTTAATCACATCTCTCAAGGTTAGTATGTCTTCACACAAATGGTACTATTGGAATGTGTAAGGTCAATACTCAAAGGTTCCTCTTCCTAAAAAGCAAGATTAATTTACTGTTTTGGGGCTCTTCCTTACCTTTTCACCGCTATGCAACTACACTCCTCACTGTTGTATCCTGAAGAATTTTATGAGAAACTAACCATAATAGCACTCGTCTTGCCATTTGTGGAAATATATACAGTCATCTAGACAGAAAAGCAAAAGAAGAGCTTTAAGTAAGGATTTACATTTAGATACTTCACATTTCCTTCTTGAAAAGGAAGGCTTTATTTCTAATGCGAGGTATGTAAAATTACACATTTAAGTTTTTCTAAGGCTTCTTTACTTCTTTTTACTTCTGCAAAATTTGAAGGGGAAGGGAAAGTAGGGGAAAAAAAACTGTCAAGTTTTGATTATGTATGGAGAACTGACTGAACCCATCCAATCTTTGTTTTGAAAAATAGGTAAAATAATTATATCAGCTTGTCAAATAATGTTATTTTAGAATATTTCTATTTATACCCATGCACACACATGCAATGCTGATTTATAGAAAAAACTTGCTTTGTTGTGATATGAACATGAGCAAAAGCTTTGGATCCTGTCCCAGATATTTAGCTCAATTTTTTTACCTCCTCACCAGTGACATCAGTTCACAGATACAGGCACTTTTTTCTTTTTCTGCCTAGCCCAGCCACTCCTCAGCTCCTCTTCCAACAGTGATTAGTGCTCTTCTCAGTAGGTAATTTGCCATGAGGGTAATTTCCAGTGAGATGGAAAACACCTGAGTGGGAGGGACGTCTTGGGGGCTGATAGCAGAATAGAGGGTTCTGGTCTCACCACAGATGGTCAGGGTTCAAATGGGAATGTCCCAAGAGCTTTGCATTACCTTGGGGAAACTGCAAAATTCTTATGTGAGGCAGGGCTTTGTGTGCCACGATGTTCCCTCACCTTCTTGCCAGGTAGCGTCTTCAATCTTCAGCTTCTTATCGGAGGACTACGCCTCCTCTCTGTCAAAGGAGAGGAGAGAAGGAGAAGAGCAGGAGGACATCCCTCTGGCCAGCTTGCTCACTGAATTTATTCCACCTTGAGAAGTTAGATCTGCATTCTCTGAAGCTAAATGTGAATCTAAGAAGCTTGCATGACTGCCCAGGTTCTGTAAAAAGAGTGGAAAGAATTCCATTGTATTTTAAGTCTCAATCGATGTCAAAGTGCCTTAAGTACTTTTTTCTTCCTTACGAAAAAAGTGAAATCAGAAATTTTGATTGGCTAAGTCATTTCTTACTACCCTGATTGCCTTCTGTATTTCTTTGCACTAATGACTTACACATAAAGTATTCTCTAATTTCTCTGTTTTTAAACTATGCACGCTAAGAAGACTTGGAGAAAGAGATTGGATTTAGCACTTCTAAACTATGGGTATAATCTCTTCCTTCTAGAAACTAGCTTATAGATTAGAAACTAGCTTACTGGCTATTTTGAAGTGGAAACCGGTAATATTTAAAGATTTCCAGAGAAACAGATGGGTTTCTGTGAGGTTTAGTGAGGAAATATTTAATCAGCAGAGATTTCGCAAATTAATCTGTAAATGAATCCTTGCATGTGTGCTCTGTTCCTTACAGGAAAGCAATATCCCTGCTGCCAATCATTTCCCAGCATTTTCAGTGCTGAAGGGCACCTTACCACACATTACCCCAAAAGACCTAACTCTTTTAGCAACAGCCTTCTACACTTACAGGCCAGATAATACAAAATTTTACATTAAAAAACCCAGATTTCCTATGTTGACACCTCTGCCCCCGAAGATCACAGAGGAAGGTTCTACTTCTGGAGATTGTTGATTGGACAAATCCAGAAATGGAATTACACAATTACCTAAGCAGCAATTTGGAGTGTGACTTTGATGTTCCAGAGATTAATGATTTGGGGGTACAAGTCTAATCCTGTATTTGAGCGAAGTGACCAAGGAAAAGGCATAAAGATCAGCTTTTCACTGACCCTATTGTTTTCAAAAAAATGCTACCAAACTGGTTTTCTCAAGCCAGTTTTGTAAAAGCCTAAATTCACATAATAGCAATACCTGACAAGCCCTCACCATAAGGTTAACTTTTGATTATTTATAGCTCCCACTCTTTATATCACAGGAAAAGTATGCAGGGTCTTGTACTCCGGAGAGCAGAGATCACAGTGTCAGGTAACTTAATGCAGTAGCTTCAACAAATAATAAAACATTACCCTTAAAAATGCAAAGCATGTAGCGTGTGAAACTTTTTAGTGTATTTTAGAAGAATTATATAACTAAGAGGTAATGATTTCACACTGGCAACTCTTTTCTTATTGGCTTCCAGGCACAATCATAATTTATACGTAATTCTTAATAGAAATTTATGCTGAAATGACTGCTTAAAACCCTAGACAGCTTTTCTTTCCAGCCCTTAACTGAGCTTATAAAACGCAACAGGTCTTACAGTAACTGTACTTGTTCCTTTGCTCTTGAGGTAACCATGTGCCACAAAGAAATTGAGAAGCTCTTGCCTGCATTTTTCCAAGCATATTGAAGGAGGCTTTACTATGTACATATTCATTAGGAATAATAACACTAATTTACTTCCATTTACCACAGCTGCTTTCCATCTACTTCACATTAAACCATAAATAGCCCGGCGATCTCCCTTTAGGGAAACCTCCACTCACCATACCTATAGCACTCAAATAACAAATAGATTTGGGGAAGTTACAACATAACTATTCCAAAGACTAGCAGGTGGTTGACATGGCTAAGACGGGATATTGCATTTTACTTTATTTGTTACATGGATAACCTGACAGAACAAGTTCAGGCAACTAGATACCCCATAATATCAGATATGTGATCTTACAGACCTTAGAAATGTGAAAAAAAAACAATTATTGAAATGAGTAAACACGTTGATCCTTGCTCATGCTTTGTTACTTTCAAACAACCTAAATAGAAATGGTGTACGTGTGATTACACTTAGAAATACATTGAAATGCTGAACTTCACAGTGATTTGCATCCAGACAACTGCCAAAAGAACAAAATGAAGTTCATAAACATTTGAGGAAAGCAGAGTTATACTGATGTGTGAACTCACTGGAGTCCACAGGTCTCTGCTACAAATTATGCTAGAGTTTATTTCATGAAATTATAGCAGATGAAGCAGCCAGCTTCAGTTCTGACAGCAAATGCGGTGTCTTACCAACTCTGGTCCATGATACAAGAGCAATGCATTGGCTTCTACTGTTTCTACCTGCACATCAATTTAGGAAAAAAGTATTTAATGTTGGTTTATGTTCACAAAGCTAATAAAGTATTGTATACCTTATAAAAATCTGTATATTATAATATTCTTATGTTACAAACCCTACAGAAATTATCTCTAAGGTGTTGAATGTTGGCTGTTCCATAAAGCAAGATGCTGTGATTGTTCAAGACATACAAATCAGGTTTTCATGTAACCCTTGAACATTGTGAATGAACTGCCATTGTGGCAGTTGCATTTCATTATTTGTGAGGATTACATGAAGAAAGAGTTTTATATTAAAAGTCCAGTTTACAGAGGTCTGTATGTAAGGGGTTATGAAAAAAAAAATATATTCCTTCTCAGACTTGCAACTCTTTAGGGAGGAGGGCTTTTCTGCCTCTAAAGAATATAAAGTAATTATTAAAATCATATTGGGATCTGTCTACACTACTATAAAATTTGGTATGTTGCATACTCCAATCCTGGTATGACTTTAAATATATTAATTTCAGTTTTTAGTCCCAACTTTAAAGGAAAACTTCAGTTCTGAAAATGGTAAGCTCTGAAAGGTGATGTGTACACTTCAAAAAGAGAAAAGCATTGTTTCTTCATTTGCCAGTATAGTTGGTGTACTTTGCCCCCCAAATTATACCTTATCTCTGATATAAATGTAAATGCATGTTAGTGATGGAGAACAACTACCATCTATGCACATTCCTGGTACATGAAGGCTACTGGATATGTAGTTGCAAACTTGCTGCCAGTTCATCCTTGTGCTCCTCAGAGAAAGGGAAATATGTAGATCCTCAGCTGGTATACATTGTCAAATGTACAGGAGTGAATGATATTATAATCGTTTATGTCAGCCTTTATTCCTGTCCCCCTAGGATCCTTATCACTAGCTTTCTGATTATTAAATTATGATTGCTCTTTAAAGTTGAAGTATGTTCAATGAAGTATTTTTATTATTATTCTTAAAAAAAATATTGTACCTGCAACCCCCAGATATAGCCCCTAAACTAACAAAGCACAGAGCCAAACAGGCATAAAAATAAACAGTGCTTAATCTTTCTGAATACAGTTCGAGTTCATTTGCAGCACACACATTCTGGAATTACCTGTTCTTAGCTCTTCTGGAGTATTCTTATTAGATTAAACTAGGAAACTTTAAAGTATTGGTGTATTTACTTTAAAATCCAAGAGGCTGAGCAGCTATGAATCACAGTTCTCCATACTGTGGCCAGCTATGGGCTAATCATTTATACGTTAACCTCAGTTTGACTTGCTATACTGACATCAATGTGGAAATACATGATTTACGAGGTAAAGAAAGTTTAATCCATTAGAAGAAAAATACTAAGTCAAGCACACCACACTGTGGGCTAAAAAAATAAAAGGCTCTTTCCCACCAGATTTTCATCCCTCTGTGTATTGAACCTTTCTAGCCACCAGCTGTTCACCCACAACGATCATAAAGGATTGTGTCAGCCCAAATCTTAGTGAAAGTTTTTGAGAGAAAATGGAATATTTTATGCTGGCTCCTGCATAAGGGCAAATTTCACCCAGAATGTATATCAGATTTTTTTATGACTCAGTTTATTTCAGGCTATTACCTAATAATTTCTGCTGCTGTCAGAAAGATTATAGAACAAACAGATTTTCTCAGGGGGATAGCCTAAATGATTTCTTAAGGTCCCTTCCAAGCCTATTTTTCTACACTCCTATAATTTTGGAAAGTCGCTAAAATTTTCATACTGTAGCTGGAATCTGAAACAGAGTATTGCTTCACTACTCTGAATGGCAAAAGTGGAGCCTGAATGCCAGAGCATCAAAGCTGACCATTAAACTCCACGACATACAACAGAGGAAATGTTCCATCCATCTCCCCTGCATCCAAGCTGCAATTCTTGAAAATCCTGGCATTATTTCTTTTTTTCAGACTGTCCTGTTAATACTAGGAAACCACAAAAGCCCAAAGAACCACACAGAAATATGATTAGTAGTATTTTGCACATTGCATGGTGAGTAAAGAAAACAAGACATAGTAAAAGCGATGTTCTCATATGTATGTCCTTAGGCACAGACAGAGGAGATGGATCTGAGCTCTGTGGATTCCTAGGGTAACTTTATCAAATCACTCAAGTTAGGTCTAAAATGCTAATTTTATTATTTTGGAGTGCTTCTGTGCTCTTAGTCAATATGCTTTCCTCCTCCACGTTCGGAATCCATATCGAAGTAAAGTTCACACCCTCTATGCTTTGATCTTTCATGGAAACACAGCCACTAGGAGAATCACTGCTCATTCTTTCAGGACAGCACTGTCCAGAGGCATTCCAAATCCAAACCTAGAGGTATAATAGATATCTTAATTTGAGAAACAGTACTAATTAGTCCTATTGTGGTGCTATAACACAACTGTATCATTTCCAGGAGGACGGCTAGTATTTCTAGTGGCTTTACACCGTGTATTTCCACAAGACAATTTAGCAAAGCTACCTGGGGATCTCAGGATTGTTCTGCACTGTGTAATGTAAATAGATCCTTTATAGTTTAGATCTCCATCAAAGATGGGACTAGTACTCTCTACTTCATAAAAATGCAACTGCAATTAACACTTACTAAAAATACTGCAGCACTCAGGTACTAAATTATTGGGAACAAAGAGAGATACTCTAGAATGAGAAAACTGGGATAGAGTCATTCAAAAAATACACTGTTATTTCAAATGGGATAACAGTAGCTATTCCGTTTCCACAAAACAAAACTAGACCCCAGTAACCACAGGAACTGAGAGACAGGCATTCTCTACAAAAGTATTAAGAATGCCTTCATCAACAGACGATAAATGATCACACAGGGGAGACTGACATTATAATATTAAAGAAAACTCACACACCATGACCTCTGGTTAGGCAGTGCACTCTTTTAGTGCACTACACAGTATGTTCACAGGTAAAGCTGTGTTTAGTCTACCTTCTGCCTCAGATTCTGCAAAAAAAGAGGTGATATTTTCATTGTGGGCTTATGTTTTACCTCTAGGCAAAAAAAAAAAAAAAAAAAGAAAAGAAAAGAATAAGAAAGAATGCAAAAAAGTTTCTAAAGTTGAGCAAATCTAGAAAACCGCAAATCTAGAAAATGCAACATTTTGATCAAACTAGGCTCCCTCTAACCAAAGCCATGTGAATTTTGAAAAAATCTAAAAGCAAAAGAGAGAAAATGCTAATGAAAGAAGGGGACAGGACTTAATACTAACGCATATGCCTCTAGGATAAGATATAATATCCATCTCTGTTTTCCAAGACTTCATAATGCAAGATAAAACTGTAGGGTTGTGAACAGATCGATACAGCTCTGTTGGGATTGATTACACTGTGTAAATACACTGAAATATATCAGAACAGAACCTCCTTGCACTTCAACATGCCTTTCTTTGTAGTGTGGACAGCTCTAATAAGTAAAGCAGCCCACCTCGATTGACATACTTCAGCAATCCTAAACCACAATTATCCTTTTGTGTTATCATTAAATGCATAAAAAATCTTTCTATAAAACTGTTGCAAGACACAAAATACTTCCCAGAAGGGAAACTGTATAGTCAGAACATCTCATGGCTTTTAGAAAGAAGATAATTATGAATAATATGATGGGAACTTTCAGAACATACTGCATCAATCAAGTTCTGCATGAGTAATTATAATAATGTTTCATAACATCATTAATTTTGTCTGCAGAACATGTCTCTGATTTCGGAAATACAAGATTTCTTTCCCAAAGGACATTAGCCCTCAGCATAAGTTCTTGGTAAATTACTATGACTCTGCTGAGAACATCTGAGTAGTAAAGAAACATTTGATTTCTGGACTAGGATTTGGATGTTGAGATCACGGAAGGTATTGTCTGCAAGCTGGCTATTTTCCTTCTATGGCATTTGTTGTTTTGAAAGATATTACAATCGTGTACAAGCTGTTAGGTGTAGCAAGGCTTATGTCAGTGAGCATTAAAATTCTTTTTCCTTCCAGTGGGACGCCAGCTCACTTCTTTCTTTTTATCGCTACTTGAATGAGAATCTATCCATTTCTTATGTCTGGATCTTCGGATTTCAAGTTATTTTTTTATTTTTAATGTAATTATCATAAAGAAAGGAATTAATAATTTCTCTGCAGAAGTCAACTGGTTGAGAATAGCTTTACTGTTATAAAAATCAAGATTAGTTATAAGTAAGAATTGTTTCAAAGGGTAGAATTATGAAAAATGAGACAAAGAACTAGTTTGTTACAGATCACACAAACTAACAGTAGATTCAGGAACTACCACAGAGGTTCATACAGCAATGATCCCTCCAGCGTTTCATAATAATAATGAGAAAAAAAAAGATGAAGTTCAAAGAAAGGCCAGAAGCTGCATAGATAAGACATATAGAGGAAAACAGATGCAGAACTGAAATGGGGAAGAGAGGACTAGAAAGGAGATAAGGAACTAATTACTTGAACTGATGACAGGCCATCCATGGGGAGATACCAGAAATGTGAGATTGTTGTCAGTAACAATATGACCCTAAGACAGGTTTTAAGCAAGACAGTCATGTAATGAAGCCCTCAGTTTTCTGAAACAAAGCTGCTTCTGCTTATTTTATGTAAGTCTGTCTCACCACACAAGAAATGTGGTCAGGCTGACTAATAGGCATTCAGGATACTTGTGAAATTAAATTCCTTTTTAATGAGGAGTCATATTAAATCTTTTGTAAATTATACCTTTTTCAGTTAAACCAGCTCTGAATTAACAATTTCACCAGAGTTAATAAACAACACTTTACAAACCAATCATTTCTTTCGTATTTTTTGTAAGAGACTGATCCTGATTTGAAAGCAAAATGAGATAGATCAGATGGCAAGAATGAGACTTAGCCAGACCTGTTGGCAAGTAATTCAGTTCAAATATAATATTTGCTCCCTTGCAAGAAAAGAAAATAATATATGGTATTATTCTTTTCCTCAAATTTGTATTATTTACTTCCCTCCCACCCATTCATTTTTTTTTCCTTGTTTCTCCCCTACCATTGCAACACACCCCAAAGATGTACCATGGTGTACGCATTTAATTGGCAGAGCAGTGCTATAAGAGTGAAAATTTTGATACACTTCTAACTTTGTTCGTTTTGGCCGTAAATTTTGCTGATGGACAGCATTTCTCTATTAACTGTGATTTCTATTGCCATCTTTCTACTTGCAGTGTTTCACATCAGTCCCCTTTTTTGTTGAGACACTATTAAAATACTCAGGGGACAATGAAGAAAAGCATCCTTCCATTCTGTATTTGCTCAATACCTCTATGTATCACAGACATATTAGAAAATAAGGCTCCTATGCAGATGCATAACAAACACATTCTTTACAGAACAGCATGTCCTAATAAATTCTAGTGACATGAAACCTGTTTCTAATCATGTGTAAGTCTCCTGTATTCCGTGTTCACATGGAGTTCAGCTGTCTGCCTTTCTTAGGTATGTTTAAGTTGTACAATTATTAGTGCAATGTTTTAAAACAATATGAAGGTGCGCTCCTGAATGCAGTCAGCCCCCATAATTCATAATGCCCTTCAATTGCTCTCACTTGGAAAAATGGAATCTATAGATGCAGTAAGTATTCTAGCATTTAGAAGCCTCTAATTATTATTTTTCTCTTGCTCTGTATATCGTTGATGATCTTGCACCAAAACAAGCTATTTTACTCAAATATTTAGACACCAGGGAAAGATAAGAATCTCATAAATGTTCAGTTTCCAGGTTTTCCAGGTCACAGCTGGCCACTAAAATTACACATGGAAGAAAATGTATTTTTATTTCTGCAAGTCAGAACTTTTTCACATTGTCTAGCTGCTATATCTGAGCATGCACTGATTTGGCATATGTAAAACATACAGGTGTATTTGTACCACTGTACTTCCCAGCTTCCAGGTCACAATTTCTACAAGCATGCAATTTGTTTATAAAATAGTTCTCCTAGAATACAAACTGGGAGGCTATACCAAGGCATTCAACTGATACTCATTGGATGTAGGCCTGACATTTTCCTTAAGATAATATAAGGCTGAAAAGTCCTATTCTAGATAAGGTGAAGCCCAATTTGACAGAACAAGCTGAATAAGGGCCTCAGAATGTTTACTTCTCAGTATTGGCCCCCAGCCACAATTTTCTTAGGATAAAAGAAATTAGAATATTTTTTCAAGATTCTTTTCTATTTTTGATATTTGTTACCCAAATTTTGACTGAAAAAGTGCCACATTCAGTTTTTCATATGAAAAATTTTAAACAAAACTGTCATTTGCAGCAATTCCAGTGATAAACTACACTTCAGTTTGTAAGCACTTCTTGCAGTAGTTAGTTTAACTGCAGTTGCCTATGAAACATCCGCTGAATGAGAAATATTTGTCCATGTTGTACGACCGTTACCAGAATAATTTAAGAAATAATTGACATTTTCAAAAAGAGTAAAATTTCATATGATCCTCACCATTTAGCCTTGAATGCAAAACACAGTAAAACATTTAGTCTTATAAAAAAATAATAAAAGTGAGATTTTTTTATGTTGATTATTGTTGGGTGCCTCATTTTTAAAAAATTAATTGGAGGCAATTGTAAATCTTTGTAAATCTCTAAGGCAGCTCATAAAGGTAAACAGCCATAGGTTTAGGAGGTTTAAGTTTGTAAAATATGACTCACCAGTGGAAGGGGTATGCTGCCTCTCATACAAAGCAGTCAGACATCTAAACGTTGCAAGCAACCCTGGTGTTTCTTAGAAAAAAGATTCCTGTGTTCCCTCACATTCCATAGGATTTATAGAAGAAAAAGGCATCATGCGCCCTTTTGGTGAAGTCTGACAAAGTTTCCATAAATCTATGTCTGTAGTCCACTAAGACTGCATGACAATGAAGCAGTAGCCATAGGGTCAGGCCTCGGAGCGGTAACATGGATAACATTATTAACCTCAAAACACATGAACCTGCAGACAACAAAGGCACCTCCACACATTATTTGAAGGAAAATGGTGTGAAAGATGACCTCAGAGACTTGATCGCTTGAGCCCATAGTGCACTTGGCCATCCCATCTGATTAGCCACTGACTAGCCTCTACACTTTGATAGCTACTCTCCTGAGCATAGAACCATAGAAAAACCTAGAGTGTGAGGGATGTCTGGAAATCATCTCGTTCAACCTTCTGTTGAAAATGGGGCTTTAGATTAGGTTATCCAGGGCTCTGTGGAGCTATGTCTTAAATATTTCCTGTGAGAGACAGTCCACCAGTTCTCTGGGTAACCTGTTTCAATGTCTAGTTGTGCTCATGATAAAGAGTGGCAAGAGAACCTCGGCCTTGCCTATAAATACCTTCCAGTATTGCAGGACTGTGATTAGATTCCCCCTGGGCATTCTTTTCTCTAGGCTGAACAAACCAGTTTCCTTCAATCTTTCTTCATTTTTTCAAGTTTTAGAACAGTCTTATTATCTTAGTAGTTCCCTGCTGGATTCTTCCCAGTTTTTCAATGTCTCTTGAAGTGGGGAGACCAAAACTGAACACAAGTGTGGCCTAAGTGGTTGAGTAGAATAATCACGTCCCTTGATATGCTGCTTATACTTTTGCTGATACAGCCATGGCCAAGGCCGTGGATGTGTACTCCAGAGACTCAATGTGAAGACGTGGCACAAGATGATGGAACAGGACATAGGCAATGTTGGTCATCCCAAATATCACATGTGGTTCCACCACTGAACTTCTCATCTGGGCACAGATTATCTGGCTGACCACAGCCTAGAGGGTTGGAGCAGGAAGGATTCCCAGACAGACATTCTGCCTCTGTTCTGCCTCAGCAAATGGAAGATCTAGGACAACAGGCAGCTGTTCATTCAAGGTGTCCCCCCAGCACAGTAACACAACCTTCAGATCTAACAATCCTAAACCTAATTTCTGCATTCTGCCTAAAATAATAGGAAGGAAAACATTTGTCAAGTTGTCCCACAGATAAACAAAAGACAACCACACAGCTTATAATGATAATCTTTCTTTTCTAGATTACTTTAAAAGAATATGTCTGACACTTAAAATTACATATAACTATATTTATATCCATAAAATTGCCAAAAATGGTACCTTGACATTCCCAGTCTGGCTTATTCCTTACTTGGCCTATGGAAAGCACTTCTATTTTTTTGGTCTCCATGGCAATTCAGGTTGTTTTTAATTACAAGGTTGTTACAGTATTCCCAGCCAAAAGTGTGCAACAGAAAAGGAAATTAACTTCGAAAATAGAGAATGCTTGTGCTGAGTAGATTAACCAAATAATTCTTATTTACAAAAAATAATGTTCTCCCTGTCCTCATTTATAGTTGCTCTGGTTCTACTGGTAAGTTGCTCTGTATGAATTTTAGCTCTCAGTAAAGATTACATCAATAAATCTATTCACTGTATATTGAAAAACCTACCTGGAGTTTGAATAAAACATATCCATGAAGTCAGAGGGAAAGGTTTTCATCCTTTTAGAACTACTTAGTTTTGAATCTCTTGTAAACTAATTTCGCAAATTACAGAGGGAAGTGAGGGAGTATGCCACAATGTCCTATTTCCAAAGGAGTATTAGCACTACATGGTAGTCCTAGGTCATTGTCATTCACACTCAGTGATTAGTTACTGATGTTGTACAGAATGGAACAGCAGCACCAAGGAAAGTATAGGAGACGTAGATCAGAATTCAGTACAGGATAATTGTTAGGATATAAAATCAGACAGTGATTGCAACTGGAGTTTCTTGTAATCTCTTAGACTAATCGATGTATAGAAATCTATTGTCAGCCTAGTAACATGGAGAAATCACTTTATACAGCCCGGTTAATTGTGTCCTTGGAAGATGTAATCCCTTCAACTTCAGTACATCCTGAAGCAGATGGAAGGTCTCCTGACGAGATTTTTCCTTCCTCTGCGTAGGAGTCTCTCACATCAAAATAGAGTTGCTTCTTTCCTGTCACTCATTGTTTCAATCCTATGGGGTTAGGAGATCATTTTGCCTAGCAGGGCATCTTTTTCCTTTTCAGAGATAGCTCTACAGCATCTTCACAAGGGATAAACTGGGTGGGGTTTGATCAGACATGCTTGATTTTAAAGAAGCATTTCCCGTTCAGAACAGCACTATGGCATGTAAAAGGAATGTATTTCAAGCTATCGCAGCTTTTGTAGGCATGTGATTATTAAAACTGACTACTTGTGAAAGTTTTCTTTTGCTGATATTCATACAAATGTTTACTGTAAGTCACATATTTGACAGGAGGAACCGATCGATGGCTTGCACTTAAAGATCTGGATTTAAATAAACATAAAAACTGGAACTGTAAATCCAATAAAACCTCTATAGAGAATAGACATGTCTTTTTAAGTATTTGCTCAGTCTTTGCCTTTAATATTTGTCCCTAAACTTGCATTCCAAAATTTCATTATTATGCTTTTTTCCTATAAATAACTAACAGATTTGCTTTTAAATTATTTAACATTAAACGGCAGGTGGATTCTACGCATTCACTGGTTTACATTTTTCTAAATTTCAGTGACTGGTTTAAAAAACATGTGTCAGTTGCAGAAAGAGGTCTAACAGAACTTTAGTTGGTCAAATTCATAATACCAATATGTTCCCATACTTAAGTTTCTTTTTGCTGGAGTTTGATGCAGAATCATGAATTACTCATGGATTACTCAAAAGACTTCTCACATTCCAAGAAATCTGCTTTTGAATTTTGTGCCTGTATAAAAAAAAACCACAAACCAAAGCAAAAGCCAGCCAACTTGGCTTGTGGTTGCAAACATTTTGCAAAGCTGCATTATTTAATTAGGAAATTTAATCATAAAGAGATTGTGTGGCTTAATATCTAGTTATGCAATAAATAGGACAGCCCATTTTGTTTAAAGTATGGATTCATTTCTGTCGTGTTATGTTTTACCATAAAAGTGGCTTGAAAGTGCTGAAGTTTTGCTGAACAACCTAATTGTGTGCCTTTAATTGGGTATGCTACCTTTACAATGTATGTCCTCATAACAAAAACTGCCTTGAAAAAGACATGTATTCTTGTCCTTTATTGAAAATGCTTATCTGCCATGTAAGGAATCTGCACAGGATTTAACATTTAAAATAATGACATCTAATGACATCTAATATTTGACACAGTGAAATACACTGACAGCCACATTTGAAAAGCAGGATGCTACAATAGAAATGATAGACATTATCAAGACAAAATAAGAAAAAAAGTTAAAAAATATTCTGATTCCATTAACTGCTAGGCATAATCTTCAATGCAATAGAAGAGAGAAGCCAGTGGAGAACTTACTGGTGAAAAAGCAAAATGCAGATGGCTGTCATTTAGGTCAAAGATAATTCTTCATTGATTGGCTTTCACATGCAGTATAACATATATAGTTAAATAATACTACACAGTCCAGTATGAGTGACATTTAAAATTGGCTGTTGTGACTTAAATATATAATCCTGGTATCCTTGGTGATGGCTTTGCATGTCTAGCTTTGATTTTAAAACCTAATCGTGCCTCAAAAAATCGGGGGGGTGGGGGGTGGGGGGAGCGGGAGCAGGGAACGGGAACTACCTGTAATTAGTGCTACCAGAGTAAATCAGCTCAATGACCAACACAAATACACTGAAATAATTAAAGCCATAGAGCAAGCAGAGAGCAGTAATTGAGCAAGCCTGCAGCCTTTTCTATCTGCAATTATTTCATACAACTACAGGTATTTTCTTTGGATCAGCTGAGAGTCAGTTTTCAGAAAAGAAGAAAAGGTCTATATTCTTGTCTCAGTCACAATAATAAATCATATACTTGCTGACAGTCCTTATTAATGCCTTGGTGAAAATTAAAGCAAAATGGCAGCCCTACACAATAATAAGAGCATACCCACAACGTTCTCATAGAAAGTAGCAATTAGAAACTACACCCAAAGAAGGGTGTAAGGAAAGGAGACTGACAAAGACCCCCTTTCTGAACGAGTCAGTCATGCAGGACCAAATTCTTGGAACTATAAAACATGGTATGTACCCAGAGGCTACCAAGGGATTCTGAAGAATCAAACACTTCAAAGAGTGGAATTCACAGCTTGCAGAACTGCTCTCCAAATGCACCACTCCTTTCAGAATTCTCAGGAAAAATGGACCCGGAAAAACCCTTTATTGTGGTTCTAAATTACTGTGCAAATTGCGTTTACTGAACAACGGTTCTAAACCATGGAGGATCAATGGGGCCATATTCAATCTCTAATTTAGAAAAAAAAATATCCCCAGGGAACAGAATCCAAAGGTAAGCATGATGAATCATAACAATGATTTTGCTACATGTTATTGTGTATTTGGTATAAATATTATAAGGTCGATTAATAAACTCCAGGACAAAAAACACTACAGAGATTTCCAGTATTAACATTAGACACAATATCTTAACTTCAAATTGTAACAGATTTTTTTAAACACTCCACATGTGCGTATACCTGCAGGGAAGAAAAGAGGGGCAAACACAATCTATGCCCTTTTTTTGATCCTGGACTATCCCAATAAAAATGAACATTAAGAAAACAGTCCATGTGCCTGGATTATTTCAAAATGTAATTAACCAAGCTTGAATCTCATGGGGGTATATTTTCAAACCCCTTTGAAAAATAAGCCAAAAGCTTTACTGGATACTGTTAAAAACAACCAACAGCTAATGAGAACAGTATTTTTATTCCATTCATAAATCTCATCAAACTCATGAATTAGAACAGAGGAATAAATTATTCCTTATGTGTTGGTTTAGAGAAACTGTACTTGCTACTTACTGTAAACTTTACATGATAAGCATTATTTTAACATAAATTGTTATTAACTTCCTGGAAACGCATCAAAGTTTATATTTTCTCTCTAGTTTAAGAGAAGGCACTAAGGAGGCTGAAGATAAAATAGATACAATATTAAGTTAATTAACTATTACAGATGTACTCTCCTTCAAGGTATTACAGAGATGCATTTTTATAGGGCTTATTAGGGAATTAAGGAGACACTTTGGGGTAATTAGTGATATTAATGTGTGAACTTAGGCTCAACATAAGCCGTCAGTATGCACCAGCAGCCCAGAACGCCAATCGTATCCTGGGCTGCACCAGGAGAAGCGTGGCCAGCAGGTCAAGGGAGGTGATTCTCCCCCTCTACTCCACTCTTGTGAGACCCGACCTGGAGTACTGCATCCAATTCTGGAGCCCCTACTACAAGAAAGATATGGACGTGCTGGAACGTGTCCAGAGAAGGGCCACGAGGATGATCAGAAGGCTGGAGCACCTCTCCTATAAGGACAGACTGAGAGAGTTGGGGCTGTTCAGTCTGGAGAAAAGAAGGCTCCGAGGAAACCTTATAGTGGCCTACCAGTATCTTAAGGGGGCCTACAAAAAAGCTGGTGAGGGACTTTTTAGGTTGTCAGGTAATGGTAGGACTCGAGGGAATGGATTAAAACTAGAGATGGGACGATTCAGACTGGACATTCGGAAAAAGTTCTTCACCATGAGGGTGGTGAGGCACTGGAAGAGGTTGCTCAGAGATGTTGTGGATGCCCCATCCCTAGAAGTGTTCCAGGCCAGGCTGGATGGGGCTCTGAGCAACCTGGTCTAGTGGGAGATGTCCCTGCCCATATCAGGGGGGTTGGAACTAGATGATCTTTAAGATCCCTTCCAACCCTGACAATTCTATGATTCTATGATTCTAACTTTACATTGGTAGAGAAAAATTGAAATAAATTAGCCAATACAATTATATAATTATTTCACATAACTGATACAATTATTTATAGGCATGGTTCATTAATCAAATAACTTGAAATGTTAGCAGCTATATTGTCAAGAAGGAAAACAATCTACCAGAAGCAATGCCTTATGAATAGAGCTCACACTGAGTTACATTCACCAAACTCACGTATTTGATTCAGGGGCAGAAGGTGTCCTTTGGTGATGATAAATACAACATTCGAAACACAGGATAGACACTTTCTGCACTTTTCTAAAGTGAAATAATTCTTCTCAGAAGCCAGCACTTTCTCAGACCATTACTGCCTTCTGGGACTTCTAACTGCAGTTAAAAGGAAACTGTGAGTGCTCCAGAGAATTTGTGCTCCAAGGGCTCCCAGAGACCCACATAAGGCATGAACAACCTGCTTAAGTCTCTGGACAGCCTTCAAGGTAAAGCTGAGTGCAGCCCTAAGCCAGCAATAGCAAACCAGTTTTGGGGGGAAGGGGACAGAGTCAACTTAGAGCGTACACAGGTCACTGCCTAAGCCCATGTATAATAAGCACCTTTTATCCCAAAATTCATAATGCAACGTGACACAAGTCAGTTTGCTGATGCTGTTGTTTCCTCTTCCTTACATGCTCTTTTCATGCAAAAACATACTTTAACAAGTTGGGGTGGGGTGGGGGGTGTCAATCATTTTGAATCACCAACCAAGATAAATCACTCGTTAAATTCAAGTAGAAAATGTTTGAGACTATGTAGGATGTGCGTTGAAAAGCCTTATATTATCTATTCAGCCTCTTCAACATTTATGATTCAATAGGCCAAGGACCAATAGAAAAAAAAGTGCTAGTCTAGGGAGAACACAAGAGCAGGTAAGTGAGGTATCAACATCTCTGTTCTGCCTGGACAGATGTGCTGACAGTCACAAGTAGCTTTCCAGCAGCAGGGATACTACATTTGCCTGTATTCACAGAATCACAGAACGGTAGGGTAGGAAGGGACCTCTGGAGATCATCTAGTCCAACCCCCCTGCCAGAGCAGGGTCACCTCGAGCAGGTTGCACAGGAACGCATCCAGGCAGGTTTTGAATGTCTCCAGAGACGGAGACTCCACCACCTCTCTGGGCAGCTTCTTCCAGTGCTCTGCTACCCTCGAAGTAAAGAAATTCCTCCTCATGTTTAGGTGGAACTAGATATGTTCAAGTTTGTGCCCGTTACCTCTTGTCCTGACCCCGGGCACCACTCAAAGGAGCCTGGCCCCATCCTCCTGACACCCACCCTTTAAGTATTTATAATCATTTATAAGATTCCCCCTCAGCTGTCTTTTTTCCAGACTGAAGAGACCCAAATCCCTCAGCCTTTCTTAATAAGAGAGGTGTTCCAGTCCCCTCAGCCTTTCTTAATAAGAGAGGTGTTCCAGTCCCCTCAGCATCTTGGTAGCTCTCTGCTGCACCCTCTCCAGCAGTTCCCTGTCCTTCTTGAACCGGGGAGCCCAGCACTGGACACAGTACTCCAGATGTGGCCTCACCAGGGCAGAGTAGAGGGGGAGGATGACCTCCCTCGACCTGCTGGCCACACTCTTCTTGATGAACCCCAGGATGCCATTGGCCTTCTTGGCCACGAGGGCACATTGTTGGCTCATGGTCACCCTGTTGTCCACCAGGACTCCCAGGTCTCTTTCCACTGAGCTGCTCTCCAGCAGGTCAGCCCCCAACCTGTCCTGGTGCATGGGGTTATTCCTCCCCAGGTGCAGCACCCTACACTTGCCCTTATTGAATTTCATAAGGTTCCCCTTTGCCCCGCTCTCCAGCCTGTCCGGGTCTCTCTGCATGGTGGCACAGCCTCTGGTGTGTCAGCCACGCCCCCCCAGCTTTATGTCATCAGCAAACTTGCTGAGGGTGCACTCTATCCCCTCATCCAGGTCACTGATGAATATATTGAAGAGGACTGGACCCAGTACTGACCCCTGGGGAACACCACTCATCACTGACCTCCAACTAGACTCTGTGCCATTAATCACGACCCTCTGAGCTCTGTCTTTCAACCAGTTAACTATCCACCTCACTGTCCGTTCATCTAACCCACACTTCCTAAGCTTTTCTATGAGGATGCTGTGGGAGACCCTGTCGAACGCCTTGCTGAAGTCACGGTAGACAACATCCACTGCCCTCCCCTCATCTATCCATCCAGTCATGCCATCACAGAAGGCTCTCAGATTAGTCAGACCTGATTTCCCCTTGGTGAATCCATGTTGAGTGCTTCTGATAGCTTTCTTTTCCACCACATGCCTTGAGATGATGCCCGGAATGGGCTATTCCATCATCTTTCCAGGGACGGAGGTGAGGCTGACCAGTCTGTAGTTCCCCGGCTCCTCCTTCTTGCCCTTTTTAAAGACTGGGGTGACATTGGCTTTCCTCCAGTCCTCAGGCACCTCGCCTGTTCTCCAGGACCTTTCAAAGATGATGGAGAGTGGCCCAGCAATGACTTCCGCCAGCTCCTTCAGCACTCTCAGGTGCATCCCATTGGGACCCATGGACTTGTGGATATCTAATTGACCTAATTGATCTCTCACTTGATCCTCTGATCCTTGATCACTTGATCCTTGATTCACGGAGATAACGATAGCTACAAAATCTAATTGTGTGTGAGATCTAATGGCCATTATATACAACTGTCCTAATTTATGGAAGTACATTATTTACCCCATTAAAAAAATATGGAATTATTTGCCTGCCTTGTAGAATTATCTGGCTTTGAGGAAAATTCATACAAGCCAGTGGAAAAGAATTCCATCATAAACATGAGAAATCAACTAGCTGAACCATTGCTTGGCTAATTTTGAGGCAGCTTTTAAGCTGTCCTAGTAGCTCTTGAACAAGAATGACGAGTGGATGTTTGCATTTTCTCTTTATTTTTCTTATTAAAGGATATTGGTTTATTCTTGTGACACTTGTATTCCCTTTGTGGACTGCTCCTTCTGTCAGTTAGTGCTCTAATGAAAAAACATTAGAATGAAGAGCTGCTAGCAATCAGCATATTACAGATTTCTGTATCTAGTATTATATGTGGCATTATGAAGAAAAGGCTTAATGAAAAAATCTGTTTAGAACTCAATGTTTTGCAGTTGTGTCTAAAAATTAATTAAAAAAGAGATGCACAGGAAGAATTGATGAAACAATAGCAGTTCAGAAATTACTTTATGTTCCTATGTTGACACTCAATAGCCTATTCTTAAATGAGCTTTAAAAGTTGCTTGAACCTCTTAGAAAGTATAATGCAATAACTTAACGTGAAAGACACCCAAATTCATGTAGTCCAACTGGCTTCCATCCAGATTTCTGAATTTTCCCCAGGGAACATCAGGTACAGCTGCTTGAGCAATGAAAGCTCTTCCAACAATCAAAAGCCTCCTCTTGTGTCTGCTGTAGCCTAACGCAAACAGTTGCTGCCAGCTGTAGTTGCTGGGGGGAGAAGACAGTTGCTGAAAGAAGCAGGTGCTAGTGAGAGTGTGATGTCAAGTCCTGCTTCAGAAAAATATGTGGAAGGAAGGAAGGAAAAAGTGCCCTGGGGAGATGGGACCAACATCTAGATTTACCTTTCACTGTGTGAGATTCAAGCACTTTTGTCTAAATGGTTGCAGGGCTTGGTCATATGAATGTTTAGTCTGAAAAGAACTTTTCAAGTGTCTCTCATGACTGTATCCCACATTCCAGTTTTGCATGATGTATTGTGCCAGGCATCACAGGCTACTTATAGAAAAGTGAGTAATACTAGTGAGGGGACAAACTTAAAAAAAAATATTCTGTAATGCTCTTTATTCCATGTTTCCAGAAGAGAGATTAAACTAAATCTATTAATATTTTTTTCATATAGCTCTCATCTGTTATATAATTTTACTGAAAATGTACAGCTAGTTTTCTATCTTAAGAGAAACATTTACTGATCTTCGCTTAAGTTTGCATTGTAGGCAAGATAGAGGCCTCTAATACCCATAAATCGTAACTGCGCTAATCAGGATATAATTAATATTCGCTTGCCTTGGACCCAAATATCAGTATTCTAAAGTAGTGTAACTAACCACATAATCTACACTGTGATGGCATAACTGGATATAATGTATAAAAATTTTGTACAAATATGTGATCAATGTGACCACCAAACAGGCAAAGACAGGTGAGTGAGTACAAGTAGCAGGCATTCAAGTAACCAAAGTTGTCAACAAGACAAGGAGAACAACCTCTTTACTACACAAGAAGGATAATCAGCAAAGCCAAAAACAAGATAAGCAGCACTGAGGCTCCCCTTTTGTGAGGGAGTGAGCAACAGCATAAGAACATCGCACACAGTCAAGGGAAAATTAAAGAAAGAAGTGATCACCTTGATCTCAGAGACTAAGAACCACCAAGGATTTCATCATCAGTCCTAACTATATGGCATCACCTCTGTAGTATTGTATGCTCAGTGCTAATGTAAGTATTATAAACCAAAAATTTTGTGTTATTAATAAAGCGTAAGAACTAATCATTATCAAGAAGCGTGTTGTTGATGAATTATTTTAGTAAGGTTAATCTTCTAAATACTCATTACAGGAATCTGTAATTCCTTATTCTCTATCCACATATATTCACCTGCAACAGCATTATAATCAAGATGCATTAGGCGACATTATAGAATGCATTGCCTAGTCTTCAGTGAATCACTTCAGTGCACATCAAGCTGTAAATAACATGACTAGTCCCATGAAATGCAACAGAATTTCTTATTTTAACAGGTGCAGCGTTAGGAAGTTTTGCTAATCATGGGAGGTTTTGATGTCAGATCTTAAATTCTAACTTTTTAACGTTTTGAATAATCAGAAAAAAATTCACTAGGACCACAGAATCGTAACAGGGACACAGCAAAATTCCATCAGGGACCCAACTTTCCATCAGTAAAAATGGATTATCTCTACCTAGTAGAGAAAGCAGCTATAGGACCTATTAATTTTATTATTCTGGGTATTTCATGCTACCATGATCTGTGATACGTTGATGTATAAGAATTCTCATAACTTTAGAAGATTTATTCAAAATACAAGAATTAAGGAACACATTCACAAAATTTATAAGCAAATTTTCTGCCCAAACCCTTGAGAATACTTTTTCAGCTTAGATTCTCTCTTGCAATTTGATTTTTGGAATAGTGTCTTGTTCTAAGCAGGGCCAGCACCATGACCACTATTTGAAGAGAAAGCAGGCCATGTTATGGTAGCAACGGAGGGAGAACTACCAAGCCCTATCCAGCACAGTCTGCATAGGTCACAGTCTCTTTAGAATTGGGAAGGAAAGTAAGGAGAGTGGAGACTACGGCTGGCTGCGTGTATTTCCTTTCTCAGTTGTGAGGCCCATTCTCTAAGTAAGCTTGAATAGGCACTCAGTATTAAAAAGAGTTGGGGGACAGGGGCTGAAGAGGCAGGAACAGAGAGTCGCTAACTACAGCCTGAGACATTTCTCAGTCTACAGTAGCTGTAAAATATCAAAACGATAGTAGAGTGATTTTGCAAGAAAGTTGAAACAGTAGTTGTGTTCTAAGAATTTAGGGCAGAGAAAATTAAAGATGTTATTTTGATTTTTATTTCTTTCTGCTTTGCTTTTTTTGGAAATTCTCCCAGGACATTTCGGGTTGGTCTCTTTACACTTCCTCAATTGGCCTATGGGGATTTCTAAAATCCAAGCTACAAATGAAGACGTGTATTTTATGATCACATCTAACACTGGGCACTATTAATAAAGGAAAATTTGATGTGCTTATATTAGTCAGAATCACATGATTTACAGAGGCAGGCATAGCAGTTCGGGTGGACTGAAAAAGTGTATTCTCTGTAGAAAGTACATAGATTAAAACACTGAACACTTCTCACATCCTTTCATAGTATTAGGCAGAGGTCTGACTTCATGATTTGAAGACTAAGCAGCAAACTCAACAAAACCTCCGCTCATTCCTTCATTTAAGCTCATGCTATAGTTAAACAGAGAACACCAAACTGGTAAGTCACATGAAATCCTCTAGTTTATTGATGGCTGGCCATGAGAAACTGTTTAAGTGATTGAATTTTAAAACAAGTTATTTGTTTCACCGAAATGCTGAAGCTTAAGAGTTTTCTGTTTTCTTTTCCTTGGAAAATGGGATAAGAGGTACCCTAGGGTTCAAGAGCAACTTTCTTTATATGTGCTTCTACAGGACTTTTTCCTCTGTCATCTTGACTATTTAATTCATTCCTTATCTCTCTGTATCTGTTTTTCTTCTTCTCTTACATGTGGATTACAAACTTTCTAATGCAGAGCCAATCACTTGTAGAGTATGCTCCCCTGCATGGCACAATGGGTGCAGGGCCCAAGAACCGAGTTCCTAAACACTACAATAATACCATGAAATACCATTCACAGTCATCAGTTAAGCTGTATGTCGTTGATGAACACACTGTAACAATTTGGCTTAGAATAAATGACAGAATACCGTCAAAATCAAGATTACAGCCCACTTTTATTGTAGTGCTTTAGACTTTGATTTAAAAGCCGTTTTGGGTTCCAGCATTTTAATGAAGCGGAGCAACTATATAAAAGTTTTAGCAGATTTGCTCTTATTGAAAATCCATTTACAGACTGGTTAGCCGTATTGTAATTGTGTGGTTCCCCATGAAGAAAAGCATCTTTCAGAAGCTTCCTTAGCCACAACTGCAGACTAGCATCAAATACCTTACAGTTGGAGGAGCAGGCAGGAAGGAGAAAGCCCTTTCCTTTCTCTGTCTCGTAATTAAAATTTAAAGCCTTTAGAGCCAGCCCAGTCTTTTCAATATGCATTTGGACAGTGCCCAGCACAATGAGCCCCAGAGTCCCCAGGTAAAGTGTCCATGCTCCGTCAAAACAGGAATCAATATGTATTGAATATATTGAATAGACATTAATTTGTCAAATAGTTTAGGGTGATTTTTCTGTTTTCTAAAGGAGGAGGGCTTGAAAGGAAGTCACTCAGGCTGTAAACAGGAGTTTATCATATTCCACTTCCTTCTGAATTGTGTAACAATTTTTCTTTTTATGGCTACCTGATTTATGGCACCATACAAAACTCAGCTGCTAACTAAAAGTAAATCTCAGCAGCACCAGAGGCTTCCCTCCCAGATTTTAACTCCATTCTCACTATGCCCCACAGTGTCCATTTAGCAAATGTTTGTAGAAAGCAAACTGGTCTATAGATCAAATAAAGATAACTACAGCACTCAAGTCTGCATTCAGGAGAAAGGCATTAGCTTCCCACATTCTGAGGGTGTGCCTTCACAGTGAAACAGGAACAAACTACAGAAGCAGCACCTCTAATCCTTTTCTCACTCAAATTCTATGGTAGGAAGGAAGATACGGCTTATGCCAGTGTATCTAACATTTGAACTTTAAACTCACACCGACGTTAAGGCACCTCTAGCCTGATCATCTGTATTTTTGTCAGATAATGAGAACAGATGGCGATATTTGATACTAAATAAGCAGCTAACTTAGCAAAGAGTTTGGTATACATTTTCATAAAAAGGCATCTGATATGAGGCTGATAAAAAAAACTTCCCATGGGAACAGAATACTGGAAAGAACACCCTTATAATAGAAAAATACACTTAATTATAGAAACCGTAGTGCTTACAACATTTATGCCATTTGCAAAATACAATTGCAAAAAGGTGACTTTCCCACAGCTAATAAATGCCAGCAGACAAACTGCTCTTGAATGTCCTGTTCTTTACCTAGAAAATCATTTTTCAATAACACAGGTATTTCTGAGTAAAATAATTGGAACTAAAGCTGGTCAGGAAATTTTTATCAAGTGCTCTTCTTCAGAACATATTCGTTTTTATTACCATTAATACCAAAGTTTTGTCAGAGAAGGCTTGATTGATTTCTTTTCCCTGAAAATATTTCCTGAAGTGTTCAATTTCTGTGACATTTTTCACAGAGAAAATTAACCATTTTTTCATTATTTTTTTTTATGCCAGAAGAATAGTAATACAAAAAGCTTTAGGCTAACAATAGTGAACTTTGCTCACTGTTTTTTCTGTATTCATTTTAGAACTAAAATGTATTACAGAGATTATTTTCACTCTTGCTCCTGAATGTATTTTTGCTTAAGAAAAGCGTTATAGCCATTATAATAGCATTCTTAGCTTGTGCTGAAAATGAGGAAAGAAGTTTATTTAACAGAACTGGATAAAATAAAACTTGCTTTGTTTTGTCTGATGTCTTGTGTGTGAGAAAATACCCATTATTAACAATTAGTCAACGAGTTCAGCTATAAATTGAGTTAGCCGCTAGCTTCGTACTTCTCAGAAAACTAAGCCTTTCTCTGTGCAGTCATTAAATGGGCTTTCTCAAACACACAGTACAGTTTGTGCTATTCATATTATATGTGCTATTCATATTATATTCCAAAATGGTTTAGATATTGTTCTTACCGCAGCATGACATTCCTTTGGTGTCAATACAAATTCATTGGATTTTGGTATTCCAGAGCTGAACATGTCATTGTGCCACTATCACTCTATTTGGTTCATTGTTCAGATTGTATACAAATTTCACATGAGATTACCAGGATTCAACAATGCAAGAGGAGATCTGTCTATATGCAGACCAACAAAAGGCAACATGAAAACAATAACTGCATAATAGGAGCAACAGCTGATGGGCCTATCCAGTCTTTTATCAGGCTTACGTGTCTAGGATAAATGGATTACGCATATCATAGAGTAACTGTCGCCAGCATGAATAATAAAGTCATTTAAGCTGGAAGGAATTACAGTTGTTGTGTAGGCCAACCTCCTGCTCAAATCAGGGTCAGCGGAGCAATAATTATATTGGTCAAATACTCATTTGTGTTAAAGGATGTGCAAATATAGTAAATTTCCCCGTTAACTTTCACTCTTGTAAGTTGTTTAAAACTCAATAGTTCCAATATTAAAGACAACAAGTAAAACTAAGAGCGTCAGTAGAAAAGTCTTCCAAACAAAATGCTATTCTGCTTGGTAGTGTATATGACACCTGCTTCTTTGGGCTTATGTACTGATTTCTCAGCAGGAAGACAAGAAGCAGAGGTATGTTTATTTGAACAGCTGAAGAACAGCGCAAAGACTTTATGATGGGAAGACCATGACCTACAAGAACCTTCTTTTTTTAAAAACCTGTATAAAATTTGAAAGTTTGTCACATATAACAAAGAACTAGGAATTTCTTATTCAGTAAAGTGAAAGATACAAAGTCTCTACTTGATGTTTCAAACCGAAATTTTAAAAATATATGTTTTTTACTTTTGTGTCTATGTGCCTTGTTCCTAGAGACAGTAATCACTGCCAAAATAATAGTATTTTGTTAGTCATCTTCACATCTTTCAGCTGGGAACCAAGGTCGGAACAAATAACAAGCTAGGAGGAGGTAAATGGGGTGCAGTCTGCAAGTCAGGTGGACAGGCAGTGCCTACCCTCACATTTTAAATTCTTGGTCACAAGAAAGTAGTGCTGAAGAAAATGTGCGTGTTCAAGCTGCATTCTAAAGAAAATACACCGCTGGGGGAAAAAAAAAAAGAAGAAAAAAAAATTGAAAAATTCCTTGGTGGAGAATCCATTGCAAATATAAAGAAAAGTACTTCTGACTTGAAAAAAAGAGGAGGAAAAAATAGAGAGTCCTAACGTTACTGACAGGAACAGGACAGAATTAATGACAATATCTCATAAACACTTCAGTCATGAATCTGCATCATATTTGAGTTCAAAAATATGTGTCACATTTTAAATATAAATCACCATTAAGATCATAAGGAAGCACTATATAGATTCATTCAAGTGTGGGAAAAAGAAAAGTGTGGGAAAATGCAAACAGGGAGGGGGGAGATAATGAAACTTGTGCTGACCTTTGTTCAAAGTTCCCAAGAGTAGATACAAAGCAAATTGTAGCTCACATTGTGGCAAGTTTTTATGATGCCCTACATTTGATTTGTGAACTGGGCTGTACTCAATCACAATAGTAGAAAAGAGTGAGGATATAATCCCTCTTTAATTCTTCAGTAATTCTAAGACAAAACCCCTTTTAGTGTAAGATATTTTTTTCACCAGTGCAATGCCCAAGAGATTTTGTCTTTCATTCTTTTTTTTTTTCTCTTTTTTTCCTTTTTTGGTTGGGATTTTCAACAGAATATGGAAGCAAAACTGAACAAAGCCGAAAGGAAAAAGCTTTGTTCTCTTTCAGGAATAAAAAATGGGCCTTCATAATGCTGTTCATCACAAGGGATGCATATAATCTTTTATATGTTTTATATGCTTTTATATGTGTTAAAAATGTTTTAAAATTATTCTTCCTGTCTTTGCATTCATTAAAGTAGTATTTCTCAAAGTATATGTGCTGTTACCTTGAAAACCATTTCTTTCCTAAAAATACGGCATTTGTTCTGTATTCTGTTGCTTTAATTCTAAGAAAACTCATGTAATATTCTCAGGGACTGGAAACGTAAAGGCAAAAAATGGAAAAGCCGCTGCCACAGCCCTGCAAAGCCACTCAGCTGTGTACAGAGATCTTCCAGGAGCATTGCTGATGTTTTAAAAATCTTGAATTGCTGCCAGACATGCAAGATATGAAATCAGCTTATTGCTGCATGGTGAAATTTTGTAGAGAAAGGTCCAACCCTTATGATGCTTACAGGCAGTTAATATACACAATAGAAACACAGAATGTGGCTAACGTAGATATGAGTGAAAAGGTTTTTCTAAGAATTAAGGGAATATAAACAAATACTTCAAAGAGAAATGACTAAGTTCTTCCCAGAATTAGAAAGAACAAGGAGGTTTAGATTTCCCCACAGACAGAAACAGGATTATCTTTCTTGCATCATAATAATTCACTACTGATAGAAACAATGTCTTTGCAATCATTTACTATTTGACACCTCTCTTTTCTTCTCTAAACCCAGAGAAGAAACTTTTCCAAACCTTTTCTTCAACAGATGTGAAAGACACCATCTCCTCAGTCACATCCTTCTATTCCATGCAGAAAAGTGGAGGCTTAGCCATTTTCATCACACTGTCTATGCTTTTTCCCAAGCATTTCCAAGAATGTACTCCTCCTCCTGGATCTGCATGCTTAGAAGTGAATGAATGAGACAGGGATGTATAGAATCTCCTAACCTGTCAGAGTCTTCAGAGATTGTCCAGAAAAAAAATGGACCTAGAGTTCTATTACTGCTTTTCCCAAAACCAGTTCACAGCAAGGATTCTGAAACAGGGCAACGACATTTGTTACTTTACCATGAAACAAGAGAAAAGCCTTTATACAGGATGCTGGCATCTTACAAATACCAGCATCAACAGGGATGGTGTCTCAAGTGGACAAAGCATCATTATTTCCTTTACTTTAGCCTGGTTAGCTGATGTCTTGGATTCACCTTGTGATGGTTCCCTAAAGAAATGGAGTTTCCCACTGAGATTTCCTCCCAGCTCCTATTCTATGAATTTCACTGCTTGACTGTATGACCATGCCCAAGAACACTTTTTACACCATAATTTTTACAATTAAACATTTGCCATTGAAGTACAAAATAAAAACCAGTATGGAACAATTGTTTTCTTACTAACCGCTCATTGTTTTGACCTAAGCTTTTCAATAATTTTATATTCTATTATTTCAAAACAGTACAATCCAACAATAAGCCCATAATAAGGACTTCTTTTATCCTCAAAAAAACCCCACAAAACAAAACAAAACAAACCCCACCAACTAAACCACCCTCTCCTAGTTACAGTGGAACATCAGGTTTTATAAATTGCAAAGAACTCCAACTCCCTCTTGTGACAAATGATTGGAAAACAAGCACAGTTTCACAATGTGATACTGCGCAGTTTGAAGCAGCTTCTATCCAGATAAAATTCCTTTAGAAAGATACTGAGACTTGAATGAAATAACATAGCTCAAATTATTTTTTGCTGACTTCTTCCCAACATCAGAACAGATGTCACATGAAGAAAAGCATCATAGTATAGTGACAGTATTCTGTTCCTGCTTGCTCTCCGGGTAAGTTATTTGGCTTCCTTTAGTCACAATTCTCTCTGTCTTAGCTTAGATAGAAAGGTAGCCATCAGATAAAATTGTACAAGATAAGAATAAGAAGTGTTTACCAGTCAGTATGAATTCCTTCCACCTCTGTCACTGAAGGACTGTTTGTATGCATACTGTACCTCAAGCAGAGGGTACAGAAAAAAGCTCCACTGGCTTTACACCATCTACAAATGTTTCCGTGCCATGGAAATCCTCAGGTATAATCCAAACAACACATGGCTATAAAAAAAAAAGCAATTTTGGTATAACTTCTTGTTCCAGTGGTGCATAATAAACATAGCTTTCAGGACCACCATTATATTAGCAACTTCTCTTTTATCAGAGAACTTTTAGCATAAATT
The DNA here is from genome assembly GCF_964199755.1 of Larus michahellis. NCBI lineage: Eukaryota > Metazoa > Chordata > Aves > Charadriiformes > Laridae > Larus > Larus michahellis. Next base: position 22,631,723 of record NC_133902.1, on the reverse strand, counting down.
CTTCATGAATATGATTTGCAGAAGGGCAAGGGACTAAAATGAAGGAATTTGTGTGCAAAATGACATTAAAATTTGACCTGGCCTGACATATCTCTGTATCTGCATCTATCTAGATACATATATGAAACTACTAACAGACTTTGCATCTCAGAGATTACATTTCAGCAGTGAACAGAATACCAGCTTATACTATACTGACTTACTGACCCTACAAATGGATACATTCATTGCCTACATAATATTGGTGTATTGGGAAACCATCAGCACCAACTTTCGCTGTTGTTAATGGAAAATTTTGAGACCTATTTAAGGTATGAGAAAGCTAATGACTTTCAGAACTAAGGCAGGATCCCAAGCAAAGGGTAAATTATCATGGTTCAAAAAGGCTAGATTCACTCTTCCTTCCTATATAATTTCTAATTCAAGATTTTACCCACAGGTAGATAAAATACACAGTAGATGTTTTGAATATGCAATCCCTATGCAATGTAAATTCATCCAGCTTATCGTTCATTCCTTCCCTCTTGTTGCTTGGTTTTGAAAACCAGCACGGTGGGACACAACTGCCGGCCCAAATTACTCACACAGCCTACTTCTCACCCCTTGACATTTAGCTCTCAGTTGAGGGGCACTGTCGTCTAGCAGTGTCTCTTCTCAGCTCCTTAGCAGTCTGACTTCATCTCTTGGTATAGTGTCCCTTTTTCAGATGGTAATTCACCCTTGTCTCAGCAAGTGTCATGATTTTAGAATAAATCCTGGAAGTGGTTTGTTTCTGCTATGCAGACTGAAGAAGAATTTGGGGTCCAGAACACAATCATATTTCAGATCTCTGATGGGCTGACAACTCTGTACAGCCATACTGTCTAAGCTAACAAGCCTTCTATGGAGCATAACTACGAGAGAGACTATTGCTTCCAACACGCAGAGCAACATTTAATCACACTCTGAAAATTTTCAAGCTACAAATGTTCTGAACTACCCCGTCATCCATCGATTCCAAAGTTATCTATACAAACCTTCATAAAGATAAGGCCATCAAGATAAAAAAGCTCCCTTATTCGTTTCACAAAATTGATAGTAAAGCCCAGAGTCATGAGATATGTTTGAAATCCTTTTTTCCTTCAGAGCATCTCCAATATCTCTAGTTTGCATGTATATACAGTTCAGAGTTTCACTGGGGGTTACAGACACCTGTATTAAGCAATACAAAGTTTTGAATAGTACTGTTAAGAATCAGTCTTCTAGAACATCAGAACTAGAAGTGTTTAATGCCATTTCTATGAACTGTAGATACACAAAGATCAAAAAGTTCAGAGCAATTAAGATGATCAACTGTACATTCCAACAGCTCACCTACTCAGACCTTATCTAAGCCAAATTACTGGATCTCAGCAGTTCAACCCAAATTAGTCCATTGTCGATCTTTGCTCAAAAGGGTGAGCACTCAAAGAAATGCAAAGATTGCAGAAGAAAAATAATACCAGTTATATTTCCTGTAGAACCATAAGCACACTCCTCCAAGTACCTCCTCCTTGAGTGGGCCATCTGCTCTGCAGGAGCAGTTTAAATGCCAACTGAATAAAAGCTTTTCCTCAGCCTCAACTCTTCTTTCTCCAGTTTCACCATGTGTCTAACTCTAGGCATTTCCTCACTGACAGCTTTTATCTTTTAATCTATCAGAGAGCGTAGGTTTTTCAGCATTTGGATTGTAGCTAACAAGAAGGGACGCCAAGTATGACTTAGGGATTGCCACAGTGATGAATATCTCAGTTTGAAATCATGGAAAGGTACATTGTTTTTAGCCAAGCTTAAAGCAGACATATAATATATAGCCATACTCTTAGCTAAAACCATAACTCTCACTCATTTCATTTTTCGTTCAATATCCTATCTTCCATTCTGTTGCCTGACCTTGTTCCTACCTTTAGCCACGCTCGTTGCTACTACAGGAACATATCCACTCATTGCCTCTACACAGGCATGAGCTCTGTCATGTCCTATTTCTCATAGGTCATGACCGAAAGCTCAAGTATTATTCCCATGCTTATTCTCCATCTCATGGCAGTAACCTAAAGTAGTGCTTAATGCCAGTAGACTTTAGCAACAACCTCTTACCCCAACTGGTGCCATCCCTTGGGTTAGATGAAAAGCTTTACCATGGTCTCTGAGCTTGAGTTGCTGTGAACGCACCGTTTCTTGCTGTTGGTGTCTCCTGCTAGACATACAGGCAGACTAGGAACTCAGAAGTCTGGGTGTGAGTTGTGCCACAGTCCTATTTACTCATTTATCACTCCAGTTCACAAGACTTTAACATCTGATTACTGTTTCCATCCACACAGCACTCCAAAGTGGCAGGACACCGGCAGTGCATGCTGAGTCTATAGTTCTGGATGGCTAAAGTTCAAGTGCTGGTTTCACGTTTAAAGTAATCTAGTGATCTCAACAGAGGAAGCAAACCATTTTAAGGCCCTTCTGAAAGTATACTAAGCTCCTGGCATAGCCAGTGAAGGTGTGAAAACAGAGGTAGAAGAAGGTGGGACAAACTGAAGTAAACCAGTTCACTGATGCAGTGCTGCACTCACTGGCACTGTCAGCAGAACAAAGACCCCATTCCTCAGTTCTCTGAAGGCATGGGCAAGTAATGTGCTTAACTCGATTTCTGTAGTCCTCTATTCCCACAGATATCTGTATGTGTTATTTATGGTGTGGTCTAGAACTTCCAGGTAGTAGCAGTACATCATACTAGAGCTTCAACCGGTCCTTAGAGACAGGAGTTGGAACTCAGTGTGCCTGACCTGATTTGTTCTGTGCTGAGCAAAAGCCAGAGGATAGGAACTAGTATAACGTATTGGGAAGACTTTCCTGAAGCAGTAAACAATGTACCGGAAGCAGAAGACAAGCCGCAAATAGATCCAAATTTAGCACTAATGGAAATGGTTCCAAAATATGGGCTATCAGTGCTGAAAATATAAAGCTCCTGTTAAGCTGATTTCACATTCCAAAATTACAGAGAAGTGGAAAACACACTTTTATCAACACTTAAGATGTCATGACTGACAGCATTTCATTATATGAGCTTGCTAATATACTGTACACCATTTTAGTCTTGAAATACAACATACTGTATGTTCAAATGAGGGAATCTAGAACAAATTTAAGGCAATTCACATCTTCTTTGTTAACTGGTAGTGTGAAATTGGATCTGTTCAGATGAACTTCAATTTGTTATAACTTAATCCCACTGCAGTTTTGCTCTTTACTGAATAAGTAATTATTCTTTCAACATTATGCAGCCCCACCTCAGGAGATGATACCATGTGTAAAAGGATACCTGTACTTAGACTACAGTGATATTAAACAAATGAACCCTTCCCTGATACTGAAACATACAGAGCATATAGAATATTATCGGGTTACAGTACTATTAGGTATATACTACCTTAGCAGAGCTCCATTAGCTTTTAACTAACCTGACGCTCTTCCTGTATTTGTACTTTGTTGAACACAAGCAGGCTCACAGCTTCCTGTGTGATGGTGATAACATATGTCTGACTTTGTTGTTGGCAGCTGGAGTGAAGGGGAAGACAATGCCCTTTGACCTGTGAAAAGCAGTATAAAGCTTATCAGATCCTTTCCAGATATCACTGAAGGAAACGGGCTGGAAGAGTTGGCCCCACATAGGAAATATATATAAAAAACTGTCAGTACTAATCTTTTTGTAATGTCATTAAAAATGTACTCTTGCAAATCTGAGTCCCTGCTAGACAATGTCATTTATACAAACTGAAATGAAGTAAAAGTGGAGACAAAGAATTTTATACCACACATTGAACTTAGGTTCATATCACTTGATAGGACTCAGTAGTCGGTAGTATCAAGACTGCTTCAGTTTACAGTGTCAAAATAATTTTTTCTTGGTGACTATTTCCCTGCTCCTCTTCTGAAGCAGGCCTCTAAAGGTCACGCATTGTATTATTATACACAACTTTTACCACTGAACAGTTCATTTGGGGGTTTTGTTTATCTGCAAGGCCTTCTAGATGAACTGTGATAAAGTAAGATGATGGACTGAACCCTACAAAAAACCCCATATTTAATAAAAAATATATTTGCAGGTAATGTAGGTGCTAGGATAATATCCTTACTGACCAGCCAGATATTGTTGTCAGCATTAGCATGTTAAGCTTTTAACAAGAATCACACTGTTTTAAATTGGTAAAACACCTATCTTATTTATCTTGCACTATATATTAGCAAAACCAGTTAAAGAGCACCAACACATAAGTTTAAAAAAAAAAAAAATCACTCAAACTTTTTTTAAAATGATTGTTAAAAAAACAAACAAACAAACAAAACTGTGACAATAAACACAAGGTTGAAAAGATTATGAGCAGAGATTCAGGAAAACAAATTCTTCTTTTAGATGTGCTCACTTTGGGGGTATGATAACACCAGTTAAAAAGGAATTTTTCAGTATCTTCACTGACATAAGAGGCAACATTTCTAGTCATTTCAACTGGAGATGGATGCAAGAAAAAAAAAAAAAGAAAAAATATAATCCATCATCCTCACATCAGGTAACCCAAAGAAAAAAACCCAAACCTGCAGTTGTCAGGTGAGGCATCAGCAACTGCAGCACTTCAAAATCTTCTCATGGAAAACATTTTAATTTGTTGGGTCTTTTGTTGTCTATTGTCCCAATACCAGCATTAATACGCAGTAGTATATAATAAAGTTTTGTGTTTCACACTCAGAGCCCCAGTCCTCTTAAACAACGGTACGTTAGCAATGGTTAAATCATTTATTTAAGTAACCTGGTCTAGTGGAAGGTGTCCCTGCCCACGACAGGGGGATCGGAACTAGATGATCTTTAAAGTCCCATCCAACCCAAACCATTCTGTGATTCTATGATATGATTTAGGAGTCAGGAAATCACACTGGAGATCATGCTGATAGTATCAATATAAGAATGTAATCAAGAGTAACTATTATTTCTATATTATTTAAAAATATATTCTAAAATAACATCCAGGCAAGATTATTGGCAAGACTGAACATACAATGTTTCACTGCAGTATGCCCCATTTATCAACGCTGTGCTCCGTTCCAGGTATCTGTCACAACCCAAGCTTCATACTTCTGGTGGAGAGGAAGAGGGGAAGTAGGTTTTTCTGATTTCGGGTCTTTGTTGTTTTTTCTTGTATTTATAGCTTCTGAAATGATGTGGAGAGAATGCGGCTAGCTGATGTCTACCAGAGACCTGTACCTATGTGGCTTTACTCAGAAACTACTGTTCAGTTCCGGGAGCTCACAGAAGTCAGCGTTCTATCGAACAAATTCAAATCCCAAACTTATGATCATTGCCTACTGATCGTTAGCAAAGCAGAAACTAGCTGATCAGAACTCTTTTTAGTGTCAATATCTCCCGAGAGAACTCATTCAATATATACTGAGCCCTGAACTCCCCCTCCTTAAGAGGGGGGATCAGTCTGGCAGGGAAGAGGAGAAAGGAAACATTCTGACAGAAAACTGAGGCACTGAGTGATTTTGTGCAAGGTCACTCAGGAAGTCTATAAAAGAATGAGGATGATTAGATTCTCCTCAGTCCTGGTCTACCATTAACCCACAAGGTCATCTTACTTTTTAAGCCTTAAAACACTTTTTTTACCACTAAGTTAGTGTCTCTGACAGGAGATATATTTTCTATTTCCATGATTTCCAGGAGATTTCAGAAATCTAATAATTCCTAAAATCTTTGATCTGATTTTTCAGTCTTTTTTTTTTTTTTTTTATTAAAGATCTTCTTTGGAATAAAATTTCTTCCTGTCCTGCTCCCACAGTATTTAGTGGGATATAGTGGTTGTGAAACACACTTTGAAAATAGATATAATTAATTTGCAACCAAGGCAGGGAGCATCTGTCAGACTTAATTCCACAGAAAATAAATATTTATCCTGCGAATCTTGTGGGTTTAAGCACAATGTATGTACATATGTACAGAACAGGAGCAAGGCATATAAAAGGGAATACCTAAGCCCGAGGTGGGCACAGACACCTTCTTCTCCCCAGAAATGGGAAGGTCAGTACTTCACAGTGAGTTTCAGGGGGAGGAAGGGGGAAGGGGAGTAATGGCAGAGGCATTCTCCAACCTCTGTATCCAACAGCTGCCACCACATGGAAAAGATGACAAAATCTGCTTGGGGAACATAATAAAGCATGAAATTTATAATTAGGACACTTACCTGGACGAGGAAATATTTAAGATTACATATCTGTCTTCTACTTGCTCGTATTTTGTTCAATGATTTAATACAGAGAGGGTATCCAAAAAACATGTGCACAGACCAGTATATAAACTAGCAAGACAAAAAGTCACCTTCCTGCTCTCTAGCCCAATTAATCTTGACTTAGAGCAGCAAAATTTCAACAAGAGAGGGGCAGAGTTCCCTTTCTTGTATGATTTCACGTAGTTTAAATTCTGGAAATCAGAGACTTCCCAAGTAGACAGAAAATGGAGCTTTGACCTCCCACAGAGGTGGGAACTGAAATTGTCTTTGACTTTCTACTTCAAAATTAAATTCAGAACTGGGTTCCAGCAATATTCAACATTGCATCCCATAAGGGCAAAATAACCCATCATTGTCTGGACACTTCATGGCAACCCTTTAGAGAGATGAAGATAGATGATGCCGCCCATCTGTACCTCTTACAAAGTCAACAAAACTTAGGAGTCCAAGAAGCGTTTATGCACTGACATGAAAGATGAAGTTCTCACTGCCTTAAAAAACCATAAAACAAATCAAGAGGCAAAGAACATTAGAAAAAATGTGCTATTGCACAGCAGTTATTTCTAAAGCCCGTTAATACAGCTGGTTCCTGACACATAGCATGAGGGTTCTCACACAGGTAATACGCTATTCAAGCTGCTGGGCATGCTGTCAAAGATCTGCACTAGCTGGTCTGCTTTGACAGTGAAGAAAGCAGTGTCATTTTGCATGCTGTAACATTTCAAGAGGATAAGGATTAAGAACGCTTGTACTCTGAGGCTAGTGGGAGAACAACAGGTGAATAAATACCAGAGTAGCTCTAGAACAGGAATAGCTGACAAGGCAATCATCAATTTGTATGAGCAAAACGACACATCTTGTGTCATGCCATGGAATAGTTTGTATCTGCAAATGGGAATGGTCTATCATGTGTTACATATAATAACCAAATATAACAATATTCCCCATTTTCTCCCTGCAATGACCCCCTGTACCTTGACTTGGGAAAACCCTGTGTGCAAAATATGCACAGTGTAGCTGTTAATCTGTAACATTAACTGCAACAGTTTATTTTCTTAAGCTCTTTCCTGAAAAATTCAACAAAATCTGAAATTTAGTCCTTTATAAATGTTTGTAATCTTATCCTTCAAAAGTTTAGCAAGGTACGTGTACCTTTCTCAAACCTAGCATGGAGAATTGTATAAATAACAAGACAATGGACTGGGCTTAGCTATTCTCAGAACTCCTCTTCCCTCAGAGCAGATACATTTCCGTGTGGCTGTTAACACTATGAAATCTTATGTCGAGTGGAAGGGGGGAAAAAAGTGAAGTGTAATTTTTTTATTTCCTAAAACATCATTCAGGAGAGATGTCACAGTGGTAAAGACAGGGAAAAGGACACGAACAAGCTGGTCCCAGAGATTTTACAAAAACTCTGTGATACCTAGCTAAAAATTACCCCTTGAGGACTTTGCTTAAGAATGTTGCACCAAGCAGCTTTGCCTGCTGATCCTCTCCCAGCTCACTCCCCATTAGCCTTGGTTTGCTGGCAGGGGCCTTAACAAATTCCTTGAAAGAATGAACTCTGAGGATTATTTGACACACCGCTGAGTTAAAAGAAAAACAGTGGCCTCAGCATATTCTGATACTGAACTACACTGACTCGTGACAATCAACTGTTTGAAGGATTGGTACAAATATTTAAGGTAAAGTGAAAACAAACACGTTTTTGCAGACTATGGGGAGTGCAGCACTTCCCCCTAGCGACTGCGGCACAAACCAGAAACCCGCCGCCCTTCCCGCTAAATGTTTCCAGGACTGGCTTACCTTACAAAAAGCACGTAATAAAACACGTGTATTTCAAGTGCGTTTAAATAAATAAATAAATAAACGTATAAATAAATAAATAAATAAATGCCGCGGAGTGCCGAGGGAAGAGAACAAAACCGGGTGAGGAGACCACCCCCGCCAAGCACCCAGACACCGAGCACCTTCATGGTGCCATCGCCGCCACAGGCTGCAGGCAGCCGGCGGCAGCCACGGCGACGCCCGCAGCAGCCCGAGGTGGGCACAGCGTCCCCGGCAGAGGCCGAACCGCCTCGGCGGAGCGGCGGGAACGGGCTGCGGCTGCCCCCGGTGGGCTGGGCCCGGCAGCTGAGGCGGGCGGGAGTCCCCCGAGCTCGGCCTTGCGGTGCGGGACGCGTTCGCTGAAGGGCCTCTGGAAATGGCGGCCGCGCCGTCGCCGTGGCGACCGGCCGGCGAGGCGGTCGCGGCCATGGGGCGGCGGCGGCGGGCCCCGGCTCCTAGCAGCACCACGGGGGTCGTGCGGGAGCCGGGGGCCGCCGCCTCCCTGTTGCGGGAGGAGAGCCTGGTGCCGGGGGACCCGGCTGGCGGGCGGCGGGGAGGCTGTCAGGGCTGAAGCCCTCGGCGCCCTTGTGCCCCGTCCCAGCTCGTTACCAGGCACAGCAGTTATTTCTGCAAAGGAGAACTGTGACTGACAGCTGGGGAAAGTATGCTTACATCAGTTTCTTCTTCGTAGCATGCTGTCAAAAACAGTCTCACAAGATCCATTTCAGACTTCGGAAGAAACCCATGCAGCTTCCCAGCGCCCCAGCCCCCGATGCACCCCAACGGGAGACACAAACCACTGCCCTGACACGAAGCTTCACGCTGACATCGGGGAGATCGTTTCCTGCTGCCATGGTAGTTGCCCCATTCTCTCTCCGCTGTTGGGGATGTATTACTTGTCTCGGGACTCGATAGGCTGAATCAAACCCCACTAAATCAACTGAAGATCACTATTTTTGGTTAGGCTAGTTTTTTTGGCAGCCTAGTGAGTAGAACCAGGTCACTGAAGAAATCACATAAGCCCTAGAAGTGACAGAATACAAGCTAGGAGTGGGGCTACACCCTTGATTTGAATTCATTTTTTAAATTTATTTAAATTTATTACACTGAATTTACTACAGTAATAATACCCAGCTCCTCTCATCTAATCACACAACTAATACTTTCTCTGTAAAACTGTGTAAGACACTTACAAGGCCGCTCCATTTAAATTGTCAAGTTAAACTAACAGCTAACTAACTTTACATTGATGTTTTCACATATCAGATATTTTGATTATACATTGTAGGATACTGATGAAAAAGTACCAATTACCACGAGATCGTGAATATAAATATTAGCCTCTCTTTTATGGCTTGCGTGTAGAACCCTTAAGGCACCACTGATATGAGTGTTCATGTCACCAGGCTGAAAGTTTGCGTCCTTGCTTAACTGTATGCCTCAGTCTTAACACCTGCTTGAAGGCACAGGAAGCATCACGGTGAGAAATGGCAGCTAAAAGAATTTTTTTACAAACCAACAGCAAGGAGAACCTCAATGAAATGATCTGATACGTAATTCTCTGCTAGTAATGAATTGGATTGTTCCTATAGTCTGCATTCTTATTCTTGGAGCTTAGACAAGGTAAATAACATTAGAAACAAAAGTTGCATCAGGGGTGTGTATGTTTTATGGCCACTAGTGACAATTCAAATGTTTTTCACTGTTACCTACTGTTCCTGATGATTACTTCTCTACAGAACAAATTCTAAATAATGTGGTACTTCAGGAGCCTTATTCACTATTCATATTCTTCCAATTATGATACATTCTGCAAGAACTCAATAGCATCTCTCTGAGTAGATCACCTTGAACACACTTAAATTTTTAAAAAATTTAAACGACATTATTTTGCAAAGATTTAGACCTTCTGGGATATTGAAATGCTGAAATGCTGCCTGTTCAGGTTTGCTAGTTTACCAGCTGAAGCCAAAATAACCAGATTCTTTCTGTGCTCCTTAGTCAGTGTCAGTTAGCACCTTTCCAGTATGTGAGAGGCACATTTACATCCTCTGAGCAGTTTATAATTTCAAACACTTAGCAGTGGAGCTTTGACCTGTCTCAGAATACTTTTTGCAAAAAGGAGCCAAGTTTACTTGAAAGTTGGGGAGTCCTTTGCAAGCCTGCAGCAAGCTTCATAATCTGGAAATACATAGTACTCAGCCAACTTGTGAAGTTCATCTTTGCTAGTTTGTACCAGCACCTTTAAGCAGGTTCACAGAAGATAGACCTTTCCAGATTTATTTAATTCAAGTGTAGCTTACCTGAACAGCAATTTTTCTTCACTGATGACATGACAGTAGTAATATAAATTTAAACTCCTTGCTCACTTGTAGGATCTTAGTTACTCTCAGTAATTACTGCCCTTTAAGTCCAGAATTGATTTGGAACAGAATCACAAAGACAATTAAGCTGAAAGGGAAGGCTAGCTGAGTCATCACTGATTCCTTATAGCAGTGAATATATGTGTAATTATATCATCTGTTACAGTTAAGCAAGGTGATATTTGCAGCACCTTTAAAAATGGGATTTAAATATCCAGTTTACAGCAGCCAGTAAAATTTTAAGTAGCTTTCTTTAGCTTGTCAGTGCCCGAAACTGAGAATCTATTCATTCTATACATAAGCAACATAGCCCCCTAGCGATCAGCAAAGTTCCTGTGGGTTTGCACTCCTAACATCGGAGAGGCTTCTTTCAATTATTGTTAGATGCAAGAACAATTGATTAGTCCATATTTAGCTAAGAAATATTATGCAACAGCTGACCTTTCTAAGTTTCATAGGGAATGTATTGACAGTTAGCTACTGCAGCAAAGAAACACGTCGTATTAATGAATATGCTGTATACAATCCTCTGACTTGGAAGGATACACCAGCCAAACGTGGAAACTTTTTACCCAACAGGTTCTCATGCAAACCTTAGCAAACTTGCAAAGCAAGTGGAACCAGAAATTTGCGTATCTGGGAATGGATTATTTCTCAAGCAAATATCATTTGAACTTGCAGCTTTCGTGAGGTAGGGGTGCACAAGGGCAGTGGAGAGACTCGCCAGGAGCCGGCAGCTCTTGCGCGAGATGCTGACAAGGCATTGCTACAGCAACCACGACATCCCCCACACGTATAAAAAGCAGCCTGGGGAGCGTGAGCGACCAGGAGTGTGGCGCGGCAGTTCATGCAGGAAGGGCACGTGAGAAAGGCACCTCTTTGAAGGAGAAGCATTCCACTGGTCAAGCACGGTGACAATCTGCACAGGTCAAGGGCACTCATCCTACCTGACCCTCAAGGCAGAATGGTGGTCACTCACCCGAAAGCAAAGGCTGCAGCTCTGGCTTGGGGGTCTGCACTATCTACCCCATGGTTGGCCGATGCCTCCTCTCACTGCTGAAGGGAGAGGCTGCAGTGCGGACCTCAGGCTGCAGGAGGTGCCTCAACCTTTCTCCTGGAGCAGGGATAAACAGCATACCTGCCTGCAAAACATGTGCCCAGGTGGAGGACCTGCAGGAGGCGGTGAGGCGTCTGCGTAACATCAGAGAGGCTGAGAAGGAGATAGATAGCTGGTTCCAAGCAAAATCTGCAGTGGACCTACAGCCAAACAGCCAAAAACTCCCACACTGGCACACACAGAAGGGAGACCAGTAACACGAAAGAATGGAAGCTTGTGACGGCAAGGACCAGCAGAAGGAAAAGACTTCCCCCAAATCCTGAGGTGCCCTTGTAGAACCTCTTCACAGCTCTGCAGAATGAAGAGGAAAGACCCATTGCATCAGGAGAGGCGCTGGAGCTGAGTAAGGCCACCTGATCTGCTCCCCATATAATAACCAGCACAGCTAAGAAAAAGCAACAGGTGACAGTAGTAGGCGACTCCCTTCTGAAAGGTATGGGGGCACCCATTTGCCAACCTGATGCACCACTAGAGAGGTGTGCTGCTTACTGGGGACTTGCATCAGGGATGTCACCAGGAGACTATCAAGCCTCACACAGTCCTTTGACTATTATCTGCTGCTGCTGTTTCATGTGGGCACCAGTGATACCGCCAGGAGCGGCCTGAGGAATATCAAGAAAGCTTATAGAGCCCTGGGAGCAGCTGACTCTGGGGCACTGGTAGTTTTTTCAATCTTCCTGGTCAAAGCGAAGGGGGTTGATAGGGCCATGTGAATCTGGCAAATAGATGGTTACAGGACTGGTGCCACAGTCAGGGATTCAGCTACTTAGACCATGGGACTCACTTTGAGAAACGTGATCTGCTGGGCCCTGATGGGGTCCATCTGTCAGAGAAGGGGGAGAGTATCTTTAGTCAGAGGCTTGCCAAACTCATGAAGAGGGATTTAAACTAGATTTGCTAGGGGAGGAGAATCTCAATCCATCCCACTCCTACCAGTATGATGCCAGGGCCAGCAACAGATGCCCAGAGCCTGGAGAAGGGTTGCAGGTGAACAGGAGAGAACCTGGAGTGCAGCACAAAGGAATTCCAGCTGCTCCAGCCAGTAAGTCAGCCTCATCAGGGGCCCAACTTAAATGCCTCTGTGCAAACATATGTAGCAAGGGGAATAAACAAGAGAAGTTAGAGACATGTGCATGCCTGCAGGGCTATGATCTTATTGGCATCATGGAGACATGGTGGGATGGCTTCTATGGCTGGAGCATTGGAATGGAAGGATACAGGCTCTTTAGGAAGGACAGAGAAGGGAGACAAGGAGGGGGTGTTGCCCTCTATGTCAATGACCGGCTGGAGGGCATGGAGCTCTGCCTGGGTATGGATGAGGTACCAACTGAGAGTTTATGGGTCAGGATTAAAGGGAGGGCAGGGACAGGTGATATTACAGTAGGGGTCTGCCACCTGACCAAGAAGACCAAGCAGACGAGGACCTCTATAGACAGATAGGAGCAGCCTCCCGTTCAGAAGCCCTGGTCCTCATGGCGGACTTCAACCACCCCGATATCTGTTGGAGGTACAACACAGCAGGGCATGAGCAATCCAGGAGGTTCCTGGAATGCATTAATGATAAGTTCCTCCTCCAAGTGACAGAGGAGCCAACCAGGAGAGGCGCCATGCTGGACCTTGTTCTCACCAACAAGGAGGGGTTGGTGGGTAATGTGAAGCTCAGAGTCAACTCTGTCTGCAGTGACCGTGAAATGGGGGAGTCCAAGATCCTTAGGGCAGCGAGGAGGGCACACAATAAGCTCACTACCCTGGACTTCAGGAGAGCATTCTTTGGCCTCTTAGGGATCTGCTTGGTAGAGTATCATGGGATAAAGCACTGGAGGGAAAAGAGGCCCAAGAAAGCTGGTTAATATTCAACAATCACCTCCTAAAAGCTCAGGAGCAATGCATCCCAACAAAGAGGAAGTTGGGCAAAAATGCCAGGAAGCCTGCATGGACGAATAAGGAGCTCGTGGACAATCTCAAACACAAAAAGGAAGCCTACAGAGGGTGGAAGTGAGGACAGGTAGCCTCGGAGGAACACAGAGAAACTGTCTGAGCAGCCAGGGATCAGGTTAGGCAAGCTAAAACCCAGATCGAATTAAATCTGGCCAGGGATGTCAAGGCAACAAGAAAAGCTGCTATAGGTATGCTGGTGATAAAAGGAAGGCTAGGGAAAATGGAAGGAAACAGAAGACCTGGTCACCTGGGATATGGAGAAGGCTGTGGTACTCAATGACTTTTTTGCCTCAGTCTTCACCAGCAAGGGCTCTAGCCACACTGCACAAGTCGCAGAAGGCAGAAACAGGGACTGGGAGAAAGAGGTACTGCGCACTGTAGGAGAAGACCAGGTTCAAGACTGTCTGAGGAACCTGAAGGTGCACAAGTCCATGGGACCTGATGAGATGCATCCACAAGTCCTGAGGGAACTGGCAGATGAAGTTGCCAAGCCACTATCCATCCTATTTGAGAAATTGTGGCAGTCCTGGTGAAGTTCCCACCAACTGGAAAAGGGGAAACATAACCCTCATTTTCAAAAAGGGAAAAAAGGAAGACAGGCTGGTCAGTCTCACCTCTGTGTCTGGCAAGATCATGGAGCAGATTCTTCTGGAAACTCTGCTAAGGCACGTGGAAAATAAGGAGGTGATTGGTGACAGCCAACATGGCTTCACCAAGGGAAAATCATGCCTGACAAATTTGTTGGCCTTCTATGACAGGGTTACAGTGTTGGTGAATAAGGGAAGAGCAACTGACGTCATCTACCTGGACTTGTGCAAAGCATTTGACACTGTTGCATACAACATCCTGGTCTTTAAATTGGAGAGACGTGGATTTGATGGATGGACCACTTGGTGTATAAGGAATTGGCTGGATAGTCGCACTTAAAGAGTTGCGGTCAATGGCTTCATGTCCAAGTGGCGACCAGGGACGAGTTGCATTCCTCAGGGGTCATTACTGGGACCAGTGCTGTTTAACATCTTTGTGTGCAACACGGACAGTGGGATTGAGTGCACCCTCAGCAGGACCTGGACATGCATTTTAACATTATTGCCGAAAGAAATGATATCAGATGTGCTATTTTCAAATGTGCAATAGTAAAAGCGAGATGGAAAAGAACCTATGTGTAGCATCAGGTACATTCTGCAAGATGCTCAGAAGAGGACCTAAGCCTCCAAATAGTATACAGGAACCACCCACTTAGCCAATTTTAGTTTTCTTTAAGGCCTAGATTCCCAATAAGTGTAATGAAGATTTATACCTGAATACCTGCAATAAATGTAAATATAAAGCCTGACTGAATGAGAAATACTTTTATTTTAACCCAGTCGTCAGCTCTTGATTAAACAGAAGAAAAAGATATGTGCAATAAGAACCTGCCATTTTTGAAAATTTATTCTGAGAACATTAAAAAATGGGAACATCTTGTTGAAGCTCAGCCAGATTTGCAACTGGACTTTTCCCAATTATCTCTCCTTATGTTTTAATAGAAATCAAAATGTGACAGCATGTCTAACAATGTATTTAGAACAAACAAAACAATATCATCTATTCACGCATACTTTAACTCTTATTTAAATGAGCCATCCGTATAGTTAGGATTTTGTGTTTTCTATGACAACATAGAACAAGTTGAACTTCAGTCAATTTTGATAGAATTATTTGCATTTACAGATTAGCTTATGACTGACATATCTAATTTTTACACGGAGTGAAATATGACAGAAAATACCATTCTCTTTTTTTGAATTGGAAATAAAATTCCTCCTGAGATTGCTTTATCTTCCTGTAGAGAGAAAGTTCACTCCATCTACTTTAAAGTATCTAATGGGTTTGCAATGGTTAAAAATAAATAAATGACTTCTCAGGAAGGTTGAAAATAAAAATGTTTTTTTCTGTGAGAGCAAGAAGAAAACCAGTAGTTTACTAGAAGTCTGTAGCTTCTCAGAGGATTAAAGGAGTGATCATTCAACACATGCAAGCGCTCCCCAGGGCAGCAAAACCTTTGCAATGTGCCTGCCTGCGGTCTTGCAGGGTTTCTGAGCAATGGTGAAAATACTGGAACGTGGCTTTCATGAAGATCAGGAAAAGAAAAAGACTTGAAAAATACTAGTGTTACGTATAATTAAGCTCTTCTATATCACAGTCTTGTCACGTTCTTCTACCTGGATTTAAGTACTTTGAGCTTATTCATAGCTGGAACTGTTGCCTCTGTCTCTGCACTGTGCAGACACAGAGAAATACTATTTTATTTATTCTTGGAGCCACAGAAAGTCTCTAAATAAAAGAACAGAGAGATCAGACATCAGAACAAAACCTGAAATAATATTCTCCTCTGGGCACCCCTTTCTAACTGCAACAAAATCAATTTACACAGGGAATAACCCCACCCGCACTAACCAAGAAACAGGAATCAGATTTAAAGTGGATATAGATGTCTGTGGTCAGTAGAAATAGAACAGAGGATGTGACTGAATTAGAATTGTTAAACTTAAGGACAATAACACTCTTTTGTCTTTGGAATTATGGTGATGATAGAAATACACATTTTTAGTGGTATTTAGGAAAAAAGCGTTAAGCGAGAGAGGTATGTTCCTAAACAATGTGTGACTTCAAAGACCTTTAAATAAAAGCTAAGGCACTGATGACTTTTTAAAACTTTTATTATATTGCATAAGCTATAACATTTTACAAATCTTAGTTACATTTTCAGCAACAGAAACACTGATACTGTAGTAAATAGAGATGAAAAGACACCTCTGACAAAATAGAAAAAGGTAGAAATACTTAAAACCAGGATGCTGAATATCAAGAATGTTTTACATGAACAATACCCATACTAGAGTGTTGCCGAAAATGATTTCCAAGGTAATGAAGTGTTCATTGAATATAAGGCTCCAGTGTGCAAGGTGGTGAGCACAGTCAGTGCCATGAGTTCACCTATGTGTCAGCATTGTAGAGCCGGGCTTTTTATGAACTCCATGCTCTAATGAGCACTAAAAAGTGCCTTTCTACACAATATTAAGATGTTGTAAAAATATTACTATTCTAACATGGACTGAAGTGCAACAAGTGCTTCAAAGGAATTGAATCAATTAACCGGGGAATAAAGTACCAGTACATTTTGGGGAGGGGGAATATAGGAATGTTCAATAAGTCTTAAAATGACTGGAAAAAAAAATAATTTGGTAAAATAGTTTTCAAGCTGAGAGTGCTAATACTAAAAATAGTGACAGAGTTTTCCCCTGCCAGTCTTAAAAAAAAAAAAAAAAAAAACAAAACCCAAAAAAACTGAAGCCATTTTTTTTGGTAATCAGAACACACTGAATACAGGTTTTAAAAACAAATGAAGCTCAGATTAAAGTCATTTAAACCACCTTTCATATAAATTCTTTAACACAAATATAGTTGCCTACTGTTCAAAGAGTGGCACAAATTAGTGCGAACTGCTATAAAAGAATGCTCATTTTTAACTGTAGGCACAGTGCTGTGTTTCGCATAATTCCACTGAATTAAAAAAAATATAATTTAAAAAGCAGAAACTTGGGTTATATGAACAATGCAGGTTAGGCTCCACATTGAGATAAAAATTGGTTCTAGAAAATAAGAATTAAGTACCTGTCTCCATACACTTTCTGTTTTCACTGGCAAGGAAGATTAACAGCTGAAAAAAGGATTTTTATCATTATAATAGTTTTTTATATATAAACATATATTCGTTTCATTTTTGAACTTAAAATCCCAGTTTCATACCTGTAAATCCAGTGACTTCAAGACGCTTACTCTTGACTTACGAAGTTCAAACAGATCCCATACGTAGATTTTAAAAAGATACTACTGTTCAGATTGCTAAAGATATATTTTTTTTAAATTTCTTTTCAAACATAAAATACAAAAAACCCCAGGGTTTACAACAGTTACCATCATCATCAACATGCAGGAGTCAATATTCCAACATAAAAACCACTAGATCTGCTTTTTAAAATATTATAAAAGCTACATAACTGTAAGTATGCGCTGCGGGGGTTTTGGCTAACAGAAAACATACCATAGTGTGCTTTTCAGATAGTCAGGTGTCCCACTGATAAAATAAGTCTGATGAAAGAGAAAGGCACTTCAGCAGGCTAATTTATCTTCACATTTTCTTAATATGCAGTGCTAGACAATGGATGCAGTGCACTGCCTTTTAATTTGCAGTGTTAGATCAGTAATACTGTTAACACGTTTCATCTTTTAACTTATGAGAAGAGTTTCGACTGGTGCCCATTCGTTTCATCCTCTTTGGTACAAATTACTGCATAAAAACAAAGCAGAGAACTAAACATTCTTACTTCCCCAATTATTTTTTGTGCGTCATCTCTAGTTCTACATTGGTAAACAATGTCCCTAATCGTCACGTCAGTTTTGCTTTCAGGTCTATAAGATACCAGAGTTCTTTTATGTTCTGACAGTACTAGAAAGATTTTTGCCATTAATCAAATGGAATTAAGTGATTTCTCCCTCACACTCTTCTTTAAAGAATTTCTGTAACAGGTGTCATTTGCCAGCAATCTGATAATTACTGTCCATTAGCTTATTCTAGGTAACATATCCAGATTAACGTGCATACAGCTGCATACTATTTAGCCTGATCACTTAATTTATGATACATCAAAGTACTGACCTAGGCTTTTTCCTGCAGATGAATTCATGTGGCCTTCGCTAACTCCATTAACCACCTTATCAAAACCAGGTAAGACCTGGAACTGATAAACCCTTCTGCAAGAAGAATCTCAACATCGTGTATCGCAGTCATGCCGGGGAAACGCTCCTGAAGTTTATTAACCGCCTTTCAGCTTAAATATATGACAAAATTTGGTCTTGAGTGTTCTGTATCTTTCACTTAAAACATGTATGTGGGGTTTTTTTGCAAAAGGTGACAGCTCAAGAAGCATCTTGTGAAGAATTGAGACACAGTTCTGGCAAACATTTGTGTTTTTCAAAAATAATCAATTCCACTGAAGCACAAATACATATCAGTTTGGAAACACGCATCAGAAAGAAGCTACATCCTTTCAAATTTTCCCACTCATTCCCCTCTCTTTAGAGGGAGCTTACTTTAAAGGTGCCTCAGGCATGGCCCACTTATTCCCAAGGTAATCAACCTCCAGATTCAAAGTCAAAACCTCTGAATGTTTCCCCGGCCTTTCCAAGAGCAGTGTGCCATGAATCCTTGCTACTTTTTGTAGAGACATAATTTTAGCATTAGCATTTTAGCACTCTGTTAGTGCTGCAATACCGAGCCAACAGAAGAAAAAAATATTAAAAAATAAGTTTATTGATTCCTATAAATTCATATGTTGGAATCATACATAAAAATATTTTAAAAGTATGAGTTTGACCACAAAGACAATCTTCATGATAAAATTTTGTCTTTTCCACATAATCTCTGGAATTAAAGTCCATGTAGTCAAACTCCTTTTTTTAATGATCTAAACCCAAAAAGAATTCCAGTCGCTAACAGGTAACATGGGTTTCCAGTGCATGAATTCCAACATACAGCTGGAACATGAAGACTCAGATAATATATCCTGCAAATATTGAATATAAATATGAAGTGTAATTCTAATAATGTTAGAGTTATATAGATTTTTTAGAATACAAGATTTAATGCTCATGACAGGGCCAAGGAAAAATTCCCTGTCATTGTGTGCTTAGGGGCATCACCTGTTTTCATGTAGCATTTAACTTTGCAGATGCAACTGCAGCAGTAATTTCTCTCTACAGAATAGTTTTCTCATATTCTGACACAGAAAACAAGTTACGTATTTATTCTTAATATAAAACTGAACTTTAGAAATGCCTTTTCAAGTGTTACCAGCAGCATAAGACATTATGCAACAAACGCTAGCAAGTTACCCACAGAAAAGTTGGCGTATGGGATCTACAAAGAAAGCGAAGCTGTTGCATGACTGGCATGGATGGAAGGAACAGCTAAAGACAGCCTCGGAAGTGACATTACCAGAACTGCAGCAGGTGCTCTCCAGAAAAAATTTAAATATTCCACTAAAAGACATGCCCACACCCCCATGTGGCAAGGGAGGAGCTACTCTCTAGTAGAGATACCTATCCTATAGATGATGAGATACCTGTTTTTCAGAAAACTTTATTCAATCTTTCTTTCTACCCCTGAGAAGCCTAGCAGCAAGAAACTCTTGCAAGAAGATCTGTTCCGCTCTGACTTGCTTTGTTGGCTAAAAGCTGAAGTGCATCACTGATGCACGGCCTTTAAAGGGGCCATTTTGCACCACAATATGTGCAAGGCAAAAATGAGACTAAATCCAGACAGCCAAAAGCTCTTTTAGAATGACGGTACGGAACCGAACTCCGCTCTTTGCTCTTGATCAGGTAGCAAAGCAGACAAGAATCTGCACTACAGCACTCCCTCTTTTGGCACTGTTACTTCAAAGTCTCAGAGTTATAATTGATTTTTTCAACATTTCTAATCTTTTTTCTTTGGTGACCAGATACCTGCTCTGATGCAGAACAAGAACACTGGAGTGCACAACTTCATGTCTTTGAACTCACAGGAATAAAGCCATTTAAGGTAGTCTGTATTTTTTAATGATACAAGTAACTTGGAGGAATTAGGTCTTTTTGGTATGTACAATGAAAAAGTGCATTAAAAAAAAATTCTATAATACATTTAAGTTACTGTAGGTAAATGAAATTTCAAGTAGAGATGTATCAATTTACTATTAAAACCTCAAAGCCGTTAGCTTGTCAGGGATTTTCTGCTATGTTCAACAGTAGGTATATATTCTCCGGCTGAAAAGGGAGTCATCAGAACTGATGCAATTCTCAGAGCAGGGCAGTATCGAACCTCAAAAAATCAAAGTAGCTTTCAGAAGAAACACTCAAAAAATATATAAATGGATTCCTACTCATACATATAACAAAGTAAAGGATGAAAATACCAGCATCTTGCGCTACAGAGTCAGTCATACACACAATCCAGTGGAACTCAATATAGAAAAAAAGTATTGTGAAAATGTATTTGGTATAGGAAAATCGAATTACAATTACCTATAAAAGGAGTACCAAAGGCATGCTAATATGACAAGCCATCTTTCCTGGTTTCAGCTGGGATAGAGTTAACTTTCAGCAGAAGCTGAGAGGGAGCACAGCCAGGACAGCTGACCCAGACTAGCCAAAGGGATATTTGGTACTGTATGACATCATGCTCGGTATAAAACTGGGGGCGTTGGCCGGGGGCAAGGCGAGGGCAGGGTGGTGGTGGTGGGGCGTGGGGAAAGGGCAGGGAACGGGGATTGCTGCTCCAGAATGGGCAGAGTGCCAGGTTCCAGGTGGTGAGCAATTGCACTGTGTATCATTTGCTTAGTATATTCTTCTATCAGTATTATTATTATCATTTTTCTCTTCCTCCGCTGTTCTATTAAACTGTTGTTATCCCAAACCCACAAGTTTTACCTCCTTCTTTGTGATTCTCCTCCCCATCCCACTGGGGAGGGGAGGAATGAGCAAGCCGCCGCATGGTACTTAGTTGCTGGCTGGAGCTAAACCATGACAGTCCTTTTATGCACCCAACAGGAGGCTCAAAGGGTTGAGATAAAACCAGATCTGAACAGAACATGTTAAAACATGTTGTATTTGTAATAAGCATTCACCGCTCTGGTGAGACCCCACCTGGAGCTCTGGAGTCCTCACCACAACAAAGACATGGACCTGTTGGAACGGGTCCACTGGGAGGGCCATGAAGATGATCAGAGGGCTGGAGCACCTCTCCTATGAAGACGGTTGGGGTTGTTCAGCCTGGAGAAGAGAAGGCTCCGGGGAGACCTTATAGGGAATGGAGTGGAGAGGAGCAAGAGGATGAGGGGTCGTGGTTTGAAACTGAAAGACAGGAAGATTTAGATTAGATATTAGGAAAAAATTCTTTACTGTGAGGGTAGTGAGACACTGGAACAGGTTGCCCAGGGAAGCTGTGGATGCCTCATCCCTGGAAGTGTTCAAGGCCAGGCTGGATGGGGCTTTGAGCAGCCTGGTCTAGTGGGAGGTGTCCCTGCCCATGGCACGGGGGTTGGAACCGGATGATCTTTAAGGTCCCTTCCAACCCAAACCATTCTATGATTATATTAGTTTAATAGTTGCAGGTCACAGTGTTGCTTTATTTGTTCTCAGAGTTGTGTTATGTAACACCTTACTTGCTGTATATGCTGTTTATCGGTATTTATGTGCCGCTCTTTACTCGTAGGAGTTGGATCAAGGTTACCGCTTTGCTGTATGGAGCAACACTGGCTTATGGTATAAAAAAAAAATATCATTGATTTTAAGACCAATATTGTATTTGTATTCAGAATTGCCATCATCTTTGTACTTTGGGAGCCATCTAGCGGAAACTATTAACGATTGCATTTTTTACCTTTTCTTGGAGAGCCAAGCTGTGGTGGAGGCACCTTCCTTCATCTTCCTCTTCTCCATGCTAATTACAATAGCTCTTAAGAATTTTTAATATTCTTAGGATGTTCAAGCCAGCACGTTCCTATTTCTATGTCTTCTGAATGTGTTTCTGGTCTTAAAATTGTTTAAGGTTAACAAGCAATTTAGGAATATGACCGAGGCTCTGCCAAAGTATGGTGACAGGCGTAAGGGCATGCAGGAAAATATGGGCAAGTATCTAGAGAACTACTCACCCCCAATGGTCGGAACTTACTTCACTCATGAACGACTACAGGACCCTTATAAAGTGACAGAATGTTTGAAAGAAAAATGCTGTGGCTATTCCAGGGAGGCACAACTTACTGCGCTGTGCTGGGCCCTGGCCAGTATCTACCAAACACTGCATGATACTGTGCAGCACCCTCCAGGAGAAGAGAGGGAAAATAAACCAACAGGTACCGCGATTATTCCAACCCCCGCGACAGGCATTATGGCTACTCCAACCCCTGCAACAGGTGCTGTGGCTACTCAAAACCCAAAGGCAGGTGCTCCAGCTGAACCAGAAAACCAATTTGTGCCAGTATCAGTTGCCCCTGTACATAAGAAGAAATACACAAAAAAAATCAGTTTGCTTAGATCACAATGAACCAGGGCCATGGTGAGAACAGAAGAAAGAGGTAGGACCAGAGATAATCACCCAGTCCCTATCCCTGAGTGAGCTGCAAGATAGGTGAGAAGATTTCAGCTGCCACCCAGGTGAGCACATTGTTACTGGCTGCTCCAATGCTGGGATAATAGGGCCAGTAGTTTGGGATTAGAGAGTAGGGAAGTCAAGCAGCTGGAATCCCTGTCTAGAGAGGGGGCATTAACAAGGTGATTGGGAAAAAGACACAAGCCCCCAGCCTCTGGAGGGGACTTCTGTCAGGCGTGAAGGAAAGGTACCCCTTTTCAAGGAAGCTCTTACATGTGACCAAAGGCAAGTAGACCACCATGGAGAGAGGCATCCAGTACCTGAAGGAATCAGCCATGCTGGAGGTGATTTAGAATGATCTGAGTAACGAGCAATTACCCACCGATCCAGACGAAGTCCAACGCACACAACCCATGTGGCAGAAGTTTCTATGGAGTGCACCATCATTGCATGCCAACTCACTGGCTGTACTATCTTGGAAAGAAAACAAGGGACAAACAGTGGGTGAACTGGCTGGTCAACTCCAGAAACACAGAGGAAGTTTCACTTCCTCCCTATGGGCCTGCACCTCAGCTGTGGAGAAACTGCCAGACACGTTAGCTGAAAAACTGTCTGAGAACTGTCCCAAGAGTTCCAGTGATTCAAGGACAGGTTCTGACCCCACCTGTACGGACCAGTGTCTCAGCTGGGGAGATGGCTCCCTGCCCCTGCAGGTCTAATGGTGTGGTACAGGGGGCATGGTGGCTGGCTTGGCGGGAGGCACATGAGCTGCTGGTCATGTACGCAAAGAGTCCCCAGCCACATACCCCGGATACCCAAGGCCACCAGAGACCACCTCAGCCAATGAGCCTATTGAGGAGACCCCTCAACCAATCAGAGCTGTATATGACCACAACCAAAACCAGATGACCACAGTTCAGATCCGACGATCCGACCCAGGCTATAAAACTGGGCACCCACTGGAGACCCGCTTTGAGTGGTTCTCCTCAGAGCAGGGGGGTCTTGTAATTGGAAGCCCTCCCTTTGGGTTGGGACACCGTCCAAACTAACTTCCCGGGATTGAGTGTCCTCACCTTACAGGTGAGTGGTTTGTGCATTTTGAGTCATCGTTCTAAGCTTATATTCAGTTACGCACCATGTAATATTAGCTCCCAAGTGACATCCTGAACCGGTTAGTGTCTGCCCAGGTGTCTGTAATATAAGATTCCTGTTCAGTTTGACTCTTCTACCTTTTTCCTGACACCACTAAAACCAATTTTTGGAACATATTTTTGTCAGTCTTACACTTCTGCGACACCAGTGCAAAAACCTAACGGGGAGTGGAGACTAACAGTAGACTGTCATGGCCTGAATGAAGTGCTGCTGTGCCAGACACACTAGAACTCCAATACAAACTGTATCAAAGGCAGCCAAGTGGTACGCTACAACTGTTATCACTAATGCGGGTTTCTGTCAATCCCTTTGGCAGCCCTCCCCTTTTGCCATGGACTAATTCAGGCTGTCCTGTAACAGGGTGAAGCTCCGGAACACCTGCAATACATTGACGACATCATCATAGAATCATATAGGTTGGAAAAGACCCTTGGGATCATCGAGTCCAACCATCAACTCCACTCTACGAAGTTCTCCCTTACACCGTATCCCTTAACACCACATCTAAACGAGTCTTAAACACATTCAGGGATGGTGACTCCACCACCTCCCTGGGCAGCCTATTCCAGTGTCTGACCACTCTTTCTGTGAAGAATTTTTTCCTAATACGGGGCAACACAGCAGAAGTTGTTCATGAGAAAGGGAAGAAAATAGTTCAAAGCTTTCTGAAAGGCATTTTTGCCATAAAACAAAGTAAGGTCAAGGGATCTGCACAGGAGATCCAGTTTTTAGGAACAGGCATCCTCAGATCCAAATGGATTTGATCCACAAAACAGCAGCTATTTCTCCACCAACTAGCAAGAAGGAAACAAGCTTTCTTAGGCATGGAAGGTGCATATTCCAAATTACACTCTAATTGTAAACCCTCTCCATCAACTGACCCGGAAAAATGATTCTTAATGGGGCCCTGAGCAATGACAAGCTTTTGAACAAATCAAACAGGAAATAGTTCATGCAGTAGCTCTGGGACCAGCCTGGGCAGGACAAGGTGTTAAAAATGTGCTCTACACCACAGCCAGGGAGAATGGCCCTACCTGGAGCCTCTGGCAGAAATCACCAGGGGAGACTTGTGGTTGACCCCCAGGGTTTTGGGGTTCGGGATATAGGGGATGCGAGACCCACTATACCCCAAGTGAAAAAGATATTGGCAGCATATGAAGGGGTTCGAGCTGCTTCAGAAGTGGTTGGTACAGAAGCACGGCTCCTCTTAGCACCCCAACTGCCGGTGCTGGGATGGATGTGCAAAGAAAGGGTCCCCTCTACACATCATGCAACTGATGCTACATGGAATAAGTGGATTGCACTGATCACACAGGAGGCTCGAATGGGAAACCCCAGTCGCCCAGGAATCTTGGAAGTGATCATGGACGGGCCAGAAGGCAAAGATTTTGGAGTATCACCAGAGGAAGAGGTGACACCTGCGGAAGAGGCCCCACTGTATAGTAAACTGCCAAAAAATGAGAAGCAATATGCCCTGTTCACCCATGGGTCCTGTCATATTGTGGGAAAACATCAGAGGTGGAAGGCTGCTGTGTGGAGTCCTATACAACAATCACAAACAGCTGAAGGACAAGGTGAATTGAGCCCGTTTGCAGAGGTGAAAGCCATCCAGATGGCTTTAGACACTGCCGAACAAGGATAGGGAAGCCCAGTGTGTACCTCATGGGGATTTGATTTTGGGTGAGAATAGCCAATGAATCAAATTGTAAGATGTTAATTGCTAAATAACCCTGCCACTGTATGTCATCACTACTACAGTCGCTATATGCCATATCAATGGTATTACAGTAAGAATCATCCAAATTAACGAAGGATGAACTTTGACGAAACCAAGCAAAGTGCAGCGGTGAGGGAACTAGAACTGGCTTCAACAGTTAGCACTCTTATATTCAACTGCCTTTATCTCAACCCATGAGTTTTACCTCTTTCTTTACGATTTTCCTCCCCATCCCACCACAGAGGGAAAGAGGGAGCAGCAGCATGGTACTTAGTTGCCAGCTGGGGCTAAACCATTACGCCTTCTTCACCTCTGAAGCAGGTAAATTGTATAATTAAGCCAAATTATTTTGGCCAATTAAAATTATGGACTTATCTGAGCACTTATCTTAAACTTACGTGTGAACTCAAGAGGAACATCATATTTTGTTCATGAAGCAACTGCACACCAGAAAGGTGGATTAATGTATTGCTAGTACCATTCTGGTTACCTTGCATATTCTTCTAGAAAAAGGACTCGAAAACTGTCAATCCCAAAACAAGAGACATTTCACAGTAGTGTTTCCTGAGTAAGTATTCCCAGAAGCCCAGCTGCGTAGGATATTTCCTACAACTCTCGAGTGTTCCACAGGGCAGACCACTGAGTGTACCTCATCCCACAGTTTAGATACAGGCATTGTATGTTCGGGTCTTGGTATAGAACCTTAACCAAGCTCTAAGGGAAACATTTATAAAGCTTTTTTAGGATGATTTATAATCTAATTGCCAGAGCCAAAATGCTGGAACTTATTTCATCAGCGGAACAGATTAAAAGCCACAGAAAGATGTTCTATATACCACTGTATGATGCACATTAAGGGATGCATCTACTTTTCTGTTAGCCAAAGCTGAAACGATCACTTTGACAAGATGAACATTAAAAATAAAGAATATTCTGATGGCCTTTTCCTTCCTCTATACATATCTTAGTTACATTTCATGCATTCATGACTTTTGGTAAATTTAACTCTAAGATGAGTCATAAGTAGTATTTATATTACAGTATAGACCAAATTTTGCGATCTGCTCTCTCATGCTCATAAAAAAACCCCCAACTTTTAAAGCCTGTTTAACCCCTCTGTGATGCACAACCTAGACAAAAGCAGCTCAGGCTGGCAAAATGTAGGCACATAAACCTGCGATGATCTTCCATTTTTTAAAACAAAAAATAAAAAGTAACAGTCTTGAACTTTCCTGCTAAGGGAAACTATTTCAAAGGCTTAATTTGTCTAAACTTGCATACCTTTTCATTATGGGCCAAACTCTAACTTACAAATCTGCAGGGATTCAAGATTCAACTGGCTCAACAGCATGCAGAAGAGATTTTAACTAATGATGAAGCCGAAACAAGACATTGGGATCAGCAGAAGCGGCAGCTCCACATGCTACCAGAACCAGTCCTTTTCTGCTGGATGTGGCCACTTCACAGCAGATGACAATCTTCAACGTCCACAGTTCATAACAAAGCAGATTAAAGCAAAGCAGACTGGCAACATCTTAAGACAGCAGGGACCACGAATTGCAGTGGTCACAGAGCTTGTAGACTTCCCCCTTCTGCCACTGCTATATGGAATGGCAACCTTTTGCAGCGGGATGGGCACACAGGGAGGGCAGTAATGCTATAAAGCTCCGCTCCTAAATCCAACAGAGCTCATCTGCTGGTGTCATGGAAGTAACTGATGAAACATTTTACATCATACAAAGAAGCAGTAACAGATCCCTAGAAAAGTTCACATATAAAATACTGTACAGATGGTCACATTGATTAGGAACAAGGCTGAGGGATGGCTTTAACTAGTCTACCAATGAATTAGCAATAAGGATGAAAAAATTAGAATGCATGCCTACATTTCTCACTGTGCATTCCCAGAGGTACATCCAAGAATGACAGGCTAATTAAAATGCGGGCCTTCCCTATACTGACAGCAAAATCAAGAACTGGAAAATTTTAGTAGTAGCATATCCCTGTTTTCAGTTCACATTGAATATCAACTGCCCAGTTGACATTTAGTAACTCAATCTGTATATTTTAAAAAAATGTAACTTTTCTTGATACTAGAAAACAACATTTCCCTTGTAAATCCAACACTGCAGCATTACAGAAGCAGCCAAGATGTCAATAACCAGCAGGGAAAGCAACAACACAAAGCACATTGTGTTTTAATTTATAGGAATAAGTGGCCTCTCCTCTCTTTTCTTCCAGATATTGTTTTTGCTATCTCTTTTCATGATAGACGGTCTATCCCTTTTTTTAGCAGAAGGGATACCAGATTCATGACTTCCTGATACGGTTTTTCTTCTTAGACCTTCTTCATCATGCTGCTCTACAGCTGGCCCATTCCCTCCATCCAGAATGTGCCTCACAGCCTGGTCCTCTGGAGTGCAAACAGTAGTCCCACTTTCACTGCTACTCAAATCCAGATCTTCCAAATAAAGGATCTTCGAATGTGGCATATTTTTTATGAAAGTTTTCTCTCTCTCCAGTTTCCTACTGGGATGATGCTCATTCATGTCCACACCAGAGTCCAGACTGGTATCATTACTCTCTGTTTTTCTGCCCTTTTTCAGATCTATGAAAGAATGCCTCACTTGAGCGATCGGCTTCCCATCCAGGGACACAAACCATGCTCGGGGGTGCGGAGATGGTTTTCCTTTAGAGAGTTCCAATAATGTTTGTTCTGAAATACCTTGAAGTTCAGATGAAAATGGAGTCATTACAACTGCTTCGTTCAATGTCCCAGGAACAGACACAGATTCCAGTAAGCTGTTAGTGTACCGGCCCCAGTTTGATGTTTGAGAAGGTAAGCCCTCTTCACTATCTAATGTGCTGTTTTCATCTCTGCAGACAGAAGGCTGTGGATGAGAGTGCAATGGCATTTTCGGTAACGTTTGCATGTAACTGTCACGATTCATGGGTTCCACCATGGGGCTATATACTAATTGCCCTTTTCTTGGCAAAGTTGCTGATTTAGCAGGATGCAATTGTTCTGGGGAGTGGAAAAGGTCAGAAGTTTGAAGAATAGCAATAGGTTGATTGTAAATATGCATTAGATGTTCTGGGATATGGGAAAGCCCATACATCTCCTCTTTCAGTGAAAGGTACCTGTTTTGGTCCTGAATGTCCCTAGGAACCTGGGAAACAGTACTGTTACCATGCTTCTGCTGCTGTAAATGCCTAGCTACAGCATTAGGCTCCAACGAATGGGCTGAATTTCTTGACTGACCAGTCTGACAGGATGACTGATAGGAAGCATCCTCTGCGTACATTTTAAAATTGTCTCGTGATTTTCCATCTTCTGTGTCTATGGACATCCTTCTTTGGGGGCTGTATGAAGAAATCTTCTGTGTATACAACTGTGACTTATCCTCCAACTTTAAAGACCCTTTGACAGCATTGATGTGATTTATGTGAGTTGTTGATGTTGTCTGATCTTTTTTTATGACCTCCAGCTTAGTTGTATTTTTTTCCTTCTTTTGTGTCCGACCACATTTATCCCTGTGCAAAAGAGGTGCAAGGTGACTGCAGAGCATACTAGGAAATACCAGACTGTTGACTACCAGAGCTGAAGATTAGATTTTGGTTACAGTTATCATATAATGCGATGTCACAAACTTAAAATGAAATTCTGTAATAACTGTAATTTTTGAAGAAATATTAGGCTACACGTTATAGTTTAGCTAACAATATGAGTCTCAACTTCAAAAGATTCTTTTATCAACCTTAAACTCCATTCATGCTGAGCATATTAGAGCCTCTCTTTTTGCTTACCTGCAGTAACAAAGAAGAACAGCAAAAAATCCAATGATAATGACAACAGTACCTCCCAGTATGGCCGTAAGGAACACCGTGTGATAGGCTGTTATGTCCTTGGAAACCGCACTAATAATAGATTCTAGATTATCAAAAAAAAAAACAGACAAGAATTAGTTCTCAAAAAACAAATAATTATGCTTGATATGCAGAACTGTAGCTAATAAATTAAACTACTTTTCCAGTGTTTTTGTGTTCCTATGGCACTACATTCCTCCTTCCCTTTTCACCTTGCTATTTCAGCAAACTATAAAATATACAAACTGGTTACAATACAATGGATCTTCAAAGGGTCATCTCAAGTACTAAAGCATTAACGTAACATCTACTCAATTCCAGTCAAATTACATTTCTATTAGTTGTCCAAACTTACTTAGAAACATGGTCTACGTTTTCTATTTAGTGCTTCTGCCAGAAAGTGCTATCTGTTTTTAAATTTTGACATACTTCTCTGGTAAGAATGAATTTGCAAAATATGCAACAAGTCTACAGAAAACAGAATCCACTGGGACCATTTTTCCCAAGACTAATTTTCTTGTATTTCCTCCTGTCATACAAGATCCTCAACAGTAAGGGGTACAGTCCTGCTGATTTTTAGATCTCCATAGTCATGGTTCCCTTGCAGTCCTCTTCCAAAAGATAGCGACAGTATAAACATATAAGTTCAAATACGGTCTGGACTGTTCCCCTTACAGCATTTGAAGTTCTAGGAAATGGTTATGTGCACAAAGGCACACTATCAGGATTCAAACAAAAGTTATCCAACTGCTGAAACCACATGTCATTTTTCTCTGTTGTTAAATAAAGCAATCAAACAGACAGCCTTATGATACATTATTACTTGGGTCACTCAGTAATTTCTCTGCCAGTTGTTGCAATACCTCTTGTTCCAGGCAGCGGAGCTGCTATCCAGTAGCCTAAGTGTTGAGCAGTGTATGCCCATACTAATTGACCATCTGCTTCCTTTACGATTCCTAGCCCACGGCTTACCCAAGCACCTGAAAAAAAAAAAAAAAAAGGACAAAATATTGCTCATGCCATGCAGGATTCTTCTATATCTCAAACAATTAGCAATTAAGCTATTGCCAAAAATACACAAGAAAAACTGAAACTTCTGACCTATACACTATTTATTACATAGCTTTAGCTAAACATGCAAACTCTTGACAATTTCATTGCAGATATCCCTGCGTGGACATTTACTTTGAAACAAGGCATCAACACTACTTACCGAAATTAATTTAATATAATTAATTTTGTATTAACAAATGCCTCTCATAGATATGCACACAAATCATTTGAAAATTCCTATTGTTAAGCATGTATGAAAGCCAAGGTTAAAAACAAAATCAAAGAGCAGATGATTTAAGCATACAAATACAAGTTTAACATTAGTAGGAAAGAACTTTAATCTAATAAACTACAATAGGATAAACAATATTTGTATTTAATGTTTCTCTCCTCCCTGCTCCAAGGCAGTAAGAGTTCAGTTAGCCCAAGGAAAGTCTATTGTTAGGGCACAGATTCCACACCATCTGTTTGGCAATGCAAAGGACAGGTATTATGGTATGCCAGCTTCTACAATTAATAAAGCATGCAGTAGAAGAGACAGAATTACACTTAATGCACTTGAACACATTTATTGTGGGCCATCTGTGAAATTCTAAGGACAGAAAACAGCCTCGTATAAACAACCTTACATTTTCAAACTGCAAACGCTGAGTAGAGAGAACCACCAGCTTTTTTAAAACAACAATAACCAAAGCATGCAAAAAGTAGAAGTCATATAAGCCACATAATTCAGTTTTCCTCCAGGACCCTTCTTTCAGCAAAGCAAAAGGAAATATCTATCAGCAGGAGGTAAAGATGAAAACTGACACATGCCACATATGCGCGCGCACACACACACACAGTATCATTCGGCAGTAAAACTTGCAGCCTTCTCCTGGTACTTGTGATGGTTGGCAGAGGGCAATAGCAGCAGCAGCCACCCAGAGCCCTGAAAAAGGTGGTTTCTCAGTTACCTGGAAAACCTTTTGTCCAGAATCAGGAGCAAGACCAGCCGTAAGAGTCTTCCATCCCTAACTCTCATATGGAGGCAACAACAGATCCTCAAATTCTCTGTCCCATCAACTCTAAGGCAAGATGTCACTATACTGTTGTTTTACAAGTATAGAGGGTGGGCTTCTTACAGGCAGATAAAAAAAACAACACAAAACACCACTTATAAAAGACAAAAAAATTCTAGGTCTCTAGAAGTCCTATCTTCACTGAACAAACCTGTAAGAAGCTATATAATCTTTGCTATCCTCTTCAGTAAATTATACCTCCCCCCCAACAGACTCCATAGAAAATAGTATGTATTAGGAAAAACATTAAAATGTGATTTACGAGTAAGCACATATTGTCTATGATTTACTGCCACTCAAACAGAAGGTTATTTGTTCTTAATGTAATGTTGCAATGCAAGCTTTTTTTTTCCTGGTAATTCTATTAAAATCCAGAAAGTACTTTTAGTACTAATGAGGCAAAATATTTAGTGAGAAGGAAGCCACATTCAATATACATCATCAAATCCTGCATTTACAGCAGCTGTAATATAATATCAAAACCTCATTTTCCAGGAACAGTCTTGGTACTATTCCACCTGAAGTAACCCCAGGGAACACTGCACGAGCAGACACGTGAAAGCAGTTTCTATGGTTTTTTCCTACTGCATATGGGTCAATCCACACAACATCAAACACAGATCTGTTCCCTTACCACTATCAATACTGACATCGAAGCTCTAATTAACATTTACCCAAGGACTTCAGAGTTTAAAAGGATGTGTCTTGCTGGGGACATCCTGCGTATAACACCTTGGATGCCAGAGCCTCACTGTTCAGTGCAGTGGTAGCTCTCCATTCAGCTCCAATGGGGGCCTACTGCTGCTTACAGACACTCTTGAATGCCTGCTGGAGAGCTGAGATGTTCAGCTGTCCTCAGTCACCAGAACCTTGACTAAGGAATGCCTTGCTATTACTCAGTTACCGCAGGAAAAAGTGGTTATTGGGTCAGCATGCCATGCTCCTGCTCTTGCTCTACCCTAAGGAGGCATGTTGAGTAGGCCCCTCCACACCCACATACACATCACACACTCGTTTATACTCGAACTTGACCCTGTGCCGAGCTTCTCTGTCGGCTTTTTAATAATGTTGTTGACTGAATTTTCTGTTTAGTGAGTTAAAACAGCTCAGTGTAGGTACAGATGAGCACAGGAGCTGGCAAAAACAGCTGTGGCAGCAAGAAATTACATCCCCTTGTGATATTTTACCTAAAAAACCCTTTGATGAAGAATGCCATCTCTTATCACCAGAAACCCCTCTGAAGTCTTCTAGGTGTATAGACAGACTTAATCTTCTACACCAAAAGTTATTCTATTCATTCTTCTCCCAAGAGAAAACCTAGCCAATTTTTTCTTAGCACATTCTTAATTCAAATTAATGCTCATTACAATAATCAGGTTTTTTCTTGAACATGTAAACAACACTTCGTTAGTGTCCTCTTCTGTACTTCCAACAGTTTAATAACAGCTTTTTGCCTTAATAAGGAGTAAGACGCTTACCTCTTCACTCATTTGCATATTTCAAGACAAAATGTGACGAAAAGTACAAAGTACAATGTAAGACAATCAGTACACTAATCCACACACACCTAATACAGGACATCTAAATGGGATAAGTGTATATAGCTCATTACTCACTCTTAACTAAAATTAGACATGAAGGGATGACAAAAGGTTTAGAATGTTTAATCCCCAGCCTCCCCTTCCCATGCATACTGTAAGAACTATGTTGT
Organism: Larus michahellis; assembly: GCF_964199755.1. Taxonomy (NCBI): domain Eukaryota; kingdom Metazoa; phylum Chordata; class Aves; order Charadriiformes; family Laridae; genus Larus; species Larus michahellis. The sequence continues at coordinate 22,598,464 of NC_133902.1, read as the reverse complement.
TCCCTTTGATAACTCTTACTTCCCCTTCATTTCACTTTCTGAATTACTTTTGTTAACTGAAGTAACATCTATTCCAGTTTTAGCGTCAAAGGATCTGTAGACCTATACTCTAGGAAACAAAGCATCCCAATCTTCAATTCTGATCTGTTTTCTTTTAAGGCAGCATTCAGAAAATTAATAGGCTTAAAATTTAACATCACCTAAAATGTATCTTCCCTGAATGCTTAGCCTCCCATGGATAGGAATGCTAATGAATTTTACCAAAGCTTTTTGACCTAATGAAAACAGGGAAATTTCTTTGAACAATTCAAGCTAGTCAATCAAAAAAAAATACAGAACCCCTAATAAAATTTGTGACTATTTACCACCACCTCATATATTAGTGCCATCACTGTTCCATGTCATAGTGTCATGTGCCCAAAACTACATACATGTGCTAAAAGGCAGAGTAACAAATAACTTAGCCCACTTACCAGTTGTCATATCGAATGTCCATGCAGGTATAGCATCTCCCAATTTTACGGTACTTGTGGAAAGAGGAAGTGTAATCTGAATGGCACCACTTACTTTCAGTTCTTTCCCAGTCAAAAGAACGTTTACGCATATTGCAGCAAGAGGAGCTAATTCCATGCTTTTGTAACCTGAATGTGAGAAATCTTGTCTGTAACTCTCGATCCATAGTGTAGTTAAAAAAAAAATAATTTAGAATTAAGAATCTATCACTGTAACTAAAGGCAAGCGCTCATTCACATCCAGCTAGAGAGTCATCTGTCACCAACTTGGTCAAATAAAAATCAACATTTCTTCTCTTCTGGACTTTTAAAATCTTGTGATTAAAATAAAAAACAGTAATTTCTATACCAAATCTGTAAACGAGAAACAGACTTTTGACGTATAGGCTCAGTGTTGACTGTAGAACCAATGATTAGGCAAAACTTGGCTTGCGGTGGGGGGAAGACGGGCTTTTCCCCTCAGATAATTTGATTACAAATATGTTTTTTGTATAATTGCAATATACATAACATTGAGTCAAACTGAAGACATATACAAATATACGATTGCTGCATTTCTCCTTAGTGTAACAGTCCTCAAACTTTCCTGTAAGGATTAACTTTCTAATTTGGCAGTTGTAATTAACTGAATAGTTAATCAGGAGGCTTGTCAAAGCACTGAAAGGAAATGTTGCATATAAAAAGCTTTAAAATGCAGCCTGAAAGTTTGTTTCCTTTGTTTTCCTTACACTAATTTGCAAATATTTCAGAACACACAATATGACAGGATGGTGAAAGAAGCTGAAACAGAATTAGTAAGTACCAGAATAATGTTAAATCTATGCAAGCTGTTAGAAGTTGGTTGTGACAAAACTCCTGGTGCATCAGATATCAATCAGCTTCCACCTCCCCTAGAAGGAAGCCTACTCCTTTAGGAGTATATGAATAATTTAAAACACATGCCAGGGGAATTGAAAGGAAAACTCAAAGGGGAGAAACACTGCTTATTCTCTTATGCTTTACATTTAAAGAGGTGAAATACAGATAAGAAAGGTTTTTAAATATTTAAGTCGAGATATTAACATATATGATGATTTTAATTCAATGAAAATTAAAGAGAGCATGACAAGTTTCAAATAAGCCATGTAGTGGCCTCCTCGCGTGCTGCAATGAATTTAAGAGCCTCATGGCTTCAGGTCCACTGGGAATAAAAAGAACAAAAGAGAGATGGAACTGCACATAGTACCACCTACCAGAGACTACTGTATTTATGGAAGTAAAAATAGCATCTGATAGACTGACAAATACTAAGAGATCCAACTGCGTATGAGCACAGTTACAGTGACTCATAAAACCACTTACTGCTTCTCCAGTGAAACAGATGCACGGAAAACGTTACTGCAATTGTGCTCTGTATACACAGTGACTACTTGGTTTCAAACGGGCTTACGCAGATTAACTGCCTGTGAGCCAAACGACATCTTCCATACAATCTTCACGCTATGTGTAAAGCTCTTAGAGCCAACCATTCTAGTGAAAGTGCAGAAAACTCCACAGCTGAAGTCAACTGCTGCAGCTTCACCAATCTCTTTAGGTTCACCTAATTTCCACTCTAGCCATAACCACATTTTTTAAGGTGTTTACTAAACCAGTTCCACAGTCTCATGAAATCCCGAACATATACATATACACACATCTATATAAAAGGCGGACTCTAAAGGAGTATTTCAGTGTAGTAAGATATGTTATGGTCTCATACTACATGGAACAAGATAAAGAGAGACGGCTATTACTTACCTGATGTGTTTATAGCTTACTCCTATAGAACAAAGCTTTGTGATTTAACGCAATGGAAGCAGGTTCAGGCCCTTTTAATTTAAGCCTATGCTTTTCTGAAACACTCTGCACTCATATGCATTATAATTTAAAGATTTCTTCTTTTAAAAAATTCTTAAACAACACATTTACATACCTGATTTATTAAGAAGAATCCCTGTTGTATAAAGAAAGCTGTCCACTTTCAAAAATTGCTCTGGCACTGTCAGATAGGCGGTAACATTTGTAATATGGTGATTTGCTGGAAGCTTTATTAAAAATTTTGGAAACTGAACACTTGGTTGAGATTTGGCATCTGCAAAGGCGAAATATTTTGTCTTAGCAATGGTAAAACAGAAATCCATTTAGCATAACAACCTGTTTTCATCTATTTTCTCCACGGGTGGTATATTTCTAGTCTAGCACTTGTCACAGTGTATTGGGTTTGCGTGCTAAGGTTTTGGTAGCAGGGCGGCTACAGGAGTTGCTTCTATAAGAAGCTGCTAGAAGCTTCCCCTATGTCCAATAGAGCGAACGCCAGCTGGCTCCAAGACAGACCTACTGCTGGCCAAAGCCATGCCCATCAGTGACAGTGGTAGTGCCTCTGTGATAACACGTTTAAGAAGGGAGGGGCAGAAAATGCGTAACTGCAGCTGGAGAGAGGAGCAAGAATATGAGAAAGAAGAAACTCTGCAGACACCAGGGTCAGCGAAGGAGGGGAAGGAGGCACTCCAGGCACCAGAGCAGAGATTCCCCTGTAGCCCATGGTGAAGACCACGGTGGGGTGGGCTGTCCCTCTGCAGCCCATGGCAGTTAATGGTGGAGCAGGTATCCACCTGCAGCCTATGGAGGACCCCACACTGCAGGCGGATGCCTGAAAGAGGCTATGACCCCATGGAAAGCCCTTGCAGGAGCAGGCTCCTGGCAGGACCTGTGGACCCGTGTGGAGAGGAGCCCATGCTGGAGCAGGTTTGCTGGCAGGACTTGTGACCCTGTAGGGGACCCATGCTGGAGCAGTCTGCTCCTGAAGGACTGCACCCCATGGAAGGGATGCACGCTGCTCCACAGTGGAGCAGTTTGCAAAGAACTGTAGCCCATGGGAAGGACTCACGTTGGAGAAGTTTGTGGAGAACTGTCTCTCCTGGGAGGGACCCCACACTTATGCAGAAGAGCATAAGAAGTCCTCACCACGAGGGGGAAGGAGCGCCAGAGACAAGTGAGGAACTGACCACTACCCCCATTCCCCACCCCCCTGCACTGCTGGAGGGAGAAGGTAGAGAAATTGGGAGTAAATTTAAGCCCAGGAAGAACGGAGGAGTGGGGGGAAGGTGTTTTGAGATTTGTTTTTATTTCTCATTATTCTACTTTGATTTGATTGATAATAAATTAAACTAGTTTCCCCAAGCCGAGTCTGGTTTGCCTGTGACAGTAACTAGTCAATGATTTCTCCCTGTCCTTATCTCAACCCACAAGCCTTTCGTTATATTTTCTCTCCCTTCTCCAGCTGAGGAGGGGGAGTGATAAAGCAGCTTTGGTGGGCACCTGGCATCCAGTCAATGTCAGCCCACCACACACATCCACGCAATTAACTGAAAATCTGGCTTTGAGTAGACAGGTATTATATGAGAATATGAACACACCTGGGTTTTTTTGTATATGTACAGATGGTTAATCACAAAGTACTTAGATTATTGTCTGCGTACACTGAACTTACCAGACAGTTTTCCAGTAATTAAGATAGTATCTTCAAACAGCCATATATTAGCTTGACTTTGTGGGAATAACGAAAGCGTCACAGACGAGTATACTGTGGAAAGTGATAATATGTTACACTATGCAACCAAAAAAAATCCTGTAAGATCTCCAATTCTGAAGGAATAGTGAATAGAGCAGTTAAAAAAAGAGAGTATATGAAGACTGCATAAATAAATTACTCCTATTGTCCAGAGCAGGAATTTTAGTGGTTAGGCAGGAAGACCTCTGCTGTATGTTTGCTACTGTCTTATGCCTTCTATGGATAAACAAGTGGCTAGAATTCTTAAGAGTGCATATCTTTTAAAAAAATATATAATCATTAACTTTTTTTAAGAGCATGCAATAGTTAAACAAGGAAACTTGTGAGGAAAAACTGCTGCAAGGAAGCTGTAACAACAGGTTATATCTATTACACAGGACTCAAAGCACTGGCACTCCAGGAATCACTAAAAACAACATGATTTTTGTCAAAACACATTACCAGCCCTTTGCTAAGTCTAGGCAAACAATTTCTCAGAATACACTCATGGTATCTCAATATAACCTACTCAGAGTTGGTTATAATGGATTATTTTCTGTTTTACAATAATAAGCATTTTGAAAAGTCTAACAGATCATTCACCCTTACATCTACATTGACAGGCACCACCTCCCTTGACTGACTTCATTCAGCTATTTTCAGTTGACGATAACTACCCAGACTGCTGAGGAAGAGAGAAATTTAATTACCGACAGATACAGTTTAATAATAGGACTGTAAGACGCTTACGTACTTGGCATTCTCCCAATCTTCCAAGGCAAAGGTGTTAAAATGTAGCCATCCTTGTACGATACGATAGTTAAGCTTAATCCCAATTTGTAGGGAACTTTTATTAACACAGCTCCATTGTTTCCAGTAAGAGTAGAATTTGTCTTTGTGTAGTTAACAAACACTTCTACAACCGCTTGTCGCAGGTACTGATGACTGATGATGTCATTTACTTGAACTTTTAGCGTAAAAACAGATCCTATTAACAGAAAGAAAAAACAGGAGGTCATAATACATCATAGCTAAGGACCATAATTTAAATCTGTAAAGAAGTCCTAGACTTTACGCCTTAGCTACTCATCCACTGTCCAGTGGATCTCTATCTCAACAGAGGGTAAACTGGCTAAAGGGAGGGGGGTAATCATACAATTATATGTCACAGAGAAGAAGGAAGCAAAAAACCCTTGACATGGGGCACAAAGATGCCAAAAGGTGTTTACCAAACTCAGCAAATATAATAACTAACTAGTTAAAAAAAAAAAAAAAAAAAATCAACAAACAAAACCAAAATTACAAAGCAATTCTTCCCCTTTTCATTTAAACTTGAACAACGCCTCTGTGACAATGTGAGATTCAACGTGCCTTGCAAGTGCTCTGCAATACCACGCTGATAATACAGACGGTCTTGTTATCCGAGTGTAACCCTTGGCTTGGGTCACACATTTAAAGATGCACCTTGAGCTTCTGAGAACAGAGAACCTAACATCTACAGACTGTGGGATAACACATTTATATTTACATATGCAAGATTATTATAAAGTAACCAAACGTGTCCCAACACTTTGACTACTTTAATCTATCATCTCCCATCAGATGTACGCTTCTGGTCTCGTTTTCACCTTTCTGTATTGCAACTTCTAAATAGTATTTGTCTACTGCTAATTAGAGGATCTGACATTCCTTTACAATAGTGTCTCACAGAGATCATAATTACAGTGACTGAGCAGTACGTCCACTTGAACAACAGTCTCAAGATGCTCTGAATTACATTTAATTTCTCTCTCAACTTGATTGTAAATAAGCTATATGGGAGTTATTTCATAGACAGCAGGTATGTAAAAACAGATAGAATTCCATGTTACTTCCAGTGTGAAATTAAGTTGTTAACATAAATTAAAGTGTCTATGGACCACTGTTAAAAATATTTCAAATAACACCAATTTTCCAGTATTTTGGTTACAGACATACTACTATTCAACACCGTCACGCTACTTTATACCCAAATATTGCCAAATATGTTAATTATGAAGATGCATTTCTATTTAGGTCAAATGTCAGGCTAAGTTTCTTTGAAGTTTATCTACGTAAAATCATAGTTCAATTTCATTATGTTACCTCCTCTATAACTGAGGCTGACATTGCACCAAAAGATTACTACCACTGACCCTGACTTAAAGGAACAGGCCTTGAGAAGCCAAGTGCAATCCATCAAAAAGAACAGTATGTAGTGAAGACATCCAAGTTAGGCCTCTCTGAAATAAATACGTATTTAGATCTATTGTATGCATCCAGCATACCATATATTCAAGCAAAAAAATGACCTGCACACAACAAAAGCTACATTGGCCTCATTTTATTACTATTTATTGCATATGCCGCAAAAACTTAGCAGCTGTGCCAGTTTGGCTCTCTGCAGTATTATAGAAAAATCTACATCTCCCTGTGCAAATTAATACATACTTTCAAAAAAAAGAAAAAATATCCCAGTGGTACTTGAACACATTTGACTGAATTAAACAGAAAATGCACAATAATCTTCAAACAATGTCATCTGTCTTTTTTCCTTGTGCAAAAGTAAAATTGCTTCTACATTGCTGTTGCTAGAGGGTTTTTTAATCACATAATAATTTAAAAACAACTTTGTCATCTAAGCAAATTATGGCTACTAAACAGATCTTCTAGGCATTGATCCAGTTACACATATACTAGCATGATTGCAGTGGTTCCCAAAACTTGGAAGACAGGTCAGTTGCCCTTGGCCAATGACTATTTAAAAGACTATAAATAGGGAAAACACACTGTGTACAATATTCTGACCCTGTAATTGCTTGGAAGCCAGAAGTATTTTGTGAAATAGTATTTAAAAAATAAGAAATTCAGTAGTACAAAATTCAAGCTCACGCCAGTAGGAACTAACACCAGAAATGTTGGTATAAACTAGCATTTTAACAGCCAGAATCAAGTCAGGAGGAAAAGACTAGTATAATTACTTATAGCTGAAATTACTTACAGCTGAAGTAATTCATAAAAAAATTAAGAACTAGAATGTACTCAGACTCTTTCTTTCAATCATTTCGCACTTTTAATGTATATTTTTTCCATTTTCTCTTAACAAAAAGAGCCTAATGAAAACATGGGGCTGAGGGAATTGCTACATTCCTCCTTCAGCTGTTAGTAAATTCAACGGCTATTTCATGCAAAAATATTTCCTCCTCTCATCTCCTTCAGTTACAGCCATATTAAAACACACTTTTTTGGAAGCTTTTGGTTGAAAAAAGAAATAGACTGCAAAAACGTCGAAACCTATACTATTTTCACTCTGTTAGCGATCTGACAAATATCATCGGCTACTTTTAGCCACGCTCAGCTTTCCTTACTTCTTTCTCCTATGGGTTCAGAAATTGCCAAAGCGTTTTTCAAAACTGATACTCTGCCTGAAATGGTGCTGAGAAGCTGCAGCAGCATGGTTCCAAATGCAGACCGAAATCCCTGGGGGCGGGGACGTGCGTGTGTGTTACTGAGACAAAGGTCTCCCATTAAAAACAGAGTCTCATACAATACAAGCTCTGAAAGTGTAATTACCTGCATATTACCGCCTTATAAAATGATCACTTCACACCTGTTAATATTAAGACAAAGATTAAAGGAGACTCAATCCCTAGCTCTCATTGCTTTTGGCCTTATCTTTCATGCTGACACAAGAGTCTTCCTGACAGGAGAAAGTATGCCAATCCACTGGGAATTGCTCCCTCCCTGCAAGTAATATATATGAGCAAATTGTATTATTTTCTAATATCAACCAGAATATACTCTGCCAACAAGTTGCTTGAAGTTTGCGTGCAATGATTTTGGAAAGAATTTAAAAAATAAAACAAAACCAAAATACTTTCTATTTCCCAACAGTAACAGCACAGAAGATGTGAGCACACAATATTATGCCTCTGAATCCAGATGCTAGTGAAATGATGATGTGTAAAAAAATCCAGTTAAAAAAGCCAGAATCCAACAGCAACAATTTTCCTCCCCCACAGCCACGTTTCACTGTTGTTTTGTATAAAACTGAGTGTAGCAGAGCATCCTACAGCAGGCCAGCTGTAACGGCCCAGCTGAAAGCAACACAATCATAAGGTCCTAAGAGCTCAGACTGTGTGCGCAGTGGTGCTCCAACACGTATGACTGATCTGTATCTTTCCAAACTTGATACCCCCTTGACCAACTCCCTCCTCAAACTAATTCCTTCACACGCCTCGCATGCATTTAATGTGCAAATTCATCAGGCTTATTTATGGCATTGAGTTATTAATAATATCATATTAACACTCATGACATCTAATTTGCAAAGAAAAGCCTGCTTTTTTTGTTTTTTCTTTTTATAAAGAACTTAATGCACAAGTCCTTAAGGACACTTTTAAGTCTCAAATACGGTGGAGACCGTGGTAGGATTTTTAAATCACAATAAAATGTACTGAAAAACATTTCAGATGCAAAAATGAACTGTTGGTTAATTGCTTAATAAAACCAAAGCTGATAAAGTAAACAACAGATGAAACTTGTGCTTTATTCTGGTCACTAACACTTGCCAAACACAAGTGGGTCAGCTGTATCTGAATATTAAACAGATTTGACAGAACTCCTACAATTAGAAGAAAAAGCTCAGTCTTGGCTAATTTGATTTGAGCTGCCTCAGAGGAAGGGAGATTTGTCTCTTGGCAAGTCCACTGGAAATGCCAGCTTCTACGACATTTAAACGTTTGCTGATAAATGTTCATCCAAATGAAGCAGTTATTTAGACAAAGGGAAACAAGGCCTTCTACCACATTTAGCTACTTCAGAAATGTCACAGCCAGTCAAATATGACACCTCATTTCTTCGAGCAACAACATCTAATGCCTGGAATTTGGCTTCACATCACTGTCCTAACTCATAAATCATGTCACAGAATTAAGCCAAAGAACTGCCTGGAATTGGAAGATGGGTACAAAATACAGCAGTGCAAAAAAATCTCTCTCTGTAATACCCTATGTAATTTGTTCTTAATTCTTTAGCTGCAGATAAGCATATCATCCGGTTACCATATTTATCTGAGATTTAATTAACATGATCAAGGCCAGAGACCTTACAAGCAGCAATATATTGCAAACTACACGTATCATTAGCTGTGAGATACAGCAGCGAACACACACACATGCAGAGCACTGCGCAGGCAGTATTTCTACACATTTTGCTACCCAATCTTAAGTCCCTTTTCCCATTTATCACCAAGGTCCTATAGCAAAAGAGGGCCTGCACCTTGAAGGAGGCAGTCACTCTTCTCAAACACACAGACAACAACCCAATTAAGCAATTATCTTATGGAATGGAAGGAACAGCAACTATAATTAAATTATTCATCAGCTCCTTCCTTCAGAGTAGACTTTTCTCATCCTTGCCTAGAGATGTTCAAACCCATGCCAGAAAAGGCACATGCTTACATGTGTAGGAAACTGCCTACGTTTCTCCCAGCTATCCAGACAGATAAAACGTGTGCCGCGCAATTTGCTTGGTCTTAGATGACTGAACAATCATTTTCCCATCTTTTACGTTCATAGAACACCATATTTTTTGCTTAGTATAATTAGAGATATGAAAGGTACACTGATCCATAAAGAAGAAATCACTTGTTCTAAGAATATCAGGTTTTACTATGCATGCAGGATTGCAATGGATATCACTGTTGGGAAAAAAAAAAAAAAACAATGACATACACAATCTACACAGTCTACACACATCTGGCTTTAGTAAAAAAAGGTCATATAAAAGCAATCCCCCTGCCCACAAAAAGTAATCATTGCTTCTTAAAATTTCCTTAGAACTACAGTAATGCCAATGACAAACTATAAAAGCATATCTATAAAAAGTAACAGCCTATTATACCTTTAAAGCTCATTAAAAATCCATGTACGTGAAGGTGAGCTGTGGCACCAACTAGTTGACACAGGAATGATTTAATGCCGAAGTAAGCCCTCCTCACCACAGCGCACCATCAGTCTGTGGTTACCTTTTGTTCTGTATTAAGGTACAATGCATTGACAGAGAACAGATTTTTCTGCCTTGCATAGTGCATTAAAATGACATAATAGGTGACCCTTAAACTCCTGTAACTATTTTATGGCTATATTCTGACAGTTATTGTCAGACACTAGGATAAGCTCTCTGACCGGTTTTCAATTATGCTTCTCGTAGCTATCATATAGCCTGCAAAATCTCATTAATAACCCCTACATCCTAAGGTTTTCTAGCTATCAGTATTCTTTTATGCTGTCTTACTCCATGCAGTCATTTATAGACCCTACATACAGTTGGGCATGTACACGTATAAAGACATTTCTAACACTACACCAATAATTCTATATATTCCAAAATTGGTAACAGAATATCTCATTTAAAAATGAATTTACATGATTCTTCTTTATAAAGATGTTTATATGCTATTTATACGCTCCTCCTCTGAGTTCAAATAATACCATAAAATAAATGCAGTAAATACTTTTTCCTCCCTAAAATGACACAGGAACACTACTAAAATACAAAACACACTGCAAATGTTTTGCTCTGTGCAGTTTTAACTTTGTCTTTATTAATTAGTTACAAGTATAATCAACACATTTTATTTGCAACACACTATAACTGAACTGCGAAGCAAAGAATCTCACACAGTTCACAAAAGGTCTGAGGAAATTCAGCAAACAAATACCTAGCCAGCTGTAAAAACAAATTTCTCTGGAAAAGAGAATGCTAGATTTAGAGAAGAACACCACACACGTAAGATAACAAATATTCTACCTGGCAGAAAAAACACTTGAAAGTTCACAAGTAGCTGACCCACATTCATTCTTGCGCTTAGCACAAGGTTAAAAGTTGTACCACCCCCTCTCTAGAACGGGCCTGGGAGTTAAAACTTTCATCCTGTTAGCGAACAGCCACGTAACTAACTGTAACCACAAAGTGACCACTGAGCAACACGGGTGCATGAGGACTGACCTGGGTTACAGGGACAGCTAAAACTTGCCCTTGTTTAGTTTGAGCTTTAAGCAAAACCGCACCGTGATTACTCTTAATTTTAAAGCAAGTACGGACTGCTCCTTGAAATGCGCTTTGGAAAAAGAAGATATTGACATTTTACTGCCCTGTGTCAGGGGTGCCGTTCAATAGTGTGCAACTCTAGAGACTTAGAGAAAAGTGCTTTTAGGCAATGCAAGGATATTGTACAAAATTAAGTATTAAATAAATTGGAGCCCAGAACTAATCACCATTTGCTCTGTTTGTTTATGAACAGCTAATCCTGTGGAGGTAATACCACCACATGATCCATACAGTACAGTTCTGTAGCTTAGCGTTCCCTTAAAATATTTTAATGCACGATTGAACATTAAGATGTATATTTAAGAGAACAGCTTTGGCAAAAATTTCTGCAATGGTGCAAAATACATTACCGACTTCCAGGGACAAAGCTGCAAAACAGGGTCTTGGAAAGTAGGACACCACAGTATTCCCATTGCCTTATTTCCGGTCAACCAATTTCCACAGAAGCCATCAACAAAAAATCCCAATTATGAAAGAGCTAAGGCTAGATCCTGAGGGGGCCAAGCAGTGCCTTTTACAGAGAGAAAGGCTGTTACAGTCATTTTACAGGAGAGAATTTAACCCAATCTAGTCAAATTTAGATGTCTCCAGGAACCACTTGCTTCATATTCAAGAGAAACTGTAACAGATTAGAAATTAGAAAAAATTTGAACACACTGTTACTGAAGTGGGGGATTTGTCTCCCATCAGGCTACACTGGTGAGGTTTTGCTGGAAAAAAAATTATGTTCTAACTTTTCAAACATTTTCTTTTACAATTGCTTCAAATAAAGCACTGTTTCAGATACAGAGAAACACTTCCATATTTCAATAGCACATTCTGTGATAGGCACGTGCAGACCACAGCGCCAGAGTCATTAAGCATCTGTACATTGATAAGAAAAAAAATGGAAATTATTTACTCGAAGCTCATTCGTATCGATACATGCATTATTCCAGCACATATTAGTCTTCAGGTGGCCCTTCTTTCCACCTTACTGAGGGGAAAAAAATAAAAATAAAAAAATAGTACTGCAGAAAACATCTCACACACTATCCAGATTCCTCAGTTCCAAATCAAGATTAGGCTGCATCTCTTGGAACAACTGGATACATTTGCTTTTAAGAACTGAACAAAACAGCAACATAGGAAAGATGTAAACCCAACAATCTACCACGATCTCAAATGAAAACTTCTCATTCTTGCTCATGTTGCTTTCTGCTTGTTCATTGCTTTCGCAGTTCCTATTTTTCTGTGCCTTTCTTACTGCTCTCTTTTCTTGGCGGAGCTCTGCTCAGTCTCCTTCCTCCCAGCATTCATCCCACCCTGGAGTAATCTCTGTGATGATGACTCTTATTTTAGCTCACGAGATCACTGATCATGAAGGAAGATCAATACCTTTCTAAAGATAAGGGGTTTTGCAAGCTTCATAAACTAAAAAGAGAGTGATAAATGCATTACGTAAAATTAAATGCATTGAATCAAATCCATCAGGATGTGCACTTTAAATGGAGACTTGAAATCTATCAGACTGAAAAACCACAGGGTATTATTGCCTGTGGCAAATTAGCACATGATCCAGAGCAAACTTCAAGGTTCTAAGTAAATTAGTAGGTCAGAGACTAAATATTCATTTAGTTCAAAAGAGACCCAAAATCCAGTTTCATGTTATAAAAAAATTGTATCAGACACTATGGAGAAGCTGACCATCTGCTGAAATACTGGGGAAAGTGCTACGTATTTCACAGGTAAGAACAAGGCCTCTTTCTCTTCCAAGAGGGATTTTGGTAGCAGAGAGAAGTAAATGAATAAATAAATCACAGTACTTTAGAAATCAACTGTTTTTCTCATTCATACATTCTAGGGGTTTTTCCAGCAAAAAAAAATATTTATAGACTCAGCATAATTTTTTTACATAGAATTAACACTGAATTTTTACTAATGCTTTTACAAAAAAAGCTGCTTGCTGAATTTATTTACTTGCAACAATTTTGTTTCACTTAAACAGAATAATTATTTTCCTCTTATACCAACATATTTCAAGGTTTTATATTTTGTATGTATGCATGTATATAAACACAAATCTCAAGCAAACAAGAGGAAAGTGAGTTTTGTTCATTCATTAGAAGGAGGTAAAGAAAATTACAAAAAATTCTTAATAGAATACTTGCTCTCAAATATTAGTTTAAATTTATGCCTCAGTAGTACTTAGACACTGAAATAATTTCCAGAGTAGTGAACAGTCATCAGATCAGTGTAAATCAATAATCCGATTTTCCTACAACTTTTGGAATTGTATCCTCCAAATTCAGAAGCAACTTAAAAGAAAGATCGAATTTAATCAGGACTAAACATGTCCAACATTCAACACTGGCAAACTTCAGCTATCACATTTTGATAGAGGATGTACTTACCTAGCCTGAGCCAATTCTTCAGAGAAGCGAGTTTAAAAACTCCTAGTATTTTTCAAATAGACATTACTAACTTTCTAGCTATCCACTTCCATGACACACTTGTACAGATACAGACTGCATCACTACCTTGAGTTCATACTTTAAAATTGTTACCGCGCTTCACAAACACACAAACTTTTAGTGCTTGTAATTATTTTATTGGATTTGGATTACTTTATGATCTGGACAGCCTTAGAGTTCAAAATCTGCACTATTGCACAGGTAAATTAACATTTCAGCTTTTTTAATTTTGAGATCTGTTGTATATAAGAGTGGACCGATTTAATGAGTTATATAAATAAATAAAACAACAAACAAAACAACCCTCTTCCACAACCGAAAGCTGAGTAATACCATTGTAAGCGGTTACACTTCCAACCAAGATCTCAGACCAGGTACATAACGAAACTCAGTAAGCATCATATTCATTCCACAAATATTGGCACAAACTGAATACTGATGAAATTAAGGTCCTGAAAAATAAAACAGATTATAGGCTGTATCCTTCATGATTACTACTGCGTAATCAATAAACATCTTCCTGGAATGATCATGCTTGTAAGAACTATGCGAGAATGCCATCAGGCTAATCCATAAAGCTACTAACAACTGACTCGCCTATTCAGTGGGAACATACCCACAAACGCTTTCAAGTGCGCCTACTAAGATATATCAAGTAGAAAGAAATCAAGCATTTCCCTTTAAATATTTTTATATGGGCTACCTAAGCAAGAGCTATGAAATTTAGGCGTGAAAGCAGCTATGAAGTCTAGATGGGATTCCCTGCCCCCCCCCCCCCCCCCCCCCCCCCATATTCCTTTAGCACTGTGTGGTGTACATGTCATTAAAAAATTTACTGGAATATTTTTAAGTGCATATCATGTATTGCTTTAAGGTCCTCATTTGGTTGCATGATGTTTTTTCACCATTAGATGCCTTCTTCATTCAAATTATGTATTAAAATCAGAATATTTCACCACCCAAGTCAGAACATGAGAACTCACAGGATACAATAAACCAGAATTTCCATTGCAGAGTTGTATTTCACATGCCTTTCTGTACTGGTATATTGGCATAAATAATGAGAGTTCCCATGAAATTCAAAATTGACACCTGCTAGTGAAGCTATAACAATTACAATTACCATAGCAACTTTGCATTTTTATTTGCTGCTATTTTGTTGCATCAGCCAGTCTGGTTCTCAGAATTCTGGTTACTATGGAAGACGGAAGCTGAGAAATTAATCTTCCTGGATCAAGGGAGATATGCAGCAGACAAGATGAAATGCTGCAGTCTGAAGAGCTTCACTTATTTAGGATTCCTTTATTTTAAATATCATCTTCTGTAATCTTAGATAGGTGAGATAAATGATTAATATTACAAGACCAAAAGTCTTAAGCAAAACTTATACATCAAAGACAAATTTGCAAGAGAAAGAGATTTAAATGAGCTAGTAAATACTATTAATAGAGCTCCTGAAGCCTACAAAATAGAACACCTTTGCCCAGGGATTTCAGAGGCCATTGTAAGATTATTTTTTTCATCTCAGTTTAGTCACTGGCTAATACTAAACCTGTAATACTGCTCTCATTTTTTTTTAAATGACTGCCTGTATCATTCTACCTTGCATCAGAGTTGAGGGAATGAAAAAATGAATGTTAAAAATTCACACTTTGTTATAGAATACTGGGAAAAAAGTACATAACGGAAACATGAAAATCTGCATAATACTCTATTTTAAATATGCTATCTTATATACCCACATTACACTATATGCCCTCAAGAAAGACAGGCAAGCGCCTATTAGGCAATAAGCAAACAACATGCATTTCCTACTCATGAACTTTACAATCAAACCTTCATTATATAAACAGAAAAAAAAATAAATCATTCAGCATCATCTCCTTGACAAAATGAGACCACTTCTCATAGAAAATTTCTAATGATTTGTCAAACCTACCCTTTAACAGTCAACATACTTGGTCAGAGGAAAAATATTCCAGTAACCCTGTAGCATGAATCACCTTTTTTTAACCTAATGGATTAGATAGAGGATTTGTCTCATGTAATTCTTAGTGGTGGCTAGTAAGTGGAATTAGCTGAAAAAAAAAAAAAAAAAATCTGTGCAAGTTCAAACATCCCCTTAATTTGGCAGAGTGAAAAAAAAAAAAAAAATCACAGGAAAACACACCTTCTTCAAACATGACATTTAATGCCCTAAAGGTTTTAACCTCAAGGCAGATATGCCTGTATAAACTCACAGTGGCATAATATAACCTAGAAACTAGTAATTCAAACGTCAGTGCATGTTACTCACTAATCACAAAGGAGAACTATTGATGCATTCAGCAATGTTATTCAAGAACGCTATTCTTTACCGAAAATAGTTTTCTTCCCCAAAGCTGCAAAATTTGATACAACTGCTTAAAGAAAGATATTTGCAATGTTCCGGCAATGTTTATCTTTCACTTAGAGGACAAGATCCTCTAACCCCTCGGAAGAAGGCCTGTGTGTAAAGACATATGAAGAAAATACAATTGGAAGTTTGCAGGCCGTCATATCCTAAGTGTAGTCCTATACATACAGGATGGGAATTTTTTAAACGCGCTACTTAGGAAATCCATATTGCAGCAACAAAACAAGAGTACCCAATAAGCTAAGTTGAGTTGAGTTTCCTAAACTGAATGATAAAAAAAGAGTCACAAAACAACAATAAATATGACATTAGTTTTTAGAAAAATGATTGCAGATTAAAATGAATGAAGATTCCTACTAATTTTAATTAAGTAAAATTCCACAGATGCAGTAAAAAAAGTGTTTAAAAAAGAGAAGGATCTGTCAATTCAGACAGATAAAGGAAATAATTGAATCAAGACTGCCCCCATAATAATACAACTCTTCTGCATACATGCATCGAGGTATATAGTAGCAATAGTGAACATATTAATGATTCAGCCATTGCCCCTTTGAATCATTACTGCCTCTCTACAGCCCAGCACAGGATGAAGTGCTCCAGGATCCAGCTAAAGGACAGTTGTTAGAGATGAAGCTGCTGCCCACCGTGTCTCCAACACAAACACCACCAACACAGACACACAAATTCTCCCTTCGCAGCAAGTAGCCAAATTACCGTAGGGAATAACTGAAAAACAACTTAGCACCATGGAAACCTTTCTAGGATGACGGAAACATTTTTCTTGACACCAAGACTAAAAATGGGGCAGCTAACACTGTTTTTTCCCCCAAAAAAATACTCAGATTCATTCAGCACCTCTGATATCATGCCAACTGGACTGGAGGGAAAAAATCTACGTAAGTATTTCTGTGACAATCTCTTCCATGAAACACTGAAGAATACAGGAGACAGAACTGTAGTGGGGCAGGTTTTCTATACTGTGCTTAGGAAAAAAAGAAAAAACATAGAGGGAAAAGGAACCAGATAACTAATTAAATGGCTAACAGCTGTGACAAATTATGCCCAACGCTGCACCAAAACCATGCAGTATCTCAAAAATGTTTTGCTGGGTCTCCAGTCCAGTCAACTTAATTGCAGGATTTGCTCACATCAGTGGTTCATAATCCAAAGAAAATCTATCCTTCAGCCCAATAAGAGTAAGTCTTCTCCCTTGCTCTCACAAAAAATGAAATAAACTTCTGTGATACTTAGCACAAGTCATAATTCATGTTATTAACAGCTTTTATTGTTCCAAATACATGCTCTACTGATGTCGTCCACTTACCCAACATAAAACTACTCATTTCTCCTATTCAGTCACTTAAGGAAAGGCTTCGGAACAGAGGAAAAATATTTTCCACAATGATCTGGAAAAGCTTTTTATAATTCCATTATTTCTGTAATAATTGGAAGGGGCAAGCACCTCCTTATTCATTCCAGCAAAACAGCCCATATTTTCAAATATCTTGACATCATTGAAATTTTTTCTAATTTAGCTCACATTAGCACAGACAAATTAGCAACCAGATTTGCTACCTCATAAAAAATAAGTTATACGAGAATGTTCCAATCAGTTTCATTTGGGAGCCTTGCCCATATAAAGTAATTAATAATAAATAAATGTGGTGTCTTGCCAAAATTTCATAACCAGAACTCCATGCTATGCACTGGTATCTATTTCAACAGACTGAACCAACCGTATACATCATATTCATAAAACAGCCCCAAATCAGCAGCAGAGGATAGAATTCCACTTTCTTCTAATTTACATGCATTAGAGGAAAATAGTCTACCCAAAATGAAATGCAGAAGTTTCAAGAAAAACATTAGCAGCTGACACACCCCATAATCACGTACAAGTCCCAGTCAGTGATTTATGGTTGGACTCCGTGATCTCAAAGGTCCTTTCCAACCATGAAGATTCTATGATTTGAGGAGGGTACAAAATGCACCCTCAAAGTCTGCAGATGGTAACGAGATAAGGATGCAGCCAATATGCTCCAAGAGACCTAGAAAGACATATGGGCCAAAAAGAACCTGATGAAATTTAACAGGGACAAATAGGAAATGATGCATTTGACCCCTTCCAGCAGTACCTGTAAGAGACTGACTGGCAGGGCAGTACTCTGCTGAACGCATCAGGGCGTCCTGATGAGCAATAAGCTAAACATGTCAGGAGCGCACCCTGGAAGCGACGAAGGCTAACAGCGCCCTGCACTGCATCAACAGAAGCATAGCAAACAGAGCAAGAGAAGTAATTAATCCCTCTCACTTAGGACTTGCTAGGCTGCATCTGGAAACTGCATTCAGTTTTGGACCCACAGAAACAAATGAGCCTTGTTTAAGCTTGCAAAGGAAAAGCTTTGGGGGACCTAAACAATGGCCTTCCAATACCCATGAGTTTACCAAGAAGATGGAGCCAAGATCTCTGTCAAAATGCACAGCAGGAAAATGAAAGGCAACAGTCACAAACTGCAGGGAAGGATCCGACCAGAAGGATTTCCTCTGCCTGAGGAAATATTTTTCTCTCTGAGAATAAACAGTCATTGGAATAGGTTGTGCAGAGAAGTTCTCCGTTCTTGGAGGCTTTCATGGCCTGACAGGAAAGAGCTCCCAGGTCTGAATTCAGTGTCAACCCTGCTTTACACAGGTTGGACTACAGTGCTCCTGATATCCCCTCCAGCCTCAATATCTCCACAGTCCTCATAGGTACTTTCAAATCACAGAAAACACAAAGAAAAAACCCACAAAGAACAAGCCTAATCTTCACTTGATTGTGGTTTACTTCAGCTGCTAATTTTAATACACTCAGCATATCTGGCTGGATGTTTCAGTAGGAGAACAGCATCCTATGATAATTTGGGGCTCACAAACTGATGCAAATTCTACGCTTTATTAAGGAAATAGGATGAAAAGATATACTTCATCTTGCATGGGCTTACTTGATAACACTTGCAGTCAATGAAAACAGAAACACTGAACACTGAAAGTAAATCAGTTTGACTAATGAAAGAGTTGCTCAGATGCGCAACAAAAATAACCTACAACACGAAACCTGAAAGCTACGTGCACACTCTAGTGGGAAAGCTCAATCGTTGAATACAGATAAAAGACAGATGAGAAATAAAGGAATAAAAGTATGTTGTCCAGAAGAAAACATTTCAGAAGAAGCACATGAAGTACTAATGACCATCTAGAAACTAAATATAAAATTAAAAAACCAAAACCCACCTAAATTCAACTCTTTCCTCCAAAATAAACTGCGTGATAATGGGTCAGTGCTCTAGTTTATCTGGATACAACTACACTGTGTTTAGTAAAAGCGCTCAAGCAAATACTCAGTTGTACACGCTAAAGCACTCATTAATCGAACGACACTGTATAGATCTTAGAGTGCTTTTGGGGTGCAGTGGTCATGTCAATAATGCATTTCAATGAGAGTATGCTGGGGACATGTTGAAGCGTTTTGAGATTCTCCATATTTTGCTGCTTCATGACCTCCTAATGCACATGGCTCGATATGCACCTCGCACTCATGCCTAGAATCACTGCATCATATTCAACACAGAAAACCCACTCCCCACCACAACTATTCAGCCACCATTTGCAGGTTAACCTACTATAGCTGCCAGTAGCTCAGATAAGACCCACACCAAAACTATGAAATTTTTCAAAACAGGACAATGAAAATCAGAAGGTAGAGGGCCAAGATTTTTTTTGCTCTCTAACCCACCTAGAGCCACAATTTATTTCCACATAATCTCAATGAGAGGTGACCTCTTGCCTCTTCCACTGGTAGGACTGCACTGTCTTAGGTACCTGGCACTATCAACAGTAAATGCAGAATGTAGAAGTGAGAAGGGTCACGTGGAAAGTCCACCAGGAGGATCTCACCCTGTAACCCATCTCCTTCAACTGTCTCATTTCCACATCGTGAAGGGTAACAATTGTGCCCTGAAGTCTGACTTACATCTTTCGGTCAGTGGAGACTCTCTTCGAGCCCATGTGATGAAGCATAATGACAACCTCAGGGAAGAGAAAGAAGGACAAGAAATTGAGGAGGAAAGAATCCCACTAGAGATGTGGTGGGGCTGTACAAAGACATGCTCCATCTGTGCTGCAGCCTCAGTTGTGGTTTGTAAGGACTGCCCTTTCCCAGGGACCCAGCTCTTCTGCTGGATGGATCCGGAGTGCCTATTCCAACTGAAAAGATGAGATACAGCTTGAGTGAAATCTCCCCTTCTAAACACCTGGCTTAGGGAGAGAGGGCGCTCCTAAAGATTAATTCATTCTCTTGAGCTTTCTAACCTTAAATTCCCTAACACAGGTTGTTTCAGCAAATACACTTTCATATTGCTAATTGTTAAGCTGTGCACACTCATATCCTCCCCTCAAGCATGTGCTAGCACGAAAATTGTTTTCAAACCTCATGTTTTCTCTAGAGCAACCAGTGCCAGAAAAGCAAAGCAAGAAGGGCAATAGCTGCTTTGCAGCCTGCTGAATACAGCGTCTTGGAGACATGTGTGGAAGATGACAGTTTATGTGCACACATGAGGTGTGCTGGAACACCTCTAGCAAGCTAGGATTAGGTAGGAGGAGCTAGATCCGGTGGTTTCACCCTACTGAACACAGAAGCGTTATTCAAAAGTGCATTAACCCCTACGGTGCAATGGAAATTCCTGATTATGGGATCTGGGTGCTCCTGCAGCACACCAGATTGCATAGATCTATGAAAATGCAGTATCAGGAGTAACACAGAGGACTCATCTGCTCTGTCACATTGTGCCTCAAATCCCCATTCATTACAGAAGGATATAGTGAATATAAAAATATGCATCTTTCAAGACAACAAAGTAACCTGCGCTATTTTTCTAAGTTTGACATGCCAAAAATTAAGTTTATTTTGAATAAGCTTTCCTCTCAGATCTTTGCCTCCGTCTTCAAAGACTTCATCTACTGAGCTAGTTCACAGAGAAAGCATGCTACAGATCCCCACTGACCCAGATAGCAGTTACATTCCAAATCCTGAAACTGCCTTTTTCTCAGCCTGACAGCAATTTTGTGAATGTTTTTACATACCAATTGGCCTTTGATGATGTACCGTCTGCCAACAGATTGACAAGTAATAATGAAACTTTAACAAAACAAATAAGAACTGCAAAAACTACCACCTTGCATTAGGTAGCTTCCTGCCATCATTCATTACTCTTGCTTGCTGCCACCTCTCCTTACCATCTAACTGTAGGTCCCATTTCTGTGAACGTAAACACATTTCTGCCCTTGTCTCTCTCAGTTCTTTACAATGAAAGCTACTATCAACACAAGTTTCTTGAAATCAAGTTTTCTGAAGTATAGAGCATGATGCTGTATAATATATTACAAGCTTCAATAAAAGCAAGCTTTCAACTCAGAAGAGCTGCCCACCCCTTCAGAACTCTTCAGTACCTTTTTGTTTATATCTGTTCTTTTCTTCAAAAATAAAAATGTGTGTGTTTTTTCATTTGTGCTCTACCATGGAAAACCCCAAACTCCTCTTTTTCTTGTATTAGCAACTGAGTGACCTAAACCATGGAACACACGGACAAATAAATTATTTGTGAATATTTCTCTTTCATTATTCAGTTCTGTCTCAAAACGCTGATGCTTTATCACCTCTCTGTGTCCTAGTGCCCTTCCTGATATTTTGTTGCACTACTAAGCCTCAGATCAGCACAGAAAGCTAAGTCACTTAAGAACATCAGCTTCAATAAATCAGGACAGGTCTAAGTCTTACATTCTTTCTCTACTTTCTCACCTAGCTGAGAAACCATTATTGCAAATCCCAGAGGATGAGAATGTCAAGAAAACTGAAAAGCAAATCAAAGAACGTTTTCTGAGCTTACTTCCATAGGTGGAGTTAGTTGCTTGCATTAAACCATTTTGCTAAGGTGTGCATGTAATTCTTTTGGAGTTCTATTTCATAATGGAAGAATTATTTTTCACCATATCGAAAGTCAGCTTTCCAAAGTTTCATTAAGGTTCTTCATATTAGAAATGCATAGATCAGATGCAAACATTTATTGGGAACCTATCTAAAACAAATCAAAAGTCTTCTTTTAAAGACTGCAAACTATCTCCTCCATGTCCAAATAAAAAACAATTACTACAATTTAACCCATAAGCTTTGACAAGTTAAAAATAAACCTTTTCCCTGACACCAATTATATTCCAAGACCTACTGGATAAGAAGGTTGTGTTGCTGCTTGTATAAAACAATTAACCTCAGTGCTGATCCGAAGGCCCTAGTTAGACAGCCCTGACTTCTTCAGCAGGAACTATATCCTACACAATGACTCAGTCATGAAAATTACTGAATTTCCTTCTTTATAGGAATGCTACAGAATCTCCTATACATCTTTTAATTCCTCACTCGTTTTCTTGGGGAAGGTATCTGACTGTAACAGAAGTTCCAAAACAGAACTGGATTTATTGCTGCCGTACTAATCCCCTATCCAGTGACTGTAGAGACAGTAAACCATAAAGCTTGTTCCACCAAGTGACAAACAAGCCAGTCACATAGCACTATATATATTATCTTTTTCTTTAAAAAAAAAGCATAGTTATATATTATTGCTTAAATTCAAACCCAGATTAACAGAACAAGCTACCAAAACCAAACGCTCCTCCAGATACCTTATGTACCACCTACACACCAATATACAAGTCATTAGAAAAAACATTTCACTACCAGAAACATTGAAAACAGAGATTAGAAAAGCAGCAAGTCACACGAGGATGTGTCAAAAATATTTCTGTTCCAGTATCTCAAACAAAAAGGAAGCACGAGAAAGTTATCTCCTCCTTGAATGATGAGGAAGAATAAGAACATGTACAAAAGAGTTTAGAAAAATCTTAACTAGGTATCTCATCTAGAACACTGCTTTGCGTTAAGTAGCAAGTCATCACCACATGCAAGCAGATAGTATGAAGAATGAGCATAGAATCAAATTTCACAGACAGTGTATTTGTCTCCAACAGGTACAAAGGTAATCTCTTTTTCTCTTCTGAGTTTGCCAACAATCATGTATTTATCTCATCGGTCTCAACAAACAGAACTAACTGCACAAATATGCACAGTAATTCCAGTTCTCTCCTCTCCTTTGTTCAGGACCACTGTTAGCTGCTACTGCTTTTTTAATTTCACCCTACAAAAATCAAGCTAATCTTCCCATCATACACAAAGCCACCTGCCAAAAAAAAAGCAAAATAAATTTCTTTTTCCCTGAATTCTGGAATGTGAGGCAGATTGGGAATGGTCTAAAATAAATACAATGGTAAGTCTTTTCTTGTTTATGTCTGGGTTACAAAAGGTATGCAGAGTACCCACAGCATAGAACACGCAGTTGTATGACAGAAACTTGAAGAAATAACACCTATTTCAAAACATACTTCAAGTCTAATTTAAGGTCTCAACTTGGAAAAAAAAATTCCAACATTAAGATGGTGTATGTCATCCCGTGTGCTGTCTATGTCTATACTGAGTGTGTTATTCAGTTAGTGGTTTCTGCTCTGTTTATTGCCCAATATCTGCATTATAAAGAGAATAACAATGTACCACATCCAGAGTATCCCAAGCATTGTGAACATTGAAGAACACAATTCACACCTCCTGTAAAGAATGCATCCCAATAAAGATAAACAAAAGGGAACAAGGAAAACAAGATCAGACTTGCCTGGATCAGAGCCAGGGCTATGATTTACTGAATTCTGTGCTCAAGCCTGCTGACCTCAATGCTGAGTATTTGAAGCTCCCACCGACTTCTCTTGGATAGCTTCTGCACGCCAGAGTCCAGATTTCTAAACTGCCACACAAAAAATGGAAAAACTCACTATGAACAACAAGGAACCAAGATAGCTTCTCCACTTCAGCAACCACCACTCTAACCAGAGAAGCCTGTCTCTCTCTCCTCAAAATTTTTTTTCAAAAATTGGGAAGAATAGCTACATCAATTAAATAACACAAGTCAAGAGTAACTCCATGAACCGAGACCCTCTCGTGCACATCTGCTCTGCCTCATCTTTAGAATTTACTTATTCCTTTTGGCAGTGGTTTTTTTTTGTTTTTAAGGGAGAAGAAAGAAGGGATGAACAAAAAAACCTATTCGGTCATGATGCACAACTACCTTCTCACTGCTACATTTACATGTCAGCAGTCGAGTCTGCACCCCAAACCTTTGTACACAGCTGTGCTGACTTTAGCATCTCTTCTCAGAGAGCATAATAATTACACTGGCAGAAGTCTGCTAATCCAGAAGGGAATTGATCTGTAAAACTGTATAATTAGCTTCGACAGAACAGGGACATCGATACAGGAACGTCAAATGAGAAAAGCTTGCGAACTCCAGCCTTAGCTCTGCACCCTCCCTATTTTAGGAGGGTAAGGCTCCTTTGCTCTAGCAACACCGGGATCACAAACACACAGCGTAAATCCACAGTCAGTCAGACTCCTCCTCACTTCCAGAAGCCACTGCCTGCCTGGCAGTTCCCAGCACAGGACCTGCAGCTGCTGCAGGAGCGGCCTCTTCAGAGCATTCCCCTTAGGGATTACTCTGCTGCCAGTCTTCTGCTGGAAAGGCAGCTGCCATTTATCCTGCCTACCTTTCGGCTGTAAACCATCAAAAGATAATTTCATGGAAAAAGACATTAGTATCTGATAAATACCTATCTGGAGTTAGGCTCTCCCTTTTTAAAATCTCAAAAATGTCGGTACAGCAAAACTTACATACGTGCTTCACTGAAAGGAAAAACCGCACAAAAACCAAAGGTGCTTTGCAGCTTCTTCAGAATAATGACAGTTTCATAGCAGTGATTACCTTGTCTTTATAAAAGATAAATCGCTATTGGCTTTTTTGAATTTTTTTTTCTTGCATAAAAAATTGATCAAGATCATTTAGAAAGCCAGCCAGCAAGTGAAATAAAGCTCTAACTGTATTTAAAAATAATATAAACAAATGCTGAGGATCAGCTCAAATGATAATTTTTAACATTCATGAACTGGGATTGATCATGAAAGCTGCCTACTATAAGACACCTTCAGGGCTCTCATACCTCAAAACCTATGAAGCAAATAAAAGAAAACAACAGCAACTAGGCATACGGGTCGCAACAACAGCAAACCAGTAGCATCAGCATCACATTGTTTGGTACGAACAAAGATGTTGGCCAGGACTGAGGGCAATAAGGTAACTGAGCTTCTTGAAAAGAAATCAATACCTGAAATCAAAAAGGATCAGTGAATTACAAAACCTGTCTTTTTTTTTGCCACTCAATTTTTAATGAGCAAGATGTTCACTGCACAAGTTAGAAATGCTGCCAATGCCTTTTAAGTGGCGTTTGCTGGTGATTAATGGTATATTCCTCTAAAAGCATGATAAGAAACAAAATCATGATAAATCAAAAGGAAAAACCAAGATGTTTATCAAATACCCTTCTTTGAAGTCCTATGGTTTAAATGTTTAGAACAGAAAAACAAACAACTCTCCCTCCAAAAAAAAAATCAAACCAAAAACCAACCAAACATAAGCCCAACCAGAAAGCAAATCAAGGCATTTTAAGAGCGTATCAGAAGAATTTAAGAATGTATTTGTATTCTACCAAATACAGTTTCTTGTTCTAAATCTTTAAGAAGTTACAAGTAAAGACCATCATTCAAGATCTTTGCTTATATTTCCTAATTAACATACATACTTTGGCAGCTTTGTAAATTGGCTTCGATTCAGCAAAATATTAACCATATGCCTGAAACTAAGAACATTTTATACCTTCTTGAAGTCAACTGGAAATAGAAACACGCATATACGTTAAAAACGAAACATATGCTCTAGTGATATGCCCAAATGGAGTCTTGGTGCTAAAAGGTCCTAAATAATTCATGTTTGAAACCATTTTGAAATTCTTTGGTGAAAGGCAATATGTCAAGAAAAATACTGGATTTATCCTAATGACTTAAGACACTAAGACTTCACAATATACATATATTTTTTAAAGCAGACGATAGAACAAACACCGTATCACTTGCCCCAGTTCTGCAAAAGGGCAACCTCACATGCTTGACCGCAATACCAAGGCCAATACTGAAATAAGCACATTATTTTCATGCTCTCAGTTGCTGGATAAACGACGCATTTCCTCACTCTGCAGAGGAGGCGAAAAAACTAATGAGCTCAGCAGCCCCATCACTCATTTGATGGGCTTAAGACACACGTATCATCTAGGGTTTGTTTATTTTTATACTGATATAAATTATCACAGAAATAAATATATGTATGGTTTATATACATATTTCATACATGCATATATCTTGCTCCGGTGACTCCTGCCAGCAAATAGGAACGCCTGGAGCCACGCTTCCCGGGAGACCATTTGCCTGGCACTTGAAGGAGCATCTCCAGCTAGGTCAGACACAGGCCACACCATTACTGGCTTGGATTTTTGTTTCCACCACGCCGGTGACACGCCACGGCAGCCGCATGCAGATCTTGTGATATTAAAGATGGATCCGCCGGCCCCGTAGCAGCCGCCACGGCCCCGCTATACCTGCTTTCCTTAAAAACGCAAGCGGCACGTTTCGTGCTTCGGGAACGGCGCCCGTCCCTTCGCACGGCAGCGCAACACCCGGGCTGCCACAGAGCAGCAGCGACAACCCGGCGCCGGGTTCAACCGACGCGCCCCTCCGCAGCCCGGCGGGGAGCGGCTGGGGTGGACGCTGACCCCCTGCCCGGGGAGGGGAGAGGGAGGCGGCGGGGCTGGCGGCGGGGTCCCGACAGCGCGGCCCCGGGGAGGGGAGAGGAGAAATCTCCACAGGGAAGGCGGGAAACGGGCGGGGGGGGGAGGAGGGAATCTGCCCGGCAGCGGGAGGAGGAAGAGGGGGGTGGTCGGTACCTGAGGCGGCCGCGGCGGCGGGGACACCCCCCGGCAGCGCCGCCCGCTGCTGCTGCGGGCGGGTGGCGGCTGCGGCGTCGACGGGAGGCGGCCGCCCCATCATCAGCAGCATCGCGGCCGCCAGCCCCAGGAGCAAGGAGGAGAGGCCCGCACAGGTCCCCGGCATGGCGAGCAGCCTGAGGGCAGCGGAGGCATATTGCGAGCGAAGACGCGGGCGGGAGGCCGCGACCAGCGGCTCCGGCGGCGGCGAGACCGCGGCGCCAGTGGCCGGCCGGGCAGCCCTGCGCCCGCACCGCACCGCCCCCCGCACGTGACGGGGGCGGGCCCGGAGCGCCGGCGGCGGGGCCACCGTCTCGCCGAGGGGGCGGAGGGAGGGAGGTGAGGTGTCGTGTCCCCGTTAGTGGGGAGCGAGAACCCCGGCTGGAGGTCCGCCGGGGCCCTGCGGAGGACGGGGAGGTGCAGGCGAACGGCTTTCTTGAGGAGCCTCACCGCGAACCGCTGACGGTGGCGGCTGAGGTGTGCTGCGCGGCCGGCCGTGTGGCTGAGGTGAGGGAGAGCCGGGCCCGTGAGAGGGAGGGCGCCGAGGCCTGAGGGCGCCGCGGCCTTAATATAATAGACCGAGTTATATAATAATACCGAGTTATCGAGGAAATTAAACGGCGCCCTCCAAACCGGCAGCATTTAAATCAATTCTAGCCCTTGTTGCTGAGAGTATTAAAGCACATTTGGCAACGCCTATGCAGCACATCACGTTATGGGACAGACATTTATGATTGCCTTGTGTCAACTTGAAAATCGCCTTCACTCAGGCACTGGTAAGTGGCCGTCATCATGGCGAGCATCATAACTGTATTAGGAGTATCTCCTAAAGCTTTGATTCTACACACAGGCATGTCTGTGCCTTATTTACATGTTTATTCACATTACTGGTCCTGATACCAAGCATTACACATTTTTTAGAACGAAGGATACACATTAATATAGGTAAAATTGAAATGCGTGTATAGACACAACCTACGGTGGGATCATGGGAAAATTACTGAAGTTGTTCACGGCAGATAAGGCAGCTACACCTGAGCAAAGGCAGCACATCTGGGCAAATAAAACTCACCCACAGCATGCAGCCATCTGCGTGGTTGAGAGCTAAACACCCATTGGGACCACCTCACAGCGAATTTCATGTTAGTTTTGACGAGTGTGCCCATGCCATGATTTCAGTGAGGCAAACACCTCATTCATAAGGCTTTTCAGAACTCGATGATACTACATTTTCAATGTGTGTTTGAGTAGTGAATGTAAATGTCTTTGAAAAGTATAAAATCACTTTATTGGCCTTTTAATAAAATAAAGATTGACCAAATAAAAATCTTTATTTTGGACATAATGACATATTAGGCCAAATTCTGTAGTTTTCAGATCTCAGAAAATTTCTTCAATGCAGGGGAAAAAGGAGGAGAACAGAGTTACAAACTATAGAAGAATAGAAATTTTCCCATACTGAAAGGAGGAACTGCGGGGTTACAGTGCATATTTTCAACAGATATCTTATAAAATCTAAAGGAAATCTAATACATTTTTCCTTATGATTTAATGTCATTCTACACAGTACAATGTAATTCATTGCCATTAACAATGAACTTCAAATAGGCTTGGGATTGACATAGAAAATCCAATTTACTTTTATCGTAGTCGCTGTTAGTTTGTTGGCACATTTTGAGACCGCTGAAGAATGGACTGACTTCAGTCACTTGTGCGTTATGAACAATCACTCCCTGCAGAGTAATGCTGCAGTGGGAAATGTACACCCTCCTCTTCATTACTTTTCTTTAGAATAATTTGAGTATGTCAGTCTCCCTTTTCTTCATCAGCACCAAAAAAAAAACATGCCATGAAAACTTTATTTCATTTGATGGGGCTTTTCTTTTAAGTAAGCAAAAGAGCACAAAAAAGAGACAAATAACACCATCATTTACTTGATGTGGAACTCTCCTCCATCAGCTCACAAGGAGGAGAGATTCTCTCTTTTGTTTAGAAAACATTTGTTCAATGCCTGCTTGCCTTGAACCAGGATACTTGCCTAGTTAACATCCTCTCACCCAGCTTCCTATTTCAACCTTTTATCTGCACACTGCAAGGAATAAGAGGCTGCTTCTGCACAGCTTTTGTGAGAGTTGAATTGATTTTGGAATCCCTGCAACATTGCGTGTTCTCAGGTGGAAGAAAGGGGTCTACAGAAAGCTCGATGCTTTGAGCAGTTTGCTTCGAATGCTGGTTTTGGCTGGGATAGAGTTAATTTATAGCTGTAATTGCTGTTTAGCAATTAATTGGCAGGCTCCTGGGCTTGCCATGGGGCTTGCTTGCCTTACTGTAAATTAGTCTTGTGCTTATTAGGGGCTGCTTTTTTGCTTTTGCTGCTTGCTGTACTGCTGTATTGCTTGTCATCTTACTCAGCTGTGCCTGAGTAAGGGGCTGGCAGACGGCAGAGCATCGCTGCTGTTTCTGTGCTGCTGTACTGGACATGCTGGAGCTCCAGCGTGAACTCTAGTCAGAGGGACTGTCACCTGTGAATGAGTCCATGTGGGAGCAGGACACCTTGAAGCATCTGTGGCTGCGATTATGCCTGTGCCGCTGCAGGTATACCTCTGACGGGATTGCGGCTCAAGGATAAGTCCATGCTGGAGAAGGCAACACCTCAAAGCATCTGTGGCTGTGGGTAAGTTCATGCTGCAGCAGGTACACCTTGAGGCATCAGTGGCTGTACACGAGATCATGCTGGAGCACCTCAAAGCATGTGGCCATGAATAAGCCCATGACAGAGCAGGTGCACCCCTGGAGAAACTGTAGCCATCGATAAGGCCATGTTGGAACAGTTTCACTCCTGAAGGGACTGTGGCCACGCTGGAGCAGGTACATCTCTGAAGGCACTGTGACCCATGGATAGGGCCACACTGGAACAGTTGCACCTCAAAGCAACTGTGTCTGTGTATGAGTTTATGCTGCAGCAGGTATACTCCTGAAGAGACCACGGCGCATAGATGAGGCTCCACTTGGAGCAGGTACACCCCCAGAAGACTGCAGTCTGTGGGTAAGTCCAAGCCAGAGCAGGGCAAGAGGAGGATTTCATTGCAACGTTAAGCTCCATGGTCTGGTCTAAAGGGACTAGGGGTGGAGATTGCAATGGAAATACCTTTAAATTGTTGTAACCCATGATTTGAGTTGCATGTTATGGGAATTACTGTAGCAGGAGGCCCTTGTTGCTAGCCAGGCTAGGAGCAAGGGGAGGAGTTCATTGCAACGTTAAACCCTATAACCTGTCCCAAAGGGATGAGGGGTGGAGATTTTAATGGAAATACCTTTAAATTGTTGTAACCCATGATTTGAGTTGCATGTTATAGGAATATAACATATAGCTGGAACCACCCGAACCAGTGGAGGATAAGCCTTACAAGAAGCGGTGCAAGTGCAGCAGTGACCCGACCTGAGGTGGCTGTGGTACCCAGTAACTCCACACAACACACCTCTCCCGTCCTGAGTGACACCATAACAGATGGACCCCGCAGTCATGGACTAAGTGACCTCGGTGGACATTTTGTGGACATTTTACTGGGGTGGCCCCTAGACTAGGGGAATGGTATCTGTGTACTATATCAAAGGATAGGAAGGGTGGTGGTGGGTAATGAGGATGTATTGCATAGCGTGGGACCTGAGCGTGACATAAATGGTATCAAATAAGGGGTGGAGAATGTGCTGGTTTTGGCTAGGGTAGAGTTAATGTTCTTCACAGTAGCTAGTATGGAGCTGCATTTTAGATTTGTGCTAACAGTGTTGATAATACCGGTATGTTTTAGTTACTGCTGAGCAGTGCTTGCAGAGTCAAGGGTTTTTTTGCTTCTCACACTGCCCCACCACGAGTAGGCTGTGAGTGCACAAGAAGTTGGGAGGAGACACAGGTAGGACAGCTGACCCCAACTGACCAAAGGGATGATCCATACCATATGACATCATGCTCAGCATGTAACGCTGGGGGGTAAGATGAAGGAAGGGAGGGACGTCCAGAGTTATGATGTTTATCTTCCCGAGTAACCGTTACGCGTGATGGAGCCCTTGTTTCCTGGAGATGGCTGAACACTTGGCTGCTGATGGGAACTAGTGAATGAATTCCTTGTTTTGCTTTGCTTGCATGCACGGCTTTTGCTTTACCTATTAAACTGTCTTTATCTCAACCCACGACTTTTCTCACTTTTACTCTTCTGATTCTCTCTCCCATCCCACTGCGAGTGAGTAAGCGAATAGCTGTGTGGCGTTTAGCTACTAAGTTGAACCACAACACTTTGTTAATGCATTCGTCTGATGAATGAGAATGTGGCGTTGAGAAAATGTGAATCACACACATGTTCATTTCTAAATCTTTGTAGACTTGGGCTTTTAGAAAGGTATAAATTAAGTTTATTTGGGGAGGAATGGTTGAACAAACTTGGCAGCTGCAACATTTTAAACTGATTATGTGGATATGCACAATTATTCATTTACAAAGTTCTGAAACAAATCTGTTAAATGTGTGATAAAAGTTTTACTGAAAGTGGCTCCAAAAGGGGAATAAGGCATGTGGAAATTCATTGTTTGTACTGCATTTAGATAAATTACTGAGAAGGGATTAGAGTACATAGTAACACCCATTTCATAACAAAATAATCATAATCAGGATTACGTTTTCTTAACCAAATTTTCTTTGAAAAGAGGTTAAAGCTGATAAATAATTTATTTCAACTACCTGAGTATTTAACTTGAGGAAGCATGTCCAGCAGCAACTCCTGTACTCTTTAAAGGTTGCTCACGCACTCCTCAAACTTTAAACAAGTTATAACCATTATGATCAGCCACTGAAGGGATGTAACACAGCACCTGGTATTTTGTCAGGGACTGAAAAGCGTGTACACAAATGACACATAAATGCAGACAGAGATTCTGCAAAACTCTCTGAAAAACAGTAACACACAGACATGGTGTGCTTGTGAAACTGTAAAGACTGGTAATGTGGTATTTTACTGGTTTGGGTGGGTTTTTTTGCTTCTCACATTTGGAAGGTCTGTATTGTGCATTTGTGTCCTGCAAGCTTAGTCTTAGCATGTCCTGTGTGTCTGTCAAGAGAGATAACGATTCAGCACCAAGCTTCTAGAAGGTTTATCATAAAGATGCAGTAAAACTGACTGATTGTGAAATACCTTGTGAGAAGATGGGCTGCTGACAGCACGAACCCTAATTCTTTATGTATATGAGACAATATATTGATGAGATCTCCATACAAATACTTTTTTTTTTAGAAAACAAAGTCTTTTCAGTTTTTTTCCACAGTGTTCTTAAAATTACTTGAACTGGCAATTTAAAAATATATGAATGTATTAATATGTAATAAAGTATTAATATATTAGTAATTAATTTACAAACTCACTAATGATGAAAACATACAATAAAATATCATACATGTATGCAAAGAGCCAGACACCTAGCCAATGTAAAGCAGCATAACTCAAGCGCAGGCAATGGAGTTGTGTTGATGTAAATAACCTAATAAATGATGTAAATCATTTTGTGTTGTGTTGATGTAAATAACCTAAATAACCTGTTGATGTAAATAACAAGGGCCATCGTTTTATTTAAGGTGGTTATGTCATAAAGATGGGAATTTGAAAACCACTCTGTTACCTTTTTGCTGTAATGAGACACCTGTTGTCCCTAATTTCTCAATAACATATTAATTTGGAACTGCTAAACAGATGTAGTGATCACTGCGCTGATAACTAACTGAAGGTGTCTTATTTAACAAAAACTAAGCCTGCGTTGGCTGCAGTGTGTATTGAACAAATAGCAGGAGTCCTGTTTTGACTACTGCTGCTGTGTTTCTTGTGCACATTAGATGAAGCTACTGTGAGGTCACCGGAAGCTGTTAATTATAACACAAGTACCAGTTTTTCATCTTTTCAGTGTCCTTTTTTATTATCTTCTTTAGTTTAACAAATTCTCTAGTAGCAATCCAGGGAACTCAGTAGTTCGGAGTTTTTCTAAAGGAATCACAAGCACCAACATTTATTTATAAATAAGTGTTCTAGCAATGTAAAATAAACATGTATGACTTTATTGTGACACAAAATATTTACTGTCACCCACTCACAAAGATGAGAGTGACTGTTGATCGGAAAGAATGTAATACTAAGATAAAATTAGTCTAATAATACAACAAGAAAAGAAACACCACCTCTCAGAATTTTCCTAACCAAAGGACAAGAATTCACCATTTTCTACAGTGATGGGGCAGCGATAAAATCTGAAATATTTATTTTTAGTATCCACAAATTTTGATAGGAGATCAGTTTTCTGGTGACAGAATATAATTTGTGACTAGATCCTTTCTTGCATGCGATACAAAATTTTTTGACTCAAGGTTAATATGTGTTGCTTTAGCTAGGAATGTAAAAGTTGTGTAAATGTGACCTTTTCATATTCAGTAGCTAATTCTGAATTACAAACATACTATGAAATATCTTCAGGTGAATTAAATGCATTTAAAAAAAATACATCTAGGATTAAGAAAAACAAAACCAAACAGAATTCCTGTTAATGAAGAGGTATTTTATTCCAAAATTCTAAATATCAGAATCAACTCAACACTTACATTTTTCAGTTTATCCAATCATAATATTTTGAAGTTGCATACATATATAGAAAAATATAACCTAATAAAATCAATCAAATTTGAATTAGGATGAAAAGAATGAGCTGAAAAGAAAACCATAGCTTAATAGCTATATATTTGATATCAGTACAAAATTACTGTCACAATACCCACAGGTTTTTTTTTTTTGCAAGATTTATAATTTAATAGAAATAAGGTGACTTCAAATGTATATTGCTCTCCTTAAATGTACCGAAGGCCTTTGAAATAAGTTCATAGTTACTGAAAATATTCCCATTTATGCTACAGCTATTTACTACTACTAAGAAAACCAGAATGCAGCAGTCTCATTAGTATGTTAATTTTCTGCTTGTACAAACAATGCTCTACTCATTTAATGCACGAGCAAGAACAAAAAAGGCAAAACATTCTATTACAAAGAAATAAAATGTTACAATTTCAACATATTTGTATCATAGCAAATACAGGTTTCCTTCATGGACTAGAAAGGGACACTAAACCTGTAAAAGTTTTTTTGAAGATTCAAATGCTACATTAAATCTTGATTTACTTTGCAAAAGCCAAGGGTCAAGTTATTCAACCTTAATGCAGCATATTTGGAGAAGGTCATTGCATGAAAGGTTAGACTTCCTGCGTTACACACTGGAAAAAAAGACCAAAATACTAAATACCATAATCACATGAAACAGTAGTAGCACTACAGACTCAAACGCATTATTGAATAGTCTCTAGACAAATTTTCCAGAAAGGCCTAAAAGAATATTGTACCAATTCTCAATAACTCAACAGTTAGTAATGGATACACTTTAGAATATACATCATGTTTCACCCAATGTGGGTGATCAAAAACTTTCCATACCATTCATTTATCACCTCCATTTAACACACTGGTGTTGCTGATGCCCTGAAAAATGTTGACCACTGCAAGTAAACAAATGCTACATCCCTTCCTAGGCAAACCAAAATAAACAGACGACTTGGCAGTGAACTAGATCTGATTATGTTATATTGCACTTGGGAGTTAGAAGCTAAAGATTCCGTACCAAAGAGGTCAGATCCCACTCAAGTCAATGAGAGTTGTTAGAACTTAGCATATAATCTTGATCCAAACGGTGGGATTTGTTTGTGATAGGGGGCCGCTGCCAACAGAGAACTAATGGGTTCTTCCCATCTCAGAAACAAACAAAACCAATCACCTCGCTGCTGTAAGGCTCATCCGTGGTCTGCCACCACCTTTTTATTTTCTAGATTTCAATTTTCCTTCTATAAAATCCTATTTATTTTTTTTTTCTTCATTAACAGCCAGCAGCATTGAACACAAAGGGTCATACGCAATTGCCAGCTGCAATGAATGCCAGGGTTTCTTTGACTTCATTAGACTGTGGAATAGGTCTTAGTCTGGACCAAAGAGAAAAACTGACTGGATTTTCACAAGGGTAATGCTGCTCTGTGACTACTTGTAAGGGTGTAGGAAAAAATACTGCAGGATCTACGCCAGGGTAAACAACAGCAAACCCGAATGTTGCCAAAAAAAAAAAAAAAATCATCTAAGCTCAACATGAATCCTTCAAATCACCAAGAACATGCTGATTATAGTTGAAATATTTTCAAAATACCCGTGGGAGTTTACCTTAAAGCCTACTGAAGCATGGACACAAGTTTAGAAACAATATTAAAAATCTTTGCTTGGAATAAATGTTTTATAAAGAAAAAAGAGCATACGTAATAAACTTTCTTAAAGTTTCCACAAACATCATGTGAATCAAAGATCAACACGTAAATCAAAATTTAAAACAGCGAAATGAGACAAAATTATCAACTTGATACTGATATCTGCGAACATTTCCTCAAGGATTTCAACTTACGCTGATAAATGTATCCCATATTTGACTTTGCAGTCATGCTTAAACAAAAGCCAACTCCACAATTTGGTAGTTTCTTGAAAGAAATGTAAACCTATAAATTCGGTTCCTTGCTTTATGTTTTCTAAATGTTGTCAAATATAGTAATAGATAATATGCATTTTATAATATAAATCACTTTTTAATATTGATGATGAGATGCTGCAATAATTGCAAACTAGAGTACTTATAGAATTTCATGTTTCATTACAAAAGATACAGCTCTTTTAAAATGTTTTCATTGTCTAAATAGTTACATAGCTGTTGATTTAATATTCATTAAAATATGCTTCTGAAACATAACTCAAAAGAGGACTAATTCTTTGTTACTGTACTTGCATTTTTTTTTAATGCTTGCAGTATGCATCTTATGCACATCAATTTTGACTCAAGGGCATTAATTTCATTCCACAATACATTTTTTAAAGTTTCCTTAAACGGTTTAATGTCATTCTACAATATTTGCTCTAAGAATACATCAATGCCTATAGGTCAGTATGAAATTTATACTGACACAAGTACATACGTCGTCTGTAGTCTTATTGCTGAATCTGGAATGTGACATCAAATGTTTCCTGCACCCCCATTCAGGAAAACATCCTGTTCAGAATCTTCCTGAAACACAGATGTTACTTTAAACTGAATTTGGGGTGTTATATCTATGTTCACTAAGTAACCTGCATACTCCATTGACATATGCTACTGGTTGTTGGTTTTTTTAACCAAACTGGAAATTAGTGGACATGGAAGAAGCAACTATTTGCTTTTATTCTCCACTAGAGTGCAAGAAAATAAAACCCACTTAAATAAGTCTTACTTTATGTAACTTCAATAAACGGAAGAAACTTTCCATAGCTACAGTAGTTGTACCAATAAAATGTACCTTTTTATCCTGAAAAATCAGCAAAATGAGAGTTTCCAGTTGCCACACTAAAATTAAGATGCAGGTAGCACTGGCATTAACAACGCCATGGCATCCCTTCCACGTGAACTGAAGAGATCTTGATCCTGCTTTTTTTAAATTTTATTTTAATTTCCTTATAATGCCTAGACATGCAAGTAGTCTAGTAAATTTCAAGTCAACACGGTGTGTACATGTAATGAAAGCACACATGTAAGAATTAGAGCTATAATCTGTCTGACAGTCTCTTAAAACTATTAACCTACTAAGATTAAGACTGGGTAGAAACAATCTCCTTACCTATAGATAATCAGTTGACAAAGCGTGTGAACTAGAAGCCTGTAACAGAAATTGTATTTTGTAGAAGTCACATTTTGAGGCCAGGGTCTTTACTGTATTACTAGTAACAGGACTAGAAGTAAAGACAAAAATAAAACATTGGCCACACTGAGACCTTGAAAATTCAGTGAGAGTGGAATCATGCCCTATAGCCTCTCATATAACTAATTATATCTAAACAAATTGTCTAAAACAAAAACACGTAAATGGATAAATATGCAAGCCTATATTTGATATACATACTGGCCCCCAAAGTCTTTGTGCTGGCTCTCAATGACTCAAATGCCATCACGGTTCAGTGAGTAAGAATGGACTTAACAACAAAAAGCCATTTGTGGATTTGAAGTCTCCGAAAGGATGCAGAAATGAGAGTTGAATCAAACTGTTCATTTCAGATAGTTCTAGGTTTATTGGGCATTACAGTATTTATGGGGGAGATGCAGCTTTGAACAAAAACCCCAAGATACAAAACGAAACCAAAGCAGAGTTTTTGTCCTTTTAAGAGCTTGTCTACGTAGACACCTCACTGGTATGACTACAGTAGAAGTTGTCTTTTCTGTATGTGGCTGCATACAGGCAGTTTATAATGTAATTTACTCCCTCACTGGAATAAACAAATCTCATATAAGGCACCTTTGTAATAGTTTAACTATGTCCACTCTTTCAGATTTGTGCAACACAGCTACACGTGGTTGCAAGCCAACCAACCTCCTAATTTGCAGTTACGTGTCTACTGAAATGCATACAATGTTCTTGCGTTCTCTCTGAAGTATAAGAAGCTTCATTTTATTACAACAATGCTGAGTGAAATAAGCTAAGAATGACATAAACCCGTGGCTTTAAACCACTGAACTTTTGGTACGTTTAAAAAACAACAATGAAACAAAATATTTAGTGTCTTTTCTGGTAATGAAATGTATTGAACATAACAAAATGTCTTATGCAATGAAATGTCTTTTGTGCAATGAAACATACAACGAATGAAAGGAAATAAGCCAGATCAACCTTCTCTTTTCCAACCCTTTCACACTGCCAGCTATACTCTGCTTCATTTGACAAGCTCCCTGTTCTCTCCACGCAGGTGCGTGGCTAAAGTACTGATGTAATCTAGAGACATTTGGCTGGCAGATAGTAGAGTTGAAGCAGCCCCTACATTACTCCATCCTGCGCTTGGACATGGTCAACCACAGAATGTGAGAATTAACAACGGCTTCCTTACAGTGCATCAGGTAAGCTGTCACGAAGCATTCCCTCCGTTGTTTTGCCAGAAACTGAAATTTAACCCCAGTAATATACAGACTTCAAACCCTGTGGAGCTTTGACTTGTGAACATAAAGACTATGAGTTTTCTCATCAGGCATGTCTGTTGGCAGCCGCAGTGCAACATCTTGTCCCCGACAGTACCTGCATGGATCCATGCTGCCACGAATTCTGTGGAACACCTGGATCCTGCTCCATGGAAATACACAGCAGACTCTCTGGATCTTGCCCTGAATCTTTTCACTAGGTCCCACAGAAAGTACATCATCCCCAGCTTTCTACCACTCGCTTCCATTTCCGTAGGCTCGATCCCTACAGTAAGAGACCTAGGACCTGGCGAACAATATTTGCAAAGTCTGGAGGGAAATCACAAGACAGATGACTGAGCAGGAAGGGGAAAAGACATGCAGAACAAGCATCAGATGTGAATGATTCCACTGAATAATCTCTCTCATATTTTTTGAGCAGGCAGAAAATCATCAGCAGAGTTAATGGGTCAAAGTTTTATAAAACAAGCTATGTTCATTTTTTTTGTGCAACTAGCTTTCAAGAGCTAGGAAACGAAATGTAGTGCACTCCAACAAAAAAAAAACAAAAAACAAAAAAAACAAAAAACAATCGAAAATAAACATGTCATCCAGCAAGTATCTACGGAAGCTGTTGGCTTCACGAGCAAAGGCAGAATCTGTGTAGCAATTCATGTAAAGTTGGTCCGTGAATCAAAAAAGATGATGTCTCCTACATCCCAGTGAGCAAAATCGTAGCACTACATATTACTTAATTTCTTCACACGCAAATCAGTGCAGATGCATTAGTCACATGTATGAACATAATTAATACAAAAAGAAGGATTTAAATATATTGCTCTTATTTTGAATGTGCTTATACCTTCCGAGACCAGCAGCTTTGCAGTCGTGAGTGTTTTTTCCTTAAGGGGGAAACCAATATTCATAACAGAGATGCAGGCATTTTAAAATTTCAGAATGTCTTACAGATAAAACTCTGCTTAAGCCTCTGATGTTCCTTCCCCATTCTCATGCGGTTGCAGCTGTTCTCTTTCTTGTTCTTCCTGAGGTGGTCTCACACGTTTGAAAAAGCCCATCTGTGATTCAGAGAACAATAAAGAAATTGCATTGTGATTTTCAAAACATACACCCATACTTTCTCTTTGCTTCTTGATCAGATCTTAACTGATTATTTGATTTTTTTTTTCCCCTCCTACTCTCTTTTTCCTTATTTTTGATGTCCAAAGCCAATAAATATCAGCTGAAAAATTAAACTGAGGAACTCAGCACAATCACAGACATCCTCTTTTATTCAACTTCTTCCTGAAAAAGCTGAAAAGTTTTTACGGTTCTCTAAAAACTTAACTGATTTAGATGATCAGGAGACCAAGGTATTTCCGCAAGATGCTGGTACTGTTTGAGTACACCAAAAGCGGGGAAAAGAAAACGATACAAAAAACCCCAAATCCAGTACTTACCCTGTACATAACGAACACTAGAACAGCCAAGAGCAATAATCCTGCTAGGACAGCCAAAATTATAACCCACACTGGCACAGGCATAGGCTGCGGTTGAATGCCCCATGTAATATTTGTAGTAACCTAATAGAAAAACACAATTACTCACACTTTACT
This sequence comes from Larus michahellis, assembly GCF_964199755.1. Lineage (NCBI taxonomy): Eukaryota > Metazoa > Chordata > Aves > Charadriiformes > Laridae > Larus > Larus michahellis. The sequence goes on along the minus strand of NC_133902.1, from coordinate 22,558,715 downwards.
CAGCAGTGACATGCCAAGTTCATTCATGCAGTTTAAGTCTTGTATGTCTTTATTCTACAGTGTATAAAATTATCTTAATCCAGCATAAATCTCACATTGGGGAGAAAAAGTAAATGGCTATAGATTAATAGTGATATAAAGGCTTCACTGACCCAAATTTAATAGGGTTTTCAAATTAAATAAAAACAGGAGTTTGAAGGTTTGGGGTTTTTTGGGTTGAGTTTGCGTTTGGTTTTTTGCAACCAGAATACCACGGCGACGTGTATTCTGTAATGCTTGATGATTTTCAGTAGAACTGTAGGAATCTGGAGATACTTGAGAATTAGAGAAAAATAATTCAGGGCTTTTCCTTTTTTTCTTAAAAGGCAGTATTCCTTGAAACAAAACAAAACAAAAAAATCAACTCCACAAGGCTTAGTACAGATAAACCCGTTAACAATAGGCATTAGAAACCATATTAAAAATATAAATCAATCACAATCCTTTTCAAGACCTTTCTTAAGATCTTTTATGCTATAGTGCTTATCAAAAACTTTCAATTTGGCAGCGCAAATAAATGGCCTATATCTTCCTTTCTCTTTGCACCCTGTCTTTCTCTTTGAAAGGAGTTCGTAAGTTCTCTTTGAAAGGACTGTTCATAATTTTTTTTTTCTTTTTTAGTTAAGTCTTTAGAGCTACAAATATTGTTAAATCTAGTTTTAGGACAAAAAAAAATTTGTTTCACCCTCAATTGTATGTGTAGAACTGAAATTAATATACAAATCAAGTATTTGATAAAATTACAGTTATACCAAGCCACAAAAAAGCTACTCAGTCATCCTTGGTTTTGTATTAATTTTGAAGTAATTAAGTGTGGTAACTCAAGCTGGATGTAAATGACTTACTACTGTAGAATTGTGGATATCTTCAAAGGAAAGGTTCTTATAAGGGAACTCTATAACATTGAAAGAAGCAGATGATTTGAGAGAATAGGAGTGATTCTGATTTTCTTTCTGCGTAAGAAAAAACAAAATTAATATTGCATGTGGATACAAAAATCGGTTTTTGTGTTTCAGAAGCACAGACAGAATATTCACAGTCACTCACATTCATGAAAGTTTGGGTCCAAAGGCGTGATTTTAAATACAGTATTGCACTCTTTCCTCTTTCCAGGTGGCCAACTTGACAGACTATCTTTAAACAATCAGCAGTTCCACAGCCCTGCATATAAAAATAGGAAGGATACTGAAAATAGGAAAATATTTCAGAAGTCATTAATGGCATTAATTTACTCATAAACGTACTTCATTGCCCTATTTTCCTGGCAAAGCACCATAAACTATTCTGATGTATTAAATAAACCACAATATTGAATAATTACTTATAGCGTTCCATAAGTTTGCATTCAGAAAAAAAATTCTGTGGGCCACCTGAATCCCAAAGGTGAAACAGCTGCCAGCAGCTTCAAGGTACGTACTTCTACCTACATACTTAGGGAAAAGTTGGTGGGTGGGGGGGTGGTTGCTGATCAATTCACGTTACCATCCTCTACGCGTTTTTCAATAGGAAAACTCGCAGCAATTAACTGTGCTTGGTGCCAACAAAATGTGCTTTGTTGCATTCAATGGAAGTCTTCAAACTTGACTGACTGACCTCATCTATAAGCCGTACGCTTAGGGCTACAGAAGTTCAACTGGCCTTTCTCAACCACATTTCCATTAATATCCATCAGATAATACTGATGCTAAGCCATCAGTATTTCAAGAAGAAAGCAGAGCAAAATGGGCCTTCATTTTATAATTGTGATTTTAGCTTACTAGAGATAAAAGCACTGTACAGTGTAGGTACATCTGCCAGTGCAAGTATAACTCCATGAAATTATTATGAATACTGGATATTAGTCTCTGGTGTGAAGTTCTGCTAAGTCATTAGGAAGATCTGGCAAAACCCAAGGCCTTTAAAGAAACAAAAACAAACAAAAAAAACCCACCCAAAAAACCCCAAACCACAAAACAACAAAAAAAAGCAACAGACTTCCGAACTGCATTTACAGATACCGGAGAATACTGACAGCTTATCTCTTAAAAAAAAAAAAAAAGTAACTTTTCTCACCATAAAATCAGAAATTAATTCCTCTTTTCACTTTCTTTGCTCAGCTCTTTTTTCGTACTCTCCAGAGCCTAAAAGTTTCTGGAATCAGGGCTGCACTGCCTTAGTCCCAATGGTCCACCCTAAAGTCCCATGCATTTCTGTCAGCTGCCTGCCTGTCCTGCCTTGCCCAAAGCAGAGAGACCTTCATTTATCTAAGAGCACTTAAAAAGACAGTGACGCAGTAATATATTTACTTCATATCACAGATTACTTCCAATCTTGTTTAGAAAGGATGGGTTCCCCACGTCTGATTGCAGAACGTCCACTGACCAGCGAGGAAACACACGTTGTGAAATCAACTGTCACTCGTAGCAAAGATGACGGCTGCAGCACACACCTGCTTCTTCGCAGTTACCCCATTTTACCAGCCTTCCTCTTATGAAGTATTGATTTTCAAATTCAGAGAATAGCACAGCACAGGTGACTGACAATGAAGTAAGTGCCCAACTTGACCTTGGTTTTTAAGGACTTAAAACACAGCACCACAAAACCGTAGGCGAGCGGCCTCATTGGCTGACTACCCTGAGGAAAATGGATTCACATTGGAAAAAAAAAAAAACACAACAAAACAAAACAGCTCCAGAGCATATGACCTTTTTGTCTGTTAATCATTTAAATACAGAACATGGATTTTCTGAAATGATTCTTCATCTCATGGAGCTTTCATCTCTCCATTAGAAACCAAAAATATTATCAACATACCAACGCTGAAAGCTTACCAAGGTATGCACGTCTCCTTCAATGGCAGTTATATCCCTTCGACTGATACGATGATCACGATTATCTTCCCTGCTAAGTGTTTCATTCTTATCATCATCTTTAGAAGCAGAAATCTAGGATACACCAAGGAAACCCAAATAATAAACAATCCTTGCATTTCTATATTTCAGACTTCAAAGGTAAGGTCAGAAAAATATATAACCGATCAGGTTTCTCTCTCTCCGTCATAGCTATTTTTCAGAACTTGGCTTTACCTACAACTGTAACTAAAATGTCACTCCTGCCTTTTCTAGATCACTGATGCACATTTCTACTAAGATCTAACACAGAGCCTTGAGTATATTTATTCTTCTTCAACTTAAAACTTCTTTATGTATAAAAAAAAAAATACTCTTAGAATTCAGTAAGTAATTAAATTTTGTAATCTTCTAGTAAAGAATTTTCCTCAACATTTCAGTTTTTAACTCTGAAAAAACAGTACTAGTATGGTACTGATGTATCACATACTACTGTACCCGTGTACACATGTTCAGACGTACACAACAGCTTTTTTAGGAGGGGCTTGAGAAACTATACAGTAGGTTTAATAAATGATTTCAGTAATCCCTTAGAAATTCCCAATGTAAAATTGAAAATTTACATATGGAAAAGATTCTTACAAATGGTACAGCAAAAGCAGGGAAATTTTTATTTATATATTCACGACAGTTGCTTTCTGATTCTCAAAGATACATGAGTATTCTTTGTTGTTCTATAAGTGGAATATCTTCCCTTAGTCTTTTTATACATACGTTTGCTTAAATTCCTCTAGAAATAATATACTGATTTTTACTACTTGTTCTAAATTGTCTTAGAATTCAGCTCTCTCAAACTTGCTGGTTTTTATCTGGTGTTTCTTTGTCTAGTCCAACTTTGGAAAAAGGCGTTTCTTCTGCTCTGTGCTCTGCACACTGCATGTTTTGCTGGCACTGATAGTATATTTTTAAGCCCCACTGAAACACCTTTATTGACGTCTGTGGCATTTGGACGAGGGCCTACATAAATAAGCTAGTAATAGAAAAATTAGTGCCATTTTCTTCCAAGAAATAAAACCAAGAAAATTTACATAAACCGCCCAGAAGGATCTGGAATGTTTTTGTTCACGACCACATTCAAGACAATTCCGTTGCTTTGGGTTTAGAACTCATACAGTACAGTCTTCAAGGAAAACAAAACCAAACCAAACAAAAAGAAACGGGACAGATTTATCTTTGGGTTGACAATCTATTGTCTACCTTTTATTCCACCTGCTATATACATTGATAAGTACTATCAAACAGTGCTGTCTTGTTCCTCAGCAACAGATGAAGGCTTAACTTGGCATGTGTTACATATTCTCATGGATTTGGGTATTTTGAGTGTGTTTCCAAAACAAACACACACACTTCATTCCACTGAAGCAAAAAGAGAAGTCCCGCTTACCTTAATTTTCAGTGGATTGATTTCCATATCCGAAGTGCAGTTCATAGGCCCATCAATTTCATACTGAACAATATACAACAGTGTGTAGTTTTTATATTTGTACGGCCATTGCAGAGTCATCATCACCTTGCTGAATGCGCTTGGGCCGTTGTTTCTCAGCTGATTATGAAAATAAAGTTAATGCTGCCTTCTTTATTGATGTGCATATAGTTGTTACTTTATATTTGAGCCATAAATGATATTGCCACTACCCCAACCTCCAACCACTTGTGGCAATAGCATCAACAACTTCACTTAAAAATGGTAGCTAAACTTCAGTCCCCAACAGGCAAAACTCAAAATTACTTCTGTAATTTGACAAAATCTACTTTGAATAAAAGCTACATGGCATCAGGCTTTTTGCCTTGAAGAAACATAGATTTATTTTTTTTCCTTGAAAAAAACTTATGGTTTTTGTAGTGTATCACGTGAGTAACAGCCGCTGTGTCTCAGTCAAGATACTCTGAACACCCATAAGTTTATTTAGATAAGTGGTGTCTCAAGTTCTAGAACAACTTTTAACTACTCTTATTCGCACAGCGCTCTCAGTTAAGTTTTGTTTAATTAAAACAATCTAGATTAAAGCCGCGATCATTCTTTTAAGGAAATTTTAAGTACTTCAAAAAATTTTTTTCAAAGCAAAAGACTTTACAATAATGATTCGAAACAAATGGAATAAAAATGAGGATACTGAATAATTTACAGCCACGAGTCATTTTCTGAGTTCAAGTTACTTCAAATGTTTTATCTAGATTTCAAAGGGCTAGAAAATAAAATATGTGTAATGATGTAAAAAATCAGCTTCTATTTGGTTGCTCCTGTCACACTAATTGCAGGCCTTCCAACCCTTCTTGCAGATACCAATTATTAACCCAGCATTAAAAAAAAAAACCGTATCTTTGTTCCCATGCAAGAACAAAATGAGGAAAAAAAATTACCATTTACTACAGAGAAAAGCTACATCAGAATATTTCTTTCTTTTCATTTATCACAGAACTGTATAATTGAATTTGGTAGTGATTGTATACCTCATAGATATGCTGAACTAGAGGCCCAATATCATCTTCCGTTTCTGGATTCTCCTTCGGCTGCCAGTTTGCAATAGGAAGGAATATGTGATCAGGAGATGACACGCTAAACAGTGGAGCAAACAAGTCGTTTATTATAAAGTATGAAACTATAAATGTAATTCTCTAGAACATCTCAAAAAATCAACACACTTAAAATACAATCTCCAACTTGTTATCTTCTGTATATAAAAACAGAAAGAACAGAGACTGAGTAGCTTGTATATTAAATGTTCAGTTTTCTTCTCTACATGAAAAGATGAACCTTGCATTTAGAAACATTTTTTTCCTGTCCTAAACTTTGGATTCATCCTACAACAGCTATTAAACCATTATTAGAATTAAGATACATACGTGTCATCCAAAAAACCATAAGCTGTGAAATACTTTGATAATGAGAAATATCGGTGATGTAGAGACTTATCAGCACAGTCGTAAGAATAATTTAGCATGCACTGAAAACAGCAGAGCTAGCAATAATGCTTTTCAGTTGTGCCATCCCCCCACCTCTCAGATATTAATAAAATTAGATCACAATTACGAATGTAGTGGAAATTTTTAAAAAATGAGGACTCAGGAATCTGAGTTAACTGTCTAAGCAAGAGGACTGTATAGCTTTTAGGTGTGAAGTACAGATTTTTGGTAAGCAAAAGTAATGGAGGTAATGGAGTCATTAAAATATTAATACTATGCTTAAGGCTGAAGAAGGCGAGGGCATTGCAAACTTACCTTCGGTAGGATTTTCAGCTTTGGTTTTAGGAAAGGTTTCAAGGGTTTTCAGATGAAAACCCAGTCAGTTTGCGGAGGAGGAAAGTGATCTGGAGAAACGTGTGCAACTGCGAAAATGAGGGGCAATTTTTTTTTTTTTCCTAAAACACCTCTAGTAATCGAGGCACAACATTCCATTTTGGAATTCATTTTGTAATTGTTTAGAATTATTTAAGACCTGGAAGTCTGAAGGGTGGCTAGAGAGAACAATACTTTCTTTATGATTAAAAATTCCATAAGGCTTCCTGAAAACTTACACAGACCTGAAAGAAAGCTCATCTAATTATACAGAAGCAAACATGCAAAGCTCATGTGAGAAAGACGTTTACTAAAATAGCATCAATGCTTACCCTCTAATTTCAACAGCTGCTAAAATGGCAAGGTCAGCCTGATAGAACGCTACTGGACTTAGATTGTCATACAGGTTGGAACTGCAGAGAAAATAAAAGTTAATTTCTTAAATAAAATAAGCAAAGTATTTTAAAAAAAACCAAACCACCTAAAACAAAAAATCTCCACTTAAAATAACTCTATGTAACACCACCACGTGACTCTAAGCCACTGCAGGAAAGCAGATTTACTGAAAACTAAGGAGCACATTCCAGCAAGTTCTCACTTAAATGCGTGCCAGTCCCACCCTCAGGGTAGTTCGGAGGTCCCTCAGCAGGAAGCTGTCCATAAAGGACACGAGGCTAATGCTGACTGTTCCTTAGCTGCCGCGTGTAAGAAAATTCAAGTGCCAGCACTGTGGGATAACATCAACTGCGCAGCTAGCAGAGCCTTAAGTTCCGCTTTAGGGCATCTGTTTTGCTCAGGGACCTCTTGGCCTCAAACTAGTCCCAAGGCAGAGAAGTACGCTAGGGCTACTTTTGCCTACCCCTCTTCGCAGTGTTTAAAGCGGTTAACATCCGATTAGATATGATAAACAGTTAACATCAGATACACCAAGAGATGACAGATATTAAGGCACGTAGAGTCATTCGTACATAAAATTTCTTTGGACTTTCTTTGTAAACAGAGAAAAAGAAATACAAAGAACACTCCTAGACCCCTCAAAGTGGAGCTGGGAACAGAATCCTGATCTCCTTCAACGCATCTGATTATTCTACCTGACCAATTTCCTTTAGAAAGATCTTCTTAAATCCTCTAATTATTTTTCACTGCTGCTGTAATCAAAAGATATGGCCAACAGTGTTTTCTTCCCAAACTGTAAATACTTCATCCTTTCAGGGCCTAGAGTTGTTCTGCTAAGAATTGTGCCAGCTATGGAAATCTAGCTTTGTTAGTTTAACACAACCAGTGTGATCTTTAAAACCTCTTCAAGGTATTACCTTGATAATATCTGCCACTATAAACCGTGATTACCGCGTGCAATTTTGTATTTGCATTCAGAAGTCACGGAAGGAATTTCCTTCTGTAAAACCTGTAAAGCGTTACAGGAGCTTCCTTTCTCTTTTATCAGAAGAGAAGCGTGACTTGAGCAACCTCACTGACCGGTTTTTTCCCCCCAGAGAAAGGCAGGTAGTGACTGCTGTTAGCTTAAGGAATACAACAGACACCCCACAGAAGATCACTTCCCGCAAAGAAGGGGAGTCACGTGCCACTGGCACAGCTTACTAGCTGACAGAGACGAGGGAGAAAACCGAACAGACAGCCATGTGAGATCAAAGAGATATTTAATGCTGCCAAGGCCTTTGATCAGTATAGCAAACCACTGTACCATGAAAATAGAGTGGCAGGTTTAACTTACTTAACTCTTGTAGAGGAAAAATGCATGTGCAGATAAGAATAACTTATTCACTACGTTAAAAAGAATGGAACCCTTAAATGGAAAATAAAAAAGCTTTTGATCCACCATGGGGGGAAAAAAAGCAGCTGTATTGTACTGTCCCTTAAGCAACATAAATCCGTATTGGGTAAAGAGACTCCTATGGGTCACATCCCAAATCTTAAATGTCATCTGCAGTAGGTATAAATTCATATTTATTATCATATTTATATGAAAGTGCTGTGCTCATCTTATAATTAGCAGGAATACTACTGGTTTGTTCCATTTAATTTTTAGACTCTCTCATGCTGGCTACTGTACAACACTTAAAATGGTTCACTGCATATTGCTTCTGCTCAGACCATCACATGCATTGCCTTTTCTGAAAGCCTAACACCTCTCATCTGCAAAATACATAAAATTTGAAATTCTGGCTTTACATCAGAAGGAATTTAGAGTTCAAACATCAGTTTCAAAACAGGGCTAGAAACTCAAGGACACAAGTCATTCTGTGTCACTACACAAGTGTCAGGAGATCACAACAGTACGCAGATAAAAAAAAAAAAACCAAAGCATTTCTTGAAACACTTTAAATGGTTTTGTTCCTCATTATTAGTATTTCACTTGTGCCACGGCCTGTCTAAAAGCCGTAAGCAAAAGAAACTGCATTCAAACATAAAACTGTGTTTTCTTACATTCTTTCCTCTATTTTGGAAAACATAATTGATTAAAAAGGTGTGTTTATTTTTTAAACAATTAGGAGGCAAAGACCAGAGAACTAGTCCAGAGGGAAACTAGCTGCTCGGTTCACAGTCTATTTACTTTGCACATTATCCACCAGGTGAGGTGCACGCTCACAGATTCCCGTACCTTCGGATTTGCAAGTCAAACTTCACAGAGGTATCCATTTCAGACTGCTGGTGCACGCTGAAACGCAGGCCAGCTAATAGCTTTAGGAAAAAAACAAAACACCGTGGTTCAGTGGAAGCACAATAAAACACACGAAAAAAGCTTCCTAACACTATTATGCTACAACCAAATTGCTTGAGGCAGGTGGTCATAAAGAGAACACACACAGACAATTGGCAAATAAAACTTGTCCGGTTCACCAAGACTAAAAATCTTTCCGCAGATGTCAGCCAACGCATCACTGCCACAAAAAAGAAACGTAAGACTTAAGTCATGCTCACCTGCCTTGCTTCAGCCATTTTTACCCATAACTGAGCATCCCTACGTGTTACAAAAAGTACCGTAGAACAGAGCACCCTATAGTCATTCTAAATTCAGTCCTCAAGGTTTGTTCTAAGTCAGTGCATGACAGTTGCTCCAACATCTGTACAGTTCGGTTTGACATACTTTGAAAGACTTTGGAAATAGCATTTATTCATCTAACCAAAATGCCTCTTGGAAGAAAAGCGCCGAAGTGCTTATAATTGTGACTGACTTTCACTTTATTTCCTCAGAAAATAAGACTTATTATGTCATATCATCTTAATACCTGCCGAGTCCCACTAATAGCTTTTTTTAATTCTTCCAATTTCAGGTACATTTGGTGGAAGTGCGGAGGTTTCAACTGGACAGAACTCTCTCTCAAACTCCACATAACCAGGCAGAGGAGAGAAGCGCTATTAGGTTTCCACTAAAATAAAGGCGTGTTATGAGCTAACTCCTTGTTATATACTAAAAAATACATGTCAGATAAATCTAAAGACAAACTCGTGAGGGACGAGAGTTCATTAATTCCACTGTTTAATGAACTACTCCTTTCGAGTTGCATCACAAAACTCATGAATACTCCTTTCAGCCTTCAATTTAGCTGAAAAGTTGAAACCAATTACCACCGAACTAACCAAACATGTGGGCAGCTAAACGTCAGCTAGATCTAATCTTAAATCCCCGTGAGCAAACATCCTGCCCAAACGCTGCTGTCATTAAGAAAAATGCCAACTGCACTCCTGTTTGAGCTACCAGACACCTGTTGGACCAAATCTTACCTTAGTTCCTGCTTTCATGGGATTTCCCAGGTCACAAACTACCATGCGAGTTTGATTCTCTGTTTTAAATGCACATGATAGTCTTGCTAAAGCCTGCAATAAACCAGAAAGAAATATTAAGGAATGTCATTCTTTACATCTGGACACTTGTATGAAAGTCTGGAGAAAAACTCTAGATATGCTGTGCTATTAATTTTAATATAATTTCTCAAACCTAACACGATCAAGCACTGAAATTAAATAAAATCTGAATATGAAAGTCTCCATGGAGACAAATATTTTTGATATGAGACAGATGCTCTTTCCAAGATTATAAAAAGACAAAGTCAATACTCTTATGTTGGGGAGCACTGATGATTTTTGTGATGTAAAGCAATTCTCCACGTGATTCTTTAAAACCTATGCGAAGAAGCTTTGGCAATTGGGCCAGGGTTAAAACTGTCCAGAGGAAAATAAAGACTAGAAGGTAAAATAACACAAATACTTATTAGCTTACTTAAAAAGAGGTCTTAGAGGAGCTATCAGATTTTGGACAAAGCCGCATCACAAAGCTCTAAAGTAGCAAACTGGAGAACCAAACCAAGGCACGGTCCAACATATTTGAATGATGTGGTACCAAAGTTGGAATCCTTTGATATGGGGTGAAAATAGTTTTCCCCTTAACATTCTGCAACTTTCAGATATATTGAGTGATCATAGATTACACTGGGGTGAATGAAAACAAGGGTGAAGAAAATCTGAAAGTATATTACTTATATATAGCTATAAATGGGCTAAAACAAAATTTGGACTATACCCATGTGTCTCCAAAGAAACAGAAGGTATACAGACATTTTATAATACAAGAAGGGAAAGTCAGGAAATAAGTTTTAATATTCTGTGTAGTCAGGACCTGACTACACCAAGGGAACTGACACCCAAGACTTTCTACATACTTTAGTGGAAGAGAATACTAATGCCCAACATCACGTTTTGCCTCACAGGCACCCAGCTCTTTACCTAGCACATGACATGCTAAGTCTAAATTTAAATAAATTAATAAGGGCACTGTTCAAATAAAGACTTGTAGCAGGTAAACTCTGTGTGTCAAGCTCCAACACACATGATTCGCCTTTGTTGCTAGCAGTAGGCTCTTAAACTGGAACCATTCAGCCAGGTGTTATATAGCCTTGGGCTTGCAAGAACCTTGTCACTTTTTTTGGTGCCTTAAGATTGAAGCGTAAAAATCACCGCTGACAGACCCTCTCCCACAGACTTACGTAGCGGCACCTGCAATGTGACTACCCAAAGGAAGACAGTTGGAATTTTACCTCGTTGTTACGAACAACACCAATGAAATCTGCTTGGGGTGGAACAATGACAAAGAGTTCTGCTTCATAGGCTCCTTCCCCTTGATTCTGAGCACTGACAATTAGTGTCAAGGGATTGTCATCACCAATATAGATCTGCTTCTGATCACTACAAAAAAACAAGTGTAAAAGTGAGCTCTGCATTCAGGTTTTAAAAGTGTATTGAACTGAATGAAGTTACAGAAACAAGAGATGTTCTGAAATTGTAAAGACATTAGAGAAATCTAGAGGCAGTACGTATGCTTCACGAACGTCAGGAGAGCTCTACACTCTGTTTAAAACAAAAACATGTCCACAATCGCAAAAGTGGAGCAAATATTACACGCTGTTTTGTAAAAAAATTTTCAGTAAGATTTACAATAAACTGCAAAAACACTGGCACCTTCTTTAACACAGACCTAACACTTATGAACCGCCAAATCACTGAGTGCATATTGAATTACGTGCCTACTTAGCAGAGATACAAGCATACGTTTGTAACAAAACTTGACGGAGGGCTCAACTACAGAACACAGTCATGACCTCTGCAATAATGTTTGTTCCAGAAACAAAAATAGTATCTTTCCAAACAATGTATTTTCAATTCCACTAAAATGAAATCTAGCCATCCCTGCACTGATGTAAAATGTTTCCGAAGCATTTGCATGAATGAGTCTGCTTGTGAACTGTACCACCTACATGCATGTGCTATAGCTCTGCGCCAAGGGCATAAAAAACAATGTTTATGAATAGAGATGATACGCTGAGACTGGCTTTTGAGCATACAAATCACAAAAAACCCAGGGTCGTGTAAGAATGATGAGTTAAAACTTGTTTCTTTTTTCTGCGTTTAATAGAAGTTAATTACCAACACCAACAAATCTTTTCATACTTGTGACAACAGAGGCCTTGGCCACTCCTTGCTGGGGTCCACGTCTTTGTGTGTCTGTCTAGTATTAGATAATGGAACAGTAGCACAGTTGCAGCTAACTGGTTTACGCTTGCTATGCATACCCAGCTCAGCAAATACACAAGTACTGTGTACTTATAGTGGGGGCTGGGGTGGGGGAAGGTAGCATGTGCTCTCCCTGTATTACCCGCTGAAGACATCAGGTTACGAAGCAGAAAACGGGTTTTCCTTAAAACAAATAAGCATGAGTTTAGATTGTATACATTGAGGAGTCCTACTGACTTCAATATATCCTTTTACCAAAAGTATTACAAGCTCCTGAAGTTTAGAATTTAAGTAGGGAAGTTACTTTTTCCCCTGAAGTATTTTTCTCACGTCTTTACCTTTCTACGGAAACCTCCAGCTTTGGTTTGCAGACATTATCATCGCCACAATCCAGCAGAATATGTGCCTATGCAAAAATCAAATGCATATTGTTTTAATAATTCCTGCATCTGTTCTAACATACATTTCCAATAATACTGTTTCACCATCAAATGAAAAAGTTTCTAAATAGCTGGGACTCCAGAGGTCCCTTCCAACCCCTATCATTCTGCGATCCTGTGAGATATCTTAATCTCCTTAGTCTCAGAAGAGAATAAATGAGGTTTTATATACGGGGGACACTGTGCCTAATCCTGCCACACTGCAATTCTAGGACCAATGTCTACAGATCTTAATCCTCTTTCCACACTTTGAACAATCTGTTCATCTTGAGTTGCATCTCCAATGTCCTCTTCACAAACAAGTGTTAAAACTTGTATTAAGGGCAGAAATAGAAAAATTATGTTTATTACCTTAAGACAACTCCAGGGATGAACAAAAAATACATAGAGCAGCATAGCAGGAGCAGTGGATGAAACACTCTAATCCTTCAAATTTAACACCTTCAATACTACTCTAACTGCTTTTCTCCAGAAAACTCTTAATCAGTATGTGTGAAAAGGAAGTCCAGCACTAAGGAATAATGTGTCGAAAAAGAAATTTGACGCAGAGAGAAGGGAAAAAAAAAGAGAAGACACACATATAACAACCATCATTACCTCCATAATTCAAAGACTAAAGCCTAGATGTGTATTTTGGTATCTTAATTTTTCAGAAGTGCTAAAATGAACTTGAGTATTGAATAAGTATTGAAAGCTGAAAATACGTTCTGGGTCCTCTCATGACAGACTGTGTAAGGAGTATACCTGTCTGCTCATATTAGCAGGAGTGAACTGGTTGAGGATAGGGTGCAATCCTGTTGCATCTGCAGCTGTTCTGTAATCCAGACGATATTCCATAAAAATAGTAATGGGAGTTAGTTTGTCTCTAAATTCAGATTCATCCTGAGGAAACCAAAGATTTAAATTACAATTAGAACATGTGAAGAAAATAACAACAACAAAAGATATCCTTCAGAAGTCTCTACAGGCAACAAACATCCCAAGAGCAATACCGAGCAGTATTTTCACATATTATTCATGTTGTAGTAGGAACAAGGAACCCAAAACAATATTAAAACTTTTGAGCTCTTTTCAAACCAGAAAACCTGCAGCATAAACTTTGAAGATTTTGAAGATGGACAATTTCAGCACTAATGTGCCTGTTTTACAAGTGGTAGACTGGAGCATACAGAAGTATTAAGTCATAGAGCTGTAACAGTGAGGAGCCTAAAGGGCTATACAATTCCATTCTTTCCCGTCAGACAAAATTCAGTATGCTTCTAAGACCCCTCATAGATATTACTCTTTGGACTTGTGATTTTTCCTTCCTAAAATTATTCCTTTGCACTTGGATTTGCTGACTTTCACACTGTTCATTTCAAATCCTTCTGGCCATCAAATGTTGACCCTGCCTTTCAGAGTACTTATAAACCACCTCTTGGCTTCACGTTAGCCACAGATCTGGCTGCGTAAACTCTGCTTCCTTATTCTGTTTCTGAGAATAATGAGAATCACTGAACCTAGAACAGCTCATTGCAGGATCTTACTTCAAAAGCTATCTTCTGTAGGCAGAAACCTATTGATAACTCTTTTCCTTAGAGTTTTCAACTGGTTTTGCATCCAATTTAACATTATTTCGTATAGGTCATGTCATTTACTTTATGAGAATGTCAGATGGAAAAGTGTTAAAGCTTTACTAACATTGAGATCTGGGATGTCTATTTCCATATATATCCCACTCACAAGGCCAGTCAAAGAAAGGTATTACCTATCCTCCATGAGTCCTTAATGATTACTAGTATTTTTATTGGGGTTTTTGGGTTTTTTTGAGAGGGGAGTAAATATTGTTTATGTTTGATTTATAAGTGCTCAGAGATAAATCTGAGCTGCATCTAACTTACATAGCTACACTTTCACACGTCTTTCCTTATTTCAGGCAACGTTTCTTCTACTAGGTGACCTTTTTTAATTGTGTTAGCATCTGTCCACATTTATGGGGACTAAAACAAAAAGACAGAAAAAGCAAACTTAAGATTTCAACCTTCTCTGTCTCCTCTGTTATTTGCTGATCTTTGCCTCTTAGTTGCAGATCCGTTTTTCTCCTCCTGGAGAAACTGGCTGCCCATGGCTTGCTTGGACAGGAGTACTCTACGCTGGGTTAAATACTGGCTGGAGAGCCAGGCCCAGAGAGTGGTGGCGAATGGAGTTAAATACAGCTGGTGGCTGGTCACCAGTGGTGTTCCCCAGGGCTCAGAGTTGGGGCCAGTTCTCTTTAATATCTTTATCAATGATCTGGATGAGGGGATTGAGTGCATCCTCAGTCAGTTTGCAGATGACACCAAACTAGGTGGGAGTGTTGACCTGCCTGAGGGTAGGAAGGCTATACAGAGGGATCTGGACAGGCTGGATCGATGAGCCGATGCCAATGGTATGAGGTTCAACAAGGCCAAGTGCCGGGTCCTGCTGTTGGGTCACAACGACCCCATGCAGCGTCACAGGCTCGGGGAAGATTGCCTGAGGAGCTGCCTGGCAGAAAAGGACCTGGGGGTGTTGGTCAGCTGCCAGCTGAATATGAACCAGCAGCGTGCCCAGGTGGCCAAGAAGGCCAACAGCATCCTCGCCTGCATCAGGAACAGTGTGGCCAGCAGGACTAGGGAAGCAATTGTCCCTTTGTAGGACATCTAGCACTGGTGAGGCCGCACCTTGAGTACTGTGTCCAGGTTTGGGTCCCTCACAACAAGACAGACATTGAGGTGCTGGAGCTTGTCCAGAGAAGGGAAACAAAGCTGGTCAGGGGGTCTGGAGAACAAGTCTTATGAGGAGCAGCTGAGGGAGCTGGGGTTGTTCAGCCTGGAGAAAAGGAGGGTGAGGGGAGACCTCATCGCTCTCTACAACTACCTGAAAGGAGGCTGTAGTGAGGTGAGGGTCGGTCTCTTCTCCCAAGTAACAGGCAATAAGACAAGAGGAAATGGCCTCAAGTTGCACCAGGGGAGCTTTAGACTGGATATTAGGAAAAAATGTTTACACTGAAAGGGTTATTAAGCATTGGAAGAGGCTGTGCAGGGAAGTGGTTGAGGCACCATCCCTGGGGGTATTAAAAAGATGGGTAGACATAGTGCTTAGAGATATGGTTTATTATTAGTGATGGTTTTTGTCAGAGTTAGGTTGATGGTTGGACCAGATGATGTGAAAGGTCCCTTCCAACCTAGACGATTCTATGATTCTGTTTCCCTTTGTTCTTTTACCTCCAAGTAGAAGCACAACCTCTGCTTATTGACTTTCATGTTCCTTGGAAATTATAACTAATTTTGTGCCTAGATGACTTGTCCAAGAGGTCTGTAACAAAGTTCAGAATTGAATTTCCAATCCACTTAGTGACCAGGACCTCAGTCACAGTAATATCCATCATTCATCCTTTGACAGCAGTAATAACCCAGGACAGACAGATGAATTTAGCAATTTTAGGTCTATCCATTGGCCATGAAGTTTCTCTAGCATTTATTTTTTCTATTTTTTTTTCTAAAGACTTAACACAAGAAACTTGTAACAGACAATACACCAAAATTATTTGCCTAAAACGCAAATGGCTACTTACCCTCAAGAAGGCATCAAGTTCTTCACAATTCATTTTGCCCCCCTTTGTAATAGTCATGTTCTTAGAGTGGCTAGGCTGTTTGCTGTGGAGAAAGAGAGCTCTCCTTATGGCTCCTTTCTGCTTAAGTTTATCCAACAGCAGCTCGACTTGGAAATCTGTCCAATCCAAAGCATTTAGGTTAGGGATATTACATTCAATTAAACATAGTGCAGATTCCCATCAGAAATGCAGCTAAAAGCTGATTTCAGCTACAATAAAAACCTAGTACTTGGGAGTTTTTAAAACTTCCAGTTCTTTCAATATAAAATCTGGTACTACATTAGTTCTCAATACAGTACTTAACAAGCACTGTTGTTGTCCTAAATTAGACTCTGCTTTTTCCTTAAAAACTGGAAACACATAAGAGCACCAAAACATTTATAATTGCTATAGAACTGCAAGAACAAAAGTTAATTTCCCCCTCCCCAAAAATTTTAAAGCAATCTTTCACGTAAATATTTCACCGTATTGCTAATCTAATTCCATCACATATTTGATATAGAATGAAATTTAAAATATGTAACAGTTATTTACATTAATCTTCCAGATCATACCACCTCTACACATATCATACAGAAAGTAAGGAAAAGTTTTTATAATCAGTAGACAAAATGGCTGTCCGCCACACTACAAAATCTTAGAGACAACTTAAAAACGTGTTTGAAACAATCTTTTCCTGATTCCAATCCAGAGAATCTGATGCTATCAATCAGAAGGTCATGATTTCAACAGAAATGGGAGAACTCCCTTGTGGTTTGTCTGTATTTTTTCAGGCCTAACAATGCACATACTTGAATATTCTTGTCGAAAACTCCCCTCAACGAGAGCTGATCTCAATTCTGTAAAGTACAAGGGACTTTCCAAGACTAGTTCCACTAAGAGATTAAACGTAAACTTGGTACTTTAGTACCAAGTATGCTCAAATCCCACCGATTCCAACACAACTTCAGCAAAAAAACCTGCTTAAGACAGTCATATAGATGTATACGGTTATTGAACTGGTAGGATTGTGCTGTGAAGGGTAGCCAACTGTTTCAATAATGAAAAAGAACGATGACCAGTGCTCGTGTCTGCTAACAATATGAAAAGACTTTAAAGTTTTTAAACTATCAGGACTTACTGAGGGTATTAGGGAGCTTTCCTTTGCCATCCGCTTTTAAGCAGAACTTTACTTTGAAGCTGTTTTGGAGGAAAGAAAAAAAAGATTAATTTCACACACTTTTTCTCTCATTTCCTTCTAAAATTCTTCACTGTTTTTCTCAGTTCCAAAGCATTCTCTTTTGAGACCCTAGCTCACTCCCAAAATCTGTTTTCTACTGGTGGCAGAGAAACTATAACCTAAAAGTAAACAGCAATGCAAAGTTTTCGAGTCTTGACTCATATAGGTATAGTCACCTGTGAAGCAGAGTGTTTATTCCTGAAATCAAACATGGTTCATTTATTTTTAAAACTAGAAGGAACTGGCATACTGAGCTGAAAATTAAGTCAGCACTAGAAAGGAAAAGTGGGTTTGGATAATAGTCCAGGAACAAGAACCAAAACCAGTTTGCAGAGCAGGTCATTTTCTAAGCGTCTTCCATAAACCCACTCTATTTTTCACCTAAAAATTAAGTTAATGGGTGAAAACATTGCAAAAGCTGTGTGCTCTGTTACCATCTTGGGAAGATCTTACTCTACTCAACAGAGACAACTGGCAGTCTCTGCAGGCAGGATGTAAGTGAGCAGTCAGTCTAGCATCTGTTGAAGACAATGTTGGTCCTTCCACTGCTGTCGAAGAGTTCTTATTTTCCACTGTCCGTTCTTTCAGGAAAAAAAAAATAATCTGTATTTGATCGTCTTTTTTTAACTAGCTGACTAGACTTCCTGAATCCTTTCAAAATAGAAAGCCTATAAAAATAAAACCCAAAAAGGTCCCCCCGCCAAGGGAAAACAAAGATACGCAACTTACCAAGAAACTTTTACATCTGACAGCAAACAGGCTTTGTTTTCGGGGTTTAGAATGGTTGGATTAACTTCCAGGGCAGCATTTACTCTAATGACCGGTCTAGCCCTGCAAAGAAAACATCCTCTTGAACAGCATTCAGCACCATGCTCGACAATATCCTCCCCATCAAACTGTGAAATATACACATACACGCTTAGAGAATATTTAGTAAAACTGCAAGAATAACAAATAATCATTTAGTAGATTAGGGAAAAGCAGGAAGCTTTTCCGTGCCCTTTCATTACCATCAGAGTCAGAACGTGGACAATTGTGTTAAGAGGTTGTCCCATCTATTTCTAGCACAGTCAAATAAGGTATTTGCCCAAAATGAGCAAGTTTGGATGAGAACGTCGGGATTGCAGTGTAATAGCTAGCAGCACCCTGTATGTGTCAGAATCTAGAAAACCGTCACTCAGAAAGCCTTGAAGATAGCTTATTTACCTTTTAACTATAGATTACTAAGAAACATAAGCAACAGATAGTAGACTGTAGATTTACTCAGTGAGAACAGCAGTACAACGTTTTTTTAGCCCCAGCAGTTTGGAAGGTGAAGTGGCAGGATTTCAGACTTCCCCTATCCTGCTTTCTTTTGTAGCTCAAGGATGAGACTGAGCTTTCGTTCTGCTCACACTTACGTAAGAGCATAAGGGGATACCCACCTATACAAAACAGCTGTATCAACACCGAAGGCTCCAACAATCAAGTCTAGGAAGAAAGGAGACATAATACACATTGTAATTTATTTTTTAAAATATGCTGTTAGTCACAGGTGGGGCTACTATTAAGTTGTTCTGAAGTGACATTTAGAGCAAAGGACCTGGATATCCATTTTTGTCCACATCTGTGGCTCCTTTCAGCGAGTACCCAAAGCTGGGTGGCATAGTGCGAGCGGCCCACTGCCCTTCAAGAATTTGAGATGGGACAGCATTCAAACCATTTGCTCTTCCATTGTAGATATAGACAAGTCCTCTCTTGTCCTCTCCACCATATGGTGCAGCAACTGCAATATCTGTAAACCAAAAGAACGCCTGTCAGCATCTCCAGACACGGGCTAGGAGAACATTCTTGTGCTTACATTGATCAATAATTTCTGATATTACAGTTTCAATGTGTGTCAGCAGGGAGGAAATGCAACTGGCCTTTGAACATCAACACCTTTTTTTTTTTTTTAATTGGATGCTGGATTTTCCAGAAAGTACAGATGTTTAACAAGAGCATATATCATACACTTGCATGGGGAGGGAAGAGGGAAAGGAATAGTTCTGCAAACACTTCTGCACTTCAGTAGCTGACTTACAGCCAAATCATATGGATTTGAGATGCTTTTGAGAGTATTAAACACCCAGAATTAGTCACTGTTGGCACCAAATCACAAAAGTAAGCAGGATTATCTGCCCATTTCATTAACACATTCATGTTCCTCCAAAGGGTGCGACGTTTTAATAATTCCGGAAAATTTAGATCAGCCTAAAACAATAGTAAATATCAAATTCCAACCTATCCTGATCATGTCTTGGCAACATATTTTATGGAGAACTTTCAATTAGTGCAATTACACTATCTCTTGCAGCTTAATAAATTTGAGAGTACTCATTATCACTCAGTAATAAACACTAATAAACAAAATGCTAATTGGACTATTTGTAAAGACAGCTTTAGAAGTGTACTGCAGTCAAAGACCAAACATGAAAACGTTTAGATACTAAACACCATACAGAGTAATTACATTATTCCCTCCGCTTTCCTTAAATTTGAGAAACTTTCATGAAAAGAACAAGGACTCAAAAGTTTACCATTTTGTATTTTTGACTCATCCTTACAAACTTTGTGAAAACAGTAGAAATTCCAATCTTGCACCATACTGTGATGGAAAGCATTTTAATTAGCACTCCCAAAATGAAACAGAGCAAGGAAAAACAAAATTAAAAAAAAAAAACAGACTAAATAATAGCAAAGTAATCACAAAGGGGCAGCTTTTGCTATGACCTTCTCATCTACAGTGTATTTCAGATTTAAATATGATGGAATCAAAACATTGTTTGGATAATCTCATCAAGTGACCAGATTTTTGGCTATCAGCTGTAACCCTTCCAATGTCTTCTGTAAATAGCTGCAGTGATATTGCATCTTCACACTAATTCTGCATACTATTAGCAATTAAAATCTAAACATTAACCTCATCAAAAACAATGGCATAAAATGGCATTTTGAGCTCCGAAATATACATCCTGTTCAAACTGGTACACTACAAAAGGATGGACCACTTGGTGGATAAGGAACTGGCTAGATGGCCACACTCAAAGGGTTGCGGTCAATGGCTTCAATGTCCACGTGGAGACCACTGATGAGTGGTGTTCCTCAGGGGTCAGTGGTGGGACCAGTGCTGTTCAACATCTTTGTTGGTGACATGGACAGTGGGATTGAGGACACCCTCAGCAAGGTTGCTGACGACACCAAGCTGTGTGGTACAGTCGACACGCTGGAGAGAAAGGATGTCATCCAGAGGGACCTGGACAGGCTTGAGAGGTGGGCCTGTGCAAACCTCATGAAGTTCAACCAGGCCAAGTGCAAGCTCCTGCACCTGGGTCATGGCAATCCCAGGCACTAATACAGGCTGGGCAGAGAATGGCTTGAGAGCAGACCTCAGGAGAAGGACTTCAGGGTGCTGGTGGACGAGAAGCTCAACATGAGCAGGCAATGCACACCTGCAGCCCAGAAAGCCAACCGCATCCTGGGCTACATCAAAAGAAGTATGGCCAGCAAGTCGAGGGAGGCGATTCTGCCCCTCTACTCTGCTCTGGTGAGATCCCACCTGGAGTACTGCATGCAGCTCTGGAGCCCTCAGCACAAGAAGGAGATGGACTTGTTGCAATGGGTCCAGCGGAAGGCCACGAAGATGATCAGAGGGCTGGGGCACCTCTCCTGTGAGGACAGGCTGAGAGAGTTGGGGTTGTTCAGCCTGGAGAAGAGAAGGCTCCGGGGAGACCTTATTGCGGCCTTCCAGTACCTAAAGGGGGCCTACAGGAAAGACGGGGAGGGACTTTTTATCAGGGAGTGGAGCGATATGATGAGGGGTAACGGTTTCAAACTGAAAGAGGGGAAGATTATTAGATATTAGGGAGAAGTTGTTTACACTGAGGGTGGTGAGGCACTGGAACAGGTTGCCCAGGGAAGCTGTGGCTGCCCCATCCCTGGAAATGTTCAAGGCCAGGCTGGATGGGGCTTTGAGCAGTCTGGTCTAGTGGGAGGTGTCCCTGCCCGTGGCAGGGGGGTTGGAACTAGATGATCTTTAAGATCGCTTCCAACCCAAACCATTCTAACAAAAGGAGACTATGAAGTTAACATACTTATACTTGGCCTAAAAATCCATTTTTATCCATTAATGGATAAAGTCACTTATCCACTTAATATCACTTAATGGATAAGTTGCTGGAACAAATTATACTGCTTTCTACATCTCTTCTGCATTTCTTACAGGGTTTTAAAATATGGCTGGTTTAGATATAGAATGAGATCTTTCCAAGATAATTAAAGAAAGCTGAAGATTAAATGCCAAGGATTTAATTAAAAAAAAAGTTAGAGCTACCTGGGGATTTGAAATATTAGCCTATTATAATTTTTGATCTTTCAAAAAATACTTAGCTTGCAGAATGGAAAAAACAAAATTGAGCATTTTTTGTGGAACTCAAATTCCTACCACTCTTCAGGAAACACTGGAGCACGACTTGCACAACAAAGTGTTCTCCCTAGGATTCCTGGAAGTCTCTGTCCCAAAACTATATGATTCTTGTCTGCTTCACTGCTCTCCATTCCTAAGGGAATGCAACAAGAAGCACTGGCAACAGGTTTGAGAGTCCACAGCTTCAGTTGTATCAGACGCAGACTTCTCATCCAAATACTTGCTCAAGACACTCAGCTCTTGGTACAGTTGGCTGTAGTTGTTATGGGATATTTTCACCAGACTCTTCCATTTTGAAATAAAAAAAAATAACAATCCAGACTTTTCTCAGGAAAATCTCTTCTATCAGAAGATTTTTAACCAGCTCTCTGAAACAAATCCTTCTTTTCAGTCATCATTGTATTTCTGGAGAGGAAAATTGGCTTTAAGCAATGGAAACCGGATAATTATATTGAAGATCCTAACAAGCCGCAGTGGAGAGTCAGATACTTCATCGAATTTCTACTGTACTTATCACTTAGAAAGTAATAAACTGATCCGTGTAACAGCTAAAATAATCCATACTGTAGTTTAAATGGTATAGTCTCTGCTCGATGCATCCATGTAACTCCTGTTCGCATTCTTGGGAGTAGCATACAAGCATCGAAAGGAGTCTAGACCTTAGTGTCCAACATTCAGTCATGGTTAGAATGCCTAATGTTTGTGTGCTGAATCCACATTCAGTGTGCTGTCTAGATTTCATCTATGAGCTGAAAATACCGATCAATATATAATGTCCTACCATTGAAGCCATCCTGATCTAGATCCCCCAGAGGTGCAATTGAACTGCTGAATCTTGCAAATATCTCAAAACCATTCAGCTTTGTGATCTGAAACCCTCCAGAGGCTCGCTGAAGGCAAATGGAAACTTGGCCGACCTCCTGAAGTTTCCCATCAGAACCTCGATCCATAAAAAGAGGGGCTCCAATAAACAAATCTGTATAACTGGATCAAAGAAGGATAAGGTTCTTCAGTAAGAGCATGAAAATTCAGCTTCATTCTCTTAAGCATTCATTAGTAGGACTAACTCAGCACCAAAGTCAATATTAAGATGAAAGTTACCTATCTTTAAATTGCAACTGAATGCAAATATTTATTGACAAAGTAAGTACAAATATACCAAATTTCAATGCATTTAAAGCATGTCAATACAGACACAAACAAATCTACAGTTGTTAAAATAAATGTTGAGTGCTAACGAGGAAGTATGTAGCGCAGATACATGTTAAACCAGTAATGAAAACAGAAATCTATGTTGTAGGAAAGACCTTTTAATAAAAGCTTCTGGGTTTATTTCCAGAAACAAGCTGGGTGGCAGTGGGGAAAAGGGGGCTCTTACTTGTCTCCATTGATATCTGTGGCAGCCACCGAATACCCAAAATAGGCAGCCATCTGGAAAACAAAATTCAAACCGCATTTGTGAGTTGTTGTGATATAAACACACAAACAAGCTTATAGAAAGCTGCATAGGGAAGATGTTAGGGAGATTATATATACCACAAAATTTTTTGTCTCCTATTTTCCTTTCTCTTCCTCACTCTGTTAGAAAGTAAACTGATCAGTTACCTTCCCCATCCTCCCTTTCACGATCCAGTCCTCCTTCCCAATTCTCAAAATAGGCAACATTTCCTTCATTTAAATAAGACTGGTTTTCCAAGTAGTACTACAAAACAGGCACTCACAGAATACGTATTTTTAAGATTCCTACACGCTTTATAAAATTTTTCTTTGGCACATAAGTTAGTAACATACAGAATTTATATGTTCTAGTACCCTAAATACCCTCTCCACATATCACCTTTCTGTAAGAATAGCCTCCTGGTCACCCACCATGCTGAACAAAGCTACATACCTGCTCTCCAGTGAAGTTGTACATGGAAGACATGTTTTTCCCATTGTAAATAGACACCTGCACATGAAGAAATACACATTACAGCATACAAACAATATTAACCTTTTTTATTTATTTTAAAGTTTAACGTTTCGAATTTCCTACCATGCCCAGAGTTCTTGCTGCTCTTGGGACTCCAGATACAAAGTCTGAAATATAAAGCAAGACACCCAGGTAACATTCAGGACCCAAAGCACAATGACTGCCTTGAACAGGGCAGCTCGCTCCCAGCGCTTTATACATTTTCCTGTGCACTGTATCCTTTGTTCTATACCGTTTATTTGAAAGACCTGCCCAGCATATTAACGTAGTTTTTTTTACTGAAGCAAGGGTCTTACCTTCTGTGCCATCACCATTGAAGTCTCCAACAGCCACTGAATAACCTGATCAACAGACAAAATTAGAAAATGACTTTAAAAACCTTATTAAACATTTCCATCTCTCTTTACACTCTTCATAGGTCTCTATGCACAGTCCTCTCACTTTGTCTTAAAAGACAATAGAATAAATATTGCCTCTAAGTAGCTTAGGCTATGAATAGCTAAATAAGTAGACTGTAATTCATCAGCATCCGTGAATTTGAGATCAGAAGATGAAAATTTTAAAATTATCATCCTGGAAACTGTCCTGGTCTATCCTTGCTTTTTTCTGAAACCAGTTAGACATATGAGAAGCTAAATGATGACTTCCCACTCCTTCTCTAAGGGACTCTCTTCATTATTTTTCTTCCCAAACATGATTCTTTCACACTTTTATTTTGTTTTGGTAGACTATTTAGAAACAGCTGCTATTCTAAAACTAAATAAGTAAATAGGTATGAAACTAATTTCTCACGTAAAAATCATACCTCCACCATTCCTATATTCGGCCTGAATCACAGAGCACAAAAATTCCTGGAAGTATTTCCATTTATTTTTTTTCATCAGGTGCTTTTTGAAACAAGCCTATGGCAAGATAACTAAGCTTCTGTCATATGTAAATTTGCATTTTTAGGTATGTAGCTCTTTAGTAATCTGTCAAGTATTGCATTAATAGCAGTGTGATTTAGACTTAAATATGAAGAGTGCAAGGGAGTTTTTCAAGTACATCTAGGTTTTCTTCCTCTTCAAACTACGCACCCAAGTAGCTGTCATCAAAAGCAGCACTGGCAGGCCTGGTTGCTAACTGGTCATCATACTTTGTACTGTAGACTTTGGAGTCATATTTAGCCACAATCTCTGTCACTCGATCAGAAATAAGTTGGCCTAAAGAGAAACAAAACAACTTAAAACCACATATAAAATACACGTGCACTCATTCAATAGGCAACAGAACTCATTACAGCACGCTTGCTTCTAAGGCAACAATTCTTCCACAATACCGACCAGAAAATAGTCAACAGCAGCAGCACTAGGACGTGTGGAAGCGAAAATTTGGATCCTACTTCAGCAGAGATTTATGCCCATATTTAATGAAAAGCAGACAAAGAGCTCTCACTGAAAATAGAAGCCGCTCCTGCATGTAAGCCCAGAATTACATGGGACTGCTCAGTTAGGTAACAGTAAGCATATGCTTATGGTATTGCGGAACTGAGTCATCGCTCCTTGTCTAAATACCATAACGTGTGAGCTTAACATGGCAGAGAAGCAGCTAACAAGATGAGCAGTGTATTACGGCGTTCTCTGTTTTCACTTCATTAGCCACTAGATGGTGACTTCATTACAGTCTTTTCTTTGAGTTTAAATTCAATCTTGAATCACAAAAATTAATATTTTTTTTTCAGAAGAGCAATTGCTTCATATACGTATTCATACATGTATGAAGTATAGGGAAAACTACTCCTCCAGCATCTCAGAACATGGAATAAAAATTTGGGGTGAAAAACCTAGTTTTTAGAGGTATAATATTGTCTTCTATTCACAGCTGAGATTTTTTTTTTTGGCAGTAGTAGAAGAGAAGAAGGTTGTTTTGGCAGATGAGATGTCACTTCTGCCAAAAAGCATTAAAATGAATACACAAACAATCTATATTGTACTGTATCTGCAGTTTAGTTTCAATCATTCCATTTTGTTCAGAATTTAAAACAGGGCTGGAAACAAGTCTCTTGTGCTGCTGCATCTACATGTAAGGTGGCGTGATACAGAAGATCTTTCAAAAACATCAGTATTCGCATTAAAAAACAGGCAGCAGAGTTCGGCAGCTATGACCTGATGGTAGCAGGACCATCTTTTCAAGAGAGAGCTATAGCTAAGCGCTGAATGATCCTACAAACAAACACTGTCTGAAGCCCACATGAGCAAAATACATCGGTAATATTCTGTGTACACAGTGCAGTTAGAGGTAAAATCTGCACCCAGGCACAAAGAGGTCAGTATAAACAAATGCAATACATGTTTGCCGTCAAAGGAGAATACAGTTCTCTTTGCAGGGTACATTTCTCCTTGGAAATACATGCTTTGTACGTGTGTCAGAAATTACAAAACATGTAGATTTTGAAACAACTAGCGAAATATCCTAAAGGAAACTTATCCTGCTGGTGGAAACAAACTCCATATTCCTGGGAAAATGCCTTTAAAATGATCATAAAGTTATTTCAAAGACCAAAGACCTAGCTATAAAATTATTACTTCAGCTTTCATCTGTGGTTGCCTTGATTATTCAGGAAATATTTTGAAGGATGAAGAAAAAAATATATTTCCATTATTTTTCTTACTGACAAAGACTTTGACAGTGATTGAAGGAGTGTGGATACAAATGACTAAGAGGATAATGAGACAAATCAAAGTAGTCAACTTCTCTGTGACTGAAATGATATATCTCACCTTGCCAGTAAAAACTTCCAGGTCCTCCCAGTAGCACTCTGTCTCCCTTGGAGGAAGAAAAGAAAAAAAAAAAGAAAAAACACATCAAGCATATCTAAAGACAAGAAAACATGTCCTATGTTTATGGGAAGTAATCCCATGTATGTATATCACAGCAGCTTCACTGACCCCAATGCATTTTATTGTTTGAAAGAATGATTCATTAAAAATGCATCTTGTAAAATGCTAAGATAA
Organism: Larus michahellis; assembly: GCF_964199755.1. Taxonomy (NCBI): domain Eukaryota; kingdom Metazoa; phylum Chordata; class Aves; order Charadriiformes; family Laridae; genus Larus; species Larus michahellis. The sequence goes on along the minus strand of NC_133902.1, from coordinate 22,531,804 downwards.
CAAACAATATGCCTTCAGTAACTTGCTTCTTTACTTCATCCATTTAAAATTCTATGTAGAATTTTGCTTTTACTGTAATAGACCCTTCTACCCACACAAATCTAAGACGACAGAAACATAATTAGGAGGAAACTTTAAGACTGTGACAAGGCAATGATAACATGTTTTTAGGTCAGTACACACAAAACTAGTTTCATTTTCTGGCCCTGCCACTTTCTGTGACTTATCTTTAGAAAAGTTTAATTCAGAAAAGCTGTGAGGTAATTTCCCCACTCCGTATTTCTTGGTACAACTGCAATCCACAAACGATTTTATGAAACCTTAACCACATTAGCTATTCCAATGCTGGGAATTTGCTCCATAAGTACTGGATTGGGCCATAGGCTTTGCTGCATAATTAAGCCACTTATTCGGGTTTTAATCTTAAAAACTCCCATATTCACCACTCAGAAAAATCTAGGTCAGAGATTTGGAGATACCTTACATCGAGGTTTGCCCACTCAGCTCGGGTTTTGGATTAGAGCCCAAGGTTAGTTTTAACTGGGGCTGGAGTCTGCACAGTAAGCCTGAGGGGTGGATGCAAAGTAACTCAAACGCTTACAGTCCTATACTGCATTTTGCACTTTCCTCTGGAGGAAAAACAAGTGTCCTCAGGCAAAGAGAGAATGGATATGACCCAATCAAAAGATGTGAGAAACCCAAAAAATTGCCACATCATAAATAGGACTTGCATGGTCTTAACATGTCCAGACTGTGCTAAACAATTTAGCTGCACAATATAAAAAAAAGCTATAGTTAGTTCTCAGGTTTGCGCACAGTTTTATTGTGCTTGGATTTAAAAAGTAATTGTGAATTTTAAAAGAAAAAATAAGTATAAAAGGCAGGGAGAACATAAACGTATAAGAAACATACAACAGGTGGCAAAAAAAGTCTACTTCTGCTATCTGACGAGAAAAACAAAACATAATTCACAGAACATTGTTTACCAGTTCCCTTTAGCAGTAAGTTATTCTTCCTCAAGAAGTAACACTAGCTATGCACTGATCTCTTCAAAATAAGTGTCTCAAAAAGCCTGGCTACTACAGCTTTTTTCACTCGAGGACCAGCTACAACACAGGTTTATAGCATGAGGCTGGAAAAGCGGATTATTTGTTCAGGATGTGATTCCTGAAAGAGGTGAAAGCATGCTGCTGTGAAGATGTAGAGAGAAACAGGTTTATAATACCAGAGTGGTTTGAAGTTATTTTTGTTTATTCACAACCACGTGTTTGGTTGTGTTTCCCCCCCCCAAGGAATGGTAGTTTACATGTAGTTTCATAATAGCTGTGCTTGTATGTGGTCTGTATCAGGGTTGTCGTTAACTTGCAACTGTCGGCTGACTCGCAGGAATTGAGAAAGAAACCCATACCTTTGTAAAGTCAATGCTAAATCCACCTTGACAAAATCCCTGTCCATCTGCATCGATAGTGGCTACAAAAAAGAATGGATAGAAAAGAAAGTGAGAAAAAAATAAATAAAATAAGTATTATCAGTATTAGGCCAGGTGATTATATGGATACTTTCCAACGCATCTTCCTAAGTAACCTTGCGCTCCTCAACTTGAACTCTTTTTTTCTCCTAAATCAGTATTTTCTCTTCATCAACAACTCACAGCCAAATGCTGTACCAACTTCAGGCCTGGCCTAACATACATATAACATTAACTTATGGTCTAGCTTAACACAGTCAAAGTAAAGAACAACTCCGTGTTTCTTTGTATTTAATCTTCAAAAGTTTTGGGGAAAAAGGTTTGCAATTTTTATTCAGGAAATAAGAGCTCTGGAAAATAGGGAATAATTTTTTTCTTTTGGTATGGAATAAAAATGTGAAAGGTACATAACTGTAAGTTGTTTCAAGTATTGGCTTAAAACCAAAAAAAATAAAAATCATATCTGGCTGAAAAAAATCTCTAGACCCATCCCAGCAAGACTTGTTATGGCTGACTTAATGTTATTGTTATACAGCTCCAGAGTATAAATGTTGAGACCCCTTTATCTACAAGTGTGACTACTTAACTACCATGATTTAGTTTAATATATGCTTATTTAACAACTTTTTATGTTGGACCACACTGGATTTCATTCCTGCTGCTCACCAATAATTTTCAGCAAATAAAAAAAAAAAATCCTAGCTTGAACATTCAACTTTTAGACTCCTGTATTTTAAAAAAATGGTTATAAGCATCTGAATAATCTACCACCTCGAATACATGATATGGATGCGAAACGTTTGGAAAATAAGACTCAAGATGTTCAAGAATTAATATAATTAAACGAATGCATCGCTACCTATGTATGCGTACCTGGAAATCAGAACATACTCGCAAAAAACCTTGTCTTCTAAAATGAGCTTTCTCTTTAAATTACTTGAATAACAATAATTAAGCTTCAGAAAATTCTAGAGCTGGTCTTTGAAAAAAGATTTGCTACATAATTTTGCTTGAGTGATTACTACAGAAGTGATCCTTCCAAAAACTGAAGTCCTCAATTCCAACACCACTTGGATCTAAGATTTTCCTCTGGCCTACAGTAGAGAAAGCAAGGTCTGCATCCCACGCGACAACTGGAGGAGAATTCAGATGTCTGGATCTAGCTGAGTGGGGTTTTTTCTTTTCTAGTTGCTGTGAGGCTATACATGGAAGGGGGAAATACCTGTAAAACACTCCACTTCAAACATACACAACACGAGAGAAATTCCCAACGGAAAAGCAACTAAGTGCTCTACACTTACTTGACCTGCAGGGTGCATATTCCACAGATTTAGATCCTGCGAGCAGGTAACAAGTTCCTACAGGCTCTCTCTCTTGTTTTGTTTCAGTTCTCCAGTGGTACAGTGGGGCACAGGCCTAAGGAAGGTATAACATGACAGTGAGAAATCAAACTTCTCTTCAAAATGTTGGGGAGGTATAGAATAATACAATGGAATTCCAATTTTCTACAGAAGAGTAACCAAAAGCAATTTTGGCAGATGTACCATGTGTTATTAGAGAAGATTTATACTGTGAGCGCTGGGGCAGAAGTATCATCATCAGTTTGTATTTTTAGAAATAGCTGATTTATTGCAAGAGTTTTAGAAATAATGACTTGTTAAAGCAACAGGTGTAAAGAGTTCATCTAGAACTTTTAAGACATTCTAACTTCAGGAAAACTAATTCTACTACTTTCCTCAAAACCAGACAAAAATGCTACAACCTTTGTTCATAAAGACTTTAAAAAGGCTATCCGATAAATTCTGAAAAAAGACAAGTCACACTCATTAGTGGGATTTTTCTAAATTCAGAGTTATCCATATCTTTTCACATTTTCTTCCACTAAAGTATCCCAATACGGCGACTTTTGAAAGGCATCAAAAACCTACCAGAATTTTATCATTTTTGGATCTCACAGAGGCTCCAAACCACTGATGAGACTTAAATTCCAGTGGATCATCAGGAGCAAAATCTCTGTTGCCTACAAAGAAAATGAAAAAGAAGCATAATTTTACAGGAAACTGTACAGTAAGAGTAAAAAAAAAAAAGCTAAGTCATTGGTTTGATGCATATAGAGAAAAGCAGAAAAGAATAACTTTGGAGGACATCACCCTTTTGTGGAAATAGGTTTTAAAAACAATTTCTTCTTATTATTCATTTTTACATCGGGCGCCAAATACAGCTATTTTTACATACAAAGCATTCGTACAATACTTATTTCTTGTAAGAGCGCAAAGTTCATAGCACCTTTGACATTAACACAGTAAATACCTCATAGTTGAGATATTGGACTTTCAAGTCAGATTGCAGCACTGCTCAAGAATCAGTGCCAAAGCCAAGTTAGGACTAACGCTTCTAGAAGAAATGTTGCCCTGATTAAATCACGTGAGTTTTGCCTTTGGCTAGAATTGAGACAGAAATTCTTCCACTATTCTACCAAGTGTTGACATCTCTATTCTGAATGCCACAGCAGTGTACAAAGCATGGCAAGTAGCACGCTTACAAGCCACAAGTAAAGTCAAAGGGTATTCACAAATAAAAACGTTAAGAGAGTTTGCCATACAGAAGAGTAAGTTAAATACAGGATAATTTGCACTGGTGTCTGTATGTTAACTGTTCAGTGATGAAGGCTGGAAGCAGCAACTTAATGAGTGGTATTTCCGCAAGTGTGAATGTCAAAAGTCTTTAAATCATCTTATGTTTCTTACGTACTTTTCATAGGAACAACAACGGAAACTTTGCCAGCCTAACAAGAAAATGGATGTAACACTGGGAAAACATATCTTTTTAAAAAAAGTCACCTGAATGGCTGTTTTAGAGTGCTTAAAGCTAAAGGAGTCAATGAGGCCAACAGCCATGCATCACTTCCACAGACTGCTGGGGGAATCCCCGAACCCAACCCCGCTATGAATCAGAGACCTGTGACTACTTGAATCAACGCCTCCTTGCTTGTCTCACACCTTGTAAAGAATGTTTTGTCTCCAGGAACTGTGTTGCTTCCATTAGGAAAATCCCATGAAACGGACAACAAAAGTCATTCTAATCTGCAGTCAGTCAAAACAAGCAAGTATCTGGACTACTTTTGCTCTTACACTAGAAGTATTTAAAATAAATGCCGGGTGCGAAGCATCACAGAGAACTACTGTGTTTTTTCTGATTTCATCAAAGGTAATTAAAAAACTCCATTTCCTTCTGTCACCCCCTCCTCTACTCTCTTATCGAGCAGGTGCTAAAGACATGGAGAGCCTGACGATGAGCTCACCTGCACAGGTTTATGTACACTTGAACATTTGTACTGTCACCTTTGCACAGACAGAAATGTAGTTCGAAGACCTGCATGTCACAGTCTCATAGCACAGACAACCAAAACTAGATCCAAGATGTTTTCCAAACAGGTAGTTGTCTCAAGCACGCTTCTAAAATCTCTCTTCCATCATCCTCTTTTCTCTTCCTTGACTTTAATTCATGAAAACCCACCCACGGACAGCTTTGCTCAAAGGATGCAGTTGCATGACTGGGTTAGTTTCAGATGAAGCTGCCACCAAAAGGGGTAGAAGATCCCATTTGCTCCTGTCCATATGTTCCTGCTGCCAGCCCCTGTCTTGGCACTGCTACCTTTTCGTCACCTTTTCACACCTTACCTACTAAAAAAAAAAAAAAAAATATTGAACCGGATCAGGGATGAACCCGGCTGACTGCATGGGGAGGGAAGTAGTGCTAACCTGCTGGGGAGACGACAGGAACATGTGGCCGAGAACTATAATCTTTCTGGTAGCATCGGGAACTTAAAATTGGTTTATTCTGCTTGTAACCACACGCAAGGTTACGTGGCCTAGAAAGTCAGATTTGGCTTCTATCACCTATTTGTCCAGCTATTGTCAAATACAAAGAAATCTCTCAGCTTTACTTGCCAAACAAAGCTTTAAAGAATATAAAACTTGGGATTAGTTATGGCATGGTATTTTACACCTTGCTCTACTGTTGGATACTTATGCAATGCTATATATCTATGACTAAAATGAAAGATGGTATAGCAGCTTTATAGTGTAAAGCAGAGTCCTAATGTGCTAGGTACTACAGAAGTGTCTAGGAGGTAAATATCCCTGTTAAGTTTAAAACAACAGGCAACAAGTAGAAGGAATGGTCTTGCCGCAACAGCAGGTAAGCAGCCATTCAGCATTATCAGCAATCTGATTTTATCACAGATGCTAAGGAAATTAGTTCCTTCAAGTTTCAACCGAACGCATCAGCTGAGACAGCATAAAGGAATAAAATCAAATAAAATTAAAAAAAAAAAAAAAGAGACAGATTACTGGTGCCCTGTACCTATGGGCTATGTTGATTGCACTGGAGAAGAGGGGACCCAGTAGTTTAACCAGCACATGCTGCTGAAACAGCCCCTCTCTGCCTTTTCCCCGTCTATCCTTGAACTGCAGGCACTGCCCCCGGCCAAGGAAGAAGCAATGTCCAGCATGGCAACTGGACATGGATTCCTTCTCTTCTCAGTCTTTCTCTCTCTCCCTCAGTCTTTAGGAGACAAAACTATTTTTTTTCTACAGAACTGAAAAAAGCCCTGATTCAGCTCTAAATTGAGAATATTATTGGAAACCTCTCTTCAATTTTATTTTAATAGGTAAACGTCTAGGCTTTGAGACACAGTCAGAAGCTGACGTATAAAAAACTGACATCTCCAAATCAGAAAGCAAATGAACATGACCCCAAGTTTATTATGTTCCAAATGTCATGGCTTCAGAAGCTAGCATCGTAGTTTCTGAAGGCCTAAATAACAGATTAGGAATTCTTATGCATAAAAAAATCGCCACCACATAGTAAAACATGCTCCATTAGGCAATTTGGCTAAACAAATTATATTTATTTATAATACACTACCATTGCAAAAATATTTCACATACTTCTTAGCCAAATTGTCTAATGTCAGTGCAGATACACATACCATAAAAGAACATCTGCCACAAGGTTAAGACGCCTTACATTGAGCTTATCCTGTATTCAAAGCTTCAGTAGTTCTCTAAAACTAAGGGTGGGTGTCTTGGGGAGAGGAAGCTGTTGTTCAGCTTCGGACTGGCTGTAACACAGGAAACTGCACTAAGACAAAACTAGATCCAGTAGAAAGTACGTATGTTGGAAACATGGAGTTCGCAAACAAAAAACTGCAAACCTTAAGTAAAAGTCGAATCTGATGTTAACTCTCTACTTAAGAAGGAAGGTAATCTTTATTTACCCAGCCCCATTTGAAATTCTCCCCAGGAAAACACTGTGTAAAGAGATTATGAGCCTTTCCCTCAGGTCCAGAAGATAAACTGATTTTATGAGGAAATCTGGAAAACACCTGTCATCGAAAATCCCCTTGCTTTTAAGGAGAAACCATTTATGTTTCTGTCCTTGATGGGGGAAAACAAACATAAAGTATACTTAAATGTGAGCAAATCAGAGTTAAATATGGTGGTTTAGCTATACTGTAAAGTAGATTTGCCACAGGAAGATATAAGACTGACTTCAGCATTTCTGTGTTTTAGTATAAATAAAGACCTTGACTGTATTATTATATTACCATGGTATAATTTTTCAGTGTTAGTTATAAAAACACACACACACACCCCAAAAAAAACCCACCAAAAAAACCCCATAAGCCTTCCCCCATAACCTTTAAAAAAAGTACCCACATTAAATGAAGCAAACTGTAATACGGGTAGGATTTAAACCTACAGGGATTTATAAATTCAGATCAACATTTTGATATAATACAGTCAGCCTTACTGCTATAATGGTTCTTATAGCCACTGCTGTTTTCCTTGTATTTCTGAATTCTGCTCAGTTTGGAGTGCCTCAAGAATACCTTAGAAATATCTTTAAACCAATGATGCACATTTTAAACAGGCATTCAAACAAATATATCTAAGCAATACAAAGAATGTTCTGACTAGATTTATTCACGAAAACGTTCAGAGTTTTTACACAATGCAATTTGTCAGACTAAAATGCAGCCGCTACCGGGACCTCTGCTTGATGGGTCGTTAATTCCAGGATTATGTCATTTGACCATAGGGTATTTTTTGCATCTGTAAAGGCAGCTCATGCCGTGGTTTTTCCTTTGCTGCTCATTGTAGTAGCCATCACATGATGATTTTACATAACTCTTTCATTAGGGAAAAAGGGCCGACGTGCCAAGTCAACTGCGCTTTGTCTCACAAAGTACTGTCCAGGTGGGGTGATGGGCTTGTCCAGGCAGGAACAGAACTGCTTTAAAAATTCACTACATGGGTGCGTTGCTGCTGCTGGACCAACGGAATATTGTCACCTCACTGCGCGACACAGGATTTAAATTGATAAATGGGAACTGATGCGGAGGAACGCTGAGTAGAAATTGCAGAAAAAGGCAGAAAATTATAGGCTAAGCCATCTTCCAAGTAATAATAAAAAGATCAAAAGTTCTTTCAATGCTGAATTTCTTTTGGCTATCAGCTTGGGATAATTTGCACCTTCCTTTTCCAGTGTAAATGTTATCAGTTACAGAAACAATGGTATTGCCACAAAATGATAGCAGTTGAGTAAGCGGATCGAGTCGTAACTTGCAGGCCGCCGGTTTGCATGGTAATGAGAAAACTGAACTAAAACATTTGCCACTGATGTTGAGTACCAGACTTAACTGAGATAAACGTGAGGCAAGAGGCAGTGAACTGATGTCATTATACTATGAATTCTGTGAAGTTGTAAAATGTAAATAGTCACCCAATTAACAGAATTTCCATTGAAATAAACCTTTTTGTAACTAATTACGCCAATTCAAAGTAAATCATGTTCCCCCTTCCAGGCAAAGGGAAACTTTATGCTGCTAGCCAATGAGAAAGACAAACTTAAAAAATACACAAGAGCACTGTTTTCATAATACGAGAACCTTGCGCCGTATAAAGCTAGCTATCTTCCACCCAAAATCACAGCCATTTCAACCTTGGTTAATGAGGCAAGAGCGGGTGCATACAAGCTTGTATTTACTTGAAACTCCCCACACTGTGAGGCAGTGGATGGTTTAGCAACTTTGGTGTAGCCACAGTGTTTTGTTAATGACTCAGGGAGAGACGGGAATACAGAGCTTCCCACACAACTCCCCTTCCCTCTTCTGAGATACGAATCCTGCTTCTTTCCCCGGGCGGTGCTGGAACAAAAGCATCTTTTCCCTTTGCCTAATACAAGAAAGATGCTATTTTTTATTTTTTTTCCAACTCGTCATAGGGTTGAGATCCAGCTACACACGCGCAGAGCCAACAGTATTCATGAAGGAGTCTACCTAATCACAAAAGCATGAGCATTTTTCCACTGTCAGCTATAACAACGTGCGAAGGAGGTTTGATACATTCTGCCGCCCTCTTTTGTATTCAGAGCAGTACCCGGAGCCCCACGCAGAATTTGGTTACAACATCACTCCTGATAAGGATAACAACCAGACTCCAATGGGACCGAGGCAACGATAGATTTGGCGAGATAAAAATCAATCCGTTTTACTACAAATGAATGAATGGTCTTCGCAAGATTTATGACTTTGTTGCTGACTACATCGATAGCCTTTGAGATTGAAAGCCCCATACAGATTGCACCCTAATACCAACGAAACCGCCAGCTAAAAATAAAACAGTACTTTAACAAAGCATGTTATTTTCACAAAACACCAACCTACCCCATATTTCCTTATTCCAGATGTGGAAAGGAACAACTGACTCATTTGCACAAATGATCAAAATCTCCAAAAGGCAAATATAAGCTCATGACACTCCGCTCCAGACATAACTTCCCAACATCAGGAGACGCTGTGCAATGCTACGGCACGAAGCTGCGCAACGCAGTTAAAATACCCACTTCAAACTAAATAGGTCACAGATAGATACAGCCGTGCCAAACTGGTGGTTTAGGCTTCCAAACAAAGACTCCTATTGTCTAGAAACACCCACTTGGGGATAGAAGAAAAAAAAACAAAACCAAAAACAAACAACCAAAAAACGTGGAAAAACGTGGAAACATAAGGAGGAAACAGGAGAGTTTTTGTAAGTATTTTCCTTTTCAAAACCTTCTTTCTCATCTTTTATCACAGATCAAAATAACCAGTCTTAGAAGAATTTAAGAACAAACCATTTCTCTAAAATTACTCTGGTGCGTCAAAACACATGGGAAAGGGAGGAGGGACAGGCCAACAGTCAAAGTGATAAAATTTTATGTAGCCAGAGGCTACACTGAATTCTTTTTCCAAAGCAATAAAAACACACCACACAGAGATGAAAATATTTGAGCTGCTCTTAGTTTTCAGTATTCAACAGCTTCTGTAAGTTTCCCAATTCTTGAATTTTGAGATCTGACATAGAGAAATGAAAGCAGTAGGGAAAGCTTTTACCAAAAGCAGGAATGACAATTTAGCAGCGCGTCGACCCATTCTACCGTGTGTCTCAGAAGAGCAAAACAATACACCGTCTGAGCAAGCACATCTTTCTGCGCTAAAAACGAGATCTGCTCAAGATATCTGCAATTCATTAGCACAGAAGTTCAAAGTTGGTTTACGAGCATATTTTCCTTTGTAACAGTTCGTAGAGCTGTCTGCATTTCATCAGATTATTCCAAATGCAGAAGCTCTCGAAGCAGTCTCGGTACTGCACTTTTTAATGCTGCCATAAAGAGCTACGCTTTTAAGCATCCTGTACTGGAGCAGGTACATTTCACAATTAAGGGTTTCATTTAAAAACTGGCAGGTTTTTGCAAGAGAAACTTGATCGTCACAAAACTGTTTTGTTACGCTTTTAGGAAGAGCCATGGGAGCATGAAGAAATGCTATTTCCACCAACCCACTTCCCAGTGTTCTTGACTGATGAAGAGCTAGAACCCCAGAGATGAAAAGTAAAATAATAATTATGAAGAAAATTGTTTCCTTCTGGAAAACAAGCACATAGGAAACTCATTTGGTTTACATTATTTTGCTACATATTGCTCACATGTGTACAATCTGATTAACTCCAACTGGTTACATGGGTCTCTGAAGAATTTTTCATTTGTCAGAGTGAAAATTCAGAGTGATTCTGCTCTCTAAAATTCCACGGCCAAATAATGGAGGTATTTATCTAGATGTCAGACAATTAGCTAAGCGTATCCACCCTGCTATTCCATGCATGCCAAACTGACTTGTTGATTTTCCTAAAAAGCACGTTTGACCACCCCTCCGCTCACTGATTTAGCTGTCTGGCTCAACGAGCTTTTGATCCTCCCCTGGCATAGAAAAAACATGGTTAATTTTATGCACAAAAAATGGACAACTACACAAAATAAATATAACTCGCAGAAAAAACTAACTTTTCGAGAGTATTTTCCCTTAGCAAGATTATGGAAATACTTTCAGTAATATTCAGGTATTATCTACACAAGCTTTGCTGTGCTAGTCTGTGAAGGCTAGGGAAAGGACAGAAGGGGAAGGAGAGTAGAAATCTTTAAATCAAATGTTTTTGGAGCTCTGTCTCAAAACCGATCAGAAAGAGAAAACAGACTGCTATATTAAGTGCATTCCTTATACAGTTTACCCACAAGAAATATGTTTTTCCTGGAGAAAGCTGCTGGCAGATGAAGCCAACTGCTTGCTAGAAACTGTTAAGCTTTCTAAGAGAGGAACCATCTCTCCAGTCACTCTTGCAGAAAGAGTAGTACTAGGGCTCGGAAAGCTGTAAGAGTGGTTTTCCCACCATTTGCTTTCCCAGATCCTTTATCCTTTGTAAGATTCAGAACGCTCCCCTATTGCTATGGATTAAAACAAAAAATAAACTGAACTTTCAGTCACAAAACTATCTGGTGTGGAGAAGGGTTAAGAATGAAGACAAATATTTACCCGCCTTGACCTCTAACTTGTGGGTTTTGGTAATTTGGATGTGAAACATAAAACACCTTGCAAACGAAAGGATTTACTGATATTGCTTACGCTTATGACAATTTTGGAGAATATACAAACTTGAGAATGTAAATTTCCCCCCCAGCGCTTTTCCTGAAGAAATACAGCCTCCTACACACTCTGAAAGTTAACAGAGGGGAAAAAATCCTAAGTATTTTACATAACAATTCAATTGAAATTGTGGTAATGCTGTGGCAACTGCAGTAAGAAGTCAAGATATAAAAGAATATAAATATCGAATACAATATTGAGTACAAATGAAATACTGAGTACAAATACCAAAGGCTGGACCAGATCATCCTTGAGATCCCTTCCAACCTGGTATTCTATGATTGTGCGGCTCAGAAACTTTAGTTTTGTGACAGTGGCACGTTTAGCTTCTGGCCATGTACACACAAGCACATGCAGCACAGCTATATGCACCCCCGAATTTGAGGGCATTTTCTACCACACATGTTTGTCATGTAATTTTCACATAGTCATAACTACGTTAAATCAAAGCCAACTGATGTCAATGCTAAAATGCTCAGAAGCCCCACAGCGAAGCATCTTTACATTTGGGAAGTGTTAATGTGCGATATAAACATTTTGTCTTCCAAAGCCACCATGTATACCAGAACGTCAAAAGCAATTAGTACAATATGCACAGAAACACACACACATAGACATATGTAAAGAATATTCTCTGAGTGTATTTTTAAATGTGTGTAACCTCTGTGCTGGGAGACCTAAGACAAGGGGAGATCCACCTTCCCCTTTGCAAGCATATCACTGATTTAAATGAGAGAACATGCTATGTAGGAACAGTGAAAGAACGACTTCTTTCCGGCCAGCAGCTTAAAAATTGTAATATATGCCTCTAATGAGGGAGTTTTATGTTACAGGCTGGTGGGGAGGGCATGAGAGGCATAAATACATATATTTTCAGCATGAGAGCTATGCGAGTTCCATGAATAGACTCCTATTGCCCAGAGGCCCCCCTAAAGAGCCAACCTGTCATGCACAGGAAGGAAGAAACAAAGTGGTAAAATTGGTACTACCAGAACTATCAGCTTAATGACTTATCACTTTCCTCCAGAGGAGCTGGGGTGAGGGTAAACGCAAGTACGAAGCAGTGCCGTCATACGGCAAGGGCCTGAACAACTCCTCCTCCAAAGATGAACGCAAAGCAGCTAGTACCTTCTCTCCTGGGCTACGTAATAGCTGTTGCATTTGTCTCATGTAAAGGACCAGGCTTCTGTGCCAACATGATACGTAAGCCAAAAGCAAGCGTTAGAAAATAAAACTCAACTCTGTGCAGTCACTGCTGCGCAGCTGAGCTCAGCGTGGCCTTTGTATGGATGGGGAAGAGAAAAGGACTAATAAAGTTGGTGGAAAACTGAACTATAAACAAGTAATGTTTAATAAGAAAAAATAATAATTGAGAGAGGAATAAACCTCGCTTGCTAGACCTCTGTAAAACCCTACTCTCGTATTTATCAGTGATACAACCAGGAGACGAGCGGACAAAGGCAACCTCACACAGTCAGAAGATGACTCGCTCCTTCCTCCATTCCCTTGCTATGTTCACAGCACAGAAACACGGTCTCCTCCTTGCCCTCAGACACTGGGCGTCAGATGCAGTGACCTGGCCTGGTCTGGGATCCACCAGCTATGCTATCTGGTACAGCAAAACAGCAGAAGGAACAGTGACATGCCTTCTAGTAAAGATAATTTTTCAACTCCACATATGGAGTTTGGCATCAACAGGTAAACAGAGAAAAGCCACAAGTACGAATGTTCTCATTATTTTCATGGGTCAGATTTCTCACTAGCTCCGAAGAAACCCATCTAATTAATTTTGCAGAACCTGTGCTGCTTTTCCCAGTGACAAAACAGCTAAATAATCTTGGAGGGGAAATGAAAAATAAAAATCTGCCTGTATTGCAAGGCTAAGCAACACCTCTGGGATTACAAATCATATTACACAAGTGTTGAAGTAGTGATGGACGAATTCTTGCAGAGGTTCTGTTCAGTCATCTACAAAAAGCACCTTGGCATTAGCACCACGAATCAGTGGTCGAATCTTCTGCTACGTATTTCCTGCGAAGCGAGTCACAGGTCTTCCCTCCGCGCCTTTTACCACACGAGGCGGGGGCAGGCAGGAGTGCAGCTTTACACTGTGTTGGCAGCAAGACGCTGTCATCGTAACGTAGGGAGTCGACCATTGTATTATGTACAAAGAAAAAGTCATTTTATTTTGTCTCAGGGCATTTATTATTTTAGTATACTGAAACACAATGCCCCTTTTCACCCAGAGAATAATTGACAAATGCATTATTTCCCAATTCGTTGCCACAAAGCTGGAATGAGTTAAAATGTGCCTGAAAGAAATCCTCTTAAGCCATTATGACCTGCTATTTTTACTGTTCAATTTCAAGCGATTAACATGCCCGTGACTTAAAGGCAAATTATAAGCAAAACACTATTTGTTTGCCCAGTAGTATATACCTTGAGCACACACACACAGCAAAGCAGCGTGGCCTCTGTATCTACTCTGCCTGGCACATGGAAAAGCCTATTGCAAATGTTCACAGTATAAACAGATAAACACACTGCATTTCCCACTGGAAGATGCATCTAGAACCTACCCAGGTAGCTCATCTTTCCCTACCAGAAGGTTTTTGGCTATTATTTTTGTGGTGACTATTAATTAGGGACATATAGATTCGTTCTTTAAAACAACCACCACATTTGTATTCTAGTAAATTATAATCCCAAAGTAAAAACAAACAAAAAAAAAATTAAAACCTATTTTTGCTGTCACACACTGATGCAGCTGAAACGTCACACTTCACACCTTACCAGAGATTTTAAGTAATCTGGCAGAAAGGCTCCTGTAGAGTAAAGTGACGTGACTGATAATGACATAGGTTTTGTGTGTACCATTACGTACTTGTTTTCTTCCCCCCAGTGGAACTGGTAACATCAGAGTTTTCAGAAAAATATATGGAGATTTCAGAAATCTGAACACCAACAATATTTTGTGGGCATACCTTGACAATGGAATTGGAAGAAGAGCTTCTCCACTGCATCATACACAATGTACGAAGGCTGCATAATAGCCTTTAGGCTGCCAAGTCAAAATACCAGCAAACACAAGAATGAATTACAACCAACTAGACGTTAAAAGCACAGGTGCTTCCTCTGCCCTACTACATGGGTCTTGCTAATCCAATCCCATGACACGGAAAGGTTTTTCCGCTGGCCCGAAACACGCTGTGGAAAACAAGATTCAACACTGAGTGGCTCAGGCTGAAAAGCACATGCAGTGTGTTCTCATCTGACCTGCCACAGTTTGTGGAAATCACTGTGTGCACCAGAGCATGAAGACCAAGCGAGATGTTTAATGTCAGCATTGCTGCCGCTCAGCTTTAGTCTACTTCAGAACTGACCTGAGGCACCCCGAGTGCTGCTATCGTAAGTGTCACAAATACTATGAAGCCATCCAAGGGGAAAAAAAAAAAGTATTTTTCCCCAGTTTGAAGTTTATACGCCCAGTTTCAGATTCTTCTTCTTCTGAATATCTCTGCATACACCACCTTTGCTGATACTAAAAAAGTACGTTTCCTCATATACCGTGTTCTTAACAGGCAATAAATCCCTTGTGGTCTATTGAGAATTAGGTTGCTAAATGTTTTAGGATTGCTGGAAAGTACAGAAGAGAAATGTAAACAGGTTAAAACAAAAGAAGAATAATGTATGCTCACTCAGGCTCTCAGCACATACCAAGGACAACAGAATTCTCAAAGGGGGGGGAACAAACAACAGAAAAAAAAAACCCCACCCACTAAGCCTTGACTAGTTGCCAGTCCAAAACTGGCTGCATTCACATCAACCATCAAAAGGTCCCCCATGAATCTGAATCCCTTCTGCACTCTCACTCTAGGAGTAGAGCACAGATACCCCATCCTCCCCCACAGCAAACTACACGTTACCTGTGGAGTCAAATATAATCGGCTGGCAATTTCTGTTGGAATTCCAGTTACATTTGAGCACCTGGCCTCCTTCTACAATGTTGTGCTGGGTAGTGTTTGCTTTTGGAGCTCCCACCAGAAGAAATATCCTGCAGTAAAAAGAAGAAATAAAACCAAGATTTCAAAACCTAAGGTACAGGCATTTTTACTTTATGACACGTGAAGGGTTAATAAAGCAAAAGCCTTGCCCAATCAAATCTAAATCTGACTATAACTACTTCGAGTTTCAGAGAAATTCATATTACGTTTAGTTCTTGGGTCCCTCTTTTCTGCAAGCAAAAGCACGCAAAAAACCTGAAAAAATTTACCACAAAAGATAAAAGTATTCTGTCCTACTTAAAATGATTTTTTAAATGAGATAAACACCTTTTATATTCTTTTTGCCCTTTTAAAAATATGTATGTATGCAGCAGAACAGGAAATTGTGTTACTTCTGTAATTTAAGAAAGTCATCGGCTGGCATAATTTCTGGTTAATTTTGTCCTAACTAATTCAATGAAGTCAGTCAAAAATGGAAACAACACATGAACAAAACAGTAGTGCTTCTGAGCTCAGAAGGTACTAAGTGGTGAGTCAGCCCAGCGTTAGTGAATGCTCTTTTAAGAAGAATCTCCAGGTACTCAAGTGACTGTCAACCCCAGGTTTGCCTATTAACGAATCTTTAGTGAAATTAATTACACAGCAATCATTTTTCTGATTAAGTTTTGTTGCGCTTTTATAAATCTCTGATTATATGAACATGTTAAGTGCACTCTGAGCAGGAACTGCTACAAGATTATGCCTGTGCAGGTGGTAAAATTCAGAAGTTGTGAAGTAAGGAACAGACTTAATGAAAAGCCAGACCAAACAGGGTTCTTCGCATCTTCCAACAAGGCCATCAGAGGTCTTGGAGTTCCTGGAAGATGCTGAGATACACTTGACTCATCAGCACTTTCCTTAGGAAGCCAATCTGAAGTACAGAAGACGACAGATAGGAGACATAAAACTAAATGCTTCCTTTTATCAGAATCTTCTCTGTTGTTTCCATTTAGCCTGTTTAAGAGAGCTTGCAAGTCTTATCATCCCGTATCAGGCATGACGGTTACTTAATTTTCAAATCGTGTTAAGCAGAACAAGCTACAAGACTGGTTGGAGAGAATGTCTACAGGTAGGCAGATCCAGGGTGAACAAACATGTTCTGGTTTTCAGAGTCATCTTCCAGACTTCACTTTAGTACATGGTTAAGTCTATATTTCTTAATATGTAAATACCAGGTATAAACACGTAGCACCTCCTCAAAGCTAGATTCGTATGAAGACCAACACAGACACAGACTACTAGTTTCCAACTCGCTTGAATTTGCAGAACTTTAAAAATTTCCTGGTGTGGACCCTGACAGGAAATCTAGGCTAGCTGGCAATCCATTTGTTTCCCTTAGTTGCCATTCGTCGACTCTCTAGATTCCAAGAGCAAGAATTTGAAATGCTTTAATCAACTTAAAACATTCTCTCTGGGTGTAACAGAAATGCTTAAAAATAGACATCATAATGCCAAGTAAAGAAACACATTAATTATTACAACTACAATCTATTAAACAAGCGGTAGCTTGCCTCCCACTTTACTCCTCTATCATTAGCATTTGGGAAGCCCCCCAAATTAAATACTTGTTTAAAAAAATAAATCATTCCCCTTCTAATAATATATTTTAAATCTTTCTTAAGACAATCTTTATGATGAAGTTTATTAACAAGATTACCAATAAAGGAATCATTACGGGACTCCATGAAGGTTTAGTCATCTCTTTTCCCAAAACAAACCAACAAAAGATATGCATTTTTATCATGATAGACCAAATCAGCAGATTTTGTCATAGGTTTTATAATAATATACAAATTACCTAAATACAAAGAAGTCTCTAGTCCGCATACTTTGGGAAAAGGGGAATACAGAGGGAAGTGCATTATTGCCATGGGAATACACCAGCTATACTTTGATACCGCCCATCTCCCACACGGTGCAACCACCTGCCCCAGCACAACGCTGCCAAGACTGGAAGTGCATCGACATCCTCAGCAGTTCACGTTACCCAGGTGGACTTACAGGAATAATCACTTGCCAGTGCTTTGCCAGGGGCCAGTAAAGAGAAACTGGTATTTCCATGTACTTGTATACTGGAAGACAGACTATCAAATGCAATTGTTTCAAAACACGGCATGTATGAGAAGCCTTTTTCAGTTTTTATAAAGTTATGTTCAGCCACTTCGTGTTGTGGTTACGCCCTCTGTCAGGCACCGCAGAGCACCCTGATACAAGACTACCGCTTTGACTCCTGGATTAGGTCTTTCATACTGGACTTCTAAATATGCTTTATTTTGGTATCCAGCCGGTCAAAATAGACTATGAAACAGCAGCTTGAGCATCCAAGAACTATTAACACTCCTTTGATTGTCAGGCTAGACAATCCAAATAGCTTTAGCTTAACTAAATTTACTTCATCTCTAGTACTCATGTAAAGAAAAAGTGATAAAACAGAAATTCACCAAAGCAACAACAAAGGTGTAGGAACCAAGTGACACACACGACACTCAACAAGGCTCGCTTTACTGAACAGTTTTTGCTGATCGTGCCGCAAAACAGGTCACTCCGTTTTCTACCTAACATTTAACTGCAGCCATCGCTGAGCTCGCTGTTCATCGCCACGTTTCTTTCCCCTCCAACAGCTTGAGGGAATCTGCAGGCGTTCCAGTCTGCGGGGCGGGTGTGTTCATCCTTCTCAAATGATGGGGAAGACGCGGCCTATGTCTAGAGGACACGGCACACATGTATTTATGGCTATTTCAGGAGGCAAAATGATCAGTCTCCATAGGCATAAACTCAAAATTTAACACTGTTATGAGTCTGTTCCTGCAAAAATTGCATAGCTATTTTGTTTCAATTATGAGCTTAAATTTAAGATAAAGTACAGTATTAGACTTTAGCTTAGCAGATACAGACTAACAGGTAAAAATTTAGTCACAGCTAAAAATTGAGCAGAAAAAATTTGCTTAAAAGTATGGAGTCTTCCACGCTGTCTGAAAACCACTAGTATTCAAAGTTTAGAAAAAAACAAAAACAAGGCAACACTATTTCTTCTACAGCCACACACTTTGAGGTCAATAGTTATTATAAAAATAATGGAAAGGTTCCAAATAGTGATTTCAAGGAGAGCTGGGTCACATAATTCCTTATCGGAAAGCAAGAAAGAAAGTTTACTACGTGCATTTACCAGTCTCCTGACAACCCTGCAGCCACACATGCTTACTAAAAATAAAGGGAGGAACACAAATAGAACCTTTTTTCTTTTAGTACTAAGACTTACAGGATTAAGATAGCACAGAAAGATGTCGCAACGCACGCAAGTTAAGACAGGATAACTTCTAGTATTTGTAGGCAATAAAGAAAAGCAAACAAGGCTGGATGATGTACTGCAAAAAGGCTTGCTCAATAGTTAGAGAACCTGTTTATAAAGTTTTATGAGCTAAAGACTGAGAGAGAGTGGGAGAGAAAATCCCCTCAGCATGATGAAAGCCAACAGCTTTTCCAGCTTTACAGCCCTTTCTTAAGATGAGAAAGGAGGGAAAAAAAGTGGCAAAAGCTGGATCTTAATGTAGCCCGCAGCTGAGAAATACAGACTAATTCATTAAGGCAACACCATGACTTTGAAGCTAATGACACAACTATTGAAAAGCCTGAAACACACCAGCTACTAAACATTGCCTAATTTTCGTTTAACGTGAAATGAGACCGTATTCAGGAAGCAGATGCAGAGGGTATTTACACGGAACTTTTTCTTCTCTAGACTGCTCAGCAGCTTTGGGACCCGCACAGAGAGAGCGCAACTCACACGAAGCGCTTCTGCAAAGAGCGGTCAAAAAGGAGAACAGCAGAACTGCTGAAATTTCACGAGACAAAACCTCAGGTGCCACAGGAAGGAAAACGCCATGCCTTCGTCTCTCTACGTGGCATTTACCGGCACTATTATTTACTTAAACCGCAGACTGATAAGGCAATTCAGAAAATCCAGCTGTGCAGTTTACGCCGTGCCACCGAGCCTGCCGCCCGCACGGCATTCAGGTTTTGAACTTCCCGGCAGAAGGGTGTCGGCGGGCAGAGCCCCCCGGCGCGGGGAGGAGACGGAGACGGGCTTGGGTGCCGGGGCTGGCTCCCACGCCGGGGTCCCGCTGCAGGGACCCCCCACCCGCCCTTGGTGCCGGCCCGGCTGAGGGTGGGGCACGGCGGCCGCCGGGGCTACCAGCCCTGCCGGGGCAACCAGCCCTCCCGGGGCAGGCTCGGAACGGCTCGGCTCCATGGCAGCGCTGCGGGGCCGGAGCGAACGGCTCCATCAATTAATCCTTCTCATCCCAGAGCCGCCCTGGTGTCAGTCCTCCCCCCCCCCGCCCCCCCAAGCCCGCACTGTGAACTAGCGGCAGCGGCTCGGCTGCTGGCACGGGGTTCTCCCGGCCCCCCGTATCGCCATCCTCATCCTCCTCCCGGCCGGCCGGGACACCGCCACCCTCGGCCACAGCCCCGCCGCCAGCGCACCACAAGCGGAGCGAGGGGCCGCCGGGACGGGCCCCCGTCGCCCGGGAGGGGACGGGACAGGGCACTTACGAGGATGGGTCGGGAGCGAAGAAGTCCACGGCGAAGCCGAAGTAGCTGCCCGCGGGGCCGGAGTAGACGGCCGGGTGCTCCACGTCCAGGTTGAAGGCGCTGCCCGGGGCCACCGCGCCGCCCAGCAGCACCAGCAGCCACAGCCGCGCCATGGCCCAACGCCGCGCAGCTCTGCCCTGGCAGCGCCCGGCCCGGCGGGAAGCGGGGGGGGGGGGGGCGGAGGGGCCGCCTGTTTCCCGCGGCGGGGCGGGAAAGCGGAATCACTTCCTCCCGCCCTGCGCCCAGTTCCCTTTTCTCCTCGGGACAGGGGCGGCAGGAAGGAGAAGCGGCATCATGTGGTGCCGGAGGCGGGCCCTGCTCCGCACCGGGCCGGGGCCGCCGCGCCGCGCCCGCCCGCGCGCCTCGCCCTTCCGCCGGGAGCCGGCGGGCCCCAGCCCGGCCCCGCCGGGGGAGCGGCTGAACCTGCGGGGCCATGAAATCGCAGCTGGGGCGGGGCCGGGGAGGGAAATGCTTGCCCTGCGATCGCCCCTTGGTTAAGGCACCCGAGTTTTAAAACTTAAATTTCTGCTGGGACCCGAACCCTTGGGGGGGGGTTTAAAGCGCTATTAAAAAGTGCCAGACATAAGAAGAGGGGGACACATCCACACTCCGTCTTACAAAGTCTTCCTTAGTAAGACTTTCTCGGTGAAGCCCTTCTTACGGAGTCTCGGAGACAATCTGTTTTGGGAAATCTGCTGACATAAGCAAAGAGTGAAGTTAAGTGCCACTGTGGATCCATCCGTGGAGGAAGACAACAACGATTTTCAAACAAATAGGATATGAAATGAAGTACTTCAAAATCCCGGGGTCACCTCTGCCAGGGAGCGGAATGCCAAGCGGCAGGTGCAGGGCTGTGAACCTCCCTGATGGAGCGCTCGCCTCCAGTTTTAGCACTGCACTACCCATCTGGAGAAGAGGTGTCCAGCGTCCAGCTTGAAACTCTTCACTCACAGTTTCTGGCCCTTGTATCATCTGTCACTAATAATATTTTAGCACTGTCATCATGGTAGGCTGCTACCAAATCCCTCGTAGCCTTACCTGCATCAGCCTACAGCGGAGTCCAACATGTGCTTAGTATAGCAGTGTTTCAGGAAAAGGAAAACATGCTGGAACGCCTATAAAGTTGAATTAATTCTTATTCATTCAGAATCTTATTTCATAAAACCCAACGCTGTTACCATGTAGTCCGTTTCACACTATTGCCACCAGAAGTCTAAACTTTTAGCTTTGCTTTTCTCATGTGAGCATGATAAAAAGAACATATAATGATACTTTAAACCCTAAATACAAGTTAAAAATACCCCATATATATTCAGTGAGGGACAGATTCCAAGTAAAGGGAATCCTGAAAGAAAATAATTTATAAAATAAGCATATGAAAACCCACAAGCTATACAAGAAAAAGCCTCAGAAAACATGTCACGTTGAGGAAAGGTTATGCTGAGGCCCTCTTAACTTCAGTGATTAATTCGAGTACAACAATAGCTGCAACAAGAAGTTGAAAATCCTACCTTAAAGATATTGTTAAGTCATGGCTTGTTTAATTAAAGAGTGGAAATCACATCAGTTGAAATGTCTTTCTAAAATAACAGTATAACTCCTCCCAAAGTTTTGAATAGGGTATGGGAACCACTGGTGAAATTTTAGCCTTCTATTCTACGAGACAAATCTGTCAAGTTTATGCAAAGTAACTTTTGCACGTTCAGTTCTAAAAATCGGGTGCATCAGGTAGAGGTAACAAGATGCAGAATGAGCAAAATTAGATGCCACATACTGAGAATGTTTTCAATGGAGAGAAATCATCGTGGCAGAAAGTAACTAATCGGGACTACTGGTAGGCAACTTAATGCACTCAGAAGCATTATGTCTGTAGAACTGCTAATTAACCTACTGAACAAGAGAGACATGATTTCGTAATCATTAGGTATTCTTGAAGTTTTGATGTAACTGCCTTAATTCAATGTAGGCAAATTAGTATATTAAAACTTTGACCTAGGTCCATTTAACATTGTCTGTCTTCTTTTCCTTTTAATGAATTATTCTTCATAGAACCCAAGGACCTTTTCACAGCAAAAAAAAAAAAAAAAAAAAAAAAGGTGCTTTCTTTATCACCCACTAATGAATCATATCTCAGAATTAGTATCAGTTTCCTGTTTTCCCTCGTAGTGCGAATTTACAGTCACTCTTGGGTTTTTTTTAAGTTGTGTCCTATCAGCTTACATTTACTGATACCACGGTATTCAGGTTTTCAAGAAAAAAAAGATGTGTAACATATAAAGGATCCCAAGAGGAAAAACTGAACATTGGTACTGAGCGATAATTTAAATTTACTAAATGAATAAAGTTGCTTTGAATTAAGAGCGTTAGCATTGTTGTATCTTAATACAGTCAGACTTTATATTAACACGCAAGCTAAATTAGTCTTGAAGCCAACAGAAAATACAATAGAGTAAGAGAAAGAAGCAGAATAATAGCAACATTTTAGAAGCTGGATGTAGGATATGTCAGCGATATTGTTCACCATGGACTCTTGACAAGCCTACTGCTACTTGCCTGCTATTAAAATTAAAAAAAAAAAAAAAATTGGAAAAATTATAAGTACAGGAGGAAAAAGAAAACAAGGCTAGAAAGCAAGAGAGGATTTCACAATAAATTGTTTCCATTGAAAAGGGGTTGAGAGTTAGCTTTTCATTTTAAAAATCCTTTATATCTGAACTGTTTACTCCCATCTGGAAGTACGTGCATCGCCTCGATTCTTGCACAGCCCTGCGGCGCTGTTACTCCGCTGTAAGCAGTAACTAATACGTATTTTTCATCCAAAATCTGTATTTGTTTTAATGTAGGTTTTGCATCAGCCTCATGGCCTACAAGGAAGAAAGCCCCAAACATTTCAATTTATTCATTCTCACAACTTTCCCGTCTGCAGTAAGTATATCACAACTTGACAAACAGCAGAATACAGACGCTAATTCTTTTGTTGCAGTAGACCCGTGGCAGAGCCAGCAAGAAGAACCAGGTAAGCCTGTGTTCCAGTCCCTCGTTCTTGCTACCAAGTGATAATAATAATTCCTTAAGGAAGCCACATCAAAAATTCTTATTCTGTCCAGAATAGGAGGAGAGTTCCTACACCTAGACCTGATACTTGTTGCTAATTTTCCTAAATTTGCTGCCTCTTCATAGATTAAAAAAAAAAAATCATTAATAAGATTAAATTTATTGTCATTTACTGACTACTCTCGCACAGCTATTGTACT
Source organism: Larus michahellis (assembly GCF_964199755.1). NCBI lineage: Eukaryota > Metazoa > Chordata > Aves > Charadriiformes > Laridae > Larus > Larus michahellis. The sequence continues at coordinate 22,508,425 of NC_133902.1, read as the reverse complement.
ACAGACTTGATCAAAGCAAAACTGCAGATGGGTTAATAAGTTCCCAAATTCTAGCAACTAGACAGGGCAATAAACTAAAAGAAAAAAAGTGTTTTATGTGTACTTTGATCATTAAGTCATCAGCTTAGGGAAAAGGAGGATTTATTTTCTCTACTTGATTGTATAGCTTTACAACATTATACAAACAGTGAAGGGTAAGTTATTTTTAAGATATTAGAATTGTTTTACCAAATGATAAGTTTTGCCTTCCTAAGGATTGTCCATGCAGCACTACTGCTTGTCGTCAGCGAATTGCTAAAAGACAGGCATAACTCAGGCTTTATTACATAGAGTCAGGGGTTACACATCCCTAAGGAAGTCTTTTCTGAAACCATTTCCTGTCTTCAAGAAGATAATCACTTTTTCAACAGCTGTTTTCGTGCATATCTGCTTTCTGCCATCATTTGGGCCAAGAAAGGTGAAGCAGCCTGTTGTTTTCCTGACTCAGCACCGGGCACCCTGCTCCGCTCCCACCGAGTTTAGTCACCAGTGTCAAACGGAAGCGGTGGCGTCACGGCTGTCTGGCCTTGATTCAGAGCACAGAGGCAATCAGTCTAGACTGCCTGCGAGCGTAGCCACATATCCCTATATGGTATTACACCCCCCTGCCTCAACGTGGGAAAAAAAATCAAAGCGTACAGGCTTGGGATTATACTTCTAATCGAAGCCAAGCTTACTGTAAATGAGGGAAAGTATTTTCTGTTGCAGAAGAGACCGAGTGATCCCATTGCTTACATTGCGCTGCTACGTCTGACAGCATCGCGGACAGAGGCATGAAAGCCTGAAACAGACTTTGCTGTTAATGGAAACACCCTGCCAGTGACAACGTGATTTTTCTTTACTAGCTTGTTTGGTTCCCAGCACGACTAACAAATAGATAAAGAGCAGCTACTGAGATCATATTATGGAATGTAAACAAATTAATTATATGTTTCTATATTTACTCTCCTGTTATCTCTAGCTTTCAATTTACAGGCCACTAAGCTATTAATTGGTGAAAAATTAACCACTAAGAAGTAGGCAAAGAACTGGGATTCCTTTTAACAACAATATACTGTTGTATAACGTACGTAGCTCGCTCATCTCGCACAGTGTCTATTGTGTCCAGAAGGTGTTTCTGTATTTCTGCTTCTCCTTCCCCACTGAAACAGCTCCATAGATGCTACGCGACGTCAGGCCACTAGCTGAAAAAGCTCCATCGCCCTTTACTACTGCAGTGGAAGCTCCTTTATGGGCTAATTCTGTCTTCAGATTAGAGCCGTGCTTCTGGTTTTATCGTGCAGAGCTAGTAAATACACAGCAGGCACAATTAATAAAAGAGTACTAATACTACACTTGAATAAATAATCATCCTTACCTACTATCTCTTCAATGCTTTCGCCTCCACCTTTTTCTTCATTTCCAGAGAAGGTAAATTGCTCGCTGCGTGCCATGAATTTAACTGCACCTTCTTACACTCACACAAGATCCTCTAGAAGACCCTGCTTTTGCACAGTTCCCTAAAGGTGAGGAAGAAATCATTATTCATCCGTCATCATATTCTTAGTTGTATCTAAATTTCTTTCTTAACCTTTCCCTTCTTTTGGCTGTCATTGCTTTCATTCAATTTTCAGTACCATCCTTTCTGATGAGACCATCAACCATAGCAAATGCATACGGAGCACATTACTAGAACACACGCACAGTTTTTATTTAGAAAGTGGAAGTGACTACACCTGGCAGAAACACTTGTGAAACAGTATTCTACTAAGAGCAAAGAGAAACAGAACACTCCCTGTAGCCAGGATCTATAGGCACAGAAGACAAGGGTCACTTTCTAGTAGATTTCCATTTATGGAGAATTCCCAGAAGACAAGAGGCATCTTCTAGTTTTCTTACATTCCTGCCTGCTCCTGGTTATACAGAAATACCAGAGATCCCTGGTTCCTGTTACAGAGATATTGCCATTCCTGTCATCAGTGCAAGTAATCCATTTAGTAAAACCATAGCAATTTATGTACAACTTTAACCCCTGGTTTTTAAGAATTTTTCCTATTTTTTTTTTCATTGTGCATTTTCGAAGTAATCTAATAAAGCTCAGTCTCAAAGAGCAGCTGTCTTTGCTATACCAGAAACATAATGCCACATCTTGCCTTGAAGCATCTGTCCTCTAGTGCTCCTGTATTACAGCGACACATCTACCTCGTTGCTAAAGGACGGAACAAAGCAAAGTTTAAAACTCATGAAGAATTCCCTGGTTAGTGATACAAAAAAAAAATTCTTCAGACTGCTGTATGCTTAGTAATGAGTTCAGACTTTAAACATGTTGAAGAACTATACGGCAAAATAATAGTAGCATGCAGAGCAAGTAGGATTGAAAGGCAATGGAGTGAAGTAGAGCCAAGATCCTTGCTATCTGATAGGGAAAGGGATATTATGATGTGTTACCACTTCAGAAATCCTCTAACAAATTAAACCTGTTACTCTGAATGTTCTTTTATACTCAAATACTGCGACCTTCTAGTGCTTTTGTAAGACAAACTGACAGAGAAAATGATATTTCCCTCCTCTCAAAAAGCGTTTCAGGACTTTGAGCCCAGGCATCCTGTGCCGCGATAAACCAGATCAGCCATCAGCTCTAGTCTTTTGACTTCAGAAGACACGTTACCATCTTACAGAATGCCCCAGAGTTCAAACTTGTCTCCTCTCCATCCAAAAATACCCTTTCTCCCAAAACAAACCAAGACCTAACTTCACCCTCAATTTTAAAACCGCTACATTTTGATCTTCTGTATCCACAGAATACTGTCCTGTCTGGCATTAACATTAAACCAAAGCATGTTGTTACCTACTGGTGACTACATCTTTGCTGGGTTAAAGAATAAATTAATGTTTAAGTCAAGGAATAAAGTTAAAGAAAACAGATCAATACAGAATCAGGTCTCTAATCATTCCAACAGGCAACTTCGGGGGGGGGGGAGGGGAAAGTTTAGTGTGTTTTGTTGTTTGCTTTGTTTGGATTTTGTTGGGTTTCTTAAGTTATTATTGTCTGCTTTTAAGACATCAGCCGGCAATTGCCAGGCAGTTGTTCCAGTAGACTCCTAGTTAGGTGCTTCTGAGGAAGACTTCTGAAATACACGGGTTTTCTTCAGCTATCAAAAAGAAGCCTGCCAGTTAATACTGACAACAGTTATCAGGGACAGAAACTGAAGACGCTTCTGTGCTTTGAATAAAAAGCGTATTTAAAAGCTTTTTTCCTTTTTGCTGTCTTGGGGTAAAGTCCTCATTCCACTTCTTCCTGCCTCCCCAGAGATACAAAGAATGGGCAATTATTTATGTATAGCAAGTATTCTGTGGAATGCTAACTTCATACTTCTGCGTGGGAGACACTGTGCGGCAGAAAATCTAGAATCACTATTTATAGAACGTAGGTTTTTTGTATTGACAAGAAAAAGACTGAAAAGCCTGTGGTATAAGGCTAATACTGCTGACGCAAAGTGTAGTTCTGACACCCACCAGCTTCTTATTCAAGGAAAAAGTTCACAAATGTGAGACAATGGCAGTTAAACTCCTTCTGGTTCCTTATAGTTTATCCCCTCTCCGCATTTTTTAGTCTAGTCTGGTAGACATTTGAAGAGATAAGGTCTTTGCTACGTCCTTTCTGACCAACTTTCCTAATCCTTCTCTCTGTTTTACAAACAAAACTCTAGAGTGTTTTGAGCTGCATTAGGAGAGCACACTACAGGACAATATTGTGCTTTGCTCCATGCCCGTGGAGGGAGCCCAACGGGAGACAGCTTAACCAACAATTACTACACCAGTTGATATGGATTGGAGAGGTCAGTCAGAAAAGCCTCCCTTATGTAGTGTTTATACTTGGAACAGGGAGAACACAACAAAAGAAAGTGACGAAGAGTCAAGATTAAAGGTTTATTGACTAGAAACTTTGCTGTTACCTGACTTTAAGGAGGCATTTCATTACAGCTATAGAATTCTCGAAGTGGAGGTCAGTTCGTCTTTTTCTTTAGTCTACTGTTCTGAAACCACGACAACTGAACTACTTGACACGTCAGACATTACTAAGATTGGTAGAAAACATTGACTGAGAGTTTGCAATGGATTTGTATTATTGCATAGAGACCAAACTACCATAACGTCTTCAAGCCAGTCTTTACATGCAGTGTTCAGAGCACAAGACTGGCGGCCTCAATGTAAGAAGGTAAACCAAGGAATAAAACAGGAGCAGAGATTAAACACGAACAGGACAAAAGGTCTCCTAGAATAGCAAGCCTGTTAAAATTTATTAGATGTCTGAGAAATGTAAGGTTTCAGCTGGTTTTCTACAACTACAAAAGATGCACTACACCCGTATTATACACTGACAAGACAGTTTCATTCCAGCACAGGTCCAAGGATGCAGCATCCGTAGAACACGCTTCCCTAATGGCTGACTGTACAGAGAATATCCTTTTGCCTTGTGAACCTTTGTGATAATTTGCTTCTCTCTTCCCTTCAGGAATACTTCTTTCTACTTTCCATACATTTTATATAGCAATTTAGGTGTTTTGTTTGGGGTTTTTTTTTTGGTTTGTTTTTTGTTTTTTTTTTTTTTAAAGGAAAGTTGTGATGCTCTTCTCCATTGTATCTTGCTTTAATTTAGGAGTCCATCTCATGTTTGAATTGTGATTGGGTGTATTTCAGGAACATTTCTAGTTTTAAGCCAGTCTTGCTCAAATTTACGTCCGGATGTATTACACTCTGTAAAATTTTTCAATCACAAATGTAAAATAAAGAGATTACCTCTGAGGTCTCTTTCAGATAAAATAGCAGCGTTTCATTTGTGTTATGATCAAAAGAACTGATTATTTTTGCCATTAATTTCAATAATGTGCTATGAAGGAGCCTAGTGTGGTCACATATTAGGGCTATAACATCATAAATGAATAAAACATTTTGGCCTTATTGCTAACACCAGCAACAGCCACTCTCTGTAAAAAGACAGAGCATCTATTGAAATGAAAGAACTAGAAGTGACAGACTAAGCCAAGGTCACTTCTAAGCCTCTAATACTAGTGTGAGGGGAAAAAGAGAAGGGCGATTTACTGGTATCACTGTAAAAGCATTTAATGTGATCGTAGCTACATAAAATACAACCAGTACATAACCAGGAACAAAGACTATTTGCTTCATTAATGATTTTTCTGACTAAGGCCCATTCGTAGCAAAGAATTGAGCACCTTAAGAGAGAAAGTTTCTAATTTTGTAAAAAAATATTTCTAGCACTAAAATACATGAAGAGATTGTGTTCTTCATAACTTAAAAACATCAATTCCTTTTTTTATATCCGCTTTCTCTACTTCACATCAAGTCAAAACAGAGGAAGGCATAGGGTATATATTATAGCAGCCTTCCAGTACCTAAAGGGGGCCTACAGGAAGGATGGGGGGGGACTCTCTGTCAGGGAGTGTAGTGATAGGACACAGGGTAACAGCCTCAAGTTGAGAGAGGGTAGATTTAGATTGGATATCAGGAAAAAATTCTTTACTGTGAGGGTGGTGAGGCAGTGGAACAGGTTGCCCAGGGAAGTTGTCAGTGCCCCATCCCTGGAAGTGTTCAAGGCCAGGCTGGATGGGGCTTTGAGCAGCCTGGTCTAGCGGGAGGTGTCCCTGCCCAGGGCAGGGGGGTTGGAACTAGATGGATCTTTAAGGTCCCTTCCAACCCAAACCATGCTGTGATATCACTTCCTCCAGGTATATTTCCCTAGAGATCTAGTAACACAAGCTAGTAGAGTCATGTTCGAAACACGAGGTAGCACAGCTGTGGAACTGTTGGGTTTCCAAAAGATGGTAAAAATGTATAGGGATTACCAGGAAAAAACAGGGGATGTACTTGGAAAAGAAAGCCATCACAGGCTACATGTAGTAGAGGAAGTCTTCCAGATTAAAAATCATTGGAAGCTATGTATGACAAGCACTCCTGAGAAGTACATGACCTCGTCCTTTTCTTACCTTGCTTCCCCACACATCTGGTTTTTGGAGTGTGATAAATGGTATCTCGGTCCAATGCAGTGCAGCTGCTGTTACTTTTTTCTTTTTTGCCATTCCCCTGGCCATTCCCAGATCTCATTTTCCCAATTCTTTTCCTGTTGTTACTGATGTTATTCAGCGGGTAGTCAGGTGAATAGATATGAGAGATACTTGCATATTAGAGCCATCTCATTCTCTCAATTTAGGGCTGTAATAGTTTCACTGAGGGGAAAAAAAGATCTAACTTTGTAAGGTTTGTAGTCTAGTCACTTAATCACTCTACAGTTACAGTAAGTTACTCAAAAGCAACACATAGAACAATAACAACACTGTTTATGAAAATTCCAAGTATGTTATTTGCAAGATCTATAAGCTTACAAAATGTTTAAGCCTGCATTCCTTATTATATTCAGGTAATTTTTAAGAAGAGGCATAAACATTGCAAAATAAGTAGGAGTCAGCATTCAGAATGTCTGAGACAAACTTTTGGACACCTGTTATTTCACACATCTGACTGTGAAAGAACTGTGAAAGAAAATACTATAGATATACTCATTTGTATGCATAGGTTCTTTTTGTACAATCTGTTTGTTAAATAAACACCATCATGACAATACTGAATTACCAAGAAAAGCACCACTGCTCCATCCAAAGTTTTTCCAACAGTAAAATCTCCCCTTAATAAAAAGCAGTTGGGGAGCACTGTCCATTAATAAACAGCAACATTTCCATTACAAACAACTAACAGATAGTGTAATATTTGAGGTCACTCTTTACGTTTAATTTTTTTTCTCCAAATTTTTTCCAGGCCTTTATCAACAGTGCTTATTATAATACAAGTGAGGAGCTCTGAGTAACAAAGCAGTGGCGAGCATGAGATTCAATCACACAGGTCTCAAAAAAAAGAAAATTCCAGAATTTAAAGCTAGCCAGTTTAAGCAGTTCAAGCAGTTTTTCTGTGTGCCAGAAATGGGGTTTTAACATACATCAAAGTTTAAAGCCAACAAATATGCTACTTCCACAACAGCAAGCACCAGGAAGGAAAGGCATGGGTTTTCTACAGCATTTTTTTAAATAATGGGTTTGTCTGCACTGGTGTCCAGTAATAAAGCTGCTACATTAGCATATTCCCTCAAGAAATATTAATGCCATAGCTACACTACACTTCCCACATAGTATTCATTGGAGTTATGAGATAAACAAGATGATGCAAACAGTGGTGCAGGCTACAAGGGATGGGAATAAGTTTTATTGCAGAGGTGCTTCTCGCCAGGCTTATGATCCTTTACAGCCTGACCTCGACCCAGTAAGTGTCTCAGACACAGCCTTCCTACTCCTGTAACAGTGAAATACTGTATTTTTGACCCATACAAACTGGACAGTCACCGAAGTGAAGATACTACTATTTTAGGATTCAGATTGTATCTCATTTTTCCTTGACTCATTCACTTTACATCAGATAAATTTTGAATATCTTGGAAATAAGCACTGTGATAGAATAGAGTCCACCTGAATGTGACTTACCACTGAGTTGTTCTCATTGATGCAAGCTTCCCAAAATTAATCTACCCCAAGTAAGGTCTTTGCATTCATTTTTAATTGAGCATTTGACTGAAACTCCCTGTCAGCTGCAAATTTAGGCTTAACTCACAGGATTGAGAACTTTTATCAGGTTATATTCAAGCCTATATTCAAGCAGAAGGAAGAAGACGACGCATAGTGCTACTAATCCTTAGAAGCATGCCTGAATGCTATACTAACAAAGACTTCTTTAAAAGCAGTCACCTTGCTTTCATGGTTAGAAATCTAGACATACCAAGCAAAACAAGACGCTAGAACAAGTCCAGTCAGAAGTGCCAGAGTAAGTTGAAAGGGAAGAGTGAAAACCAAAAAGGGATAGCAAACTATTGTTTTCTGACCACGTGAAGTAATGTGTCGGTGACTACTGCCTATGAAAAATAAGTTTTTCTTCAACGCACAGATATTCAACATATTCAAATACCATGCAAGGCAACTGCCCTAATGTTCAAGTGACGCGTGCACAAAGGAGTTATGCACCACAACTGAGCCCTTTAGACCCAAAAGAGCACACACACATTCTGCCCATCTGTGTTTTATTACCTGAATAGTATGAGTTACTCTATCATTCCTTCACCGTAAAATGCAAATAATTAACAACATTGACACAACTGTGGCAAAGATTTAGCCTATTTAGATCAGTGAATCAGATCAGTATTATAGAAATCAGCATTATATATAATATACCAGCATCTAAGACACAAAATATAGAAAGCCATTTTAATCCTTGATAATGATTAAATTACTTTTATTCCAATTTAAAATATACAACTTTGAAAAATTATGCATCATACATTCAAATATGAACCACATTCTTAAGCGTCCCGATATCCAGGTATCCTACTGCTGGCCAGTATAATACAATAATCTGTCAACACTGTTTATTTATGGCCATAGGAGAAAAATCTCCATAAATAAATATGTATATCTGATATTGCAGCTTTATTCCTTAAACACTTACATTTTAGAAGTCAATTTCAGTAGGCCTCTGTCTCCCAAACACTGCTTCTTGTTCCTGTAGGAGAAAAGAAATTCCAAAGATCCCCAAAAGGACAAAAAGTGTCTAAATCAGCTATTTTAGAAATAGCATTCAAGAGTCAATTTAGCAGTGTCAGAACTATTAAAGCTAATATTACCAGCCAAAAGCAGTTCGAGAAAGCTTGCTAACAATGCCATGAATCTTAGTGGTCTTTAAGTAGTAATTTAAAAGCTTTAGAAAAAAAAAATCAATATAAACAGCATCATTAGTACAGCAATACTGTTGCAGATACTATTAGGAGCACGGCCAGGAGGCATAACCTACAGCTCCCTTGAAAAAGCACCAAGCCATCTTAATGGCAGGGATTCAATGAAGTTTAAAAGGACACCTTGCCTTTCATTTAAGCCTGACAGTTAAGTGCCCCCTGCAGGATACAACACTGCTCCCCTTTGAGGCAACTTACTACCACGTAACTTCATTATTTATAGAACACGAAAGATATGACAGCCATTTTCTAGACCATAACATTCCTGCTCTGCAGAGCCTGAAGTCATCACCAACATAAAAAACCCAGTGGGGAAAGAATGAGACTCAAATAGCAATGAGTGATGTATAGCATGTATTAAATCAGTTAATGGATGGGTAGGAGATAAGAACAGTAGGGGAAAAGAGTCATCTGCTGGATTTTATACTGCATGAAGTGTAGAAAAAAAGTTGTAATTGCAGTTAGCCCTAATTTAACTGAAGCCAACATCATCACTTCTATATCAGGACTGGAGAGAAAAATGCTTATCACTACATTAGAAAATGAAGTTATTAACAGTTTGGTGTGATATCCTAACTTAACAGAGAAAAATCAACACAGGTATTTTAAAGTTGATAGTTTTTATTTACAGTTTTGTTGGCAAAAGGAGGTGGGAAACTTTAAAACATTTTAAACAGAGGGCACCATATTGTATTGTATGACGTATCAGTTCACAATCTGTATCTTCAGTATCCAGCTGATCAAATAAAGCTAATCACCACTTAAAGAAGCATAATCTGCATCAGCTCCATTAGAGTATACTGCCTAAAAACACTTCAGGCAGTTTCTAAATCAACACAATCACTAATAAAAACGCAGTTCAGGTGAAGAATGTATACTTTCACTTTTTTTACTGTACCTGGTATCAAATTGCCCACTTTACTTGCATACTGGCAAAGCAGTTACACTTCCTACTTTTAGTTGAAAGTTATAACCTCATTTTCTGCAGATTCATCTGTCAGGTAATTCTGAACTACTTTGAATATTTTACTGTGAGCATAGTCGAGATTGGAGTAGATGAGATTGAAGGAAAATATTCCTATGATGTGCCCATCAGAATCAGCTGGGTAACCATAAACATCCTGTTTAAGAATTCTATTCAAAAAGGAGAAAAAGCATAGTCAGTTTTCACTTTGTCACATAGATTTAATTCCTCGCTTGAGCTTTTTAATTCATTCTTCTAGATCAAGAGTGTTCAGTTCTTCTTCTAGTTCATCCAAGTCCTCTCCAGTAAAAAGATTTTCATCAACTGGAACTGCATCAATTACTCCATTTTCCAACTCCCCATCTCCATCATTATCTTCCTCTATATCATTTGGCTCACTGATGTTTATATCACCACCAGAAGCTTCACTTAATTTATTATCTGAAAATAAAAATAATTCTTAACACATTTCAGTGTCACAAGGCACTAATTCACAATACTACTAAACAGACTTTAAAGTTTTGAAACTATGAAGAATTTACTTTATTTGAAATTTATGTAGACTTACATTGGTTAAATTGCATGTACCTAATTAATATGCAGGTTTGGATCATCAGTTATTAAAACAGATTAAAAAAAGTAACTCAAACTCCCAACTCCTCAAACTCCTATTTTCGTAACTGGGTCAAATTTAGTTAGCTACTCCTACTGAATGCCTGCACTTAAAAGACTCTGGGTCTTAAATAGTATTTCATGCATTTCATAAGTGCACCAAGATCAAGACTTCAAGACTTTGCCCTAAGAAATTAGAAGCTAACTTAAGACAGCTAGAAAATATGAAGAAAAGCTTGGATTTTTGTTGACATTATTCAGTCATTTACTAAATCTGAAAAAAAGGGAAACCACTAAAACAAACATCTTAAGGATTTACTTGAAGTGGCCATAAACGCTATCTTTTACTTAATCTTGAATTTAAGAAATTAAGAACTGCATAGCATTTACTAGAAGCTGTTTCTTTAGTAACTCCATGTATCATTGATATTAATTTCACTCCCCCCACCCTTTTTAAACAAATACTTATTTTCAGCAGATCAGTAATTCAATTCTATCTACCTTTTGGGAAGCTCTTAACAATTCAATGACATATTAATGATGCCTAAATAATGAACTTACCATCTTTTTCTATTGAACTGTAAGTGCTGAATCGCTCTGGACTAGCCACAGTAATACCAGTCTCATCTACAGCTTTTGGGACATACAGGTTCAAATCTACATCATTTATGCACACAGGGTCTTCCACCTGAAAAACCAAGATTCTCTGCATGAATTTTTACAGAAGTTCTCATTTCTGCAGGATTCCTACAAATTTTTTTTTAATCTTTCTTGTGACACCAGAATTTTCACAAGATATACTCTGTAGCTGTGTTAAATTAAGAACCAAGCTTATTAATTGCACTATAAGAACTCTCAAATTAGAAGTTTTCAAACTTGAATGTAACTTGAAATACTATTCAAGTTAATACTCCTCTTTACCTCATCATCTTCTCCCGTTCCTTGAATATAATGGGTGTCATCTGCTTCTTCATCATCTGCATCAACCAACTCTGGTCGAAACTCAAATACTTCACGTCCACTAATCTATTCACATAAAAAAAAAAGAATCTTAATTTATCGCTTGATAGAATTTATACTGCTGTAAAGAAAAAAAGCAATTCCAGGCTAGCTACCTTATTACAAAAACTTATTTACTCTCTCTTCTTACATTAAGAATTGGAGTGTAGAACATACCACCAATGCTTTGCCAGCTTTAAAATCTGCTTTCCTCCTCTCCATATCTTGCTCAGCCTTATCAATTTTTTCTTGTCTTTTTCTTCTCTTCCATGCAATAAAACACTCTAGAGTAATTTTGGTAACATTTGGTCCTAAGGCAGCACGCTGTCAAGTGAAGAGACTGATTAACGATAGAAACTGTTTCCAAAGGCTATAACAAATTAGAGAGTTACTCTTTTCCAGAAACTAATTGAAAACATTTCTTTCTAATTCATTCTTCACTCTCACCGCTATCAAACATGCACCATCAACTTAAAGTTTGACTCAACACAGAATTTTCCAGTTAGTAAGATGAGGCGACATAAAAGTTAAGATGAAAAGTGGAGGAGCAAAGAAACAACAATAGCTCAGGTTCTCCTGAAACTGACGCTGCCATGCAATGGTGACAGAAATAAGCAGAGCAGCAGTGTAATGCCTTCAGAAGGCCCTGTTCTCTTGATGTTGCTTGCTCATTACAGAGAGGAGATGAGATACAGTGGATAACTGGGACGCGAGAACTAAGGAGGCAGGCAGCGAGCTGGTGATGAGGAAGGCCCACAGAAGCAGTTGTGGCAGACCAAGGAAAAACAACAGTAAGAAATAGAAGCCTCCTAGAAAAGGATTAGCAACACCTGCACTAAGTACACAGCTATAATTTAATCTATTCACTAGGTAATAATTTCTAAACAAAAACATGAATCCAATACTATACCCTAGCTCATACAGCTATAAAAACCACTTTATATTTTTTAATTATTAATTAGGAAGATATTTACAACCGTCTCTTCAGAGTACAAAACCAAATACCACCAAAAGGTACCTGTCTGACAAGTTTACCTCTTTTTCTATTAGATCTTCTAAAGAAATTTCATCTTGCTTTTCCTCCTTCTTTTTGTCTTTTTTTAATACAAAACCTGGAGGGAGAGCGTGACGATACATGCAGTTGTCTCCTCCGCCTGGACAGACCCAAAACCATCCATATTTGTTGTTTTCAATAGCATCAAGGAAATATTTGCAGACCTGTATAAAACAATGGTTGTTAGCACCACATCCTCTTTTCATCCCCAGCAATTTACACTACATATAAAGTTACTACATGTTGGAAGTACAATAATTTAAAGCCAGTTGTGCTCAAAACTGAAGGAACATGTGAAATGCATCACTACTAAAAAAGTAGACAAAAGAAGTGCAACTAATTATCTAAAATTCACGTAGTCAGAAGCTTTTTCCCCTAATATAATCCCAACTTAAAAAGACAGGAAGATTTAGAAGACTGGCAACTGTGTACTACTGTAAACCCAGCTGGCACGTAAAAGCACGCCAACGGTCTTTCTCTTCCTGCTCACCAACATCAGTATAGCTCTAATCAAAATAAATAGAATCTGCCTCAGATGTTAAACCTTCCAGCTCATGATCTTGAGGTAGAGATGCCATTCCAGAACTTTAAACAAGCAATTCATAGTTCAGACTTCGTCATATCAGAGTTTAATTTTTGGAAATTTAAGAAGTATCAAAAGAATATTTCATAATTTGGTATTGAAAACAAAGTGAAATAGTTCTGTAGAATGAAAGAGGGATTAAGATATTATACCATTTAGTGCACAAACTAAGGAGTATTCTTGAAGCTAGAGGTCAGGAACTACAAGTGACTCTCAATTAGTAGATTTCAGTTTACAGGAGAATGTTTAAGCTTATATGCCATCCAGTGCATAAATAAGCCAGCATGTATGTAGCAGTCACTGCAATGAGATGACAGAACTAACTCATCACAATACTTGAATCTTCTAAGCAAATGGGATGCATAAGATATATTGCTGATTACTTTAGCATTTCTATTTTGAAAGCACTTCACCTACTATCCATTTGTATTTTACATGAGAAAATACTTTATGACTGAAAGAGCTTCAGGGTGGGTTTTTTTTTTAATACATTACTAGAAATACTATGAGCCCAACTGTATACTCAAAGTATTGTTATAAATAAAAAAAGGACATACTATTTGAGTTTTGGGTTTTTTCTTTTCCGCCTCACCATGCTTCTTGTTCACCACTTCTTCCAGCTTCTTCTCATCCCAGTTATCCATTGTATCTAGAAAAAGACAACAGATGGTTTCACAAAAAATTTCAAATACTAAACAATGCTGTCATATTGCTTTTCTCCCTAGTAAGTTTTAACATGCGGTTCTTATATTTTAGTTAGTTTATAGTATGGAAAATAAATTCAGGCTTTTATTATAAAATTTTCAAACTCTTCTATGCTGCTTACATGACAATTTCCTCAAAAGCCTTAGAAATTTATATTTGGACATGCATGAAGTGTGTTTCAGTTAAAGACTAAAAAACGTGTCATTCCATCTGTACGCTACTGAGCGTGGACAAGGGAACTGCAGGAAGATAACTGAATAAAAGAGAAGGTTGGAGGCTGGTGTCCAGAAATACAGATAATGTAACCTGATGCTCGAAAGAGATAATCCCAAATTTTCTGTGTTAAAGTTAAAAGAAGGTGCCATCAAAAGAAGCAAGATCAGCAATGGTAACAGTAGTAGTCAATCTACGGGATCCTATCATATTCATTTAGGACGACACAGGCTAAAATTCAAATAAAGACCCAGACATGATGAATTGTGGAAAAACTAAATAAATTATTTTGACTATGAAATCTCTAACCCCTGCTAAGTAAGAGTGAAATCCAGAATACTTTGCCAACAAATGATTTGGGGAAAGGATATCAAGTCACAGAAAAAATTCCAAAGTATCCTGAATTCTAGAACTGCGCACATTCGGGCAAACACTAATAACAGTTCTGGAAGGCAGCTATGGTTGCTCATTACACTTCCTCCTTTTGCACTTTGGTTTTACAGAACTTAGAAGAAACTAGCAACTATAAGAAAGACCAAATACTCTATAACTTGCTACTTGTATGACATAATATGTTACGCAGCAAAATTCAAAAACCACCATTCATTACCATTAGGACACAGTTCTTTTTCTAAACGGGGCCTAAAGAATACTTGTGAGCACACTTTTTAAAGCAAGTTTCACTGCTCGTAAGTTTGAACACAGTGGTATGGGTTGCTGTGGTCATTGATCAGGCTCTTCAGGATCATAACCACAACACAAGACAACTCTTAATCTTAAAAAATCCAGATTCAGAATAGTTTAGTAGTCATTTTCTAGAATTATTATACCTTTTTCAAGGTCTTCATCTCTTGCATCAATGTAGACACTTCGTTTTTCACACTTCCTTTCCAAAGACAAATCATGAGAAAACTTGCACTTGTCTCCTTTAGTGCACTGTCCTTGCTTGAAGAAAGCACAAACTACAGATTTGGGGTCAGCACCTGAGTGAAGAAAGTTTTTATATTTTAATACAATTTTTTAAGCAAAAGCTGTATATTAAAAGTGCTAAGAACAATGTCTAGGATCATACAATCTTTAGGATTTGTAGAGAATGAAAACAGGTTTTTAAAAGTGAAAGTTATTTAACGCGTGTGTGTTCATCACAAGTAAATACTTCATGTCCTGAACGTGTCATATTTACTTTGTACAGTATGATATTTGCGTTAAGTATCGAAGCTGGCACTTGACTATTAAAAGAAATATGGACAGCATTGTGCCCAAGCGAATTATTCATTCATGTAATACATACAAGATATCACTCTATGGAACTTCTTCCCTATACAATAAGCTATTTTTGCCCTAATTCTGGATGTCAGCCTTTCCTTAACAGATCAACAACACACTAGAATAAATGTTAATAATCTAATCTGCACTCATTCAGACCACTTTCTTTAAGTAACTGTCATCCTACTAAAGGAATTATTAGACCATTAGGAGGTGAGAATAGAAATGAAAGAAGTAGAAATGTATTTGCGAGACACAATGAAATCAGAATGAATATTATAAGTAAGGCATTTAAGTGTTCATGTAAGATTTCAAGCTCAATTTTTTCACTTGCTGATTTTAAGCTTGATGCAAGTCACCAGTGACTAGAGTACGTACAGCAATACACCCATTTAAAATCTTAACTAAAGATCTAGTTTTTAAACACCAAGTGGATCCCTAAAAGAACTTCAGGTAACATAGCTCTCCTTGTTGGCAATCTCAGTAGAAAGTCAAGGCTTTCATTAGGACGATATTAGTTCTTCTGAAATAACTTTAAGTCAAGAGCTACTTTATTTGGAGAAAGTTCACCATTGCAGATCACAAACAGAAAACAGCGAACAAATATCATGTTTGCTTTAAGACATATCTGGAAATCACACTTGTTTAGTCAAAAATCATTGCACATAATTCATTAGTACCAGAAGATTAATAAAGCAAAGAGTTGATAGTTCATTCCAACAGTATAATTTTTTTTTCCTCCCACATGGCAGCAAATTGTAGGGTTTCACTGAAGTATAAAATACTCTTAAACTCACATTATATCACAAAACTAGTTTGCTCAATAACTGAGTTCAAGTAAGACCACAATTCCGAAGCAAAGTCCTACAGTTGACTGTGAGGTGGGACAGAAGTAAGTGGAAAATTTTTTACTGTTCTGATTTGAATACAAGTTTTCTGTGAAGACAACAGTTATATTATACTCTTTGTAATGCCTGGATGTTCACGTTTCCCTGGGGAGAAAGGATGCTTTAAACAAATACCATCACACGCACACACTCATGCCACTCATTCAGAAGCACCTAATTAATTAACCTGAATACAGCAAGGTATCTATAGCTGCCCTGTCAATATCAATGTAGCTTTTGATATTTTAATGATCTAGTAATCCCAGATGATTTCCTAAAAAAAAAAAAAAATAAAAAAAAAAATGTCAAATCGTTACCGAAAAACTACTTGGTACACTAGATGGAGAAGGAAAAAGACATATCTACTTTATTGAAAAGTGAACTGTCATTTTCAAAGGCTTACTCATCTACTTCAGGTAAAATAAGGGAACATAAGTGAAGAGAATTCAGTTACTCATACCTTTGCTAATTTTCTGTGCAGCAACCACAGGCTTGAAGAGTTCGTTTAATTCTTGTAATTCTTTTTTCTTATCTTCTTTTTTTAATTTCTTCTCACTTTCTGTTTGAGCAGCCTATAATGACCCCAAATTTGAAGTTATTAATAGATAATTAGAATTACGTTACTCACTTCACAGGAAGTGTACATTAAAATAGCAGATAAATTAGTTTATTCTAAGTGGAAGAGGAAAAGAACCTATGATATCTGAATTTCTCAGAATTCCTGCCCTTCCATGAATGGCCAGTGCCATCTAGTGGTAGTGACTTTTCAAACAGAAGAGATTTCAAATGCAATTTGTCAGAGATGAGAGATCCTGGTAGGTACCATTAGATAAGTTACCTCTGTTCCACCTTTACAGGCTAGGAAATCAAGTGAAGAGACTAAGGAGAGGAAAAGTTAGTTGCTCTTTTGTGATACATTAGCAGTGCAAGTACTCAATGCAGTTACTTCAGGATCTGTGCAAATAGCTTATCTGTCTTTAGTCCCCTACGTGCTGCTTTGTTCTTTCTCTTCACATATACCAGAAGCTCTTCCAGGAAATATGTCTGTAGAAGTTAGGAACTGCTTTTAGAACACTTTTTTTGGTTTGAATTTATATCAATGAATTGATAACCGGTGGTTTGTAAGACAAGAACATTCATTTTATAGGTAACTAGGGGCCAAGGACTCAACAAGCCCAACTAGGAAAAGCAAGGTTTGTGTATTAAAAAAAACCCATGTGACTCTGCCTTATCCTTTTTGGAAAAGACAGAAAAGGCCAGAAAAGAGGGAACAAGATAGATGAAAGAGAACATGGGGAAAACATTATTAGAAGATTTGATTCTTATCCTTAAGGGAAGCTAGTGAGACTCCCACCATTATACAAATATGTGGGGTGCTTCATTGGTAAAATACAGTGCAACATTAAAAAAGGAGCTTTATTCTTACAATGAACTTGGCAAGAAAATGCCAAATTGTTTTAAAATGGAATTGATTCGTTTGGTGCACATACAGAACACTCAGTTTTAATACTGAAAGTCCCTAAATCCTATTTTGTATAGCATGCAGACCCACGTATGTCAACTACAAAAAGTAGTACTCTAAGAACACTTTTATTTCATCCTAGGGTTCTAAAAGCATGAAGATGAAGCTTCCCTTTTTTTTCTTATTAAGCAAAAAAACCTTGACAGCATTTCCATTTGTATCTCAGGACACAACAATAATTGCTTTAAAGTGTTCTTTCTTTCTCAGGGACAATCCTAACTGAAAACCATTACTACAGGGTAAGAAAGGTATAATCAGGTCTAAAAAAAAAATTATTTTTTTTTAACATCCATCAGTCAGTTGCTAAGAGCATCTGCGAAACAAATTATTTTAGGTTGTCTAATTTACATACTGGTATTCCATTAAATGCTACAGATTCAGGGATTTCATACAGGAATTTCAAAAAAACTGTTTCAGAAACATTGGTGTTACTCAAGTGACATCAAGCAGTCCATTCCACTACAAGTAATTGTTAGCTCTAATGACCTGACTATCAACTTTACCTTTAAAGTTGTACTTGACATTTGTTAGTTCATCCTTATGTTATGCAAGGAATTTAACCTAAATTATGACATCATTAATTTAGCTGATGCAAACGTAATATTCTACAGGCTTATTCATAGAACAGGAATCTGCATAAACACTTAGCAACTAGGTTCCCTAGCACCGTAGGAATAAGAGACCTGGCTCACTTCCATTATAAAAGTATTTTCATGAAATTTGTGCTTTCTGACTAAGTGTAATCTAAACATTTATCTCAGCCACATCACACTTTACTTCATTATACAAAAGAGCAGAGTAGTAGACCGTGTCTCAAAATTTCATTTTCTTTGGCCAGTTCACCAAATAGATGCAGACTTCCATACATATAATGTGGAAGTATTATAATAAATACTTCCATAAATAAAACAAGCAGCACATATGGGCTTATACATTTTTTTTAATCTTCCCCCAATTCTAATTTTAGTATTAGTAACAACGGCTCTTATTTTTAACAGTTCACTGTTTCAGGTATACTGTAAACTCAATTATGTTACCTAATTAGAATACTGTGTAAAGAAACACACACCGTTATTACTTGAGTTTAGGGTTTTTTTCCAGGGGTTTTGGTACATAATTCTCAGCTACACAGGCTTTGCAAGAAGACTAGCTAGTTAAATCTGTGTTAATCACAATACATCAGGCAAGTAACATCTCAACTTTTTTCTACTTCAGTACTACATCACAATCTACATGTATAGTGAAAGATGATTTCACTATACAGCAGGAAAACATTACAGAATAAATGCTTACCTGACGTGGATTTTGCTGACCAAATTTAACTTGGTGAGTCACAGCCTTGATAAATTTTTGTTGTTTCGCACCTTTTTTATTCTTTAGGCCAAATGTTTTGTCCTAAAATCAAGAGATAAATACAGCCAAATTAGTTGAAACTGTCCAACAGCTGGAACAAGTTTCTTACCAAAAAAACCCCAAAACATCACCAAACAACCAAAAAGCCTCAGTCTTGCCATTCCTCTCCAGTTTTCAGTTAAACACAATTTTCTCCATCAACATGAACAATCCAAGAAACATGACTGACAATATTTAGACCGCTCAGATCATCTTTAAAATTTGCTTTTCAAAAAAACCTACTAAATGCTGCTTTTGTGTGAGCTATTGCTTTTATCATCAGACCTACTTGTGTCCAAGTAATTGTGGGAGCATATACACACAGTGTTTTCAGGCTTCTCAAGACAAAAAGAACACGATGTTTTTGATTACTACACAAGTAACATCTAAGGAAAATATGAAGACTGAATAGCCATAAATACTGCTTTTTTTCCCCCCGTCTACTTGTACTCACTTATTACTTTTCTGTTCAAGTATTCATCTAGAAATGTTATATATTTATGCTATGCAGATGAATAGCGTTGCATATAACATATTACTTTTTATTTCCAAGTATTTTAAGTTTTTCATTTTGTAACTATACTAATTTGAAGCCTTTCCCCATGTCAATTCCAGACAGGTTTTTTTATCTCCTAAATTCCACTGAAAGTAGTTTCTGTTTAATGCCTGAACCAATTCTTCCTCTATAGCTGAAGCTTTATTGTTAGCTGTGCGTTTCTATACCAAACCTATTAAAAATTCCATTTAAAAAAAGATAATTCCCTTTCACACAAGTACATGAAGCATAAATTATTTTTTGTAACTGAAATACCTACATTAAAAACCTATCCATGCCTTTGATTTGATACCATCTTCTTTCCTTCCAGGAACAAGTAACAGATGTTTATCTAGTGATAATACTTCAGTTCAAACATACTTTTGGAACTCTAACAAACCAAAAATATATTATAAAAGAATTAGAGAATAAACAGTTCCAAATTTTCAGAGTCACCCTGTTTTCATTTACAATGTATCCCCTATCAACAGCAGCTAGTCCTCTGTTACTTTATGCTAATCTGAAAAGTCTGTAATTTGTCAAAATAACTAGTTGGGAAAGAAAACAGATCATTCACACACTTGATTTCTGTGGCAAACGCCACATGGAATATATAGTCTTTGCGTATTTGGATTTTGTAATAAGTTATCGTTAATTATCTATGCAAGTTTTTCCCCTTTCAGCTTCGTGGGTTTTTTTGTAATAGAAAGCAGATTTTTTGTATGTAGGTGGATTTAGCAAGAACACCAGAAACTCTGAAGCTAGCAGAGAAAGAGAACAACCAGTCTAACCTAACACTTCCAAAGAACATAGAAACAGTATTCAGCAGTGCTAAACTTAAAAGAACACTTGCATTACATGGATATTCTGCTTAAAACAGATGAGCAGCTACTAACTTTCTTGCCAATAGATGCAGGCAAACATTTAATTTTCTATAACTGCTCTCTCCTTGTACCCTCAACGTCACCTTTTTTTTCGGTATAGTGGAAGATTTGCATGACTATGCTGATAACTAACATACACACCTTTAGCAGGTTGGGTTTTTTTAAATCCGGTTTTCCCATGGAATTGAGTATCAGAAGTTTAAATAGAATACAATATATTACTGAGTAATCTTAAAATTATTTTGCCTTCAACTTCTATGAGCCGGACTCAGAAAATATAGGAAGACATCGAACACAGAGCCAGAAAAGGGTGAGAGAAAAGGGGGAAAAAAAAAAAAGAAAAAAAAAAAAAGGGAAGAGCACTCCTGTCAGATCAGCTGCAGTACAGACACAGCTCTGGGCATAAAATATCCAGGCTGAAAACCCAAACCCCGGCCCAAGAAGCACAGTGGCCATCAACACAACTTAAAGGGCGATGGTCGATGATCTGACAGATCTGGGCAGCGCTGGGGCCGCGAAGGGAACCCGGAACGTGCTTATGGACTGGGTTACAGCACCGACAAGGTGTGCGTGCGCATACCCCTACGCTTTTTTTAAAAAGTTTTCGGCTTTATGATCATTCCCGTGGCCGCTTCGGCGGAAGAGGCGGCCTGCGGGCCTCACTGCCGGCTTTCGGGGAGGCCAGCGGCCGCCGGCAGAGGCGTCCGTGCCCCCGCAGCCGGGGAGGCGGCAGAGGGAGGCGCAGGGAGAGAGATGCCTGCCTCCGAAGGGAAGCGGCAGGCCCCAGCAGGGGCAGGGAGAGGGCCGCGGCGGGAGAGTAGCGCCCCCGGACCCTGCTGGGACCTGCCCGCCTCACCTCGATGATCTTCTCCTTCTTCTTCTGGTCCGCCTTCTTACTGCCCCCCGCCGGCTGCTGCTGCTTCTTGGGGGGCATGGCGGGGAGGGCGGAGCGGCCTCGGCTCTCGCTCGGGGGCTCTCAGGGCCGCGGGGACGGGACGGCGCCGCCGCCGCCGGCGAGGCACAACGGGTGCCGCTTGGCAAGGCCGGCGGCCGCGGGGCAGGCTGGGAAGGCCGCGCGCTGGAGGCTGGGCGGCGCGCGAGGGCCCAATTATCTCCCGGCAGGCAGCGCGCGGCGGGGCGACGGCCGGGCGCTCCGGCTGATGTCATGGGAGGGGGCGGGCCCGGGAGGGGCTCGGAAGAGGTGGGTGAGGGAGGGGGAGCGACGGCCACGCAGCGCCCACCCCAGCCGAATCCCCCTCCTTTGGCACGGGGACAGCCGCCTTTCGGCGGCCAGGGAGGGGTTCCCCAGTGGGAACTGTGGCCGGTTCCCCTCACGAGCGGCCGCTGGATGGAGCTGCGCTTACCACCAGCTTGGTGCAAGCCAGCAGGGTGTTGAATCACAGAGTCGTTTAGGTTGGAAGAGACCTTTAAGATCCTTTAGTCCAACCATTTGTCTAGCATTGCGAAGTCCACCACTGAACTGTATCTCTCAGTACCACATCTACACGTCTTTTAAATAGCTCCTGGGATGGTGGCTCCACCACTTCCCTGGGCAGCCTCTTCCAATGCTTGACAAACCCTTCGGTGAAGAGATTTTTCCTAATACCCTAAACCTCCCCTGGCTCAACTTGAGGCCATTTCCTTTTATCCTGTCACTTGGTACCTGGAAGAAGAGACTGACCCCCACCCCTCTACAACGTCCTTTCAGGTAGTTGTAGAGGGTGCTAAAGTCTCGTCTCAGCTTCCTTTTCTCCAGGCTGAACAACCCCAGCTCCCTCAGCCACTCCTTATAAGACTTGTTCTCCAGACCCCTCACCAGCTTCATTGCCCTTGTCTGGACCTGCTCCAGCACCTCAGTTTCTTGTAGTGAAGGGTCCAAAACCAGACACAGTATTCAAGGTGCGGCCTCACCAGTGCCGAGTACAGGAGAACGATCACTTCCCAAGTCCTGCCGGCCACACTATTCCTGATACACGCCAGGATGCCGTTGGCCTTCTTGGCCACCTGGGCACACACTGCTGGCTCATATTCAGCTTTCTGTTGACCAGCACCCCCAGGTCCTTTTCTGCCAGGCAGCTTTCCACCCGCTCTTCCCCAGGCCTGTAGCGTTGCATGGACTTGCTGCCACAAAGAGCCTTGACCCAGCTAAGCACCAGCAGTCCTTCTAGGCAGCCCACCCCTACCTCTGCCAGCTCCAAGGCTTCAAGGAAGCAATCCAGAAAGCAGCAAGAAGTTTAATTGCTGCCTAAACAGGTGGTGAAGAGCCTGCCGGCAGACTTGTGAACAGCTGGATATAGGACAACAGCCAGCACCCACCGCAGCACTGTTTGTCATCAGAGAGCACCTGAGAGCTGAATCCCAGTCGGCCCACACGGGATATGTATTTTATGGGGGCAGTGAGGATGAGTAAGGTGATAATGCATTCGTGCATGCATGTGGTTTTATTTTTTTGCTGCAATCTCTTTGCCAGAGGAGGGAAAGCAAATGCTGTATGAGGACACAGGACGCTTTGCTGCCTATTAACAGCAATGATTTCCTTAGGATGAGCTGCAAGGTAGCTGTCATGTTAAAAGGACTGTAGTTTCGATATTTGTCTGTCAGAGTCCCAGGACTTGCACTGATTTACTATCAGAGTCCCAGCAAAGGACTTGCACTGAGTCAGATTCACAAATAATCGAAATTAGTTATTTTATTGAGAGCAATAGTAGCAGATTCGAGATTGCCATTGATAAATTCACTAAGTACAATAGTGCTAATTAATTAAGGTTAATATTTCTAGCAAAAATAATGATAGTACAACAACCCGGGGTAACATTCAGCAGAGCGTGGAAGGTGCAGCACTCACCCAAAAAGGCGTCCTTGCCTGGGGTGGGGGATGAGAACGCAGCCCGTCGACTGCTCCGTCAGGTATTGAGTTTCTTCTCTCCCAATTTAACAGTCATTTTCTCTATCCTTTTATCCCTAAAATTACGAGGTTTCCCTCCCCTAGGTGACGTGTAGTATGATTTGGGTGGAGAGACAAGTGCTATAGTCATACATGTTTAACATGATCTCTAAAACCCTCATTAGCATATGCAGGGGGTGTCAACTTTAATATGCATTTCACAGGTAATGAGGCAAAGGACAATTATCAGGCATGGCAGCCTCTCAAGGAAACAAAGAACTTCACAAAGTCTCTGTTATCTTGATTTTACTGTTTTTGCTGGCAAAAGCAGGGCTGTCCTGTCTCCCCAAGACTACCCCGTTATTTATATATCCTGTGATAGCCAGACAAGCCTTCACTCCCCTGGGTTGCACAAGAGATAACAAAGCCAGTCTTAATTGCTCTTTGAGCACAGCAACTTCACCTCATTATCCAAATTCCACAGTAGCATCCTAGAAAACTTCCAAGCTAGAAACTCAAATGTCAGGGTGAAAAACAGACTCTCCCGGGGTACTTCACCATCAAGTAGTAAATACATCTGAAGTCAGCTGCTTTTTTGCCCCTTCTGAGTTCCACCTGACAAATACATCTTTCTCTAAAGATTGCCTCCAAAAAACAACTACAGTGCTGAACTCTGCTTTTATATTGGGTTCACTGACACATGCGCACTAGGGACTAACAGAAGATAATTTGGTACCACAAAGAGCTCAGAGGTCTGAACATTAGCTACCTGCTCCCCAGGGGAACATTGCTAAATAAACCGTTCCTTCTAAATAAGTAGTCTCTCAGCGTGCAGAAGGGGTGCTCTGCATTTTGTACTTTATGAGAAATGGGTCTGGTTTGAGTGTGTGAAACAATGGTAGTCTGCCTGAGGGAACATAAGCTTTCCATTTATCCTCTTCATTTTCTTTCAAAGAGCCAAGATTACGTTTGGGTTCCACCCAGAGTGGTACAAACCTTTCTGTAGAAAGGGTGAAACAATCCCAAATTGACTTCGATTGCCTAAGTAGGGTCTTGGTCTGGTACATAAATACCAGCCTTAACATGCATTGTTGTTTTCTCATGCTGTGGCATGCAGGCAGGTTCTCTGACCATGCCACGAGCGTAATTTTTACTTTGGTTTCATGAAATGGGCTGTCATGGTTCTTTCCTTCCCACATGTGGAGGAGTTTCTGCAACAGGAAGAAATGCAAAACTTTGGTACTGCATTTGTGGCTTGAGTGGTAACTGTCTCACCTAGAATGACTAGGAAAAAAGGCTTCGAAAAAAAGTGAAATGTAAAGGGGGGCATATGTTATCCAGATATGCCAACTTCTGATTACTGAAAAGTGTTCCAATATAAAAATATTACTTGCTGATAACTGGTTTTAAGGTCCATCTGTTTCAGCCTCTACAGCACAAATTTCATTTTGAGTAAGGTGCTTAAGTCTTGGTAGGATGTACTTTCATACTTTGTACGGCAAGTAAAGACTTTTCTGTTCCTCGCTAAGTTTAGTAGTTTCTGGTACAATCTGTATCCAAAAATATTTTAACAACAAAGCATATTTTTAAACTGATCTCATAGATCGGAGGTAAGAAAACAGGCTGTTCTGTAAGGGAACAACAAGCTGTTCTTACAAAGACTTCGAGCACCCGCAGATATGCAACACTAAAGATACAAATAGTGCAATACAATATCTTAATCTTCAGAATGCTTGGTTAAATAATTGTACCAGCCATTTGTTACATGTCACTACTGGCATGCTCAAAAAAGGATGGAATATTTTGGTTCTACATAGTCTGCATAATACAGGAGAACAATTTCAGATTTATTTTTTTCAAGCTCAGAATCACAAAGAAGCATGAAGCAATGGAAGGTCTAAGAGGCTAACTGATTAACATATATACTTTATTATGTTGAGTAAAATTTGTAATAACTAATGATTTCTTGTTCCATCAGAAAATATATAGCAGCACACAATAGTTGGAACCTAACACAGGAGGAAAAAAAAAAACCCAACCCTTAACACTCAACTAAACCGCAATTCTATACTAACATATACAGAACTGCCATAAATTTTGGTGTGAGTTCCTTTTTAGCAGATCCCTACATGCCTGACTAGTTCTTCAGATAAATGTGAAGGGCAGAGAGAACCTCTTGCCAATGATATCTGGTAGATTGAGTCCTGAATATCTGAAAAGTGCTATTAAAAAAATAAATTGATATGTACTAAATAGTGTGGAGAAACAAAAAGTATAAATTGATCTAAAATATATTGTAGGAACCAATCATATCCAGAACTTTCAGCATTTAGCAGACTAATCAATCTTTGTTGAGATTGTACTTCTTTATAAAACACATAATTAAAAGATTTATCCATCTAAGCCTGAAGAACAATATTTTATTTCTAGTTTCCAGGAATTTATGCAACTTGGTTTTCTTTGCATCCAACATTAGATTTAGAACTATCTGAGGCTAGAATTATCAACAAATATAAGTCAGTAATATCTACAATATTTCATTTAAAAATCATAAATAACAATGGAAGTATCAGGCTTAACATAACTCAAACTTCTTGTGTTGTTTTTTTTCTTTACTGTACCCTAAAAATTAGGATCATTACTCTAGTTTGTATTAATTGCTCTATGAATAATTGAATGACAAGTGAATAATTAACTTTACTGTGTTTATGGGTAGTCCAAGAGCCCGTTGTATTTTACTAAATATTCTGTTTCATTATGTTATGCATGCATCTCCCACAATTAAAAAAAAAAAAAAGCCAAGTTCTCTACATTGTACTTTTCTTTCCAGTGGAATAAAAATCAAGCTATGCATTTCTGCTAGGTGATAAAGTTAAGTAAGTATGAATTTACAAAAGCACAGCTAAAGAACTGCAGTTTGCATCCAGATTGGAACAAGGACCAGTTTTTAGATCCTTCCTTCTGTCAGAAAACCACTGCGGAGTTGTAACTCCTACTCGCTTGACTATTTCTTTTGCATTTGAATAATCCACACACACCCAGTAAAGACACTCATTTAGTTCTCTTCATCTCCCCAGCTACCTGTTTTCACAGCATTTGCACTAAAACAGCATTTTAAGCTTCTGTTCCTCTGACAGACTTTCTTGAAACTGAGTAATAGCTTCAAAGTTGCCAGAAAGAGTCTAACAAAGGCAAGCACAAACATCATTCCTTCTCCTTTCAAGAGGCCCCCTCCAACATAGCCTAAACATGTTAGGGGTACAGTAAAGAAAAAAAAACAACACAAGAAGTTTGAGTTATGTTAATTTATTTATTTAATTTATGAAGATACTAAACAGCATTGGGCCCAATATCAATCCTTAGGGGACCTCACTTGTGACAGGTTGCCAGTTTGAAAAGGAGGTATTTACCACCGCCCTCTGGGTGTGACCTGTCAGCCAGTTCCCCCACCCACTGCACAGACCACTTGTCTAGATGACAACACATGAGTTTCTCTAGGAGGAGGCTGTGGGTAACAGTTTCAAAAGCCTTGGAGAAATCCAGGTAAACCATGTCCACCTGCCACCCCCCATCAACCGAGCAGGTTACTTTGTTGTAGAAGGGGATCAGGTTTGTCAAGCACAGTTTGTCCTTAGTGAATCCATGCTGGCTTTAATCATTATTATACATAAATTAATTTAATTTATTTTATACAAATTAACATGCAGTAGGTCACAACACTCACTTTTCACTAAATTCCTAGTAGGGATTACAAACCACTTACCAGTCCCCCAAGAACACTACATATACCCTGCCTTTCCTCAGGATATGAGCTGACAGATTATGTCATCCAGGTGGCTATTGCCATTAGCTAGAATGTCTCCACTTGGCTCACCCAATTAAGTTAGGCTTTAATCTTATAAACCCCTCCACTGGAGGCTGTTGTGGCTTGAGGAAGGATGTGGTGGCTTGAGCAGGGCTCAAGCTATGTTTAGAAGGCCTATAGGAGACCTTATCAGCAAGTTCCAGTATTTAAAGGGCGCCTACAAAGAAGATGGAGACTCCCTTTTTACAAGGAGTTACATGGAAAAGACTAAGGGTAATGGGTACAAGTTAGTATCCCTTGTGTCTGGTTGGACACAAGGAGAAAATGTTTCACAGTGAGAACAATCAGCCATTGGAATAATCTCCCCAGGGGCAGCGATGGATTCCCCAACATTGGACACTTAAGATTCAGATGGACAGGGTGCTGGGAGTCTGACGAGAGGCTGGGATGGACTTACACAAGCCCAAGGTGCGGGGTGCATGGAGGTGCTAGGCAGGTGGGACTGCTTACCCATATTAGTGTGGTAATAATGGATCAACTGTGACATCTTCCTGTGATCTCACAGCCCTCCTAGTTACATTTGGGGGCGACAGCCTGTTACCATTTATTTGTGCCAGGAGTTAGCCAGAGCAGCCTTGTCAGTCACTGAGTGCAGCTCCAGGAGTGCAAAGGAGGGCCTGAGGGGGCCCTTCAGGTACTGAAAAGTCTTGGCGGGACACCTGGCCCAGAGGAACCCTCTCTGCAAACAGGGCTTCAGCCATGGGTGAGTTACTTGTATCCTGTAACCAAACAAGAAGTTAACACTCCTATCTAGCTTTCTGCTTTCCTTCTTTTTACTTTCAAAATGATGACTGCTTCTACCAGAAAGGTCAGAGAAATGGGTTCTTCCCAGGTCTTAGGTGCCATCTTTTTCATATCAGGAAAAAAAGAGGGAAAGGGAAGAAAGCAAACAGCTACCAATAATTTCTTAATGCTATCTGAAAATGAGAGGATGGTATGACAAATGGGCAAGCCACACGCTAGCAAGGTTAGTCAAAACCCATCCTTATGCACTTCTAGGGTGTTGGACTTGTCGGAATTTAAAATAACATATTGTGTAGAGAAAGACCTGTGCTCAGCGTAGAGCAGCCCTCTCTGTGAGGGCGTGCAGAGCCTGAGGTGGTGGCGTGGCTGCCAAGCTATTAGTCAGGGTGCACCCATAAGTGTGTGTGTGCCATTCTGATGCACCTTTGTCCTTGTTCACTAGCGTTTGATTTCCTACACGTCCTGGGAGAGGGAAATTTTGTTTTCTCTGGGGCCAGGCTTCTGCCACAGAATTGCTGGATATTGGCATTAATATCCTGGTGAGGGTGAGACATTGCGGAGCTCGGAGAAAAATGCTGTAGAAAGCAGTGTGTGAACAGTTTTCCTCAGGGAAGGCCCATCCACTGGTCACTCAGGGAGGAAACTGGCTTACAGTTAGTGTTTCACGCAATTAGGTGTTTAAAAACAAACAGCCCAAGGCAAAGATAACCAATCATGTGATTCTTCGTGACAAATAATTTTCCTCTGTGCTTATATCATTTGTTTGTTAAATTAGAATTACACCTTTTGTGTAGAATTACACAGCTGACTAGAGACGTTCATTTAGACAAGAGGGTGGGGGAATGGACAGAATTAGAGGCCTGAGAGGTAGTTGAGATCAACCGGCGTTTCTCTTTTTGCAGGCTTGTTCTTAAATCCCATTACCTGACAAGAACGTGGCCTTTTTTGTTTTCCCCACAGCAAAATTCTTAGAAATTGGAGTCAGGACCATCTTGCCCAGACTGTGTTTCTGCCAAGAAAGATTGGACTAGATGATCCTTGAGGTCCCTCCCAAACTGGTATTCTGTGATTTAATCTCTTTTCGCTTATGGGGAAATCTGAGGAGAGGCTGGGATGGACAGGGTGCGGGGTGCATGGAGGTGCTAGGCAGGTGGGACTGCTTACCCGTATTAGTGTGGTAATAATGGATCAACTGTGACATCTTCCTGTGATCTCACAGCCCTCCTAGTTACATTTGGGGGCGACAGCCTGTTACCATTTATTTGTGCCAGGAGTTAGCCAGAGCAGCCTTGTCAGTCACTGAGTGCAGCTCCAGGAGTGCAAAGGAGGGCCTGAGGGGGCCCTTCAGGTACTGAAACGTCTTGGCGGGATGTTTTCTTAGAAATTGGAGTCTGGACTCAAATGAACATCTTGTTTCTTTCAACATTATGCCAAAGTGTTGTACCGTTACAATGAGCGATACATGTTAGAATACCCTCCATTCTTCGTTGTTAGACCAATGTTATTTTTACTGCAACCGCAGATGACCAAAGAGTGTATCTGTCAAAAATAGTGTTATAGAAATAAATTACCTTAATGCTATATTGCACTTTATAAATGACATTTCAAGTAGTTCAATGGCATTTTTTTCTCAATTTTTTAGCTTTCTTGTAGGTGGAAATAAAGTAGAAGTATCCTTTCATCTGCTTAAATTAACTATGCCTTCTGATATTAAAAAGTTGGGTTGTTTTTGCCTAGGTTTTAGCTTTTCCTTAGAATGTCTTTCATTTTCTCAGTGCTTACTTTTTTATGATCCATATTGTTTACAAACAACCTGCTTTTAGTCCATTGTCACCATGAAATGGGAGGAATGAGGATGATATGGCATTCTGGAAAGCTGTGAGGTTAATATATTGGCCTTTAGCATATAAGAGACTGTATTCATGTATTGTTAGGTGAAATGCATTATTTTGCATTTATTCATATACAAATCGAATCAAACCTTTTTGAAATGAAGATTGAGCGTATGCCAGTTTTCCTGGGAGGAGCTGCACATCTTTGACTCTCTTGAAAATGGAGCATGTGTTTCACTAACCCTTTGTTCATTACTTTTCCTTTCCCCAGGTAATTGTGCAACTAATTGATGGTGGAAAAAAGTCTCAGAAGCTTTCAGAGGAGTTTTGG
Source organism: Larus michahellis (assembly GCF_964199755.1). NCBI lineage: Eukaryota > Metazoa > Chordata > Aves > Charadriiformes > Laridae > Larus > Larus michahellis. The sequence continues at coordinate 22,478,287 of NC_133902.1, read as the reverse complement.
CAGTTTTGCTCAACAGCAGCGTCCTGTGCAATGAGCACTGTGAGATCAGGCAAAAGTTGGTACAGAAAAGGACACTGGAATTGTGAGTATAAGCTGAAGCATTGCTTTAGTTCCATGGTGAAAAACTGGTAAGTCTTTGCTATCCTATATTTGTTGGTCACATGCTAACAATTGACTTTAGAATAAGTAAAGTATGCTCAATGATTACTTAAAGTACTAGTGAGAGATGCTTATGCCTTATGCAGAGATATGGTTAGTTCTCATGTGCTGTTGATCCAATTGCCATGCCTGCTGACTTGATTTGGAACGGCTGTGATGAGACAGATGCTAATTAACATAAGTTCATCATTGCTGCCAGTGAATCTAGTGTGTTAGAAATAGTGAATGAAGACAGTTACAGATGAATCAAGAAGGGGTATAGAAAGGATCATAAAACTTCCATCTTCAGGAGGACGCTGAGATAATTTTGCTTGAGCAATCGGGGGACTCTGCAAAATGTGTGAGAGCGTAAGTAATTTACAGGAATCCAAATAGCATTTAAGCTGGTCATTTTGCTTCTGCTAATGCTGGGGCCGTGCTTATTCAGGATTTATCATAGGTCATATACAGGAACAGCCATAAGGTGTCAGAATTTCCCCACATTCGAAGTGTATTTCCCAGAAAACTGTTTAGCTTGTACAGTCAAATTGTGCTTTCATTTACAGAGTAATTACAAGGGTTCACAAGCTCCAAGTCAAGTTACTAAAAAGTAATATGGTTTCCATATATATACGAATCCTTTAGAAAAGGTCTTGTCACACCAGGAATGAAGGACAGAAAATAAATGACAATGGATAGCTTCTTGTTACATAACAAAAGAAGTGGGAATTTAACAAGACTGCAAGATTCAGAGGCAGGTTTAGTAGGGAAGATCCAAAGGCATGTAAACCTACACATTATTCCCTGGGTTTTTTTTGTGTGTCATACTCTTGGAACCTGGAACATGACCAGTGCCAATACAGGGATGTGAGGGAGAGGGGAGACCCACAGGCCCACAGGCAGCAGCACTGTTTTCTCTGGGTTTACGCTTGGGTAGCATCAACCCTGTGTCTGGAATAACCCTCTTGTAGCCTGGATCATATCACAGAGATTATGAATGGAAGATATTGCCTCTCCGAGTTTTGTGGTCTGGGAAGTATGCTGTAACCTTTATGCCTCGTTTTTTGTACATCATCCTAACTAAGGCTGTGATATTCTACGTGTTCTCTATGTATATTAATTTGGGTTAGGATTCTCAGAATTTGCATTGTCCCTGTAGAAGAATTCAATATCTTTACAGAATTGTATATGATAAATTTAAAATTCCGTTAGAGGATAGCACTCCCTAGAACATGAAAGAATAAATAATTAAGGAGGTATTTTTAATAGGACTTTAAAATATCTATCAATTTTAAGAATCAAATGGATGCTTTTGTCCAAGGTTCACATATTAAAGACTGTATTTGTCAGCTCTTGATACCATAGCTACTTGGAGACATCTGGTTTAAATGTCACTTGAGACAGCAAAATTAAATGCTTTCAAAATTATGGTGATCCAGTGTCAGTGGTATTGGGTTTTTAAGATCTTTGTAGAACTACCCTTTAAGCTAATGAATATTAGAGATAGTAACAGTATTTGTGTTGCAAAGAAGGCATTTTAATGAACACCATGGAGTTAAGGACTGCAATTCTGATATCATTTAACGGTTAAAAACTCTTTCATAAATTTTCATAAATTCTAAATGCCACATGATTTCCTAATTTATAAAGCTGAAACTACTCTGGTACTTCATCCCATATTAAATGCGCTAAGAACTGACTAAGAAGAGATCACAGAAGTAGGCATCTGTGGGGAAACATCATTGTCTGCCAAAACCAGCAGAGCATCTCTGAATATTTTCATTGTTAAACTGGAAATAATTACAACATTTTTATGATAAATATTACGGGTGACAAAAATAAATGGTGTGGTAAATGAGAAAGATGAAGCAGTTATGCAGAATAATTGGACCATTTAGTGAGCTGTGCTAATACAAAATGTTTTCTTACTGCTCAGTGTAATTATTTTTTTTCTGGAAACAAGAAAACTGGTTATGAAAAGGGGCTTTCTTTGGTTACAAGCTACTTTCTGAACAATATTTAAAAATTCAACAGGAATATTTGGTGTAACACTTTGACAAAGAAGACTCACGTGATGCTAAATGTATAAGCAGGGGAAAACTTAGTTGCAGCAGGGAGGACGTTTGATATCAGTATTGGTGACATCCCTATTAAATAGTTAAATTGCTGTAAAAGGATTTTGAAAAAATTGGAAAATTGTCAAAGGGAGAGAGTGAACAGTCACAGTTATTCAAGAAATGGAGGAAATGTGACCCTCTGGAGAGCACGTCTCCAACAGTGACAAAGTTGGAGTCTGTCTTTTATTTTAGTGTATAAAAATAAAGGGGACTGAATGCATTATATACTTATTTTTACATCCTATGTATAAACATAACATGGAAATCCTGAGTATGAATGGAAGTCTACTTTGGAAAGGCTGAAAATTGGAGCTAAATTAGAGTCTGTATTTGTAACTAATTTGCAGTTGGGAAGAGCCCATAAAATTTATAGCAGAGATGTAGTAAATTGTTTTCCATTTAAATCTGGATATCATTTGGGAAATTATAAATTAGGTATATGCAAGTTACATGGATACAAGATAGGAATAAACTATAATAACCTGTGATGTAAAAAAGGTCATGCTAATTGATTTTTACTTTTTTTTCTGGTTAAAGCTCAGAGAATCTTTTGTGAGCCTGGGAGCCAGAGTTTCTGTCCTATAGATTGTCAGGCTCCTGAAATGAGCTCCTATATGAGAAGCACAGCCAGTAGCTCTGATTCATAATCAACATAGTTACTTAGGTTTTTTATTTCAAGAATTCTTTATTCAATTCAAAAATTTTTTATTTTAAGAATCTGTGTTCCTGGCCCACCCTTTACAGTAGTTCTTGACATAGCAAGAAATTGTGCCTCTTTTAGCTCTGCCTAAGTGAGCTGTTACAAATATGGAGTGCATCAGTATGGAATTGCTCAGGCAATTGTCTTCAGTTGCTATTGTTCAACTAAATTTACTTGAATTTTTTATGCCTCATTAACCCACTCTTGTGCTATTGATGCCTATATTGGTGACATCCATATTAGACACCAAAGTTCTAAAAGTATTCAGAAAAAGTCGTAAAAAATGATAAAAGTGTTTCCAAATTCTGGAGACTAATTTGTTAATTGGAATGCATAAAATGAAACGTATAATTGTAAGTATAATTACACACTTAGCTGCCAGTATAAATTAATCATTGGCCATGTCAATTAGAATTCTGCTGTTCTCACATTGAGACCTGGGGGAGCTTCTATGTTTGAGCTTATTAGCAGTTATTAAAAATATAATAGGACATCCTTCCTCTACTTTGATTTATTTTCTTAGTCACTTGTGGCTCTTTTTTCATTTCTTTTGAAAGGATATGACAAAACAAATACTAAAAAAACCAAATACTAAAACATTCTGTTGATTTTTCTTGCAAGATATACTGCTTGCAATTAAGTAAGGATTCTTCATTCTCCATTTTTCCGCACCTTCTGCGCTCCATAACCCTTGTATGGTATAAATGCTAACTGGGAAAAGATGTGGTGCAATCTCGTATAATAGTTTACTTCCACCTTGTATGGCATAAGTTGCTCTCTTTAGTGATTTTTTTTGTTCTTTTTAGTGCAGCAGAAATATTTCATATTGCATATGTAAAATGAAAGTATCCAAATTTTCTTTTTTGTCAAGTTTGTGGATTAAATTTCTGTCAGAAAATTCATCAGGGTAGGATTCTGTTGTCTGTATAAGTTCAAAGTTTTATTGTCTTAAAAAAAAAAAAAGGCAAATCTAGAGTTCAGGCTCGCTTAAGAAATAAGTGCTGTGCTGGAGTCCATGCTCTTTTCTTTATGAGGTTTCTGACATTCCTGTATTTTGACTGTATTAGAAATAATAGTGCCTGTATAATTGATTCTAAAATGAAACAAATGTTTTGAGGTCTTCAAATCTTTGGTGTAATTCCATGAAGTTTGAGCTTGTTTTTATATCGGAAATGCTTCACACAGGTCTAGTTATCAAGTGGAAAAAAAGGCATAGTTTGCTTTGTTTTTATTGTCCCTTTGGTGGAGGATGCTTGATTCACTCCATCTTCAGTAATGACTCTATCCATACTTTAAAGAACAACGTAAGTTAAGACAAACAGGTACTCCTGAAGATGGCAGTAAACACCTTTTCTGTAAGTGGAAGAAAAGTTCAGAGCTAGTGCACGATGATACTGCAGTTACTGTCTACTTTATTCCATCAGTATAAGGATTCCAGTAACAGAAGAATGAAAACTGAATTTGCAGATATGCACGTGGCCACATTTTAAATATTTGTTGAAATGTTCTGTGGAATCTTTCTCTGTCACTATATATATAGTGACATATGACACTCTCTTACTATATACAGTGTCCTCAGGTGTTCTCCATTTATCTTCGTTATGTTCTAATTAAGTAACTACAGGAGTAGGAAAGCTAAGGCATTGCAATAACAACAAAATGTCTACATCTGAGAAAATCTTAGCATGGAAACACTTTATTTCTTAGGTGAGACCCATTTTTGAGATAGTATCTATCAGTTGACCTGCCAATGCTTTACAATAGAAGGCAGCATAGATATCCCTATTCTACAAATAGGTACTTACAGTACAGAAAGGTGAATTAACTTGTGTATTGTCATCCAGCAGGCTGATGGATGAGCATGCAATCAAAAAAGGAAGTAACAAACACAACACCAAGAAAAGATGTTTTGTCTCGTAATCTAGTGTGATATTGATTATGCCATCCTGCTCTGCCTTTTAAAGAACCCAGTTTTGTGTACATTTGGGCGTGTACTAAATTATAGCTTTGTCATGTCCTCTTGGTTATCTTTTTTAAAGGGAAGAGCTCCATATTTGCTGAAGTAACAGTGCTGTAACTTGAGAGTGACTTAAGTAATGACTTCCAGTGTCATAAATGGCATCTGAAATAGATCTGATGTCCGTAGAAATTAAGATGGTTATTTTATTGTGTGATATAACTTGATACATATATAAGCATGCTGTATACACATATTTTATATATACATGTTCTGAACTATAAGGGGAAATTATTATTGTTCTGAAAATAAAGGGAAATATGCACACTTTCTTTTAAGGTATTTATACTTTTTATTAATGCTAAAAGAAGTTTTTCACATGCATGTATACATTCAAACACTGGAATAAGCCACTAGACTCTCATTTAAAAGGTGTGTTTTATTTTGAAGCATTTGTGAGAACCACTTTATTTGAGAGCGTGAATTAGAGAAACCAGTCACCCAGTAACCGCCTTCTGAAGCGAGTTGCGTTCTGTCTCTTTTATTCACCTAGCATCACAAGAACATTAATTTTCAAACAGTAGGCTTTTTAACTGACTCTTCTTTCATCTCAATATTATAACAGTAAAATAAATAGATCTAAAATTGGTCCTGTTCAAATAGCTACAAAGTGCAATGGGCAGATCAGTGGCTGACAGTGAATGTATTCCAATAGAGAGACCATTTTACATAGTGTTACATAAAATGAGATCAAGGGAATATCCATATTGCCCCTTTTCCCTGGGTTTACATGGAATTAAGTAAAACAGGTAACAATAAAGCATACGTTCTACTGAAATTAGCTCTGAAGATGCTCCAAATGAATGAGGATGCATCCTTTTTTTCCTTAATGAGGGTTGGTTTCTTTTAACCAACATTAAAGCAATATTAATGTTAATTTAGACATTATTTTAACTTCTGTAAGTTGCATTTAATGATGGATATCAGAGTGATAATAATAAAAATTAAATTAACTTTAAAAGAAAGGACTGTAGTTAATATGCTGCGGAGTTGAGCAGGCATACTATGAGAGATTACTATACCAAAGTGTTTATTTTTTGCCCTATGTAGAAGGGCAGAGTAATACTGGTCTATTAAAAAAATATTTGTAAATATTATGTATAAGAGAATTTAAACACTTCATTTGCTCAGTACTGTCAAATGTCTAATTTTCTACTGTAATTACAGTATATTCAAATTCATGCAGTCATTTCAATGGAACCTTACTTATGGAGTACTTTTGTGAACAGCATCTTGTGGAAAAAAAAAAAAGGTGCCTTGGTCTGTGACATATCTTAATGAAAGTAACATAGAGCTGGGAGGTAGCTTCTCTGTGAGGCTGTGTTTTGAATTTTCTCCTGGTTATTCCTGGTTGTCATCTTGCTGCTGCTGCCTGCTTGTACAGATAACAATACTGTGCTGGTCATTCTGTTCAAAGAAATGTGCGTTGTTCATAATCTTGGTAGAAGTCAAAGGCGTCTCCTGTGGGCTCTTGATGTATGCAAACATTAGCTGTTGTCATGTTCTATTTAATACCACTGTGGCATGGTCTTTGTAGCAGACAGGATCTGCAGTAGTGCATGTGGCAGGACTGCAATTCTGTCTTTGGGGTGGAAAACTCCTAGAATGTTCATACCTTAGTAACAGTGCCTTAGACACCTCGTCTGTTTTTGTGTTAGAGAATTGAACTTCATAAAATTTATGAATCTGAAATTTTGGATCCTCCTTCGTTTACTTACAGATTTAATTTTGAATATGGAATTGCCTACCTTCTTTCCTTTCATGTTACTAGTCCGCTGTTGAATAGGAATTTCAAAGGCTGATGGCAAAAAGCTAATAGTTTATAGAGTGTTGCTTTCTAAACTATTTTTTCTTTTTCCTGTCATATATAGTTTATTTAGGGAAAGAATGTCTCACTTCATACTGTGTTTCTCAGTTGGGTCATGTAAAAGTCACATTAAATATCCTTGTGAAAGAGGAAAAAATTAAGTACTCTCAATCAGTTCTGTCAGCATGTTATTCTATTCCATTAGTGAAAAGAAAATGCATCAGAGTTCACTAACCTGCCGAGATGCTGATATGGTAAATTTATTAACCTTGTGAATCAGCAAGCGTTCTTTGAAGTCACCTGATTCTAGCTTTTCTTTGTTTTGTTACAAATTGCATGGCATAACATCATATGTAGAAACGTGTTGAAGACATAAATAACGTGTGGGGTCTTGCAGTGACAATGCGTATTTGCATTCAAAAACTTACACTTTGAGCATGTGTTCTATGTATGACTTAATAGATGCTACAGATAGCTCCCATGCTTGCTTAGTTCTGCCCCCCATACCATGTCCAAGCAGGTCGTGAAGCCACTATATGAATCCAGGTCATGAATTCCACTATACCTTGCACAGGACAATGAAACCTATGTAGGTCATGCTGGTTTCTTAGAGGGATTGTAATCAGCTTTTGATGAAAAAATAATGCCTATTGTTAGCTATTGCTTTTAGTTTTGTTTGCGTTATCTTGCGTACTATGAATTAAATTCTTCAGAGAGTCAGTTTTCCATTTATTATTGCAGTGTCTGATCTAGGTATATGTGGGTTCTTGATGGATAGTTATTTAAATGTATATTTGAAAACTGAAAAATACTGAGGAAGCTGTTGGAAGATTTTTATTGACTTACATTAATGTGTAAGTGAAAAATTGCATTACATGTACTGTATGCAATACAGTACATATACTTTGTGCCTAGGCGTGAATGTTTTCATGCCTGCATTGCAAGGTTTGGTATGCATGAAGTCATTTGGAATGGATTAAGTGATTTTTATTTGCATATAGCTCTTACGAAAATATAGCTCTGCTTTTGCTTCATGATTTACAACATAAAGCTTAGTTTGCTAGGTTTTTTAGTAAGCATAAATGAAGAATTAGCAAGAACTCTTCATCTTTGAAAACAGATGTGATTTTTCTTAATGGTTTTGAGTCTTGAGTGATTAAAAGCATGAGATGAAGCTGCTGGTCAACAATTTAGTTTTGAGGGTCATCAAGATCTAAATGACACAGAATGCTGCTGTTTTGTTAGCCATATGAGCAAAAGAGTTTTCTTCTGTTGTTTTGTGTTGCATCGTCTGGTAATAGAGACAACATGGAGCAACAATGTATGTAACTTTTTACATCTGTGCTGAAAAGCACACTTAGGTACATGTTTTAAAGATTTTCAGAGTAATCGTGGACTTGCAAGTCCTACATGCTCAATCAACGAGGCATATATGGTCTACATATGCCTGGCTGTAAGCGTACGAATACTACTGCTACTTAGATCAGTAAGTTAATTCAAATATTAAATATCTTGATCACTTTGAACTGAAATATTTCTTAGAGGGAGGAACATCAGCTGAGGAGAATAACTCCCATAATTTTCCACTGTTGGGAGGGGAAGTTGCACCCATTTCTTAATCCATTTCGTAATACAATGCACACTGCAAAAGAAACAGTTGTACTGTGCTTACATATCTATAGCTTATCATTTAACATTTATAAGGAAATAATTTAAATTAACTAGCAGGCATACTGAATAATGTAACTTAAAATTGATTTCATTTATCAATCTAACTAGCAAGTATTAAGACTGTCAGACTGATGTATAGCATCTAATCAAAGGAAGAACACCCAATTTCAGGCTAATATCATTAACACTTCAATGTTTTGTATGACAATAAGTCTTCAATGCATCCTAAATTCTTTGATATTTCAGTGCAACAATAATCCTCCAGTGGATTTATTATGATAATTTTAATATGCTTTTCTTCTCAAAGATTGTTTGAAAAGCAAATTAAAATTATTATGAATACTGGCATTACAATTTTTAAAAAGTTCTGAAATATAACACCATTTTGATGTTATAATTGTTTCACGTTAAGATCAAAAGGAAAGAAAGCCAAAGCAGTATCAAGGGCTGGGGACTTCTTATTATAATGACTAATTTCCAACCCCTGGGTTGTGCATACACACTATTTTATTTTTTTTTATTAACTCTTCTGTTGCTAGATCTTTGTACTTGAAACCTTTAATTTGGTGCAAAGTGCGCTAGCTTTTGATATTTCTCTCTTGCTCTTAATGACACAATGCATCCCAGGCTTTCAGGATTTTGCAGGTCTAATTTCAGCCCCAAAATCAAAAATTCTATGCAGTGTAGGGTAACGTAGACCCAGTAAAAACAGGACTACTGTGTAAAGATGTAGAAGGGCCACTTTCTTCCTCCTTCGAAAACAGATGAATATCAAGAATTTTCCCTGCTTGGCTCTAGTCCTTAGTTTATTCTGAATGAGCCTGAAATTCTAGGAGGACTATATGGGGAAAAAATACTGAGATGAGAGATGCTCCTGATACCCTATGGTTTGGTGGAGTGCATAATAGGTTTAACATTCACTTACAGTAATCATCTCTTACCACTTGCGTTGGTGAAAGCCTCAGTTCAAGTCCGCATAGAAATTGTTTTCCTAGTATAAATATTTTGTTGTGAATCTAGAACAAACTATCCTGATTTTTTTTTTTTCCACATTTTGTTTTATGTCAAACAAATGTGTTACGAAAATACAGTTACTCTTTGTTTGGTTAAGTAAGCATGACTCTGAAACAGCTGATGGGAGGAATATTAAGCTTTGTCTGCTTGTGCACAGCTAAAGGATGTCCAAGGAGTGTACTCAACATGGTGCTGATGTAGTCAGTTGCTACAAATCTGTAAGTCCTTTGGCACAGCACATTGATGTATTTTTACTTGTTTATCAATGTACAAATGGTCAAGTCATGGGGAGGTGTTACAGAGGGAATAAAAGAAAGCTTTTATTAGCCCAAATTTAATTTTTTTTCCCCCATTAAAGATACTAATGTGCTGTATCTACCACTCAAACTTTTATAGACTGCTTCTCCCATGGTCTTTTGTTACTCTAAAGCCTTAATGAATTTTTAGTATAGTGGACTAAAAAGTAGCAGTAGATGTGTCCTTCAGAGTGTCTTAGAATTCCATACTCTTGATGCACAGATGTTGATGAAGCAGCTGGTAAAACAGGATGTGATCTATAAAGGTCACATTCAGTTTTGGAAGTTTTGCGTTGATTTTTTTTCCCTTTGTTTTTCCTTTTTTTTTTTCCCTTTTCACCTTGTTTGTCAAAATCAAACAGAAGGTGCAAAATAGATTAATAGATTTAAAGGGGAAGCTGGAAGAGAATGTGCCTTTAAAATGAATTAATGGTAAAATATATCACACTTCTTTAAAAAACAAACTAAACCCACAATATTAATGACACATACTAGTAAAAACTAGGAAGGATGAAATAAAAATGTGTTGAGGCATAATCAGGGAATGAGAATGTCTTAGATGAGAAATGGAGGCTCTGTCCTTTTATTTCTCCCCACAGCCCTTCTCTTTATTTCCTCTTTTGCATTTATTTTCTAGAAGAGAAAGTCTTGATGTTTGACTGCCTGAACAAATAGGTGCAGAGCAAAATATTGGGTACTGTGCACTCAGGGAGAGAGATTAAAGATTTTTAATGCAGTTCAGGTTGCTGTTCTGCATCTGAAAGAATGTAGCTGTCCTCATGAAGGATTAGAATGGGATTAAGATTTTGAGCTATGCATTTTTAAGGCTCAGGTAGCCATCCTGTGTCACTGCAGTTCTTATTGCAAAGTTGACCTGAATGATGTTAACTTTTTGTTCTTTTTGGGGAAAGCGGCAAGGGAAGAGGAAACGGAACAACTTGATTTTGATGACAAGACCAGAGCTACTTTAAAGACAGGAGTGAGAAAAGCACGTGCACTTTCCTTTTCATGCTGCTGGTTACAGAAGAAAGGATGTCTTGCCTTTTTTAGCTAGTTTTCAGGTAATGACTTAGTTAAAACTCTGTCCTGATGTCTTGCCTTGCTAAAATACCTGGAATAACTCTGGGATAACTAGCTTTAGAGCAAATCTTAGGAGAACAATAGAAGACATTAGGAAATAAATTCATAAACTAGAAGCTGAAATAAAAAAAGTTGATCCCATGAGATAGGGGTAATGACAGCAGACAAATTATAACATTAAATAAAACATGCTTTTGTATAGAGACTTTAGTTTCATTGAGGACTTGGAATTAGATCATTTGCTGATGAATGCACTGTTTTCTCTTATGGGGACTTCATATGGAGTATAAAACTATGTGCAATGAATGGTGGTCAGAGGTGGAAGGAGGACTATAGAGAAAGGATAATCAATGGTAGGAGTAAAAAAGAAATATGTATAACTATTTAAAGGGTATGATGTTGCAAGCTTTGACCTGAGGCATTATTCGGCTAAGTTCTATTAACACATCTGTTTTGTAAGTGCAAAGTAAACACATTCCATTCATAGTGACCATTCTTATGATAGTGAATCAATCTATTTTTCATTCATTAATGAGAGTAGCTCTTTGTTTACTTTCCTCTAATTAGCTCTTTGATTCCTGGTTATTTTTTGCCCTTTAAAATATTGCGGTTAAAAAGGGCTACAAAGATAGTAATTTTTAACCTTTTTAAAGAGCATACCAGTGTCCAAGAATTCATTTTAGTAACTAGTAATGATAACACTTCATGTATCCAGTGGGAATGAAAAGGTTGCATTGTGATTTGTGTAGAATGAGGCAATGTGGAAAACAACAGCTAGACCACAGTTTTCTTCAGATATTTTTCAAAAGAAGGCTGCGACCTTGGAGCTGTCAAACATTGCAGAATTCCTTGAATATCTTATCCTGTGTAAAATCGAGTTAATGTGCTGTATTTAGTAAAGTTAGTGGAAATTGGAGGCCTTTTCTAGCTTACAAGCTTTGTGCCCATTGCAATTAGAAGACTAATGAGATTTTAGTTTATCAAAATGTATGTTTCGTTTCAGTTTGGACTTGTGCTGTTGATACTTGATAAACTAATCATATTAGCAAAAATAATGAATGCAAGATTGTAAATTTTTCGAAGCCTAAGCATGTTGGCTACCTTTGACTTTAATTACAAAATATCATATGCAATATGAATCACTCTGAGGCCTATTTGCAGGCAGTCAGAGAATAATTCATAGCCTTTAGAGCAAACCTTACAGTTCTTGTTGGATCAAAACTAATCTTGTTGGATCTTCTCTGTCTCATAACTACTATTGTTTAGAACTTTTTAAATTATGGATGACTTGAAAACTAAAAAGTAATAGAATAGGTATGATGGTACAGCAGTATCGTGTTTGACAATGAGTTAACTGTGCTCCATGACTTTAAAAAGGAAAATTTGTAAATAATCAGTCATATTCTTTAACTAAATCTTGAAATAAATACATTAAAATACCCCAGTGCCTACAGTCATGGCCGTAGTTTATGAACTATGGGCCAAATACCAAATGCTTTAAATGCAGTTAAAAAGCTTTTGGTAGGCTAAACATTAGTTGGTCTGTAGTGACTCTGCTCACCCCATCTCAATTTTCTCAGAAATCCTTTTGTAGCACCACTGATGCCAAATACAGGGAAATTGTAGAGGTTTGCAATCCATCAGCAGTATTTCCTGCTTTCTGTGATGTCGCAGAGAATAAGCTGCTCTGTTGAAAAGGTTGTAATGGGCTAGGACTTGTCCAGATGTGGATTTCATAGCACATCTGATCCTACTTTGTGTTATCTTTTGTATACCTCTTCTTTTTACAATCCTTACAGTGAAATGATGCTGGTTTCATGACTGAGAAGGAATAGCAGTTCTCCCTTGTATGTGGTACTTCATCATAGTCACAGGAAAGTCAGTGGCAAAATTTGTGTTCACTTCCACGGGAATAGAATGAGCTGTAAAAAGCTGATCCAGCAAAGAAACTTCCATTTATTTCTGGCCCCACCCCCCCACGGGTACCTGAGCAGTCTCTCAATAATCACCTCAAATCTCCCTTAAAAAGAAACAACAAAACCTCACTTTTTCCTCAGGTATTTTCTCATGAATATGTTCCATACCAAAGCTCATACTGCAGATGATAAACTTTTGATGTGCAAATAATTCAGGTCGGGTCCTGTTAGAGATGACCATTTTAAGTTGGAAAATAATTATTTATTGCTAATAACATAACCTCCAGCTATTTTTGACAGACCCGCATGTCCCCACAATATAGAGCTTGGTCACCAAGCACTTGTGAACAGTACATGTTTCCAACTGCATTCTTATTTCATTTGTCAAATTAAGTGAGCAAATAGGTTGGAAGCCTCTTCTGTCAACACAAATAGTGTAATCTTTATTAACAGCAGCAGTGAAAAAGCCAAAGATTCTCATGATTTATGTAACTATGCAAGGAGTCATGTTAAAAATGTGCTAAATGTGCATGTTACTAAATGGTAAATATAACATGCAACGTTTTAAAGATTATGGGGAAAAATTGGGATGTCTTGGTTATCTACAGCCATGTGAGATGCCCTAGGATATCCAAGATTTCTGCATGGGACTGGCAGATACATCACAAACTTGGGAGACCCGCATCCCTCCGGAATGGCAAGTGAACACGAGACAGGACTTGGCTGCAAACAGCACTAGATGCTGATGCCTGTGTATCTGAATTGCTTTCTCAGGCTCACTTATGTTGTGTACAGACAGTGGCAATTGGTTTTTAAATATGACCCCATCAGCTGATAGGAGATGATGGAGAGATAGGTGGCACAAAAGTTTTCCTTTGCCAATGATGATGTGTTTGCCTGTGTTATTATTTTTCTGCGCATGCCTACTCTATCTTGCTTGAACAGACTCTACAACTACTTCTTTGCAAACTATGATTTAAAAGTTGATTATTATGTCAGTTCATAAAAAAAATTAAAGACCAGAAAACAAGAATACTTTTAAGAAATATGAGAAATACTGAACTACATTTGAAAAAATAATTGAGATTCTATTTATCACTCATAATCATCAATCAAGAAGGTACTCTATATTTCACAGTACTCTTTTCTGTGATTAAAAGGGACTTGGATTAATTATGTTGCAAATTGGTTTCTTCATTTTTATGCACTTAATTGAAACTGTAACATGGTCAGAAAAATATGTAAGAAGATATAATGGTTCTGTATCAAATTAAATATGAAAATGGGGAAATTTTGCACTGATTAATCGACTGAAAATATATAATATTAATAATAAATAATAAAATAATTATGCAATAATAACGATATAATAAATAGAAAATTAATATAATTGACTGAAAATAGAGACAGGGAAATGCTGCAGTCTCCCATACTATTTAAGAACATATCTATGTATTTTGAATATGTAGAAATTGAAATGCATTTCTTCAGATGAGTCTGTAACTAAAAGTGCACGTAACATCTTAAGAAATTAAAATCAAAACGACATTTGAATAAGGAGCCACATAATCGGTTTTTAAACACAGAACGTAGCAGCATGGAAACTTCGCACAAAATGCAAGACAGTGGAAAGGCATCTGTTTATGAACTGAATAACCAGAGTTTGAGGTGAGAGATCACCAACTGCAAACCAGACTTAGAACATAAAGTCTATTTACAAATGTTAGTATCTGCTTCCTGGAAACAGTCAAATCTCTCCACAGTCTGCCAGGAAACCTGCACAGCCTTACATGTAGCTTGTGGGGGTTTTCTTTAATCATCTGCTTGTTAGATGTAAAGATGCCAAGAAAATTCTGATATGAGTTCTTCAAGTGAATAAAGTCACCTTCCTGTCCTCAACTTATATTGTATAAAGTAAACTTAATTTGAATTTCTTCATGCTTGTTTAGTACCAGGCTTGGTTCCAGTTCTCATTTAAATTTTGGAGAAAAACAATTTCCAGTGTTCAGTCACATGGGCAGGAAGTGCTTCTTAAGTTCTCTGAATTTACCTATTTAAAATCGGGAGATTGCAGGCTTTGTCTTGGGCTAATCACTAAGGCCTAAGGTTACCTTCTTAAACCCTCTTCAGCATTCCTCTGGTGCCTACTATTTAGTCAGTATATCTAGTGAAAAATTTCCCCTAACTTTCACTAGGTAAAATCTGGTTGGTTAAAAGAAAGATGCTGTACTCCAATGTGAAATTACAGATTTGAAAGAGAAATGTTGATCGAAAATTACAGTTAATATTGTGTAGATTGTCAAAACATCATAAATATAATCATCGTATGATCTTATGGGATTAATAATCAGTAAGTCTATTAATCTTTTTGCATTTTAGTGTAGATTGCTTTTAAGCTTAAGCTTCTTGCTTCAAAGCCGTTCAACTTTCTAAATTAATTACTATTTAAAACATTAATGTATTTCACTTACTGCTGGAATATATTACAGTATAATATTAACAATTTACATTTTTAAGGGACAAATATTTTTACACAAATGATTTTGAGATTTTAATGTCCTGGTGAGGGGAAAAAACCTCTTCATCTAGTTGACTTTGTGAAAAGGGCCAGTAGTTACATATTCAAGATGCATATGCCTGAAAAGGGCAAATTGAATAGTTCTATTTCTATTAAAAGGTGAGCGTGCGTATGTGTAAATAAGTTTCAATGATATAAATATTGGGGTAGTCTTTCTTCCTTAGATATTGAGTTTCTCTCCAAACCTGCTAGAAATAATTTCTGAAAGTAGCAGAAAGTATATAAGATACTTAAGATCTGTATATTTTTCTTTCTAATTATATTTGGAAGAAGTTCTGTAGTGTGTGTCTAGACTACTAGGTGCAAAAGTCACCTAGAAAGTGTTTCTCAACACAACTATGGGATGTAGGCCTGTGTCTTGAATGTAAGATTCCAAATAGATTTAAAATAGCAAGAATATTTTTGAATAATACCTCTTAGAAAGCAGAGCTATCAGACATTATCTGCATTCACTACTTAAAACTAAAAACTGTCTTATCCTAATATACAAAGGCCAAGTATAAACTGTTGGCTGGGTAACAAAATTCTATATAATCAACCTTTCCTCAAGCTCTTGCAGGAAATTTATAACATCCAAATGTCATGAATGTTTCTCTGTTAAGAAGTCATGATGCAGCTCTGGCTTATAACCGTAGCTCAAGTATTATCTTAATTTTGTCATTGACTTTGGTGAATGTTGAATCTGGCCTGTATTGCATTACTCGGAAATAGTGTATAACCTTGTGTAGATAATTGTGGACTAATTCTTTAAATGCTACATAATAACTTAAGCTACATAATTACTAGTATTATTTTAAAGTTATTATGTTTGGGATGACTTTTTACTTGCGTATTACATGAATAGAGCAATTATGCATTTTATGTTTGAGAATTGATACTTGAGCGGAATACTGCTATTTTGGTGGAAATGCAATTGTAATGTTAAAGCAGCTGGGGCAGAGATGGGAAGCATTTAACAAGAGCTGCTTACGAAGTTGATGGTATCAGTGACTTCTGCTTTGCTGTTTCAGGGCTTGTAGCTCTAGCGATAAAATAGTGGAAATGTTGAGGCAAATAAGGGATTTTTTTCCAATTACAGCAAGTAAGTTTTGGAAGATGCCACTTAATAATATGTAAGCTTTTACTTTCAAAAAACTTACAGATGAAAATATATTGTGCATCTTCATACTTAAATAATGATGAAGTATTTTTGACTTTGCCATAGACTCAACAATATGCAGTAGATGTTTACGTTCATGAATTATAAAAGTAATGGCGGCTTCTGAAATGTAATATTATTGGAAGTAGTATAGAATAGGGTTGTTGCAGAGTAGCAGGCTTCATTCATAGGTAATAATCCTTCTAGGTGATCAAAATCATGGAGGGAATTTCACACAGATAAGTGAGTTATTTAACTGAGAAGATGCTTACTGAACACCACAGGAAAGAAAATAAATTGGTCAGCTAGTACATCAAACCAGTAGTTAATCTAAAACTGGCACTGGAACACACGAACGATTGTATCTGTGAGGAATACATTTGCACATACGTAATACATTTCTGCCACTTTGGCACTAATAAGAAATCTGTTCTATTTTCTTAGGGTATGTTTAAGGAGCTTTTTCATACATGCAAGCAAATGATCCAGAAATTCAATGTGTGAAATTAGATTGTTGATTACTTTCTTTGGGTTCTTAATTTAAACTATTATTTTCTATATATAAGAAGGTATCTTAAAGTTTCCTGGATAAGCGTGATAAAATTCTGTAATAGTTGTTTCACATAAGGTTTTATCAACCATGTCATGTAGCTACTATTGCCATAAATAGCTGTTAACTGCTGCATTTTTGAATGCAAAATAGACTAAAGCTCACTCAAAATTTAGATTGCTGATATTGTAATAACTTTTAGATTCCATAGCAAAATTCCTGCAGTTTACGTTTGATGGTTACCCAGAATAACCACTATTTTAGACTGTTTAAAATAAGAAAAGGTGGCCTGCAAATTAGGTTTGTGTGGGCACTGATCAGCATTCATTGAATAAATAAACGGGTCATAGTTAAACATAATGAAAAGTTTTATATCTATATATGCAAGTATATAAAAACTTTGGCTTTTAGATAATTTATTCTCATTTTGTTGTTTAACTGATGACATACAGTACAAAGTATTTTTCCAGAAAATTGACATTGTGAGGAGATAAGAGCCTTGTAGAACTGCACTTTTATTTGCTTTTTAAAGATAAATGATTCTGTATTATAGACTTTGTGTGCAGATAAAAAGTTGTTTCGTGCTTTGTTTAGAAGCTGCAGTGACTAATTTTAGTATTTCTTGAAACTGAGGGAGAAATGTCTACATAATTTATGATTACAAGTATGCTACTGCTAAGGGTTAAAGGGAATAGGAATGTAATTTGCGTTAATTCCTTGCTGATTATATGGACACCATTTGACATTGCAGCCTTATGCTAGCTTGTAAATTAAGGAGGGTCAAGCTTGCTCTGACTTGCCTACAAGGTCAAGGTCAGTCAGGGACACCGAGAATGCTGCTGGCAAACGTATCAGTGACTCAGTAGGTGGCACTCTTCCTTATGAGTCAGCAATGAACCAGTGCCTCCACTGAGAGCTGGAAGGCAGAATGCTTCTGATTGTACCATATTTTAGGTGGGAAGTAAAGCTCTGGTCTTGGCCTTCTGCAGTCGTTAAAGGCTCGATGGCATGATTTACAACAGGAGCAGTGTTTGCCCAGAGGTCATGGTGAAATCACAACATCAAGTAACAGTGATTACAATTTATTTCCTTCAGATGTCCCTGGAAGTTTTGAATATATTATAATTCCTCAGTCGTTGCCAGTTTTATTTTCCTGGCCAGTACAGAGTACCTGCTATAGTTGATGAAACGGCATGCCCGACATTCTCTTCTTCACCTCCGATCTTGGTGTTGGGTTTTTTTTTTTTTTGTGAGATGGAGATTAGGAGGCTCACGTAATTACATAAAGTGAAATTGCAACAGGTATTCCTAAACTCTCACTGAATAAATTGAGTTACAACAGAAATGGCAGCCTGTCATCCATCTGAACCTCTCATATCAGAACAGTTGTGTGTGCTTTGGGAGGGATTAGAGTAGGCAAAATTCTCAATAATACTAAGGCTCAGTTTGTAGTCTTGATGGATGACTTGTTAAAGCCACTATCCAGATTAGGATGATGGTTTTCCAGTCTCCAGAATGGGACAGAAGAACGTGTCCTTACCAGCTTCAAGTATACTGGAAATGCTAAAATCCCTCACACAAAAAAGAAATGTTTTCCAGATACTTGTATACCTGTGGCATTTGGTTTCTAAATGTTGATTTCACAACATATGTGCAAAACAAAAGAATACTACTATCCTTTTAACAAGCTGAGAGGAAATTATGGTTCAGAATCCAAATGATGTAGACAGAATTAGGTGTGTGGACTCAAATATGTGATGTGGAAATCCTCTACTACTTGTCTGTTCAGCCATGCTAGTTGCCAAACTCAATGAATGTGTATACAGCATAATGGAACCAAAATCTGAAGTCTTTTCCTAGGTAGATCTCTTTGAAACCCACGTGGGTTTCTCCCTCTCCTGTGAAATATGCTAACAGACTGGCTCCAGATGACCAGTCAGACTGCAGTTTATTAAATAACTGTTTTCACTATTTGAACTGTACGCAAAAGGTGTTATAGCACTGTATGAAGTTGGATTTTAATTGAATCCTATCTCTTAATCCACTCAGATTCTCTCAATCCTTTCTACTGTACATTTGAGTATAATTTTCAAAACTTCCTCCGCTGATCATGTACTGGGATCCGCAGGCAGTAACTACATTAACTGGAATCATGCTGGGATGCTAAGGAGATGGAATCTGTGTATGCCAGTAAATGATTATATAGAAATTAAACATTCACTAATTTGTCTCTTTACTGAAGTAAAATGTTTGGCCTGAGAACTGTAGGGAGTTTGTTGAAATGGTACTGGAAAGAATACATGGGGTTTTGTCACTTGTTTCGTGAAAAAATAGAATGAAGATTTTTTAATGAAGAAAAAAAATCATGCGGTTTTCTGTTCCAATCTAATTTATGTTTCCTTTTTGCAAGAATGTATAAAAGATTTTGGGTTTGATATACACTGGAAATAAGAGTGCTAGGTCTTACCAACGCTTCAGTCTTCTCTTCCTCTCCTCCCCAGCAAAGTGCATTTTCTGAAACCCAGTACAGTAAGATAGAGACGTTGTCATGGTTTTAGGAGCTGATTATTTATTTCTCTTTGTTGCCAGGTATCATTGTACTGTGATTCTGTACCTAACTGTAATAATAGTTTTTTACTTTTTCACTTTTTTCTGCTAAGGTCAAAGTAGTTGGTCATATTAAAAACATGAGGTTTCTGAAGTCAAGCGTGCATAAAAAAATGCAATGCATATATACCATAATGAGAAACGTCTTGTACTGCCAGGGACAGCTTTTTATTTTTCTTTAAGATTTTTTTACTGAGTTTTATTATAAAAAAAAGTATGGTTTTAATCTTTTAGAATATTGACTGTAAATTCTGCTTTTAATTAACTGACTTCCAGTTTAATTATGTTCAGTGCAGCTATGAGCTTGTATTCAGTCTTGTTATGTTTTTAAAGTGAATAAATTAAGTCTAGCAAGCAGAGAAAAACTAATGAGGAAGCACTCACAGAATGCAGAAATTTTACCTAATTTGAAGTAAACAAGTGTAAGTCCTATTTTTTTATCCACTTTATATTTTTAAATAAGCAAAAAAGTTAAATTCAAAAAAAGAAACATGCTAATATGGCACTAAGTTTATCTAATTAAATACTCTGAAGATAACTTTTAAGGTAGGTTCAGTGACATTCAAGCTGGCACCAAGCAGCCAGCAAGCCAAAAGCTCTGGAGAGAGTAGTACCAGTGCTAGGGCTCATTTTTTTGCAAGCCAGCTCAGGAATTGCAGGAATGGGACTGCATTCTCATGTTACAGTCCCATAAGGATGCTAAGTAGATAAGGGCAGCATTATAAATTTGATTCTGGATCTGAGCTAGCAAGATCGTAAGAGGCTTCACCATGCTGGGTCGGCTCTACCAGTTCAGTCTGGCATGTGCGGGAACCTGTCTAATGCTCTGTTGTGAAGTTACATATTGTAATATGGCTGCTAGATATTAGATGGCAAATAATTTTAATAACCACAGGGGAGTGCCACTCTGATAAATTCCCTTCGTAAAATACTTAAGTTGCACTTCAAATATTGTGCTGTGCAGTAACTACCCACATAAGGGGCAACAATTTGGTGGTAGCAAAAAAATAACATTTGTATGATCCACATAGAGAAAAAGGAAATCAAGAAATACTTTGAAATACAGACACGTTGTTTGCACACACCTCAAAAAAGTTTATGTGATCATAACATACACAGGTAAATACCTGCTTTAAATGATATTTAGTTGATTAACGTCAGTAAGTAACATACAGATCTTCATCTCTAAAACTGGATTCAGCCTTTATATATTTTCATATCAATTTGCTTCAGTCTAGCAGCATGAGATACAAGCCCGAACCTATGCAGTCTTGTTCCTTGTTTGTACCCCCAGGTGTACGGTGACTATTCTATAGAGAAAGCAGGTAGATTTGGGAAATACTGAGCCTTCTAGTGTAGGGACTTCTGGTGCCTATGTTGGTACATCCATCGCATGGCATGGAAATGCGCATCCCACTTAATTTGATAACTTGTTTCTAAGAATCTAATTTTTCTGAGAAAATGTTCTCTATATGTATGTTACTCTATGGCTATAGCTGCAAACATTGTTTGGTCAGAATTAGTATTTATACGATTTATTGTCTATTGCTCCCTCTGACTTTGTGGAGCACAAGTAGACCTAACTGTCTTAATGAATTATTGGTAGGTAATTAATCAGCATCTCCTGGTTCAGACAATTGCCTCCTGGAACTTACCATAATTCATCTCCATCAGCCAATACATATAGACTTTAATTGCCTTATAATATTGTCAACACTATATCAGCTAATATTGAAAGGATCTGATTGCATCTCTTTGAGCAAAGCAAAATATATTAGTGTTCTGCCCCTATTCTCATTCTACACATTTCTCTTACCAATGTCATGAGCTGGATTGAGGACGCATCATCAGGGTGCAATCAGGAGCAGTCTTGTCAAAGTGAATAGTAATTTCCAACTTGCAGTGTAAAAAGAATAACACCCCACAAGGCAAGTTGCATAAACTACTGGGTACTGACAGCTGGGGCAGTAGGAATTCTCCTTTCAAGTGGAATTATTTTTAAACACCTAGATGAAAATATAACTATAATGCTTTGCATGCTTAAAAGGTGCAAATAAATAAATCTCTACTCTCATTTCACTTAGTGAAATTCACTCAGCTTCATTTTGGATCATTGAAACATTTTTTGAATTTCAAAGTATATCTGATTATTTACCCAATATTTGGGGAAATTATTCAGATTAGTTTAATGTAGATGTTTCTATTCTAGACCCAAGATACTTCTATATTATTTGTTACTTTGATTAGCGTGTTGAAGTTCACTGACTCTAAAAACTGCTATCCTATTTCTTCAACTAATAATACAGTAGTAATTGCATTTTTATTAGTCTTTATTTGGATGCATCCCTGTCCCTATGGAAAAATGTTTTTGAAGATACAGTGAGGTGGAACACTTCAAATAAAAGGCCAGGCTAAATCTTCATTGAAATGAATAGGACTTTTTCCCTTGACTTCAAAGAAAACAGCAGCATAATAATTAAACACAATTGAGGGAAAGGGGGGAAAAAAAAAAAGAAGCCTTGATTTGAATACTCTTTGGAGTAGAGCATAAAGACAGGTAAGAATGAGCTCTGTGAGGTAAGAATAGGGAAGAGGCAATAGCAATGTTTTTCAGACCAGATAGCTAGTACTGCAGTTTAGGCAGATCTCATTTGTGTAGGGTGATAAGAAAATACACTAGAAAGGACAATATTGAAGATTCGTGTAGTTAGATGACCTGGTGGTTGAAGCAAATTCTCTGTTAAGGTCTTGTGGGAGCCCTTTCAAATGAAGGGAGCACATGAACCATTAACACTGTGAAGTTCCCTGATTTATTCTAAATGCAGTAGAGACTTAGCCCCTTCATCATAATGTCTTGTTTTGGACCTAAAGAGAATCTCTATGGAAAGAGATTGTGGAGTGTGGCCATACTGAATGAATCATGTTGAAGGCATTTGGTAGCTGGTGTTTGCATGGCCTCCGTTCTCCCAGTATTTTCAGTTAGTGTTTCGGAAGCCTTTATTGGCAGGCAAGATGCTCTTTGAAGTGTCGAACTAGTTCATTGAGACTCTCTGTTTCTTAGCAAAAAAAGTAGGAGCTGTTGTAAATGGCCATGACCCACAAATCCGTGATATTTACCAGGTCATCACCATCCATCCTTTGAGGAGGAAGGGCAAATCACGCTTCCATCCCTTTCAAGGTCCATAACATATCGTATATTCCCTTTAGATATTTATTACCTCTACTGCGAAAGAGTGAGCTTGTAGAGAAAATGGCTGTAAGGATTTGTTATACGTTGATCCACAAAAAATGTGTTGTGCACATATAAAATAAGAGTTTCACATAAGTTACATAGATTTAGCATTATAGTGTTCCTATAGTATTTGTCCCTGTGGCAAGTATTGTCATGCCATGAGATTGTCACAAATCACATAACACGTTTGAAGACTGGTAAAAATTATGTGCAACACAAGGAATTTTGGATCTCTATATTTTATTTTCACAGTAAGATTTCCTAAAAAACTTCTTGATCTTTATCTCAAGGAAAAGGCTGAATATTGCTGCTGGATGTTGTCAGATTGGAATGTGGTCAGGAGAATCTGTTTGCTTACAAACCAGCGTTAGCTAATTGTGAGAACGTTATATTAATAATTTAAAATAGCTTTAGCATATGAAGATATGATTTACTAGTTTTAAGGTGATAAAACAGCTAAGGACTGTTGTTGATACTTTTAGAGGAGCCTGTTTTTCCCCAAAACAACAGGGAATATTTTACTTTTGAAAGAACAGCAGCTTTTTTGATGGCAGGTTCTTAGTTATATCAGATGAGAAACTTCTTTTAAAAACAATTTTGAAGGTGGTTATTCAATCAAATATTACAAATAGAATATGCCAATAAATGTACATGAATTTTTTAGCAATCCATTACAAACTAATCTTATCAACTTCCTTATGGGACTGTCACACTTAGATATTCTTCTAAATTAGCCCCAGCTGTCCCATATTCTGCCTGGGAGGGACCCCCCTGGGTCCTGGCTTCCATGAGTAACACCTATGGTGCTTTCCCCAGGTGTTTTTGGCAGCTGAATGTTAAAGAGGTAGTTTAGTAATCATGGTTCCAGCTTTGGAATCCACAGAAGGTCTCTGCTACATACCTGGATGTTGTGAGATTATTTTTATTTTCTCTTTTGATATATGCTTGTCTCTTCTGTCCACGATTAGTCTTTGTAAAGCATAAAAAGAGCAAGTTCTTTAATGTCTGTTTGTTACTTAATTTAATGGGGAACAGATGGATGTGTTTATACAGATGATTTCTGTCAGATTTTTGAGAAACTTTTGTTTCACTTGTGTGATCTTTACTGTTGTGAGGGGAAACTTTTACAGACTGAGTTCCTCTTAGTTCTAGTTCAGACCATGCTTGCCCTGTCTTTCTCATTTTCCATTTCATTTTAGCCCCTACAGGGCTAAAATTTGAAGAAATACTTAAGAAAACCTCATGTTGAAACAAATGAGGCGCAGCCAATAATCAATCAAGGTGTTTCTATTATAAAGAAAAACATGTGCAACTGGTAGTAGAAGTGGATTTGCAATAGCAGAAGGTTTCAATATACCATCTCTACGCTTTGTGGTAGGAGAGATGTGATAAAATGAGCGTAAGGTAATGATACGTGAACTTTCTGGGTTTGGGGCTGAGTAAAGCTTAATATGATTTTTGTGTGGTTTTTTTATGAAATAAATAATTGTAGCTGTTCTAGTAAAGACAATAGGCTAGAAGCAGGGACGTGAAAACTATTTTTTGGAAGCAGTGGTTCATAAAACAACAACAAAAAAGTCTGTGACCTGGTTTTAGAAGATTTGTAGCAGAGACTTATTTTTGTCTCAGTATGTTGAAGTAATAAGTCCATGTGGTATATTTTTAATGCTGTTCTGTTGAGCTTGGGTTACTATGCAGGTGTGAAGTTTGTCTTGCTGTCTCTTTCTTGGGCAGGTTTACAACATACTGCCTACGCTACTCAGTAAACGTTAAGTTTTTCTATTACTACTTATAGTGTTGTTTTCGGGTTTGTTTTTTTTTTTTTGATACTTGGGGTCTAAGCTATTAGCTTGTAGTAATAGTACTAGAACAGATATAAATGACAATTGTGTATTTGCTTCTTGAATAGCTCTTTGTATCTGTGGGTTAGTGTTTGGTAAGCGCTTGGCTGAAGAATGCTTTGTGACAGTGAGGGAAGTGAAACAATCAACTGTTGCGGGGGGAAGCTCTGAGGCTCATCTTTTGCTAGTAATGCTGACTTTGTTTTTTGACTTAATAATAGTTCATATTTATAACTTCAGTTTTTTCCTCTTATGGTTAAGAGCACCTTATGTGAAGGGTTTTTCTTACTTAAAACCATAAAAAGGAAAATTTTATTGAAACTGGATTTAAACTACATAGAACTAAACCCTACCTGTTATTGGAAAAAGCCTGTCTTCTAGATGTAGAAGGACTTTAATCCGAAATGGCACAAGTCCACTGAACCCCACGTTTGTCCCCTTTTGAAAGAGTACAGGGAGTCACTTAGGATATTTCCATAAGTATATATTTTTGTCTAAAATCCCCTTCAAGAATTTTGCCATGTGGAATATAAAGGTAATATGTACAACTGATTTTTTTATAAATAATAACCAAATTTATTAGTTATCTCACAGAAGATATTTTAATGTTTATTGGACAAAAACCCACAAAGGTTTAAAGGAGAATAGGTGATGGATCCTGGGTTTGGAAGAGTCCAGGTGTACTTCCTAATGACACGCAGGTGGATGAGGTGGTGAGCAGCTCCTTCCCTTAGCTGTCTTCTATTTCTTTCTAGCCTGCCTTAAAAATATTGTATTTGCTGGAGAGAGGAAACGCCACATTCTGCAAATGCTTGGATTTTGGTGTTTGTCAACTTACCTTCAGTTTTGTATGTTGCCTCTTGGGTAAGAGACTGAAGTAGACTGGCTTTTACCTGAGGGTAAGCCACCTGTGTGTTGCGTTGTATTGGAGGTACTAGTTTCAGTCCTTGAGAGTGCACTGGCTTCTATCTGAATAAAAAAAACCAAACTGGAACCTGGTCTGTCTGAATAAAAAAAAATAAAAAAACTACAAACCTGTATGCAGGTATTTATGTAGATATAAGCTGATTAGTATGTGTTAATATAACACTAATAAAAATAGGTGTCTTACTGGGTCAGATTCAGGCTCCACCTAAAACAGTATTCTGTCTTTGACAGTGGCCCCCATCAGATACTCAAAGAAAAGTATAAAAGCAAAAAAAGTATCATAATTCCCAAGTACTATAACAGTGTCCAACATTTGTAGTTCAGGGACTTCCTGAGACTGTTTGTACAGATACAGTAAAACTCAATGGATTTCTCTTCTATGAAATAGTCCAACCTCTCCTTGAATTTTCATAGGCTTTTCTCATTTGTGTAGTGTATTCAGAAAACAGAAACGAAAGGAGAACGTTTGTCTTTCAGAGATGAAGGACTATCAATTAGAAATGACATGATAAACTGAAATTTACTGTGGGACACTGAAATTTGATTACCGTAACCTTGATCCTCTACACCGATCAATAGCTACTCCTTGAGCATCAGTTCAAACATCAGGCATTTTGTGGCTCTTTAGAACAGAGGATGAATGTCCTTTTGATGAAGAATAGCAAACAACAACAAAGGTAGTTCAAAGTTTTTTTTCTATTTTAAAAGTGCTTTAGTCATCTAGATTTTTTCTAATTAAAACATTGGTCTTCAGTTGATTATGCTTAGATTTTCTTTGTGCTGTCTGTTGGGAAAAGAATCACTATGTTAAGGATAAAAACAAGTGCAATAACTATTTATAGACTGAGCATATTTCTCTTATGATATTTCCCTGTAAGGAATTGATCAAAAGTAGACTGTCTTAGCTTTCAACCTTCTTAAAAGTAGCTTTTTTCTTTTATTTAACTAATCCTTGAGTAAGAAAGGGCTATATATAACTTTTAAAATTATGGTTGTATAGAAATACATCATCTAAAAATAAGAATGTAGTTAAGGGCTCATTGTCAAGATATCAATCCCACATCAGGGTGGAAAAGGGCAGCAATTAAAGGAGTTTTAACTCTAAGATGGCCCTCCAAAATGCAACAGAATTTTCACTTTTCTTGGTGTTGATTTTTCTGACCTGCCTCTTCCTTAGCAGCAAAACATACCTTGATTTTTTTCAATTTCTTGGCCAAAACATCATCTGCTGCTTGTCAGTTATGTACCTTCAAGTTGCATAAGCAAAAGACGTGGCTTCAATGTCTTACATTTAGTTTTGAATTTCATTCCTTGTCTCTGCTTTTAACGTTGAATTCAACATAGGAAAAAGTGCAGTAGTTGGAAAAGAGAGAAAATCCTAATTTGAGACACCTCTGTGTGCTTGGAGAGATAAGTGGTTGGTTATATGTAAGAATACTTCCCCAGTATTTATATTTTTGAATGAAGTATTTATTTTTTAATAATTTAAAAAATATTAAAAATGTTGAAATAGAGCATAGTATGATACTTGGATGTAAACTACTTAGCTGGTATCGTTTAATCCATTTGTTATTGCTATCTTCCAAGCTTTCCAGGTGTGATATGTTTACTTACTTGATATAGTGGCAACAGTTTCATGTGGCAATACTTTAAATGAAACAGTTTTAAAATGGTTTAAACTGCCAATTATATTCTTCATTGCATGGCAAGCGATAAATCTTGAGTATGTGTTTCTTTTTTATTACCTTTATTGCTTGGAACTCCCTTCTCTTTCATTCTATAGTCTTTTGTTCCAGTAGGAGTGTTACAAACTTTAATGTAGACTATGTTATCTGTTGTAAATACCATCAGGGATGTGAGAATAAGTTATTTATTCTTGCTGCCTAATCTCTGTTGGACTGTCTTCCAGTAGGCTGTGGGTTTCCATACAAAGCTGACAGACATTTCAAGTAGTTGCCAAAAGTTATCACTTCATAATTTCTGCTAGGAACATTTGCTTAGCTGTGGAAAGTACACCTGGGGAAATAAAACTAGCTTCATGGCTTGGAAAGTGTCATCTTTTTCAGGTCTGGCTTTGTTTTATGTAAAGCTGCCAAGGAAAAATTGTTCCAGAAATAGCTTCTCTTTTTGGCACAGATGCTTTTATTAGAGCTCTGCTTAAACAATAAGTAGCTCTAGGATGGGGAGAGGAAAATAAAAGCTAACCCTCACAGACTTCACATGGGACTGCAGGATCCTGAATCACCAAGGCACGAAGGATTACTTTTCTTTCTTGGAAATAGATCTCTTAGCTCCCAGTCTCTTCCATGTAAATATTAAGTTGTATCTCGCGGACATTTCAGACACAACTCAATGGACAATCCTCTGTGTGTATATCATGTCTTTTAGAGGATGGGAGCAAGGCAGAGCTGCTTGAGTGCTGGTTTGTTTGGTGTGGGGGTTTTTGTGTATGTGCACTTTCAGTGTGTTTTTTACTCTTATGTAGCAAGTGTTTTGGAGGCTTGTGTGGCTCAGCAGTTACACCCATTCCCTTTATGCTTTAAGGTGAAGTCTGCTTTGGCTATTCTCTGGAAGCGTAATCTAAACTCTTCGGTAGAAGTTGTTAGGAAACCTATGAAGAAACTACCCCAGAATAATAAAATTACTTAGTTCTAGGATTAATTAATGTGCCATAGTAACTTAAGAAGTTTTCTGTTGTCGGGCTGGAATTTGGCATTGATGCAGCAACATGCTACTTAAACATTGGTGCACCAGCTTTTTCTCTCATTGCTTCCCATGTAACTTCTGAAAGATGTCAAAGATAAAAGAGCTATCTTATGCCCTTTTCCCATTTCTCCTAGTGAGTAGAAACATACCTATTGCCACAAGTGGGGAAGCTTGCCCCAACAGTACCAAAGAATCAACAAAGATTACTCTTAATCTTAAAACATAGTGTATAGCTGTTGCCTGCTTTGTGGCTGTGAACACTGTGTCTCTTCATGAAGGCGTGCAGTTTGGTAGAGCATAGAAAAGAGAATTTACTACTAAATGCCTATAAGCTGGAGTTACTTCTTCAGCTGGCTGGATGGAAAATGCCAGGGTCTTAGCAGTAACTAAGAAAGCAGGGCTTGTATTTAAAATAAACAGAGAAGGGAGAGTGAAATGCAATCAGAATACAAAACTAGAAATTAATAAATTGTCCCTCCAATTGCATTTGTTTTGGGGCTGGGTGACTAATTTCTTGAACAATTTATTTTTAAAAGCTCGGTTTGACTTGGTTAACATTTCCTTTCAGAATCTAGATTTTTCTATTTTGTCTTGTCTTTTCCCTGTTGATTTTAATTATCATAGTGTCAAAATGTCAATATGCTTTTGTGGAACTAAGTAGAAGCTTCCTAAGGTATTTGTTTAAGGAGTACCTGACTCAAGGGTGTAGGGAGGGAAGAAAATAAGTAAATACTGTTTGTCTACTCTAAAAGCTCTTCTAATATCTCTTACTGCACTGATTTCTGAATTTAATCAGAATCCAAACATATTTCAAGCCTTCCCTCCAGTCTTAAGAAACCTAGAAATTGCCTAGTGTTGTTTACACAGTCACTTTCCAGGAAGCCCTAATGGTACATCAGGATCCACTTTAGGTTTTGTCCTGGTTTGAGGACTTCATGATATTGTGTAAAACTTCGTCATTGCTGTGCCAACCTATTACAGTTAATATTTTGGCGAAATGAATCCATTGCACCAAAATACTCCAATGGATTTCTTATGCAAATTCCGCAGCAGATGGTCAGATGCATTGATTAGCTTGGCCGCTTGGAAGAGTGAAGACTGTACATTTAATATAGTCATTCTCCTTTAGGAACATCATGTCTGAGTTCTGTCTTTGTGGCTATTAGCTCACAGCAAAACCTGTTCCAGCTCTTACCCTGACTTGTTTCAGCCTGAACTTAGATATGGCATAATATTTCTGATTTTCTATGTTTGTCTACTGATACTGCTGCTACACAAATTCATAAGACACCTTTGTTAAATGCCTAGCATCGTAGTGGAAAATGAAGATTACAGACATGGATGTATATAACTGTAACTTACATTGCAATACATTTTACAGTCTTGTTTGTGAGTATCTTTCCGCACTACTTACCTGGCTGTAATACATATGAGTACCTGACTGAACAGTTATTTACGAGTGGTAAGTCCGTTGAACATAAACTCAGGAGAAGGTAAATCTCCTGGCGCTGTTTACCTTTATCTTATTTCATAAAATATTCATGCTCGTAATCTTTGCAGCTCAGAGACACTGAAAGATGAGCCAAAAAAAGAGGGAATAGCTTTAAGGCACTCGGGAGTCATTTTGATTCATGTCTAGGGATTTCACAAGGATTTGACATGCTTGATCTTTAGCTTGTAATTAATTGTCAGAGCTGCTATCAGCTTTAGAAATCAGTTTCTACTAACTGGCCAAAAATAGCAGTGTTGGTCTTTCAAACCATTGCCTTTTAAGTGTGAAATCAATTGCACCAAGAGCATGTTCTTTTCACAAGTAACAACAAAAATCATGTTCTATACTGTCATCCGATTTGTTTGAAAATGTTAGCACTGCTCATGATGCTTTCTGTGCATGGATGGGTTGTGTTAAATTTAGTTGCATGAAATACTTGGTTTGAGGAAAGAAGTATGTGTCTGGATACTCCTTGTAAAATTACTAGATATACGTGGCGCTCTCTATTTTAAAATGTGTTTTAATGCAATATGTTCTATAAAGCCAGTCAGATGAAGAGAGCACTCTTGCTACTGAAAGTGCTATTTTAAAGATTGTAATTTCATCTCTTGCTGTCAGTGCATGCCTGATAGTTAATAAAAGTTTGGAACTGGTGTAGTTTCAAGCTGTTTTTATTCAGGTTTCCTTTGCTGCAATGAAAAGAACAGGTTCAATTTAGATGAGTCTTTGTCTCTGCAAATAATACTTTCTCTTTAATGAAGAGCAAATTCATTGAAAAGGTGAAAACATAGTGAAGCTTCCTGCAACTGCCACACTGCTAATCATTGCAGCATACTTGTGATTTGGCTATTGCCCACCAGTGATAGTCTGCATTGAAGGAGTGTGGGTGTACCATGGTAGAAGGGTGTACTGCAGCTCCACCTTTATCTGTGTAGAAAGAGTGCTGGTGGCAGAAGTGTCTCATGAGGGTATACGCATGCTCCACTGCATGTGCCTTTGTTTGCAACCTGACAGTGCGTGTTACCTCTTGGCCCTACTTCAACCACTGGGAATGAACCATAGGAAATCTGTGAGGCTGCCCAATTCTTGCTTTGACCAAGGGATTTGAGGAATTAAGAACCAGACTAAAATATAGCAATATGTCTATTGCAAAGACATACAGTAGACCTTATTAGACCTAGTAGACATGTTCCAGTCCTGTCTCTTCTACTTTGAATAAGAGAACAAGATAGATACTGGCATTATAGTGTGTATCCTCAGAGGGGGAAAAAAAGGTAATTTACAGCTTACTTTTAACTGTTTTCAATAATGTTGACATTTTCATCATCTGTTGAGAATGTGGCATTATTAAAGGTAAAAAAAAAAGTGTTCTTTGAAGTATTAAACTGTTTTTTCACTTTTAGGAATCTGTATTTTGAGAAATACCTGGTGGTATTTTTTTCTTTAGCAGTAGGAAGTACTACTGCCTGTCTCAAGAGGTGCCAAAAAAGGAAAGATGAGACCTGTTCAGATGAGACAATTCACACTTCTGTCAGTTTTTAATGGCTGATGATCTAGATGAGGAGCTCCACAAAATTTAAACAAGCAATTTCCCCCAGTCCAAGAAATCTTCTAAATGCCCTCAAGCTACTCTCTTTGTGAGGGGAAAGTTACTCTTTTCTGTTGAGTGGAAGTTTAGAAAATGTTTAGTTGTACTGATTATGTTTAATTAAGTGATCTCTGTTTCACAAGACTGAAATTCATCCAGCCGTCCTGTTCTGTATAATTACCTGTCACAACAAAGAGAATACATTAAGATGGAAAACTGAGATTGATGTAAAATTCTGTCTTATCTGATCTGTAGGGTTTATCACAGTGTATTTCATGGAACTTGACTGTATCCAACAGTTTTCAGGAGGCTCCGAGTACCATGTGAGAATACTTCTTTAAAGAAAGAGTACTTAATCTTTTCCTATTTTTATTGATGAATCAACAATACTATTTTTGTTGCTTCCTATGGCAAACAAACTGTGGAATGTGCATGTAAGAGTACTGGTTGAGCCTCTCTGGTAGTTTTATACAGGAATCTCCTTGTATTACTGTTTGATATGACTACACAATTTTCCTGGCAAGCTGTCAGGTATCTCCTGTACGGCATGTTATTTTGAAGCCTATGAGTATGCCTTGATCTGGCTTATCTTCTAAACATGGATATCTGTTATTACAAGATACAAAAAATGCATTCAAGGAATCTTGAATCTGGGAGGACAGCTGGGGAACTTTATCTTGCTTCTGGAGAAAATGGTCAGTGTTTTTGCAGCACGTTTCTCTTAAATCCAGAATGGGACAAACATCATTTGACCCCACTAAAGTACACTGATACAAATCTAACGTAGCTGTGGGGTTTTTGATGTGTATTTAAATATATAGCTGTAAATGTAAATACACATATGCATACTTATAGGCATATGTATGCGTGCATATATATCTTTATAGAAAATGCATAGCAGCCAAATGACTTTCCAGCTGGTACAATAAAATGAATAGCTTTATGAAGGCCTTAGTTCCTCATTAAAAAAACATTGAAAAGTAGAAGATTTTGTACTAAAGTTTTATTGTGGGGCTTCAAGTAGAAGTGTGTGTGTGGATAGTCAAATATGAACGAAGCTCTTAAACAGAGGAATCTCTACAGAGATCAGTTGAACTGTGTTAATATATACCACCAGATTGTCTGCCCCAAGTTATTTTTGTTATCAGGTTTGTCATTGTGCAGTTTTAGAATGGTTAATATTTTGTGCAACTTTGGAGTCTTAAAGAAAATAATTGTTTTATTTAAGAAGATGTTTTCCCTTGTTTTAAGAATAGGAAAAAATAATCTTGAATCAACCCTATGGACTCTCGTTTCCCCTTCAACATTCAATTATTTTAATTTTTCTAAAATTTTCTGAATAATGTGCATATGAACTTTGTCATAGAAAGTAAGCGATACATATGCCTTTGAAGTTTTTCTTTCAAATTGTTCATTCAGCTTCTGTTGACTTGACTGGGACTGCATACACGAGTGCATGAACTGAACCTTTATTGTTATCCAGTGCTTTTTCAGTTACTCCTCTCCTACTGCTTATGGCCTCTAATTAACTCTCACTCATTCACTGTCTTTGCAAAACAGATGCTCTTCTGCAGAGCCACTTTAAATCACCCAGCATAACAAACCTAAGCATATATAAATGCACAGACTGAGAAATGTATTGTTATTTACAGCCATCAAAATAAGTTTCACACTTGTTAGAAATTAGAGACAGCATAGCTACAGGTCTCAAATCCTCCTTTTGCCCTGTGTCCCTGACTTCACTTTTTAAAAGTCAGAATGAGTTAGTGATCAGTTGGCATTTGATAAATATGACCCTTTATCCTTGCAGGCCACTAGAGGCTTTACTTTGATAAATACCTAGCAAAACATCCCCATTACTCATTCTTCAAGAAATAAAATGTGACACTGGGCACTGTGGCTATTATCTCCCACACACACTTGGTTTTTTTCTTCCTTTGAGAGAAACCTTGGTCATTTTATTCATTAAACTGGTAAATGTTTTATAACGGTCTTAAGGTTCTCTCATTAGTGGCTGTGTTTTTTTAATTTAAAATTATGAAAATATTCTATATTCTATGAATTATATGGTTTGGCACAACTCCAGAAGAATGCTTAATTGTTGAAATACTTCTTGAATTCATTTTTTCCCCTGGTTGTTTTGTGTGTGTGTGTGGTTTGGTTTTTTTGTTTTTTTTTTTTTTTTTTAAATAATCTGAACTAAGCCTTGAATAGAAACCTGTGGTGGAACTGCAGAAATGAAGGAAGGCGGAGCTGACACAAAGAAAGGTTCAATTGGGAAATCCTATTGAGGTTAAGAAAATGCAGCAGGTTTTGAATCCACTTGCTCATATGTGTGGATCACAGGGTGCAAGAGATTGGATCTGGGAATATCCTGAATACAGTCAGGAGGGCCGGGAACTGGGAGCCAAGACTTTTCAGAGAAGTGTCTGTAAGAGGAGCCAGCTGCAAGCTGCTGGTTTCCAGTAACTTCTAAAAGTAACTGGATCAGTGTTAGTCCTGCCCTGCATTGGAGCAGAAAACTATTGATCGGTTGGCCAACAACATGTTGCTACTTTGAAGGAATGCTTACAGGTTCCCCAACCTTACCCTCCTTCAGAAAATAGTGGGACTGTCATTACCAAAAATGTTAGATGCAGTGTGTTATTGCAAGATCTTTATTTCTTGCTTTTAAGGCTTGCCGAGTTCAATTTTTTTCATTTCTTTAATGCTAAGAGTAGGAGAGCTTCACATAACTGTATCTTTAAACTGTTCTTGTGGTTGGTGGGTTTTTATTATTTTTATTTGATCAGGGCATATGTTACAGAATATGTAATGATATACAGAATATGTACATACAAATATGTTACAGAATTCGTAGCAAAGAGATCAGGTCTGTGGATTTCTTACTAGAGATCAACATGCTGCTGTACTGTTGGGAGAAAGTAAACATGCCTGAGTATAGGTTCCCAGATGGTGTTAGCAAAGTAGGGTGGCAGACAGAGCTTTTGTGAACTGGAGAATTGCTCTCGGAAGAAAGTTGCAGTTCTTTTCTTTGCTCCATTGACAGAATGGGTCCACCTTGCCCTCTTAAAGCAACTGTGTGTGCCAAAACTAGGTAAAGGGATCTGTACCCAGGAGAGAAGGAAATGTTGATGTCTCCTTGGGTTGTTATTTTGGGAGATAAAACTTTTGTTGGCTTTGTGGGGCTGAAGCTGGCACTCTTTATTTATACGTCCTTCTAAAATTCAAAGTGTGTATTCAATTTATTTAGCATTAGAGAGAAGAATGGTAATCTTGACTATAAAATGCAAAGGCAAAACGATGTGTGCCATGCATATAACTGTCTGTTTTATTATAAGTAATGTTTCAGAGCCTGTCCCTCCTAAAGATGTTGGTAGAGATAGCAGAACTCCTCCACTTTTAAAGGAGGTGGGCTTAAACAGTGGAGGGATAAATGCAGTGTTTTCCTGTGGCCTACAAAAAAGGTGGAGTGATGAATATACTGCATTGCATAAACTAATGCAAAATTTGCAAAGAACAGTTTAAGCTGTTCAAACTTCTTTCCGTGAAGTGTCTGTGATTTGTTCTCTCTTCTCTGAAGAGTACTTATGTAATTTTTTTCCTGTGCGGGGAAAGGTGTTGAAGAGGGAAGCAGATATGAAAAGGGCAAATTGAACAGCCAATATTGCCAGTGGTAAATAATATCTTCAAAGTTTGCTCACAGCTTATAAATTAAGGATGCCAACTCTGCCTTGCACTGCAGTTAAGAAAACAGCCACGAAACGTAGGAAACCTAGTGACTGTAAGGAGAGATGGTAGGCACCTTTTTCCAGGGGTCTAGAATTAACATACTTCCCTGAACGATCCAAGCATGAACACTTGCATAGAAATCCTGAAGGCAATCTATGGTTGCTTAAACTATTTCCAGGATTTGTCTTTACTGCAGTTCCAAGTTGGTTGATACCTATTTTCTGTTTGCCTTTGGGAAAGATGTGGTAGATTCCAGCATAAATTAAATTTCCCTGTGGAAATATTAGTGGGACAATTAAGGACTGAAAACTGTCAGATTCAATTGTGACTGAATTTCAATTGCAGCTTAAACAATTAGATTATTCATACTTAAAAAGAATCTTGTATTGTAGTGCTTGAAACATAGCTGATAACATTTTAGGGAAGACTTGTGTGGATGCAAAATATTAGATGCGTCTGTGTAGTGACATACTTTATTTTGGGGGTTTTTAGGCTCTCCTAGCACCAGTATTGCC
The DNA here is from genome assembly GCF_964199755.1 of Larus michahellis. Taxonomy (NCBI): domain Eukaryota; kingdom Metazoa; phylum Chordata; class Aves; order Charadriiformes; family Laridae; genus Larus; species Larus michahellis. Next base: position 22,442,625 of record NC_133902.1, on the reverse strand, counting down.
TTAGTACAGTTTCTGCAGTCAGTGATCTTATTTCAAGTCCTTCAGAATTTTACCTGCCATACAGAATATAAAGCAATTTAATCTGAAGAAAAGTATAGGTGTAACTTGAAATGTTAGTCTTCTGTTTCTAAAAGATAAGCATTATGCTGGGTGGGGATGAGACAGTAAAAGAACTATTAGACAATCTCATTTCTTATTTTCAGGATCCAAGTATGAATTTTTTTTTGGGTGTTGCTAACTAAGGGTTATCTCACTGTTGATGTTATACATTATTTGGAAAAAATCTGTTTACATCTCAGGTGAGATTCTCTTGATGTTGAACTGCAGTCTTACTGCAGCAGCCTTCAGGGTGCAGTGCTGACTGAGATCATCTATGTGATCTTTGTAGCCTGTGATTGAGAATCCAGGTTATTCGTGTTCAAGTGATTGCTGAAGAAAGCGTGCCTGACTTCCTTTAAATTCTCCTGATGACAAGTAATTGAACCAGAGACCGTGTGCATCTAAAAAGAAAAGCTGAATGTGGTCAGTGGTATGCAGGTAGTGGGCAGATGTTGTGGATATGCAACAGTTCTGGATTACAGTAAACTGTTGGCAAGAAGATGAGGTTCTTTGACACATGGACCCAAACTTAGGGTTTTATTTCTAATTCTGTAGCTTGGGCCAGCTGTTGTTTAACTGTCCTATAACCTTCCCTGGGGGGTGTAGGAGCAGGTTATAGTAGCAGGGGGAGCTCTTGATAAGAGCAAAGGGGAAGATGGACAAGGTAGAAGACACAGTTCTGAGCTGTTGCTCTTAAGCATTGAAATATAAACCTCGTGCTATTAGAAAAACGTAATCCTATGAATTTTGTTTTATTTAAAGTAAAAACAGGATAAACGAAGGTAAGTCTGCAAGCTTTTTTAAGAAATTTGCTGACTAGCAACACTTTTAGCAGGTACGGGGGGGCAGGAATAATGTTCAGATTATGTTTTGGAAGAAGGGCAAAGATGACACTGATAACAGGGCAAAGCAGCTATGTTATGTGTGGTAAAGTGTAGAGAAGATAAAATTGAAACATAACATGCACTTTACAATTTACAGCTCTCTAAAATCACATGGGCTGGTTGTAGGTCCATCAGTCTTATGTGTGTTGCTACATTAATCATCTTTTCAATTGCATTGTTCTACAAACTAAGTCAACGACACAAAAACTAAGCTGGGGTAGGTAGTGCACGTGCCATAAATGTGCTTCACTGCTTTACAAGCATGTGTTTTAGAGAGCAACTATAGAAAGTTTTGAATTGATTTTTGGCAAGATGCAAAGTGGTTCAAGCATCTCTTATCACTTTCTCAAAAATGATACAAAGACTATATGCCTCTACTCTTCCTTCCTCTTTATTTTTCCTTCAGGCTGCTTTTATGCATACATGCATAATGTATAAATATACATAAATTGCATAATGTGTATGCATAGTATACAAGTGATATGAATGTCTTAGGTTGCTGTCAGTAAAAGGAATTATTGGACATCTTGTTGGAAAGTGTGTGTGTATAAATGTACACCATGACACAGCTTCTACAGCAACTTTACAGTTGTTATAGTGTATTCACGTATATATGTTTACAAGAGATGTCAGCTGAGTTGGTGTAGGTATAAATTATGCATGAATATGAAAATGGACTTTAAAGAGTACAGCTGTTGCAAGGAAACTGTGGAAAGTAACATGATATGCTTGAGAAGTGTCTTGGGCTGAGGGATACTTTTTCATTTGCCTCCTGCAAAGGGTTTTAACTTGCATTGTATGGCCTCTTCAGAGTTGGCCGATTTCAGCAGTAGTCTGAACTGGACCTGCCAAAAGCAATTAGTAATTTTCTGGAGTATTTTTTTTTTTTCAGTCTTTCTGTGTGTGTGTTTGTTTTTTTTTGTGGTGGTTTTTCCCAAGGGCTAGTAAATATTGGACATCCTTGCTAAATTATACGCATGTAATAATACAAATGCTTGTAAATCCATATTAACTGAATGTTGAAAGTGTGTTTAAAAGGCACTCTTAACTTTTTCCTGTATTTTTCATTGACTGTTCATTTTTTAAAGAAATTTATAGTCTTTTATTAAGAACACAGAAGTTCTGACTCCCCCTTACACATACATACAAACTTGCATAATAAGCAAATACTTCTAAAAAAGGGTTTGAATTGTGTTGATCCTGTGCTTACTGAAATCAGTGAGGATCTGAACTATGGCTTGTGTTAGCGCAGTCTGTAGGTGTGGAGGAATTTGAGATTTGCTTGCTATTTTACAGTTCAAGAGAGTCCCAGTCCTATCTTCTGCCATTTTAGTGAAAGAAAATACTAAACATTGAAACTTTCTGGTTAAGGGATGTGTGATGCAATGTTTTGTGGTTTAGTTTCTTCTTGTTTTAAACGTATTGAATTCTACTGCTCTTAAGAGAGGTTGCAAACGTGTGTGCAGGGATGTCTCATGGTTGGGAAAACTCTCCATACTAAATAAATTAAAATTAACTTTAAATACAAGTATGGAACCTGGAACTTTAAAGTGAGCAGAAGTGCTACACAAAGCATTAAATGTTGTGAGTATTTGGAACAAAGATGTCCTGGAATTAGGAGCAACGGAAAATATCCCTGTGGTCCGCAAGAGGTAGCGAATTGAACAGCCTTCTGAGTGGACAGAAGAAGGTTGTTTAGGGGACTATTGGATATCACAAGCGATGGGAAAAAGGAAAATATTGAAATCTGTGTGTTTTATTTTAGTAGTAATGAGAACATTATCAATACATCAATACCAAGGAAACTTTAAAGTGGGAACAGCTATTCCCCCTCCCTTTCTTGGAATTAGGCCTAATTTCAAAGGAAGCTACAGCTGAAAGTAAAAACCAAAAATGGAGCAGCATCAGAAATGAATAGTTAGAACATCTGTTCTTTGACCTTTCAAGTCAAAATTCATTGTATCCTACCTCTTTGGATGGGAATGTTTCAAAATTGCTATTAAGTACACAACAGTAACAAAACCTTCCCAAGCCAGCCACCTCCATGTCCTTTTACAAAATACAGCATAAAAAGAAGCCTCCTGTCAAAGGGGTGAAAAAGTTAGTACAAAGAAACTAATTTTCCCCATGTTGAATAGTATCTCCAATAACAAAAACTAATTGCTTAGAGCACCAAACAAATAATTAGTTTATAGATAGAATCCAGAAATGCAGATAATTATGTGATGTATCTTTGAAGTAGAGTGATATTTTCTTCTGATCATTACAAACAGACATGCAAGCTATTTATACAGATGATACTAATGAGTTAACCTAAACTTGTAATCAGCAGACTTCTTTCTATGGCTGTGTATCCAGTTTAAGGATAAATGAGTATAGGCAGTTGTCTTGGCTCCTAGAGTCATAACAGAAATAGCAGAGCATTAGTACATGTTCAGATGCTTTTGATTGAGCACAAAGTTCAAGAACAAAAGACCCCTGTGACTGATTGAAGAAATTTTATTTCATATTGTTTTCATTTATATTCACAAAATTAATTCTGAATGAAAGATAGACTATGGTTAATTGTTTACAGTAACTTAAAATTGGCTTTGTAGTCAGTGATTGCTTAGTCTTAAAATAAAATATAGCCCAGAATCTTTATAAAGCTTAATTTTTTTGTAGATTGAGCTCTGTAAACCTTGCATTTGTGAGTCAATTTCTGTAATGCCCCCTTCAACAGGAGAAAAGTTTGTCTTGGTTATACAAAGGATAATTTTACACTGCAATATTCACATAAATGATATTTGCAGTGGATCTGTAACTAATATTTTTGTAGTATGTATAAAATCAGATTAAAGGTGTGTGGGAGTTCTTTTTAGGAATGGTAATTAAGGGTGTTTACTGATTGAGCTAGTGCTTAATAAGTAATAAGTTCTAAGTTTTAGCACAAGTTTTCTTGCAGCATCTATTTTGAAATGACAGCATTTCTCAATGACGGGGGGAGAAGGCTGTTTCACTAAATTGAGCTCATCAGCAGCATGGTAAACTGAGGAGAGTAATGTTTATGAGCTTGAAAGCTAATAAATATTTAGGAAGAATAGCATTCAGTCGCTGAAGTAATGTGTAAACAATTATTATTATGCACCTTAACAATCGTTGTTTGCATCGGGAGTGAGAGTCACTGTTTAAAGGATTCGGTGGTGGGATCCAAGTGGCACTCAACAGACTTCCCTCAGAGCTATATGGAGATTTTTGGCACCCTTCCTGCCTCTTTTCAGCTTTTTCAACTGCAGGCTGTCACCACAGCAGCAAAGTTAAATTCCTCCGTAAGGTGGCCTTTTTTGTGCTGTTCTCCACTTCCATGTGCTCTGGATCAAGTCCTGTGTGTACTTCTGTTGCACCAGTCCATAATGTAAGAAGCATTAGGTTCTACAGGGATATTAACTCTTCTGAGCAGCCTATGCTCACTTCTGATTTATACTGTTAAGTTTTCAGAACCCTGCTTTCTCTCTTCAGTGAGAATATTCCATCTCCATCCTAGGTCCAGCAAGAAATCAGAAAATGTTAAATGTCCGAGAACTAAAAAACAAACACAAACCCAACAAATAAAAATCCTCCTGGGGACGTCCATCCTCTGGAACTCTTGTGCAGAAGATGATGCTGTAGTTTCTGATTTCTTTTGAATAAGAGTAGAAAAGAGGTGGATGAAAACTCACCATGTTCCAAAATAATGGCTTAGTGTCCTACTGATAAAATGAGTTTTGGGGTACAAAAGGCACTTGAATACTAGAGTTGTTCTTTCTGATTTTTATGTCTGTGAATTTTTCTATGGCTGGAAATGGGAGTGGTGGTATATGTTTTTCAAGTGACTTCCTTCAATTTCTTTTGGCCTCTTAAAAAAAAAAAAAAACAAAAACCAAACATGAACCCATAAAAAAACAACCCCCAAACAACTCCACCACACAACTTGGAGAAGCGTCAAATTATTGTGTTCACATGGTGAAAAGACTCTGCCTCTGCTTAACATTAAGAGAAATACTGAAGTATCTGGCCTTTCTGTATCTGAGGATGGTTTGTGCATAATAGCTCTTTTAAGGTAGAAAAATGTACCTTTTTAAAGAGTCTAGACAATGTCTTAGAGTAGACTGAAGCATCACATAATCCATGAACTCCTTGTGGTGATTGACAACAAGAGTGACAATTAATTCTAAATGTGTCTGTGGTTTTGTGAAATTGATACCTTCTTGCTAAAGGCTGGAATGAGATCATCGGCTTATTTTCTTAGGCTTTCTAATAGTAACAACTAAAGGTCAGTACTGAGCTGGATTATGTTTGAATCATTCATGATCTAATGCTCTGCATCCAATTACTAATCTCCTGAAAAATCTTTTCCATGCAGTTCTAAATTACTCTATTTTTGGAAATGCTGCTATCAAATGCTTATGCTGCTTGCAAAAAATGCCATTGTAAAAAGATTAATTTTTGTTCTGTGTAGCCTGATTCTTATAGCCCCACTTAGAGTCCTGGAAGACATGGCTTTTGGCTAATTAATAATTGCTTCCAATTTTCTAAATGCCTAAAGAGACTGACTGCATCCACTAAGACCTCTGCAACATGAACTCCTTGAGACAGAAGTTACAAGTTCGCTGGTATGCAATAATAAATGCTTTAAGGGTTCCTTAGTAACTAAAGAGCGGGGGGGAACCCTCCCATGCCAAAACAAAACCAACAAACTATATAGTGTTGGTTGTTTTCTTTTGAATGGATCAAAAGTTAAAAGTTTTTCTGTGGCTAGAGATCTCTAAAGGATGGACAATGATAATTTAAAAGGGTAAAAGATGTTAAATCAAAGCAAAATTCAGAAATTAAGGAGCGTTTTAGACTGAACATAGGGAAATACTCCCTTATCTCCTGGTTCTAGATTTTTCCACAGGATATTCAAAATAATGTAAGCTCTTTGAGACAGTGACAATTCAGTTTTGAAACATCAGTGTGTGACATAAGGAATACCATGATGTTGTTGGAAACCCCATCAGTTTCCAAGTGCTTCTAAATGGGAACAAGTGATTGGTCTGCACTAGCAGGAACAAAACTAGAAGGTGTAATAACTTCGGTTTATGGATTTTGGAGATTTTTTTTTCTGTTTTCCAAAGATGTCTGTTTTGTGCCTGCTGTGCAGCCTCTGTTATAATATTTTACCCTAATATAGCTGGTTTAAATACACTACTGGCAAGGCTATTGGTTAACAATCAAGGTAAAGTCAAGTGCTTTTACCTTTTAGCTGGCCCTTATCACACTGATAATGTTCTTGAAAGACATGACTCTGCTTTTATGAACTGTTTAATGTTCTTGTTCATCTTGTTCTTGGGTGTCTGTTGCTAACTGGTTTTTAGTTGCTGTTTGAATTTTGATTTTGTATCTAAAGAAGCAGCTCATGTTTATCAGTTTTATTTTGTACAGATTTCTAATTCTTTGGTATGTTTTGCATATTTGCACTACTGTTAATATTTCAAAATTTCATGTTACTTGTAAGTGTTGACTGAAATCTACTCCTTTTTTTATTTGACAAAATAAGAGCTGCAGCTGATAAAAGATGTTAGTTCTGCCACACTTCTAGCTCTGAAATGGGACCAACAGTATTTTGTGAGTACATAAGACTTTAGTGCTTGAATCTAAATTGAGTTTTACCATGGAGAAAGATAGTGGGTTGATAACTACCATTGATTAACGCTATAGTTTAAATAGCATAGTTTTCAGAAAGATTGTTTTTATTTCCCCTCACTCTGACAAGTTAGTCTTGAGAGACTATGCTGCCATATTCCATTAGACACGAAGCTAACAATTTGTGATAGTTTTTCATAGTACTTGACTACCATAAAAGCCACGAAGATGCCTGTGTCAGAAAGGCGGAAGGGAAAAGCTTTAAATTTTCTTCTCAGTTTCTGAGATACTTTATTGTCTATTTTGATATCATTGTAAAAAAGAGAATGGAATTATCTTATGATAAAAGCAAATATTGAGGAAATACTTCTGCATTACTTACATAGGTGGTTTGTACCTTGATCCAGTGGGATGTTTTTTCATGTATTTTACTGGTCTTTAGGCCAGGTTGCTATTGAGAAGGAATTACATGCATTGCAATGACAAAGCTGTGTAAAACCAGATACTAGATATGCCTGCCCTGTGTGTTTTTCCACTATTACAACCTGTTTTAAATCCTAGTGGCAGCAAACGTTTTATTCATGTGCCTCCATAGAAGATTTCCGTTCCACATGGAGGTCTTGGATTCAGATTGGCTTTTCAAACACAACTGTTTAAGGTGAACAGCCTTTTGGCTAAGATTATTGTAAACTAGATTTTTTTTTTTTTTGGTCAAATCATTTCATTGCTCTGTGTGCATCAGAAACCAGAATGGAACTGTTATATCTCTTTGCATTGATGCTGTTGCCAGTCGAACTTCAAAAAGATGAAAGTCTAACATAGTAATACAGTTTAGAAAGATGTCACCAACATCGTTTGCCCTGTGTTTTTGCCAGTGTGTTGTTTACATCACTGATCTTGCAATATTATTTGTTGAGAAAATCTTTCCAGATGTGAATGGTATAATTACTCATGCAAACCAGGATTTGCTTTTCTGTCCCATAGTTTAGTGTCAAGACCAGCATTCTGTCATTTCAAGCAGAAGTAAAGAAAAAAAAAAAAAGTTCAAGAATGCTTTCTCCCCAAGTTGTGAACCTTCCACGCCTTTGAATTTGGTAACTAATGTAATTAAATAAAATTCAACTGTTATCACAATGAGAATAATTAGATAAATGTAATGAAACAGTTGCCCTTTAGTATTGGAAACCTTGCTCTGAAGAAAATCCAACTTTGGAAAAACAACATGCAGGCATATCCTATTACCCTAATCTTTTCCCTCTTGTAGCCGATGTTATATATTTTCAAGGGCAAATTCTAGATACCAATAAGAATATTTCAGTGAAATTAGGATTAAAATTGTAGTTTAATTGCAGTCTACAAATATATATACTCCATGCTTCATTTTGGAGGGCATTTATTATATTTTGCTAGTGAAAAGATGTTTTCAGGAAAAGTCAGTATTTAATGAACTATTTGATTTAAATACTGACAGCAACATTCTGTAAAGAGATTTAAAATATTTTTATTAATACATATGTAACTTCAGGTAGAAAATTTACCAATTGAAACTTCTGAGGTTTACACTGCACAGACAGATATAATGATTTGAAAAAAATGGAACTTGCACATACAAAGTAGGAAATATTTACTAGTGTTGGTGGGATTAAGATACTATGTTGATTTATAGGGAAGTGGGCCGCTCTTAAGCATAACTATTGTCTGCTTTTTGGTTTTGAGTCTGAGCAGGGGTTTGTACTATGCAATCTCCAGTTTCCTTCCCACCTCAACTGTTCTGTGATTCTGTGGCTGCCAAGTACAGAAATTGTCTACTCATCCTTCTATGTTGATCTTGTTCATAGTTTAATACGCAAATCAATTAATTTCTCAGAGATCCCAATCCAGCAACATTAATTTGTCAGGCAAAACTTTGTAATATTTTACAAGACTTTGTGTAGGAATAAAGCTCTTCTTTGTGTCGGTCGTCTTGCCAGTAAGCTAGTCCCCAGTCTTGCTTTATGAAATCAATTTGTAGACCTGGTATTTCGGTGGTGTATTAAACCTAAGTGTCTATTAGAAGGGGACAACCAGATGTTCAGAGGGGATTGACTTCACCTAATGCTGTTGATCACTTTAATTTTTAACTATTGTAAATACATTGGTCATCTTATTTCAGCAGCTGTTGCTTTTGGGTCATTGGTAGGCATCTATAGTAATCAGTATCTCTGTACTGAACTGGGAAAGTGGTGGCAATTCATTGGAACCTGTAAGATCTGGGCATGGCATAGATGGTATGGAATAAGGGGTGGATAATGTCCTGGTTCCAGCAGGATTAGGGCTAATTCTTCCCAGGCTCCGGCAGGGACACAGGTATTCCATGCCATGTGAGCCATACCCACCCTGAGCTGCCGGGGAAGGGGGCAGGAAATTGCGGCTCGGGAGTGGGCTGGGGTGTCCCAGGTCGGTCGGTAGGCGGTGGTACCATAATCGTGTTTGTACATTCCTCTATCCGTGTTATTGTTGTTGTTTTCTTGTTCCTTTTGCTATTCTGTTAAACTGCCTTTGTCTCAACCCACGAATTTTGCCTTTTTCTTTGACTCTTCCGTGTAGGAGTCGGGGGAAACTTGAGAGCAGCCGCATGGTTCTTTATTGCCCTCTGAGGCCAAACCATGACAACTGGCACACTTCCTTCTCAGGAGCAGCTTTGTTTTAGCCCAAAACCTAATCAGCAACATCAAAGAATTCAAACTGCAACTTGGCCAGAAGATGTCAGCCTTGTTTATGTAATGTATGCAAGAAATACAGTGTCAATAACCTTCCCACAGGTTTGCTGTCTTTCTCCTACTCCCACTAAATTTCCTCTGGTGCTCTGTAAAAGAAAACACTTTCATGAAGCTTTGTCTTTAGGCTGACAGGCACTGGAAAATTACTACAGGCGCCAGCCTAGATGTCACTCACAGCGCTACCTCTTTGTGTTACTTGAAACAGAAAATGCAAGCAAAGTGACAAGCTACCTAGATAAGTGGCCTCATATGGTCCTAACAGTGAGCTAATAATCTGATACAAAATCTGTTTTATGTGTACAAATCTGTTGTGTGTCACTAGTAACCTTTTAATGGTGGTAATATAAGGGAAATCAAGCCATTCCTCCTGAGCACCTGCAGTTGGGTAATAATATCTCATAAAGCAAAGACAGAAACATGCAGCAAATGGTGTATTTTTTCGGGAGTGAAATTGATGCTGCCAGTAAAATTGCTCTTGAAGGGAGGGTAAAATGTTCTTTAGAATCCTTGTCAGATTGTGTAAGAAAGCAGCTGGAATTCATATAAAGGTGATTTTTAAAAAGTCACAGATATTTAACCTAGTGGAGGTTAATCACTACAATAGTATTATTGCATGATACTGCGTCTGAAAATGTTCATTTTTGGGGTCATTCAATGAAAGTAGGATTGCTTTATATAAATTTGACATAGGGGATAAAACAGCCTCTCTTCCCTCTGAAAGACATGTCTGTGCAAACTCATTCTCTCTCTCTCTGCCTGTAATAGTAAATTGAAGGTCATTTTACAGCAGCATGGTTCATCTCTTTGATCTTCGCGTTTTCTTGTAGTGACTGATTCAGAGGGGTGGCTGTCAATGCATGGCATGCTGAACAAAACGGATACATACCATCTGATTTGGCAAAAATGTGGCTACAAAAGCATCTGTTGACCTTTGAGTTGAGTAGGTTCTGTATTTTATGACCTATGCAATCATTAACTTTAAAAATACATTATGGTATGACGAGGCACTCTAGAATATTAACGACTAGGGCTGAGGATATTATACATTTTCCTATAGTCCTCTTGATACCCACGAGTGACTCGGGAGAGCGTTAGTGGCTGCATGCCTGCATTTGGAGGAGAATGAGATGGCGGCATGTGGAGGAATATAGAGCATCTTAAAATCTCATATTGGTTTTGTTTTTTTTCATGTGTTGTGGGTTGTTTTTTTTTTTTTTTCTCCTAAAAACTCTTTCACCCAAACCTCAGATTTGTTTTGTTTGGTTGCTTATATATAATGAACTGATGATCAGTCATATATATGTTATATATGATTGATCATATATATAACGACTTATAAATGTTTCAATGACTTTAGATGACTGAGGGGAAAAGTGTGGGGGTGGGGGCAGGAAGAGAGTCAAGACCTCATCTTACTGGTTTGTTTTCTCATTGCTAATGTTTTGTGTATGTGTGCATATACTGAGGGCATGAAGTGCTAATTAAAATGAATTAAAACACAACCTAACCTCCCTAAAGGGAAGTGGGAGGCTCTTATTTTCAGATTTGTTAGTATATTGGTTTAAAAGCAGAGGACTGTAATAAGGAGAGAGTGAAGGTGATTCTGAGGCAGCTCTGTTCTGCAGTTCAAATTAGAAGCTCTTGCATTTCATTTTAAACATTCCAGAATTATGATTTAGGAGTAACAAGGACAGGGAGAAGAGGAAATAAAGAATTCTTCTGTTTCCTTTTTTCTCTAGTTTCTAAGACTATTCCGTCTTGGATATAAGACAGTAGGTCAAACTTGCCAGTGGGGAAATTTAGGCTGAGCCTGCACTGTAAAAGTTTTGCTGTAGTGCCTGTACTGTCCAAACTTTCTTAAAGCATATTCACTGTGTGATTGGGATAACTACATTTGTGCTAGGCATCCTACCCGCAAAGTTACTGAAGAAAAAACAAAACTAGATACTAACAAAGTGAATACACCTCTCAAGCACTCTGTGTGGATTATCACAGCGTAATTATAGCATTTTCATATAAAGGATGTCATTTGAGGGTGACAACGTCATCTAAAGTTTAAGAACTTTAATTTCAACATAAGATTTAAAACAAGAGCAGAGAAACTTTGGAGAGGTGGGAAACTCATCACCCGCGATTTTAATAATGATCCATCTCTGCTAGTAACTGTTCCTTCCCAGTGTGAGCGTACCCGATCTGGATTGCTGTTATTTGCTGCCTCTACATCAGAGGCTTATATTGTTTCCAGTTTTCTGAAAACTACTTTTTTTGCTCTTCATCATGTCTCAATGATTAAATTTTACTTCTAGTTTCCAGTATTTACCATTTTACTTCTTATTGTTAAAGGAACCAAGGAGTACAACTTGTGTCCACGTGGCCAGTACCTTGTTGCAGTAGTTGTTTTAAAGCATAAGTGAAGCAGTGGTTGTGTAGGTTCTGTTAAAATTCTTCTACCAGTTGAAATGTAAAGTTATGCTGTCTCTAGAGGTAGCTCTTCCTATATTTGCATACTTTCATACAATATCTGTCAGAGATTACACTAGATATTCCAGAGGCTGTATCAGTACTTTTGCAAACAAGTTCTTTTTCTCACACCAGTTGTAACTGTGCTCGTGCCTCGCTGTTGCCCATAAAAAAGAACCATAGGGACCCTACATGCCTTGCAGTTCATACGTTGCTTAATGTTGTTTTGTTGTTTTCTAAAGTGAGCTATGTAACAGATGAACTGCCTTTTTATTCAGCATCAATGTAGTACATTCTGGTCCGCTGAATTCACTGGTGTTGTAAACATGAATGCAGTTTGTATTAGGAAGAAGTATAGACTTGCCATAATGGATTAAACCATTGTGGTTTTCTGTAGGATCACCACATCTCCAGCCATAGCCAGTATCTCACAGAATAACGATATTGGACATGTCCTTTAAATCATCCTGCAATCCAAATGCATCCTTTACTGTCACTTAAAAAGAAAACAGGGCTAGAGAAACAGGAAAAGCCAGTTGTTCAGACTTATCAAGAATGAGAAAAATATCTTCTTGAGAAATAGATGATGGTGAGAAATCCTTGTCCCTGAGATTAAAAAAAAAAAAAAAAAAAAAATTAACAGTATCAGAGATTTACTTGAGCAAAACTTTCTGAGAGCCTGTGTAGAGCTATAATAAAGCTACTAACCATTTCTGGCAACTTTGGAAAAACCTCGAATTTTTTTTGAATTTTTGCAGATATTTTTGCTATCTCACTAATGTAGGTGGAATAATTCAGTGAATTATTCTGGGTATTACTCTGCACTGGCAACTCTATACCTTCCACAGCACAGTAAACTTGTACCATCTGTCTTAATTACATTCTCTGTTGAAATGTTTTGTGGGTTGGTTTTGTTTTGCTTTCTTTTTTTGTTAGAGGAATAAGATTGTGAAACTCCTGTAAAATAATTCTGATTGCAAAAGATGCTGCTTGGATTTGTATAGAGAATTTTCAGTGCAGTTATCAAAGATGGATTTATTTTTTTTTTTAAAAATCTGATTGCTTTACGTAAACTATCTGGTTGGAAAGATCTGCTCTAGCATAAGCCTAGCAAGGGCTAGACTTCTTGTGAATGTGTTCTTAATTTTGGATTCTATAGAAGCACGTACACAGAAATATCAGTATAAAAATGTACGGTTAAATGGAATGATTCTAGTTTCTATGAGGGGTGATAGTTACACCCAAATGTGGATGCTCTTTGGATTGTGATGGGAACATAAGCATCACTTTGGAGAAAAATAAATGCAGATTAATGGATTTTACATTTACTTTCTTTATGTAGTAATTAGATATACTGCTCTTTCTTAGAATGAATGCAATTATTGAATGTAAGCTGGGGTTTTCCAAGCAAAATTACTTGGATAAAATAACCATATCACACAGTTCTAGGTAGTCTGCTACATGGATATAGTTTATATAAGCACAGTTAGAGAAATACAGTTATTCCAATTGCTCTCTTATGTTAGAACTGAAGCATCTTCCAGTGGGTATAAAAAAACTAGTTTGGTCCCGTAAGTGATGTATAGGGTGAGCGGATATGTGAATTGAGAAAAATAAGAAGTATTGTGAAACTAATGTAACAGTAGGAAGCACTTTGAAGTAGGATTAAAATTTTTGGCAAATAAACTTGTAGAAAAGTACCATTTCTGGTGGAGAGAATATTTGAAAATTGACATTGAATGTATGCAGTTAGGTTCTGAGTAGCTAGTGGTAATTTTCCTTTCTGTTTGGGTACTCTGTGGTCTTCCTTACCAAACATGCTTCATAAGTTAGCTGAACAGCAAGCCATTGTTTCAGAAATTGCATTGTATTTGAAACATGATGAGGGAAAATGCCCTTTTAAATGATGCTACATCAACGAATGGTTCAACTATCCCTGTTTCCAGCAACCTTTGAGCACATCTCACTGAAAGGAGTGAAACCGAAAAGATGTTGGGTTGCTGCCACTGAATTAAATGAAGATGCCAGTTTCCATTCAGTCAATAGTAGCAATCTTTTCTTTTTCATTTTACTTTGTCCTTCATAGTTCCCTTGCTGTCATTAAGAATGAAAGACCCAGGGACAAATGCTCTTTTCTTCTTGGAGACTTAAGTTTGACTTGCAAATAAGTTAAAAGTCTAAAGGTGAGTTAAAAAGTTCAAGCTTTGTGCTTACTGTGGGTTGTTCTTAAACAGCAAACATTAAATAAAAAAATCACCATGTAAAGTATGAAATAAATAGTTGAATAATAATAATAAAAAAGGATCAGACAGTTGGTGTAAAATCATAATAGCTCTGCTGAACCTGGAGAATAAGCTGCTTAACAGAAGCTGGGAAAGTGGCCCAAGGAATACACAATAAATCGACTGTATTTTCTCTAGATATAAGAAATTAAAATTGGTTGAAGTCGTCATATAAAGACTGGAAACCACTTCCTCCCCCCTCCTCCCCCCCGCGTTTCACTTGTTCAAGGATAACATTGTATTTTTTTCCCTTGAATTCATTTATAGCCTTGAAATTGTTGGACTAAATATCTGTGACTATTTTGCAACCTGGAGCTTATTGTGAGCAGTCAGCTGGGACTATTCCTTATGCAATACTCAGGCTGTTTTGATTAAAAATGTCATATGGCTCAACTATCCTTGATTAGGTAACTCTCACCAGAAACCTGATTCTAAGAATTGCTGTCTGCAGAGCCAGTAGACTTCCAGTAGTAAGAAGATTTAATCAAGTTGACAGAGGTGCTGCATATGAAACATGGCTGCTTATGATGCTAAACAAATGCAGCCCTTTGAATGCTTCATATGTAGGATTACCTAGTTAAGACAGCTTTTCTAATGGAGATGATTGGATCATGCCTGCTTCCTACCTTGCTGTGGAAAATACACATCTTTAAACAAGAAAACGGTTCTAACACTTCAATTTCTAAATGCTGCTGCAGTGCAATTATCAGGCATGAGGCAGCAGCTCAACGCTTTGTACTCACTTGCTCCTCTGTGAGATAGAGCGCATACTTTGTGATCAGTCATTATAGGGTGGGGTTTTTTTTCTGCCTGTAATGTAAAAGAAAAAAAAAAACTATCCGCTCCTGCTTCCCCAATTATTAGAATTTGCAATGTTTTGTGTAATCTCAGAGAGGAGAATGGCATAAATTACCTGACTAAAATGTAGAGTTTCAGAGTTATCTCTTGTTTGTTTGGGCTGCCCATGCTTGGACAGTTTATTCCTTAATTTTTGTTGACTTTTTGACCAAAAAAAAAATAAATCTTATTTTTGTATGAAAGTGGACAACCTTCAAACTGGCCAGTAAGCCTTAATCCTGTCCTGTCTTCCTCTTGTTCATCAGTGTAACCACTAATCACAATCATTTAAGCTACAAAGCAGATTTATGAGAACATCTTCAGAACGAAAATCCTTGTGAGATAAAAAATCTTCCCAGGATAAATTATGTCACAGCTAATGGAACAGAAAGCTGAGAAAAGTCAGTAAATCTTCAACAAAATGCCACAGATTTACAGCTCTGAAATAGTCTCCAGGGACTTGAGCCACACATGGGTTTTTGTTTTTTTTTGCAGGAGAAAGTGAGAGCTGTGTCAATTGTTCTAACAAATTCTGGTTTCCTTTTCTTATCACTCTGATTTCTTTAAATCTGAGGTGATGCAAGACAAAATGGGAGGGGAAAATAGTTCCTTTCAGTTGTGTTAAATGGCTGTTACTTAACACTGTATGTGATATTTTTCTGTGTTTAAAATCATGCCTGTATGGATTGTAATCTGTTCTGTACCAGTTCTCAGCCAACAAATTTGAATGTAGTCTACTCTTTGTGCTCTAGAATAAATAATTCCATGTAAGACTAAATGATAAGAAAGAGTTGTTCAGTTATGCTAACCTACCCCCTGTCCTTCTAATCCATTTTTGTCTTTTGTTGCAGTGATCCTCAGTATTGTTTCTGATGATCCTCTTCCCAATGGAAGAGTACTATTTTCAGCGTCAGAGTACAATTTTCAGTGTTTTTGTCATGTTCAGGCTTCCTGTTATTTTCTATGACCAACCACTCTGCTCAAAAGATACACTGATGATTGTGTGCTTTTTCATGCATATAGAGAGAGGAAAAAATACCATTTGTTAAACCCTGTGCTTTATGGCAGCAGGTTACTCAGCTGAATTTAATAGTGGTAACAGAATGACTAAGCAAAAAAAGTGGGTAAAGATACTTTGGTTTGTGATGGTTATGCCAGTAAATGAATAAAACATGATACTTCCATATGTCTAACATGCAGACAACATGCCAACTTCTTAAATATGCATCTAATGAAATCAGTAAGACACTGTTGGCTACAGCAGTAGGTTTAATGGCCAGACCCTGTCAAAATTATTACAACTTACCACTACTTCTATCCATTTACTTTTTACAATAAATGTAAAAAGAAAGTGGCTGCTATCATTCTGAATGCTATAGAGATGTGACAGCAACTTGACAGGTCTAAGCATTTATTGTTCTAAAATAGTGGAAAAACTTTACTACAAATTTAATTACCAGGCAAATATTGGGCAATGTGAAACTTAGAAAGTTGTCATAAGATTATTTTTTTTCAGTTTCTGATTTTCTCTTAACAGAAAGTCTTAATCAAGTTGCAGGTAGGTCTGGTTTCTTCTAGCCAAAGAACAGTCAGTAATGAAAAATGAATTTTTTCCTTATTTAGAGATATGCGGGTTAAGAGAAATCCATTGTTATTAGAAGATGTGAATCCCTGTCTATTGCTGACTTGCCCACATGCTTTTGCAGTGTTCTGGCACTAAGGCTGTCTTGTTGCAGTAATGATTTAAAACATCTTTAGAGCATGGAATGACTTCTTTTTTTTTTCTGCACCGTGTTTCAGAAAACATATTGTCCAGAGCACTTTAAATTTACTTCTATCAGTGAGACAGGAGAGACAATGACATACTTACTAAGGAAAATGGTGTTCAAATTTTGTACTTTTCAGTAGGTGCTTTCTGTAATTCCTTTCTTCTTGCAAGTGGTCAAGGGTGAAGAGAGGGTTCCCGATCTTCTGCAGTTTTGAAATTAATGCAAGTCCAGCATGATTTAGGATTTTAGAATTAAATGGTTTGAGTTTACTAACTTGTAATTGAGCTGTTGGATTTCATTCACTAAACACACTGTGGCCAAACAACAGACCTGTATTTTGGTTGGGTATTTGGTGGTCTGAAAAATAACCTGCCTTGTGAAACGGAAAATTGAGGTCAAGCCTTTTTTGTGCCTCATTCAAAAGAGTTTTTCAGTCCAAATAACTTGAATTGAGCCATGTCTGGATACTCTGGGCAGTTCGTCTAGAGCAAAAGATTATGGTTAATAGTTTTTCAACCTTATATCAAATATATTTTTGTGTTAAATTGTCCCTATGAATATCCTAATCTGAAAGCATGTGTAGCGGTGGTATTTGTTGTAATATTTCTACTTCTTGTTCAAAAGGTCTGTCTGAAAATCTCTACGTCTCATTCACAGTTTGCCTCCTCTGTCTGAAAAGATCAGATAAGACTTTCTTCATGCATTTGGTTGGGTATCACGTCTCTGCACCATTCCCCTTGAACACCAAATAAAAGGTTGCAAAAAGACTGATCTAGTGAACGTTGTCTACATCATCTCTTTAGAGGTCAGAGAGAAAGTTTTTAGTGGTCTGTAATGGTGTTTCTTCTCCATTCTAGTACTATATTGAGAGTAGTTTTACACATTTTCTTTCATTTATAAAAGATTTATTTGGATAGATAAGGGGATACTTACATTGTGTAAAAACTGCCTTCAGTTCCGTGTACGACTATAGTAAGGAAAGAAAAATGAAAATAATCAGTCCTGTTAACTTCATGTTTAGGAATAGTTGTCACTGGCAGAGCTCCTCTTCTAGATGATACTCACTAGGCTGATGGGGTTTGGTACCAGTGTACTAGGTCTCTTGTCCTTAAACTGTTTATGGTGTGACTGAGCCAGTCTCTTTGGCTGTGCAATTTGCTTTCTTGAGAAAGATTCTCTATCTCCTGCTCAGGAAAATGGGTTCTTGTGATCCAAATGCTGATAGCAATATAACTTCAATTGCTTATCTTTTTGAGGTAAAAATTTTCTTGGGAGCTCTAATAAATGGTCCATTTAATTTTTATCTCTTTGAAGACTAGAATGTTTGTTTGAGACAAACATGTCAACCATGTTTGAAGTAAGAGTCACTGAAGCCAAATGCCTAAGGTATTAGTGGCAGTTTATGCTGTAAATTGATGCAGGTTACACCAAACCATGCATGCTTTATTGGTAGCATTCATCCCATTGCCTGTTCTTAAAAAGTATTTGGATTTCTACATAAACAAATAGCTTCCATGAAAATTGATTGTGGTGGTTTAAAAAAGTTGTTTTCCTCCCTTTAAGATTTACTGGGATGTGCCAGAAGCCCTTATCAAGGGCTAAGGTGCAAACTGGTCACACTTATACATAGGTTGTCCATGTACTTCAGGTATAGAATTTGAGAAATCCATTCTCTCTTTGGAGAGTTCATCTGTTTTTGCATCAGTAGGCAGAAATGTTCTGATGCGTGTATTGCTTATATTAAAAAAAAAAAAGTGTATAGCCCTGTAATGGAAAGATTCCTGTTAAAAAGTGTGAAGACTGGCTTTCCGTATTTCTGGTGAATAAGATAAGATAAAGTGATTTTACAGTGATTTATGCACCTTGAGCAAAAGCAGAAGTTTATAAGGTAGCATT
The DNA here is from genome assembly GCF_964199755.1 of Larus michahellis. Lineage (NCBI taxonomy): Eukaryota > Metazoa > Chordata > Aves > Charadriiformes > Laridae > Larus > Larus michahellis. Next base: position 22,423,996 of record NC_133902.1, on the reverse strand, counting down.
AATATGTTACCTAGCAACCAGCAACTCATTAGAGTTTCAAAACCAATTTGTGTATCATTTTGTGCTCAAAATTTTTGCAAATGAGCCTTCTGTAGCAGAACTAGTTAAACCATTTTTGCTAGCGTCTTGGACTTAGAGATTTGTGTAGTTTTATCCTTGGTGTGTTACTGTTTTCTTACTGCCTCTGGCAACTTTTATTGTGATCCCAGGGAAGCACTTTATTCTAAATGCTAGCACTCTTATCCCTGTTTTCAAATGCGCAAAGAGGCTTTTTCTTTTGAGGAATTACAGTAAAATGAATTTGATCAAACCTTTCAATTTTTGTTCATATACACACCGTTTACTAAAAAATAGTCTTGGTAATGAAGTGCTTTTTCTAATCAGCAGGCTTTTATTCTTGAGCCTGACAGCAGATCAATATATGCCTTAGTTGTTTGCAAATCAGTATATTAGTGACACTCAGTTGTATATTTAACTGGTGCAGTGACTATCACTACAGACGTGCCCAGAAGAAATACCTAGCATTGAGCAAGGAAGATCAAATGTCACTGGTCAGAAAGGGGGAACACTTGAGAAACTACTTAAGGCATTGTCTCTCCTGTCCCTTACCGCATTGTAGTGGCCTTTGTGTACTTTCACTGTTTCAGGTGTTTATTTAAATGACTGCTTTTAGACTGCATGATGAGTGATGGATTTAAACCTTCTGCAAACTGAAGCTAAACTAGTTCCTCAGCAAAGAACAAAGCTAGAGCTCAATGCAAGTGAATAGTAGGGCCAGTCTCAAATTGTTTATATCCACCAACAGAACTAGCCAGAGGCATAACATTCTTAATTTCTAGTAAATAAATAGTTCTTAAAGCTTAAAGGGGAAAACATTTTCAGAGAGGGTAAAGCCAGTCCTGGAGATATGACAATCACTAGGATGCGCCACAGAACATGCATTTAAAATCATTTTCTGATATAGAAATGGCACTTTCAGAAGAAATTGCTTTCTGCCCTTTCTGACCATATACTGACTGTAGGAGGAACAGGGAAATTTAAACTTAAAAATTATAAGTTAATCACCTTACTTACCAAAGACAGAATATTCTACACCCAAATAGAGGGATTTGCAATTCTGCAGGAAATCCATGGGGGACTTTGCTACTGGTGCTTCTTCTTCTTAAAGGATGCAGATATCAAGCAGTACAGGCATGTAAAATACTTATTGGATAAAGTAAGTCACATCCTACACAGACAAGTTACTGTGCATCAGTTGCCTCATGGGAAGGGTCAATGACATGTCATTACCCTTCGTTACCTGCAGTTTCTGTGCTGTGGAGCTGCTGATGTGCAGATATGCTTGTCTAGTTTTCTCTGAAATGCTTTGGATTTTACAAACATGGACCTAGTGTTTATTTGGATTACAAAAATAACTTACTCCTTAAAGCTGTGGCACAGTTGATTTTAAACTTTATTGCTATCCTACATTTACAAGAGATAAATTTAACATCTTGATAAGGAAGCTATGTATAAGAGTACACAGCATCCAGAAATGACATCCAACTACCAAATTGCTATTGTTATGTTCAATGGCATACATATTCAGATGCGTAAATATAGATAGTACAATAGTAAATTTTCTATCTTGCTTTTTTATGATATGTAAAATATTACAGTTGCCATATGTGACTGTCAGACTTTCCAGCCATAGGCACGATTATTGGAAATGAACAGCAGCTTTAATGACTAAGCTTCTTGGATACTTGCTTGCTGGCAAAATAGTATAAATAAACCAGATTGAGCCCACTCCTCCTCCTGGGGGGTTGGGAGGGATAGTGGGAATCCTCAAACTAAAAATTGATTATACTGTTTTTTTTTTTTTTTTTTTTTTCTCTAAGCTGAGGAAGTAATTCAACAGGAGTTCAAAAATCAGGCACATTAAGTCGGAGAAGCTTTGACAATAGTGACATCAAACTCTGAACAGTTGTCAAGAAGTTAGAAAAGTTTGAGACAGCTTGTCAGGGTATTTGAAAGTTTAATAGCAAATGGTGTCAAACTCTAAGACTTGCGTTAAAAAGAATGAATGCTTCAATTGAGTGATTAAGTGTTCCTGCTCATTTCAAAAGGACCAAAACTTTACCTGTAATCAAAGTAGACATAAACCACAGTGAGGTATTTGAGGAGAATGGGCGTGTGTTCCTCATGAGAAGACTTGTTTATTGTTACCTGTTATCATGGAGTTGAAACTGAACCTGTGAAGCCTCCTGTATATGTAGTGCCTCTTTAAAAACTCAGACATTTAATATTTAATAATGAACCCTCATAACATATGCTTAGCTTATTTTGAAGCTCTGTTGGACTAGTTAGAACAAATGTTGATCACACCTGAACTGAGACTTGAATGGAGAACCTTACTGTCTGGCCTTTTGTTTTTAAAAAATAAGTAATAAGATTTGAAAATAATTTTGAAACTTTGAATTTCATGAAGTTTAATTAGGAGGGATTTACAAACCTTTAAAAGAGATTAAAGTAACTAAAATTCAGTTCCATATTTTTAAAGAAAAATAATTCTGACTAATAAAGAACTTCAGTCAGGAACTTGAGACAAACGCTTTGCTAATAATGTAACTTTCATATGTGGAAGAGCTGTGGTAAGTTAGTTTGAAGTCAACTATAAAGGTTGCACATTCATTGTCGCCTCAGCAAATGCCTTCTACAAGCATCAAAGCAGTTTAAAAACATAACAGTGCTTGTTTGTGTATGGGAAGGTTTGGTCCACAGAATGTCATATTGCAGTAATATTATCTAATTTTAGAATTCAAAACACAACTTTCCCATTTAAGAGTAAGGAATGTTTACTCCTGTAGGCAAAGGAATGTTTCAGCTGGAGTATGAAATAGCTAAATCAAAACTGTGTGCAAGTAAATTAGTCTGTCATCCTCAAAAGAGGACAGTTGGCTTTGTCACTAGTTATAATTTATCATTACTACTTGACCACTGTGTCATCCTTAAGTTTTATCTGTGACACTATTTAGAAAGTGTTTATTGGTGGACATAGAAGAGAGGCAGGACAGACTGCATGAATCAGAGGATGTGGCTATCATTTAACTGAAGGTGGACAGTTTTTACTGTAGCATGCAAGTCTGATCAGCATTACCTGCTGTTCTTAGGTCTGGAAAAATATATGGTTATAATTAAGCCCCTTCCAAGTAACTACCAATTGCAATGCAGAGGTTTTTCTGTATATCCAAGTCTGTGCTTTACTGTCCTACCATTTGTAACAAGATGTTGCCCTTTGTTCTTTGAAATAACAAGTATTTGTGAAATAGATTTAGAAAAGATCCCTTATCACTAAATCCATATTTTCTCTTAAAGTCTTTGACCTTCGGAACTGCTATTTTATTACAGGGGAACGTGCTTTTCCAGTAGACATGTTCTCTTTAATGGAAGCACAGTATTTATGTGGCTGTATGTGCAAGGGAATAATAGCCTGGTGTGGACACTCGTTTCTGTTTTGCAGGTGTCCTATTAGGTTAGCTATTTCATTATCCTTCAACCGTATGACTGACTTTTCTCCCAGACTAGCTGCCCTCAACCCCCTTTCCCCTCCTTGAAGGTGTTGCTATGCTTCCAACCACTGTACCTTTAATCTCCTTGTTATGTTAACAGTCTGTAGCTAGCCTAGTCACTTGAAATCTGCGTTTTCTGGGGCAGCATGATTTTGGTAATGAAGATGCATAATAATTCTGCCTCATCTTATATACCGTTAGTGCTGTTTGATCCTGAAACTCAAACAAGAGTTTAGCTTTATTTTTCTGGTCACGACTTAGCTAGAGATTAACCTGGTGGAGCAAGACTTTTTTCCACTTCTGCTTATTAATTTTTTTATCTATTAATTTTATTATTCCATTTTTTGACATGTATTCTAGAGAATGCATTTCTTGCATGCTTGCAGAAGATAGTGACTCATCTGAATTTTCTCTTCAAAACACTTAAACTGCCTTGTCAAAGTGTTAGAAGAAAGATAAAGTTCTCTTGTTCCATTAAATATTATATAGCTGATGAAGAAAGAACAATGGATGCACTGTATTGGGTTTTTGTATTTTTATTTTGTTGTTTTGTTTTTGATATTCACTGATAGAAGGTGGACTAAAAAGTTTAGATTGAACGTTCTGGGAAATGCGTGCCCAAAAGAAAATTAGGCAAGTAAATGTGTACTTTGTTTCTCTCTGTAATAGTGGTTAATTTTTTTTGGTTTGGTTAATTTTTTAAGCCTTGTCAGGTTCAGTATTTTTGATTCAGAAATATTTATTTGCTAAGCTTTATGTAGGATATTTCTAAAGCAGAGCCTTCTTTATGGGAAATATTTCCAAAACTCTTTCTCTATACAGTGAGCATCAGTTTCTAGCTATATAAACTGATGATTGCTTATGTGAGGATGGTACTTAAACAGGCTTCTGGATATTACTTTGTTCAGCTAACAAATCAGTTTTGCTTTGCACTCCTAATTGTCCTGATGACCTCTTATGATGCAGTAACACAGTACAGTAATTAGGTGAACCTGGTACGATAGGATACTTTCTGTTCTCGTTCTGTTGCTGATGGAATACTTGTGCTGTAGCTAAGCCATTGACATGGCTGGCCATGTTGTTTCTGTGGGACGTCCTTTCTCTGCGTTTTCATGTATGTGTTGCAATGCATCTGAGAAAGAAATAATCAAAAAATCATTGAATAGTTTGGGTTGGAAGGGACCTTTAAAGGTCATCTTGTCCAACCCCCTGCAATGAACAGGGACATCTTCAACTAGATCAGGTTTCTCAGAGCCCTGTCAAACCTGACCTTGAATTTTTCCAGGGATGGGGCATCTACCACCTCTCTGGGCAACCTGTTCCAGTGTTTCGCCACCCACATTGTAACAAATTTCTGCCTTATATATAGTTTAAATCTTCCCTCTTTTAGTTTAAAGCCATTACCCTTATATGGTATGTGCTTCTGCTATTATACTTGTGTTACTGTTTTAATTGTGTTGTACTTAATGAAATAAAGCATCTGGCTTTCAGCAGTAATTTAAAGAACAAATAGTATATATAAAGAACTTTTTTTTTTAAATGTCTCTCTAAAAGTAGGTGTTCGTAAATATTTTGGGGGATCTTACATTCTTTGTAACCAAGAACTTTTCAAACTACTTTAAAAACTAAGTGATTGAAATGCTGCTGTAAAGAATGGTTATTATGGAGGCAAATCCAACTATCATTCCCTACCTAAAAGTGCTAATGCTGCTTGGTTTTCTGTGTTTTTCTTTCCTACTAATGCTTTTTTTGTTAGTGGTGAGACTAGAGTCAAATGGTTGACAGATAAAATAGAGCCTCTTTTATAAAATTGCTGCAGTGGGGGGATTCCAGGATACATCCAGTTTGGAAACAGCAGTTTGACTGTTAACAAGTCCAAATAAAGTGTGTGACTCATGTAATACAGCTGGCAATAGGTCTCAGTAATTATGTAGCTATTTTCCCAACAGTGATAACCCTGGCGGTAGGGCTGCAGCCCATTTTTGGTGTTGATTTCCTGCAGGGGCATGTTTCTGTTGGAGACTATGCACAAGCTGCTGTGTGGACATCAAATTATTCTATTGGTTTGAGGATTAATGAGGTTAAATTAGCTCAGTCATTTACTGCACATTTTATTGAGGTTCAAGCTGTTCAGATGTTGCAGTTAATATAAGTAGCCCAGAATGTTGCCAGTTAAATGTAAGTTACCCATCAGGGATCTGGAGTTCATTATTGGAAGGAAAAGGACAACTTTACTTGGTGATAAACTTGAACATAGTGGGAATATGTTTTTCTCCATGTTATTCGAGAAGCAAAACTGGAGAAAGATTCATTGTATAACAGCACAGCATGATACCTCGATAATGCATTTAGGGGGATGTATTGCTCTCTTTATACCTGTTCTACAAATGGAAGGATTGGTGTTTAAAAGACTCCTTCAGGCCTTTGATTTGCATAAAAATAATCTCCCATTCATTAATGAAAAAAAAAAGTTAGAATCTAAAGGGGAAAGTGAAGAGCTAGGAGGAGTATCTCTGCTTAAAAACTACACTCACTGCAGAGAAGAATTGCTGTGAAGAGACCTGCTATGTCTTTGTTTCCTCTTAAATCAGAAGCTGTTGCACACACAATGGTCCATAATGTAGAGGTTTTCTCTGAGGCTCTCATAAGTCTGTCACAAAATATCTTTGATTTAGGTACTGTATTTAAATGTGCTTCAGAAACAATAGAAAAGTTTGGGAACACCTACTGAAGCCTCAGTTCAGGAAAAGTTAGGGCAAAAAATTAATGAGAATAATTTTTGATCTAGAATAAATGCTTGGTTTTTATTTTGGGTTACAAAAACTTCATCTAACTTTCAATGGATTTTTTTGTCATGTAAATAGGTAATGCTGTGGGTACCGCGGTATGTCTGGAATGCCGCTGAAAGTAATAATAAGGTATATAGGCTTGGCTCATAGCTTTCATGATCTGAGGAGAGGCTGTTTTTACCTGTCTTGTTTTCAGTGCTCTCCGGATTAGAGGAGTATTGCCCTGATCACTGCTTGGAGGTAATGCAAATTTATTTGGTAGGGGGATCTTCTCACTGACGGAAACTTCAGTGGGCCGTGGATCTTTCAGCAGTACTCAAGGTGTACCTATTGGGAGCCATGGGGGAAAATCACATCTAACTCTAGTTAAGACAGGCAAGTAAAGTACTATTTAGTAACTTCAGACAAATGTTTGCTTTGTTTTAAAGTCAACAGATCCTTTTAAATCATCCTAAGTAATTGAACCAAATACTTTTTTTCTGAGAAAAACTGAAGTGCCATCTTACTCCCAAAGGTTGTGAATATGTATGGTTTATAAGAAATCAAATGTGATGTATCAACAGCCTTTTTTGGTGGGGGAGGAGCAGGCTGAGTTGGGGGAGAGTTGTGCAAAAGCAGAGTAGGAAGCCAAGTCCAGTAGGTAGCACTCTTCAAAACTGTCGACAGAATTGAATTTTACTGAAACTTACCCTCACCCTGAATACAAATATGACCTCATGCTCTCTAAGTTACAAATCAAAGTAGCTGCTTGTGTATCTAGATAGTAGGATAAGGCTGGGAGTTCTGTGGTCATAGCTGTAAACAGGGTCTCTCTAGGTAGGTGCCTTGCTAATTGAAATTACCAGAAAACTCTATTCATAATTTCCTAATACAAAAAAAATATCAAAAGGAATGATTTCCAAGTCAGCTAGTCTTGTGAGAAACAAGTTCCAGTCTGAATGAAACAGGCTCAGACAGAATCCTCTGTGGAGCACATCTTTATTCACGTTCTTGCAAGAGTGGGTGACCTAGCAAGTAGGCACACTTTCAGTTCTTGAAACACACCTTTTTATTTACTAATTCTGGCCGAATTTTTCCCTCCCCTGTTTCCCATTGGTTAGGTACTCCAGGGTTCACAGTCTGTCCCAAGCGCCTAAAATTCTTCCTGGATGTCTTGCCTCTCTTTACTTCTCTTTATGCTACAGCTAAAGGGATTATCTGACTCGTTTATTTCTTTCCTTTTTTGGTAAAAATTGCTCAATGTCATTAGCCCTGGTTAAATGTTTGACTACACTTCTGGTCACTTATCTGGTATGAATCAGTTTGTCCTTTTGTCTGTGTGATAAGAGATGTTCTACAAGCCTTTGCTGGAGCCTCTTTGTCTTAGTCATTCCCTTATCATGTCACCTCTGATGGAAATGGCTCTTCCCCTCTGCAAAACCAATACCTGTCTTTCTTACAGTCTGTAAAGATGTGTAATGAACGTTATTATATGTTTTTATCCGGCTATCAATCTAAACAAACTTCTGATACCTAGAAATCACAAAATTGTTGGGGCTATTGTATGCAACCAAATCAAGTTAGTTTTACTGTTGTCTGTAATCCTATACGCTTCAGTACGGCCAGTCATTTCAAGTAAGGAAGATTTGGTTCATTAGACACAAGGTAAAAACCTGACAAATATGAAGTATGACCCCATAGCAATTGAGATTTTTATGACAAAATGAGTTTGAAAGTGTATTATAAAGTCTTTTGCTGTACTTAGCTTGATAGTTACTGAAAGTCTAGAGTATTTGTTCCTTTGTCTTTTTTGGGCAGTGTCCCATTTTTACCCTATTCTGATTAGTTTGCATAGCTTGAGGGATTTTATTATTCCCCCCAACACAGACCCTTGTTATGCAAGCTGAAAAATCCCTTACCCTCAGGTTTCACAGTTACACTTTCAGTCATTTAGTGCTTGCTGCCTGACTCCTGAGAGCTTCAGGACCTCTTCCCTTGCATGTTTTTGGGCTCAAGGCAGTCAGCTACACTGCCTGTCAGAAGAGTTGGTACCTCTTTGGGAGTGCCTGGAAGAGACATTCTTTTTGTCTTCATCATAGATAAAAATGTTTCACTTTGAAGTAGAATGGATTCCTCTCTTCTCCCCTTAGATCTTTTCTGAATATTACTTTTACAAATTTGATCATAACACTTTTTAAGCAAAATTGCACTATATAATACACTGCATAAATAAATAAAACATAGATTATGGAATGGGCTCAATATTAAGGAGAGATTCCTGAGCATCCCCCATTGGGTGAATCTCTTTTCTAGATCCTTGGCTGTTGTAAAAAGGCACAGTACTATAATTCAGTGGAATTATGTTGGGTATGTCGAATTGACTCTTTGACCTGTATAAATCTATAGCTCTTAAACAGAAAGCCAGAATAATACTGTATTTAAGACCTTAAATTTTCCTAAGCACTGTTTTTGTTGGCGCTTTCTGAGTGCTTGCTCTTCTTTTTGAAAGCCTAAAGAAAATATTTTCTTTTTTTTTTTTTTAAATATAGCACATTTGCTTTTCCACTTACATGCATGTAAAACAAAAAACATCCAGGAACTTGTATTTCTTCTCCTTGGGAGTTTATCTCTCCAACAGGATAGTTGATGCAGCTAGTGACAACAATAAAACAAGTACATTTGTGTCTCAGTTCAGATGAAGCTAGTTCAGGAAGTAAACTTCAGCAGAAAGCATCATTATGATGAAAATTGTTATGTTGATGAGACTGATGGGTTAAGAGGCAAAGTCTGCTGAAGACAATTTTTCTCTTGACTAATCTTTTGTCACTAACTAGGTGATGCTTATGTTGTAGCTGCTGTGAGTTATGTCCAACTCTTCCAGTTGGATGGGGGATGCGTGTTCCCTACTCTAGTAAATCTTCAGGATCTCTTACATGTTGCACTTCATCAACTCAGAGTGCTTCTGCACTAGGAAAGAGGATGGGAGTAGGTGTCCCACAGAATGGAGATACTAAAAGAGCTGATCAGGAGCTTTCTGATTCAGCAGGATGTATCTTGGGTGGGGAAATGTGATTTCATCAAAATGGGAGCCTGTTTCTTACGCTCTGTTTCAGTGAAACTTCAAATAGGGAAACCCTGCACCCCTCCCGATTCCAAACTCTCAAACTTGGAATGAGGAATGAAAGGGGAAGAGATAAAAAAGCCTTGCATGTCAGACCTCCAGTTAATGTTCTGATTTATTAAACTAGACTCTTAAACTTTATTCTTGGATATACATGAGAAGAAACTAAGCATACAAACTCTTGTCTGTTTTATAGTGTGACTTTCTCTTCCTCTTAAAACAACCTCTGAACTTCATTGATTTCATCCCATATAAATCAGGAAAAGATTAAATCTGGAAAAAAATAATGGAATGATAGAACAGCTCTGTCAAAAGCTCGGGAACACTTTAGAACTTCTGCTACAAGTTTCCAAAGTTGTTTAACACCACACCATCCCCTCCTCAATTCTTGTAAATATTTTTGTTTCTATTTTAACTTTAGGGAGATGGCTGTTTATCTGAGCGGGGTAAGCTGAAAGAACTTTGTGGTACATCCTTTGTGGTACATCAAGCCTCAGGTGACATCTCAGCAGTGCTTTCTAGCTCAGAATCAGTATTGTTCTTTCCATGCTCATGTGACTCCTGACTGGTTTAGGGTATAGACAATGTTCATTTTTTGCTGGCTTGTATAACGTTGTCCTGTCAGTTTGACCAAAATTCATGACCTTTGCAAGGCTGGCATGGTGGTTGTTACTCTGCTAAAAAAATGCAAGATGTGTAAAGCTTGTAGAAATTTGGAGTATAGGAAAGGTGATCTCTGGGAGAACTCACATTATTCTTCAATACAGCAGGTCCGGACAACTGCCAAGTCCTTGTGTTCTTCTTGTTTGCTTGTTGGTGTTAAAATTCCTCTTGCTTTAGAGACTATCCATCCCTAATTATTGAGTAACCGTCAATGTGCAATGCCTAGCTGAATACATCAATAGCTTGAAGCAGATTTCAAAACCAATTGTAGCTTGTCAAGTAAAGAAAAAGATGCACTAATATTTTAGAAGTCCTTACCATATGCTGTTAATCCTCTCTCAAAGCTTGTTTGCCTATCTGCAAAGAAGGACTCAGAATTGCAGAGCAACCATACCGTGTTACTGAATTTTTCACTTTGGGCAGTGGCTTATAGCAAGCATGCAAAATAAGGCTGTAGTTCTGTAGCAAATTGTCCTACTTTTTGACTCTGAAAATAACCTTTACTGGTCAGAGTAATTCACTTGTCACTGTTGCACTGAAACTAGGCATGTCCACTGCAAAAGAACGGCTGTGTTTTTCCATGTGTCAAAATTAATTTAATAATTAAACATTAGTAATCTGAAGAAGAAACTTTTAATACTTGACTTGGGGAAACCTTGTTTAAAGGTAATACTTGACAATTCTAAGATCAATTACCTTTCCTTGTACTTGGAAAGATTCTGCAGTGGATTTGAAGGCAGAGAAAGCCAGTTGAAATTTGTAATAGTGTCTTTTTTTCTACAATAGAGAAAAGCAATGAGAGATGATTTTTTTTATTGTGATTGTCTTGGCACATAGAAATCATCCAGCTTCACTCATGTACTGCACAAACTTTTATTCTTGGCTACTGGGAAATGGCATCTAAGAGTTTGGTTCCAATTTCATTGTGTTTTTTTGGATGACCTCTGTGTAGTGTCAATCACATGGCAGGATGCAGAACTAGATTTGTGTCATAAGGATCTTCCTGAAACTGCTTACAAATTTGATGTTGCCCATCCACAATATGTTTTTGCTGCTTGTCTGTAATCACGTGCGTTGGTGGTGTGAAAAACTTTACACTTTTTTTTTTTAAAATTAAATACCTTACTGAAATGGTTATGACTGAATGTCCCTATAGTAGGCTCACTTCTGAACACAGAAGGAAGTTCAGTCCTTGATCCAGAGATCACCCTTTGGAGAAAGGTGAGGTGGAAAAGTAATCAAATCCATCACATACATTTTTGGAAATTATAATGTAACTCTGATGTATTTGTTCACATTTTTGTGATAGAATAAGTTAGGTACTCTTCAGCTACTCTTCAAAAGTGGGTTTTCTGGAGGTGCTGAGATGTCACTCAGGGAAATTTCCTGTCACCACATCTTATGTATAAGTGCCCCTATGCATGCCAGACATGGGGGAGAAAAAAGCACCTAGCAAGTGTACAAGCCTGACAATGTGGTAGTAAAAGGAGAGGGCGAAATAAGTAACATAAACCAAGTAAGAAAGACTTAGCAGTGAAGGCTAAGTAGGAGCAGGTGGTGAAAGATCAACAGTTATTCTGGAACCAGAAAAGTGATAGTTTCCTACAGAGACATGTGAGGTGATCTGGGAGCAGGTAGTTGTGGCACGAGAGAATGGGGCTGGAAAGGACTTGAAGGAAAGTTGAGGTGTGGGACTAAGGACAAAAGATTTTGTGGAATGGTGTTTTCTTTCAAAGGAAAAGTTGAACAAATTTATGGAGAGGATAGCAAACAAGGCCTACGCCTATTTTTAACCTAATCGAGTAGCTCTGTGACATCAAACATACTTCAAGAGTTAAAAATAATTTTAGCCAGAAATAGAAGTGAAGAAGTTTTCAGATAGCAATAAAGTGGAATCTCTAAAAATTAGTTAGTCACCGTACAGAGGAGGATATGAATATTCTGTTTAGGTAAAAGTTCATTTTTTTTTTTTCCGCTAAGATTGCTAATGCGACTTTCTTGTCAGGCAGATCACTGTCTAGTTTGAGGGAACTGCACTTTTCCCTTTGTATTTTATTCTTTAATTAGGTAAAAATGTGATTTGTGGGAAAGGTCATTTTAGTAAAAATTAGCCTTTTCCTTAGAATTTGTGCACCGGAGAACACTTTTTAAAACACTGTCCCATTTTCATTTCTTGACATACTAAATGGGGACAGGCAGGTGTTAGTACATATAGTATTCTTTGTTTTATAGGATAATTTGAAATGCTTACCACTTTGGAAAGGAGAAGGTGAAGAAAACTGGCTTCAGGTTTTGTGGTGACTCATTTGCTTTATCTTTGCATTAAAAATAGAGAATTGCAGAGCTGGCAAATCAACAGGAAAAAATCTTCAGCTGATCTTTTATAACAGTGAACAAAATTCTGAACCTTATGCAAGGTGTCAGCTCTTCATTGTTTTCATTTAATATATAGCTTTGCCTGCTAAAGCACAATTTTTCCCATCTCTGCTAAACTGCAACTAAAAATGGTTGAAAGCCTGTTTTATTGTATTTATGATGTTTATTTGTTATTCAAAGCCTCTCTTTTATTGTTGTGACTGCTAAAGAACAATGTCTACTTTAAGGTAATTCTTTTTTCAGACTACCACTTAAGCAGAAAGGCAAGGATCTGAGAGCAAATGTGAACAAATGGAAACTACAATTGTAAAGAGAATTCAGCACACTGTGGTGAAAAAGTATATGAACTGCTAGGGATGTACAGAGATTGTTCATAAAAAAAAAACAAACCCTGAAAAATAATAATAGAGGAAGATTACTAGGTTAACTTCTGTAAAAAGGAGGTTTGGGGTGGCCAAGTTGTTTAAAAGGCCAGTGCTGTGACTTCTATCAGTATTTTCTAGCCCACCTATAGTCACTGTGGAAACCAATACTGAAAGCCAAAGATCTAGGAAGATCAAACAGCATAAAAAATGTAATAGCAGTCCTAATCTTTTAGAAAGGATTTACAGCTGCTCAAAGAATGGACCATGGAATGTAAGCTCAAACAAACTTGTCCTGTGCCTCCTTTCCGGATGGCAGTGAATAAAACTAGAAGAAATTCTATGAAGATAGCTATCTCCAAGGTCATAAAATGCTGATAGCACTGGCATAACTGAGGTTGGAAGAGACCTATAGAGGCCCTGGTCCAACCTCCTGCTCGGAGCAGGTCCAGTGAGATCAGGTTGCTCAGACCCTTGTCCAATTGAGTCTTGAACACCTTCCAAAACCTCTCTGTGGGCAGCCTGTAGTTAACATTTCTCATGGTGTTTAAAAATAAAAATGAAAAAAAAAAAGAAGTATCTAGTCAGATTTGTCCACGTTCCAGCTTGTCTTGTGCCTTTCCTATGACTTTGCAAGTCACGGTCAACTTGCTGTCCAGCTGGATCCTTTCCTGCAAGGCTGGTTCCTGGATGTACATAGATAGATAAAGGTATAGCTATATCTGTTTCACTAGATCATATTAGCTTGGGAAAGTCTGGCTGTATGAGCTGGGAATCAGAGAAAACAGGCTATAAGGGCAGGTTTAAAGTGTATGTGTAGATGGATACTATGGAGTTGAGTATTTAGTCCAAAAGAAAAAGTTCCTCGTGATCTGCAGCATCTGCACAGGGAAGTGGGACCATCTGAAATAACGTAAGAAACAGGCAGTGAGATAAATATCCCTAAATCATTTAATTCTTTATGGTGTCTTGATCCATTGTGTTCTGGCATCCTTTTTGCCTATGTGTGCATTGACCAGAACAGAAATTGTTCCAGGATGTGATACCTGCCACAAAGACAGCTGGAAAATACACCCCAACTACCAAGATTTCTGTTCTGACCCTGTACTGTAGGTGTTACGGGGGTTTGCATGTCCTCACTGCTTAACAGAAGTCTGACTAAAGATTTAGATCATATCCTAATAGCAGGTCTTTCTAGCTCCTTTAAGGCTCCCTTCCGTGTTTGCTTTGGAATCAGAGGACAATGTAGCAACACTTCAGAACTGCAGAGAAAATGAAACTGAATTAGCACTTTCCCACTGTTCATAGCCTCTTGCTTTCACTGTCAGTTCAAAACTTCTTTCTTGACTTTTTATTTCTTTTTATCTTTGGATGAAGAAGTAAATGCAACTTTAGGGATGCTGGTATTTGTCTCTTTATTTGCATTTTTAGAATTCAAAGCCCAAGGACAGGAAGTTTCTCTTGTACTAGTGGCAATTTGCAGTTCCACTATTTTCCTTAAAGGGAACAACTTAAGGTTGTATGGGCTTCTCTTATGTTTTCAAGGTTGTCCTATTATTTTTCAAATCATTGTGCTTACCTCTTGTTAACTGATGTACTTGGCAGATAGTGTTTTGCCCAAACCATGTTTGTCAATTTTAGAATTTATGCTTTGAAGGAATGTATCTAAAAACATTGTAGATTCCAGGCCCGTAAAGACTTATCTATTAAGACAAAACTGCTCTATATACCTTAAATGTCCAGTAGGAAATCATACTTTTTGTTACACAATAATTTCAACTTTTTACAAGATTTACTATTAGTTCTTTCAATAGATTCAAAACAATCTTCTAGATCTGGTAATACATTCTGTTTCACAGATTTTTCTTCATTGCTTAAAGATATTGTGAGGAAATGAGAGCTGTCAATAGGAACTAAGAAATTTTATTTCAGAATCTTATTTCAGGAAGGTATCTTCAGGGATAAAGGAGTAAGCTGAAAGAATTTGAAGTGCAGTACTTTGGGGTTTTTTGCATATTTGGATAAATAATTGGATGAATATTTAAACAATTGGGACCACAGAAATATTTTTTCCTTTTTGTATTGAAACAAAATTAATAATTTAAGCAACTAGATTTTGCTCTAAGAGTTTACTTTTTTCCAACTCCTGCGTATCCCTTCTAATAGGTTTTTTTTCACTTTTTTAAAGGCAGATGCTTCTTAATGTTTAATTGTAGTATGTCCCTTATTTTGCAATATTTTCCTCAGGGTGACTTTGCAGGCTGGAGTAGCTTGCTCATGAAAGTTGCATGACTTGTTTAAAAAGAAAAAAAGAAATAACAAGCATCAGTCTCTAAAATGCATGTGAGTAAGCAGAGTTATTTCTGTTAACATGTCGTCTATGATATACTTCTGATGGAAAGCCAGTGTTGTGCAGCGGACTCAAAAGGTCAGAGCTGTGATGATTTAGTTCTCATGCAAATGTAACAAGAAGATTAAATGTGGTTCAAAAGTTCTTATTAAAAAACCTTGCCAGAAGAATAAATTAGATGTACTCAGTCTCTGAAAAGTGTTTCAAACAACTGGTTTAGGATGGCCTTTGTAAAACTGGACAAAACTTCAAATACTGGAATTCAAAATCATACTGGTTGTCACAACGTAGACCGAAAAAAGAGGTATTGGGATTCCACTCTGCACATGGAGTACAGGATATTTTTTCAAGTTGTGAAGTAGTCAAGGAGCACAGAATGTTTTTTCAAGCTGTAAGTTCAGAGAATTATGTTATTTCATTCTACTACTAGAAAGAGAATGCTTTTCCTGTAGCAGTGAGGTTTCTTGGATATCAGGACACCGAACGTCAAAAGCACTTTAGTATTCTCATGTATAATAATGTTTTTACTTGGAAGGGGGCAAATTAGGACTGCAAGGGGCTGTTTTACTCTAGGACATCTTAATTTCATATTTGGTGTGTGCAGAAGTATGCATGTGTGTATGGAGGGAAAAGAGGGAAGGGAAGGGAGTATGTGAGTCTCCGTATGGAGGAGGTCAGCTGAAGTAAAAAGAAACTGAAGTAACCAAATAAGGGTTCTGCCTGAAACAGGGAATTAAATATATTTGTGAGAAATGTTTACGTCTACCTCTGCTGCTGTTTATTCATCAAACCTTTAGATACTTCTAAAATCTATTGGGAAACATCGTGAGTACATTTTAAGAGGAGAATAATGGAATGTATAAGAAAAAAAAAACGGTGGGGGGGAGGGAGGTGGTAGGGAAACAATTAGTCTGACCTTAAGAGGATGGATGACTTTTTGTAGCACATTTTGATGGAAAAAGTATTGACAGATTGGGCAGCAAATAGCAAATGGATGAGAAGTGTTTTTTCCAAAGTGCCAGATGTCTTGTCTTTTTATTTGATAAAATATTTTTTTTTTGTTTAGATGTAGGAAATCTGGTTATCTGACCTTCATAAACAGCTCTGTGTAAAACTGTATGCTTGATAAGGTGTTAAAATGGTGGTGGCTGAACTGGACAAGGAACTACTCAAAGGAGTGAGCAAGAAGCTGTACTGAGAAGGGAAGCATCAGTCTGTTAATGCAGATCCTCAAGGTTTGTCTTGAGACTTTTCTCTATTATGAGTGAAATGTTATGATACAAAATTAGGAGACTTTGGCAGCATGGAAGACTGCATGATTGTGTTGGAAGAACTGGATTCCCTCGACAGCCAGAATGTAAGATGGGACAAAATTCAGTAATGTGTAAAGAAATTTCTGTGCTAATTAGAATTGCTGTGATAAGCAAGAAGCTCTTTAAAAAAAAATAATGAAAAATACATCTCTGGTTACGTTGAATCACAACAGGCTGGCCATAAGCAATGAATGTGTTGAGGCTGTGCAAAAGGTCTGGTTTTGATGCAAAGGAAAACATAGACTGTTATAAGATGGGGAGCTGACAACACTGCAGTCTGTAAGTCACATGTAGGACTGGGATTGGCAGTTCAATGCTAGGTTTGTCTATGTTACTGCTGTTGGTTTTCTCTCTAACTGCAGTGTATTATTTACCTAAGGTTTATAGCTGCTAGAAGGTTCAAGAAAAATTTCCAATACTGCTGTATTTAAAGACCTGGTTGTTTTAGTTCAAGAAAATAATATTTGCAATAGTTCTGAAAAGATTTTTTTTTTCCATTCTGGATCATAAATTTTAGTGCCACCAACATGACATTTACATGATGACATTTACAAAATTGATGAAAGTGAAGAAATAGCACGTAGTCTGTCATTCTAAAGGAATGACAAGATCAAGTGAAAGATCAGCTGCTACCTGTTGCTTAAAACATTTTTGGATGCATAAATCCACCTATCAGAGGCACTTAGCAAGAGGGATTTTGATTGTAGATATTTCTATTTAAATATGGTATGTGGAAGAGTTTCTGAAGCAAATATTCCCGTATAATTTAGGAATCAAACATAGGTGTCTTTGTAAGAAAAGTGGATTACTAATTTAGTTGGGGATTCTTTAGCAGTCGTTTAACAAAGGTGCCCTGGAGACTCCTCTGAAGTGTGTCAGAAGTTTCGTTGTCTACCTGCTCCTTTTCCTTCCTTGTTTGCTTCTATCCAGAGTTTTCTTTTGGAGGGGGGGAGACAACCTTACTGTGGCAACCTGTTTTCACATCTGTTACAGGAGAGACAAGAATTTGAATTTTACCCTGGTCCTGGTGTGTATAAGATAGGCTAGGAGGCTGTATTTTTCTTTTATGGCTGCTTTCCAATGCCTGTAACCCTTCATCTCCAAATCTGAATAGTTCAAACCAGAGTTTTTCCCGTTTCATCATATCTACGTCACTGTTGTGTATTAGGGAAAATATTACTGGACAGTGATTATTTTTTTCTAAAAGCATCTTGGAAAAATGTATTGTCACTGTAAAATCAAGAAGAGGTAAAAAGAAAAATTATTCACTAGATATCTATCATAGCTTTAGACAGAAGATGGAAAATATGAGAAAGGGGGATATATTTTTGACTCCAAAACGTGTCCTGTTTGTCTCTGTGACAGTCTGATCCAAATACGGCAGGTATTCTGGATAAATCCTAGTTACCCTAATATTGGATCACTGGTTAAAATCCCCAAACTAAATAATAAAATAGGCTTTAAAATCCTTATTGTAACGTGTGTGCATAGTGGAGTACTGGCATCTTTCTTACAAACAGAAAGTTTAGGCATCAGTAGAACATGTTGGGCTCAACTGTTTCATGTAGAAGTAATAATACAATGTGTTGAAAAGTGTGGATGCTTTAAGGGAATCTGACTGTTTATTATTTTTATCTTTCATGTGAAATATAATCCTAAAGGAATTTTATTTTCTTCTTTTATGCTGTGATTTAAATTTCACTTATCTGTTTCTCTCAGATAAAAGGTGGGAGATCTCTGAGGCAATTTGATAACATAGTTCTTGGATTCTGTAGACAGTGTCACTTTCTTTCCTTGAGGGAGAGAAGGGAAAGGGGTAAGGTGTAAGGCTATAAAACAGATTAAGCTCATTTTACATAGACCTTCTTAAAATGTTAAAAAAAAAAAAATCAAATCCAAACTTACTGTATTTCCAGTTACTATATTTTTTTCACTAATTTCTATCGCTTTCCATGATTCAGTGCTATTTGATCATATTAGCCTAAATCGCCCTGCATGTAATACCTAATGCTACTATAACAATGAAAAATACACAGTGGGGTTATTCCCAAGGGGACCGTGTACCAGTAGGTGAGCTTACAATATTTGACACAGATCTGATTATCAAAATGAATGTCTAGCAGAGACGCTGGGGTTTCTCAGGTTCTTGTACCAAACTACATGGTAATACCTCTGTTTCCATTCTCTGCCTTTTCATACATACTCACTTTGACAGGCATCAAGGGAATCACAAAGGCAGCAGATGGTCTGTGCACGGTTCCCTCAAGCATAAAACAACATTTCTGTACTTGTTGTCAGGACCTTAAATTGCACACTGTTCTGTTTGATTATTTTCAAACTCTGGATTGGCCATGGGGGCTCAGATGAGAAATATTTGCATATCACAAAGTGGGAGCAAGGGCTAAATTAAAGTGGCAAGCAACTGGATTGAAACTAAATTCTAAGTAGAAGTCGTATGCACTCATTTTTAACTAGGCTTGATTTTATTATTTTCGATGAAAGCAATGACCTCTATGAAAATTTAACAAGACACAGGTTGTGTGCACTATGCGTATGGATGTTTTTTCCTGTTTTGCCTTCACTTGCTAAATATATTGGAGTTGTTTGTTTATGCATACGAACTAGAAATTAGAAAAAAAACCCCCACAAACCAACACTGTAGCATGTAAATTTAAAATATGTATTCAAATGTAGGCTAAAGAATATAAATTCAATATAAGTTTATTATCCTTAATGTTACTCTGCTGCAATTCAAGTAACTATAATGTATTACTTCCTTATTGAATGCAGTGCCCATTTTTAAAAAATTCAATTTGCTGTGCAGGAATTTTCCCAAGATACATTAGATAATGTCAAGTTTAAATCTGTATGTGAGTCTACAGAGATCTGCATGCAGATGGAGCTGTGGAAAGCCAAAGGAAAGATTTTCATAAGCCCACTGGGCTTAAACAAATTTGTTTAACTTATGTTTTAGTCCTAGCTCCAGTTTTCAACAACTTTAACTGCTTGCATATTCAAAGTTGTTTTGAAAGTGTTTAACATAAAAAGTGGAAATGCAGCCTGAACAAAAGGGAGGAAGCTCTTTCAAGGGAGGAAGAAAGAGATGGAGAAAATCTTTTGCAAAAGGCAGGAACAAGTATGTAATAGGGCTTTGGTAAAACAAAGGTACAAGTTCATTACCACATGAATTCAGTCTCAGACTGAATGATTTTCCTCTGAGCACGAATCCATAGTAGGTCAAAGAGCTTGCTTTTTCCAAGTCATCCTCCCATTGCTGCATGAGGAAATTACAGTAATAAAACATAGAATCTTGTGCATCTTCATTGGGTTTGGTGCATTATCTCAGTTTAAATGCCTTGCTTTTTCATAATTTTGTCAGTAGAAGAGAATGGAGAGGGTAAAACTTTTGATTTTTAGATGATTCCTTGATTTTTATGTTTTTTTTTTCTTTTTTAATAGGTCATAGCTGTATTATTGGCCACTGGTGAGCATTAATTGGTGTTAGAGGAAATTTCTTGTGTTTTAGTAATTCTCTCCACATTAGTGTACTGAATATATTTGGGAAATGCTTTGTCTGAGATTTGCCAGGGCCCTATGGTTAGTTATTAGCTACTCCTAAGGGCTTTCTGAACTGCTGTTGCTACCTATGTGTCAGCCTGTTGCCACAATGCAAGGAATTAATGAATAAACAGTCAAGATAATAAACTGCACAGATTCGCAGTGGTTTGGTAGACGTGTAGAGACAACATGCATTTGATTTTTGTCCAAGTACTGATGAAAAGCGGGACCTGGGTTCCTACCCTGATAACAGAAACCAATTATGGTGTTTTGCAAAGACATTTTTCTCAAGGTATTTAAAAAAATAAAGTATTTTTTTAAAATTGGCCTTTTTGAAGGGCCTTAAAATAGTACTAAATGCATCAATAAATATTTGTGTCAGTTATTTTTTGAAATAGCTTTGCCAAATCATTCCTGAATCTTGCTAATTCATTAGAGCCTTCCTTAATCAGCATTTCAGCATGTCTTGCTGTAAAGTATGCAGTCAAAACAAAATTACTGCAGTCAATTTTGCAAATATGTGAATAAAAGAGTCACACCCCACTTGTGTTTACAACTTGTGAGTGTTACAGGGAAAGAGAACAAGCAGGAATATTTGTAGAAATGACTAATTTTAAGCAAACATTGAGAGAATAATTTTCACTTGAAATACGGTTTTAAGGTCAATGTGGTGTTTATAGGGCCAGGACATATGGTACGTTACTGGTTTTTGTTATTCTTTGATATTCACTTAAAACTAGTGGCATGGTTCAGATTTTGAATAGGGCTCTCTTAAGTACTGAAGATACTTCACTGTCTTATAATAAATAGACTCCTGTAGTTGAAAATCATGCTTTACATAAGCATTTACATGCTCTGAAGCTCAAACGTACACTTTTTGTTCCATACTGAAAGTTTGCAACCGCAATGGAGTGGAGTTGGTTATTTGAAGTGAGCTGTTTACAATTTTGTCTGTTTACTCAGCTGTAACTCCCAGCAAGCAGTAAGCATGGGCTCTGGACTGAGGCCTGTTTCACTAAAGGGACACTTGAAGTTATGCCTCACAAGGGAACATCATAAACAGAGGTGAAATTCAACATAAAAATAACTTGCTATGATTTCTTTTGTGGACTTTTATTGACTGACTTGTAGATATAACTTCTAAATCCTTGTAAGTTCTTTATCCACAGCGTGAATAGATCAGCATTAGGAATAAGTAGCAAAGTCCATGCTGTCATTGTGACTTTGGATGCTGTGCAGGATAAATGCACTTCCCCCCTGCCCTCAATCCCCTCTTTTGTTACCATTTCTCTAGTAACAAAGACTGAGGAATCTGCAGTATACCCCAAATAGTGTGTTTTACAGTTGTGATCTACACTTGCTATTTTGTGTGTGTGTGCGTGTGCGCGCGCGTGTGTGTACGCATATAGAAACGTATTGAAGTGATACCAAATGAGTTTAAGAGAAAACTTGGCTTGTGTGGTTTCCTCTGGGTGGGTAGAGTTTCCTCAGGTGCAGCGTAATATCAGGATCATGGACCATGTGAACGACCTCAGTTACAAAACATCAGTCTGGTTGCTTTTAGTCTGCTTTGGTCTCATCTGAAATGCCTGCTGTACAAGCCAGCTACAAAATAGTGATTTACAAGTTCACTTAAAATATTTTAAATCTAGTACTGATGTGAGACTGCTCTACCAAGGAAAGATTTATAAAACAAACAGGAATTCTTAAATGAGAAGCCTGCTAAACAGAATAGAATATATTTCTTAAAACAAAAATAGCTGTGTTCCCATGGGTTTCCTGTATAATAATTCCCAGGTGTTAATAGTATTGGATTGAATGTGAATATATGCAAGTGCAGTTGCTTTTGTTTAACAGGGTTGGGTCGCAGTTCTGCATTACTGGGTTTTATAGCAACTGGGAAAGAGCCAAGTGGCAGAGGAGTGTTCTCTGGATGCATGCTGAAAATGGGAGAACGGTGTGGTTAGCCAGTTGTGTTTGTGTGTTGTGGGTGGGTTTTATTTGGTCTTTTTTGTTTGTTTGGTTTGGTTGTGTGTTTGGGTTTTTTTGTTTGTTTTTGTTTGTTTGGTTGGTTTTTTTATTCTGTAGAAAATAATCTCCTTTGAGAAACGCAGCTGGATGTATGGAGCTGCTCCAGAGTGATCTGGGCTGGGCTTGGGCTGTGGATCATTGCTTACAACTTCTCCCCCCACCCTGAGAATGGAGGATACCTCCATAAATTCAAGTATGGTGCAATATTACAGAACACAGTATAAAAAAACCCCTTTCTTGTCTAGGGCTCTCACAGGATGGGTGCAATTGGCAACGCCTTTAGGAAGTCCTCAAAACTTTTCTCCCTTCGTTTCTTTTCTTTTTCCTTAGCTAATGAGGAAAAGTATCCAGTGAAGTGAGATTATTTAACTTAATGCTTCATTGTGTGTGGAAGCTGTTTTGAAAAAGGGATGTACAACCCTTAAGTGGAGTAGTTACCTGCACATAACCCTCCAGAGGGTTCAGCTGCATTGCATTTTTTGTGCTGTAGCTTAAGTCACGAAAGAATTCTGGACATGTCAGTACACTTCACTTTGGCCGCACTTTTTAGCTCGGGTACCATTTTACACTGACACAGCTGTGTGAATTGTGCATGGGACCTGCCTCAGGTCTGTCTGCTTTGAGTATGTATGGGACCAACATGAAAACATCTTCTCGGTGTGTCCTTGGCATAAAATAAATAGGTCCTTGGGAGATGTCTTGTAAGCTAGCCAATTCTTGCTTGTGTTTTCTCAATACACAAAAACAAATTAGTCTTCTCTGGATAGGGTTCAGGTTCGCATCTTGGCAGCATGTAGATCCTGCAGGGAGGACTGAAGCAAACTACTGGTATTTTGTAATCTTCTGTCTGGTAGTTGGGGTGTTGAGTTTTCAGGCCTCTCCTGATCTGAAGAACTTCGAGTATAAAGTAATAGAAGTAGGGCACTTTGCAGCATTGCTAATACACTTGTCTGCTTCTCCGCTTCATTGCAGTGAGCACATAAAGCTGTTCAGTTCAGGTATCTTTACTACTATAGTTCATATTCGTTCATTGATATTGGTAGCTGTTTTCTTGTTTTGGGAGAACAATTATTGTCCTTAATTACAGATAAAAAAAAAAAACCTCCCACAAACTTAATCTCTTCACTAGCTCCCAGATTTAGTATGCATACATTACAAGTATGCAAACGAAACAAAATAAAAAAAAAACCACAACACCAAACCCAAAATCCAGAACCTTCTGAAACTCAGTTGGAGAACCTAATGTTCTGCCAAATGTTTGGCAATGCTCCTTTAAGACACAAGGGCAACATGAACGTCACTAACTTTCTGTTTTGTTTTAAACTGCAGATCAGCTCTAGGTTCATCCTGTGAATTGATGGGCTACTTGCAGCTGGAATACATTAGGTGCGTTCCTGAGGCTTGTTTTATATTTTGGCTTCATCTAAAAGAAATCAGATTAAATTAACATGCATCTTTTCTAAAACATTAGTCTAGAGAAAGCCTCGTTAAATCAAAAGCAGGTCAATTTTTGTTTTTTAAAAAAACAAAAAGTCTGATCTGGTCCTGGTCTTCTCATACATAATCTTTTGTATCTAAAATTTCAAAGTATATTTATTCTCTGTGTGTATGTATCTGTATCAATATCTGCACATGCACACACCCTCTCTCTTTAGGTGCATTAACTCATTTTTTGGCTGGCAGAATTCTTTAAAACTCTTTCATAAATTTCAGTAAGAGACAGGATTGGTTTTTTCCTTAGCTTTTCTATATATCTTAATATGGTTCCTGTTTTAAAGATTATCATGTATTACTACTTTAAAATTGTTGGAACTTTATCATCAGGTAATTTTCAAGTAAGTCTGTAAATGTTCATTCTTCCTAGGTGCTTGTATTGAAAGTTAACTTGCTGGGTTTTTTTCCGTTTATCAGACCTACTGACCTCTATTTCACTGTATCATCAGTCATGTTTTCCAGACATTGTTTCTGCTGCGCTTGGAACTTGAGCAGACATTTTTTTCTTCTGGCATATTCTGAGATATTTAGTACAAATGTACACTTCTAACATGAATGCCTGTTGGACAGTGGTGGGAACATAGAGAGTTTGAGTCAGTAGTGAAGGACTTGAAGGAGCTTGGAAGCTAGTATAAAAATCAAAAGGCAATTTTTTTAAGATAATTTTTATCTGTGTGATTCAAGTTTTCCTTACTTAACCCTTTCTTAAAGGCAATATTCATGCCACTTACCTCTTTAATTTTAGTACATCACTGTCAAATGTTAAACAGCACTGAGCATTGAGATCTGTAAATGCTTCCATCGCCTTTGTTTGCAAGATGTGACCAAAACCATAACTAAAAGCTTAGTAATAATGGTCTCATTGGTTCAGCGTTCTCTCTTCTTGCTTTTGCATGCACTTTATTTTTACCAGATCAAGGACAATTATTGGCAATAATTTTATGCAACTGTGCCACCTTTGTTAGATATTTGTGGGTTGCAGTCTCTCTTAATATTGCAACAGATTAGAATTCAAATGAGGTGCGTTCCTTAGATGAGGCACATGTATAAGATCTGGATATTTGTTTAATAGAGTAAATGGGTGGGGAAGAAAGAAGATTTGGTAATGTCAAAGCAAAATGTCTGTGTTCATTCTGTGTGGATGTCATATAGAGTAGATACAAGTATTATTTTTCTGCGCCCTTTCAAAGGATCAGTGTATGTCCCATACCTCCATTGATGCATGGTATATGCTTGCCATGTCTAAAAGTCTAGAAAACTACAAACAAGGCTCTGTTTTATAGAAGACAGCATAGATACTAGATAAAACTCCAGGTATATTAAACATCAAGTACTTAATGATTAAGTCTGTCAAGTGTGCTACTGAAGAACTCAATTTCATTCCGTAATCTGTTGCATGATGCAAGATGGTGCTTCGTAAAGATAAGGTATTTCCATTGCCACCTCTCAGATTGGTTTCACAAGTGACACAGTCATGTTAACAATCTCAGCAGGGATAAGCAGGGGTAGAGCATCACAATATGGCTGTGCTGCTGGTGGAGGTTTTGAGATCAGTTGTGCTGAATGGTGTTGCATTGTGCCATAAAGACCCAGACTATTTTGGTACACACTAGTTTTACACAATAGATGCTCTGCGTGTTCCTCTTGCCACATTGTTATCTGATCTACCTTTCCTGAAGATTTCTCTCCTTGGAGGAGAAAATCATAATGTGTGCATTATGATTTCAGAAATGAATCGCCATCAAATCTTATATAAAGTGTGAATGTATAAGACTAGCAGAATACCTTCCTAAATCTGTCTTCGGATGGTTAGGCCACTTACTTTTAAAAAACATACTGGAAATACTGTTTATTCCCACCATTTAATGTATTTTTTATGATAATTATTACTCAAATTAGGTTGTCATAGAGAACCTTATCTTTGTAATACCAACCTGGGTACCTTGTAGAGTATAAGTTTTGTAAGGGTATTTTTGTTGTTAATCCAGTATGAGCTCTCTACATTTCTCCTTACCTTTTCATTTTTAAACCTAGCTCCTATGCTACCTTCAGCCTTATGCTTTTTATAAGTTGTATATCTTTTTGTAGGTGGTAAGATCACATGCAACTCTAACACAACTATAAAATACAGCAATTAATGCTAATGCTGCTTACTCGGTGACCTGTGTGAAAGCTGGATGCTGGCTCCTGGGAAGAGTCTTACCGAAAGTGCATTGGGAGTCACAGGAAAGTTCTAGGGGGTTAAATGTTTTTCCCGGTAATGTTAATTTCTTTAGTCTTTGTAGAAGCTGGGAGGTTTATGTTGTCAGATGCATTTAACTATGTTAATCCTCTCTGGTTCGAATAATTAGTCTCTGAGAATCTCAAATGATGGAGTACTAACAACGCTGTCTATATCATGTCCATAGAGAAGAGTTGCAGTAACTAGAAAGTTAAAGCTTGTTTGCATTCCTGTTTCTGTCCATTGCAGATGTTTTTGTAGATTGGACACTGAAGAGGCCAGAAAGTTGAATTTCTACACCCTCCCCACCAAGTGTTCGTTATAAAACTAGATATTTATTTCACTATTTGCATTACTAATTGTTTAGCCAGGAACCAGAACCATCCTGAAGATACGAATTTCATTGCTTGCATAAACATTCTTCTAAAGGAATTTGCTTGATAAATTTTCATTGTGTTTTATTCTAATTAAGATGAAATGATAATTGAGTTTAGTAATCTTAAAGAAGGAGAACTTGTCTACTGCAGTCCCCTTTTCTTAGAATAATTCTTGGGCATATTTATAATGGCATTTTTCAAGTATTTTCTGCATAAAATGTGGTACTAAGGAGGCAACGTGGCACTGTCTGTAGCAGTGTTGCAAACTCACACAAAATTCTAAAGTTGAGGGAAAGAATCTGGAAATAATAGGCAGGCCGAAATAGGAAAGCTTGCCATTTATCTCCTGATCTCACCAAAATCAGTTAGGGTTTTGCCATGTATGTCACTAGTACCAGGAGTTTGCTTCAGCTAAATAAAATTAGCTGTTCCTCTGAAAACAATTCTTGGCAATGGTGGAAAACCTGGTAAAGTGAAGTAAGGATGGTAAATTGCTCTGGCTTAAGAAAAAGGTGGGGGGAATGAAGTAACCTTCATATGTTCCTTTTAAAAAGTGACTTTTTCATTGGTAGTGCAAATATTTTATCTTGAGATATGACCATTGCTGTGAGAAGTTTTCTGAAACGTTTCTTGTTTGATGTGCCCAGTGACAATGGCAATGGGTATATAATGTATTTTTAAATACTATTAAAACAGAAACTGCTAGGATAGTTTTGTTTCTTTGAAAGCATCTTACCTTCTGTTCACGGTAATTTTCCAGTTTTAACAGTTCTGTATTTCTGTTCCTTCTTAGTTTTTTATTTCTTAATGCTGAAAATGCTTTTGAAAGCCTTCTGTATTGTTTAGTAATGGTTAGTATTCCTTAAATGTCGTAGTCTCTGTGTAGGAAGCAAGAAAAGAAATGGCTTAACTGTAGATAACTTGTCTAACACATAGCAAAAGATTTATCTCCTTACCTCAGTATGTGTCCTTCACATACTTTGCTCATTTTTGTTTTTCTCCTGCTGCTGACTTATGCAGCTGCTGCCTTAGGTGTTGTCAGGCCACTGTGGTCAAGCTCCATTTTGGTTTACAGGTAACCTGGTTGTCTAGCACCAAAGCACTTCTGTTATAGTATTTTGGCGTTTCTTTTTTTAAATATGTGAAATAGCAAACTGTGTACCAGCCATAGAAAGCAAGCTGATTTGCAACTGAGCATTGAATCCCAATCATGTGGAGATACACATGCGCGTACAACCTCAGCTTCTTTCATTTAGGAACGCTGATTCTGGGGGTTGCTTCTGGCTAGTATTTGGAGTGGTTATAGTAAAATTATGTTTTCTTTAAAGTTAAGGACTTCTTATATAAAGATATTTTTCTAAAATTAAGTTAAAACTAATTCTGTAATAGAGTTGAGTACGATGAAATCTTGTTTTCATGATTAGTTAAGTAATCGTTTTCTTAAAAACTTATCCTTTGTAAAAGAAGTAATAGCTAATATGATATTTAGCTGTCTGTTCCCAGACCTTGAGTCTATAGTCTCTAAATGGCATCAAAATCTATCAATATCTCATAAAAGTATGGAGAAATAAACTTGAAACTAAAAAGTATGCAAATAAATTCAATAAAAATCTCAAACCCACACGTAATCAATGCACACACAGAAATTCTTTAGCACCTCCGATATTTGTTCCGAGGTGGGCGGTTGATGTCTAGATTATTTGAGTTCAGTGAAGCTGCTTTTGTGGTCTGGGGGGTATATTCAGAATGCAATAAAACTGGATGTGGAACATGTTTAAACTCAAGTTTCTAATAGATCAGGAAAGCAGATATTTTAAAAGTTTGCTAGTAGCTGTGATTCTCAGTTAGACTTCCCTTCATCTGTATGTATTTTACCATGAAATTGTACTCCTGTAAGCAGTATGACTGTTATTGTTGTTTACCATCCGTTTGCTGGTTATGGGCCTTTTGTCTTCCCTTCTGGCTGTGCTCCAAAAGGCGTTTTTTTGGGGCAGAGTTTCAGGTTTGATTTTTTGTTGATTGGGAACTTCTAACTTTTCATTAGGTTTTATCTCAACTCTTCTCTTTTTTTATTAATTTTGTTCAACTATATTTTAATGTATTTTTACATTTATGGGTTTTTTTATATATTTCCACACAAATCATATTGTACTTGTTTTGGTTGCATGAAACACGTATGCATCAAGGTTTCCAGGTGTCTTCTTTTGGGCTCTTCTCGCAGGAAGATAATTCTCAGAAAATTATTCTCTGTGGGCCACATCAAAGAGAAGACATTGTATTTATAAAGACAAATAAGGATCTAATTGTCAAAGACACTGCATGCAGTCTATCAGTTACGCTTACCTTTATAATGAATTTTCACAATGCTTTTCAGACACTGTTAGTGTTAATTACTTAATTATCTAATATCACATGATTATGAAGATTTTAAGTGGCTTCTAAAGTCTTTTGTTCTATAATGTCTTAAATGTTGGTTGATAGTGTTAAGTGTGGAATAATGTTGCTGAATATGTGCTAGCTACCATATTCTACTGTTGGAGGAAGTAATTCTACATTATAGAAGACAACATGATTGTGATGATCTAATACAGAGTAATTAGCTGTTAAAAGCTGTTAAAGGCATAGCTGCTTTTCTTTCTCTTACAATAATCTATTTAGTATATTCCTACTTAGTGTAATAAAAATGGGCAGTATTTTAGACTGCTTTTAAAAATGACGAATAGATAACCTTTATAGCCTCATGGTTGCACAGGCTCCTCCATTTCTGAGTATTTCTGCCCACTCAATTTAACTTCCTTCCCTCTGTCTCTTTATAGGCCCTTTGAATAGGTGAAGTTTTTTTCACACCAATAAAATAGCTGTACAAATCTACGTTAAATGTATATATTTACACAATTTTTGCTTTTCAAAATGTACACTGACAAAACTGTCATTTAGATTGGAAAGTTTCACCCCAGGCTCGGAAAACATGGCAGAGTTAGTGGCAAATGCACAGTGTGTCCCTAGATGGAAAGCACAGTGATAACTTGAGCTGTGCTCTGCAGTCCTTATGCTGGAGTAGTTGGCTGGAATATTTTTCTAGTCGTGCACTAGATAACTAATACACGCTGTGATAGTTTTAATGTGCTAAAAGCAAATCTGTTCATAAAGGCAGATTTCAGATCCACAAGTCAAAGTTAAAAGCCCCACAATTTGTTGGCCTTGATCCTGCTTTTGTATAACAACGCGTGTGAGACTTTCCAGCAGGTATGATGCCAAGCACTCTTCATCTTTTTGATGCTTCTGTAAACTTAATCTATAGCTCTTGATAAACATCCCATCTGATAGGAAAAGGGAGATGGTCTGGTTTCCATTTCATTTTGTGAGTGCTGGTGGAGTTCGTCTTTTCTGGATGATAGCGTGGCTTTGAAAAATCCTTAATTAGTGTGAATTTCCAGTCTGGCTTGTTGTTAACAGGGCAATCAGTGTGCCATCACAATTGAATAGCTGTATTATCACTGAATGATGTAATGAATTTTATTTTGTTAGCCTGAACACTAATTGTGAAGATGCCCTCATCTATTATCTAATGAGAAAAAACTGAAGCCTGAGGAAATTCCTCAGAGGATGTCTAAGGGCTGCAAAAATATCTGTTTTGCAAGCAGAAAAGTGCTTTCCTGTCACCAGTAGCAGGGCTGTGAGACCAATCAAATGTGGTGAAAGAGGGTTACATTGCAGAATTTGCTACAAAACTCATGCTTTTTGATGTTTGGATTTTGACAGCTATTTTGAGAATTGAAAATTTTTTTTTTTTAAAACTACTTGGGGCAAAGTAGAACCCTAAACCTGTGAGGTACGTAGGTAGGCACATTTGAGGGTCCTACTGTTGAAGAAAACTGTTGCAAATGGACCTCTTTGCTTTTTAGAGTCTCAACCTAAGCGAAATTCATCAATCAATCATTACACCCATCAAGAAAGTTTAAAAGACATGAGAGTCAATGACTGGGTGCAATTACTGTCTTTATATGTGTTTTAGAAAAAAACATGCTAGTGTTGGGCTATGTATCTACTTACTTAAAAGGAGCTGTATGTCATTTGTCTTCTGTATAGATTCAAAAAGCTATACATCTTATTGTAAAGCTTAGTAAAATGTGGCTTTTAAAATGGCATTTCTCTGCATCGCGGGTATTTATTGGACTATTCTGAAGCCTCTGAAAATCTTTCAAACTGTGTACGGTTGAACTGTAGGACTAGCGTGGCCCTGGGTTATGGTGGTGTAGCCAAAGTGTGGTATAGATCTTGTGTTAGGCAGTACTGGAGTGTTTGGCTTTGCCTCTTTTTGCCTGTATGGGTTCTATTGTCATAGACATCACCATCTTCAACTTCAAATACATCATCTTGATATGAGTGAATGGAGAAGCTTTTCTCTTCAGAGATAGGAGCTGTTAGAATTTAGATAATAAAGTGGAATATTTTTTCCTTACTCTTGCTGCCCCTCTTGAGAGAGCATCGTGAATTCTACTGCTTGCAAGCGCTGTTCCGTGTGTCAGCTTTAACAAAGTGCATCCTTAGTGGAGGTCTCTGCAGAGCTCATGAATTTCGTGCTCTGCAGTCAGCTGGTTATTGTGGGGACAGTCTGGAAGATCTTGGCAGCAAGCAGAAGCAGATTTTTGTGGGGTTGTGTGGGGAGGGAATCCCCTGTTTTGTTTTGTTAGGCAACTTTGTGAGGCATTACTTAAGACAACTTAGTTTGTCTTTTGTAATTAAATCACTAAACATTATAGAGAAGTAGCCAAAGGTATTTAACAAGCAAGGATTAACAATGTTTAATTTTTATATACATCAATACATGACTTGCATTAGCTGCAAATTATTTCAGATGGTAGCGTGAGTTATGACAGGATTGGTGATTTGTCATAATAGACAAAACTATATTATAACATCTGCCATACATTTATTTTCAGTATGTCAACTTTCTTAATTAAATAGCACTTTTCTTTTAATTATGTCATTAAGTCTCATCCACATCATGCTTTAGTGTCATCAAAACAGCTGACTGAAACCATAGCTTAAATGGGGCAGGAGGGAACATTGGAGTTTTGAACAAATTAATCTGACCTATGACGAGAGGTCAAATTCAATACTATAATCTGTTAAAGTTAAGTAGTGACTGTAGACTCTATTGCTCTAGCGTGGTGGTAAAGATGTCTTGAGGGGTGATGTTATTTCAAAAGTGATTTAAGTTACTTGGGAGACTAAAGAGGTTGATTTTTAGTGCATCAATGGAGTAGTAGTATTTGTATGGTTATGGTCCATGTGAAATAAATCATTATACTGACTAAAAACATAACGAAGTTTAAACTTTTAATTTATGTAACTTATAACTTGACACATCTTGGAGATCTTAATCAAGTTGACAGTAAATGAGACGTGAACTCCATAGTTTTAAAGATATCTAGTCATTCAGGGGTTCTTAAAAATTATCTTGAAAAACGTTTGTATATCACCTTTTTGAGTTGATCCACTGACAGCAAACTGACACTATTGGAATTCTGGGTTTTAATTTAACAAATGTATGTGCACTCTCACTGCGTTAAACTGGAAAGGTAACAGTTATGTTTGTGTAAGTGTAGTAGATGAGTTGGATGAACAACTCACTACCAACTACAACTGCCAAGGGACAGTAGGCTGTAGGAGAAGATATAATACATCAATTAGATTACATAGGTATGTTAGGTATTTAAATTCACCTGTGCTGCTCAAATTCAGTTTATACTCCTTATTGATTATTTTAAAAATTTTTGTTTAATAGATGTGAAAAGAATATTCTGTATGAAGTCAGAAATATTTTGGCTCTATCATTAACGTCAGGAAATTTATTGTAAATGTATTTATGGATTATGTCTCAGAACAAGTGCTTCAGAGTTTTTGTTCCTAAGCATTACAGTTTAAAAATTGCAACTTCCAAATACTTGCTGCTAATTGCTATTAAACAATTCTTATTCATAGACAGGAGAATGTATTTTAGCAAACTTCAGCATGTGTATAGACCAATCATAAATAGAAAACCAAAAGTGAAGATTATCACCCATTTGAATAATTATCAAGTATTTTATTAGCTCAAACACTGTGAGTTTTTCAGACATAGTGAATTAACACTGAAAATTAATTTTGTATGGGTTAAAGCCACACAAATAGAAGCGACAGAATTCTTAAGAAAACATTGTATGTCTCGGAGTAGGACAAGATCTTAGTAGAAACTAGAGGAAATAATTCACCATTCCATTTGGAAAAAGGGAAAAAGTCATAAGACAGATAAAACAACCAGCACTTCATCTGAATTGCTCACTGTAGGAACATGTTTTCAACATCATCTATTCTAAGTCTGTACAGTCTAAGTAACCAGATGTATTTTCACTTCTTTGATATTCATCTTGCTCATATCCTAAGAAAAAGAGAACTGATGTTCTCATTACTTATGTGTTTACTCATGTTTTTTTGTTTGTGTTTTTTTTTGTTTTTTTTTTTGTTTTTTTTTGTTTTTTTTTTTTTTTTTTTTTTTTTTGTTTTTTTTTTTTTTTGCTTAGACTGCTTCATTAATGAGAGCATTCCACTGAATTTCCCCTTTAGACAGACTGCAGAACTATATCAGTCCTCGTAAGAAATGCCCCCTGGGAGATGCTCTGGAAAACAAAGCCAAATGAATCGTGGGCTGTGTGTTAATAATGTTATATGTTATGTTCACAGGTGCAGTCATACAATCTGCATGAGCTGCTCTTGCTCTTAGGTCATATATGCAGAAGTAAGATGAGATGTGTTTATTTTTAATTGCAATGACAGAAACCTGATAAAAAGTCCTTGATGCAGGTTGTTTTTTTTTTAATCCACATTCCTATTGGGGATATTTATAAAATATAATTACTAGATAAAAATAGATCTTGGTCTTGAGCCATGCCGTTGTATTTCCCATCAGGTAAAGCAAAAATATGCAGGAATTTGATGCTGTGGATGCCTTTCTGGCTTCCCTTTTCTTTTGCTGTACTTGTACTCTCCCTTTTGTCTTACCAGAAGCGAAGCTTGTTTTGAGGAGAAATGCAATGTATTTATTTATTTATTCTCAAAATTAATACAGATTTTTTTTTTCTACATAAACTGAATCTTTTCACTATTGAAGCCTTTTGACAACAGCAGAATTACAAATAATACATCATTAAAAGGTGGCATAAGGCTCGCATATATGTTTAGATTTGGTCTTTGAAAATATAAGCACAGGATGTCGTAGAAGAGGGAGGGAGGTTTCACTTCTTTTTAACTAAACTGACTGAGAATCTGGAACTAGTTTTTCCCCTTTTCTTCATATCTCTATTGCAAAGCAAACTGCATATCTAAAGACTGAATGCTCAACTGCTTTTTCTTCACTTTCTGTCACCCAGTTCTCCTTGCTAAAAACAAAGGGTAGTGGTGGGTAGTGGGTAGAACAGGTCTGGGTAAGAAACAGCCCTCTTGTGACTGCTTGGAGGCTGTCAAAGCAAGAGAAATTCTGAAGAGAATATACTATCACTGAATAAAGCTGCAGTACTGATATCTAAAAAGCTGTCAAAGAATTTGCTCTGAGAACACTTCCAGAACAAAGGTGGGGGATGTTCATCCAGCATCTTATGGTGAGGGGTCCTAAAAGCTGGATTCTTTGGAGCAGAGGGGACAGATTGGTAGCATGGGAAGAAATTAGCAGTGTTTGCTTCTATGCCTGGAGGAATTAACAGTGCTTAAAAATATCTTCCTTAATTTAAACTCACTGAATCATGCTTAAAATAATACAAATATGTGTTGTGGACTTTATAAATAATGTCAAGGACTTTTTTGCAATTTCCTATATTGTCAGATTCTAACAGCACAATGAATTAAGAAGAAAAAAATATAATGAGTGTCTTCATATGCTAAGCTGCTGCTTCTCTACTTCTGGTGTACCTGTTAAAGCTAGTTTTCCTTTCTCTCATTCTCATTGCTGTATTGCTTGATAAAAGCCTGCTGTAGTTAACTTCCTTCTTCTCGACCCACAGCCTTACAGAAGATCCTTGTTTGGATGAATTCAGGGTCAAAAAACCTTATTAAAACCAATGAATTTATTTTGTGATTAGCTGTAGAGCACTGTTATTTAAGACAAATTGCAACTGATTGTGAGTGCATGTAGAAAGCATAGCTGTTGATTTATTTTTTCCTTTTTTGTCTAGCCAATAAGTCTAAACCGTAAGCAAACTTCTAATACTCCAAGTCTTATACAGCTAACATGATTAAATATGCCACATTCCCTCTTCCAGTTCTCTTGTTGTTACTTCCAGCAATGTCTGTTGCCTGTTGAATAAAAAAAAAAAAAAACAAACAAAACCAACCAGCCCGAACCGCAAAACCAACGAAAAAAAACCCCACAAAACTTGAACCATGTGGTTTGCTTATGTCGTGTTATCTCAGTGGCTAGTCAGGCCCAAACCATGATACAAGATTAGATGCATAAATGGACAACACTGAGCCCATTTCTGATACTGGCTTTCCTGTGTGATTCAGTAGCATTCACATTTATTGCCTTATGTTGTATAACCCCATTCATTCCACTCCTCCTACTAATGACCAATTCATGGAAGCTATTTGGGAGTGAAAGGGAACCTCCTTTGGTTCATCTTTGCTATACTTACATCCTCTTTTTGTACCTCTGCTTTATATTGCCCAGTTACTATTCTCTTTCTCTCCTTTCTACCATGGGTGTCCTGAGGTTTCTTTGCTTCTTTTCCTTCTGAAGCAAAAACCATGGATGCACATAATTGACCTTGTTTTCCTGTTCATTGATTGTTCTCAACTTATTTCTCCCACGTCTGCTTTGGTGGCTCTTTTTTTTTAAACTTGGCTATTGTTAAATTTGGGCTGTTCAAGGTGTCAGTGGAAGTGTAATTATTTTAATCTTGATATTTTTGCTTTTATTTAATTATGGTATAACCAAACTGGGGAGAGGGTGGGTTTTTTTTGTTTGTGGTTTGTAGGTTTTTTTGTTTGGCTGGTTGTTTTTTTTTTTTTGCCTGAGTTGAAGGAATGCAAGTCTCCCATACTTTGAAATTAGTCACATCTCCTTATGGAAATAAGTTTCATAATCTAGTTTTCTGCTCTTTATCATTAACTTTACAAATCCTGGAATTAGAATAGATTGTAGTGAAAGTTGTAGTCAAAGTTGAAACTTTGTATTGCATATTTGGGCATATCTGTATTGGGCATATTTGATCTAGCCTCTTAAATTATCTAGTTTAGTTGTCAATAACTACGTAGCTGTGTACGGCTGTGAAGTTATGCGTTAACCTTCAAATATTTGCTCAAATTTCTTAGCCAACCTGTGCTGCTTGTTACTGTAACTGAAGTTGATAGCTCAGGTCCTAGTAAAGCTACTGTAAAGCTAATTTGAATGTTTTGCATAAGATGTAGCCACCTTTTGGCTTGTGCCTGTAAGTATTGCTTAGGGAAGTTATCCAAAGTCTGATGATCATTACAACTCTGTAAATAAGACGTTAATGAGATCAACCCTTGTCTTGTGGTTGCAATATTTAATTTGGAAAGTTTTTCTGCTGTTGTTGAGACAGGTTCTAAAACTGTAATACCATCCACAAAAAACCCCACAAACTAACAACAAACA
Organism: Larus michahellis; assembly: GCF_964199755.1. Taxonomy (NCBI): domain Eukaryota; kingdom Metazoa; phylum Chordata; class Aves; order Charadriiformes; family Laridae; genus Larus; species Larus michahellis. The sequence goes on along the minus strand of NC_133902.1, from coordinate 22,388,159 downwards.
AAACCCACACAAACCCCCTGCTACAACTTAGCAAGTAGTAGTGTCCCTGCCTCCTTGTACAGGTGCTTAGTCCCTGCCTCCTTGTACAGGTGCTTAGTCCCTGCCTCCTTGTACAGGTGCTTAGTCCCTGCCTCCTTGTACAGGTGCTTAGTCCCTGCCTCCTTGTACAGGTGCTTAGTTCAACCTCAAGGTGAATGTTTCCACCCATGATTGCTAGTGGTTTTTCTGTAACTTTGACCATGCGCAGACTTTAACAGGCAAGTAGATGTGCAGATCAAAATCTTGATGATCATTGATGGGTGATAATTTGCTATACATGTTTACAATTCCTGAGAGCTTTCCCTCCTCTTGGAATAGTTCTGGCTGCAACAATATGAATACCTCCAAAACTTGCATGTGCTTTACAAGCAGAGGCACAGAGTAAAGCAGGTAGCATAAGGTACAGGCTAGGGCAGGAGTGGTGGGAGCTGAGAAAATCCAGAGCTGGGAAGCCCAGTAACAACTTCTGGATTTCCAACTGAGCAATGAATTTATCCATCAGTTGCTTCATATTTTATGAGAACTTGTTAAAAAGACAAAAATTCTCAAAATACCTGTGATACATATGCAGTTCCTCACATCATGAAAGAAAAACTCGTGCTTTTCAAACAAAGCTGAATTTTTTGTGATCTGAGGAGAGTGAAAATGAAATTGAATGTTTTGAAGTTCTGAAGTGAAGGCATCTACCTATTCAGTTACCCATTTTCCCTAGGAAAGCCTAGTAAAAGAATTACATCTTTGCTTTCAAAGTTCATCCAACTTGCCCTAGTGGAAGTGTAATTAGAAACAGTTGCCATTGGTAGGGGAGTATCTTTAATTATCTCTGGTTTCCATAGAATTAAAAACATTATTCCACATGAAAAGACTAAAAGAAGTAGCGTTTACTTGGGGGTGGGGGAGGGAGGTTGGAAGGAAGTATTGTTAACCCACGTTCAGGTAAATTATTGAAGAACAAGAACAGTGAAGCAGATGGACAAACAAGAGCTGTTTTTTAGTATATTAGTTGCGCTTTCCTTGAGCCAGTTATTTGCAATGGAAAAGAGAGATTTCTGATAATAATGTTACAAATTGTGTTGCGGTCTAAGTGGTATCAGCTGTAAGAATTTTGTTTCAGATTTCATTATGTATTCAGGAATACTACTCTTGAAGTTTTGATGTTGTCTATTTCTGTTTAATTGATAAAAATCTGTTTAAAAAAAACCCCATAGATTCCAGATGAATTGATTGATACCAAATTTTACTTGAGATAGTATTGAATAATAAATACTATACAACCTAGGCAGGGAACTATAAGGAGCCCTAATCTTTAAATGGTTTGTTAAGTTTTGCTTTAGGAATTGCCAAACTGCTACTTGAGTAACTGTCGGTTTTAAAAATTACTATCTGTAATAGTACAAAAGTGATCCATAATACAGATAATATGGCATCCTCTGGTGTTACGTGATAAAGGCAAATACTATATTACTATGTTCAAGATCATTTGATTGTGGAATTTAATAGAGCTCTCACCTCTATAGTGCTAATTTATAGTCATCATCTGTGGTGAAATAGAAAGTCATCACGGACATTAAGTGCAACATATGGTTCTGTATAATAAAATTCATGTTGCGCTCTACCCTTTAGCCTCTACCATATGGTTTCGATATAATTTGTAGCCAATTGTTATGCCAGATAAGTTTGGTTTTTTTTTTTAAAGTTATATAGTGATTTTACTATTGGAAGTGCAAGAAAAACACTGTGCTTCCTACACTGTCTGATCAACTGTTTTTATCAACTTTGATCAATTGCTTTTCACTCAGTCTACGGAAAATCTTAAACCAATTTTTTTTGGATTTACCTGTTGGCTGTTAAAGGTTCCGTGAACCATGATAGTTGGGCAAATAGACATACAGTTCAACTAGTAAGAGTGAATCCGATGTAGGAAAGTTGGGATTTGATGATTGTTGTGACAGGATCAAAGCATAACTTAAACTTTCGAAGTTTCAATTTGGTAGTAAAAATACTTAATGTTTTGCAGATGAACTGTATAGGGTTGAGTGTGTGTGTATACGTATCTACTCTCAGAACTGAGGCATGACACCTGTTTCTACAAGTCTTTGAACTTAATTCAGTTAATAGTTACACATTTTTTTGCTCAATCTTAATTCAAATGCGTGGGTCGAAACGAATCATTCAGTTCTGCAACACAATATTCAGTGATATTTGGAATACTCTTTTTTTTTTTTTAAGTTTTGGAAATAAAACCACAATATAGTAGAAATAAAAGTTGCCTCATCAGCAGGTTGAAATATGGGAGTTCATTAGTCCAGCCAAATTTCTATATTTATGAAATATAGGAAACATTCTTAGCTCTGTAGAGAGTGTATATATTCATGTCTGCTCTGTTTTCTTAGAAGTTAATTTGTTTAGCTTTTCTCTTGGTGGAAGGTTAAAGTGGAAGATATCCTAGTGGATTGGATTTTACTTATGGAGAACCTATAGAGGATGACTTTATTAATTTGGAAAAAAATGCTTTCCGTGAGTTTATGGAAGTTGGGATGCTTATTTAAAGTGTATCTCAAGATATCAATAGATTGACTCAATCAAGAGTTTTCTGAAGATCTCATGTGATCATGGTTTCTGATGAGATTCTTTGTTTCTGTCTGATTCCTGCTGCACTAGTCAATTTTCTTGAAGCACTAATGCTGATAAAGGGAAATGAATAAACTCAATGGGAAAACTGAGCCTTCAAAGAGTATGGAGAGAAATGACGTTTGAGTTCTGACAGTTGTATCCTAAATCTCCTCACTCCTTTAAGCTATGAGAATATTCTGAGTTGTGGGTTTTACTCACAGCTGGCAAGCTGTAAGGCCCTTTCCAAGTATGTGTTTTTCACAAGACTTGAAGGATTTCACGTCCCTAAAACCTCTGTCCGTGTGGCAAATTTTGGACTTGACCAGCAAAGTCAGCATTCAGTAGGCAGGACAGATGGACAGATAGCATGAGGAAGCAGGTGATGTTTCCTTAGGAAACAGAACTAAAAAGTGAGCAGCTGATAATGATTAGGAAGTAAGCTCTGAAAATGGAGCAGGGTATAGCTGCAACAAAAAGTGTTTCTAGGGCTAATCTTGAGTCTTCACCCTGGTTGTGTTGTCGGACAACTGAGCTGTGTTATAAAGGGCATCGGTAACACTGGTAGACCCTGAGTGTGTACCGCTCTTGCAGGGCATGATGAGATTGTACAGTATACGGTGATCTTGCCAAGAACTTAAATTTCAAGGTGGCTGTACATCAATATTTATCAGTTTTTCATCAGAATTTGCAATAAATGCAATTGGTCCAACTTACTCTTCTAAGATCATTCAGTACAATGCATCTACTAAAACGCAGAACTTCTGGAGAAAGACTTGCTAAATCTCAAGGTCCATCTTCTTATTGGGTAATCAGATTATTGTGTCTCGTTAATGCCTTTAGTTTCTAGAAGCAGTGCAAGACACTGAAATAATAATTCTTTAACTATCAAGAAAAATGTTTTTATTTTTCTACCAATGGATCAAAAGTATGAATATCTCCAAATGGAAGTTGAACTCTTAAATGAATTTTAGCTTTGCTATAACATTAAAGATGTTTAATAACTTGGAAATTAACTTGCAAAATAGTAGAGCAAATATCTCTTTCTATAACTGCAAGTGGATTCTAAAGGACTGCTTGATGCGTTCTGTTCCTTTTGGTATCTTGCATTTAGGGTATTTTACATTTTGTGTAAGTGTGTATAGATATGCTTTTAGACCAACAAATTTGTGTTTATGTGAAACTAAAAAAAGATAGAGAAAAGTCTTAATCTGGTGAAAATTTGAGCTATTTGTGTTGCTGGTGGCTGTTATTCAGTTACACAACTAGATGCAGCTGGACAAGTCTACTTCCACAAATGCCAGTAAAATTCTGCTTGATTATGTTACCCAAAGCCATCCTCACAGGATGGGATTTATTTGCTATGGCTTTTTTGTGTGTGGTTTTTTTTTTTTTAGTGTTTAATTGAACATTGAATGTCACTTTTCACTTAAAACAACTATGGTAATTTGCCACTTTTAACTGCATGGCCATAACAGATTTTAAGAGTTTAATCCAGGGCTTTGAACAGATGGCCAGCGCACTGAGCTTCAGAGGTTGCGCTAACGTGGGCAATGATTTCTTGTATGCCTGTGGCCAAATTACATCTTTATATTTTGTATATGAATTTATAATGTTTTGCTCTACTTAATGCATTTGAAAAGCAATTTGCCTGCTGAGCACATCCAGGTGTATTCTTTTTGGAATTTTAAGATAGATCTCCTGGTGGGAATTCAGCAATAAGCATAATGAAAAAGCCTTTCTTCAAATACATTCATAAGCAAGTTCTTGGGTTTGATGGAAAAGTGACACTGGTCAACAAAAATGACATGATAGCCTTAGAGCTCATGTATTTCTAGCTACACTACCATGTGCATTCTACTGGCTGCACAGCAATATTGGGAACATCTGGAAACAAACTTGTGGATAAAAGTGAGAACTAGTTCTGTGCTCATTCTCCGCACGCAACAAATGACTATGAAAGTATTCTGTAGTAAATGCTAGGCAGGTGTTTGTTCAGGTGAAGACAAAATTCAAGGAAACGAAATGGTTTGCATTTGCGCTTACTACAAGTAGAAATAATGAAAACTATACTTGGTACCTTTAAAGAGAATATCAGGGTGTTGTGAATTCTTTCTGATGTTTGTAGATGAATATGCCTAAACATTCAAAGGGGTGATTAAAATTAGGAGGTTTAAGGGTGGGATTGCATTGGGAGGTGGGGGGTGTGTGTAGAATGACTTTCAAATAAAGTAGTTACCCATGTCTTTGAATAGGTCAAAGCTGTATTTCCTTCCTTCGCTAACTTGTACAATAAAAGACTCCCTATAGTATAATAGAATGCTCCACTTTTAACTTTACCTACTTCTGCTGTTAAATAGTGATACTTTTCAACAAAGAAAAAATATGGAGGCAAAGAAATGTCTTTAAAACTAATGGTCTGAGCTTTCTTTATAGTATATTCATATTGCACAGTTAATTTTATCTGTATTTTGTATGGTCCAACTGTATTATAATGTACAATAGTGAAGGATTACATGTGAAAGTATTTGCCATGACAGTGTAAGAGCTCCCCCGGTACCAAATTAGGGTCTTAGTATGATCTTTTTTGGTTGTGGTTTTGTTGTTGTTGTTCGGGGTTTTCTTAATATTACGTGGAATTTCAGAGAAATTTTCAGTTACTTTTTTAGAGCTAAGTGAAAAATATCTGATTGTCTATTTCTATGATTTAGGCATTAACTTCTAAATGTGTATGTTTATTTTATTAACAACACCTATTGAAATTTCCCCAAGTGGTTGTTCCTCAGTTGAACATCAGATGTAGCAAACCACAGAAATGAGAGAGAAGGATTTTTTAATTACTTTTATTGCTTTTGACTAAAAGAGGGGAAATAGCAAAGGTTATATTTTTGTTCATTAATCATTAAGAATTAAATTGGCCTGAGTAAAACCATTTTTAATCCTTGGCTCTGGTCTATTACTCTGCAGTAGCTGCAGTCGTTTGAAGTAAATTGTCCATTAAAGCATGCTTCTGACTTCTGAAAAATTGCATCAAACTGCCTTCTCCAGGGAAAACACAGCCTTGAGTAGTTGAGTAAGCTTATTTTTTGTCAAACACATAGGTTGCCTTAATTCAAAGACTCACGTGCACACAGTGCAGCAGAAATAAGCAAAGGGACTGTATGTGGTCCAGTCAAGTCAAAGTGAAGACATTTAAAGCTTGTCATTTGTTTTATGTGATGGCACAGAATTGCCTTTTCACCCATATTGGTTTCAAACGCTTCTCAACTTGTAATAATTTGAATAACTGTTACAAATATGCAAATATACTCAGATAATTATCAGTCCCATCCTTATGTGTCTCGCCCATGGGATAATATCCCTTATTTTGAATGTGAAGGACTTAAAAAGGAGCAGAATTGGGAAGGGAAATGAAACAGCTGAGAAATACAGGAGTAGGACAGAAGCAGTCAGTTTTTTAAGCTTACAGTTATCCAAACAAAGTCACTGCTGGCTTTGAAGTCTGCATTTTGGAAACATACCATAAAAACATGAAAAATATTCACGTTGTTCAAGCTGTTATTTCACTGTAAAATTGACATAGCATTTAAGTTTAGGTTGCAACCTTAATCAGTAGACAGAATTTAGTTAGAATGCGCTATTATGAAAATTTAATTGTCTAATTTCACTAGTCTCTGTTTTGTCTCATTTCTATGCACGTTTAATGGACTAGAAGTCTATGTGTTTTTCCTAAGTATGTTTTTAAGGGAAGTTATATCAGTTCAGCCATTGCTCTTCCAGAATTTACTCTCAGGCATAATTACACCATGGCATCCCAGCTTTTCAGAATGGTTAGAATTGCATGAGCTTTGGTAGATAATTAATGTAGAAGAGGTCATCTGTGATTAGAGCTGTGAGGAGAAAAGATAACTCTTAAATATGGCACAGTTTGAGCTGAGAATGGACTGCCAAATCCAACAAGTCAGAATGAGTAAAGTTCTGGGATATGAAGGAGAACAGATTGATGTCTGTATTTTGAGCAGTTGCTAGTCGTTGCCAATGGATTGATCTTGGCAGCCACTTAAAGCAATGTGTGTCCTTTCAAGACAGGTGTCTTTCTTGAGTACGTGGGGGTTTCTATTTTGTTTGTTTTGTTTTGGGTATTTTGTTGTGGTTTTTTTTTTTTTAATTATTATTTGTGGAAGAAGGTTGCTCCTCCTTTTTGCAGACAGTGGTTTGTGTGCTGGTGGACTGTATGGAGCAACAAGAACAAGCTGTGTGACCCTGTCAGGAGGCAGAGATGCAGACAGAGCTTGATGGAATGATATACCTCTGAGTTTCGAAGCAAAGAAACTCCATGATGGTCTTGGGAGCAAGTAATAGAGAAAGGACAAGTGCGATTGTATTCTCACAAAAAGTTCTTACAGAATGTACTTAGTCCTGGAAAAATGGTTAGACAGTAGAATGCTTTCATATTTAATTCTCTATAACACATCCAGAAGAGAAGAAGCCTCATTGGCACATAATATACTACTTTAATAAGTGTTTGATAAGGTTGCTGAATTTAAGATCTGCTGTATTGGACAAAATGTGACAAGCAGTTAGTCTGGTTCTCATTGGACTTCAGTGAAAGACACAAAATCCTTGTTTTATGTCTAATTGGACTATAATGAAAGAACGTACTCTTGCCCACGGTTTCTGTCCAAAAGCATGATTGTATAAGCAGAGTGGCTGTGGTTAGACGGCACCTCTGGAGATTGTTCAGTCCAACCACCCTGCTTGGAGCAGGTCAACTGGAACAGGTTGCTCAACACTGTGGCCAGTTAGGTTTTGAATATCACTAAGGTTGGGGACTTTTGATAATCATGTGCTAATGCATACGGTTGTTTTTACTTGGATGCAATGCATTGCATTTCCGTATCTGGAGGTTCACAAGGTTTCTGTCTGCCTGCTTCTCCCGCCTGTAAATGTGGCTTTAAAAGGCAGTGCATCTATCTGATCTGTCAACCTCTCTTCCTAGTTTGGTGTCTCCAAACTGGCTAAGGAGTACTTAGATTCCATCGAGGTCAGTAGTGAAGGTAAACAATATTGACCCCTTGGGTACACTGCTAACTGCGTTCTTTGCTACCAATAGAAACACTTTGAATCCAGCTGTTCAGCCAGTTTTCAATCCAACTTACCTAGTTTGAACTTCATCAATTTGTTTGTGGTATTTATATGTTTATTCGTCACTGTTCTAGCAGTAGAGATCATTTGATGTACAAATTAACTGCCAGCTTCAAACTGTAGAGGCTGAAATTCATCCTCTACTTTTAGCAAGTAGGGGTAGGTGCCATTGTACAACAGTGTTTCTTCAACCCCTCTGGGAAGGAATTTTAATTAACGCTTTAGGTGACATTTGAGGAGTGTGAACTTTGGCAACTTCTTCTACATTTTCAAGTAGTTTAAACACATCCATACTGACTTGCATTTTCAAAAATCACACTTCAAATGTACTTAAATGTAACAGTCTGAGAAGCAAAAGTTGAGTATCAATAGTGGTGAAATAATTTTAATAGGCAGGCGTATTTATGTAGCAGCAAAGCTAGGGACTGAGCAGTTACACTGGCGTGTAGTGAAAAACCTCTGTTCTTAAAATATCAGATAGCGATAAGAAGTCGATGACTGTCCTGAAATCTTTTCTTGAATGCAGAAGGGGAGGTATCGAATAGATTCTTCTGTTTGTTTATATAGAGGATACAGTCTTTAAAATTTAAATTAAAGTCACATTCAATGCATTTAAGTTCTTATGTGTTAAAAAGGGTGAACAAAACTTTTGTCTCATTGAATAGCTTTAAAATCCAACTGAAAAGCAAAATACTTGTAATGGGAAGTTAGGAAGTTGGGAAACAGAGGCACAGATTTTGAAGTCTTGAATTCTTTCATTTTTGATGGTGTTGCTCTTAATCACTTCTTAAGCATTGGTCAGTAGCTCCATGACCATTCTACACACTAAAATGCACAGTATTCCTGTTTAATGTGGCAGCAGAATTTTCTAGGGCGAGGAAATTCTTGGAGAAAGTTGGAGTTGTCTGTTGGGGGACTTGAGTTGGGCAGGTGAAAGCTATTGAAAAGAATAGACTGTTCTTGTCTGAGGTTGTAGCTGAAAATGCATTGAGGTAGGCTTGACGATGCAGTGTATTGCAACGATTTTCATGAGGGAGCAAAGATAGGAAAGACCCTAAAACAAGGGCGATTATGCACAGGAAGGAAGGGGATAAACCAAGGAAGTTAAATAGCCACTTTAGTACTGGTTGTATTCTAGATCTTTGTCACATTACCAGTAGTGCAAGTGTATTTCCTAGTTCACTTGCTTAAGTTGTTTGCAAACCACTCACGCTGTGGCTTAGTGATAGAGTTGATAAAAGATATATCTATAGTTCTCCTTGGAAGGAGTGTTGCTCTTAAGTGAACGTTGTCACCTGCCTATAACTCAATTTTACACGTTTCTGCTAGTAGTAAAGAGCAAAAGTGGTGATCAGAAGGCTGGTGGTGTATTTTCAAGACATTAAAATGCTCAGTCTGACACAGACTAGCATTAATTTGGTATCTGTCCTTTTACTTTGGACTGTTGCTTTTGGGTTTTGTTTTGCTTCCCCTTTGATCCAGCTATGGGACACGATCTTTGCTGGTAAACACTTTTCTATGTCTCTGTTAGACTACATGTCAAGCGATTTCAAAAGAACAGTGTTGTTTTTCAGTTTCCTCACTTAAAAGTTAAGATTATTCTTATTGAAATATTCTATTCCAGTGGGCCCCATAGTGTCTTTGTAACCCTTAATTGTATGATTGGCATAAAAGCTACTTCACTCTTTTCAAGTCAGGAGTTATAACTTTGGATGCACACAGCCCTGTGTGCACTACTCTGCATGGTAAATCTATCCGTTTTCCTGGGCGAGGAAAAAGACTCTTCAAAGACTACTGTAGCAATGCTTTATTTTAGAGGGTCTGCAGTGTTTAAGAACACAAAGAAGACTTAAGGCTTTCTAGAAGAAACGGCTTATCAGCAATCTATGTTTTTAAAAAAGTGAGGTAAATATGAAGTTCAGTTCTTGTAATCTTTCAAATGACAACAATGAACCGCATAACAAATCCTCTTTCTCATACTCGTGTATACGTTATTGCACTGACTTGAATTCAAGTCATATTCCTATTTGGGCAAAGAAAGGCATGGCATAGACAGTAAGTATCAGCTGGAATATTGGAGAGAATAGACACAGTAGGCTTATTGTTTCTCTGACTAGAGGTTGTCCTATTTAATCAGTTCTTAAATATCATCTTTTCTGTTTAAAAATGTTATCAGTACAGTATTTACTTAGATTTGGTATCTAACGGTGCTATAATGATTAGTTTATATGAAAACATTGGAAATGAAGGTTCAAATCTGACCAAATAAACCACTTCTAATTCTGCTTATATAACCATCACCTAATGATGATCTTAACTTACATAGATGGGATCATAAGCCAAATTTGTTGCATTTTATTTATGTAAACAGATCTTTGTGTCCTTTTGTACATAACATTAGGGCAGAGGAACACTTGGATTAAAGACATTGCATTTGAAATGAGTCCATGAAGTTCTGCTTTGCTGAACATAGTGGTATGCTTATTATTCATAAAGTGTACGGTCAAGGCGGACATGGATGTCTTAAGTGTCTGGATTATTTGTGCAATAACTAGAATGGCATTTAGTGAATTGCTGAGAAATTCTGTACTCTAGTAATAAGCCATTTGTCTGATGGTCTCTTAATACATGAGTTAAACCACCAACTTATTTAATAAAAAACTATGATTAATTTTTTACTTGTAATGAGCTGTAAATGATCTACCATTAATACATGTAGGACAAGATACGTTAGTGCTGCTTCTTCACAGTATGGCCATAGTTAATTGCAAACCAGGTAGAGAATATACAGTAAAACCCCCACCTTTTTTTTTTTTTTAATAAGAATGCGAAGTTTAGGTTTATTGACATATTGTGTGACAGCATGAAGAAAACTATTTTAAAAAAAGCAATTACTGCCAAGTTCAAGGTGAATACTCAGGAACTCCTGTGCTCTTTTTCTAATACTGCATTTAGTAGGCACCATGCTCAAAATTGATTTGCCTTCTTTCATTGTCAATTTGGGGGGACTAAAATATGTATTATTACTAAAGTGACTTCATGAAAGTTGCAAAATGTGTAAGAAACTGGATATTTTGACTATTGGGTATGAAATTGAAATTGAAAACTGGGTATCTGCCTTCCCCTTTATTAACTTTTCTTAAAGCTTTTGCAGGACGCTAGTTTCAGTATAGGGAGATTGTAGCTCACCTGAACCATCTTGAACACAGGCAAAGAGCTGCAGTTTTTTAATCAACTGTAATATCAGGACTGTATTGCAACTTGAACATATGTATTGTGTGTCTGTATAACAAAATATACACATATTTTATTGGAGAATCAGGTTACTGTAAAGAGTGTTTAGAAGGCTAACAAATCATGCTATTTTTAAATTTCAAAACAAAGCTTTTATTAGATTCATTCATTAATTTATATTCTATGTGAGCTATGAGTATACAGTACCATGGAGCTGAGGTATTACAGTCAGCACTGATGGCTTTGGTCCTCAGTGTTTCTTAGTTTCTGAGGTCAAGGCAATGAAACTTGGGAGCACTCTTATAAGAAAAGGTTAGAGATGAAACAGGCATGGTTTCAACTTTGTGCATAAAGATTTTGTGCTATTTGCCCCTCTCCTAAGAGGGGGAGTTCAGCTGCTCCTGCTGATGCTTGTCATGAGAATAAACATGATGCAGAACAAGATAACAATGTGTTTTTCGGAGCCCTTGATGCAGTCTGAAATACTTCTGAAAGATGTTTCCCGAACTAGGACTTGAAACAGAGTTTTGGTTAAATGAATATTTATTAGTATTCATAGCTATATTGCCACAAAATGCAGTGTGATCCTGCCATGCAAGCCAGGGTTTTTCCAACCTGTGCTGTGCGTCAATGCTGCAGGCAGCTGGGCTCAGTTTGATGTAAGTAGTGTCTAGCAGTAAATGTATTCTGAATTCCTGAATAGGAGTCTCCCTATTTCATGTTACTTGATTTCAGTATTTACAGATACTAGTATTGAATCTTAAAAGAAACCCCAAAACTTTCAATTAAGAAAGATGTTATTTTAAACTTTCAAGTTAGGTATGAAAACTTTTCTACTAATTCATCTTCATTATGTAATACTCCACAAATAGGTAATTTAAAATGCATTATTTAGCTGATGTGCCAACCTCCCTTTTCTTGACTGAGTTTGGAATATTCAAGCATTTAATTTTTTATTCACTAGGAATAACTAGAACAGAAATTAAGCACATCACTCATTGATGAGAAATGGATTTTAAGAGTTGGCACTGGATGACACTATCTGTGAAACTAAATGTTATTGTGTGTTAATGCTTTTTAACTTGGGTAACTGCAGATGCAATTCAATGCTTTTTCTAGTTTGTAAAGGCTGTACCTTGAAAAGGCCTACTGGGCTTTCAGTAAAGGAAAAGTTATACTTCCAAAATTCCTAACGAATTAAAGCCTTAAATGTCTCATGGCTATTTGCATGTAGATATGAACAAATTTTACTTTGATAACTAAAATGATAATGCTAATCAGCAATGGCCTATAAATACAGGAAATGATCAGCCCCTTTTATACGAGTGGAAAAAAGTCAGAATTGGGCAGTTCCCGACTCGGTTGAAAGATGAGCAACTCTCATATATCATGCTGGCAACTCATTCAAAAAGACATTTCGTAGCTTGCAGGGATGATAGACTTGAGGATCTCCTAAGGAGCTTATAGGAAATTCGTGTCTATTTTTTATAGCAACTATAATCTGTATGCATTTGTAGCCTGTTGTACTTATTAATGTTGGTGGATGGTGCCCTGCGGTTATTCCCTGGTGCATTTCCCTTCTGAGACTGAAGCTTAAAGAGAATATTCCAGCAGCTTTGTGGTCCCCTGCCAGCTCATTAATTTAAGGAGTGCGCTTCCGGAGCTCACTGTAGGCAAGAGGAGTTTGTCTTATCACTGCCAAAACTAACTAAATAGCCACCTACCTATTGGTCTGTTTGTATCTTTGACAGTTCCATTTTTAAATTGCAGGCAGTTGTTCAGCTTTTGTTAAAGGTTATCTTTAAGAGAGTGAGGTAATCGTGTTTAGTTAACTCAATCATAGTGGTGATGGCAGATGAAGACTTTGCAATAAATTGAGAGCAGATAAAAGCTTCTCAACAATAAAGAGTAATAAAAAGACTCAGGGTGCTGAAGTGCCTCATATCGACAGCAGCTGATAAATTTTTTAAAAAATTTACCTTTTTAATGTCTCTGGAGTGCAGCGCTGGAGCTGTGTTGTACCATGACTGACAACTTGGAAGGCCTCTTGGTAAAGCATACAAAGAATATGATGGATCATGTATTATTTTTGTCTCCTGTAAAAAGAAGACTAATAAGAGTAATGATTTATTTATTTTAGTGGAAGTTTCATCTTCTCTCTGACCTTAGTGTATTTTGCATTGAACAGAATGATTTTCTGGGAGAGCTGGAGCTGACTGCTTTGTGAGGTTTGAATTAATCCTCTGCCAGTGCCATGTGATCACTTGTTATAACTACTTCTGTGCCCATGTAAAGGCTGGGGAAGAAGGGAAAGGAAGATAAGTGTTTTTGAATATATAAAATGCATATATGTTTCTTAAGAAAGAGACATAAAGTTGTTAGTGAATTGTTGTTAAATTAGAGAACGTTTACTTACGTAATGGGTGGCTTCCCTGATATGCCATGTTTTCTGTAGCAAAATAACGATAGTCCTAAATCTGTACAATAATACAATTAGGTTTGATATGCAGTAAAACAATATAAAACGTATACTATGGGTCCTAGAATAAAAAACAAGCGTGCACAAGGATGTTATTCAAAAGGGCTGCTAAACAGACAGATGAGAAAAATATTTAGATATTATATGTGTAGATATTTAAATAAATACATAGCTGTGTTTACTTAAAAGGAAAAATACATATGAGGAACTGTAAAATTGAGGTGGAGGCAACAGCTAAGACAAAAATCCTTCAAATTTTGGAACTGAATTTAGTAAAGAGCACAACTTATGTACACTGAAAAGTTAGGAAAATTAGGACATCTATGTATATGGCTTTCAACTTTCTTCACAGTTAAACTTTTCTAATTTTAATTATTTCATAAGAGCAGCATTTGAATGCCAGACTACAGAAATAGCCTTTGGAATCCGGGTGGGCAACAATAGGCAGCATCACGCAGTACTGGTACTGTGTTTTGAAAGAAACACCTGGATTTTCACCATTGTCTGTTTACATCAATCGCAAACAAACAATTCTGCTTCGTATCAATGCAGGAGGTGAGGAATCTGTTTCTGATCCTCTAGATGATGCTAAAGGAATGATTTGATTTATTTTTCCAAACCATCAATGTAAATGTAAAGATTTATAAGCTACTTCTGAAGCCTGTGTTATGGAAGATGCTCTAGAAACTTTATTATTGTTTTATCAATTCATTAAATTATTTGCAGGTGATGGTAAGGATTAACATATCCCTCTCATACAGACACGGCACCTAATATTTACTTGACTATTTTTTAAAATCATTAGCTGAAATGGAGGAGGGGGAGAAGAAAATCAATCCCTGCTTAATTCTTTGCAGTCAGTAAATAGATTTTTTTTTTTCACCTCTAGCTTCTTTCCCCCACTCTGTTACTTGTTTCACTTTTTCAATGTATCATATTTCCTTATATTTTCTCCTCAATGCAAACTGACATGCTGAAATAATAATTAGGCAAGTAGATTATATAGAAGAAATAGTGTCATTACGAGATTTTGGCTAACTCCCCAAAACAGTTGATGTCATGGAAACATCACCGATACAAGGAACTAATTCAGTTCGCCTCCAAAAAAAAGATCATATAAAGCATCAGGGCTTTTCGCGGCACAGAAAGTAAAGCACAAACAATGGGAAGACAGAAATTATTTGTCTGGAATATTTAGAATGATGGAAACAGTTTAGGAAAAAGAGCTATCAGGTACGATCTTTTTCCAACTTACTATTCACCTGGTCCTCACACTTACAACTCGTAATTTTGATTTTTGTCCACTAAAGACAGTGTGTGGTTTGGTCTTTTGATTAATGGGGTACGCATACGGACTGAAACTAGTTACTCTGCTGCCTGCCTGCCTTCTCTCTCCAGGTTTCGGATGGAGAATAATTTATATTTAATTTTCTGCCAAATTCTCTGTGTCTGCAATGTTATAACTTACTGATGGTTTATTAGTAATACTTGACCATAAGTATTTGACCATGTAAGAGGCCTTATCTAAACTGGCAAAAGTGAATTGGATCTAGAGCACATATAACCTGAGTTTCATTTGGGTACAGTCAGTGTGAAAATACTTCCCTTGTCCAATAATTTCCCACTTGAAGCATTCAAAACCCTTTATTACATACATGAATCTCAAGGGTACGTATCAAAACACCTTACCTCTAAGTGTTGTTATGCTTCAACTCCTATACAAATGTAAAAATATATTTTAATATGTAATACATATATAAATATATATTTGTAAAGGTGGGGAGAGAGGCAAGGAAGGAGAGGGTTGCAGTAAAAGCTTCTGTACTCCTGGTATTTGTTCTTGGTTTGAGGAGGAAGTCAGGTAATCACGTGTTTAAATAGAGCTTGGACATGAAGTATTTTGCAGTTCACAAGAGGGACCTCAGGCATTGCCTAGCTTTTCACATTTCCCTGCAGCTGTTTCTAACTTTGGCTTAGCTAAACAGAATTCAGAATTGGAAAAAAAAAAAAACAAACCAACCCCACCCCCTGAGAAAAAAACAGCTTTTCCCAGCTATAAACTAGACTAAGTTCCTTTTAAGAATAGTGAAATTTCATTTGTTGTCATGCTAACGTACCAGAATTTATAATCCTGTATTTTACCGTTAGAGTAAAGGATGCTTCACCTTTAATTCACCTTTAAAGGATTTGCTGGTGTATGTGTGGATGGAGAAATACCCTGGTAATTTCAGAAGAAACCTTCTCTGAAGACTTAAAACTCCAGGTTTAGAGATTTTTATGATTCCTTTAGTTGCTTGTAGACTTAAAGAAATAAACAAACAAACACCACCACAACAAAACCCCCAACTACGGGTTTTATTTAAATTCTGCTGAATTCAGTGGAAAAAATTCTGAGTTTTGTGGGCTTTGGGACTTGGGAGAGGTATTTAATTCACTTTAATTTTTAAGTTGTGTTTGGTACTTCTGTAAGGAACTACACTCATGGCACTAGGAATAAGACAGTTTTTCATTATGTTTTCTTTGAAGTATAAATTTCTGTAATGAAAATTGCTGAAATCAAGAATGAATAAGCAACTTGCTGCATCTGTTTGAAATTAATTCTTGCCATTTCTGATTATGCAGATTAATAGATATGTTTGAAAGCATTATGAGAACATAATGAACCTAAGATCCCAGTAGTAATAAAACAGTAGTTCTGTTTAAAGAATAATTTTATAGTTTATAGAGATAGCCTGTTAATTTGAAAGATTGCATTTAGCTGTGTTCATTTCCCTGCTGGCTGAATCCAAACTGTGAGCATTAATTAGTTACCAGTGTTTTGAAAGGGGAGAGTAATACTTAAGTTTATTACTAAATGCTTTCGAATACAGAATTTAATCTTGAAGCACAGTGCCAAATTTTCAATCTAACCTGAAATTAGTACTTCAAAAATCATACTAGTAAAGAAGTTTGAGGAGCTTTGTCATCTGTTCCAGGCTTCACCTGAGTGCCAGGTTTTCCTAAATGTACCTTATTACAGGACTGAGGACCTACAGTACGACTCTTTTGATTTTTCCAGGCCTATCCTTAAGTGAAGCGTCTGTGAACTGTCCTCTTATTGCACTGGCTTGGGAAATTGGAAAATATACACTGGTAGGGGCAGTATTGTAGATGAGTGAAATCCAATTTAAATAACTTCACACAAAAAAAACTCCATCCTTTTGCTTTAGTAGCCATTTTAAGATTGTTTTACTGGCTCTTACACAATGCTAAAACTTTTTTTTTCTTTGCTCATAGATAAAATTTTTCTTCATGTCCCTAAGTACCCTGCCCACAAGCATATCAACTAACATTCAATTACTGCTGTACTTATCTGGTGGTAAAACATTCAGTATTCTGTAGCCTACAGGAAAATGTCATAGACAACTGGAAAAACACAAGAATTAACTTAAAAATGACATGATGACTCATTAAAAAGATTAGAGCTGTTTATATTCAGAATTATGGAGTTTTAAAATAAGATATGAATGGTTGAGATAAAAACTAAACAGTGTAAAAAGGCCAAATCAAGATGCAATAACTGCTTTTATGGAATCAGAAAAGTAGAATTTTGTAACTGAGAAAATTGGAAGCGATTAAAAAAGCTGTAATTTCAGTATACTAATCAATAATTTACAAACAGTTTTGTGACTTCCAAAAACTTTGAAGTGTTTTAATCCTGCTTAAAGCATTGAAGAAAACGTCTGTAGTCTGAGGATAGATTTGTCTCCTGTGTCAGTCAGATGATGCTTTCATACTTAAATAATGTCACAGTTTCAGTTATCTTTTAACAACCCCAGTATATCAGACTGCATTTTAATACTTGCTGTTATAGTGACAGCTTTTCTTTTACAGCTCAGAAGAAAATGTTGTTGAATGAAGGACGTACTGGTTCTTTGTTTACTTATTAGTACTGGAAGACACGAGTGTGAAAGTGTGTGTTGATGAAATTAAAAATAATGTGGATATAAATATAATGAATACATATAATTTTAATTCAGCTGTTTCTCAGTTTCTCTCTACAAGAATGTCAAATCACTGTCACGTGATAGAACTTCATTTTACAGAGTATAGTAACATGTCCTGTATGCATCCCTTACCAGAGTGAAATTCAACGGATTTGCTTTTGTTCCATGTAAAAGCAATGGAACAAATTTCACTATAATGTTCTGTTTCAGTTGCCACCAGTATCAGCTTTGATTTCTCAGACTAAGGCTGACAGAATTAGTTGAGGGTCAGAAATTTATTTTTCATTTCTGATAACAGGTTTGTTGAAATTTAGTGAAAGCACTTGTACTTTTTTAATTGCATCAGTGATTAGGTGATTGGGTATAGGTGACTTCTAGCTACTGTGACTAAGTACAGTTTGTTCCCGTCTGCAGCAATTTCTCTTAATTACACTATTTTGTATACTATCTAAATATTTTCTGTCTTCCTTCTAATCTTTAATTGGTTTTAAGCTTAAGTGATGAAAGGATATTTGAATAAAAAAGAATATTGATGTGAAAATCCTAAAGCGCAATGAATGCATCCCTTTCTTGTGCCAAAATTGTAGCTTTTTAATATTAAACTCAGTTATTTATTGGAATCTTATTTGACAATTTATTAATTTATGTTGTATTTATGTGTATTTTGTAAATATGTATGCTGAATACATAGCATGTGGTCTTTCCTGTGGACCTTTTCTAAATGTTTTGAGTTCCCAATGACTTTTCAAGTCTTTACTCTTTCCCTATTGCAATATCTGATTAATTACATATTATGGATGGTGACAAATTGTAAGGATCCAAAGTAAGAATGTGGAGGTGAAAATATGAAAGCTGCACCTACAAAAAGGTTTTCTGTATCCAACAGTTAATATGATTACAGTATTGTACCCGGGCTGATGCTCCTCTTGCTACACACAGCTGTCTGCCTTTGAAAAGGAAATGTTCTGTCAAGATTTTCTTTTATCTTGACTTAAGCTGCTCTGTGATCTTCTGACTGAAAAGTCCAGTAAATCAGAGACACCTGTAATTTGGTATCTTTATTCTCTTGTTCTGTTAATTCCCCCAGTGAGCCATTATAGGATTCTAAATGCCTATGAAACAATTTCTTATTTAATGGTTAGCTATTATCATTTAACTATCACGGGCACCCTTTAAGTTAAACTCTCTTCACTTTTGATTGTCTGTCTTGCTCTAACTCCATAGTGCCTGTTGTTTGGAGCCTGTGATGTTGCTTACTATCATGGTACAGGGATGGCTTTTCATAGGTGTCAGTGCTAGTGAAAGACAGGTGCTTCTACAAAGAAGAGATGATATTCTGCAATGAAAAGAGACAAGTTAATGTCCTTTTCTTCTCTGTAACTCTTGTGTCATAAGCTGTGTCAGTCAGGCAGTAGATACAAATACAATAGTATGATACTTTTTCTCTATTTTGATTACTCTATGTCTTCGGCCTCTGGAGTATCTCCCAGGAATGTGTCATCTACACGATATAACTCAGGTCAAATGTTTAAAATGACAGTAAGGGCACCTGCGTTCTGAATCCAGATCTGATATTGTTCATATCCTTGTAGGGAGGAGCTCCTCTGAATGCAGCTGTGTCCCTTGGTGCTGCATATCCCAATTCCATCAGCATTTTTGACAAGTCTTCTTCCCCTCAGTAATAGGAGATATCTGTGGAGAGTATTCATAACAGTCTGATTTTAGGTGGCTGACTGAAGTCCTGGGAGTTTCCTCCTGGGCATATCTACTTCTTTCTTTAACTGTGTTAGAAACTATATTGGCTCCCAGTTTTGTGCAGGCTGAATGATGCATAAATTAGTAAAACAGCTTGGGAGCCTGGGAGCAGTGGAATGTAACATGTTAATAAAGCGTGTGATCACTTTTCCCCATAAAAACATGGCAGAGGCATATTCTATTTCTGGCAAATGTGTTGCCTCTCAGTTGGCTGGGATAATGGTCCAGAGGGTACCCCAGGTAATAGGGAGAAAAAAAGGGGTAATTGAGGTGCTGGAAGAATGAATGCAGAGGTACAGGAATGACTTATGACTGTTCTCTATCCAGGGATAAGGTAGTCCAAGGAGCAATATGGTAATGGTTGCATGGTGTCACGTTTACACATCACCTGGTAGATCTGTCTTTCTGCATGCATGGTAGCCCAGGGGGTCCACTGGGGTAGTTCTGAAGGATTTTTACTGTTACGGAAAATAACCAACTGGTAAGATGACCAAAGAGCCACAAAGTTGCAAGAATGCATTTGCCTATCAGGGAATGCTTTCTTCATGGGTTATTTAGACTTAAGTTCATTTTAGAATATATTTCTAAGCAGATTTAGAATACACTTTAGCTCATTGTTTTAGTGACCGAAATACTGGAAAACTGTTTTCATAGTAAATTGTTTGAAATAAAAAATATTATTGATTTGTTTGTAGAATCCAAATGAATTCAGTGCTGAACGTACATGTAAACAGAAGATTCTTCTGCTATATGGTCTCCTCACTGTATACCTTTCTGACAGGTGAAATACTTAACAAGGCCTATAATCAGATAGCAGGATAGCTTTTCAAGATAGCTGTGTGAAACCAATCATTGTCTACAAAGCTCCTGGATTTTGTATCCCCAGTTATTACTTTTTCCACAGCAATTTAAGTTCTCTAACTAATATGGTTACTATCTTGCCATTTATGTCCTTCTAGCTATACAAATTCAGTGTTGTAATACTGCTAATCTTTCCAATATGGTGCCATAGTTACATCTCTAAACTGTAAGAAAATGATGTATCTAGCTGGCACTGCTGAATGTCAGCTGTAGTCAATATGAAGTGTGAGTTAGTTACTGTTGATTAAATTGTAAAGAATGCCTCTGCTTGGAGTCAGGTGTCAGAGGCAATAACAGTCCTGTATTGCTGACTCACTGACTTCTCTGTGTTATTTAGTGGTCTGTCACAAAATATTAGCAGATACTGATTTGAAAAGCAACACACTGAACAGATTGTTCAAGGTAGGAAATTATTTCACGTTTGGGAGAATAAATGGGCTTTCAGCATTTGCAGTTTTGTGGAAACTAAATATAATAAATGCATTTTCTTTTTAGCTAGGAGGAACATTGCACTCTATTTTCATACAGTAGATAATCTTAGAGTGGAAAATATTTCAGTTCTCTAATGTTCTAGGAATGCCAGAAATTTTGGCAGGATTTTGTGACTTCTGTCATGCTCATTTTGAGCGTAACTTGGATGTATTCTAAAATTACATGTTGTTTTGAATATCCAGACCAACACTGGTATTTGCGTATCAGTGGTTGCATATGTGGGTCTGTCTATAGGCTTTTCCATATATTTATATATACCTTTTTAAAAAAGGGTGTGTCTGTTGGAGTTGTATATTCTGCGAATATGTCCATAAATTCAGAAATGAGATTCTATAGGGCTTAGCTGATTGTCTTGTGAGCAAAGCTCCATGAATTTTGTGGTTTAGATTTAGTCAGCTATTAATCCCAGTGATGTCCACATCTCAGAACCATGCCCTCCAATTGCTAAAGTTTTGTCACAGGTCTTCATGGTCATAATGGCACGCATAAGTTGAATAGTGTCATATTGCTCATGCCCTGCTCATTTTTGCTCACAGAAAGGTTCAGTATTTACTAGTTCAACTATTATTTAACAGTTTATTAAAAGTTAGTATTATCACTTTTGTCTAGATGAAATGAAGACATTACCTAATGGTACACTTATGTTATTGATGAAAACTAATACCTATTATTAATATCTATGTAAAATGTGAATATTGTTTCTTAGATTTCTGCTGTTGTTCTTGTGGCGTTTTTGTTTTGTTGTTTTTACTCACTGACTTCCACCTTCCAACATTATTAAGATATAAGGTGTTTGCATTTTTTCCCTGATATCTTCATTAATAAAACATTAAATAGTTCCTTAAAACCAAAGCTGTTAATTTCCCACTTACCAATAGCAACTGTGTGAGGAATTTCTGAATAATTTTTTAAAGTCTATTTTCTTTTAATATTTTCCATTATTCTGTTTCTTGCTTTATTTCATTTAGATTTTTTTCCTATGGCCCTATTTTTCCAGAGCATTCAAACACAATGTTGTCCTGAAAAAAACACAAAACTTGGCATGAAGATTAAATTAAAGAATGGCTAACTATAGACCGTTTCTCCTTTTCTTAAAGTTTTTGTTGTATATTTTTATCAATGCATATGTCATAGTTCTTGCATTTAAAATATTTTGTCTATGGATTTAAATATTTTAGAATATGAATTTAAGCGACTAAATAGAAGGACTAAATTGAGATAACTACACAATTCTGTTACTGAAAACAGTCCTCTTCAGTCTAAATAATATCAGTGTGTGATATAAAGCGTACTGGCTTATGAAGTTGTAGAAAATAGCAGATAAGTAATTCCCTTTAACGAAGGAATTTCTAAAAGCAGAATTGCAAATTCTTTTTACTGTGTTCTTTCCTGTAAAGGCCTTTACATGAGATTGCAGAAATAGACATAAAGAATCTAAGCCTCTGGAATGTAATTTTATTGAATGTGTATTGAAATATTTCCTGAAGTGAATGTCTGTTGTCTTCCTGGGATCGAGGTTCTTTAAAAAAGAAAGAAGGGGGGGTGGGAGGAGAAGAAAAGAATTTCCGATGATACTTCTCCAAGCATAACTTGGAATTTTTGTTTCTTTCATGTATTTCAGGTATGTATTTGTCCATATTTAGCTAACTAATTTTTTTTTTCAATAAAAAAAAGAGGAGACATGAATAGCTGAAGCTAAGATCTAGGTAACCTGTATCTAGTAACCTGAATATATTTGGCAACATAAAGCCAGTTGCAGTTACTAGTATGAGGTAAATAGTAAAACATATAAGTAAAGATTTTTAGGGACCCTTCTCCATTATGTTCTCCTAGTTTGCAGCAGTCTGCAGTTTAGGGATTTACGGAGGAACAAAAAGATTGCATTTGAGTGTATACAGTGAATTTAACTGCTATTGTCTCTAAATTATCTCCTGAACTGGTTAAGATCATGTGTGAGACGCTGTTAGAAGATAATATTTTCCTTGTAATTCCCAAGTAGGAACATTATTTATAGAGTATTCGTTACCAAAGCCATGTCTATTGGCAGGTATGTATAGGTGTATTCTATAGCAAGCAGGGTAAAAGGGGGATTTCCTTTTCTTCCACAACTGATGAGCAAAGAAAGCAAGTCAGAAGGACAAATGAGGGATGTACGTTTGACACAATTTGATACTGGAGGGTGTTTGCCAAGCTTATGGGGTATATCAAATTTGTTGCACTTAGTTTGTTTCAGTAAAGTGAAAGACAAGGGTCCTCTTCTGTTAAAAAGCTTCAGATATGAATGCCAATAACTTTGCAGTTGATCTGATCCTAACATTAACTCTGGGGAGAAATTCAATCTTTTAAAAGCATTTCTGTATTTGATTTGGATAGATTGGACACTTGATCTAACAAAATAAGAGAAAGAACATCAAAAAGTTTGCACTGCAAAAGCTATTGGACTCTGTAAATGTCAGTTCAGTGGTGAAATTATCATGTCTCTACACGGTATCTATCCCAGACTGCTTATGTCCTTTGGTACAAAATTCTACTGAAGGAACTGCCTGACAAATGTTTTGATCAATCTGTGAATATTAGTGGCTTATATCCATTTTCTAGATCAGCTGCTGGAAGGCGTGAAAATTGCAAACTGAGGAAAGCATAAACAGTCTGACAGTTTCTCTTGCAGAAGCCAGCAATACATATATCCTCAAACAAATATTGCATAATCCATAAAAATTACTAGTGAACTGGGCCTTGAGCTCCTGGATTTCACGGGAGTTCAGAGCTTTTCCAGGGATAATATGTGCATACAATGATTGTGTACAGTGTATCTCTGCATCGTTAGGAACAAAGTTTGTGCTTTACCACCTTCCTCCTTCCCCAAAAGCAAGAAGGATAGCTGTGAACTCTTTACTCATAGGATGCAGCTGGAGGAATTTGCTGTATGTTTGAATCATAATGGAAGCAAACTCAGGTCTGTCAGAACAATGGCTTATATGTTTAAAACGTGGGAGTGAAAGGAGAATATAGTAAGGAACATTCCCTGCCTCCAGGCAAAATGACCTGTGTCTAATTACTGCTAATATTTAATTACAATGTTCAACAGTCTAACTTAAATGAGTCGATGATTGCTTAACATATTTTGTGTTGAAAAGCTGTCAATGGCCAATCCAAGAGACGTAAATTACGTGGTCAAGGACTAATAGAGTTGTGAAAGAGCAGACTTTTCAATTCTTAAATCCTTCTGGGTAAGTGGTGAAATGATATACCGCGACTAAATTGTGGAGGTAAATTCTTACTGCTAATAGCTGACGCTTTCCACTACTATTGAGTGTATTCAGAATATCTTTTCAAGGGTTTAGAAAGGAAGTTTCTCTTAAGGATCATGCTGTTCCAGCATTATTGATATCTATACAGCATAGATGCTATTATTGACAATTGCTTAAAAATTAAACACAGAATGTAATTCTGTCGACAAGGAGGATAACAGTAAGTTTGCCAAAGAACAAATGTCAGTGTAATTTTCACTTCATGACAGGAAAAATTGTAAAAGAAATGGTGAGACCCAGAATGCCCACAGTCAAAAGTATGCCTAAGTACCAGTTTGGCTGCAATAAATATATGGCCTGGCATTCCCCAGTGAGAGTTTTGAGAAGCTGTTGTAGGCTTTTTTTATATATGAATATCTGTGTATGTGTCTAGATGTAGGCATATGTATTTTCATACAAGTAAATACAATTTAATTTTTTATTCTTAACTTTTCCGTATCTTATAGCTATACATAGTTCCTAATTTCATAGGTTTTGCTATTCCCATTGTACTGCAAGTTTTCTCAAAGCAGAGACTGCTGTACTGAAGAGATACAAGTACTCATCTCTGATCTTTTTAAAAAAAATGTTTGTTTGCCAAAACACATGCTGAGCATCATGAAACTTATTCAAAGCCTTCTCAGTCATACTCCTTGGAGTTGCTAAGCACTTACACATCGTACAAGGCCTCACTGGAGTTTACAGAAGTTTTTTTTCATTGTCTTCAGTGTATTTTAAATCAGGCTGAAAATGTTGGTGGGTCGCAAAAGGTATTAATACTTCTAGCAAGCTTCAATCTAACAAGTGGTGACCATAAATAAATAAAAAAGGAAGGAGGAAGTTTGTAGGCAAAATGCAGAAAAACTTAATTTGCTTTTCAATTTCTAAGCTGTTTAAATTTTGCATAAAAAGTTTTGGAGGTATAAATCTCTATTATCACCTTAAGATTTATTTGCCTCATTATTGGTTAGGATATTGAATACACATAGTTTAATTTAAAATTGGCTGCCTTTAACAATAGAATTTTTGAAAGACTTTAGTAATGTCATAATGATAGATAGCATTAATTCAGTCAAGAATGACCTGATATAGTTATCTATAATTTACATTAGCAATGTTCAACTGACAGTAAATTAAATTAGTTCTTCAATTTTATGCTCCTAACATTTGAAAAGCTAACCTCAATTTAAAATCAGTTTGCATTATTTTGAATATCAGATCTTTAATGTCCTATTAAGTTCTTATTTTCTCTCGTATATGGTTGCTTTAGGTTTTTTGCGATGTGTTTGTGCAATGGTGATCAATAAGCAGCATTTGCAGGTGTGTTTGCATAGACTTTAAGGATCTATGTATTGAATGTTAATCTATTCTGTTGAACATAACACTGTAAAAGTGTGATTTAGAACAAGCAGTCTTATACTATAAACCATGAGGTTAGGTTGTTTTTTTCTCTTCCATGTTCACAACTACCTAGAAACACCCATGGCTGTAGGCAATTAATTTATAACAATAGTATTGCATTCTCTGGTTTTAATTACCCTGGTTTTTTTTTTTTTAGGAATGCTAAGTATACCTTTACCCCATCTTTAAAGAAACCTGATTATTTGATTTCATTAGCATGGCTCTAAATCACAGTTGGTGATAGAAAGCTGGAGGAAAAGACCAAGGACAGAGAAAGATTAAAGAGCCTTGGAGTAAAACCAACCAAGCAAAGGTGGTGACTAAAGTGGAAGCTCACTCTGGAGTCCAAGTGCTCCATTGCAGGTTGGTTTTTTTTGATTCATTCTGTGAAGCTGCATTATCCTTTTGCTATATATATTCAAATGCATTAAATAAATTTGGACCCTAGAGCATAAAGGAGTGGACATTTCTTAGGAGTAATTTCAAGTGTGACTATCGCAAACAGCCTGCTCAGAAAATTAGCCCTGGTTTTTTGTTTAGTGTATCTGATGGTTAAATTTGTGAGCACTTTTGGTCAAGCTGATTCGTGATACAGTTCCAGTTATTTAGTAACACTGCATTAGCTGCCATTTGGCAACTAGATCGAAAAACTAAGAAATTGATGATATAAACAGAAGGTCCGTTCCCAAAGCTGGATGAAGCTCTGGTGGTAGAGCTTCTGTGGGTTGAATTTTAAACATAATGTAGCTAAACCTCAGACGTCATCTGTGTGTTAGTGGATTGTATCCACCAACTAGGATACCACATCCAGGCTCTGTTGATGCAATCGTGCCTTTCATTGGTGCCATTCCCTGTCATTTTGGAGGATATCTGAAAGTTAAGGTATAAGCAAGTATAGAAAACTTTAACTTTTGCATAGACTTAAATTACCCTACTTGTCTGCTGTTTTCCCTTTAAAGTAGGGTAATTAGATAGAACTGGTCTAATCAAAATGGTGTAAAAAGCATGACTTCAAATTAAATTGAAACTTGTTGCAATCAGGAGATGCCCTATCTTTAGAGAAATGTAAAACATGTTCCTCTTTCACTGTCTCGTTGTCTGTGACCTTGCCAAGGAAACAATAAGATTTGGATTGTATTTACTTTTTTCTTTGATGCAGTTGTTAATGCCGTTTTTTCATGCTCTTGTCATTCTGTTATACTCCAGAGGCCAAATCTCAGTTCTATTGAATAAATGTCAAAATGCTTTTCTACTTCAGCAGGATTAGGTTGTTCAATACAAGGCCACTCCTCTGTAGTTACAATGGCCTGCAAGATCCATAGTAAGAATCCCTAAACAGACATATGAATTTCCAAATTTTCATCCAAACAGAAGACAAAGCATAGGTTGATTTCTAGTCCTCCTGAAGTAATTGTCAACCCCCCTCTGGACTCAGCTTTTTACCTATTCGTTTATATTTCAGTGAAGTTTACTTTAGTTTTTTATTAATTGAAATATTGCATTTTAAAAACCTAATCATGAATAAGGGGAGAAAACCTGTAAATACTGTGCAGTCAACGTTTTCTCAGCTGCTGTAACTCAGCGTAGGTGCATGGAACTGAGAGGGGCACTTCATTTAACAGTACTGAAGAATTAAGCCATGGAAATGATATAAAATGAATAAGAATTTTAGAATCCTAACCTGAGGAAATGGAGTTAAAAAAAAAAAAAAGAATTGCTTCTGTGAAAGGATAAGTGGTACATCCATGTATGTGGTAGTTGTGTTAATGAAAAGCATCAGTATTTGAAGCTGGATGATGTAATGGAAAAAGGTAGCTCTATTTTTTTCTTTTTTTTAAGCCTGCAAAACTTCCATGAATTGAAGGAGGATAAGAACTGCAAGTTCACAATATCTCCCTTCTTACCTGCCGCTTCTTAAGATGGTTAATAAGATTCCTGGTATTGCTCATCTGGAATTCTCACGCTAATGGTAGACCACAGCTGTAGTGGCAGAAGGGCTAAAATGCGCCCATTCAGCCAAATAAGATGAAGCAGCACTTGTTGTGAAACTGCCAGGTGTTTCAAACAGTTGCCTATAATGCAATAGTTTGTTAAACTCTGTATATTATAATTTACTTAACATAATTGCTTCATTAGATGTTTAGACCAATTAATTTGAAATAGACTCCACTCCTCTGTTAATTTTTGACATAAGAAAAACTGTAATTGTCTTGCAAATTAGCAGGATTTGGAATATTTAATCTATAGTAACTGCAAAATGTTTTGCCTTTAGCCTTCCATAGAAAATGGACATTGAATAATTTTGTCATGTTAATTTATCTTAGGAAACTGAATGACAAGATTCTGAATTTTAGTCATTTTATAAGCATGTAAAATACTATGGAATACAAGATTCATATAGTGCAGATGGATTATTACATATGTATAGACCATTTCAAAACACTTAAATTTTTTGCCACTTTTATTAGGGATGGTTGGATACATTTTTAAAAAAAGATTGACTCGTTTTTACCAAGATGGCATTAGTTTACATGTCCTAAATATTAAGACAAAATTAGGTTTTCTACTTTTATTTTAACTTTTCATGCTGTTTGTGCTAAGGCTTTTAATACTACTTTATCATTAGAATTTGTTTCCCTTTTCATTTGACAATCTCTGGATGTTACCTCTTTGCGTGCTAGTTTAAAATCTTACATAATTGTAACTTATGCAGCTTATTACTCTATTAAATTAGAAAGATGCATTTAGATTTTTTTTTAAGGAGTCTTCAATGAAGCAGTTGTAAAGCCTTTTTCCGAAAACAACAAATAAAAATTTGAGGCAAGATTGCTTTGAGTTTTGTTTTATGTTGCTTTTTTGGAAATGAAAATAGAAGAGCAAGAGGTTATTGCTAATGAACAACCAACTATTATCATAAAAAGTGCAATATTTTTTGCTTTTTGATGAAAACACTTTTAGAAAATAAAGGTTGCAGTTCAGTACTGTCTTTTATAGGATGCTGTTGAACAAGCTAAATATTTTTCTTATTTGCAGACAATAAACTGATGGACTAAGTTTAAGAATTACTATGCTTAAAATTTAGGATTTGTTTGACTGATTTTCTTATTTTTAATCTGAGTTGGACTGCTTCTGTTTATTTCTGGAAGTTTTGGATTTAGCTTAAGGGTATTACTTAGGGTAGAACTTCAGTAGAAGATACAGATTCTGATTCTGTGTTTTCTCCATTAACAAGAGTTTGTTTCCTGCATTTCCACACCAGTTTTTGGTCTGGGCAGCTTCTATTTCCGGTAATGCCACTAGGTTTCTACTTGGGAAGTTGCCTCTTTTGTTGGCTATTTTCTGGATATTTTCTTCTCTTTCATTGCATGTTTTTAGAATTTTATCAGGGTTTCTTTATAAGAAGCACTCAAACTAATTACATCTTGTATGTATGCAAGAACTAGTTTGTAGTATTTTAAACTGCAAAAGCAGTGATAGTGTTTGTGGAAATGGAATTTAACTCACTTGGTGGACTTGCATATGCGTCTCTAAGCAGTTATTGCAATATCTTATCAAATTCACAAACAAGAAATAAAGCTTTTTCTAAATAGATGTTTTATGAAGAAATCTTAAGAACTGTTTGCTGGGAAGTTGCCTAATCACTGCATTACCTGCTGAACGGCAAGGTTGTGTGTGTTTTGAACTACCTGGTGACACTACCAGGGAACAGTTAAAATTACTGCTTTTGCTAATGCAGGTAACTTACTGGGCAAACTTTGAATATTGCGCAATTTTTTAAAAAGAGTACTGTTTAATTGTAGCAGCTTGGAAATGTGAAGGATGTATGTGATGAGGTCAAGCATTTGTTCAGCGCAGTTATGGTGCAGCTTTAGGGGCAAGTGAACTACATGTTGAACTACATGTGAAGAAAAGCAGCAGCCTCGAAGGCCTGTTCTTCCTAAATGTTGTGATTTGCAATTGGTGTAGTCCATGCAAAGTCTATGCAGCAGAGCAATGCTAACAATTAGAAAAGTAACCAGCCTATAGAATGATTTCTGAGTCATTTTAAGGTGAAAATGTTGAAAGATTGGATGATTTTCTACACAAAATTATTTATACATAGACTAATAGTTATTCGCATTCATGATGAAATCAGTTCTGAAAGCTGAAATAACTGTCACTAGCTTCTGATTCATTTGAAGAGTACCTTCCTGCAGCGATTGTTAATAAAACAGTTGAAAAAATTTTACTTCAATCTGGAGTGGACCTTAGCTGTCATGGGTGGTGCTTTTTTGTTTTGTGGGGTTTTTTTTGTGTGGTGGTTTTGTTTGGTTGGTTGATTTTTTTTTTTTAAACAATGCTAGAAATAATAATTAAAAACCCTCTGTTAAAAAAATTTGGGAATACATTTAAATTAAAGATTATGTATTATCAGGCAAAAATCTCTATTGGCATATTTTTGTTCAGGTCATTGCAAAGGACCTAAAATGGGTTAAAATCAAATTAGTTGTTCCATGGCGTGATGTGTGTGACTTTCTGCTGGTGGATTTTCCTTGTGTGGTGAGCGTGCCTCTGAACACGAAGTTGCAAGGGTGTGCTGAATCAGGTTATAGGTACTGCTAGTTTAGTATCTTGTTTCTGGCAATGTCTATAACCATGCACCTGGGACATAAGATTGTCAAAAGGTCTCCCCATTGCACATTGTGAAGAATCTTAGTTCATTTTGAATCTGCTGCCGGCTAGTTTAGTTTGACGTTTCCATGTTCTTATATAAAAGACAGTGAAAAAGTGCTTCCTGTTCACCTTCTCTGTGTAGTTCCTGAATGCAGAGCTGTCTTTTTTTTTTTTTTGTCTTCTGTTCAGTCATCAGTTCTCCAAACTGAAGTACCCTTGTCTGCTTAACCCTTTCTTTTATGGAAGCTGTTCAATAGCTGTAGTTAAACCGGTCGTCCTACTCTGAATTATTTTTCTAGTTCTACTCTTATCTTCGAGGATGAGACAATTGTAACTGACTTCTCAGGATACACCGAAGGATAGCTCTCCTGCTTTCTTTTGTTTAGCAGTAGGTGAGGTACTGCTACCAAAATCCGGGATTCTTCAGAAATGCCTTGTTTAAAAAAAAAAAAAAAAAAAAAAATTATCGTCCCTTCCAGCAAAAGTTACGTGAAGACAAGCCTTAAGGATTTTCTATGTTGGTCCAGAATTTCTTCATGTATTTTAACTCTTGATTGGTTTGCATTTGTTTGGAAATTATGTACATCTCTAATGAGCATTTCACATATAGGTGTCTGAGCACCTTTCTTCCATGGGAAATCCTTGAGAGGCATGTGAAACTCTTAATAATGGATTCTGAAGTTATGGTTAGTGTTAAATGGTGCAGAAGTTACCTGTGAATGTCTATTTTGATAAATGCAGAAAGTACATATTTTGTCATGACAGTGAAGTACCATTTCTGGACTTCTCAATGTGTAAAACATGGAAGAGCTCTGAATCACGATTCACAGCTTTTCAAATGAAAAAGTTTAATTAGGCACATGTATTTAGATGACCAGAAAGGAACACTAATAAAATGGCTATACGAAAAGACATATGGAGACTCAGATGATCAAACAAATACACATAGTAATAAATCCCAACACACCCACAAAAAAACCCCCACCCCATACTGTGCAGGTGCTAAATTTTCACAACACTATATCAAAAGAAAAAGGTTCAGATGATAGTGAGGGCAGGGTGAGTTCACAAACTGTTCTTCCAACAACAACGATGAAGAGATAAACTGCTTATCTTTTGCCAAACATTATGCAGTTATGCTAAGCAGTAGGAGGAGGTAGTTTACATGACAGTATCCAAACTAGCTATTTATCAAAAGGTGCAGTTAACACAGAAGTGGACAGTGAATAAGGCTGGAACGATTTAAGATTTTAGTGCCGTGCCGTTAGCTGTTCCCAGGGCTTTGGAGCTCTTCCATGCAATTGAGTACTGCGATAATCAAAGCTAACAAATAATACTATAAAAGCAGTTGTAATTTTTCATGGGTCTTACATTGTAGACCTCTCTTCAAGGTGGCTGTTATTTTAATTAGATTAAATTTAACTTCTTATTGACCTGTTTCTGTTCATGCTGGTGTCAGCAACTGGACTCCTATTTGGTTTAGTGGCAGTGGAGTTGGATGGTATTTGCAAAAGCCCCCAAACATCCAAAACCTTAGAAGGGAATGTTAAAACTGATGGCAGCTGGTTAAATTTGACATACTCCCGAATTGAAATAAGCTCGAAGGGAAGATGGCAAAGGGCCGTATTCAGCACAGGTTATGTGAGTCAGTGGGCAGCTGCGGTGCTTGCGTATACTACTCTGCAGGGTTCAGCCCAGTGTAGCTGCTATTACTTTGATTAAATTAAAATGAGGCTTATACCAGTTAGAGCAGGTCACTTCCTCAGTGAGCGGGAAGGCTAAGACTGATTCAAAGTAGCTGAGTTTCTAGAATCTGCCGAGAAAGAAATTATATGTTTCTCAATGTGTGTTGAATCGTGCCCGAAACTCACAAATCTGATGAAGTTGAACAGGTAGTTTTCATGCCTTTGAGTTAAAATTATTTCTGATGTATTCAAATTCAGATAATCTTTTTGGAAGTTTGGGGGGAGGGTGGAGTAGGAGTGGGAGAGGTTAACCTCTGATGAATATTTGGATGAGTTTAAAGAAAATATATTATTTATGTAGCTCATATCAGGTTTGAAAGGGCCAGATAAATGAAGGGGAATAGTTTTTGTTTAGATTTTTTTTTGCATTAATAATAATTTGATTTTCAATCAGTGAATGTATTAGATAACTGATACTACTTTACAGACTCTTCAGAAAAAGTAGTATGAAATAGTGCAAAATAGTCTCCCTGGAATGGTTAGTCTGTGAGAAGCTATAGTTCCATTTTAAGACTGATGTGGTGTCAGGACATCACTGAGCGTGGGTGAGTATAAGAAAAAAGGGAGAGAATCGAAACTTCTGCGATCTCCAACTACATTCAGTCTTCCTGAAAATACTTGTGTGACTTCCTTCATTTGTGCATTGCAAAAGCTTCTGTATGAGGCTTTTCACCTTTCCACAGCTTTGTGCCCTGTTTCATTCAGATATAAGTCCAGGCCAGTTGCATGATGTTTATTTAGTGTTGGAATTTAGCAGTGGTTTTATCAAAAAGTGCTGAAAAGTATTCAATGTAAACCGGCTCTTCTTCAAAAGTGTTTATAAGAGTGTGAATCAAACACAGAAATCCAGGACACAGAGACTCCCTCTGTGTTGGCTCCCTCCATATTTCTGTCTTAGTATTTCAGTACGTGTGTGAGTGTATTCCCTGAGTCTCTCACGGAACTGCAATGAAAAGGTAGTGCTTCCCAAAGCAAAAGAAACAAAGCCATGGCAACAAAGATTCATCTACCCTTCCTATGAGGGGGGTTGATTTTTGAAAACTTTGATCCGGCATATAAGAAACGTCTTTAACTTTTAAAATTTATGAATACAGATGTCTCAATTACAGCTGAAAGAGGTTTGCAGTGTGGTATTACAGGCTTATGAATTCCTTAGCAAGCCCATTATTTTTTGGATAAAGAATGTCTGTGAAATCGTTTGGAGTTGCTTTTGTTTGGAATTTTCTACAGGGAAATATTTTTTGAAAACATATTTTAGAGGCAATGAAAAATGCTGGCAGGTATTAGGATGGAATAAAATCTTCAGGAAGTTGTACTGTAATAGTCTTGAGTCTCGAGAAGCATCTTGAATGCGAGAAGGGGAGAAAAGGCTTTTAAAATCTGAGGGGGTTTTGGCACCCACCAACTGTGTGTTCATGCTGTTTACTTTGATGGATAACATAATTCGTGCTTCACTTGAACACTTTTAAGTGGCTTCAGTGTGTTTAATAAAAAGCTGTATTTTTATAAAATGGCATTTGGTGTGCTGTTGACATGCTGCCTACGAGGAGCTGCAATTACATAGATTGTATCTCCTGTGAAACAAGAATTTAAGAGATCTCTACTGGGTTCAATGAGCCCATTTCTACCAGTGCTCACAAGCAGATTTCTACACAGCAGCAGGATAAGCATATTTGATATTTCTTAACGCTTTTGCAGACTCCAGCTATTCTCGAAGCAGGGACTTTGTGAGTTTCTGTGTATTTAGCAACCTTCAACAGATTCCTTTTATATCAACTTGTTCAGGATGCCTTTGGGCTCATATGAAAAAATGTTACAGTCACAGATTATAAAATGTGAGAATCTTTTTCTCAGTGAATGCTTGAGAAATCTCATGCTCTTTTAACACAATTTAGTACTTAAAGCCCGAGGAGCCCTGGTCCAGTGAAAATCAATAAAACTGTCATTACAGCCACGTCTGTCAATTATGGTTAGATTCATGTGGTCATCTAAGATTATAAATTTGTGCCAGCTTCTTAATCACAGATGTTCCAGCTGTGAAGACATGTGGTACTATTTATTCTACTCTTTCCCCCCACCCCATCCCCCCCAAAGATTGCAGGGGAAAGATATTGTCCATACACAGAGTAGTGCTGAGCCTGTAAGCCTTATTCTGAAAGTACCTTTCAGTCTTTCTCTATGCTGCGTTGATGGCAATAGGTCTTTTTAGCACTCGCATGCTTATTTCAAGCTCCTGCATCTCACAAAATTAATTTCTGTTGGAAACAGAACGTCATGATGAGTCTGGTTATTTTGACTGGGATTTTACTTTTCCTCCCTATACAAAGCAACTGATTTACTTTCTATTAATTATGCATCAGCTATAGGGACCGCCTGGTGTTTTTTCTTCAAAGCATTCAGCCATTAAAGCCATTCTCAGGTCTGCTGTTTCGAAAAATAGAGATGACAGGAGGAGGAAGGATGTAGTAGAAAGCGATTGTCTTGCCACAAAGTTTAAAGCACATCCCAGCTGCAGGATGCCAGAGAACTGTTAATGTGTGCGATGCATTATGTTCTACTTACCTACAGCACAATGTTACTTGTCACAACCCCTTCTTCTTCTTTTTTAAACCTTATGAGCATAAGCAAAGGGAACTCCAACAAATTGCTTTTTAACTAATTATAAGAAATCCAATAACACTAGTACCTTATTCCTTTCTGAATAAATATAATGAGATTCGAATATTGCTTCATCAGGAGAATGACCTAATACAATAGTTTATTGAACCATGAAAGATTCATTAAAACTACCTTGCAAGGTTTTTTTTGAAAATGTTTTATGCAGTGTACTTTGGAGTTGTTTTCAAAAGAAAAAAAAAAAAGCCTGAAGCAGTTTCTGCATGTATTTGTTTTTATCCATTTTATAACACTAGGCAACATAATTTGTTCTTAATTAGCTATTATGTTGTGAAGATGGTTACAGAAAAATCATCATAGGTGAGCTGTACTTCATTTGTTTGAGGCTGAGGTTTGTAGCCAGATGACTTTGCAAACTAACTGGATGTTACACTCTGGGGTTTTGTAGAAACATTCAGGACTTGGTGATAATTTTCAAAATTCCAGAAAACTTCCATTCCCCACTGAGCTAAATGAAAAAGCTATCTTCTTTCCATGATCTGAGTTTTGTTTTTTCACTGAGAGCCAGAGACCAGGACTGTTTCAGAATGATTTATAAAAGGTAAATTATGACTTTTTTTTTTAATTGAAATTTCACAATGTTTTGAGGGAATGGGTTAGGGTTTGAGTTTATTAGTTTTCCTGGCGTGTGGTACAATGTTTGGAGTGTCTGAGTGAAAGAGGAATCAGTTGTGTTTTGTCCTCTGATATATTTTACTTAGGATATTACTGAGCACGCCACTTTAAAGGGGCAAACGTCTTTCAAATGACTGATACATCTAGTAACTCTGCCCGTGTTCTGTTGCATTGGTGCTGTGTGTATGCTTATCATGCACAGGGATCTCTGTACAGTGTATGCTATCGAGCTGCAGGTTTCTAGTCTTACATCCCTGGGAGTCAAAGACGTACAAGCAGGTGCACAAATTCCCGAGGTGAAGTGAAATCTTTCATCCTTATCCATTATTCAGAAATTATTGAATTCCCAAACCGATGTTCTTTCTCTGCATTCAATTTTATTTTCAAATATCCAAAGTGACAGTATTTCTGTAAACCTTTTGCAAGACAATGTCTGTGTCCCTGATAGGGCTTTAGGCCACTGACTTGTTTTACTCCATACGCTTCCTTTTGAAGTTCCCAAAACAAAGGGGTTTTTTCTGCCCTTTGTGAACAATAGTATTCTGTGTTCCCCTCAAGCCTTAGAGACAAAGCCATACTGTTCCTTCCAATGGTTTGCTTTTTCTTAATTGTCCAAACATCTTTGTTTTCCTAAATGTGACCATCATAACAAAACTCAACAAAGATAGCAAAAGTGAACTAGTGAGCTTCATTCTTTCCTCTTGTATAACATCTGTATGATGGAAGGTGAGAATTCTCTTGACTTTGCTGAAATTCTGTCCTGTAATCTTTAAGCCAGAGCTTTTAAGCCAGCAGGTTTCCTCCTCTAAAAAGTGTCTTTCCTGATCAGAGCTCCCATGCACCTCACACTGGCAGCCTGATGTGAAATCACTCTTAGCAAGGAGGAGTCAAAGTAGGACAGAGTGGTGCCTCTGCCAATGCCTGTGTAAATTCTGTATGTTTTTAGGAGGGTCAAGTGGTGTTTCAGATGTACCTCAGGAGGGAAGAGGATTTAGCTCTCAACTGTAAACACAGCATAATTTTGTGCATATTCATAGGACAAATCAAACATGCACACAGGCTTTAGTGTGTGCTGCTTAAACGCATTTTTCCAGATATTTTTCCTAGGTGGCAGCAGAAAGGATGAAATAGGCAGTTACGTTGATTTAACTGAATTTTAAATTTTTTTCTGTTTGTTTAGTTGTAACTTAATTTTTTCATGTGTTTGCAAACCATGATCTTACCCTGTTATTCAAGAGTCTGTTTACTTAGCAGTTGGCACCAAGCAAGAGATGCACTTGAAAAAGGATTATTAGCTACATTAAGAGCACAAAATGAATGTATGATATTCAGTAAGCATAGGACTGCATGTGAAGTTACTATCAGTGCGCTTTTTTTTTTTTACTATACTCTTACTAGGGTGTTGTATCATTGCATGTATTTTTTATGGTAGCTCAAATTTCATCAGCTTGAAATTTCCTTATGCCTTAAATACAGAGTTTACAAATTAGTCCCATTTTTTCCTGACAAACAGATGACTCTCTATGCACCAAGCTTAGTGTAATAGTCTACCGTTTCAGTAGCTCACAATTACCGTGAATATCGCAGGACAGCTTAAAATGTGTCAATCTATTTGAAGTCTATGGGATACAAAGCTGGTGGGTAAATGGAAATTACTTATCAAAAGCAATCTTGAAGGCTACATAAACTTGTTTATAATTGTTAAAAACAAACAAAAAAGCTCTTCTGTAATAATAAACATATATTAACTCTATTTATGCTATTTATGGAAAATTACCTATTTTTATAGAGACAGCTAGTAGTATCCCTGTTGATAATATACAGTAGGGATACAGACTTTATTTAACGTAGTACTTGTGCTTCAATCTGTTATGTCAAAACATTATATTAGTAACATAGTGCTAGACAGATGTCATGTTGCATTTTCTTTAAGTTGAGGTATTTA
Organism: Larus michahellis; assembly: GCF_964199755.1. Taxonomy (NCBI): domain Eukaryota; kingdom Metazoa; phylum Chordata; class Aves; order Charadriiformes; family Laridae; genus Larus; species Larus michahellis. The sequence continues at coordinate 22,351,233 of NC_133902.1, read as the reverse complement.
ATAAACATTTTTGTTGGAGAATATCTACAGCCCCCATAGATAGCTAGATTTATAGCAATAATGGAAAAGCTGAATGTCTATCTGAGGATGTTAGGTTAAAAAAAAACAAAACAAAAAACTGAGTTTATCTAGTCTCATATTTCCATTTATTGCCAGTGAGTATTCTCCAGTGGAGATTGGATAATCACATGGGAAAGAATACTGCTCAAAAAGTATTTAGCTAAAATTAAAAGCCATTCCATCATCGGGTATATTCCTCTAGCTTTTTTAGTTACAGCAGTGGCTTTCTGCATGCTTAATGGCTGAGTCCTGGAAGTGGACTGTTGATGGGGAGGAAGCAGTGCGCTTATCTGTTGTTAGAATACATCCACCCATACAAATGTCAGTTTGCCTGGATTCACTGTTTTTGCCAATTTACTCCCATCCTTTGTACACTGTCTAAAGGTATTAGGAGCATAATATCCTGTTGGAAAAGCATTTATTCTGCAACCACAGATAAATTGCTCTTGTACTGTGCTCTGTTTTAATAATCACTTCAGCCAGTATTGTGTCTTACAGCTCAAAGTCCTGCTAGCTGATTTTTTTTTTTTTTTTTGGTTTGCAAATACTCTTTAAGCTGGAGGTTTAACTTAAAAATGCATCCATCTGAGATAGTCGTAATAAAAAAAATACTTTTTTTTTTCTTTGTTTGACAAGGTTTTACTATTTACTGTTCAAAACTATTAGAAACAGATGTCAAAAAGTAAAGCTAAATTTAATTTCAAGGTTAACTTGAGCACAACTTTATGCATTGTGGTCAGCAGTTTGATGTGATCTAACTCTACTGAACTGACTTCATTAAAAAAACAAAAAACCAAAACTCAAAAAACCACCCAAACCCCAAACACAACTCACCCAACAAGACCTTTCCTTAGAATCTGCTGAAATTCTGTTGTGTTTGTTCTTACTTTTCTCTGAAGCCTGAGCATGTTTCAGAGTAATTAACTTTTCAAGCTTCAAGGAATACTTTATTTATTTTTTTTAGCTGTTCTCTAATTTCAGCCAAGCAAAGAAAAAAAAATAATTTCTTTATTTGAACAAAAATTTCTAACTAGTTCCTTGTTCATGCTATCAAAGATCGAAATACTTGTTTTAAATTGTAAATTAATTCCATTCTTATAGTCTTTATGCATTTCACATTCTGCTGCTAATTACTTTTTCTGACAAATATAATTCTAAACCTGCTTCTTTGTTACTTGAAGCACTGAGACATTATTTAATTTTACTTCAATTTTATGGCACTCTGAGTTGTGGTACATTGGAATTCTTTGTTAAATGTCCCAGCCAGCCTAGTATAAAATTGATTTTTTTTTTGTCATATTCATATTGTTCCAAATTATATTATAGCACTTACTTGTTGTTATATCTTTCTCATAATGGTATTATGTCTGTCCAAAACTCTAACATTTCTGTATGAAAAGCTAGAAGCTTTGTCAAAATGCCCATGGGATGATTTTACGGTGGTTAGAAGAACTTATCAAAATTCTTCAGCTTCTGTTGGAGCTCCTCCTATGGTAGGCGTTCCATGGATTACCACAAAGCTTAGCCAGGAAGGCTTCCTCAGCAGAAAAACTACTTGATTCAAAATGGACATTTTTAGGGATTTTTATTTACTTTTTTACAAAAACAGAGTATTAGCAGATGTTTGATTTTGCTCTAATACAGAACAAAAGGTTCAAAAGGTGCTGTGAATTTTTTTTTTTTACTTCAGAGTGTTGTATCAAAATAAATTTCAGAATTTCTCTTTCTTGAGCTTGAGATTGCCAGTCTGGATAGACTTTTGAAGAGAATTAATTTCAAATATTAAACTAGATCGAATTCATCTAACAACAACTTGAACAATACTCTGCAAGTATACTTTGCAAGGAATCCTAGTGAAAGGGCACTTTGAACAATGAGAGTCCTCGAAAGATATAGAAAACAGTCCTATTTAGGGAAGTGTAAAACTTTCTGAAATTAAATAATTGTAGTATGTTTATCAACAGGAATGTGTCTGGTTTTCTACTGTTTTTGTTTGCCCTCTGAAGATTAGAGGTTATTGTAATGAAGAATTTAAATGAAATGGTTTGAGCCTATGAAATTCTGAGAAAAAAGAATGACTAAGATAGGAGAAGGTGAGGAATCAGGGCTGGATAAGCAGAGCTGGATTTGCCAGCCTTTACCTTAACAGTCACAGTCAGGTGTTAGTACAGCCTGTAGCCCATCAAAGGGCTTGGATGACCCAAAGTCAGAGGGAAGTAGCTGGACTGTCTGTAGGCTCAGTGGTCTATGGGCACATTAGGGGATCCAGCAAATAAATTCCCCGGTAGCAGCCTAGCTAAGTGGTCAAATCAAGTTTTAGTCCAGGGATATAATTACACAGTAGCTGCCTTCCGTTGCTTGCAAGCCTATATAAACAATCTTCTTCATGGAAAAGGCTATGATGTGGAATAATCACCAAACTGCAGACGCTCCTGAGCGGTAACTCTGTGTATGCAGCAGGGACTAGAGCACTGACCCTCAGAAGCATTTATATTGAAATGATAGAAACACAGCAAAACCAAATAGTTTGAACCCACAGCAAAAGTTTTCAGATAATTTTTAGATACAGTGCTTCCTAGGAGGGACTTCAAGTTGGGGAAAGAAGAGGGCAGAAAGATTATCCCCTTTTTTGCTTCATCTGTATTCAGAAATAAGGCGACTTCGTAAATGAAACTAACACCAAGATCCAAACACCAATTTTTAGTTCTACCTGAAGCTAGCTACTAGATGCTGAAAATGACTGTGTAGGACTGGGAGGGAATACGGTAAGTTTTCACACCACTGAAGTATACTTTCATAAAAGCCAGGTGAAAATTGAGAGTCATGGCGTCTCTAAAATACAGAGCTGCTTAATATGGTGACAAGTGATAAAGAAAAACCTTGACAGTTAGAAAGCTTGAAAAGCTTGTCATTGATTTGGAAACTACATTGAATTGGGTACTCTTTCCAACTTCTGACATTGCTAGCAATTTGTTTCTAACTGTGACAAAAATAAGATCATGTCCATGACATTGTTTTGAAAAGAAATGCTATCATCTTTTTTTCAAATCCTTATGAATCTACGTGCACACACGTGTGTCTTGCAGTGTTTTTCAGGACCCTGCTGCACAACAGTCCAGATTCAATATTTTTTGTTTGCTTGGGCAGGCAAAAGCAAAAAATTGTAATTGTGATAATCACAACTTGATTGTTGGCAAATTTACTTCCTGGGTTAGTACTACCCTACTAGCCCTTGGTGGGTTAAATAAATGAGGAAAAATCCATCAAAAGAAAATCTAAAAGCTGTCCTCCGTGTGAGCCTGCCTTAGGGAAAAACAGTGTTTCTCCTGCTTACGCTAGAAAAAAAAGGTATTTTTTCCAAGAGTTAAGGAAACAGTTCCCAATATAAATGGGGTGGGGTGGAATTAAATATAAGAGTGTGAACTTTTTGCCTCTCTCATGGTAATTTTAGTCATCAGAAATGTCTACCTTGTAAAAGAATAAAATATTTAAAGTCCTTCCTTCCACCTTGGCTTTTCTGGTTGCAGGAGGCTCTAAAACTGTTAGCTTCTGACATTACTTTTCAGCCCTTTGTATTGAGCTCTGATTAGACAGTCATTCTCTCTGCCAGGCAGTTATTTTCATGAATTTAGCGTTGATTGCATAAATTTATTATAAGCTTATTGCCAGTTAATATGAACAAATCAGAAAACTGGTGTTTTCTTACTCAGAACTGTAATCTCAATACATTCTCCAGTGGCCTCACATCGTTAGTGAGTTCTTTAAGTAGTATATTTTTATGTTCTTAAATTAATAAAAGAGAATAAAAAGTTAAATTACTGTTTAATAACAAATTATTTTAAAAATTTGTGAGTCTAATACAATATTATACAAGAACTATTTGAATTCCCTGAATTTTCACAGTGGATGTAGGTGATGCAACAGCTTGATTCGAGCTGTGAAGCAGCTTACTACTATTTACTACCTTACTACATATAGGAATCATAGCTTTTTGACAAGATCTTGTCTAGCATTTCACCTTCAGGCCATCTGTAGGTCTTTCACATTCTTTCTGCATAACATCTCTATGATATACCCTAACCTATCAATCCACATAATTGATACTCTCAGTCAGGATCCCATCGTTTCATAACTCCATATTTCTACCTTTGACAAATTCATGCTTTCCTGCTCATCTCCGTCAAGATTGCTACTGCGAGGGTGACTTTTCTAACTTGTCTTTTCTTGTCTATATCATCTGCTATTCAACTCCCAATTTTTCAACTTTAAAACCTTTCTGTTTTCTCCTGTATAAATCATTACTTGCTATACTGTTAGGAGTCTTTGCATACCTGAAAGGTCATTACTCCTATTAGCTTCCTTTCCCTGAAGGTGGAGGAGTTTTGCAAAGTATCTGCAAGCTACTCTCTTACCTCTCTTAAACATTACTTTTAACTTGAAAATACTAGGACATCTGCCTTGGCGTGACAATACTGTTGAGTTGACCGAGATATTTATTTTTTTTTTCGGTATTTGGGTATTTTGTCGGTCTGGTTATAATGTCTGAATTCTTCTGGCTTCTACATAATAGTATATGACAATGGGTAATAACTTCCAAACACAACAACTTCTCTCCTTTTATTTTGCTTTTCTGCAGTTCCCACGCAGGACTTGTGGTCTCCAACTTGAAACTCGCCGTCAGTATTGTAAAATAAATAATAAAAATTCTATATAGAAGGCAAAAAAAGAGAAGTGGCAGTGACCAAGATTTAACACCTGTACATTTGCAAAAGCATCTTGAGATGCTTATTGGTGAAAGGCAATCCTGATCTTGGAGGTTTATTTTCAGCTGAACCACTGAATTTTGTTTACAGGGTTGTGTGAAAATGCAAACTTCGTATCATTCTCTTCTAAATGTTCCTCATGGTTCCCCAATAGCAGGTCATCCTCCTTACTATTAAATCTTCCTATTAGATCCTTCAGGAGGGCAGCCAATTTTCCTAGGTTTTGTTGGACAGCTAGTTGCTAATTCCACCCACTAGCTCAGGATTCTAAGGAGGGCTTTGTAACTAAATATGGTTCATTTTTTGTCACATACAGTCTGAAGCAGTGGTGAACAAAAAGAGCTAGAAAATGGTGATCTAAACAAAAGAATTTATCCAGAATACAAGAAAGAGTGAACCTTTTTATCCTAGTGGAATAAACCAGGGAAACTGGATTTATGTAGTGACATAATCACTACAGGTGATTATAGCACCTGTGTGTGCTATATAGCAAGGTCAAACTTAGGCTCAGTAAATACCAAATTTTTTTAATCACTTCAGATGGAGACCTGGTAACTGTAGTGCTAATCTCTGTATTTTTAGCAAATCTCTTTGCCTAAAATTTACACTTAAGGAGTCTGATTGTTCTTAATAAGATTACTCAGATGACTAATGAGAAAAAAATTGAGCAAATACAAATTTTTTTTTTTTTGTAAATTTGCTTTCAAACCAAGAAAAACACTAGAGGATTTTTCAGGTGTTCTTAGTAGCTAAGAAAGGCATCAGGCTTTGTGGTGTTAATATCACACTATTTTTGACAGGAAAAAGATAAAAGATGTGAGAGTTTGGATTATATCCTATAATGATATGTAGCTGAGATGGGGAAAACTTCATGCTATGTTATGTGGCTTAGGTGTAAATGCAAAGTGTATTACAACAGGTGTCACACACTCCATGTAAATATGCACAATATGAAATCGGAGCTTGCCTATACCTAGTGTTAATTGTGACTAAATCTTCAGAAAAATTGTTCCCTGTGGTTATTTTTAAAAACTTTTTTTTGAAAGAGTGCTCTGTTCTGATTTAGTTTAACCTTTCTCCAAAGTAGAAAATTACTTGCAGTAATAAGTCAATGTCATTCATGTGTGTCTACTCATTAAATTGCTGAAAAAGCAGTTTGCTTGATTTTTTTTTTCCTCCTTAATTCACCATCCTCCTTTAATCTAAATTAACTTCTGTCGCCGCCCAGTATCTTGATTTTTTTTTTTTGTCAAAATAGAAGATTCTGTATTTGCTTTCATAAAGTAAAACGATGGATATGTTAAGTGTACTGATTGATTCTATAATAATTAGCAGAAAATGTTAACGGTCTGTTATTTTACAGTGCTACCAAGTTATCGGTGTATTTATCATTAGGTCAAGGCTTGCATAAGTCTTGAAATAAGTCCCTCAGGACTGAGCTGTGAACCTCTTGTGAGATCAGTGCAGCCTCACTGACTTCAGTGAAACTAGTGGGGTGACTGAGCCCTTGGCCAAGCAAATAATGGATTTACTATTTGCTCCTTGCTGCATTGTAAAAGCATGCATAGCTAACAAAACAGAAAGGGTAAAGTGATGTTAAAGCTAACTTAAAAGCATTTAGTATTTTTATTATTTCCGCACCCACTCATACAGATAACTTTGTCTAAGTATGTATTAATTGTTATTTATCCGCTTGTCTTTTAAGGACTGTTAAAAGACGTCGTTACCAAAGTCCCTTTCAAGCAAAATATAGTCTTTATCAACAATTTTTTTTTTCCAGAGATCATATTCTAAAAATGTAACTGTTTTTAAGGAAATAGGGTCAGACCTTTAGCTGATATAAATTCTATACAATTACTCCATTATTGTTAAGTATGAGGTTGTGACAGGTGAAACATTTTACAGTTTTAAAGACTAGAAATGAAGCTGCTGTGTTCTAAGGGCAAACACAATGAAAGGATGATTTTGAAGTCTATAGGTGGTGCTCTTGTCACTAGAGAAAAACTTCATCCATGGAAAGCTGCAGCTATTATGCGGTGTTTTTATTGTTAATATTTTTGAACCGATCAGTCTTGTTGGCAATATTAGATTATGTTGCTTCTCATCTATTTTTTTTTTCCGTATGAGGGAGAATGAGACAATATACACTGTAGTTACGAAATAGGTTACTTGGCTGCAGCATGTTTTCCAATTACTTTAGCAAGTCTTATATTAGGGCAAGAATTAGTTATTCAGAGATTTCAAGTAATCTGTGTTGCCCATAACAGCCTTCTGCCACGTAAACATCCAAACTCTGATGCTTTTATATGGCTTCAGGATTACCACGGCAATTTTTAGACAGTCAGTGATCAACAAGGAGTAAAGATTGGTCCTCTATTATATATTTGGAGATCAGTAGCAAGTATTGGGATTCAGATAAGTACAGATACATCCATTTCACATATTGTTATTTATTTCTGCTATATTGCACACTTCGTACTTCACTGCGATGAATATATATGTACAAGCTTTTTTGTTGTGTTGTGGATTTTAATCTACCCAATAGATAGAGTCTGTGTTTCTGTGCACTGAGTATGTGGGTTTTTTGGTTGGATTTTTTTGATGAGTATAGCGAAGAATAGTAGTAACATCTGATTTCTAGAAGAGTATTAGGAAAACAATTTTTGTGGCTAAGAAATTCGTGTTATGCTTGGATTGTAGTAATCCTTGTTACTTTATTTGGAAGTATTATATGAATAGCTGCAAATACACAGTTAATGAACACTTACAGAAAACTGGTGGTGGCTTAAAGTTGCACTGAGTTGTGCTTTAAAGTATTCTGTATGTACTGCAATGAATGCACATATGTCTGTATGTTGCCAATGAATAGAACAGTGCTGTGTGAGATGTCTTGCTTGCAAGTCTGTATTGCAATTTTATGCACCGATTCTGGATATTATTTTGGCTGTGAAACATATACAAGAAGAAAACATTCTCTTTTTTTTTTTTGGGGGGGGGAAGGGGGGAAGGGAGCAAAATCTCGTATTCCCAAGTCCCTTTTGAATACGATATTTCTTCAATATTGAAGTCTGTGAATAGCAAATACAAACTATGTGTCTGCCATCCAGACATCTGAGTCAACACAGTATTACAGGGCTTCTCAAGATCCATGCTAGATTGAAGAATGAGGTACTCAGTTGTTAAATAGTATTAAAACTGATTATCTTTAAGAAAGGCTACAAAGTAATTATGCCCATTAGCTATTGTTTTACTGACTAAAAGGAAAATCAATATTTCAGTGATACCAATATTCTTTTTAACAGTTGTATGATCTAAAGATTATTAGATATATTAATATATAGCATCGATATATGTACAATAAATAATAGCATCTATGCTGTAATTTGGCATCTGTAAACACATATGTATGAGAAATCTAAGCTTTGATTCACTGCTTTTTTTTTTTTTTTAGCTACTGACACTTTAACTAGAAGGTAGGAGTTAACGTCATTCCTACTTTTGATTTTACAAGATTTTAGGCAAGATAATACTTTCTTAGGATGGAGAGAGAGAGTAACAGAGGTTTACAATAAAGTGTCCACTTCATGTTTTTTAATTAAAGCTTTGTACTTGGTAACATATCTGATATCAAAATATTTCTGGCAATATTTCGGTCTTTTCTCCTGCCTCGTTAAGGTAATTACTAACTGCAGAATCATCGAGGTTTTAAAGAACCTCTTGGGATCCTCTAATTCAACCCTTTGGCTCAAGTAGGGCCAGCTAGAGCTGGGTGCCCAGGACTGCGTCTAGTTGGGTTTTGAATATGTCCACAGACACAGACTTTACAGCCTCTGGCCGAACCTGTTCCAGTGTTTGACTACAACTCATTTTATGGCTAGTGCACACACTAGCTAGTGTGTATATAAGGCTCAAGTATAAAGCATATAAAACTGATCTTACAATTTTTAGGAATTTTCTAAAAGGGTTTTAGAGAGCATTCTCCCAATGAGAAAAGTAAGGAACAAAAGTGTAGCCAAGAATGACCTTGGTCTTAACTCTTGAAATCCGTGAACTTATGACCAAAATTTTGTGATAACATTTATGACTCCCTAATTTTCTTAATTGCTTAATAAGTAATTGTGTGGGAGAAAAAAAACCCAAACCACAACCACCCCGAGCCCCCCCAAACCCCCAAAAAACCTCCCAAACACCAAAAACCCCCAAACAAAACCCCCACAAAAACAAACAAAACCCCACAAAACCCCAAACAAACTTAATACAGTTTAAATCAAAATCTAAAATTCTATTTAAGAATAATTTAATAATTATAAAAGTATTTTGATAGCATTAGTAACCTCAATTGTTCTTCTAATACTGTCTTGTACAAATTCCTCAATTTCACACTGGAATCTTTGAGAAGTGTTGCTACGTCTCTGCCCTGAGAGGTGATACAGTTTGAAAAAAGTTTTTTGGAATGAAATCAATACAGATGAAAATAGTGGTAACTGTAAAAGGCCTTCTCTATCAGTTGAATGAGTCCTTGGCCCTTTTTAAGGAATATGAAGATTTGCTTTTGTGACTTCGCTGTTTCAGAGACAAAACAAAAAAGGAACCCAAAGATGAAAATCCTGAACTGCTCAAGGTTTTGCTATGTGAGACTAATTGATACTTAGCAAGAAGCTGATGGTGAGAAGCAATTGGTATAGAAAAGAGAAACACTAGACAAATAGGCGGGTGTTTTTATTTTTCGGCTAGAAGCATTCTGGAAGCACTTTGAAGCAGCTCTGTTACATGAACACTACTGACTTTTATAATAGCATTTGAAGTATTTTCTGTAATGTCTGAGGTATTCCTTAGGCTTTCTAATATTTCACCTGTTTTCGTTATAGTTGAGCAGTAAAAAGATGTCTTCTCTGAAATTGCCCAATGATGAATGAATCTTTTTCTCATATTTTCTGATAAGATTGGTCTATCAATGTGCATATACATATATATATAGAGAGAGCTTAATCAACTTTGAGTTTCATGTACCTGTACGCAGTCCAGCTCCGTATTAGGTCCCTCTGAATTTGCGCAAACTTGTCTATTCTTGATTCCTTAAAAACTCATGTCTGCTCATAACCTACTTGTGAAACACTTTTCCAAACCATTATTCCTTTAAATAGAAAAACCTTAGTGCAAAATTTTTGCATATTCTCGTGCAGTCCTGTTGTGCTGAACATTGAGCACTGATTCCAACTTTGTGTTTGGGGCAGCCAGTTTGAGAGCTCTATTGATGGGAGTGCCAGTGGAGTTAGAGATGTGGTATTTCAGGCCAGATGAAGTGTTCCTATACAGCAGTCATATCTAATTCATATAGAATTTTTGGTGATATATTTTTAAATTAACTTTGCTATGAGAAATTTGTGCTGTTCACTGCGTAGGTATTGAGAATTACGTGAATTATGTGGGGGGAAAAAAAAAAAGGACATACAGCTATTCTTCCAGTTTCAGAAGCTACATAAACTTCAAAAATTTCCCAAATTTAGAGTAGTTGCCCTCAGGACTCAAACAGGCTTCTGCCTAAACTGAACTTTCAAATTGAAGTAAGTCTCTAGTGGTGTTAAACTTCATAATTTGTGGGTCTAAAAGGTTTGAGCCAATTGGCCTTATCTAAAGTAGTCTCATAGCTTTTAACCAACACAATGCTCTCTCTTCAATAATGCATTGCCCTAAGGTAAAAAGTGTATTGTCTCAGATACAGAGAAGTAGCAAGAACAAAGAAGAAAACATCCCTGCAGAACAAACTCAGTTTGCTTTGTTTTTCATTTTTTCTCTGGGACTTAGAAGATTTATATATGAATAACATCCATTACCTATTTAACCCTTTTGCCAGCCAGCCATCTGGGGCTCTGCACAATCTAACAGACCAATCCATCACACTCACCAAAGAATAGAAAATTTGTAGAAAAGCTAGTGGTTTCAGGGATTTCTCTAGTGCTTTCTGGAGTTTGTTTGGCTGCTTATGTGTGCCAAGCTATTTGTAATTCTAGGCAGGCCAGCAGTGCAACCTGCAGCATATTTTCATCACTTCATCATTAGTGTATCAGGCTAGATGTTTGTAGGGTCAGGAGTTTCTACAGATAAATATAGAAGGGTTTGTTGACTAACTCAAAAAGAGCTTCCTTCGTTCTACTTGTTTCTAGGATGTAACAAATGACAATTCTTTTAGTATTGAGTTTCCTTAGTAGATGCTAGTGAAATGCATGGGGTAGAAGTAAAGGGGTGTGATTTAATTTGAAGTTTCAACTTTCCTTGGAGAATTTTAAAATGCACTGATGCCTGGGCTTGGCTCATTGCGGTACTGGTGTTTTACCTAGTACTTAATTGCAATTAACATTGTTGAAATAACCAAAATTTTCTAAATTATCTTGGGTAGAATTCTGACATAATTTTTTTTTCCCAAGCAAAATTCCAGAAGAATAGTTCAGTAAATCGCTTAAGGACTAACTTATGTTTTATGCTTTAAACTAATCAATTATTAATTCAATGAATTCATTTCAAAAGTACCTTGTTGAGGTGTAAATTGAATTGTATGAACTGCATGATGTCCCTCAGAATCTGTGTAATGTATTTTTTAACTTCACAGCTTTTTACAGAAGTCTGATTTTAAAAGAAAACGCAGGACTTCATTTCCCTTTGTCATATTTATACAGTGTGGTGAAGAGTCAACACATATATACACACATATATTTTATTTTCAGATTATAAAAGGACCTGACCCAGAAAATACTTGAGCAGGTGTAGTGTACCGAAAAATGATTTTACCAAGTTACTCTCTCTATATATCTATCTATCTATATTTAATTCTGGGAAACTATAAAGTTACTAGGGCAGAGAAGCTATACAAACTGGAAAAGTGAAAGAAATTAACGTGTAAAGACTGAAGGTTGTAAAATGTCCACTGAAGCAAGGCATTGTACTTAAATATTTTCATTCAGGAACATGGAAAGAGAAGACATAAAACTCTTGCTGTTTCAAGAAGGAGATGCTTTTCTGTGTTGTCTGAAAGAAGCCACCAAGTGACTGGCTCAGTAAGCAAAAGCTTATGATTGTGGAGGAACTGTAGCCACCTGCATCCAGTTGATGTATTATCTAAATCTTTATTAAGTATTTTAGGCAATGAAGAAGATCAAAAGGCATCTGTTTCAATGATTTAGAACACTTATTAAGTGATAAACTTATTAAAGCAAACAGAGAAATTGCCTTGCTGTTCTTCCCCAGAAAGGTGGGGGGGGAAGAAGAAATGTTTCATGAGAGTTTAAATACTGGAAAGTCTTACAGGGGAGAACTTTGACTTTTTGGTTTGGATAACTGAGTAGTTCAACCTAGTGGATTATTGTACTGACAAATAATACCTTGCAAAGTCCTGGAGGGATTTGCACGTTGTGAATTGCACTGCTTGTTAGATATATGTTACTATGAAGAGGGAAAACTTCTTGATTTTCTGTAAAAAATGACTACTTCAGAGTGAGAAGGCGGAGTGAGAGAGGACTGGTCCCAGTAAGCTGCCGTGCTGCTTGTGTTGGCAAATATGACATTTTGCTATATCTGTAAAAATGGCCTAGATCAGAGGGCTTTTATTCATAGAAGTCATAAATAATATTTTTTTCTAGTTTTCAAAGTTTCTTGATTAAACTATATCATATATCATATCACTGAAAGTTAAGAGAAAAACTGTATCTCCCGAACCTTTTGCCCTTGGTAATCTACTTTCTAATTAACTTTCAAATTGAATATAACATAATAAGTCTTTCTGTAGAAGTAGAGTAGAATCTGATGATTAGTAAAAGAAACTGATTACTCACCGTATTCACTGTTTGAAAATATTCCCTAATGTCTCCTCAGGGACTTCTCATTAGCATTTACTAGCACTAAATTATATAAGTAGTTGTTCCAATATATTTCCAGCACAAATTTAGAAGTTTAAAGGCAAAACTTAAGTTTTTAACATTTTTGTGAACTCCTAATAATGACATGGGTAAAAAATAGTTCTCATGCAGGTGAGATGTTTATAGTGGTGAAATTCGAATAGTCACATACCGAAGTTCTCATTAGTTTGGATCATATAACAATAATGAATTGAAGTTTTTTGATGAAGTTGCATTAATTTGTTGAAAAAGATAAAACTACTCCAAAGAATGTTAAATTTCTTCGTAATAAGACAGGCTGAGGAAAGTGAAGAATCTACACTGAATCGTGTCTTTCTGTTCCCGTTTCCCTTTCCTGGTTTTGTTACTTTGTGTAACACAAGTTGCGCAAGTCTGTGGTCCTGATGAATTGCCATCCGTTATGTCCTTGAAGGCTTCATAGCGTATACTAACAAAAGGTTGGATTATACTTTATTTAAAATCTGCAGAAGATTTTTTCATGGACTGTATTTGTATTTGGTGGTAGTTTTCAAAGAGAGGCTGATTATACTTCACAACTGGAACAGAGCTGAGTAATAGGGAATTTATGCAAGCAAGGCTTATTAGGTTTAAATAGAATACATAAACGTTTCCTCGCAAAATTTTTTTTTTCTGCTATTTATGGGCATAGATCCACACAGCTGTTTTCTCATGATACTGTATTAGCACCCCTGAGCACACTGTGAATGGAGAGTTGAATTCTTGTACTTTGAATTGAACAAACTGCTGCATAGAGAACGTAGACATAAAAACTCATCATCCCATGCGTCTAGAACAAACATTTGCTTTAGTAGCTTCTTTAGACTTCAACAACCTCATCTGCATACATTTGTAGTAAATAATTTGTCATCACAGTGCTCAAGAAGGGCTCCCAATAGAAAATGTTAAGAAGTTAATTCATGCGTCTTTTACTGAACTCTGACATACCTAATTCCAAACTCCAGCATCAGACTTTCATTTCATTATTGTTAATTGCTCAGAATTAATGAATATTTAGATTCTCATAAGCAAGAGAGAACATTGCTAGTAATTAAGATGCAGTAGGTTATCTGATTTAATTTTACTTCTACATCTACTTGATAACTTGCCTAAAAGTAATTGACTTGTATATTTTAGCTATATGTCCTGATTTCATTTTGAAGAGTCAGATATGATGCAGAGCTTGGAAACGGATTACATTTAAGCTGCCACTGTTTGGTATGAATACAGAAGCTTGCAAAATCATGTTTGTCCCTGGAACTCTCATACACACTATAGTATAAAAAGAAAGAATTAAAAAAAAAAAAAAGGCGGAAAAAAAGCTATTGCAAAGTAAAAATTCTGGGAAAATGGAAAAATCCCCTTGTTAAATAATGACAAGTGACTCGGCATCCCCAGTTCTATATATAAACACTGTTGTGTATTCTCTAGCTTTAGTCTGAATGCCACTGATGATAGGGTGGCCTGATTTTTATTCTGCTTGCCATTGGAAAATAACGTGATATGTTTGTGATGATTTCTCTTTAAAGCTGTTTAAAGTACTATTTAAAAAAAGGAGCTTATATTCAAATTACGCCTCTTTTTCGGGCTAGGTCTGCTTGTACATTTATGTCATGATGAGTGATCTGGAGCTTTAGTGATGTTTTGGGGTGCAGATAAAGGTAGCAACTTATGCTTTAACAGAAGCCACGTTTATATATGTATATCTATACATATCAGACTGGAGCCACTGAGCTTCGTGATTAGACAAGTGTAAAAGAAAACCTAATTTGATAGAGCTATTTCTCATGCATGCAACCAGTTTCTGTGGTCTTTGTTTCTTTTTTTAACATGGTGCATGTATTTTAGGGACTTCCACATGCATGTTTTTTGAGTCTCTGTATTAGGCATGTATTTGTACATTGCCTGGTACTTATAATATAGCAGTTTGACTTCTCCCATCAGATTAAGAAGGTGACCAAAAATGCACCGCAGGCTTTGTGAAGCATTGTAGTATTTTTGAAACTTTTTTTAAAGATTTCTAACTAATGTATTGTTACTAATGGATTTTCACAGTGCTAACAAATCCAGAATGACCCCTCTCTGTACTGGGTCCTTTCTGATCCTGCTGGAAAAAAAACCTTTAAAAATTAAGTTTAATACAAGAAGCAAGCATATGAGTGTGGACTCTTTCATCATCAATTTACCAGATATATATTTAGATTAAATAATAGCATAATTGATGAAGAATTTACAAATTATTAATATGTTTTCCACTGTGCTATCTAATTATTATAGGAAATGACAGTTGCAGTCTTTTCTGTAGATATCTTACTTGGACATTCATGTGTTTGAGAACGGAGGGAAATTTGGGGTGGGGGGAAAGCAAAATACCTGCTAAACTTTATCAGCAAAAGGTACTCTAACTTCTCAAAGAAGTTTTACTGCTTGGAAACGTTTTTTTCCTGCTCTGCAGATGAAAAAAAATTAGTTAAAATAATTCAGCTTCAGAATGAAGATACGGTACTTCTGCCAGTTGTGAGTACATTCAGTTCAGTTTGTTTATCTGAGCATCTGGAAACATCTAGTCTATACTAGACATGTATAGACATTTAATATGGCTCATTTGATCTTTGAAGCATCAGATTAGAAATTACTGAAGAAAATCAATTCAGAGCAAAAATGCGAACAGAGATTTTCTAATTTTAATTATATTTTTGATGTTACAAAATATTAGAACAGACTAGAAAATGTATAATGAAGCATCAGAAGTTCTGCTCACTGAAGCCAAACCTTTGTGTATTTCTAAAGGAATATTAAAATGTTTCATATGATATAGCACAGCAGATCCCAACTTGATAGGGATATGGGAATGGTGGCATTACCACTGTGAACAATCACCCCCAATACGTTGTTAACTGCCCTCGCATAGGCCTTTATTTTTTTCTAATCCAGAAAGGTATTCTGGCCTAACAGATAGCAAAAAGGACCAGATGCCACACTACATCTATGGTTGTGTACTGAGCAATCCTAGAGAAGGGAAAACAAATTCAGGGTTAATTTGGATTTGGTTAATCAGAAAGGACAATCTCTTCACATGGCTGTTTCTCCCAGTCATTCATATGCCGGTTTTCTCAAGTTCTTTTCCTTTAACTTTTTCAATAGTCTGCATTAAATGTCTTATTTCATAGTGTGATTCTAACAAAGTTTTCTTAGAAAAGTTATAAACCCTTGCAGTGGAGGTATAACATGGAATTTATAGATTTTTGGATTTGCTTCATGTTGGTGAATTGTGAGAAACATGTAGAAAAGGAACTCAAACTTGTCATAAGAAAATACCACATGTGGTAACGGTCTGTACTGCCCAAATTTTTTTAATTAATGGTTTTCTGAGAATCGCTGTTGAAGTGTGAAAACTGTATTGAATTTTGGGCATGCAAAACTAAGAGTTTTATCATGAAATGTAAATAGATTGCATGTGTCTGCTTTTCATTCCTATGCAGTGATCATTTATATTATTACGTATTAATACACATAATTAATTATACATATAATCAAACTCATTAAACTACATACATTTCCTCAGTCAGTAGACACCTGTTCCAACCACACTTATTGTTGTATTTTTTCAGTAATTTTGATGTGAATAGAATCTTATTGAAACATGTGGGGAGACTGTTAACGTAAAAGGTTTGGATCAAACAGGTTTATCTTAACAGAGTTACCTTTTTTCCTCATATTGTCATGTAGTAACCACGCAATCCCTAAAGTGGCAAAATATTATTTAGAAATTTTTCTGTTTTTTAAATGCAGCTACTTGCTGAACACAAGTGAAATAATGAAGTTATGTAGCCGCTTAGCTTGCTGGTAGCTACCATCAGGCATATCATAAGCCACGTTCTGGGAGAAGTTACAGATTAAAGTTGTTCACGGAGTAAAATACTTAATATTATAAAAAAAAATCTAATATTCCACATTAAACAAACCAAAGATATGCAAATCTTCCTATTTGCGTATTCTGAAACAGAGTTGCTACCTCTATTCAGATAAAACTTTTTGAAATATTGCTTCTGCTTTCTACCTCTTTTTTTTTTCCCCTTGCCTCGCATATTTTTCTATGCCTTCGTGAAATTTTCATTCCTTTGTTGCATTTGTCACGTATGTCTCTTATTAGTCAGTATTTCTTCTGACTACTGAAGGTTCTCTTTCAGACTGGTCCCTGGCGTCCACCACATTCTGACACATGAATCCTTCAGTTCTCTCTCTGCTTTTGGGCACCTTTGGTTATAGTCCCTAGAAAAACTGGGGAGTGATAAACATTGAGAACAAGTGAAGATCCATGAGAAATTACCTGTATTTCTCTTGTGAGTAAGAAGCCAGCATGGGTACTTAAGAGTGAGCTTTGACAAATTAGGAATTTTCCTTATTATTTGGAAAACTGAGCAAGTTCTTGCTAATATGCAGCAATATATCTTGAAGGAGAGCCAGCCAAGACCTAAAAGGCCTGGTAAAGTGCTTAGTATTAATTTATTTGAGGAATAAGTAAATATACATGATGTCTCTTTGTTGTATATTCAGCAAATACTTTTTCCAATAAAAGGAAACATATAAATCACAGTAATCTTTCTCAG
The DNA here is from genome assembly GCF_964199755.1 of Larus michahellis. Lineage (NCBI taxonomy): Eukaryota > Metazoa > Chordata > Aves > Charadriiformes > Laridae > Larus > Larus michahellis. The sequence continues at coordinate 22,333,893 of NC_133902.1, read as the reverse complement.
ATACATTGGCTAAACAACTGGCCATGTCTGTGGCTTTTTTCCTTCCTGGAGGGTCAATCAATAATAATATTATATCACTGTGTTAATCTAAAAGAATTGTAAGGTACATGATATAAGATGCATTCATATTTTATAGTACTATTATTTTGATCTTTTAAGTGTTAGATGACAGGTAATAGCAGACAGCTGTGAAGAAAGGGTCCAAAGACCCTACAAAACCTCAATAAGCAATTAATATTTCCTACCAGTTACATTTTTCCCGATCTATTCAGTGATAATAGTTTTGAGGGATTAATCAAAACTAAGTCACTGTTGGTTACTACTCAGTGTTCCAAAGAGAACCAGGTGGCTGGAGATGAGGTTTCATTTGGGGCACTTTTATTCATGTCTATGCAGGGGTAGGATGGATCGGATAACTATAGCTATTGATCTTTTAATTTTAAATTGTTACTCATTAAATTGGTGATGGGTTGTTTTTGGCCTACAGTAGGTATGTCTATGCAATGGCTTTTATGGCAACATAGTGAAAGAAGGGTGAGACAACATAATGAATTTAGAACATGTAGTAAGCATTTAAGTTATATAACAACTAAATTTGAACGAGGAAAGGGATAAAATAAGGCTAGCTAGAGATAAGCCTGGGGTGGCATGTCAGTGTTTGAGGGATGGTGTACTAGTGAGGTCCTTTAGTCTGCCATCTCAATGGAGGTAGGGATTGAAGATCCATGTGACAGCAAAGACACAAGGGTTATTGATGTGTTAGAAACCAAGGAAGTGCCTGAGGATGGTCATACAGGAATTAGGGCTTCTGCCCCTTGAGAAGGTGGTGGGATCAATAGCCCAACTGAAGTGCTTTTACACCAATGCATGCAGCACGGACAGCAAACAGGAGGAGCTGGAAGCCATCATGCATCAGGAAAACTGTGATATAGTTGCCACCACTGAAACATGCTGGGACAACTCACACACTGGAATGCTGCAATGGATGGCTATAAACTCTTCAGAAGGGATAGGCAAGGAAGGAGAGGCAGCAGCGTAGTCCTGTGTGTTAGGGAGTGGTTTGGTTGTCTAGAGCTTAATGATGGTGGGTGTTAATGAGTAAGAATCAGGGGAAGGCCAACAAGGCAGATATCAGGGTTGGAGTCTGTTATAGATCAGTGAACCAGGATGAAGAGGCAGATGAAATATTCTATAAGCAGCTGGGAGAAGTCTCAATTTTAGCCCTTATTCTCGTGGGGGACTTCAATTTACTGGATGTCTGTTGGAAATACAGTACAGCAGAGGCAAAGCAGTTTAGCAGGTTCCTGGAGTGCGTGGAAGTTAACTTCCTGACACAGCTGGTGAGTGAACCAACTAGGGTAGGCATCATGCCGGACCTGTTGTTCTCAGAGAAGGACTTATGGGTGATGTTACAGTTGGAGGCTGTCTTGGGCACAGTGATCAAAAAATGATGCTTTTTGATTCTTGGAGAAGTAAGGAGGGGGGAGGGGGGGTCAGCAGAACTGCCACCTTGGACTTCTGGAGGGCAGACTTTGACCTGTTTAGGAGACTGGCTGACAGAGTCCCTTGGAAGGTAGTCCTGAAAGACAAAGGAGTCCAGGAAGGCTGGACATTCTTCAAGAAAGAAATCTTAAAGGTGCAGGAGCAGAATGTCCCCATGTGCCGAAAGATGAGCCAGCAGGGAAGAAGGCCAGCTGAACAGAGAGCTTTGGCTGGAACTCAGGGGAAAAAAGTGTTTATGACCATTGGAAGAAGCGACAGGGAATTCAGGAGGACTACAAGGAGGTTGTGAGGTTATGCAGGGAGAAACTTAGAAGGGCCAAAGCCCAACTAGAACTTAACCTGGCTATTGTTGTAAAAGACAATAAAAAAGCTTCTATAAATACATTAGCAACAAAAGGAGAGCTAAGGAGAATCTCCATTCTTTGTTTGATGAAGGCGGTAACATAGTGACAAAGGATGAGGAGAAGGCTGAGATACTTAATGCCTTCTTTGCCTCAGTCTTTAGTAGTAGAGTTGGTTGTTCCCTGAGTACCCAGACCCCTGAGCTAGTAGATAGGGGCGGGGAGCAGAACGAAGCCCCCGTAATTCAAAGGGAGATGGTGAGGGACCTGCTCCAACACCTGGACATACACGAGTCTATGGGGCAGGGTGGGATCCATGGAAGGGTACTGAGGGAGCTGGTGGAAGTGCTCGCCAAGCCACTTTCCATCATTTACCAGCAGTCCTGGCAAACCGGGGAGGTCCCAGTGGACTGGTGTCTAGCAAATGGGATGTCCACCCACAAGAAGGGCTGGAAGGATGATCTGGGGAACTACAGGCCTGTCAGTCTGACCTCGGTGCCTGGGAAGGTCATGGAAGAGATCATTCTGAGTACCATCACAGGTCAACCAGGTGATCAGGCCCAATCAGCATGGGTTCATGAAAGGCAGGTCCTGCTAAACCAACCTGATCTCCTTCTATGACAAAGTGACCCTCTTGGTGGATGAGGGAAAGGCTGTGGATATTGTTTCCCTGGGCTTTAGTAGGGCCTTTGATACGGTTTCCCACAGCATTCTCCTGGAGAAACTGGCTGCCCATGGCTTGGACGGGCGTACTCTTTGCTGGATAAAAAACTGGCTGGAGGGCCGGGCCCAGAGAGTGGTGGTGAATGGAGTTAAATACAGTTGGTGGCCAGTCACAAGTGGTGTTCCCCAGGGGTCAGAGTTGGGGCCAGTTCTGTTTAATATCTTTATCAATGATCTGGATGAGGGGATTGAGTGCACCCTCAGTCAGTTTGCTGACGACACGAAGTTGGGTGGGAGTGTCGATCTGCTTGAAGGGCCGAAAGGATCTGCAGAGGGATCTGGACAGTCTGGATCGATGGGCCGATGCCAACGGTGTGAGGTTCAACAAGGCCAAGTGCCGGGTCCTGCATTTGGGTCACAACACCCCCATGCAGCATTACAGGGTTGGGGAGGAGTGTCTGGAGAGCTGCCTGGCAGAAAAGGACCTGGGGGTGTTGGTTGACTGCCAGCTGAATATGAGCCAGCAGTGTGCCCAGGTGGCCAAAGCAGCCAACAGCATCCTGGCCTGTATCAGGAACAGTGTGGCCAGCAGGACTAGGGAAGTAATTGTCCCCTTGTACTCAGCACTGGTGAGGCTGCACCTTGAGTACTGTGTCCAGGTTTGGGTCCCTCACAACAAGAAAGACATTGAGGTGCTGGAGCTTGTCCAGAGAAGGGCAACAAAGCTGCTGAAGGGTCTGGAGAACAAGTCTTATGAGGAGCAGCTGAGGGAGCTGGGGTTGTTCAGCCTGGAGAAAAGGAGGGTGAGGGGAGACCTTACCACTCTCTGCAACTACCTGAAAGGAGGTTGTAGTGAGGTGAGGGCTGGTCTCTTCTCCTAAGTAACAAGTGATAGGAAAAGAGAGAATGTCCTCAAGTTTCGCCCGGGGAGGTCTAGATTGGATGTTAAGAAAAATTTCTTCACTGAAAGGGTTGTCAAGCATTGGAACAGGCTGCCCAGGGAAGTGGTGGAGTCACCCATCCCTGGAGTTATTTAAAAGACGTGTAGATGTGGTGCTTAGGGACGTGATTTAGTGGTGGACTTGGCAGTGGTAGGCTAATGGTTGGACTTGATGATTTTATGGGTCTTTTCCAACCTAAATGATTCTATGATTCAATTTGATTAAATGGAAATTCACACCTTACTTGATTTGTGCTCTTTGCCTGACTGTCCGTTTACTGTGGGCTTCTTACTAGAAAGCTAGTCTCAAAACTCATAGCAAATGTTATGGACTTGACCATAATATAAGTTGGCCATAAAATATATTTGTTAGATGTCCTCTTTTGCTGTTATTTCTTTTCTCCCCTTCTTGATACATTATTTATTTATTTAATATAAAACTGCGAAGTAAGGTTTATTTTTCATAATACCATTTGTTCTCATCTGAATGATTTTCCTGTTGTCCTTATTAAAAAGCACAGGATACTCTCACTAAACTGGTATTGCTGACACCACTTGCTGCTTTCCTCCTAAAATGATTTCTTAAAACACAGTGTATTCTTTTATTAAGTCAGCTAAAATTCTGCTACTGCATCACTTTCCTTCTCTTGATTACAGCTTTTGTTTCCCAAATTGCCAAACGTACTTTATCCTCTCTTACAACATCAGATGGCATTTCTCCCTTTTCCTCCATCAAGTTTGATTTTGGAGAGTCTCTCTGTGCTTCTTGCAATGATAAACGAGATTTAATCTTTGGGAGTGAATAAAGCAAAGAAAAAAATAAAACAAACAAGAAGAGTACAGTGATACCTAAATAGATAAGTAGTGGAAGGGAAAACGTACCTTAATGAGTTTTTTTTTTTTTTTGGTACCGATACGATACTGCTACCTGTTACCCTCATTGCTTGCTTGCTTTTTCTCACAGTATCCCTTTCTGTTTGAGTTTTCCAGCCCTGTGGCTGATTTCAAGGGTGATTTGAGAGAGTGTTAGATATAGAATTATCTAAGGACTCTTTACAAAAAGAACAATGCTCTAAAAATCTGGGGTTTGAGATATTGTCTGTATATACAAAAAAAAATATGTTTTTTATAGGGCATGCAACTTGTAATTGTTTAATGACTTAGTGCAGAAGACTTTATATTCAGTATGTAAGTGGTTTAGAGGGAGTTGGATGAGTTTGTGTATATCTGTCTCATCTATGTGTTTTGGTACAATGTTTTTGGATTTTGTGTGTTTAAAATGACTAAACAGGAAGCTGTTAATAATATATGAACTTAAAAAAATCAGAGATCCCGAGGTTCTGCCAAAATCTAAAATGTCAGCAGAGTTAGCTTTCACCAAGCACTTCTCATTTACTTTGTGGGGTGCTCTCAGGAAAAAATCTGGTTCACTGTGCTTCTTTATAAAATTTTTTACTTATGTTATTCTCTGGGCTTAGGTTGTTCATATTATTCTAAAAGGCTTTAGGTCTCTTAGCATTATGTAGCTGAATTAATTTCAGAGATGGCTCACTGCCTTGTTGTTTTGATTTCTTCTGGGGTTTCAGTGAGCACATTTATTGCTTGTGTCAAGGATTTTCTGTTTGACTACAGAAAGTTAAGAGTGAAATGGAAGAAGAAAAACAATCTACCAGCAATTATGTAGTTTTCCCACTGACCTGAATTCAGAATGAAAGAAATTATTTTCTCTTGGCTAAGCTCTGTATTGCTAACTGTAAGAATTTGACATAAACTTTCGTTCAAAGTCTGTTGATGTAAATAGAAAGAGCTCCATTGACTTATATGGGATTTGGATCAGGTACTTAAAACTGGTGTTATGAGAAAAAAAGACAATTCCTAGAGATTTTGTGAACTAGTAGAAACAGCTATAGTGAATTTATTTTGTACAGAATTTAGTTACCTGATGCTGTGGAGCCAGAGATAAGACGTTGTTCTCCTCTTAGTTATTCACCTGAATTATTGCAATGGCACCAGTACAGAGGAGTTGAGTAAGGAATTAACTGTTATATGATTTCACAGGTTTGATCTTCAGAATACTGTTAATGATCTGGGGAATCATTTGGAATTTAAAACAGTCTCTGCTTGCTCTTGGTGATGCCTCTAAGTTGTAAGAGATGGAAACTGAAAATATGTCCTTCCTAGTTGCTCTGTGGTGCACTTGCTAATTAAATTCAAGATTATGTGTTCGTTAGTTTGTATTAAAAAATTTTTAAAAAACCTAAACATTCTTTTGAACTCAGTACTCATTCTTTGGCCGTGTTGGTATAGCCTTGCCTCCGCTTAAAGGGAGAGAAGTTGAATAATCTGTAGGGACCAGCCACAGAACTGAATACAAAGACTTTACATCCTTGTGAAATGAGCAAGTCCCTCAAACTCTGACAAAAAATGGAAGTGGTAAATTGAAGAAAAAAAAAAAAAAGAAAAAGAAAAAAAAACCAACACCCCCCCCCCCCCCCCCCCCGAGGAAAACAGTTTTGTAATATACTACCTATCCTTTTGCCAAATACTTTCTATTTATATTGTGAGCTTTTTTGGATAGTGAGTTTTCTTTTGATATGCTGTTACAGCACCTTTGGGTGCAATTCAAGAAATACTTCTAAATTTCAGTAAATTACATTGAGGTTCTTCGCTGAAGAACAAAGTTACAAATTTATTCATCTGTATTATACAATGTGGGTATCTAGTAGTGTTTTTATAATTGAAGTGAAAGATGCTTCTTTTCAGTGCCATTTCTATTTATTAGATCAATCTAACAGGATTGAGCATTGTACACTAAGGAGCCGCTCTCACTGGTGCGCTATATTACCAGCTCTTGTGCGTCAGGCTGCGTAACAGTATACAAGCCATACCTTGTACTTCAGAAACAAGAAACCAACCACCAAAAAAACCCACTACCCAAACCCCAAAACTCACGTGCACAAGTTGTAAATGAATAAGAGAGGAGACTGGTGCAGTCTATGCCCTTTATTCATCGTTGAAATGATATGCAGAATTGGGTAATTAGCTTCTATTTTGGCTTTTGGTAAGTTTGACCTTAAATCCAAAAATGGCGAAAAAGTTTACTATTCATAGATAAACCCTGTCAATGTATGTGCATTTTGGTGCTTGTACTTCCATTTACCACCTACATGGGAAGTTGTTACAAGCTCTATACAACAGAAGAAAATCCAAGCTGCTGCCCAAGATATTTTTTTTTTTTTTATTTTTAGTCAGATTGTTGCTCATTATGTTCAGGAAGGCATATGAAGCTAAAATATTTACCATGCAGCTCCAGTGCCAAGCAGTATTTGCATTGGAACTATACACCAGCAAGTATCCAGACCTCTGTGTTATAAGTAAAAGGAATTTAACTTAATTTTTTTCAGAAGTAATGACGAGTTATAGCAGAAGCATATTTAAAAAAAAAATAAATTGTCAAATTTAACTAAAACCCGAGGATATTTATATTAAAAATGAGAATAATATTTTAAACTCTACAGTGAGATGCAATATAAACTATTGGCCCCGAACAGGAGAAAGGGAGAAGCTATTTTTCTTTTCACAGAAAGGTCACTATGTGACATTGCCCTTTAAGCTTTGTTGCCCATTAGCAAGATACAGTCAATACCGGGAAGGTAGTCGTTGCAGCTTTTTGTGACTCTGGGCATATCTGGAGGATTACTGCTATGCAAAATGTGTCTCCATTGAAAGATTTTTGCACTGAGTTTAAGGAGTACATTGGGATAAGTTTAACACCCAGTAGTGTTCATGCCATCTTTCTTTACATGGCAAAGTTAGTGGGGTTTTTTTGGTTTTGCCTTTATATCCTGCACATACACTTGTTTGGGCTGGCGTACATACACAGAAGGAAGCTGTGGTGTAGCAGAATGCTGAAAACAGAAAGAATTACAGTAATAATGAAGACTTTAATTTCATATTAGATTGTTGCTCATCAGCCAAGAAAGAACAAACACGCACAATCAAAATCCATCCTATAAATGTTTGAATTTATTAATAAGCACTCAGTTTTTTAGAAGATGAAATTTTAATTAAAAATATTGATTCACTTGGCAGCATGCTTTGGTGATTTCTTTCCTCCTTGCCCGATGAAATATTTGTGGAAAGAAGACTAAGCTTAAGGTTTTCAGAATTCAACTGTTAGTTTAAAAAAAAAAAAATCAGATTCTGATTTTTAAAACAAAATACATGTTATTCTAGGATAGGATATGTCCTAGGATAGAATTTCTATGGATAAGTTGTTGTAGAACTAAGTAAAAAAGTGGGCATTTTTTTGGATAAGATATATATGGATAAGGAAGATTTAATAAGGAGGCTATTTTTATTAAAATGTTTGTTTGCCAGGAGTTTGAATATTTAAATAAAGTTAGGTGAGAATTAAAGAAACAAACCCCAGGTGTTTATGAACCCTGTCCTCTCCACTGGATTTTATATTCAGTCTAGATAACATTCAAAATCAAAGTAATCTCCCTAGGGAATACGTACAACTGAAGTAGCATAAGTTTCTGTTAGTTTGTCTCTGCTTAGTATTTTTTTAACCATATTTCTAGACATTGCTAGGATGGCTGAAGACATGGGTCTATGCCTGTCTTTGTTCATGTTAAGACTTTCAATAGACATAGCACTTATTCTTACATAATTCGAATGCTAATGGTTGTGAAGAACGGTTTAGTTTGAGAAGCTCACGTGTTTCTTCTCTCACCTCAATGACAAATACACTGTTCTAGGATGCCTAAGTGTTGTGTTTACTTCATTATTCCATTAAGGAGTAGAGTACAAAATAAACCAGAAAAATCTGCAATTGCATCTGCAGAAGGAAGAAAACAGCAATATATCCTTATTTAATGTCAGCATAGTTTTCTTCAGGCACTTTGGCACTCGGACATGTAAACGTCAATCATTATTTTCTCATTGCACTATTATTTTGGAGTTATACAATTAGGATACATTCTGTGTACTTATTTTACAAATGTACTTTTCTTTCTGTTATGTTCTGTTACTAGGGGGAGAATGATTATTTTCTAGCAAAAACGAAAAAAAATATCGGAACACGATGTTATGTAGGGAAACAAATGCTGTCTGCAAATATGTTTTCCTCTACTTTGACAGCCAAATCTGTGCATCTGTGCCTATGCTGATTCACGCCCTAACAGTTTAAATTTTTCAGCCAATCCATGTGATACAAGTTAAGAGTCAAGAGTCTTACATGGCCGTAAATCCAACTGTGATGATGAATTTTGTTGCACAAAGGACAGTCAATGTTATGTTGACTTAATGGTTGTTATTACCAAAGTTTCTTTGTGATCTCTTTTCTTCAGCTGACTGGATGTGAGTTGTTTATTAGAAGTTAGACTGTTACACATAATTTTCTGCCACTTTTTAATGAGAGAAGATATGCATGTCTTCAGAGGGTAATGAGAAAACTAGAGCGTACAGAGTGTGGAGCACAGAGAGTGTGCCATTGGTGAATTCATGGTCTCTCACTGCATCTACCTAGAGGGAAAATGTTCTTGTCTTTATATATAAATTAATTAAAAAACTTCTAATTTGTTAGTTGTATCAAAATATATTTAGTAGTCTAGGAAAGAATAACTGAATTGCCAATCCATGTTGTGCTTGATCAATACGTTATTTATAACCAGTGTATCTCTCTGGAAAAATGAAGCTATTTCCTAGAGAGGAAAACTTACTATTTTGGTATCATTTTGAATTGATTGTGAGAGATCAGAGATCATATGTAGTTACAGTATTGTGTGATACTAAAAAAAAAAAAAAAATCCCTTAAAATGCCTTTGTTAGTTGCCCGTATGTTTCAATGACTATTTTCACTTTTGCTCTATTTACAATAAATACATGCTCTTCCTATAAAAGCTTGACACTGTAAGATGAAATTATGTAAGATGACCTTATTGGCTGATGTATCATCCCCAGTAGTGAAGATGTTATAGGCCAAAAAATACAACCAGCTTCCCTGTCTTGTCTGTTTCTAGCCCTCAGGTGAAACTTTGTTCAAATTGAACTACAGGATAAGAAAGGTGCACAACTCCTCTTTTTGTTACGTTCTTATATGAGTCCATAGATTCAATAAGTGCTGCTTTCACCTAATTTTCAACCAAATTAAAGGGTCAATGAAGAGCGATTCAATTCTAACAAAGACACATTTATTGAGATGGAGGTCACTAAAATGGGAGAAAATATGACCGTAAGTTTTTGAATATTAAAACTGTCTTCTATGCTTATTGTTTAGACCGGAATTTAAGGTTCTGGCCAAGGCAGGATGAATTCAGGCTGTTGGCTATCCATGCATGTTCTTCCTGCGTCTGAAAGTTTAATATTCTATTGTTTTGTTTACACTGATTACATGCCTTTCGATAAAATTATTTTTACAGTTCTGTTCAAGATGTCTTTTTTAAAAACAGATCTCAAAAGACTTTATAGAATATAATTTTGACTGAAGTTGCACTGTGCCAACGCTGAATAGACTAGAAAGCCATCAGTATTCCTGCTGTTCACCTCATTATCTGATAGTGTTGTCGTGGGCGGAGTGATTAAATTCACTCATAAGAGAGAAGCAGTGAAATATTTATTAATATGGAACAGTGATTTAGCAAAATTTAATAGTAAACGTGACAGTGTTTTACAAGATTTGATGACAAGGTACACTTGGTTATTTACTGCATAGAGGACAGGGTCAGACAAGCTCTCAGGGAGACCCTCGCGTTGAGTCACGAGGCGCAGAAAGGGCCCCCTTGCTTTCTAAACTCCTTCTCAGAGAGGAGTCTAGGTGCGGCTGGATCCAATCCTGGTCCCAGACTTGGTCAATGATTTATGTCTAAAGGATTATATATGCACAATCAATCCTTTATATCACTTAGCTAAGATTTCAAAGTTAGCATGGGATTAACCGCTTACTGAGAATCTGTTGTGGCAAGGAATCTCTAAACCTCAAGGAGTAACCTTGAGCAAGCGTTCCCTGCTCATAGGGAGATCCTGGTGTGCAGCCCACTGCCATGCAGGAGAGCTCAAGGGGCTCTTGGGCTGTCTACTATTTATAGAGTAAGATAATTGAGCCATGGTCATATTTGCACAGCAAAAAAATGTCTAGGTCCCCATTACAGACAGTGTTTGGCTGTGTTGCGAGCCATACACCAAAGTCCAGGTACAACCCATCATAACTCCCACCGACAGTCGTGGCTTGAGCAGGAGCTGGGAGGGGGGGCGTGAAAGGGGAGAGCACACCGCCACGAGCATCTAGTCACTGCCTTAACAAATTCAGCTTCTCGACCTGGAAGTATAATCAACACAACTGGTGCCTGATTTTGAAATCCATTTTTGCCAAAAAACATGCACACCCTTTCTGTAAGAAACTGCCAACAAAATTCTGTTCAGTGCTGTGAATACAGGGTTTCAAATGCACTAAAATCTCAGCATGGAGAATCTATCTCTGTTCCATGGAGGCCACAGATACAGAGAGAAGTGGAATGTGCTACTTCTCTTCATCAGAAGCTTCCCTGTTCTCTCAGTGACTGTAAACAAACAGTAAAGAAATCCCCAACTATGAATCTGAGAAAGCAAAAGGTTCCAGTAGTTTATCAATTGGTTCTCCCAAAGAAATACGCCCTTCATTTTTGTCACGAAACATGAATGTATTGGCAGCTACAGAAAAGTAACTTTTCTAGATAACATAGCTTTAAACAGGGCATGGTGGATTTTATTTCAATAGCATCTCAACCTTGCTCCATTACTGGAAATGTTAACTACTCTTCTGTTGTACTGTTTCCAAATGTAACGTGTCCCTCTGCAGGTAAACTCTTCTCAAAAAAAGCTTTGTTGCTCTTGCTTTCCGTATGCCAAAGTTCTCATGCCCCAAACAACTGAAATTTTATTTCTCTGTTGGCTGGATTAATTGCTTTCAAAATGGACCATGCTTCTCTGATTTCCACAACATCGGTGAGTTCTTGCCAAATTAATTTTCTGTTTGTAGATGGTCCATTAACTACAATATAAAGCCCTTTTCCCCCAGGCAAAAACACAAGCAGCACATATACTCTTGTTTCACTGTGTTGGAACAAGCAAATAGAGAATAAATACATCTGCCATCAGGTTGGATCCAGGCAGTTTTCCAGTTTGTCCCTAAATGATCAGCAGAGTGAAAATACTTTACTTGCTTCTGTTGGCCTTGTGAATTCACCTATTTAAAACAGATAATACAAATAGCATTGAACAAAAAAACATTGTGGACAATCCTTGCCCCAAATAAAAGTCTTCATTCCTAAAAATAAAGGCAGCCCAGGTGAAGGGATATAATAACTTACTAAGGCACCTTCTGTGAAAGAACTGCGAATTCCTGGAGCTTAACTCTCGTCGTACAGTAGAGAGTGGTATTTTCTGAAATCATATGAAGGGGTTTTTAAGGCTTAAATAATTTTCACTTTTAGTGGCAGGTAATTTACATGACTTCCTCTGCTTCTGCCTGCTTATGGACCAACACAATAGCTTGCAGCCTATGTTAATCTGTTCAAATACTGGGATAAACTTATGAGTGGAAAAAATAATATAACCTCTTCATATTTCTAAACCAGTTTTACCATGTCTTTTAGTTTCTTTTACAATCTTTAACCTCTGCCAAGATTAGACATGACAGCATCGAATGCTAGAGCAGCTTAACAGCTGTAGCGAGTTTTAAGCTTTGCAAGACACCTTTCTGCAGAGAGGCTGATGCTGCTTTGCTATGTAATTTAGTGCAGTTTATTTGAACCTGTGAAGGAAGTTGACCACAAACAGCATGGAGCAGCGTTTTCTCAGAGCCCAAGCAATGGTAACAGTTTCCTTGGAAATATTTTTACTTCATGACATGGCTTTAGCGGGAGAGATTAAAACAGAGTAAACTTGAGGTTGGCAACATCTCAATGAAAACTTGGAATATAGGTGTTTTGTTTATGTTTTGTGGTTTGTGTTTTTTTTTTTTTTTCCAAGAATGAAACCACCTCTTTGAGAAAAATTCTTCTAATGCTGTGTAACAGAACCACAGCAATTTTGTAGTACCAAGCAAGGCAGGAGATGACAAAACATAGCCTGAGCTGTTGCACAGATTTGCCAGAAAGTTGCCCTACTGCTTAAAAGCAGAGGCTTGCTGGAGTTTGTTTTCCAGATCATACGCACACAAAATCCTGGGAACGGGACTATGAAAAATGCAATTGGAACTTTTGTATTTTTACACCTGCAAGATGTAAAAGAAATAAAACTGAAGTCAAAATCTCTTGGCATGTCTTCAGTAATACGATTTCCTTCAGGCATGTTAAATGGTGAAATTACTTAGTGGAACATACTCACAACACAGCTGGTTTCACAAGTATGGGCAGCGTGTACATGATGTTTCCCTGTCAAGACCTTAAACAGAATGAGGCATCCACTGCCCTTGGAGAGCATGCCAGAATTCTCCATTTCCATGTTGGCTTCTCGCTTCACATTCCTGCCGTACTACAACCATTTGCTTGGCCATCAGTATGGTCTATTTCTCCTTTGGGTCCTTGCTGAGAGGATCACTTTGTTAGAGTCTTGTGGCTCTCCTTCGATTACTATTCTTATATTTAAACACTAAATAAACTAAAATCACTCTGACCATGGACAGAAGAAATAAAAAAAAATATTGAAGTCTCAATTAGATAGGGAGGCAAAGACTTTAAAATATTATGTGTAGTTTTTAAGTGTTTTTTGATACTGGCTCTAGATGTGTTCCAGTTGGGGAATATGCGGAACAGTCAGCGCGAATACCATAAGAAAATGGTCTGAAAAAGATAAAATGTGGAAATTTGGTCCAGCATGTGTCTGATCTTAACTCAAAGATGTGTGAAGGTATGTAACATGCAAAAAACCTTGCTTGCTTTGCATTCACTGCAAACTAAATTGTCTCATTTACTTTGCATTGCCTTCTACTGAAGGGCCTTCTCAATTCAGCACTGCATTAGTGCAATGCACTGCCGAGGTAAAGAGGATCGAACTTCTAGGTTTTAGAAGGCAGGCAGCAAGCTAAGATTTGATAACCCTATCTGCTCTAAAGTGTCTGAGGTAGACATGACTGGGTTCGTGTGTGCCGAGTCCAATGGGTCTCTTGTGCTTTAGATATATTGCACATGCTTGACACAGGTGATATGTCACATGTTGATGTTACACATGTGCAACACATCTGTCTGGGTGTACAAGTTATACGTACCATTCCAACCGAGGTTCTGGATGTGTGGAAACCCTTTACAAATGTCTAGAGCGCTCATGTTTATCCAGTACAAAGTTTTCAAGTGGAAAAGAAAAATACAAAGTTATTTCTTAGTATAAGTGTTTCCTGCCCACTGTTTATAGCATGGATTTTGGTTGGTTGTGTGGTTACTGGAAAGCACATACTTCCAGTGCCCTGTCCTTGTTTATGATTGTGACTGTGATGCAACAGCTTCCTTAATGCTTACTGGTGTTAAAAACACCATCTGAAAAGACTTCAAAGCTGCTGCCAGAAATAAGTATGCCTTTTAAGTCCAATGTGAGCAATGTTCTCTTAGCAGAATGAATTTTTATACTAAAAGTTTGCAAGTGGGACAAGATAATTGTCATTTTGTGTCTTTAGGCTCCTACACTTAGAGCAAAACATTGCTAAAAAATACAGACTTAGTGGTATGATTTGGCCATAAGATTCCAATTAATTAGTTTCCTGTTAATAGAACTGTGACTCGTCTAATTGAATTTGTATTGTGTTGTCCCATGAGAAAATAGCCGTCATTATTATTTTTATGTATAATACAGAAGCCCAAGACAGTGAAATCTCTTAAAAACTTAAATGTGCATATTCACTCAATGAGATTTTGAAATAGTTATAGTTATCAGTCTAAAGATCTCATTTTGATGGTGTCTGAGTGTGTGTATGCATATTATGTGCATGTATGTATAAAACCACATGTATACTATTGCCTTTCTCATATGTGATTTTCTCTATATTTAACTTATTCTTGGCAAAGATTTAAGGCCTAAATACTCTTTCACCTCATTCTATGATATTGCTAGGCATAATGACAATTTTTAGTTTTAATTAAGAATTTTTGGTGTGTAAAAACATGCCTTGAATTCTGTTAATCTGTTTTGGTTTTGTCGATATTTGGTAAGTTGGGTAATACTTTTGGAAAAGGACTGTAGAGGGTTTTAATGCACGGAAGGTCCTAAAGAAAGGATTAGTAACCTTACAAAAATCCACTTGGTTCCAATGGTCTTTTCATCTTCAATTGAAAATATAGTATTCTTGTCCAAAACCCAACCAATCACAAATCTCTTTTGCTCAGTTACTTGCTATTTGGTTACTACTCGAAGGATTCGTAGCATGAGAACATACAAAAACTTAACCCCTTCATAGACCTCAATGTTTCTGATTTTTCTAGGTTTTTTCCCACTTTGCAAAAGCTCATCATTGTTTAATGTGGAGCGGAATAATATTTAGCCAAAGTAGTTCAGATGAATGATACAGTAGAACTGCAAGATTTTCATACTTTTAAAAAATTATAGAGAATTGCTGCCTTTGGTTAATTGTATCCACATGGACTAAGATTTGGGAATCAATACTATTGATAATTTTTATTGGTAATGCAATTTACTCAAACATTTTAACAGCAACACTCCAAACACCCATAATGCTATTTCTTTATTGTGTGTTCCTTCCCGCAAAAAAAAAATCAACTCTGAATCTGTACTTTCAAAACGATCTGAAAACCTATAGCTATTTAAATACATGACTAAAAAATTGAAATGAAAGCTGTAAATATTTTAACTTGCGAGTTGACGTGGCACATATTTTCAAGTGAAAATGTAAGGCGTAAGATTGCTAGCTACCAGAGTATCATGATGGGAAAAGAGTAATGTTTTATTTCTTAACTCTGGTAAAGAATAAAATGATCCCAAAAGCAGAAAAAGAAGGGACACAAGTCTATAACAGCTAAGCTTGTATGTGAGTCTGCTTCCAATACTTGATGGTGCTTTTATTGCATATATTTGCAGAAGTTGTAAATAATCTATGTTTTATCTCAAAAGAAATACAATTTTATAGAAAGCACTAGAATCGTGTAGCTTTAGTATGAAAAATTATTTATTAAAAAGAAGTTTAGAATATCAAAACCGATAGGTATGCATGTGTTCAAAAGGGTGAATTCATTTGTATTTAAGAAGGACCACAGCCACTTTGATCTTTCAGTTTTGAAATTGTCAAGTTATTTTACATTCCTGTTAGAGTATGTTTTCAGGAAGACTTCCATTTGTCTTTTAAATGCTATTGAGAGTTTGGTATTCTTTTGCTTCTCAATTGATACTTGTGAATAAGAAAAATAAGATGTTTAAGATCAACGACACCATGTGATTTAGTGCTTGACTTATGACGTTTTTGCTGGTATAACCTATGAGAATGTAATCAGCAACTAATGGAGTTTAGTTGTCTTGATTTTAGGGGTGTAAGTAGAAAAAGGAGAAGCAAATAGTCAATTTTAGCTTTAAAATGAGCACACCTGGCTCAGAATACATACAGAAGAAAGGACTAGAACTGAGCTGATGCCATGGCTTGAGTGGCTTCGCTGATTAGTATTCCTTTTCTCTAGAAGAAGGGATGCTACAAGATGGATTTTATGGTGTTTACTGGGAATTATTTAAGGAGTCGCTTGGTGTTTAGTTTAAAACAAACAGCAAGAAGAAAGGGGACTTTTTCAATATAAAAAAACCCTTCGCATTTCCCTAAAGTAAACACATTGTACTTTATTACTAATGAAGAACATTACTAATGGAAACATGTGAATGAAAATAGAAATATCACCTTCATAGAGGAAGAAAGCTCAAAGAATATAGTGCATGTATTTTGTGGAAACTGGATAAATCCCTTTCAGAATACCAAAAAAAGTAACACTAGCAATAAAAGGTCAAGCAGCAAGTTTATTTTAAGTCTGGCTGGCTATCCAGATAAGTAGAAAATAAAAAATCCATAGGTTATATTTAAATCTACATAATCCAGGCAATACAGGTCTGTTAATCTACAAACCAAAAAAATATATAAATATGTGTGTATATATATAAAAATATATAACATAAATATAATATAAGAATATATAAGTATATAAATGCACAAATGAAATTAAATGTGACACTAATATATCCTAGAGAGGTTATGCTAACGTAACCTGATGCCTATTTGGGGGAATAACAGACCTTTTTTTCTGGAGCTGGCTCTGTAGGTTGCTTTCCCAGTGGACACAGTTTGAGCGGAGGTCGTTGTCTAGAGTGGTGGCAGGAAGGTGACGCGTTTGAAGTCCCAGATGTCACCATGGCTTCACGATTCTGTCCTGCAGTGACATTTCTGGACTGAGCTTGCACAGGGCTTTGTTCTTAGCACCTCATGGTTGCATACTGTCCAATGCCCTTCAGGTTTACTGAGCAGCTACAAACCAAGATACTCTTACCTGCTCCCACCCCTCACCCCGTCAAAAAAAAAAACCCAAACCCAACAAAACAAACAACACAAAATCCCAGCTGTGTTTTAGTGTTTCTGACAGACCCTGTCGTCACAGATTTTATTCATGCATTCTTAGGTTAAGTAAAAATTAAATAATTGTGCTTCTATCCTGATTTAAAGGAGCCCTTGGAAGCACTGAGAAATTTGGTGCAAATTTCCATTTAAACAGAAATTCAGTCTTTTGGGTTGCTACCTTTGGGCTTTCAGAGGAACACGTTGCTGCTGGAGGAAGAGTTGGTGTAGTGCAGAAGACTAGTATAGTGCAAAATAGCGAAGTGGATGAAGGGCATGCTAGAGAGTTCTGAAATTGTGCCAAAAAGGGAATCTAAGAGATGGTAAGAATGTTACTGCTGGATAACATCAATGATCTTTTTTTAGAGTTAGGCATAACTTGTTTTCATTACTGACCTTTCACCGTAAAACTAGTATATGCTAATCAAAATGTCCTTTTAAAGTCAGGAGGGAATAATCAGCATTAGAATACTGTGTAAGAAAAAAGGAATGTTGTGGAGGGGTGGAGCAATGAAGAAGGGGAGAAATTCGGTACTATGAAGTGCAAGATCATAAACCCAGTTAAGGGTAATGTAGGGTATCTGTAAGTCACTAATTCATCTGGACATGGCTGAGGAGGACTGTGTGAGGATAACTTGTTTGGAAGCCATGGTGAGGGAAGAAGTTATAGTTGGAATGTGATGTACAAGTCCATATATATTTTTTCCAAGAAGGGGATCACAAACTGGAACCGAGTACAAAGAACAGATGTAGTTGCCCGGTGACTATAATGGTCATTAATAATTAATTTTTAAAACACAGGAATATTCTGTATCACTCTGTATTTATCAGTATGTAACAAAGCTAATGCATCCAATACATTTACATAGTGCTTAAGTTGTTTGCCTTCATTATTTATTAAAACATTTTAGGTTTTCTGAATATTATTTTTCCTGCAGGTGCAATGTAACTATAATGAATTACCATTTGAATGAATATTTATAAGACAACAATACCCTCAATGCTACAACACATTATATTAGTCATGTTCGTGGTTACAGCTTCTATGTGTATTTTACTAATGTACAATGTTGTTATGCTTTGACTTACATCAAACAGTTCAAGATAAATGGAACTGTGTTTATTCTTTGATTTGAGAACAGTCCTCCCCTCTTGTAATTCAGGGAAATTAAGCATGCACTTTTCTAGAAATAACCCTCCCTTTTTTTGTTTCCCTAGTATTCTGACTTGATAGTTGATACTTCAGTTAGTTGTCAACTTTATTTTTGCATGTTCTGCTTACACCAGGATCCAGTGTGTGGTAAAGTAAATGATGCATTCTGGATCTCCTCCAGCTGCCCTCCAGCTTGCTCCGTATACTTCAAATCTTCAGGTATATTTCTGCTCCCTTTTTTGTAGTTTTAAGGACGTAATTCTATGGGCAACTGTAGAGATACAGCTTTTCTCCGTATGGCACAAGTAATGCTCATATTTGTAAATGAATGCACAGAAATTAAGATACAGTGGGGAGAGTCATAGTGACAAAGAAAAAACTTGAGAGGACTTGTATGAGGAGTGTTGCTTTTTATTTCATCTTAAGTGGCTATTTTTCAGTGACAATGGCAGACTGTGGCATGCACGCTTTGTGAACCAGCCTGGTGGCTGAGCTTTCTAACCTAGTCATTAACTATTTTACTGTGATACAGCACCACGTGTCTCTAAGGAGTCAAGCACAGAAAGGCTTCTTTTTAAAATGTTTTCACTATACTGAATGCTACTTCCTTTACTCATATTGTTGTTTTTTACCTGTATTCACCACTGCGGGCCATGCAATTGCAAAAGGGCTGACCTTCTGCATTCTCTCCTGTGTGGGGTTGTGCACTGCTGTTGCCCTGACTTGTTTAGGAATAAAGTTTATTGCAGAGTTGAGGAAAAAAAAATGTCTTCAATAAAAACAATAAATTAATAAGGAAAGAACTAAAAGCCCAAACAATGGTTTGTTTACCTGTGTCATCTATAATAAAATTCAGTTTACCTGAAACAGTTATGTTTGCCACCATAGTTGAATCACAGGTAAACCATTTTAGACAGTGAAAGGATAATTTCCCAGTTGCCATACTGCTTACAAATGACAAGTTGCAGAAGTGCCGTATAGTCTAGGTAATGTGATGCCTGTGGAAATGAAAGCCCTGTACTCACAATGTTAAGCAATATGATTAGAAAAATATTGCTAGGCCGGCTCTCATACCTTTAATTATCATGAAGTTCATCTAAACATTGAAACAACAAATTATAAATTGTCAAAAATAAACATACCAATACATAATGTTTAAGGCTTTTCTTTGAAATTTAAAACTAAAGATAAAACCAGAATAAATATACTCCAAGTAACTACTTGTCTGTGTCTGAAGGTTAATTATTAGAAACAAAAAAATGCAGCAGTTGAATTTCATAAAAGCATATGACTTATGACACATGGTAATCACGAGTCAAGTAAGAATATTTTGCAATATTTAGCAAGATTTTCTTTGTATTTGGCCTCACAGCATTAAGGGTACCATGTTCTTTTGAATCAAAACCATATTCAAATCCGTTAAAATATTTAAATCTAAAATATTTTTTTTCTGTTCGTCTAAGCAAAGAGTATGTGGATCAGAAATGCAAAGGTATCAATGTGGATGCCTAATTGTCTGTCTACATGTTACCTCCTTACTTTGTGATCCCTTGTAGCCACACTGAATGATGCCTTTCAATGCTCACAGCATCACAGGTGGAAGCAAATTTGCCATAAATAATCTCCTAACAATATCAGAGACTGTAATTTTCCTGGCTATAAACAGAACTGCTCCCATTTGGTGTGTGCTGTGATGAAGAGAAGTGGGAGATAGGCATTTACTAGTTCAGTTGTTCACTCCTACTCACAGAGTACGGTGGGAATGATTGATCATCTCAGATGCCATTAGCTCTGCCTGAAGTAGCAAGCTAATGCAATGTAAATTAGAGGGCCTGGGTTTGATCCAGAAATGGACCAAAAGGCATAAGGTAGTACTTAGGAATCTTAACGCTGGGTCTGCAGAAGACAGTACACCACAGAATGTGGAGACGGAGCACCAGATCCCCAAACATACCTATTGAATGTTCAGTTTGCTTTTCTTAATAACCCACAAATGTTCTTATGTAAACAACAAATCACTTAAATGGAAGTGTAGTTTCCCAGAGAAATGAAATTTCTATTTCTTCTCTTATTTCTCGTTGCTTCCCAGTCTTCCTGGCATTTCAGAAGCCATCTGATCAGTAATCAGTATGTGTTACGTCTAAATGTGATCTTTAAGATACCTATTAAGAGTCTGCTGCTACTAAAAGGTGGAACTGCAGTTGTGTCTTGGGGCATTTTTATTTTTTTTTTAGGATTAATAATACTCTTCTATTTTGTGAGCCTCTCTTATGAACTTAGCACTATAGACCCCAAATTCTTCAAAAGGCATCCTGTAAAATGCCTAGCTGTGCAGTTGCTCCATGGAAGTTGGTGACAGAGATCATTGTGTAAAGTTGAATTCTTTTACAGTGTTCAGAAGCCTGTAAGATTAAGTCCATAGCTCTGCTCTTGCATGGCACGTAATAAAATTGTGGACTTACACCTACCTTCAGATCCATTTCTTGTAAAAGTTCAAGTAGCTAGTTCAAAAGCGTACCCTGGTAGGAAACTTAATTCCTCCCGTGACACATTTTTAACACAGGCATATTCCTTATATCTTCTCTTAACTTATTTTGCACAGTTTGTATTTTATTTTGGACTGTTTTCATGTTGCTCTTTGTTTTCTTTCTTAGCTGCTTTAACTAACCGTTTTGTTTCTATTCTGCTTAAACCAAAATGTTTATACTGTAAAACGTTAACATGTCATTTTGAACAAATTACTGTTAAATTCTTTCTTTCATTCTTCTTTCTTCTCTGGAATTTGTTTCCCTCTGCTTTTCTTGGGGTCTTTGCCATTGATCTTTTTAACTTCCCCTCTTCCTCTTCTTTCCCCCCCACTGATTTCCTTCTTTTCTTCCTCCTTTTGCCCTTTGTGCAAACCATGACAATCTCACACACACACGCACACAAATATGCATGTGCTTCTCTTGCTTATTCCATTTTATCTGCTAGATCTTCCAAATATAATTACCAAGATGCCAAAGAGTCTGACAATTTCCACAGAACAAAACCCATGAACTGATGTAAGCAAACTATTAAGCAGTACTTTTTGCAATAATTTTTCAAGATAAATAAGAGGTCTTTGTTTATTTTGTGCCTAAAGTTTTCTATGGTAATGGTATTTGTGAAGCAGTAGTGTTTATGATAGAAAAGTGTTTTTTAAATTACATTCGCTTTTCCCCCATAACTGTTTATTTAGATGTCTGCCAAGGAAAATGGGCAATTCTTTTGGTTAAGCATTGCCATCTAATTAATTTTTCTACTTCCCTGTTCTCAGTTTTGTCCTCTTCAGAATTGCACTTTATCCTTCATAATGCTTCTCTAAGCATTTCTGAAAGATGGAGAAGAGTTATAAGTAACAACTCATGAACCTTTCACCAGGAGTCTAAGCATACACCATAAACAGCGTGGTAACTTAGCTTTTGGGAAAGATGTTAAATTGTGTAATCATTATTAAAGACTCTGCACTCAATAATTAAGTTCCTTAAAGTTTATGGGAGGAAATACCTCATGAGAATGCAGATAGACCTCATCTCTGAGTAGGGAACTCAAGCATGTGCACAAAGCACATCTCCCCCACACTGCCCCATCTCTTTGATAACCTAATGTTAAATCACAGAAGCACTGCTTACTCTAAGAGATTAGGATTAAAATAGACTATTTTAGACTACAATAAGCAGATTCAAAATCAGTTGTACAATTAATTTGAACACAGTTGATGTTCCTGTACTTGGTCATTTCAATGAATGGATTTCACTCTTTTTCAGTAATAAACCTTGTATGTGCTAGGATTATAGAGTTGGGAAGCATACAGAAAGAAAATGAATTGGTATCAATGACCCAGGCTTTTCTGAAGTCTGTTTCAGCACACCAAACAACTTCTGTTGGTCCTGTGCTAACAGGCATCATGTGGAACAGGATTTCCAGAGTCTCCTTCAACTTCCATGATCACCAAACATGGTTGGCGAGGAGATGATTGTATAGGTTTACATACAGTGGGAGCCTGCTGCTTCCCATTGCTACCACTTGAGGAACTGCAGTAGACTCCTTTGCCTCACTTGTTTTCTAGCTCTCGGATATGTTGCTCTGGTTATTCATGCTGCTGCCTTCTGTTTTTCATGTTAGCACACATGGGGTCCATGGGCATCCTTCTGAAGTCCATTTAAGCTGGTATCAAGTTCAGTGATATCCCACTGGAGCTGATACCAGCATATTACAGAGCTCTCTTTCATGACACTTCATTCAGACTAACAAACTCCATTTGCAGAGTGAGAGGAAGGGAAAAATGAAGTCCTGAGGAAAAGCAGAAGAGGATTAGTTCTGGTAAGCAAAAGTGAGCATCATATTTCTCACTTAGCAGAAGGAAGGAGACAGAAAGATGAAATATGTGACCCAAAATTTTACATCAGTATATTCAGATTGTGCCTTCTCTTGTGGTGCTTATTGTCCATTAGTCTTTCAAGGTTGGTTTTTTTTTTGGGTCTATTTTTTGGGGGGGGGGGGGGGTGTAGGTTTGTTGGTTTTATTTTGGTATAGTGATTGTAAAAATATATGACTTTCTGCAAAAAGGAACACATAGAGAAGTTAAAAGCTGTAACTCTTATTAGCTGGATGTGAGAGAACAGGTCTTGGAGGCCAAGATGCTGTGAGCCCTTTTCACAACCTTTCCTCTTGTATGAAGGCAGGAGCAGCAGCTTGCACAATACAGCCTTTCTTTGCGTCCACGTCACTTCAGTGACCCTCACCTCTGGCTGGAAACAGCCTTTCTGTTCCAGCCCTGTGCTCTCCCCTGCTGATACAGTCAGCTGTCCATAATTGCTATGCCAATAACATAAGCTGTTTTTTGTTGTGGATAAAGGTGCCCTAGAATTAAGGTGATAAAGTCAAACTCATTTTCTTGGTAGTGGTGGGCAGATGGATTCTTTAACATGCCTGACCACCCCGTGAAACAATACCACACCACATTTCTGAAGATTGCCACGGACAGTCTCAAATTTTAGAGCTGACAAACTGAAACAACTTCTAGAGATAAGTGAAATGAGCAGGAGTGTTTTGGGTTGATAAGGACTGAGATATATTGAAGTTGGGAAGGAGTCAAAAATAGTAATAGCAAAGCTAAGACTAAATGGGACTGTGGAACAAAATAGGAGGAATGAAGATGAGCATCAATAAACGAATGCCAAAAATGTAGTATGTAGGACATGAGGCTAGAACTGTCAGTATGGCCATAGTCAGGCATAAATCAATCTTCTATTTAAGATACTGGTGGTGGTGTTTATTACAAAATACAGATGAAGACTTGGTTGCTTTTCTAATAGGATCACTTTAAAAGATTTCAGTGTGTTTAGTATACTTGAAAAGCCTCAGACAATTCACTGTCTGGGTTTAAGACTGCATATGTGAAAATATTTTGCTGTAAATAATAAGCAATAGTTTTTGTTCAGTTCATCTGTCTTCCTTCAGGTAGAAGAACTGGGTTACGTCGTCAACCTGTCACCTTGTTTAGTGCTTTCAGCAGGCCTGAAAGAAATGGCAGGGTCTGGTTGTTAAGTGATATTGACAAAGAATATTTGTGCTCCAGAAGATCATATGTGTGAGCAGCTACCATTCTCAAACTTACTGTAGGTAATCTTTATGGTAACTGTTCCTTGTTCTGCAGTTTGCTGCAGAAGTCATTCAGGAAGGGAATAGTGTTTCAAAATAAATTAATTTAAAGTGTTGATCAGTAGCAGAATAACAAAGCTGCACATGTAGTGGCAGCTACTTTCTACTGTGCTGTTATTTAGCAACTATGAAGCGTTGTCTGTCTCTGCAATCTTCAAAGTAACAGAACAAACAAAAAAGTGATGTACGTCATGGTGATCTTAATAGCTAACCTATACTTGGGGTAGAACTTCTGTGCCCATCAACTCGTCGTGTGCATCTGCATTTTTATGGTAACATTGGTGCTGCTTGACAACAGGGAGAGGGAATGCTGATTCTTGCTGTCTCTCCAATTTGTATTTTCTCACTGCAGTGCAGTACTTCATGTGATTGATTCATGCATAACACTTCTTATGTGCTCCAGCCACTTCACTTGCTGTTACTTCATTTATTTGAGTGGCGAGGCAGAGAAGTGATGGCTGCCTGGGTGTTAATAGTCGCTGCTTCATAGGAGTATGATACAACTCTATATGCTTGCTATATATGCAGATGAACAAAATCATATGTCCCTTTTTCTACGTTGTGTTGTATTTCCTCTCACCTTTGAAATTTATTGAGCTATTTCACTCTGTGCATAAAAACCCTGGCCATAAATCCCACTGCTGTGTAGAGAAGCATACAGAATAAAACTCAGTACCTGAAAGGCACTCAGTTTCTATGTGTGTAAGCAATAGAGTATATTCATGGATGTTTCCTTTAATAATAATAATTTTAGAAAGCTAAATGTGCCTTGAGCTGTGTTTATCTTATCTGCCACCTGTTTACTTGCAGAACTGTTGGAGCGTTCATGCCACAAAACTATTATTGTGATGGTGTAATTGCTGGGGCAGCATAGTACGCAAGCTGGTGCAGAATCGCTGTTGCAATATGGCATGTTGGGTTAATGTAACCGTATTGAGGAAAATATCACTTTTGCTATGAACAACCCAACATTTAATAAAGCATCTATGTTCTATTAATCCTGCTGGCATTCAGGAGCAAGTAACCATTAGAATTCAAGTTAGACCCCTGTGGAAATAAGGAAATCTACTCATTGAGGGCAGACTTGTTTATGTCACGTGTTTTGGGCAATGCACTCCGTATGCTTGATTTTGCAGTATTGAATCATAAACACTCTTGGGAAAATTAATTAGTCTCAAAAAGGATGGTTGGGGGGCAGGATAGATATCTAGATAGATAGATAGATGTTTTGCACATTGCTGATGCCTGGAGAGAAGTCTCAGAGGCTTTCTTGCTGTACAGATGCAGATGGCTATTTTGGGTCATCAATTTGTGACTAGCTTTCATTTTGGGAATTATCATTGTAAGTAGAGTACTGATGCAGGAGAGGTAGGACTGGCTTTTTCTGGCTCTGTTTTGTTTTCAAAACAATAGAATCAATAACTTGTGAAAAATATAACAACTATGCCCTTGTTCAAAAGTTTACAGTGCAATATACTCCTACATTTTCTGAAACTGCAGTCAATATGTTCTTATTTCCTTACCAAAATGCTATTAAATCAATAGTTCCCCATCCATGGATTAACGAGCTAAAAGAGTAAAAGTATATGGAATATATTGATTCTTTATCTTTACAATTTATTTCTGTGGTGTTTCTTAAAATCTACAACGTGATGATCTGTGATGAAATGAGTGGTACTCCTGTAAATGTTTTAAGCTTGCTTCTGGACATTTTAATCATTGTGTGACAAGGATGTATGGTCTCATCAAAACTTTCAAATAATCATGGTAGTTATAATTACCCTTTCAGGGTTTTAGGGCGGCCTGGTGGGGGGATGTTTGGTGTTTTTGGTGTGTGGTTTGTTGGGTTTTTGATTTGTTTTTCAGTCAGTTTAAGGGGGAATTATTTCCGCTATGTTGGATATTAAGATTCACAACAAAATACTGAAAAAATAAAAAAATTATTAAGACGCACTTAGTGCTTTTTTTCATCTTTGCTATGTTTTGATAACATTTGACAAGTGTTTGGCTGAGAAGGGCAAAACCTGGAGTAGTCACAGGGGCAAGGGGAAGCTGCCAGACAGTGAACACCAACAAATTCATACTGGAGACAGAGGGCAAGTTTACAGTAAAAAAAAGGAATTAACAACTGTAATTAGCATGGAAGTTGTTGCTTGCATTTTGGACTTGAAAGAATGCTTGTGTACCCAACAGTTTACTGTGTTTTTTGAACTACTCTGGTGAGTCTGATTATAAGATTTTAATGTTCCTCATAAACCTTGTTGTCTTAAAGCTCCTAAGCTAAACAACACTAATACTTCTCCATTGAAGGCAGTTTTAAATAAAATATTTTGTACTTACGTAAAAAAGAAATAAGGAAGGCCTTACAATGCATAGTATTTGAAGATATGTGGAAAAGTATTTTGAAATGTAGTAAGTGCCTCCAATTTCTTTCATTTAGATACAGTTTGAGATGAGTTTACATAGCTGAAGATGGGGGAGAAGGAAAAGGTCAGTTTTTTTCAACACATAAAGCTGGTGGCCATGACTTGGGGAAAAATTGTAAAATAATAATAGAGTTAGATTTAGTGCTTGTATTTTAATAATTCAGGATGGTAAGATGATTCACATACATTAAAAGACTTTCCAAAGTTATGTGAAAGGGCAGGTGGCCTATGTAAATGTGAATTAATATACAGAATAAAGACTGATAGGGGGAAAGAGAAGAATTCACCTGTCTATTCCTTGAAAATTATTCTATAACTTGTTTGTGATAAAATTACATTATATCACTGCTTTTGTTTTATGGTAGAGCTTCTTATGTTCTTACTATTTGAATAAATTCTTGTTTATTTCATTAGGTATTGATATGTCACTATTTGTCTTTAGATGTTAAAAACTTCAGTAGCTTTCAGATAGCGTCAGCAGGGGCCTGGTAAAAAGCTGTAAGTAGCTTTGTAGGTCTTCTCTCTAAGGGTAGACATTAGTATTAATAAGGATATCACCTGCAATTCCATAGTCAAAATGGAAATGACTAGGGCATTAATAATTGTTGTGTTCAAGGACACATGCTGTTCTGCTACTGTCCTACCTACTATGATTTCCTCTACTGTGCATTTGTGTAATTAGATACATGAAATCTACCCAGTAATCTGAAGTGTAATGAGTTAGTAGTCCTGTCACAATTGTTATTGAATGGTATCTTTAGTGTTCTGTGGACTGATTAGATGGTCTAAGGTGGCATATTCAAATTGTTCCTGGAAAAAATGTTCAGAAATAAAAAAAAAAAAAAATCAGTAAAGATTAATCACTGCTTTATTATTTTTTCTCCAGACATCTCACTTAATTAACTTTAACCTGAGTTTCCCCCCATATATAATCTAGCTTTGAGTCCCTGAGATTATGTCTTTGCATTATTTTTGCGTATTGCAAAATTTACCAAATTTTGCATACTCCCTTCTTCAAAGAAGATCTCTCCAGGTCTTTTTTTTTTTTTTTTTTTTTTTGGTGCTTTGGAGAAACCTCTCAAGCAACTTGCTCTCTCTCTTTATTCAAATTATACTATCTTACTGTATGGAGGTGCTCTGGAAGCTTATTCATATGTGACTGTGCAATATGATGACAAGCCCCGTGGTAAAATGAAGGAAGCCTAACTGTGTAGGACTGGACACATGAAGCATGGAAGTATTTGTTGAGACAGGGTATCTATGGTAATTTTTTAATATTAAAGCTGACTCTCCACTCACTATTTAGAAATGTATTGGGAAGAGTTCAAAGAGTATGAGAAACTAATTGCGCTAGAAGGGGAACAGTATGCATACTCTTAAAAAAAAAAAAAAGTATGTACTTCAGGTGGGAGAATGGCTTTATTTTAGAACACCATTGCATGTTTAATTAGTTGACTCAAAAGAGAGTAATCAAGTGAGCTATTGTCCCAAACCTTGAGGAATTCTCATGCCTCTTTTGGAATATAGCACAATGTGACTGAAAAAGGTAACTGTTGAACGGATTTCAGTTTCTGTGTTGCTGGAAAATAACAGAAAATGATCTGGTTGTTCACACTGATGAGGCTTCTAAGACATAAACAAAAATAACACTGTAAATTCGCATCCAGTCAAAATGCTATACTGAATTGTCTAATTCTTACCACTGAAGTTACTTGTGTTATTCATGGGATCTATGAGAGATTACTGAGCTATTGTGCTGAACATTAAAACTGTTGCAATCCCTAGAACTGCAGTTTGGAAAATCCATGGCAAGTCAGATGAAATGCACACATGGCTTTCTCACCACCCCCAAAAAAGAAAAAAGTCTTCTGCTCTACCCACAGATACCTCAGAATCTGCTCTGGTGTATCAGAGAATGATAAAGAAATATTACGTCCTGTAGCTTATATTTCAGAAGCAGCATCATTTTCTGTATCCAGAAAAGGAGAAGAAATGATTGGCAATTGTGCAATCTCTTGAGAAACTGCTGTCTTGTTTGCGTGGGAAGCTGCCAGTCATAGATACGCTTCTAAAATTTTAAGACTCCATGAAGAAAGAGAATTCAAAATGTATGAGGTTAAATTTCTTTCTGAACATATGGCATGCGAGTAGAAACACTGACAGGCAAAGGTATCAATGTTACTGACTGTGCAGGAACGTCCCCTTAGGGGACAAATGCTGCACTGTGTCATATCAGAAGAGAATCCTTCTTGTATTTCTGTAGGATGAGTGCTGTATGACAAATGGTAGAATTAGACAATTTATTTACTTTCAGCCCTTTGCTGTGCTACTTTAAAAGCTCCGTCCCAGTCAGAGGGCCAAGAGGAAGACTGCTTGGCTGCCATGGTCTAGCTGTGGCAATTCTGGGCTTTGCAGAGCCTTTGGCTATCTTAGATGGCCTTCAGGGAGAAGGGCAAGGTGATAACTCGGAGAGAGCTAGACACACTTGCTGGGAAGAGAGTCATAGCAGGAGAGCAGGGGACTTCTGAGAGGATCAGCAGATGTTGCTAGCAGCTATGCTAGCCATACCTCAGAAGTGAAGAAATTTCCTGTACATCCACAGAAATGACTTTTTGGTCTTTAAGCTCAGGCAGTCTGAAAGTTGCTAAACTACAAAGGAAAATAAGGGCAAAGGTCTTACCCTTTATAGATGCAGTGGGTATGAGGGCATTTGTTTTCAAACCACTTTGTTTTCTACTGAGAAAAGTGAATTTTCTCTACTTAAATTTACATTGCTGTAGTTGGCTATTTTTGTGTTCTATAAAAACCTTGCTGTGGCAATGGAAGGCAGGGATTTCTTCAAAGAAACAGCTGGAGGCGGTCAGCTACAGGCTTTGCCTGTAATGTTGGACTTTTAGTTTTCGAATATTAGCTTTGAAATCAACAGGCTTTATTGTTTTGCTTATTGATGCAGAGTTGTTCAGGTTTAATGTTACGTCCTTGTATTTCTTGGGAAGCAAAAACTCTACAAAATTGTGACTGTAGGGTTAAATGCATATACTTGCAGAAGAAGTAATATTTTAATATTTTCAGTTAGGATCTCAGCAAAGATTCAATATTTTACAGAAGAAACTAAGACCTTGAGTTTACCTATAACCTTTCTAAAATTTGATGTCTAATTTACTTTGTTGAACTAAGATCATCAGAGTCTCAAAGTTGTCCAAGACGCACTTCTCATCGAGTATACTCAGACAAATGATCCTGTTGCTGCTAATCGTTGGCAGGCAGATGGTAAGTGATCAAGATTTCATTATCAAACACCAATTTTCTTTTGAGGTGAAAAGATGACCATCTGTTTCCAACATTATACCTAAGGGAGCCTACAACTGTGGTTTAGTTGATTACAAAATCTAATGAAAACCTTCTCTTAATTAATTTACATATTACATTTAATATATATTATTCAAATTCTATTAGCATTTCCAAAGAGTGAAGGTGAAACTAATTATCAGGTAGATGTTATCTTAAAGGTGACCATTTGGGGATGTCTGAAGAAAATATTTTTGCCTCTGAGTTTTTCAAGTTAAATATACGAGGTTTCCTCTTTTCTGCAACAGGGATAGTATATACAAAATAAAATGGCTGTTGAATTTTTCAGTTGTTAGAATATTGGATACTTCAATTCTGAATTTTGAAACTTTTCCTTACCGTGGGAGAAGCTTTAATTTTATTGATGCTAAGTCCTGTCTGACAGTGAAATTAGTACATCTGACTTAAATATATAAAGTACAAATTCTGCAGCTAAATGTGTTTGGTAGAACTTGGTCTATGCAAGTTTGGGAAAAGGGATGCAGGGGTTTTTTGCTTAATTTTTTTTTTTTTTAAGAGCTGAAGATGGTGTGATTAAGTCTGTCTGCGTTTCAATTGTGACTTTTGAACCAGCTGACCGCTTTCAACCAAATTTAACTAGGGAGAAAATATCTGTGATGTTGCTTCCTGCAAGTTTTGTGACCTTCAGCAGCTGTGCAGAGGAAATGAGCGTTCCCACTGATGACTAGACAGGCAAATCTCAGCCATTATAAATTCCGTTAAGCAGCGACCACTTAGGTGATCAATATGCATCTGCAGATGGGTCATAACTTTGGCATCTCTTGAGTGGTAGGAGTGTCACTGGGAGCATGGGCGGAATTGGAAAAAATTGAAATAATCATCAACTGGGAAGAACTAGGAAACAGATTTCAGTACATTGTTATACAGGGGAAACTGCATTACTTGGACTGAAAGGTTCATCATTGCTTTTTAAAAAGCAGACTGTAAACATTTCACCGGGTTTTATTTTCTATGTTGATTGCATTTCTATTGGAAAAAAAAACCCCAAGCAACAAAACCCCCCAGATATTTTTGAAATAGTGACCGAATGTCTATACACATAAGCAATGCGCTTCAGCTTTTCAGGCTATACACAGATCTGTGGGCTGGAGTAATGAAAAGACGGTAATAGCAAACTTACATAGCCTGGCACAAAATGCATTTGCAGGAGATTCTACAAATTCCTGTAAGAAGGAAACTTCAAGTAAAGAATTACTTAGAAACCTGAAAATAAAACCACATATCTGTACTTATCCAGTTACCTGAATTTATAATATCCTTACAGATACGTACAGATCTTTAGGACTTGACAGTAAATAATAGTTAAATGATTGTCTTGGTGATGAAATCAGTGTTTGTGTACTAAAATTTATTACAGCTATGGTATTTTAAAAATTCAAGGATGTGGAAAAAGGTATTTCCTATAGAATATTTGAAAACCCCATGACCACCTTATCAAAAGAATTGTGAATTTGTGGATAAATTAAATGTTTGTGGCAAAGCATCACGTTTTATTTTTTGATTGATGTTCCTTTGATGTGAATCCTAACTACTGGGTCAGAGCAAAATGAGAAGGTAATATAAGTGAGGTTTGCTTAGTCAATTTGCCTAGTCAGTCTGTACGATGTTGAGAAAAGTGGCTGTGACCACTAATTTTTGTTTGTGATTTTCTCATTTTTGATGTTCGCACAAAGCTTTGTTGATGATTGTTGCCTCAGGCAGTGCCTGGGGAGATAGTACTTCAGTGAGATGCAGAAAACATATGCCAGGCTGGTTTGCCTTTCTTCTGCATGCTGTTATTCTCTTGGCATGTGACACATGTAAAACAACTAAGTGCATTTTTACATTATGTACAGCAATTAAAAGCCAAGCACAATGTCCTTTCAGTAAAGAAAACGTAAGATTTAGTAATCTTGTGCTACAGTTAGGTGCAGCTTGCAAACAAAGTACCATGGATGGCTTCTAATCTACCTCTGAGTAGATTATTTGTGGTGGTTAGCAGTGAATCCTTCCTTACAGTGTCAGGTGAGTAAGATAAAAGTTGGCCTGAGCTGTCACCCCTCCAAAGACATCTTCAACAGAAGATATGTCCATGTGTTCTCAAGGTTGATTTCAGGTTACTGATACCTGATATAAAAGATATTTTTGTTTAAATTATTATTTGCAACCATATGTAATGTCAATAGATAATACATCCATAGTCCCTGAAGGTATTCCTGGTTTCCCCCATAATATCTCATTGCACTCTTTTGATTTTATATTACTGTGCAGCAGTAAAAGCAAGTAACAAAACTCTATGACCTAAGCATAGAGGAAGAAAAAAGAAACAATTTTATTTTCAGAAGATTTGTTGATAATTATTTCCTTAGGTAAGTATCTTGGAGTGTCTTGACAGTAGAACTGACAAACGGCTCACCTGCAAGAGAGATTGTAATAAGCTTTGCCAAATGGAGTGAGCTAAAAATGACAGTTCACTGAACTGCCAGCTACAAATGTTGTTTCTCACTAGATAATTAGGTTAAAAATGAAGATTAAATTCTGACTCTTCCAGCTTGAAAAGAAATCGTATATAGTATTAACTCACAAGAGAAAGAAAGAATTCATTTGGATTTCTGTACTGAACTTCATTATGTATTCTTATCAAAGGTTGCCTCACTGTCTAATACGCCAACTAATTTTGAAAGAAGGGCTGAGCTTCAGGTGAATTATTAGGATCAAGAGCTTTAGAGTGCTTTAAGGCTTTAACATACGATAAGATTGTAGTAGAAAGTTTGAGTAATACTCAAATTCTGGAACTGCAGAAATTCAGTGACATATTAGTTTAACATAGTATATGAAGTACACGGTACATATTAGGAATCTTGTCCTCATGCTTGAGAGCATTGCAAATCTGGGCTATTTCCGTTTAAGTTTCAGAAAATGAAAATCACATTATATTTCAATCCGATATATGTGGTAATTTTTTGTAGATAATCCTAAATGGCTAATTAATTTAGATTAAATCTAAACTCTTTTCATATCAGTTCAACCCAAGTTGTGATGAAGCTCTAAATGTTTTATTTATATGCTGTTTTCATAAAATCTTTGTATTTTCTGATTTTCCTAAGAATTTGAAATAGAGGTATGACGCAAGTGTATTGAGGTAACCTGGCTTAGTGAATGCAGTAAGTACTCAAAGGACTGAAGAAATAGAAAAGCTGGAAAGTTGTTACAGGCTTTTGTGACTGGAAGTGCCAAAGAAATTGCTTAAGGACTTGCTTAAGGACGCTTTTCTGTTTACTAGTTCAGCAGCCAAATGATCTTGAAATCACTGAGGAAAAAAACCTCTCTTTTTTAAAAGTTTTCCCCGGAATTTTTGGAGCACGAGACGTGGATCAAGATAAGTAATTTGCTCTACATTCCTTGAAAAAAACCCAGAAAACCAAACAACCCCAAAAAACAACCAAAAAAACCCACCCAAAGAGAGGCCTGATTCTTCTCTGTTTGCCAAGATTCCTTTGCATCATTTTGGTCACAAGGAGAAATATTTACATGAGATGTATTTCTTCACTTACTAGGCCAATTTTTTTTTTGCTCCTAAGGTAGATCCTTCTTCATTTCAATCAAAAACCCCTTAATTTCAGGCAGACTTCTGTATTTTCAAATACAATTTTCAATTCCTTTAAATCTGCTACTGTTTATAAGCTGCTCTTGCACTTACTTCTTCATAGCTTCTAGTGTCTGACAGATTGTATAGGAGCTTCACCTGAGAATATGTTTATTCTTTGATTATGATTTATTTTTGCATTTCCTCTATGAATATGGAAAATATTTAAATTTAAAACTATTCTTTCTCTTTTATCATAACTCTGTTGCTATATAATCTTATTTTAGATTATCATATTCTGTGTATTAGGGATACTTTTAAATTTGACTTTATAAATAAAGAATGGCTTCAAGCTGGGATAAAGCTACCTACCGAGCTACTGAAAATGTGAATATTTTATACTGGAAGAGTTTACAACTTTTCTTAATTAAGCATGTACCCATCATGGCTGCATCAGCTAGAATTAAGAGATAATGCTCTCTACAGGAATTACTCAAATGGGAGACTTAACACAATTTTAGAACTATCTTAGAACTGAAGGACTTTGGGACTAATACCCTAGACATAATTAATGTGATCATAAATTAAAATATTTTAGCTCTTCAGATGTAACAAGTCAGGCCACAGTATTAGTGGAAATGTGTGTTCAAGAGATGCAATAGTCCTTATCCTTGTGTACAGATAGGATCTAACATGACCAAAAGAAATTAATGTATATCACTTCTTAAACCTTCTTGGTGATATAACAATTTTATGGGGAAGAGGAGCACAGGAAGGAGCGGAAAAAGATTTTCAGTGAAATATTGGAGAAAAATTTTAATTATATTTTAATTTTTTAAGTTTCTTTGGCAAGGATATCATCCAGTACTCTGGGGCATTTAATTCTTATTATACTCACTGGTTCTGAATAATGAGTTATTCTGAGAATCAGGCCATTTGTCTACTTAAAAAATTTTACAGCACCTAAGGAATTTGGACCTTGCTGACTGTATGCAAGACTGTGAAATAATAATAATAATGAAAGAACAAAAATCTTGTAGTTTGTTTATATCCCTGCTGAAATGCCGATGTGCAATGGCCATTCTCTTATGGAAATTTACAGAGCTAATGTTACTCTGTTCTACGTTATGTATTTGAAATCAAGTAAAGAATTTAACTAATCAGCAACTCAGAAGAAACTTACTGCAAGTTTTCTTTTAGATTTCAGACTTGTGTGGTTTTGTGCAGAGAATCTTCAGTTCTTAGGAACCTGAAAAGGAGGTTAAAATGGGCTTGACACAGTTTCAGTCATTTCAATATCATCGACAACTATTGCTTTTAAATCATCCCCCTTTTTCCTTTAAAAACACCTTTTTTTTGTCTTTTTGTTATAATAGCAGTCAACATAAATCTCAAAGGAATCAACTGTATCAGTTTAATAGTGGAATTAATAAGGTACTCAGAAATAAAATGCAAATACATAAAAATCTGAAGGAGAAAACAGTTTTTTGGTCTCTTAGTAAAATAAATTGCATTGTGGGTTGGAAGGGTTGCTTGGATACATACATGACTTTTAAAGACTTTATCTGCTAAAATTCTTGAAAACTGACCAAATACTTTTGAATTGTTTATTAAGGTTGAACTTCTTATTTTAGGTGGGTTTTCTGCTCACTGAAATGTGTTTTTTCCTTGTATTTTCCATGGTTTTAATTTGCCACATTTTATGAAAGCTATCTTGAAATAAGCTGGCTAGATTCCATGTTGCTAAGGTAAAATTGCTATAGGTAGCGGTGTTTTTTTATTGCTGGTGGCCACTAGCACCTCAAAAAATATAAAGCATTTTTTGCTTTTGCAACAGCATGCAATCAACATAGAAAATAAAACCCAGTGAAATGTTTACAGTCTGATTTTTAAAAAGCCATGATGAGCCTTTCAGTCCATGTTATGCAGTTTCCCCTGTATAACAATGTACTGAAATCTGTTTCCTAGTTCTTCCCAGTTGATGATTATGTCATTTTTTTTCCCCTTCATTACTTTTATTCCAAACAGACACTGATCAGGTATCCAAATGTTTGTGTCTGAAATAAGACATTTTACATAACACCTCTGTATAAAGAATTTAAATGTACCTTAGCAAAGATTCCTGAAGTGTAGTAGATCTTTTTAGGTCTTCTTTCTTACTCTCTTTTAAAAAGTTTTGTGTAGCTCTGGTCTTATTAACTTTTTCTTGGGAAATGTTTACACCTATATATGAAATGAAAGCTGCTTATTCCCTGCTCACACACCCCCCGCCCCGCCCCCCTTTTATTGTTTTGCTCCTTCTGTTTTGCTTTATGTAGCATATACGACACTGAAGCACATAAAGTACATTATCAGGCCAGGCATGATTGCACCAGGCACTGGTACATGAACAGAAGTTGCTGTTGCAAACTTCAAACATCTGTTCCTGCTCCTACTAGGGATGATGTATCCCAGATGTATACTGCTGTAGTCTTCTTTTCTTCACTGTTTTTTTACCTTCTGAACTCTGGGGTGAAGGTTCTATTTTCCTTTACAATTTCAAAGCCAGTTAGTATTTTAAAACACTATCTAGAGCTATTTTGATCTGTTTGCAAGTGGCAATATTTTTTCCATAAACATTTTTAAGGAATAGATTGGTATGTTTGTTACAGAATCCATGTGCATAACTCCTTGTGCACTTCTTTCACAGGAGGAAGGACCCTTAGTGCAATTGATTTAAAAATCTCATTTCCACTGGTAACATTTTGATGAAATGAAGTAGCAGGTATAATCAGTAGTTTCTTCTCACTTCAATTGAGGGTAAATTTTCAAAGTCAAGTGTGAGATTTTGATCATAGAATCATAGATTCATAGAATTTTCTAGGTTGAAAGGGATCTTTCAGATGAAGTCCAACCATCAATCTAACACTGACAAAAACCATCGCTAAACCATGTCACTAAGCACTACATCTACTTGTCTTTTAAATACCTCCAGGATGATGATGACCTCCACTACTTCCATGGGCAGCCTTTCCCAATGCTTAATAACCCTTTCAGTGTAGAAATTTTTCCTAATATCCAGTCTAAACCTCCCCTGGCACAACTTGAGGCCATTTCCTCTTGTCCTATCACTTGTTACTTGGGAGAAGATACCAACTACCACCTCTCTACAACCTTGTTTCAGGTAGTTGTAGACAGCGATAAGGTCTCCCCTCAGCTCCTCATAAGACTTGTTCTCCAGACCCCTCACCAGCTTCGTTGCCGTTCTCTGGACTCACTCTAGAATCTCAATGTCTTTTTTGTGGTGAGGCCCCCAAAACTGGACACAGTACTTGAGGTGGGGCCTCACCTAGTTGTATATAATTCCAGTTATAGGTAGTGCTGTAGCAGAAATTTGTGCTTGATGCTTTTACAGTGCTTTCCCTACTGCTTCATATCAAAATTGTGTTAACGGGAACATTACTTTAAATGGATTCTTTGTCATACTTTCTTTTCTCTAACCATAAACTCAAACCCAACATGACTGCATCAGAAAAATATGGAAATAAGCCCTTTGTGCTACACACATCCATTGAAACCAGTCACGTTACCTAAGTGTAGGATTGATCCTAAACATTATGAATGCAGGTACGTCTTTCTCATATAGTTTGTCTCTTCTTGCTCTTCATAATACTGCTGGCAATTACTCTGAGCTATGAGAAGAGCAGTGGACAGCAGCGACTACATGGAGTTTGGAAGAACAGGCTTTAGGCAATGACTTTCCCATCGCTACGAACCAATGTTTCAGGGCAATCCAACTGTGAATTTTGCCTGTGTAGCTGCATATTTGAAAACCCAGCGTGCACACAGTGTCCAGCCTGACTTTGGAGTCTCTTTCTGTTTTCTTTAAGAGACCCTGTGTATCTCTGGCAGTAGCACTGGGATTTGCTGGGGACTTGAGCACTTTCCAGCTACCTGTGTGATCTTCCGAGGCAACAAGTAGCGTAGTCCAAATACGCTATCTTATGTTAAAAAAGGTGGAATAAATCCAATTAATCTTTCACTCCTTGCACTTCATTAAGCAAATGTGGAAAAGAAACTGTTCTACTTGCACATTCTGTGTCCACCTCTTTCTTATGAGTACACTCATAAGACCTGCCTGTCTGCCTGAAATGGGCCTTAATATTGAAAAGCGTCATACATTTCTGTTCTCAGGCTGAAATAATGGAGGTAATTTCAGTGATAAGTAAAAGCTTATTTCTGTGAGTATAAAGTAAAAACTGAGTATCCAGATACAGAATTTTATCTACATACCTTTTTGATAAGCTCATAAAAATAATGATCAAGCTCCAGAAAAAAAACTTGCATTCAATTTTGTTTTTGTTTTGTTTTTTTTTTTATTTGATTTTTTTGGAAGGTGTTTTAAAAGTGTTATCCATGATAAATAAAATATTATCAATTTCTTCTTATCTTTTTTGTTGAAATATTTATACCTGATCTTACTTTTAGAGAATGGCAATGAAAATTTAATTATCATTGTGCAACCAAGGCAATCATATTGATTAATATAACAAACTGAAATATTAGTGTTTTACTGTAACATAATCAGCACCTTTGTAGTGATGCACTTAGTATCCTATGTATTTTCTTAACTATTAAAATGTAAATATAAGGCTTCCTTAAATGACAGTGCAGACTAATTAGAAGTGAGCAACAAACTGATAGTAGCGCTGTTCATTTCCAACTGTTTATGAAGAAAACAACTGAAGCAATTTAACAATTGTAATTCCCTTTGCTTCACAGCCTTGTACCCTGGGGTTTTGTGTGTGTTACACCTGTAGATTGTTGAGTGTTCAACAGTAAAAACAATTGTGATGATTGTTAAAACTAATTCTACATTGGACCCAAGGAATGTGTGCAGAAGAAGCCTGCTTCATGCAAGGTAGTGCTGGCTCAGCCTTTGGGTCTGTCAGTAACTAATAACTGTGGGTCATCAATTACTGTGAACTGTAAAACTCCAGAGTCTGAGGATTCAAATATCTCATCTGGATCTTCAGATACCATATTTGCATATATAAGAGACTGTTGGTTATTTGCAGCTGATACTGGGGTCAATGGGGCTGGCACAAGGCCCCCTCTGTGATTAGCTAGGCACGTTTTTAACTGCTTTGTCAAAGCGCCATACTGTCCTAGTGTGCATCTGAAGAAAGCTTATAATGTGCAAGCAATACTGTATATGCGTGTATCTACAGTGATGAAGAAGGGAAATAATTTGTAGCTAATAAGTGCAGTGAATGAATTAAGCTGTTTCTGCACACAATACACCTATACACCCTATAGGTGTATAGGTGAATATACCCTATAGTCAGGGTATATTCATTACGTGAGTTTAGCACACTCCAACGTCACTGAGGCAGCGAGGCAGACTCACCCGAAGCACTCGCCTCCGGCCACTCTCTCACAGCTGGACTCCCCCCAGTTCTTCAGACTGACAGACCTTCACATCTAACTTGCTACCTGTTTTCATAACCCAATGCGTGCATTGCATATTTAAATTTCCTCCTTATTCCCCTCTCCTGTACTCCCTTCTTTTTCACTGCTCCCCACATCCCAGTAGAGCTGTTCTGTTCCTTCACTCCCATCGCGCTAGGTCCCCTGTCACCATTCAGCCAACAAAGTAGGAACTGTATAGAGAAGACAGCTGCCACACAACTAGCCAAACCTGGCTCTCTATAAGCCGTATAAGTCCATTTTCCATATGGAGTGGCAGACAAAGTCAAGTCAAAGTGAGCACCACTTCGGGCGTGCTTAGTAAGAGGATGTCCAAGTTAAACTGGGGGGTGGGGGGAGAGGGGGCCTGTGCCAGCCCCATTGACCCCAGTATCAGCTGCAAATTATCCCCATTAACATCAGTGGCTCTGCTTATAAAAATTAGGCAGGTGATTCTGTACTTCTCAAAACTGAGTCCTAGCTTTATGTAGTGTTATCTAGAATAAGAAGTCTATGGTATGCTATAACTTCATTCATAGGAGATAATGTGCTGAAAGAATTGCAGTAGCTACCATAATTGTTAATGGTGCCTGCAACATTGCCATAGCACTGTAGCAGGTTGCATTTTGTTTCATGCCAACAGTAAATAATTTCTCTCTTGTAAATGGAGAAATGTCCGTATTCTATGACTATTTGCATATACATAATTGCTTCTAATTTCTAGCTGGTAAAATGGCAGTTAAAGAATACTTTAACTTAAATCAAAGATAATCCACTTAAATTTGAAAGTCTTACTGGCATGCTGATTTACCTTTTACTGTATGTGAACAAATAATGGTTTCTTATCTTATGAAAGGTTTATGAGAAAATACTGAGGGATTCAAACAAGAGGAGAAAAATGTCTTTGGCCTCACTGAAAAACAGACTTCAGTATTTTGTCTCGAGATCTTACACCTTCAGTAGTATAGCTTTGTGTACAGCTGGCTTGGTACAACGGATCGCTTGGTACAGTATAACAGGGCTCAGAACCTTGCATGTTAGTAGGAAAGAAGTTTTGAATCCAAATTTTATTAAGTGCTAAGTTTCTTTTCTAATTTATTTACTTTATATATTGGCTGCTAGTGTAGTTGTGAACTGTCAGCATACCATAAACTTTGGTCTTTGTTCTATTTTGGGGTATTAATTTCTTGGGGATGAGAGAGAAGAAAAAAATTTCCTAAAGCTCCTCTCTTCTGTGGGCTTCATCAACTAGGCTGGGAGGTAGGAGGTGCAAAGAGTTGGATCACACATCACTAGGCTTCGTTAGGTCACACAGTTAGGTCCACAGTTAAGTTCATTTCCAGGGGTTTGGTACCTGCAGATGTTTGCTTTTTCTGGGGCAACCAGTTGGAAACCATCATCAATCATCTTTAATTTCTGACACATATCCATTAACAACTGAAAACCTAGATAGCAGAAATAATGCAGAATTATTTAATAAGGTGTAAGGAAATGGAACAATGTGTTTT
Source organism: Larus michahellis (assembly GCF_964199755.1). Classification (NCBI taxonomy): domain Eukaryota; kingdom Metazoa; phylum Chordata; class Aves; order Charadriiformes; family Laridae; genus Larus; species Larus michahellis. The sequence continues at coordinate 22,293,719 of NC_133902.1, read as the reverse complement.
CTGGAGTGCTTTCTTTTCTCGGTATCTCCCAGCATACTGCTCATCAATCAGTATGCCCAGGTGCTGTATTCTAGACAGCAGGACAGGCTGAGCTGGCTCCTTTTCAGACACAATTGTCTATTCCTAATCTAGATAAGAATCCCGGCAGAGCTGAGGTACAACTTAAAATGACATTGAAGGACTACTCTCACTGTAAAGCTTAACTGGCTTAATTAGGAATTTTCCTGCCACAACTTCCCAGTACTTTTCAGTGATGTGAGAGAGGGAAGAAACACTTGTGTGTATGGACATGAGTAAGAGTGAAGAAGCGTAGAAGCTGATTATTGTTTTGAATTGTTCATTATAAATGGAATTTTTATGGAATATGTTTGTATGTTATTTTCTTTATTTGTACCTTTTTATCATCTTTTCCCCCCCCCAATTAGTGCTGGTTTGTGCCTTGTTTGTACTTTTACTTTATAGTTAGTATCCTTTAAATTTTGACTACCTACTTCAATATGCTATTGAAAAAGATTAAGAAAGAAGTATTTTTGAAAATTTAACAGATAGACTCATCAAAAAAGGAAGGGGGTTGACTCCAAGAGAAGTTGAGGTATGGAGTCTTGTTTTCTGACCGTTGTTAACATTATAGGAGGAGGAAGGAAGATTGCAGTAGTCAGGGGATGACCTATCTCAGCAGGAAGCTAACTCTGAGGGCTGTTACACGTGTTTTGGTTTTTTCTAACATCCTTGCACCGAGTTATTTCCCCTTTCTGTTCTCCCAATTCTATCTGATTCCACAGTGAAGCTTCAAAGACAAAAGCAGTAATTGGACATAAGGTCTGGAACAGATGGAGAGAGAAACAGGTAGGAAATCCTATCATATCAGGCAGGTCTGTAAGTGTCTGTCATGAATAACTTAGTCACCACATAGGTGAAAGAATTTGAAGACAAAAAGATGAACAGGTTTGCCAAGCTTCTGTACAAAATCTTTGGCTGAAGAAGAGACTGAAGTTAGATTTTGAGTCTTAATCTATGCGTAATGTCTGTAGAGTGTAACACTCTGGGATGGGCAATGTGTGTTCAGCACTATACACGATGAACTCCAGACACGAATGGAAACTTTGTATAGACCGCAGTATAAATTAGTAATAACGGAAGACATGTTTAGCAAAGAGCAGGTAAATAGCATTTTCCTTTACTTTTTCTGGAAAATGTGGAGCTAAATTGCTTGCTATTGCTTGGAATTCGTAACCAATACTCAACGGTGACAAAGAACTCAATTCCTTTCAACCTTCTCAGAAAACCAACCCCGAAACAGCAAAGAAAAGTGCATCTCTAATAAATGTTAATTTTCATAGAATTTAATATATTTATAATTATTTTGCTCTAGAAAAAAATACAAGAAGCTTAGATATTTTCTTTTACTTATATGTAAACAAAACTCCCTATTTCATCTTTTAAATAACCCTGATGTACTATATAATTGCATTGAAGCACTTGAGAGCACACTTAATTGAATGATACTGCACCTAGCTTACTTGAAAGCTTGTCCTAGAAACAAAATGGTAGGTAGTATTGACTTGTATAAATTATAGGCCAAATACAGTAACGTTGAAAACCATAGTATTTTCCAGTAACATGGATAGGAGCTTTTGGAAATAGCTTTTGGAGCAGGAAAGCAAAAATGAGTTACAAATAAAATCTCTCACCAAAGCAGGCATCTTTGTTGTCAGATTAGAGTGGTTGGTATGCAGTGTAACAGGGCACAGGATTCTTTGGAGTAAATACAAAACAATTTGATTGCAATAAGTGATATAATGTTAAGTGAGGTGAGAGTCAGACCCAGCTATTTGCACGTATTTCTTAAACTTCACTTCCTTGTTGTTTTATTCATACATGTTTAATATCTCAGAATTAATCTTAATTTAATACTACTTCAGCTCAAATTTTAACACAGAATTTAAAGTTGAGTCCCTGCCTGCTCAAGACAATGATCTTTACAAAGGTCTTTGAGACTGTTGTTCAAAAGCCACTTTTCTCAGCAGGGAGAGACTTGCATGATTTTAGGTTGTCAGATGTGCTTTGGAGAAGTATCATCTTTTATAGCAAGATATCACCATTAAATAATTCTTGAGTTCTACTCAGAAATGAATGTAGGAAAGGGAAGCAGAGGTTTGCTATTTAACCTGCAACAGATCCAAGCCGGGTTTGGATGAAGGTCTGGAATTCCTGCAGCAGACCGTGCTGTGTCCCTCCAGCCTGGGCTTCCCTGACGCTGCAGACACATCAGCCTACATCTCTTTTTTAGGGAATTTTTTCTCTAGTAACGTGACAGGGGAAAAAAGACAACTGATTACTTCCTGAACAAATACTCTTCAATTCATGTAATACTTCTGTCTTCTTTCAATATTGATGTATCTCTTAATGCCTTATTCCTCCTCTCTGTATTGGGCAATCTTCTTAAAATACTTTTTAAAAAGCTAATTCAGTGCATAACTCAATGTTTAATTTCTCAGATCAAATGTTTAATTTCAGATCAATGTTTAATTTCTCAGATCAAATGCAGTATGTAATCAAGCAATAGTTTTATAACTGTAACACGGCTTCCTTAGAAGGACTGTTCAGAGGAGGGTGACTAACCAAATACTTGATAACCAGATAATTCCAAATGTGGTTTCTGTAACTGTCCTACTGTATTATTAAGCTGAAGTAGATGCTTCTGGGGAAGAAAAAAAGCTAAGGAAACTTTTCAGTTACACTAATGGAAAATTATTGCTTAGCAGGCAAGTCTTTGATTCTTCTACAGCTGTCATTTTTGTCAGAAAGTCAGAGGTGCTGATAATCTTGGCAGAAATACAGTACTTGTTCTACAGGGCTTAGTTAAGTGGTTTGGTCTTGGTTAACTTTGTAAACTTTGCCACAAGTTTCATGGGAATAAATAATGATTATAAGCTTACATTTTTAATATTAATAATATTTTAGCCCGCATTATGATGATGTGTTTATATCTTCATATGGAATGCATTTTGCTTAAAGGCTGAAAAACAGAGGAAGTATTTTGAATCTTTAGTTTGTGCCTACAGAGTATGGACTCCTGCCACCATGGACTTCTGGAGGGCAGACTCTGGTCTTTTCAAGAGCCTGCTTGACAGAGTCCCTTGGGAGGCAGTCCTGAAGGGTAAAGGAGTCTGGGAAGGATGGATGTTTTTCAAGAAGGAAGCCTTAAAGGCACAGGAACAGGCTGTCCCCATGTGCTGTAAAATGAGCCATTGGGGGAATAGACTGGCCTGGCTGAACAGAGAGATATGGATACAACTCAGGGGAAAAAGGAGAGTTTATGGCCTTTGGAAGAAGGCACAGGCCACTCAGGAAGGCTACAAAGATGTTATAAGGCTATGTAGGGAGAAAATTAGAAAGGCCAAAGCCCAACTAAACCTGGCTTTGGATGTTAAGAACAATAAAAAGAGTTTTTATAAATACATTAGTAACAAAAGGAGGCTCAGGAGAATCTCCATCCTTTATCAGATGAAGCTGGTAACATAATGACAAAAGATGAGGAGAACGCTGAGGTACTTAATACCTTCTTTGCCTCAGTCTTTAGTAGTAGAGTCGGTTGTGTGAGAAACGCTCCTTATCCAATACCAATGTCTCAGGCAGTGATCGATACGAAACACATTTTATTTAGACATTCTTGCAAGAACGGGTGTCCTAGCAGGTAGATACACCTGAGGTCCCGAAATAACTGCTTTTTATTTCCTATCCCTGGCCGAAATTTCCCTCCGCTGTTTCTCCATTGGCTAGGTACTCCAGGGTTTACAGCCTATCCGATTCGCCTAAAACTACTGCCATTCGCTCCGCCTCTGTTTACTTCTCCCCATCACCCCTCCTAAACCCTTTACTTCACCTGTTTATTTTTTCCCTTTTTGGTATCATTGCCCACGGTAGCTGGTCTCAGTTAAACACTCATCCTCCCATTAAACTACCGATCCGGCATAGACTGGTTTCGCCTTTGTCTAAGGGATGAGTATTCTTGCATGTCTCTTGATCAGCCTTTGTGTTGTTAATCATTCTCTACCTACATTATTGCAGACTGGCCAAGTTGTTCCTCTGCAAAAACAATACTTAGATTTTTCTTACAGTAGTAGAGTCGGTTGTTCCCTGAGTACCCAGACCCCTGAGCTAGCAGATAGGGGTGGGGAGCAGAACGAAGCCCCTGTAATTCAAAGGGAGATGGTGAGGGACCTGTTCCAACACCTAGACATACACAAGTCTATGGGGCAGGGTGGGATCCATGGAAGGGTACTGAGGGAGCTGGTGGAAGTGCTCGCCAAGCCACTTTCCATCATTTACCAGCAGTCCCATCAAAACGGGGAGGTCCCAGTTGACTGGTGTCTAGCAAATGTGGTGCCCACCCACAAGAAGGGCTGGAAGGATGATCTGGGGAACTACAGGCCTGTCAGTCGGACCCTAGTGCCTGGGAAGGTCATGGAAGAGATCATTCTGAGTGCCATTGTGCAACACATGAAGGAAAACCAGGCGATCAGGCCCAGTCAGCATGGGTTCATGAAAGGCAGGTCCTGCTTGGCAAACCTGATCTCCTTCTATGACAAAGTGACCCTCTTGGTGGATGAGGGAAAGGCTGTGGATATTGTTTCCCTGGGCTTTAGTAGGGCCTTTGATACGGTTTCCCACAGCATCCTCCTGGAGAAACTGGCTGCCCATGGCTTGGACAGGAGTACTCTTTGCTGGGTAAAAAACTGGCTGGAGGGCCGGGCCCAGAGAGTGGTGGTGAATGGAATTAAATACAGTTGGCGGCCAGTCACAAGTGGTGTTCCCCAGGGCTCAGAGTTGGGGCCAGTTCTGTTTAATATCTTTATCAATGATCTGGATGAGGGGATTGAGTGCACCCTCAGTCAGTTTGCTGACGACACCAAGTTGGGTGGGAGTGTCGATCTGCTTGAAGGGCAGAAAGGCTCTACAGAGGGATCTGGATGGGCTTGGGCCAATGGTATGAGGTTCAAGAAGGCCAAGTGTCGGGTCCTGCATTTGGGTCACAACACCCCCATGCAACGTTACAGGCTTGGGGAGGAGTGGCTGGAGAGCTGCCTGGCAGAAAAGGACCTGGGGGTGTTCGTTGACTGCCAGCTGAATATGAGCCAGCAGTGTGCCCAGGTGGCCAAGAAGGCCAACAGTATCCTGGCCTGTACCAGGAACAGTGTGGTGAGTAGGACTTGGGAAGTGATTGTCCCCCTGTACTTGGCACTGGTGAGGCTGCACCTTGAGTACTGTGTCCAGGTTTGGGTCCCTCACAACAAGAAAGACATTGAGGTGCTGGACTGTGTCAAGAGAAGGGCAAAGATGTCTTATGAGGAGCAGCTGAGGGAGTTGGGATTGGATCCATTGGATTCCTGGAGAAAAGGAGGCTGAGGGGGAACCTTATTACTGTCTACAACTACCTGAAGGGAGGTTGTAGTGAGGTGGGAGTTGGTCTCTTCTCTCAAGTAACAGGCAATAGGACAAGAGGAAATGGCCTCAAGTTGCGCGTTTAGACTGGATATTGGGAAAAATATTTACACTGAAAGGGTTATTAAGCATTGGAACAGGCTGCCCAGGGAAGTGGTTGAGTCACCATCCCTGGAGATATTTAAAAGACGGGTAGACACAGTGCTTAGAGATAGGTTTAGTGATGGTTTTTGTCAGAGTTAGGTTGATGGTTAGACTAGATGGTCTGAAAGGTCTGCACACAATCAGCTGTCAAGGGCAGTAACTTCATAAAGCACTCTGAACTGATTGCAGTTACCTGACCATGCTCTACTCTTAATTACATTCTCTGGTCACTGTAGCACAGAGAGAAAGGAAAATGAAAAAACGGAATGAAATATTAAGCATCCTTCTTTAATTTACCTTTTTTTCTTATGGGATTTATATTGTTCTACAGAAATAATACTGAAATTAAACACCTGGTTAATGGGAGCTATGCTCGTTAACTTGCTACAAATAAGCATATAACTCGTGTTGAAACTCTAAAGAGGGTTAAGCTGTAAATGGTCAACAATAATAAGTAGCTTATAAAAAAAAAAATAATTTGTGTACTGTGAAGCTGGTGTTTATTCTTCCCCTCCCCCTAGCCCTTTACAAGATAATTGCTATAGTATGCACTGAGCGTAGTTACGTGGCCACATCGGCATGGTTTCTCAGAGTTTGCTTTTATTTCAGCCTCTAGCAGCACAGTTGCTTCTCCACTAATTCTCTACATAGAACAATTAAACGCTTGAAAGTTGCAGTGTTTACAATAGCTTAACAAAACTTTCTGGAGTAATTGAGCATAGAAATAAAGAGATACTATGCTGTTATACTGGGAAACAAAAACGCAAAAATTTACTGCAGTTATTTGTTTCCCCTTCCTTAAGCAGAAACCCTGAAACCGCATACAACCTTCACAGTTCCCTCCACCCTGATGGACTGTTTCAGAAAGCCAGTTGAATACTCATATCTACTGAAACTTGAAATGGTGCCGTGGTCTACTCAGGAGCAAATTTCCTACAATCTAATTTAGAACTCATTGAAAACATGCTCAAGTCAGAGAGGAACTTTATAAGATTTCAGTGGGTTTCTCATAAGTCACACAGGTTTATAAATGTATTTTCTCATCTAAATATTTCTTTCACTATCCATGTAAAAATTCAATATTACTTTCAACTAAAGATGAAAGAAGTTCTCATTTCTTTAAATAATTAATAAACTATAAATTTAAAAAATGGACGTACTTATACGAGAAATACAATTGTCACAAATTTTGTTTCTATATATGAATCTCAAATTGCATCTATGAAAATTTGTTACCATCTATAGTTCTTGTCAAGCCAATTAACTCTATCTGGTTATTGCTGTTAAACATCTCAGCATTATTCCCTTCTTCCATGCTCTTTTCTTCCATTAGATACTTCTTTCTTACTATTTTTTCCTTTTCCTGTAGGTTAGGAAATCACATTTTGGGATGCATATGAAATTCACTGACACCAGCAGAAATATTCCTGTTGATTTCTGTGAGATTTGGATCAGGGTCCAAAGGTTTAATTATCCATTATTTCTTTCTCATAGTTTCGTTGGTATTTTTATCTTTTCACTCTTGCTTGAAACACTTTTAATATATATTTTTGATGATTTTCACTGACTTCTTGTTTGCGCTATCTTCTGAAATTCTAAGATTGAAGTAGTACTAAATATCTGATTTTGTGGAACCACCTAGTTATTTGCTTCAGAAATAAGATTATTATATCCTGAGACCACTTTTAAGTTCTTTGAAAGTTACCTGAATACATCACAAAGAATATTTTTTCCATTCTATTCAGTTTTATAATTCTATTAAAAAGGAGAAGTTAAATGTTTATGGAAGAGCTTGTAGTAGAATCATGAACAAATTGTTGTGGCCTTTTTCACTTCTCTCTAGATGTTTGATTCTCTACATATTTGGCCACTTTTTAAGGAAGATCAAATGAGATTCAGAGAATGATGAGATCATCACCTGCTGGTTTTAGTTAGTAATTCATTTGCTATTCTTTATTCTCAGAAGCTTCTCAAAATTTTCTTAGATTTTGTATAGAGTAGATGGTAGAATTACTACTTTACTTAAATTTGGTTTTTTTCCTATGTTATTTAAGTCCTGTGTGTTCAACACTTCGAAGTATTCCCTTAGCAGCTGCTATAACAAACACATGCAGTATTGGAGGTTTTGCTGTTGTTGTTATCATTGTTGGTTTAGATAATAACTCCTCCATTGCCTAATGCATTAAATCATTTTTCTGCCTACTTATATCTAAAAATGGATTCCATAAAACAGATCAATTTTACCAATCTTTGACTCCTCATTAGCACATTTTTATGTATTTTTCTGAGAGCGTTAATCTGCCAGTGCCATCTTTTCTGATCTATGTGCAGTATCTCCGAAGTCAGTGAGTTCGGCCACAATTTGTTAGTTTTCCAATTCTGTTTTTCTCTTAACACCTGAAAAAAACAAATCTTTGTAGTCTCTTTAGCTTCTTTACCTGTCACTAACATTTCGGTTTTTTCTATATCTTATTTTTTCCTTGAAAATCTAGAATATATATTGTTTGATTCTTTCTCTTGTGTGCCAAATGCAGATTTTTCTTTTAGCTTAGGTTTGTTTCATTTTTTCTGAAATTGCATTGTTTGGTTTTCTTTCCTCCCACATTAATACAAAGGAGAGATGTGTGATTCTTTTTTGAATATTGTTAGTGATGTTTTTTGTGATTTCCACAATTCTCCTTTGATGTATTTCTTCATTACATTCATAAACAAGTATGTTGTTCCATTAACTTGTTTTTTTGCACCCCAGTCCTTGCATTTCTCAAATTCTCCAAGGGAAGCATGGATATCATTCCCGTTGTAAGTCACTTCTGCTTAATTTCTAATTGCAGACGCCACTGCTAAGGAACAATTCTGGTTTTTCAGTTTTTGCTTTTTACCTCAAATGTATTCTCTGTGGCAGGCATCTTTGAGGTAATCTATTTCCCATGGGTTTTTTTCCAGAAAATGTGTATTTATGTATTGCACCTTTAAACATCTTCTACATAGTTATTATTTTTGTTTCAAACGTTCCAGTGTCTTCCTCCATTTCTTAAATACAGTTTTTCTTTAATCATGCAGTTTCAACCCTGATTGCCTTATCAAAATACTTATTGGCAGATCTGTTGTTCTGTGTGCCAGTTATTTTTATCATTTTATCCTGGAGATAATGCAGTTCTTTCCTGCTTGATCATTTATAGGCATATTTCTGATTTGAACATGTAATAGAAAATAAATAGGAAATAACTCCTTCATCCACCAAAATTCACTACTGCTCATTATTCCTCTGAGAGCCTTTAAATTGCTTTGTTCAATTTCCTTTGAAAATAAATTCCCCTTAATAAAATTACTGTGTATAAAAAAGACATGAGAGTACACATTGCTTTCAGGCAAACAGAATATTTAAGTTTTGCAGAGAATATAAAGGTGATTTTGGTTTTCAAGTGATGGAGAGTTTAAGAAAACTACTGTGATTTTTTTTTCTATAGCATCTGTTCCAAGACACAACTTGCACTTTACAGTATAGAGGAATCTTGATGCGCTCCTCTTTAGACCAAATGGCAGAAAAGGGGGTATTTTAACCTTCTGAGCATTCTTCATTAAATTACACCATCTTTCATACAAAAGATTTATACGTAGGACCTTGAGTAATATTTTTCAGTAGAAGAGTTTGGGACTACGCTCTGTAATGTATGTTAAAATAAGCTATTTTAATTATTATTAAATTATTTAATTATTATTAAAGAAAGGTTTATTTTGGGACTAATGGTATATAAAGGTAGTTACCTTGTCTCAGTGATACGAATTTACATAGCGTTAAAGCAAGCTGACCGAAGGTAGTTATAAATACACGTGTACACACGCACAAAACCTTTCAGACTCTATCATCTGTAAAGTTTCCAGAATCTGCAGGGGTTTGCTGTCCTATTATCTCCTTATAGGCCTGTAGGATATCAGACTTGCACTAGCGTTATATCTGTGTGCGTTCTTTTATGCTTTGCCTCTTGTCTCTGACTTATAAGGGGAAAATTCCACAAAAGAAAATGTTGCAGCAGGTCAATCTGCCACAATTCTTTTGTCCTCCTCTGCCACCTCCATGCCGCTTACCCCACTATTCCCAACCTTGCGCTAATAGCTACTGTGTGCCAGTATTTTTGGATGCAATCAGTAATGTACCACAAATACTTCAAGGGTCCAGGAAGGTTATCATGTGGAAATCACCTGTTCTTACTGTATGTATACTAAATAAAATAACATAGTCTGTATCTCTTTCTATTTATGCGCTGATCTTGCTCTGGTTGTTTTATAGGCAGAGACCAAATCCATCTTTTTTTTTTTTTTTTTTTTTTTTCTTCAATACTGAAAGCCCGGACCAAACTTATCTTTCTCCTACTACTGGTAGTCAAAGGTTTGAGAGAATATCAGTAATCTGAGACTGCACTCTGGTGTAGGAAGGGATATTGCTTGTCATACGATTTATTTAAGTTATAACTAAATATATAAAAAGCATAGTTTAACAAGATTCCATGAGCCTAATGATGGGTAAATGAGTGAAGGTACCGTGGGAAGCTCCACTGCCGAGTTTCACTTATGGTGCATTTGGTTGCAATATGGGCTGTATTACTGATTCTGGCTATCTTTCCAGCTAACTCATTGTCAAGGGATTAAAAACAGTTTTGAACAGAGAGAAATATGCCTAGCTCCAAGCATGAAATGGTATCTTTTAACTCAATGTGTAAGAATACTGTTTCAAGAAGGCTTTGAATTCTACCTACCAATCTCACATAGCCAGAAATACCTCCAGGATTTAAGTGATCAGCAATATTTGTGTAAAGGCGATATTAGTCTACTATGTGAAAACAGAAAGCTGACCCTAACATGGTGCACTGACTAACAAAGAGAAGAGTTTTGTGTAGGAGGGGCAGGCTTGAGGGAAAGAGAACACTTTCTGCTATGGAAACTAGGCTGAGAATTTTATGAAATTGGGATTTTTTTCACGTAATCTCCAGTACTTCCTGTTCCATAAGATTTGGTTTGTTTTGTTTTTAATCTTTTGATTTTACTTTTCAGTATTTCTGTGTGAGACCCGGAAAAAAAAATAAATACAGGGAAAGAAATGAAAGGGAACAGCAGTGGAAGGACTAGGATTAGTTCAAATGGGTTTTTATGTAGTCCAGATAATTGCAATGTGATAAGACGCTATCAATCTCGATGTAGGATGAACTTCGGGCTCTTCAGTTAGAAATGTGTACTTGCTGTCCTCCTTGTTAAAGATGCACTTTTTTTTGATTTCTAGGAACACCTTGATATGCTTTGTAACTCTTCTAGCATTCTACTTTTAATAAGAAAACACTCTAAAACTAAAGGCTTTGCTACTTTTTAAAGGTTACTGAGCGAGAGAGGAAAAGGGGAAAAAGGAAAAACCCTAAAATGTATCCCTGAAATTCTCAGGCTGAAGAGTAATCAATTCTGTTTTGCAAGGACAAAGTTTTATAGAATAATGATAACTGCTTTTCAGCGAAAATGAGGGAGCAATGACTCATTAGGAGATTCACCATGGACTCATCTACTTGTAACCCATCATGGAGATGGTGTAGCATGAGGATTTTGGGATAGACAGCAAAAGATAATATAGGATAGTATGTGGTGGAAAAAGAACGGACTTTTAATCTAAAACTCCATGAAGGTAAAATTTTAATTCGCAGGATTCTGGTAATAGTGTTTAAGCAAAATACTCAGCCCTTTTTAAAAGTCTGACATTGCAGCCAAAAGGTCAGCAGGCAGAAATTTATTAAGACCATATCTAAATAGAAATATGAGTAAGGCAGCATGGTTCTTGTAAAAAAGTGACTTTTTAAGATAGATTTCAGTTTTAGAAATCCTTATTGGCTTTGCCATTCATTTCTTCTGAAAATAGTTTTCACCTCTTCTTGTGTCTGGGGAGATTTGTGACCCAATCACCGAGATAAATAAGCAAGCAAACCCAAATGGCTCTAAAGAAATCTAGGCAATAAACTGCAAGTTTATTTTGGAAGTGATCATGCAATCTTCCTTGAAATTTTACAGTCTTAACACCAGACTATTATCAGTCTATATTTGTTCAAACCCTTGTATTTGTGCAGACCTCTCAAAAGATACATAAACAGAGAAGCACTGACACACTTTGTATCTTCTTTTGGCATGAGGGCACGGTCCATCGCGTCTTCAGGTGTCTAATAATTCATTAGCATATGCAGTTTCTACAAGTACAGTCATGTTAATGACTCATGTCAGTTATGCAAGTTTTAAGTTAACTTCATTAAGGGATGTTTCAGTGACATCCAAAAAAGCAGTTGACTAGTTGCTTGGTGAGAGAGGAAGAAGGTGTAGTATCTATTCACATTCAAAGCAGAATCACTGTGTATGTGGAAAGTGCCAGCTCAAAAGAAAGCTGAAGCTATCAGTTGCCTTTTCGGGTCATATTCAGAAAGGAAGCAAGAGGAGCTCTTTCCCTTCTTGTCTTCTAAAAAATAATACTCTACATAATTTCTGAATCAAATTGCATTCTGAATTTGAGAAGCCTATATAAGGGCCTGAGAAAAAAAACACCTTGTTTGGGTTTTTATCCCCTAATATCCCATGTAATGCAAGATCTTCAGTTTCCCAGTCTTTTCTCTTTTGAAAAATGTAGTTTTGGAATGTAGTTTTCTATCCAGTAAGAACAACTTTATTACCTTGAACTTATTCAATGTCATCGGCAGTTTAGCAGAGTTTCACACCATGCTGTTTATGACCTAGAATTAGATGACAGGTATGGCATTTCTTTTTGTAATAGTTATTCTTTGTTATATCTGGTCACGGAAATGTGCCAGGCAAAGATCAATATTACCATTTCATGTTTGGAATATTTACATAGAAACATCAAACTGTTTAATAGAAATTTCTGCAATCTGTATAAATAATTTAAAAGGAGCAGCAGTCTTGGGAAAGTAATCGCCATTTAAACTTTAACTGAGCTACCGCTTTCTGACTCACAAAAATGAAGATTAATTATTTGAGAAATGTAGCTATATTTAATGCATACTTTGGAAGAAAGAGCCTGTAAAGGTACATACTGTGTAAAGAAAATATATTGAATTATTTCATTAGATATTTTTCAAGATAATTCAGCTCTCAAAAAGGAGTTAAGAAATAAAGAAGAATATATGGTTGCTTCAGTCATAGCAATGACCCACATTTCTCACACTAAATTATTAACTATCTAGTTGCTTGTTCTATGTTTTTGACAACAGATTATTTATTCAAGCTTGTGAACATTTTAAATGTTAAAAGGAGACTGAATAAAAGTGTAAGATTCCCAAATGGATGATACACCATATGTCATGGTTTTGGAGGATCTGCATGTGTGTTCAGTTGTCTCTCAATCATTCCAGCTGGTTACTGACACATGCTTTAATAGACGCAGTTTCAGACATCTTTTCCCAAGTGAAGTTAATCATTAGTATTAAGGAAAGACTTCTATTAAAATGCTTAAAACTAGCCTTCTACCTTAATCGATGAACAACGCTCACACAGTCACAGAGGGGTGCTGACAGCCACCAGAACTGTTGGGCAACACTTGATTTTAGACTTGGAGTGACTTGAATGAGTTCCTTATGAAATTTATTATTCAAATTCCCATTGCACATCTGTGCCAGTAGTAGTTTCAGGATTCTGTTTCAGATTGATGGGTTAAGAACATTTTAAATTGAAAACAAAAAATTACAGAGCCTTTACAGCATGCTGGGGATAGATGTGTTGATGATGCCCTTCTTATGATGACCAACTAAAAATGGTTTTCTGCTAGAAAGTGAAATGTGTTTTTAGAAATAGACTAAATCTGCACCTTATGATTTGATCTAGTTCTGTTATAGTCGGCGATGGCGGAAAAGTTCATATAGTGGAAAAGCTAATTTAAGTGTGTTGTTACTTCTCTTTGCACTTTAAATTTACAAGTTTTATCCAATTATTTAGCTTCTTCCAGCGACCTTCACTGAGGTTAGAAGTGTCATCCAAGTGACAGAAAACAACAAACTGAATGTTCTTACTCACTGTTGTAGTGGGACGCATCTGTTTTGACATCTTTTTAGCGAAGTATAATTTTGAAGCATTCTGAGTATTTCCCTATGAAATAGAGGCAGATGAAAGGACAGAAAAGCCTGGTCTTTTAGTTTACAGTTGGGAAATGGACCAGTGATTTCCACTTTCCAAAGTTAAACTGGATACCCCTACACCCTTGACTATGGAAATAAAAATGGCCAAGTGGTAGTGTCAGCAGCTGCAAGTGCTGCTGGGACACAGAGAGAGGAAACGTTTGTTACTGTCAAGGTAATATCTGTGAGAGATGTTCTGTGCTCGATTTTTCTATCTCTTATCTACAATCTTGAGGGATGGAAAATTTTGTTGTGAATTCAGGATGAAGAATGACTTGAAAGTATGGGTTTCAGTCCTGAATCGCTATAATGGTGCTTAATTATGGTGATTACAATTGAGTGAGGTAAGGAGTTCCTGGTGTAATCAGATGTGTCTGTTTCCACTTGGTTTTCATGTGTATCTTCTTGTATTTTTAATGCAACTTTGTGTATTAAAAGTTGGATAGAAGTAAATTTTTTAAAAGTTTTGTTTTCTGTCTCAGTGGCAGTTATTATTAGGTGGGAAGTCTTTTTAAAAAGTGGGAATACATATTTTTTAAAAAGTGCAGGGCATGTAATCAGCAAGCCTCACAATCCATTTCAGGCTTACAGATCGTCATGCTCCATTGTCTCTTCCATATGGCTTACTGGGAGATGTATGTGCCAGGGCTGAGTAATGGCACAGTGAATGCTTCTCACGCTTATAGGAATCTTCCTAGCAGTGCTAATGGTGAGCTACAGATAATGCTCATCCAACTTTGAAATCATAACTCTTGTCTTCTTTGCTGATGCTTTGAAGAACGTTTATTTCAGGGGGTTTTGGAGCATAAAGGTCTAATCTTCAGTAGTACTGCAAGTTCAAATTTTGTCCCTTATTATAAGTAGAATATGCGTTGGCTCTATTACTCATATTGAGTGGGGTAGTGGATTATTTTGTGCAAGTTTTATGATTCAGGTTGCTGTTTGCAGCAGTGCTAGAAAGGTCGCTGTTGTTGGTTATTTCAGCTTTAGTGGCAATTTTGAGGCAAAGATGAACTCAGAATTGGGTAACAGACTACAAGTACAGAGCTATATTACAGCTCACTTCTGCTGAGTTAGCTCTGCTTCATGTCTTCTAGGCGCTGCTTGTTTCAAACTCTCTAATTCTGTTGACTCATAAAAGAGCAATGTGAAATCTAGTGGTTCATTGTTTGGCCTTGCAGGAGGATTATGTGCCATATGGGACTACAGCAATAATTTATAATCTGAGACCTGTTCACACTGTTCCTGCAATCTAGGCAGTGCACCATGCCCAGTATCCTCGTTCCAGTTTGAAAAAATGTTGGCAGGCAGTTGATATGGAAAATAAGTAGGAGTGATGGATATATTTATATCCATCCAATATAATTAAATTATAACTAAGATTATTTATTCTTGCATGAATTTGGAGTATCATACTCCTCATCCATGCTTGTGAGGGAATGCAAATATATTGATTATATGTCACCTTTAGGTAAGGATCGGATTCAGGATTTGTCACTATAATTTCCATTAATCAGAGAAAATGACAAGCAACGTGTTCTCAGGAACAAAAAGCACATGGTGTATGCAGCTGTAGGGCAGCTTGAGGTCAAAGGAATTTGCCAACGGCTCCCCTCTCTAAATATGTAATCAATTCTTTTGTGTTACATTATGGTTTTTTGTATTTACTATTTCTGTTACTATATGTTTTTAATTGGTGAGTTTTATTGATGTACTGAAAATGTACTCAAGCTATAGCAATCATTATCTTTGCATATTCAGTACATTTTTTTATAACCATCTGCCTACATTCACTGGGTGCATGTATCTCATAGACCTCCTTTACCCTTTGATGGGCTGCTGCCCATGCTTAATTGTTATCAAACTGCTATCAATGCACACCCACATGTGTCATTACTGTGGTAAAATTATTGAGCTAAAAATATAGGTGGGAAGGCTGCAAAATTGTTGTGAAGAATGCTGAATATTTTGTCTAAAGACATTGAAGTTGTATATTTATTGTATGTGAAGCAGTCATTTAATAAGAATGCACATTCATTTTTACGAATGCCGTACCGATTTGGTATTTCTTTGTCCCACATCTTAACTCCAACATACTGAGAAAGCAGGGTAGAGAAGAGGAGATCACAGCATCTAGCTGTTTGTATGTGGATACCAACTGTTACCTCTGTCTTGATTAAATACAGTATTATGCACAAACTCTACTCTCTTATGCTGAGAATCGAGGAACAAGTGTGATATGTAGATTGTGTTACATTTTCCGCAGACTTGTTGTCTCAGGAAGTGTTGGTATATTTGCTTTAGACTGATGCCTCTTACCTTACTCAGGCTGGTGCAAGTATCAGTGTGCATGGAAAACTGTAAACATTTGATCTGTTTTCCTGTACTTCTGTATGCATATGCATACATATTTTGGGGCATGGAATTAGTTATAATGACTTTATCTGTTTTACTTATGGATAAAGTGTGTGCTTCCAAAATTAGGATTCATTTCACCAGTTGAGCAATTCACGCTGTTTGAGAAGGTACTCATAAAATATTGCTGACTGGAAACTCATATGAAAAGCAGAAAAAGCTTTTAAAATTCAGTCAAATATACTTTGCAGTATTTCCTGAACTTAACTTGAACTGACTCCTCTCCTTCCAAATACAGCTCCAATCAGAATAACTCTTTTCCTTAGAAAGTGTCTTGGATATTTCAATAATTCTCCAGTTTTCTGGTCCCGTTAAGTCAGTATCTTACTATAACATGTTGGTTTATATTTTCCTAGATGGTTCAGGTATATAAAGGGTCCCTTGCATAATATTGATACATTAAACTAGTCATTCTTTCCCTATTCTAGCATGAATTAGTGCCTTGTTTGCCTTTTTATATTGTTACTCTGCAGTAAACTGGTAACTTCAAGGTTTTCGCATTTACCCCCAAATAAATTTCCTGAAGATTGTATTTAGTTTGAAATGACTATCATATGCTTGCGTCATCTCAAAAAGCTTTTTTGCCTCCCCTTCAGCTTTTATATCATCTTTAAAGCTGTATTTGTCCAATCTCTGCTGTGATTTAGCTAGGCAATTTGAAATCATTTACATTAATGCAAACGGGACTTCTGAAACGTTTCACATTATTAAATTCAAATAGCACAGATACAGGATGGCAGGATTAATTTAGCAGGTGAGCAGTAGTGGTGCAAGGGTGGAGATTTCACACAGATGGATGGTTACAGTAAGGTCAGACACCTAAGGAAAGAAGGAAAGAGAGAAGCTGATTTGGAACAAAAACCATACAATTGATTTACAAGGCAGGCAATGCTGGCTGGAAAAGGAGGCCTGGAAGAGATGGGAACCTTGATTAGAAAGTTATAGACGTGTCAGATGAAAAGACGCTAGTGAAAGATGACCTTGGATTAAAGTAGTCGAAGAGAAACAAGAGTGGATGCTTGTTAGGTATAAAGAGAGGAGGAAGCCAGGTGACACACAACTCGCAGTACCGAGGAATTCAGCTCCCTGACTGTGGTGGCTCCTGACACCAAGCACTTAGAGTTCAGCCTCACGAGATGACTGTGAAACTCTGACCACGTTGAAGTCAATTTGGACTGCATTGAGGTCAATAGAGCAGAGATTTCATATTTCACTGTGGTTGTTATTTTCTTCTTTTATTTTGCTAGTTTTCTCATCCGGTTTCTCTTGTTTTCTTACAAGAATAAAAATACTCGTATAGCTCTTGTGCTGGCAGAAGACAGAAGAGTTGTAGCTGTGTGCTTTTTGTGTTGGAGTAAACATTTTTTCTGCAAATTGTTAAGAAACAGTGATATTTCTTGAAAAGCTAAACTGCAGTTCTTTCACAGCACTTCAAATCAATGGGGCCAGTATTTAAAAGAAATAATAATGTGTCTTTAAAGGCATCTGGAAGGCATTAATCTGTTTAAAAAAAAAAGAAGACAAAATACAGCTAAAATCTGCTGTATGATATTTCATATCACTAAAAGAATAGTAGTGGCATTTTGAGCTTTTGAGGATACCAGGTAAATAATTCGCTATTTTGCTGTAGCATCTCTGTTTGACATTTCCTTTTTTATAAATATATATGTACTTATAGAAACTAGTGCTTTGAGAGGAAAACAGGATCTGACATTAAACTTATGCTAGTATTTAAGCTTCTGGAAGATGATAGCTTCAATAAATATATAAATGTCTGTTTAGAAACAAAATAGTTGGAGTTACGCACGTTTTTTTTAGTGAATATGCGGATTCATATATCTGGTCCAATAGATACACTGGCTTGTCCTTTAGAAGAAAATTATTTTTTTTCCCAGCATTGTTATGTTTTTGTTGATAGTATGACAGGCTGTCTCTGTCACACTTGAGACAACAGATTTGGTTTGTGAAATTAAATTTCTTATATTATCTCATATGTATACTGGTTGTGTTGCTGCTTCACGGAAACAAAAGAGAAGCAAGGGGTCTTCCCTTTCTTACATATCTCAGTTCATGTCTCCTGCCATGCTGACATATTTCCTCCTTACATTCATCTATTTCTTTTGTATTGTAGTCTTGTCCAACAGCTTATTGAATATGTCAAAATATTTTGGTGTATGTTGTCTCAAGTAGTGCCACATACTCCCATGTTATTTATACTGGATAGCAGAGATGAAAAGCTTGACGTACATTTAAATGTGCTGCTTTCTGTCCATGTTTCTGTTTCTCCAGCATTTATCACTTAATTCAAATATTCGTTCTTGCTTTGTGATGTCTCACCATTGCATTTAATTTGTGTCAATTTGAAACATGGTGTAATTTAAGTGGAAGATGCAACAGAATGTTGAATATGACAGTGGTAAACAGGAGTGCCTCTTCCCTGATAATTTACAGATATCTCATTTATTGTTTGAAGAGAGAGGAGACAAAAATAAGAGACTTTTTGCTATGAATATATATAAAAAAAGAAATTAGGGAACAGACTGACAGATCAGACTGTGTGTTTAGATCCACAAGCACTGTGCCAGGAACTGTAAGCGTTTTCTCAATGCTCTTCGTAAGGGCAGGGTATTTACTGTAATTATTAGGCCAGATCTTGAGGTGCTTTAATCTGTCCTTGCTCTTCTGCCTTCAAATGAAACATGACAGTTAAACAACTTAGGATTCAGCAAGTGCTATGCATTCATTCAACATTCATACTGTTTGTTGGTTTTTGTCATAAATAAGGTTGCTGTGTACCATTCGTATTTATAAAGGTATTTTTTGGTATGAGATAAATTTTGAAAATGTGAGCTCTCAGATCCAAACAAATAACCTCAGGTGAATTTATTATGTGCATGTTAATGATTTATTTGTGAATCAAAGTGGATTTTTCTTGACGTCTAAGTAACAGGTAGAGAGGCTGATAGGAAAAAAAAAAGCACCAACAAACCACAAAACCTGTATGACTACATATGTTAGCTATTTTGTTTACAAATTTTCTCCTACTGAGTACATTCTGTATTAAATAAATATTAATAAGTGTTTAAACATAATATAATGGCAAACATAGACAATACCCATAACAAAAAAAGGTTTTATGGGCAGCATCATTAAATAATTCTGTACTTCTCTAAAGATTTTAATGCAACTTTCCAGTAAGGAAAAAACCACTGATACAAAAGATAAGTCTGAAGGCAGTTAAATGTTATGTAACTCACAGGATTGAGTGTAAAACGGAGTCTATCATCATAGGATTGATTAAAAAAAAAAAAGAGATGATACATAACTAAAAAACAAGAAAAAAATTTAGCCCTTCATGATAAATAAAACAGCTTAAACCATCTAGTCATCCACTTAATAAACACTGATTCAGCATTTTTCTTTATAATGAAAAAAATAAGTACGGTGTAAATGTGGATATTACAAATAAATCATCGTCTTCATGCATTTTCAAAGCTAGAACTCCAGTCACTCGAAATGTCTGTCTATTGGAAATGTAATTATATCTGGGAGCAATAGCAAGTCTTTAAAAAAGCAAATTGTTTCATAAAAGGGCTCTTTAGTGGGGCCATCTGTATACATCTGCAAAACAAAACACGTTTGGGGTGTAGCCTGAGATTATAATTCTTTTCTGGATTACTAGAGTACTATATCATGCCAAATCCTCAGCAAAGGGGCTGGGGCGATATTCTACACGTGGTAATTTCACTTAGAATTAACTTAGAAAATTAAATCCTGGAAAGTTTATAAAACCAAGTTAGTGTGTGTCCTTGTTTCTCATTTTTCCCTCATTTTGAGTTTTTGTTTATTCAAACTGAGAACTGTGCATGCTCAAATATAGCACATACATTTTCACTATTATCTATAATGATCTTAGAAAGAAATAAACAAAATAGAAACTAGACATTTTACTATTCAGCAACGGACAATTCAATTCACAAGATGGGTTTATTTTTTTCATAGGATGGTTAGAGTTCGAAGGGACCTTCCAGATCACCTAGTTCCAACCCTGCTGTGGGCAGGGACAACTCCTACTAGACCAGGTTGCTCAAAGCCCCATCCAGCCTCGCCTTGAACACTTCCAGGGATGGGGCAGCCACAGCTTCTCTGGGCAACCTGTTCCACTGCCTCACCACCCTCACAGTTTTCTTCCCTTGAGATTCAGGTAAATTGTATATGTTTACAAAAGATCTGTGTCTATATATTAATGCGACAAAGGTCAGAAATCCTCCACTTCTGAAAAGTCCCCGTACATATGCATATACATGTGTATGTGTATATGCATATGCATATATTTTAAGAAATTATTTCATAATATGTTTAAACTGTTCTTGAGTTATTTAGCTATTTATATATCAGGATAATAAAATTAATACCTGTATACCTGTTTAATTTGACATCCCAAAATTAATCCCAGTGATATTTTACTGTGTTCTAAATGAAAGGCTCATGAAAATGCTTTAAAGCTATTCTCCCTCCCTACATCCCTGCCTTTTTCTCAAATAATAAGAAATAAAAATTAGTGTGTGTTTCTAAAATATTTTTCTTTCTGGACTGTTTATTTCATATTATACTTTTTGAATGTTCTTTTATCAACTTATGAACAACAAACGTTCATGAATTCATTTCTATATTTGGAGTAAATGTTTTTGAAATACATAACAAATGTTTTCCTTGCTGTACATTCTTAAAAATCAGCAAAGTATTTGTGTTCTTATTTGCAGTAAGATTCTTATGGTTATTGCTGCATACTAAAATAATTTAATTTTCCTCATACTTAGAAGAATGCTTTTTGTAGAGGGAGAATTTCCTTTCTGTTCCCAGCAAGATTCATTAATTAATCAAAATTTCCATTAATTTATGGATTTGAGGTTTTTTAAATTATTACTATTTAGAAAATGTAGACTACAGAATTGAGAGAAAAGATTATCTTCTTATTGTCATGCAACATTATGAACTCAGTAATTTAGATAAGTAAAATTAATGTAGAAGAAATTTTTAGAGCTCTAAAAAAGCAAAAAGATAAGTATATAATTAATTGATACAGTACTTAAATATATTATCGTACATATAGCAATATATTTAGGAAATGTTTAGAATGTAAATTATTAAAAGTATTTAGATGTTACAAATATAAAAATATTAAATACTTATAAGTATGCTTATGAAATATTTGTATATATGTATATACTTATAAGTATACTTATGAAAATGCTTCAAAAGCATTTTGAACTTAATACAAAACCTAAGATTTGTTCCTCGAGTGAAATAAAACTCTAAGGTAACTCATTCCAGTGAGTTGAACCCTATTTGCGTTATTAAATGATACATTCTTTTATTTTTCATGTTATGTCACCCATGCTGCAGAAACAAGCTTTAGAATGTATTAAAAATAATCATTCTTTATACCTAACAACTAGAGGTTACTTGCAGAAATTTGGCCAGTTTTTTCATGTAAAAAGAAAGGGAAATCACCTTTAATGCTAAGAAGATCGTTGCCTTATTAAAAATTAAGTCATTACTGAATTCTAATAGAAGCATTTTTCATAAGAAAGTCTCCATTCCTGGTGAGCATTTATAAATCGTGCTATTAAGATTAATAGTACTTATTCAAATTACTCTTAAATGTTTAAAATATTGTACCATTAAATTCTTATCTCTATTTTGTTTTTGTTCAGTGCTCAGGTCTGGCATAGCAGTAGAAGTGAGAATTCAGTAGTTAAAGTCAAGTAAAAGGATGTCAAGTCACATAATGTTCTGAATGAGTATATAATTCACAAATTCATTACAGTTTTATATAATGTTAGATTAGAAAAGATAATTTGGTTTGTTTCTCTATGTCTAAATAATAATTGATCGACCTTACCCTATAGGAATAGGAGCGTATTAAAATTGTATTGTGACTGGCAGAAGTAATTATAGACTCACTTTCATGTCACTATAGTTGAAGATTTATTAGATTTATTATTCCTCTTCCTTGTGATTTTGTAACTTATGTATAAAATGTTACTTGATGGTAACTCCTGCAACAGAAGGTTTCTGCATCAGACCAGTTTCTGAGAAAGTAATATGTGAAAAGGCATGGAAAGAATTTTTTTCATTTCCTTAAGAAGAGCTTGTTGACTCCAGCTTGATCCATTGGCTCAAAGATAGGAAAATTTGCTGAAATGTGCCTATGTGTTTTCCTGTGGGTGCAGCACATCTCACAGCGTGAAGTATTGTACACAGGTGTTTTGGTCTTTGGTATTTCCAGTGACAACTGTTATTTGTGCTATTGAGAAGCTTTCTTTACTCCCTGGTAGGAATCTGCTGTGAAGCAGTGGGTGTGAGGCATCTGTGCTAGTGCAGGTCTCAAAAATAGTCATGTTCATCAGTGTGGACTTCAGACAGAGTAAAGGAAACGCCATCAAATGGGCTTAGAATAGAGACTACTCAAGGACAGAAATGTCATAGTTTCTTACAATAGATTTATGAGGCTATATGTATGTATGATTGCTAATGAATGTAATCTGCTTGAGCATATATTGTTGGGAGGCAATTACGGGAACCTTATTAACTTCGCTCTGCACATGGTGTGATGGATTTTAAAGGATCTTATCAGGAGAGCGTGTCAGGGGCTCAGACAGACTGCTCCAAGTCTTCTGGGAGGAGTGATGCCTATGGAGTTAAACTGAAAGCAAAGCAGCACATCTCAATGCATTTGAAGTCATTTTCTTACAGCTATCCTTATGTTCTCTAATGAAGCTTTAAATGTACGTAGAGATTTTTGTGTATCAGTTATGTGGGGATTCATTCCTTTAAATGGTGTCATTTTTGGTTAGATTAGAATATTTGTTTTGTTCTTTCATAAAAAAAATAAAATTCAGTGGAGTAGATTTAAAAGACAGTTTCTGTATTTTCAGGACTTAAGTTTCACTTTCCTGCTATATGCTTTGTTTGCTAAACAATAATAAATATGCATTTGGTCAGTAACTAACTCATCAAAGTATTTTTTTAGTTAAGTGAAGCCATTCACATATCTGCCATTAAGTCCTGGGAATGGTTTGGTCTGGGAGAAGTGGGAGGAAAAAAAAAAAAAGATATTTTTTGCAATATTTCTGAAAATTTCAAAATATTTGAGTAGTCCCCATTGTCCCAAAGATTTGTGCTTCTTCAATTAGTGCCAGGGTTATGTGTTATTATTCCTTTCAAATGTGCTTCTGATGGACCTGTACCAGATTGTAGATGTTACTTAATTTATGGTGGTTTTATGGTGTCTGTATGTCCACAAATAAAATTTCCTGTACAAATGCAATGCAAAATACTGGTTTAGTTTTAACAGGAATGAGTAGTTAATAAGAACAAGTTGCATATCAGGATCATTTCAAACTCATTTTCTGTAGGAATATAAGCTTTGCATTATGGCAGACTATAGATCTAACTACTCTTACAGTTTGTTCAGTGTCAGGTACCTCAGAGAAAAAAAGATCATAAAACTTTTTAATTGATTAAGTCAAATTACTGTCTCTGAGGTCTACTTTATTCCTAACCGCAGCAATTAGTACAAGTCTTATAGTCATGAAGCACGATAATTTAAATTCCTCATAATTTTATATCTAACCCAGAGTATCTTTGGGTACTATAAACACATAATGCTGTATGTATGTGTAAACGTATGGTAATTTTTAAAGCTATTGCATGCTTTGCCTTCTTACTATCTCTTAAATGCCAGGGAGTGATTTTTTTATTGGCAATTGTGTTTCATTTTTACTTCCTTTGTATTCCTATTTTGTGAGAAAAGGTCAAATACGTGCAGGTGACCTTCTCTGGCTACAGTGGTGTAATTTGTACTGCCGTGTGCTATATCTACCCTCCAAACAAATGCATTCTTCACTTTTTCATTTCCCTTTTCTAAGTATTTTTGCCTTTTAATCCCTGTGTATCCTTTTTGAGATGGAGAGATGAAACCAGGAAATTGTATTCTTACTTTTCCAACTCTTATTTTTGTCTATGTAAAATTTTTGTTTCTTATTCTAAAATCGATCATCTTCCCTATAAAGTGTATGGTAATTGCTATTATGGTGATAATAGTGAGGCTGAGAATTGTTTTATAAATACTTATTTAATTGAAGATGTCCAAATATCTGAATCAATTATGTATTTTAAGTGTGTATGGTACCACAATTATCAATAGTGTCTTTTGTTTCATATTGCCTTGTTAAACAGATTTCTGTTGGACCTCACTATCTTATAGTTTGCCTTCTTTTTAGATTTGTTTTATATGCCTTCTTTTTAGACTTTGTTTTATATTTCTACTGGATAAAAAAATCCAAGAAAATACCAATTTCTTGTCTTGATATCGAATACATAAACATTTTGTACCACCCATCCTTCTCAAAACAGTTACTATAGTGAGAGATTTGCACTTAGTTCATGATGTGCAATTTGGCAGCAGGGTGAAAAAAGGGGAATATTGAGGCTCAAATGCACAAGTGCTTATTTCTGAGACAGCCAAGTCTCGTTTATGTCTGCATGGGAATGTGCAGAGAAAAGGATTCAACTGATTCCAACTGGCTGACTATGTAGAAAACATTATTGTGTTTACAATTACTATTTATTTTTTTTTTTTAGAATGAGAGTTTTCTGTTTGTGGTTTTGTTTCATTGTGGAAGAAGTGTTTTCTCTTCCTAATTAATCTCTAGACACCTAATTGCTAAAGAATTCCAGACTAGTTGGACCCTGGAGGACTAATACGAAGACTCACAGAAAAGTTAATTTTCCTGCCAGGCTTGAAATATGAATTTGAATGAGAGCATAAAAATTACTTTTTAAAGTACACATGCAGAAAAATTTGTATGCGTCATCATGACTCAAGACATGCAAACTTTTTCTACCTCTCAACAGTGGGCTAAGCTCTGTTTTGCACGTATTCATACGAAGCCTACAGAATTTGAAGGCTTCAAACTCTCAATAAAAAAGTCTGTCTTTTGACCATATTTCTTTAATTCAGACTAATATCAAGGACTGAGGAGCTCAACATTTCCACTAGAAGTGGCTTTATGACAGTCTTAATCTTTCCCAAAAACTGCACTCAGTTTTCTGAAGTGGTTTTTAGTAGGGAAAATTCGCAGGTATTCACCTGTATCTTTTTGGTTTTTTTTAGTTTTGTCATTGGCAATAAAACATGTAAGATACAGAAATATTACAGACCAATTTGATAAGAATGTACACGTCTCGTTACGTTTCCTTTATCTCTCTCAAACACTGCTGTTGTATTGAGATGAAATGCATTTATTATGTAGTTTTTTTCTATAATATACGCTGTATAAGTAGAGTTGTAGATTGGAGAGGAACGTTTGGATACTAAATGTTAAAATAATTTAAATAAACAAACGTGTACCATACAGAAGGTTGAAAATTTTATCATGGAAATACATATTTCCCTAAATGGCTACTCTTCACAGAAATGCATCAGTTTTGATGGAAGTCCTACTGGGTAGTATTTCTGAGGTCCAGCATGGAATTTCAGGAAAGGAGGAGTAAAGAAGGGTGGTCAGTCTCAGTAGTTAAGGCAGGTTTTATGGCATCTTGCCAAGAATGCATCCTACACCCCAACTCCACATGACGCTGTCGGACCATCCACTAAAACCTGTCATTTTATTAAACCACTGGATACTGAACCAAACTCAGTCAGAGTCCTTCAGTCTTCACATTTGTGGAGATGCTCCAAGGCCCAAACTGTTCAGAGAAGTGATCTTCACAAACACTTGTATGATTTAACAGAGTTTTTACAAAAGTTTCCTAGGATTTTGCATAATAATGCTTCAGAGAGCACATGGGAAAGAGGAGCGTGTAGGAAAAGATAAGCTTCGTCCAAAATTGAGGCTGTCAGTGCTTTCACTGCAATGACAGAGGACAAGAGATAAGAGTGCTTTCAAAAATAACGGTAGGACATGTCCGTGTCCAGGGAAGCAACAATCCCACTCTGCCCGTGGCTTCTGTCCCCACTTCTCACTCTGTTTATTACTGATAGCAGACAAAGGAAAAAAATGTCTCATTCCTTGTCTTTGTCTAATGAGTGAGCTCAGGAGATGATAGCAAATCTTTCCCAAATCACTTTGACAGTGTTAGTATTACCCTGAAAAAAATAGGCTCGGTAAATTCACTAGAGTGATTAACACGTTTACTTTTGCACATGCGCTGTCTCTTCTCAGTTAGGTCTTTCAGGGTTACAACACAACCTGGAGCTGAAAAGACAGGATTAAAGACAAAGTTGTACATCCAAAATATGTTTAGTAGCTCAGTAAATATACGTCTAGAGGATTCAGGCTTTGGATAAGTTCATAAAATGTGTGTAAAGCCCCCATGGGGATGAGACAGGCCATAAAGGCAGGGTGGTAACATTTCTTGTAAGGTTACTGGAATTGGAGAGTCACCCGCTAAACTGCATGAGACTGGCAGAGAGAACAGAGAAAGCAGAGCAAAGATGTTCCTGCAGGACAGGTGGATGCGCAAGAGAGGGAAATCCTCTTTTCTACTGAAAGCACTTCGAAATCCCCCTGACCCTTCTCAACCCTCACTTTCTTCTAGCATCCTACTGATCCAGGTGTTCTATTATCCTTTAGGATCAGCTCTGCCGTTTCTGCAAAATTGAATTTTTACCCCCTTCAAAGCATGGACAAAGTCCTTACAACAGAAAAATTAAATTCTGCCTACACTTCTGAGAAAACCATGAGCTAAGTCTACAAGATCATGCTCCTCACATATGAGGAACAGAAAAACAGTCCTTTAAGTAGATCTCTTTTATACTAGGTGAATGCATCAACCACTAGCGTTTCTGTGTTCTCTTCTTTCTGGTTTATTGATGGGAAAAAAAACCCAACTGAAACAATCCCTGTAAGATGGCTTTGGGGTTTGTTTTAATATGAAACAGGGCCCTCCCTGAAATCTCACTAAAGTTTTGTGGGATGAATGTATCAGTACACACTGAAAAGAGGGATATCTCTTTTCCTACTGATGCATAGGTATCTCTTTCTTAGGTTAAGAAATATAGTTGCTGAAGGTTTTACTGGTTTTATTGCTAGCCATCATTAATGTACTTTGCTCGTTCTATTAAATCCCTTTTGAACTTCTGCTGACTGGACTTTTCACATGGATACAAAACAAATTGTGCTTGACAAAATCTATCTGGATGAAGTGTTTTAAATTATGTCAGTAAGTCTAATGAACAAAATTTAATGGGTCACTTGAGGCTCTATTAAGTTCAGTAAATCCAAACAAATTAGCTTTACTGGGTTCAGATGCCTTTTATAAAACTGTTGACTCAAATTCGCTAGGAAGTTTTGCAAATTTTTTTAGAATGGAGCTCAGCTTTTCATCTGGAGTATAAAACCTCGGCAGGTCTATTCAAAAATGAGATTTTAATTTAGAATGAGGAAAAACATTTTAGTGTCATGGATAGTAGACAAACTGTTCGGAGATGCATGAGGTATTTCTTACTAGAGGCCATAGAACAGTGGACTGACTAGAATATTTGCCAGGAATGACAGAGACAGAACTTCTTCAGGTTCTTTCTAGCCTCATGAGTTGTAGTATTGCCTATCAAATTATTAATAATAAACATTTACAAAATATATTACAGAATGCCATGAACTCACAGAAACTCACATGAATTACTAACAAATATCAGGTAACAACAACAAAACCAAGAACAAATATTTTATTCTGAAGGTACCATGTCATTATCCATAATTGGCTAATTAACTTACAACAGGAATAATTATGTAGTGCAAAAGTAATAAAAAGGTTGGATGCATAAGGTTACTCTGAGGTAATACCAAGTGGTTCATTTCCAAGAACTACTCTGCGATTAAGAGAAACTATTTGGAAGATGTCTTCTCAGAGTTGGGATATTAGGAATTTGTACTGAAGTACAGGCTGTTGGGAAAATAATCGTGTAGGGAATATCTTGGACCGTGTGTGTTGGGCTATTCCTAGGTACATCTGATGTTATTGAAAGTCATCAGCAATAACGGAACTTCCTACAAGCATCCTGTGAAATACACCAAATTGTAGCGAAGTCTACTGATTCTGAAGGAGTGATAGATCCTGCCAGTGGAAAAAGCAGTATATTTTCATGTCACATCTATATGACAGAATTCTTTGGAAAACTCAGGTCTGAATCCACTTTCCTTGAGATGAATTAAAACCCCTGTAAGTCATTACAGTGATAAAAGACTAAGGCAGAGTAAAATAGCTTGTGAAATGCTTGTTACATTTTTTTCTCTTAAGCCAGTTGTACCTGGCTGTACAAAGAGTATAGGCAAAGTTGAAGCGTAGTTTTATAATAAATTGTCATTATATAATATCACATAATTTCAGTACTGAGTATTTACAAACTGAATGTGTTTCTCAGTATTAAACCTTTAAATAAATTTGACAATAAGTTCATGTTTCAAATATATTGTTATGATCAGTGCTTTTTATCAAGAAAAAGATTAAAGGAGAGGACAGAGCTTAGGCTGATGGAGAGTAATGGATTAGAGGAGACTCTCAAGAAGGAATTGTATCAAGAAAATGTATTATTATGCTCTTTTGTTTCCTTTTGCTTTTAAGAGGTATAGTGTTTCAGGTTTTTCCCTCCTGTAGCAGGTGAAAGTTTAATACCATCAAAAAATTTTATGCTTCTTTGAAGCTGAGACATTAAGGACAATATCTGATGTGGGGGTACACTGAGCATGCTATTTTAGTCTCTCTAAATGCTTAGTTTTCGATAAATGGAAATGGCCTCTGAAGACTGCTGCCAAAAAAAAAAAAAAAAAAAAATCCTCACACGAGGAGGTCAGTTACAATTTACCATGATGCTCTTTGCCCTGAGAAATGTGTCAATAACTCTTCAGCCTTTGATGAATGTGGTCTTAGGAGACTGACTTACACAAAATGTTTTGTTTATTTACACACTATTGGTCTATTTCCAAAATTTCTTAAAGGACCATTAGCCTGACTTGGAAAAGCTGCTTCAAAAGTGAAAATTATGTTAGGTTAACGTGTAAGGGAAGGCACAATTTCTTAGCCCCAAATTGAATTAACTTCTTTTGGCAATCCAGAATATTATTGTCAAGACGCTTGCTTTCCTTGAATATTTTGTGATCTTATTGGGGCTTTAACTCTCTTTAAAAGAAAATACTTAAAAAGAAAGTGGATTTATAAACATGAAAAGGGTGTTGCAAGAGGGAAATTTGTGAAGAAGGAATTAACACTTCTGAATTAGAGATGATGATGAGTGCAGACTGAATTAGAGCAGACATGTTTTATTTCTCAAAACTTCCTTTCTCAAAACAGTAAATAAGATCTTTGATAATACTAGTGTGGAAAGTAATTAATACTTTCTAAATTACAGTTATTATTACTTTATGTACTTGTTAAGTCCCAGTCTGACTACGTTGGGTCTGGGAGGGGTTCGTACTGATTCCGAGCGTGAGATTAAGACACAAACGAGGTCAGATGCCGCGCACTGCAGATCTATTGTTATTCGCCAGCATCAGTCACTGAGACGAGCGATAGAGTAAAGGAGGAAGTAGAGAAAAGGCAGAAAAGAGAGAAGCAGTATTACCGAGTATTACGGAGCACAGCAAGAGTATAGTCACCGCCACAGGCCCGATGGCGTTTCATTGGTCCTTTGAAGTTCAACGTCGTCCCGTTGATCCGTAGTTCTCAAGTGACGGTGGTGAGGGTCCCAGTTGTAGTCTTCCATGGCACTAGTTCATAGTCCCTGTCAGCTCGTGGTTCGATCAATCAGTGTGCAGGTTGTCTTGGCTTGGCCAGTCACCGTTTGACGCGGTTCCTGGGTGAGATTTCCCTGCCCCTGTTGCTTGGGCAGCGCTTGATTTAGCAAAGTCGTCGTGCCAAATTTGGGGTACCCTTGGTTGGCACGTGCACCACGCAGGCAGCAGCAGGCGAACTTCCAGACATCCTCTTGGTCTGCAGAAAGTCTGCACCAGCTTCCCTTCGGACTATAGGCGGCAAACCTGACAGGAAACCTTGCAAACCTCCCGTAGGCTCGCAGAAAATTAAGCAAGCTTTGAGACAATTATTTTTAGGTTCCAGTCTCTCACAATAGTAATAATTATAACTCTTTACATTTTGATGAAACGTACATCTTTTTATTACTTCAGTGACTTTTATTGGTAAAATGAAGGGAAACATAGCTACTTTTTCAGACAGTAGATTTTTCATGCAACATGGGCAGCAAATGTATTTTTTTCTATCAGATATTTTGGGTGATAGGTGTAAAGCATGATGTTTGTGGTGAATTTTATTTTCTGTTTTATTTTCATCAAAGTAAAATTGAAAGATCACCCACTACGTAATGTAGTGCCAGATGGTAAGACACTAAAACTGAGCCTAGTCTCCTGTCTCTAAAGGTGAGAACTAACAGTTTTGGAAGGCTGGAAAGCCTATGCAATTGGAAATGGGTTTGGAGCATTTTACTTTTAGGTCACCGATTCACAGCTGATACAGCTGGGTAATGACTGAAAGCTGTCACGGTGTTGTGGAAGGCTGCTGTCTTAATAAAATGCTATTATAGTGCTAGACCAGACAACAAGGACAAATAACTATATCACAATCTAGACTTCAAATATCAGTAGGGAGCAACATGCCTTCATGTAAAGGTTGGACAGGAGTGGGCCAAATGACCTTTACTCCTCAAAGGTTCTTCTAACAGAAATGGATTAAATGGTAGGAGTAAAGCACTGGGGGAGGGGGCTGAGGGGGGAATCTGTTTGGGGACAGCAAGCCGATTAGACTGTAGACACTACTTCAATTCAAAGGTTGTTTTTCTTCTCCTGAGAACACTTACATATTTTCCCCTTAGGTCCAAATGAATTCCATTTACCTTGGATCATAGTTAAGCAACTTCACCTACAGAGAATTGCTAATAAAATATTTGCAAAATAGCTAGCAATAAAGAGAGCCAGTTATAAATGTGCTGCAAGCATTTATTGAATGTCTTCATTCCAGGTGGCAGACAGGCATGAACTGTTATTTTGAATACCAGTCCTATAACTTCACAAAACCCATCTTTGTGTGCTTGGCTGAAAACTGTATTTAGGGTGATGAGAAATGGCTATTAACCTAGCTAGTGCATAACTTTGTATGAAATATTTTATGTTAATATCAAAAAAAAAAACCCACACATGAAAACAAGCAAACAAAAAGAACCTATCCTACATATGAAGGATGCTCTTGTTTCTTTAGTATTTGAAAAAATCTCACATAAATACAATGAGGAGGGCCTAAGCAGGTGGTGATTTTTCTTATGGTTTTGTCTCCTGTGCTTTTTCTGTGCTGTAACAGTCTTAGGAAGATTCCTGATCAAAGAAAATGGGTCCAAACAGGGTTTGATTTTAGGGCTTTGTTTATTTCTTTAACCTTTGTGTACGTATCATATCCTAATCTATAGAAATCTTAGTGACTTTATTTCTGTGCTTTTCTAAACACTGTATTCTGGTATTCTGCATATTCTTGATCACCCTGGACCCCAAGTATCCCTGGGGTATGTGAGCATGATCCCGCATGTCCTGATTAATATGCAGGTATCAGGAGGCTGCTCTGGGCCCTGTGAGACAGCTGTCTTTCAGCCCGTCAGCTCTGGAGAGAGGCCCCTGTCTGCTCGGCGTCACTTGTCTCAAACACCAGTTATCCCAGACACCCACTTAACCTAACAAAGAGATACCAGATTTGAAATGGATCACTCTATATACATTTATATATATATATTTTATATATACATGGATATAAAAAAAGGACTCAATGTCTATATATATTTTGGCTGACTGCTGTGTTGCACAGCATTTGCTGCCTCTTTGGAAGCTTGAACTACAATTTTTTCTCTGTCATCCTTCAGTATAGCCCTGACTTACACTCTTTGGCAAAAGCTGACCTCATGGACGGAATTTTCCTAGAAACAGAGAAAAATAAAGTAAATAATAACTGAGGATCGTTACAGTTTTAAGAATGAATGGCTTTATTGTTAGGAATGATTGAAAATTTACTACTTGTCTTTAGTATTTCTTTGGTAGATGTTATCTAGACAATGAAAAAGAAAATGTAGTCAGAGTACGTGGTTCATGGTGGGGGAAAAATATCCCCTGCCTTATTTGGAATGAAAGACGTTAGAAAAATATTTTAATCTTTATGAATTTTCTCTTTTTTTTTTTTTAACGTGTATATTTTTGGTTGTCTTTTCTTTCATTCCTAGTAAATTTTGTGCCTTGCTGTTCTGCCTTGCCAGAACAAATGAAATTTAATGTCTTGCACATCTATACTAGAATTAAATGACCTATTAAAGGCTCAGATTTGATTGTATAGCTAAACTATAGAGGTAAATCAAATATACTAGTGGAATTAAGACCAAAATTTTTCAAATTGCCAGGAGAAGTGAGGCTCCACGACTTTCTGTAATGAAGAAGATACTTTCCTGTTCTGTATGCAGCCCCAAATACTTTACAAAGATACTTGGGGGTTTTAATTTTAATTTGAAAATATAAATTTATAATGACTGCTGTGGTAGAAATGTACTTGTCTCTGGAGTTAAACAGAACTGTGGGATAACAATGAGCTGCAGCAGAGAAGTAATTCAGAGTATAAATTGAATAGAGGTCTTAGTGAACGGAAAGAGAAAGCATATGAAAATGAAAGCTTTGCCTGTCTCAAAACATGCGTAAGCTGAAAGTATTAAAATTCCTACACAATTACTAGAACAGCATCAGCTGGGTATAACCTCTCACATTATTTATGAGTAGTTATAGTTAACCTCCCAAATATTAATTATATTTCTAACAGTGAACAATATTGAAGTCCATATCATTCCAAAGAAGAAAATTGCTTACTTTATTTAAAATAATTTTCTTCATCTTACTAACCAGTCTAGTGGTTAAGGTTCATACCAATGCTGTTAAGCCTGAATTACCAACGTTTTTTATGAAGCTATGATAGAGCACAGAAAAATGGATACTGGCACCACTTCTGATTAGTTTAAAACAAACTTCTTGATCTGTTGGTTTTCTTGGTTTTATTTTTTAAAGGTGATAGTTGACACCTAGAGCTTCAAAATAAATTACAAATCAAATTAAAAATAATTAGATCAGAACTTTGAGAGGGGACACTCCAATAATCAATATGACTTAATATTTGATATTAAAAATATTTTAAAGTGCTCAGGTATTTGGCTTTATAAAGAGTCTGCTGCTAAATATTGCTGACAAGGAGAAGTAAGGAATATTTATTGTATATGAATTATAAACAAGAATTAACAAAGTGGTACTTGTCAAAGAATTAACAATTAAAAGGATTAATTACCAGTTAAACATTAAATTAAAAATTAAAATGAATAATTAATAATTAAAAGGAAATCCTCTGAGGTGGAAGTAGTTGGAGGCTAATGTACATGAAAGGGAAGCAGTCATATAAGTTTGCTCTGGTTGTACTTTATGCTATGTACTTTTCAACTGTGCTGCAGACAGAGTAGTGGAGCAGAAGGAGTATTGTTCAGGACCACTGTTATAATTAATGTGTTTTAAGGAAAAACATTTTTTGCACCTTCTTTGGTTTTTCTGCCAAGGATGCTTACACGTTCCCAATGACTCTCACTGAATGAATATGATTTTCTTCCAGGTATGTAGTTTGAAATCATACAGGAGAGGGGAAGTCTTGTTACTCCGTTTTACAAATTCAGAACTGAGGTACAGAGAGATGAATTATGTTGTCTTTGGGAGAGAGCTGAACGCAGGTTTCTTGTCCTACTTAGCGGCCCAAGGAGTTTTGCCTTCTTGCTTCTTTACTCTTGCTTTTTTCATGGGTATGCAGTATATTTATGCAGAATGCCCGCACAGTGCTGTGATGAGGCTTGACTGAGATGGGGACCAGTGCTGGCACAGAGGACGTTCATTCAGCAAAAGACTGAAGCTCTAATACTCTTGTTTTGAGCTTCATGTCTTCAGATGACTATGACACAGGGGGGATTATCCAGTGAAATAAAAACAGATATGTGTTAGACTTCTGTAGCATGCACCTCTCATGTCTTATGTTTGGAATCATGTTTATTGGTATTCTGCTGCATTAATATCCATTGCTAGTAAAGAAAGATATCTGTGAGTTATAACTCACGTGTCAGAAAGGCATGAAAGCTTATTCAAATGAAAAAGGAACTGTAATCAAATAGCCAAATGATGTATAGGTACAGAAAGCATCATACTGTACATTAACATTTGATTCTAAAAGTTTATTTTAGTCAAATGGAGTTTGATGTGACAGATAGAAAATGAAAAAGATACTCAGACTGATGGATAATGAGTGACAAAGAAAATCACATTTTTTTCAGGATGGAATTGTAAGCATTTAATGGATTTGCCTTTCCTGTCACCTCTTTCTCTGTATAGTATTAGGAGAATAAATGTAACAAAATCAAATTCCTGATTCATAGTGGCTGGGAGAAAATGTCCTATTGAAAACCTGTCATCAGCATGAATTGCTGTGTGAAAAACAAAACATTCGATTTTCTAATATTTAACATCCAGTGAGCTAAATAATCACTAAATGGTATTAAAATGCAAAGACTAGAAGAAACTTTTCCATTTCTTGTTATACTTTTATACAATTTTCTTAAAAGCAGACGATAAGTAAATGGTTATCCTTCCTCTAGTGAATGAAACTTATTTCTGCTTTCATTTAACACAAGAACAATTGCTTAGGGACTTAACTGGAAAGAGAGGAAGACAGATTGCTTCCTGCAGGATCTAGAACCGATCCCAAAATGCATATTTTTAAGCATCCCTTCAGAATGCTGTTACGGGGAAGGACTTGTGAAGATGATACTTGTGGTTTTGCAGCTTGCTCCACCCACTCTATGACACAGTTTTTCAAAATCTCTAGCAGTAAAGATAGAAAGGATATTTGTTTTGAAATGCGTTTGATCTACCTCTGCATAGGATTAAACAAAGAAACTAAAATAATAGATTTTCTTGCTCTTAGCTGTAGGCAGCTATGCTGGCTCGTAATTCTCTCCACCAACTACAAAGGCATACGACAAAATTAGCTGAGCTGTAAATCTTTACACAATAGAAAAGATTAATCCCATCCAGGGAGCCCTAAATTCCTTTTCTGCTGAAAAACCCCACAGCCACTAGCCTTGGCTCTGGCTTATCTATTCCACGTACTGTCACGAGGACTTCCCTAGAGCTGTCAAGTGTTCGAGTCCTCTCAGTAAAAATCTGGCGACTCATTAGTGCAGTTCTTGCACACCTTGCGGTTGTTGGGTGGTGTGGGTTACCTGTTATGGCACGATTGTTGCACTTAGTCCTGTGTTCTGCTTTACTGTAGTCGGGTCAGTCTGCCGGCAACTCCCTGCTCTGAATTCACACCTTCATTTTTGGTTAATGTTCAGTCTGGATCCAAACTGGGAAATGCTCAAATGGAGTATTTATCCTCATGGGATGAAAGATCCATTTCTGATAGATCTGGCTGCTTTGGTTATTGAAGTATAAATGCCCATTTTCCACTTCAATATTAAAAAGTTCTGTTAAGACAGGCTATGTTTTTAGACCACTAAGAACTTGGAATTACTTTAAAAAGTTATTGCTTTCTTTGTTGTGGCTTACTTGGAATATACACAGCTGTTGTAGAGCTGTATGTGATAAAACTATTGGTTACAAATGAATGGTCTTAAATAATTTGTTTAGAAATTTATTATGGACTTTTCATTTTTAAGTAAGAATAGTGTTGTTTCTACTTTGTGAAAGCCATGCTTTTTTCTGCACTCTCTTGCACTGCTTCCCACATGATATAGTATTTTCATGGTTCTTTTCTAATAGTTTTATAAAAGAGTTTTAAATCAAACAAGTATTCCTTGATTTCCTCATTGTGATTGCTCTTACAGAAGTGTAAGAACCATGTTAACCAGCTGACTAAGAATCTGGCTTTCTTGATTCGGTGAAATAAGCAGTCTTGCAAAGTGTACTAAATTCATCAGAGTACGAAACGTCAAAGTTATTGGGAGCCTGAATTCTGGACTCTGGTTTTTCATTAGCATAACATTTTTATTATGAGTTTAACCTTGTATTGTAAGATTGAAATCCTCGAACGTGCCACTATAGATACAAATTTTTCTAGAAACTCCTGATGCTGACACGAACTTTCCCTAAATTCAAAAACCAACTGGAATACTCGATTACATTTTATTTATCTGTTGATTAGACCAGAGCAGTTGGAGAACAATAAGAACATTCTTCTGATTGACACTATGTCCACTGCCACTCTGTATGGTTGTAGCTTTTGCTGGAGTACTTGAGAGGGAGTGAAGGAGGTGAGATCTTAGCGACAGCAGCAGCAACTTGGCACTGGAAAAGTTAAATAAAAATGGTATGTACCCAGTCTCAGCCAGTCTTTTCCGATTGCGTTAAAAATATTTCACTTGGATTTAATTGGGCTTTGGCATAATTTCAGTATGTGTGCGCCTTGCCATGTGTTTTCATTAATAATCAGGGTGGTGAAACTTTAGATAATGTTTCGAAAAATGTATCTTCCTGTAGCAGAGAAAGAAGCTGACGTGAACTGAAGTGCAAATCTATCATTTGTTTGAAGCAGCAGTAGAAAATGTGTTAGTAATTGTGGCAACAATGATGGAAAAGGCTGGCTGAGAAGTTACATGATCTATTTTATTACTCTGGGAAGTAATTAATAATTTTCTCCTGCTGCCTGCCTCCCAACCTATCATGAATTCTGTTGTAATTTGTGTAATTTCTATTGCCTGGTAGCATGCAATAGCAGCCTGTTCAATCCAGTTATAGCGTGTGCAAATGTTTAGACATTATGCCCCCCTGTGGCAAGGTTTTCCCTCTTGTTTTTCTCCTCTACAAGGTGGAGCAGAAGACTTTAAACACAGGTATTCTTGATAACTCTTCCTGTCCTAAGAATCTGAAGCCAACTAAGCTTTGAAGGTTTCAGAATTTCCCCAAACTTTGAAAGTTTTATTAGATAGATGTCTGAAACAAATCTATTATCATATTCCTGTCAAAAATACGTCAGGAATTTATTTTCTCTATATATGTAACTATTTTAATTTTTCTTTGGATCTTAAGATACTTTCTTCTTTTCAGAGTTACCCAAATAAGATGTTGATAAATTAGGAGTTGGACTTATCTAATGATTGTGCTATTATCTGCCTAGCAAATATGATCAGTTCAAAATGCTTGTATAATTCACCAGTTCACTACTGTAATTCAGTGAAATAAATCCAACGAGTCTTGCTGTCAGAAAATTGGAATGAAAGCAGATTAACACATGCACCGAGTCTGAAGGCTTTTCAGGGGAAAAAACCTCCTTCCTGCTCCAATTAAATGGACCTGGGTCAGTAATGTTTCAATGAGGGGAGAATGCTCACTGTGCTGTTATGTGCTTTAGGTGAAGAAGAGAGTCAAATTGGTATGTGTATTAAATTTTCTGTTGATTTTACAGAGCTCTGTGCCAATGAATTGTCTTTCCACAAGAAAGATAATGTTGCATTAATTTTCTCTTCAGACTTCAAATGCTGGAAAGGTGCCTCAAAGTAAAACAAATTTATTTGAATGTGTGTATCTAGCAGCATTCATCCAACAGAAAGCAAAGCCAAATGTCACGTATATTTTATGTAGCGATGTTGTTGTAGTTATGATGGTCTAAGAACAATATGCTGACTAGCGTAGTTTGAAAAGTTAGGGGTTTGAAATTGTAAGTATTTCTTCGGGTTTATAGTAGACTGTCAACAATGAGAAAATGATAAAATACCAAAATCCACAGATATTTCAGTGCTCTGGTGGCGAGGACTCCATAGGATGACCACAGTCAACTCACAGAGCAGGTCACATTCTCAATCTAATGTTCAAAGTAAATGTCGGCCCCAAGCATATGAGAGTCGTCATCCACTAAAACAATGCACAGAGCTCTTTCATCCTCTTCGTCCTCAAGGACTAGATCAAAGTCTTTATCCACATATCAGGGATGTATGCTTATATTGGCAGTAAGATTGGTAGTATTTGGTAGTATTCACGCTATGCTACTGCCCCCCTCCCCCCACCCCCTTCAAACTTGTTTGGTTTTCACTGCACAGATTGGCTAGAAATAAGCACCAATAATGAATGTAAAGTGAGAAACAGTCATAATGGAACAGAAAATTTCTTCAGGCTCTTGCTAAGCTTCTCATTCCATTCGGTTTTCCTTAAACTCCTATATCTTGTTTTAAAGTAGTATTTTAGGATGGGGAAGAGTTTTGTCAGTCCTGCATGGCACCGTCCAAAAAGATGCAGGCAAACAATGATTATAATTAAAAATTACAATTTTCTTTTCTGTTGAAATAGAAGATTCTGTGTGATGGCTCAGTTGCAATAATGAATTGCTAGAAGCAGTTAAGAGAAAACAGGCATGAATTGGATTTTGTGCTGAATAAATTAACTCTTTTTTTCCCTTTTCCAGGTACAGCAAAATTTTTTAATATCTTTTCAGTATGTGAAGTATTTAGAAACTACAATGTAGATGATATAAGAATGTGAATGGAAAAAGCAACTGTACTGTGTGCATAAGCTCCATAAATACTATTTTATGAGAAAGTCAAAGGACATAAAATGTTTCTATTACAACTAGAACTCGTGTTGAATGTAATGATGAAAGGTAATAGTCCCACTTTCACCTAATGTTCTTGCAAGAATTTGGAGGGAAGAAATATTTTAAATTAAACACTTTTCAAAAAAATAAAGAGTTGCAAGAACAGTTTCTGAGAGATAGGTGCAAAACAAGTATTTTGAAAAGTTATCTGCCTACTCAGGTCATGGTCTTATGTGCCGTTGTGCTAAATAGAAAAATCAATCAAGGCAGGTTTTGAAAGCAGTGTGTTGAATGGATAGCAAAACAATAGGGCGATATCAAGGACCTGGAAAATACAAATGGAGTCGATAAGGCTTTCTGACTCCTTCTTGTTAACAATCCCTTTTCTTTCTTTATAATTATATTTGGACTGTGTTTTCTTTATTATAGAGAAGCACTTAAGTTCATCCTTTTATTGCTTATTATGGTGGTGTTGGTGGAATTTCCAGTTAACAGTCAGTTGAGGCTGTCTCTGACATCAAAACCTAGGAGTCCCGAGAGAAAAATTCTTAATATTATAT
Source organism: Larus michahellis (assembly GCF_964199755.1). Classification (NCBI taxonomy): domain Eukaryota; kingdom Metazoa; phylum Chordata; class Aves; order Charadriiformes; family Laridae; genus Larus; species Larus michahellis. Next base: position 22,254,352 of record NC_133902.1, on the reverse strand, counting down.
AAAATGTGGAAAAGAGACACAAAAAAAGTATGTGAACTACGTTTTCAAACAGGATTAGGGAAGCTGAGCTCTTGGAAAAAATGACTGCTAATGTGACATTGGAGCTGCTGGCTGCATGGAAAATATAGCCGCCTTTGTGCATTTTAGCAGTTGCGGGTAAAGCCTGGAGTACTCAGTTTCGACTAAGTCTGGGAGGGCAAACATATAGTTTGTCTTAATTCCTGCTTGGATGAATTTAGGTTACTTATAATAAAATCAAAATGTGTTAGCAATAAATGAAAATAGCTACAAAATAGCTACATTTATCAAGTCGTTATACATAAATTCATTTCCAGTAAAAACCTGCTTTATTTTGTCTAAGTCCCTTGTTTGTAACGTAACGGGGGCTTTACTGCCATGGTGGGTTGTGGTTTCAGCAGCAACTTGCTTCAGTGGCTTGCAAGATACGGACTAAATGGGGATAAATTCTTACAACCACTTTGAAGCAAGAGATTCTTGAAAATATCACACATACCAAGTTGCTGAATTATTGAACAGCTTAGAAAAAGTAATGGTGCAATTGGCTATCTTTCGTCCTGTTTTCTTTGACCCAGTCTCACTGGAGTGAGCGACTGCTTGCCATTTTCAAACAAGATGCAGTCCCTGAAGTTGCACAACCAATTTTTTTATTTAAGTTCAGTATGAATTGAAGCTGAGGGAGGAGTGCTTAATGGAACATTGTCCATTTGGGATTGCCAGGAAAACTGGCAGTCTGCCCTGCTTTTGATTATGTTAAAGCTTCCTTTTGAAGAGCCATACCTGATTGCTCTTCAAAGCTGTGTCAGTTAGAAATCCCCTTTAGGACTCTGAGAGCATCACAAGTACTTCTCATAAAAGACAGAAATGATAAAAATGTAAAAAGGTATTTTCTTCGATTACAGTATTTGGCTTGTTATAATGTTTCATTTAGCTGATGTCAAGCTGAAGTATGAAGAATGAAATTGCTAACTTGCTGAAAATCGATTCTACTTAATGTTTCTGCACTTGACCGTGTTTGTTATACATTTGCTTTTTGCTAAGAGATGGTGATTGTAAGTTAAAAAAAGCAAAAGAGCGGCATACATTTTTTAAATAAGTAGTACATTGTACTTCTGTAAATGTTTTATACCCGCTCTTATTTTTATGAATGTAAGATTTTGGAATTCCCAAGAGAAAAGATTTAAAAGCCTAAAAGTGAATTCCAGACTGCTAGGGAAAATCAGAAACTTCTTCAGAGGTTGTAAAATTCTGTGTTCCCAAGCAAAGGAATTTTAAATTAATTAAATGTTTATTTATGGCAAATCTGCCACTGATAAAAGAATGAATCCTTTTTCCTAACTCTTGATAGCTTTAGGTTTTCTTTGATTTTTTTTGTTACTTATTTTTGTGTTTTGGAGGAGAGCAGAGAATGTTAGAGAAAGAGTATTGTGAAGGGAAAGAGTAAAATATATCTCAGACTTGCTGATTTTAGAAAATGGGCACTGTTTGAAGTTGCTCAGAGATCTGGCATGTTACAATAAATTCTGGGGCCGCTGGATTAAGAGGTGATGAAGTCAAATGTGGATGGTAAATTTGTTTCAGACAGGACTGTGGAATTTATTGCTTGGACATGGACTACAAAAAAGTGTGTTTCTGCATAACATAGAATATACACTGGTCAATAGTACAAATTGCATGAATATTGAGCATATAAAACGCTGTACTTGGAATATCATTTAAAAATACGTTTGGATGCTGCTAAGCACTAAAGCAGTACGTTTGGAATTCTTGGATTGATTCTTGCCCTTTTCATCCCCTAAAATCACTAATTATTGAAGATATGTGTTTTGCATACATAATTAGAAGAATATACAAGAGGTAATTTCAAGAGGTCAGGATATAGTTCCAGTCAGTTGGAACTGATAAAATCAAAGTCAGTTTTACAGACTAGAATGATGCAGAAAAATTTACTGAGCATAGGCTGGTAATACACTTATAATTAAAGTACACTACAGTATGCCTAACTATACAATAAAACAGAGTTTGCTGTCCTCATCACTGCCTTACAGAGCTTCCAAATATGCTTATTTTTCTAATTACATAATCTTCATGGCTTTTTTTTTTTTTCATGTTAGATAATCCTTTCAAAATTGTATTGCTGGTCTGTTCTAATACCTCTGACTTTGCCCGGATCACGTGAATACACGTGTTATTTTTTTTGCAGGACAGTACAGATACACAAAACCCACCTATTAATGAAAAAAAAAAAAATAGAAAGTTCTGTTGATGCAACAGAATAATAGATTCATACCAAGTCCTCGTAATAAATTTAAGCTCCAGATATAATGGCAAATTTTGTGGTGATTTCATAGCAAAGCAAATATCTTCTTATGACTGTTTTTTTTCAAGGGAGACAATATGCTTAGAATCATATTTCCTACATTGCTAGTTTACTAATTTCTAATTAATTTTGTTGGTTAGATTAATGAATGTCCTCAGACTTTTTATTTTATCCTATGTCATCTTATATTCCACTATTGCAGATGAGATTAATAAATATGCAGCAGCATACATCAGTATTATAATAGGCATTTTATTAATTTTGGTATGGGTTGTGGCATTCTAATTTTCCAGGGTAGAACTGCCAGTGAACAATCACAACGGAAGTTTTGTCTCTGAAATACAATGTATTCAATGTCCTTGCCTGCCATTGAAATTGCTATCTTCAACATTCAGAAAACTGTGGAATGGAGAGAATAAAATGCCACATTTGGGATGTTCACTGGTGCAGGAAACAAGGGCATTTCATTTCAGTTCACCTTAATAATTCAAATCTCAGCTGTCAATAGGTGTACAGCTCTCCTTGTATGTAAGTCTCTCTATGAACTGCGAAAGTGTAAAGGAATCAAAGTCGATGAGGAAAGAGGGGTTTGAAAGCTCCTTTCATCTGACACATTATTTGGGCATTGAACTGTGTAAACTAATTATTTTGCCTTTCTATCACCTCCAAACTTTCCATCCCTTAACAACTTACAGAGTCATGACCGTGACTCCTAACCATTCCTTCTGTCTTTATATGCTCCAAAAGGAATGTCTTGGCACAAAACTTATGAGTATCATGTACGTAACATCAGAAGGGACCTCAGGAGAGTGTCTAGAGCATTTGCTCTTCTTCAAAAACAGGATCTTGTACAGTTTCAACATATTTGAAATTTAGACCTCAGTTCTGTGTTGTTCCTGTCTTCAATTGGGAAAATATGAAAAAACTCCTCCAGTTAAATGACTATTTCATGGTGCAACTTTCATAACGTACTATTTACAGTTTGTCTTTCACACCACTCAGGTCACTTAATGTATATCTTCCACAGGTGCATGTCCCTGTTGAAATAAGAACAATTGAGTGAGATGATTGCTCGGCTGAACTAAAAAAACATTATTCTTAAAAGCTTCCACTTGATCCAACAGATTTATGCGACTGCAAATGGGGAGTAGCTGTGAACAGAATTTTACTGTGATTCAGAATTAGGGGTGATGGCTTCAGTAACATGAGTTGAAAGCATTCAAAAGCCTAGCTGACTTTCCAAGTGAATTAAGTCCTCATATATTATTAAAAAAAAAAAAAAAAGAGATTCAGTATCCTCTGATGTTATTACTGAATTTTAAAACTGAATCAAATTATGTTCTGGCCCTGATAGAACTCTGTTGTGGTGTAATTATGGTTTTTTTGCAAAGTAAATGCTCAAAACATAGCATAAAGTCTTATAGCATACCAGTTGCTTTTATTTTGTTCCTTGTATACTCATCATGTGTATCAGAGAGGTGAAAGCAATCAAAAAAACTATGTGAAAACTCCTTCAAATATGTCTGAGAGAAAATTGAAGTTATTTGGTCAACGTAGATCCAAAAAAATCATCATTTCATGTAGACTTTACTGTAATGTCACATTATTTTTATCTGTCCAAAAGTGCTTCTCTTTAGTCAGCTCTCCTGCCTGACATCTTTTTCCCAAACGCTGCTGAGGTTTGCATACTGGAGACTGCCCCTCTACCAGCAGAACTGCTGAAAGGTGTGGGTTAGCTCCTGTCCTGAGGCAGGACCTAAAAAGTCTCCCCGGTAAAAGAGCAAGTCTTATCCCAAGCTTGTTTTCTCTCACCCAGTGGAACAGCTGTTGCTGCCGGGAACGTGCTGTACCCAGCAAGCTGCTGGCTAATGGAAACTTGGGCTGCCTCTCTTTTGTTCCCATTGATTTAGCCCCTTTAGAAGCCATTAAGTACTTTCAACCATTTGTTCTTCTGTTTTACTTTTCTTTATGCTTAATAATGGTAAGGACATTTTGTATGTAACAGTGATGTATTTTGTAGTGCAGTAGTCAGATCTTGTAAATTTTACAAATCACAGTCTTGAAGGGCAGTAGAGGATGGCCTTCGGTCTCTGCCTGTCCAAACCAGACCTCTCTGCAACACCTTCAGCAGCTTCCCACGTCAGCCTCTTTGGGTAGCTCTGCAGTTAGTTTCTCTGCAGAATGTTCCATTTTTCTCTAAGGCAGCTCTCTCAAACAGGATTCTATTACTGTCTTGTGTCCCCTTTTTTCAGTTTAGGAAGGGTTGGAAATAGGAGAGAGGATGAGAGTCAGTGCTGTAAAAAAATCAATACCTCAAATCAATAATTTTTTTCTAGATTATGAATGCAAAATAAAATCTTTACATAAAAAATCATCAATAAAGCCTTGTTATTTGGCAAATTTCCTTCCAATTCCTGAACTGATACTTAAAGCTATTAATTGAAATACGTTTCTAGAAAATATTTGCTTAAAAAAGTGATTTCCAGCTTCCTATATTTATCAGGAAAACTGTCCGAATCAGTGCATCTTAAATTAATAAACAACATACGTATGTATTTATATATATTTCAGTTAATTCCCATAAGCTTTTATTTTTCCCTTTGGGATCCCCCTGCCCCAAATGGAACCTGTCTTGATGGGTATTTGACTGATAATAGGGACAGATATTACAATTAATACCAGCAAAAAACTTTCTTAAGTGTTAGACAAAATAGTTCTGTAAGCTAATGTGTTATTAATGGCTAGATATGATACGCTGCATTCCTTCTGGTGTTTAAACTCTTACTCTAATATTGGCATAAGAGTTTCACAGAAGAGAAATTTATCATCTTTGAACAATTGAATCACTGTCTGAGGGTGATTTTTCTACTCTTCCTGACTCTCTTTGTATTTTAAAGAATGGTGTGAGGATATATGTACTATCTGTATACTAAATGTATACTAAATTGTATACTAAATATATACTAAAACCAAGACAGAGTTCCCCTTTGCTAGCTTAATCTTGTCTATAAAAGGAAGAACACAATTAAACAGCATTATAAGTGTCATGTGTTAATCCCAGTTAGCAACTAGGACCATGCAGTTGCTCACTCACTCCGCCCTGGTGGGACTGGGGAGAGAATCGGAAAAGTCAGAAAAGTGAGAAAAAGCTCGTGGGTTGACATAAAGGTGGTTTAATAGGTAAAGCAAAAGCCACAGAAGCAAAGCAAAACAAGGAATTCATTCACCACTTCCCAACAGCAGGCAGGTGTTCAGCCGTCTCCAGGAAACCAGGGCTCCATCATGCATAACCGTTGCTCGGCAAGACAAATGCCATAACTCTGAACATCCTCCTCTTTCTTCTCCCTCACCCAGCTTTATCTACTGAGCATGACGTCATATGGTATGGATTATCCCTGTGGTCAGTTGGAGTCAGCTGTCCCAGCTGTGTCTCCTCCCAACCTACTCACTTGGTGGGGTGGTGTAGGAAGCAGAAAAGGCCTTGAATGCTTAGCAACAACCAAAACCATCGGTGCGCTATCAACATCGCTTTCCTCCCAAATCCAAAACACAGCACTATACCAGCTGCTAGTAAGAAAGTTAACTCCAACAGCTGAAGCCATGACAATAAGTTAGATCACTTATCTGCTTTGAAAATTCTGCTTAAAATGGAGGATTCCCAATGCTCTACTCTTACAGTTTTGATTTTGAAAGTACTATGTTCTCATTAGAGAGTTTACTGCAGATAGGTTTCTACAACAGCAAATTTTATGTAATAAAAAATAAATACTATTCTTAGCAAATATTTTTTGAAATTACAAACAAGTATTGTAGAAGACAATAGAGAAATTTAAATCAGAGTAGTGTTGGAGAAAAAGTAATTTGCAAAGAAATGTAGATATTTAAGCATGTGTTTATAGCCGCTCTTGTTAAAGCACGGTGCCTTGCTACTGAGGTTCAAGTTTAATACAGACAAATGTGGTTTCTGAATGTAAAATAAATAAATAAATAGTTCAAGGTGAGCTCTGCAAATTTTAGTAATGTTGACATACATTCCCTCTTCTATGAAATAATCTGCACAGAAAAATTAATATCTAATTTAAAATGGTAATAGCTTTTATCAGAAGCCTTTTTGCCACAAAGAGGAAATCTTACGGATGCTAAGCATTTCCTTTGCTGCTTTGTGTTTGAAATGTAGAAACTGTTTCCTTTAGTTACATCTCCTTGTGTGTGGTTTTTCTTTGGTTTTTTTTTAGGTTTCCTTGTTTTGTTTTGTTGTTTGGGTTTTTTTTGGGGGTTTGTTTGGTTTTTTTGTTGTTGTTCGGTTGGGGTTTTTTTAGGCAATTAGTGTTAAGACCATAGAAAGAGAGGTACTGGAGAAGATGAGCCTCTTAAATCATAAGTTACACCTTCTTCAAAACTAGACCGTAATTGATACTTGGGGAGGGAAAATGATGTCAGAGCAAGTATCAGGATGATAGCTTAGCTGATATATCCTCTCATCTGGGATTTCTTGCACTGGTTTGTGTATGTTAATAGCCCCTGATGGATTTTCTTTCATTTACACTTCCAGCATCCAAAACAACTTGTGGCAGTGAAACCCACAATTTAATAAACAAGATAAGCAAAACAAATAATTGCTATTTAACTACAAGGTTGTTTATTCATATAGTGAGAGAAGCATTTTTGAATTTCTTAAAGCTTGTGTTTTCATACTTCATATATTTTGGTATACATTTAATATTCAAATATATTCAGCATAAAAATAGAGTTAGAATTTCAAGAAATGGAGTTTTCAAGTAATAAAATGCATTCTTCGCTGTTTTTACAGCCATATAACAAATTACAGAAGAAATTCTCCCCAGACACTGAAATCTGATTCAAAAGTTGCCTTAGTTGTTCCACTTCAATTGTCACAGACAATACCGTGTTGTTTCTATAAATAGCCTCTCTATGATTTTTACTTTATTTTATGACAGTGACTATATTTGCAATCAGTGTGTAGCCCTCCAAAATATCATAATGCAAAAATACCCATATTTAAGGAGATCAGCTTATATTCGTTTAATCTATTAAAGTAGCAACCATATCAACTAATATGACAGCTGTATTACTCAACATCATTTCAGGCAATGACATACGGTGAGACATAAGGACAAATATGCATTTTATCAGAACCAGGGCATTGTCTAAGTTTGAACAAATCCTTTGTTAGCACAGCTATACTTAAACAGCAGCACATTAACCTCTATATTTATCTGTCAGAGTTTTTTCTTAAGTGAACAAATAGAAGTTCCCCTCTTAAAGCGAGTAAAATGGTTGACAAATTGTAAAATATGATTGCTAAGAATGAGTAAAGGCTTCACTGACCTCAGTAGAGATGGTGGTATTTTAGTAATATGTTGAACAGTTTGCCACGATCAAGTTTTGCGGGGGGGAGAGAGAGAGGGAAGGAAAGAGCAGGAGGTTAAGTACATTGCATTTGTACAGTTTCCCAGCACACCTTCCGTTTCATAAATAAGCCACTGTGAGGTTATAGTAGCCTAGAGGAAAGATTAGCTTTCAAGTGAAACAGAATCTAGTATTGGTCCTACCATACCTTTTACAGGAAGACAGAGAGGGGAAAATATCACAATATAAAAGAATATGATCCTTAATCTGTTTTAAATGGGGGGAAAAGGTTTCAAAGTTGCTTCCATTTTCTATTTGAAAAAATAATATGAATTCAATTTGGGTTTTGAAACTTTTACAAATGAAGAAGAAACATTTACAAATGAAGAATACATGTAAATATTTAAGTAACTACTGTAGTAAGGGAAATTAATACATTTCTAAAATGGCTTTTCAGAAAAGGCCGTGTTTTATTCCAAACCAACCTGATGTTTGAAAAATTGTGGCAAATGCTGTTTGGCTGTTAAAGCAACGTACAATAAAGTATATTCTCCTTGACAGAACATACTTCATGTCTTGAACTGAGGGTAATTTTTTTTTATTGAGAATGAAACAAGAGATTCCTGGCTTAAACAGTTTATAACCTTACTGTCACCAAAATCGGGAATTAACTTCTTAACACCGATATAGTCTTAAGAAGCAGGCATTCTTTTATTTGGTGCTGGGGACATGGGCGATCTTTCCACTTAACATGTCCACTGAATGTGAGATTCACAGAGACTTACATCCATAGAGAATATGTATGGTCATTACATTTCCCAGCACTCGTTGCCATATTCATTACATTTCCAGAACTCATATCCATAGTCATTACATTTTGAGAACTCATTTCCATATTCACATCACCTTGGCACGTGCACATTAAGTCTGTTAGGGGCTTCATGGTAGGTTTTGGGTTGTGTGCGGGGTCGCTGGTATGAGCTGATAATAGAGGAGCCTCTTTGTGTGGATTGGGGAAGATAAAAGCAGAAGCTTTTGCAGCTCCCCCACTTATTTTGCAAGCTTGTTATTGGTCCCTCCAGTCTCTGAGGATGTGGTATTCTTCGCTGTTTTTCTTCACAAGGAGTTACGTTTACCTATTTACCAGACTCTCAGTCCCTGGCTGTAACATTACCAGTGTTTCCTCTTGGGAGGTACCAGCAATAACTCATCCTGGTGTCCTGCCTCAGTGTCCTCATCAAGGCAGAGGACCTAATCCTGCACTCACCACAGGGCTTCCCAAGCAGGAGAAGCACTTTGTGTTTATTACCCAGAAAGCGCAGGGCTAAATTTCTCCTGAGTTTCAGCAGGCCCAAACCACGACACCCACTCATTCAGATGCACCTCCCCTATTTCCTCCTCACTCCTTATCTTTTCTTCCCAAATAAAGCAGCCTTCATGCACAGGATGAAGGCTCACACCTTTGAGATATCAGTTTTATGCATAACTTTGCATGTAGGTGAGTTTAGTGACATGGGAGGAATTACAAAAGGGCAGGAATAGCCATACTATCATCTTTCCCCAACCCCAGGCCTTTTTTCTGAAGGAGAAAGAATAGTCGCGTTGTTGTTGTTCTGAGCATTTCTCTAGCCCTGAAAAAATTGTCTTTCTGTCTGCTTTGTGCTATCAGACCAGTGCAAACCAACTGAACAGGGAATGCAGCCTGGTCCCAAAACTCTGTCAAGTTCACAGCCTGTGTACTAGTCGAGATAACATGAAAGTCTTCATAAATGTATCAGTAAATCATATTTAGTGCTCTGTAGCTCCTTAATTGACTAAACAAGATGATTTGAGCTTGTGCTCCATTCGTTTTCTTCCTCCTTATCAAATAAAGATCATACGGTTTGAAAAGTGGGGATTGCCTTCAGAGCGTTCCAGACCAATAATGAAGTAATTCAATATTAGTATCTAAATCCCCACAGAAGCACAAGTCAAGCTGAAGTATTATGCATGAGTTGGTAGATACTCCATATGTTGTTTGTACTTGTTCCTTGAGGCATTCTGCTATAAATAACAGAAACTGAAATGCAAAGTAGCACTCATCAGGGACAATAAAAGTAATAATTCAGAGATTCATTCATAAATATTATGGCTGGGGGACCCATTATGATTATGGAGTTTGATCTTTTGCAGGAGAAAAACTTCCCTTGTATTAATCCCTATTGAAAATAGGTGCATCTTTTTATTTATCCAAATTGGGGATTTATTTTAAGAAAGAACTTTGTGTTTGAAAAACAGTGTTGTCACTTAGTAGCCAAGAGAACTGAGGTAAGAGATTTAGCTGACAAACAAGTAAGGTAGTATCTAATATAGAAGACTTTGAGGCATATTTGAATTCCATTGGAGTATAAACTCCATTAGTATAAATACTGGAATTTCTTTTAGTACTTGAAAGCAACATTGACATAATAAAAAAATTACAAAAATTCTCTCTTCAATAAGTATGCATTTGTAAAAAGTACGCATTAGCCGAAACTAGTCTTAGATTTACAATATGAGTAATATAGAGAAAAGTGTAAGAGTTGCCTTTCCTCATTGACTGTGTAGGACATTTATAAGACCAACTACATCAAGGTATGTAGATACTAAAGCTTCCGTCAGTCTCTAGAACTAGCGTGCACCCACATTGTGTCCTGACTGCGTTTCGGCGCATAGCCCAAGGAGTCTCCTCCTTGGGCACGCTGCAAGGAAATCTGGAAGGAGATCCGCAGCAGATCTGCCAGGCTGGTTGATCTGGGGACAGAAGGGAACATATCCTGCACAGCTTTAAGTAACTACATTTAGGCGATGCACATACCCAGTTCTGTATGTGTCTCCTGAATTTGTTGCACATTCGCACTGGAGATATTTACTTCAAGTAGTAAAGATAGCAGGAATTGTAACAAATAGTCATACAATAACTTCTTGGTAGAGGTGCTCTGTACTGTTGGCTTTGTTTTGTCTAGTCTAAAAGATTAGCTTTTTAAAAAAATCAGTATTTTTGCATTCTGAAGGAATGATTACATCTGCTGTAGATCCTGGATTCATTTTATGGATTCTATTAAAGCAGAGTTATAACTTAGACTCATAGATTCTGCTATAGATTACATTGTATTCAGGAAAAAAATTACAAAGGTATTTATTGACTTTTTTTTTTCAACAGCTTACCCTTTAAAAGCCTACCTAATGAATAAATGGGATCTTACTTTCATTTGGTGGTCTCCAGGTTGTTTGTATGATCAAACAGAAATTAGAAAATACTTAACGTCTGTATAATCTTTATTATTACTTTATTATTTTGTATTACTTTATATTTACTTGCAAGACTTAAAGGGCTATTAAATAGTAAATATTTATACTGGCATATTAGAAGAGCATACACCAAAGTTCTAGACTATTATATGATATGGCTAAGTATTAAAATCTCCGTAAGCCTTCCAAATTCTTAGGAATAGTTCTTCCTACTATGCGAGATCATGATTTATAGTCTATATGTCAGCATCTTTGATGTGAGACCATTTTTGTGTAGGTTTCAAGTAATTACAGTAACACTGGTTTTAGGTATCTACAAGACATTTTGTAGCACTCCTAGCATGCTGTTGCAGGTTTTGGAAGGATTTTAAGGGTCTTTCATGGACTACATAAAGAACCTATAACATGAATTCCACTTAACCTGTGAAAAGCTGCTGTGTGAACGGGGCTGCAAAACATTATGAGTCTCTGGCGTTAATTATTCTCTTTCTAGATTCTCCTATAATCAGAAGAGAAAAAAGTAGAAAAAAGTAGTTGCTATAGTAATGAAGTTTTCCAAAATTAGAAGAAAATATATTCTGTAATTCAAACTATTGCTATTTGCAAAATTTTCATCTGCTGCATCTTTATTCTGCATTTAATACTTGCATGTAAATAGATGTACCAATAATAGCTCTTTAAAATGCATTTATTTTACATCACCAAATAATCATTAATTTAATTCCAGTACACCATAAAATGGCTAATTCCTCTTCAGCCCATTCACATTTAAATTGATAAAGGAGATTAAAGTAGTTTAGAAAATATCGTTAAGCCTACAAAGATATATTCTGACTTTGTGTGCGAAGTTTATTTCTTTAATCAGTTAAAAAGTAATAAACACTATGGTAAGCCAAGGCTGAAACTACACAGGCAAACACCAATCACAAAATGCAAAGTGAAGCATCCCCTAGAAACAATAATTCTCTCAGTTTGCGTGCAGCAGGTTTATTCACTAGAGGCTACACTTTAATCCTCTGTGCCTAAGCACTGCTATTAAATCCTGAGCAGAGCTAGTGATATACCTGTAGCTTTAATTTATGGCTGCTGTATTTTAGGGCCTCTGCAAACTAGATAGCGTTCCTTATTTACTGCATTATCCTATACACTTTTTATGTAATCGGATTCTCTTTTTTTTTTTTCACTAGTTCATGCTAATTCTCTGTCACACCAATTTCTGAAAGTCCTTCCTGAGACTTTCAAGTAACACTTCCTAGCTTGATAATTGCTCCAAAAAAAAATCTCTGCTATTCTAATAATCATTATTTATCTACTAGTTCCTACCTTCCATTCTGTTAGAACACCCAACATTTGCTCATGGAGTAGGGAGTTAATTGGCTTAATGAGTCATTCTAAGTGGCTTCCATAGATCTAATATATTAATAATTCAGAGGACTACTCAAATGGCTGCTATTAGTTTGTGATCTCTTTTCCTATTCTCCGTGTTAGATACAGTAGGTACTGTGTAGTGAAAACATCACTTGAGGACGTGGATAGGAGTCTGCAGTTGTTTTAAAAAAATATTTTGCTGCTAGCGTTTCGGGGGTAAGCAGAATAGATAGCATTATTCATATAGAGATTTATAAACTCAAGAAGAGGTGGTGTGAGTTTAATATTTGGAAGATATATAAGGGTCTTTAGAGCTATTAATTTCTTGTTCCTGTATATCAGCTATATGCATGTAAGAGTAAGCATTCTCACTTTTATTTTTGAGTGCAACCCAGTACATCTGATGAGTGACATCTGTGCCCCTGAGATAACTCGGACACAGCTATTTTCTTTGCAGACAGGACTTAGAAATATGCTGTGTTCTGAAGATACAGATATCACAGTTTGGGTGGAATTTGACAAATTTATTTCTGTATATCAAAGAATATATTGTAATTTAAAACCACATGGAACCTTCATCTTTTGCTTTATGAATTTGCAAATACTTTTGGGAGCATTCAGATAGGCTGCTGATTTCAGTAACTATTGAAATCTATCAAATGAACAGAGTTAGTTAAGATCCTTGTAAACTAGAGTATTTTAATTCTAGTAAAAGAGATGGAAACGGGCAAGGAGGGGTAAAAGGTAAAGGATAAGGTTTTAAAAGAATCCAATTATAAAAAAAAAAACACAACCCAACCAAAACCTTGGTACCTAGACCTCCATTGTTATATTTTAAAATATATTCACAATTTAAATTTATTTAATTATTTATTTGATTATTTTATTCAGTCTATTCAGTATTACTCTTTTGAGAACTTTGTTATCTGATTTTCTACACCATGTAGGTGTTCCATTTTTTTGAAAAACGAAATCGCGCTGCGTCTAAGTGAAAAAAAAAGAAGTGTTTTTATCCATTGTTGTATCAAAATAGAATGCTTTGTCATTTTCTTCAACCACATTTCTATAACCACACATGAAATAGTGAGAGAGTGAGAACAAATTGTACCTAGCCAGAGATTTGTATAAATTCCCTTCTTCTGATTCATCTGCTTCTCCATGTATTAGGATTATATATTACTGCAAGAAGTTAAAGATTTTTACAATGCTTCAAGTAAAAGGCTCTGAATTAGAGCAACTTACAGAGAGAATCTTATGCAATGTAGAAAATTTATCTAAAATAATAAGAAAAGCAGTATCTTTTTATGAAGAAAACAGTTTTACCACTATCAAATTTGAAAGTATATGAAATTGGGATGATGTCACCTAAAATCTCATTAAGAAGTCCTATTTTGTCTTTGTAACATCTGTCATTATCAAAACAAAATTCAACAATCATTATTGTAGTCCCTGTTGTTAGAAAAAAAAATTACTTCATACATCTTAGTATGGCAGTTAAAAATCCCTGTGGGTAATTTAATTTGGATCCTTTATAGCAGCAGCATAAACTAGTATATTGCAAGAAAGTTAAATTGTCTGTGACTGTTCCAACAGTATGTTAGATAAATCCGAAAGTGTCACCTCTAAAAAAAAAGTCAAATGTCATGGGTTGCAAAGTTGGAGTAAGAACTGCATTTAATTGGTCTGTAACATTCTAAGCAATAAAGCGCATTATGAGTTGGCATCACACTGTCTGTGTTTATATATGCCACTAGATTGTATATAAGGCATTTAAGTTAATACTGTGATTACACAAATATTGGAGCCAGGTATATTAAAAGGTTTTAAAGCTAGTTGTAACGTTTGGATTGGCTCCACATGTTATTCATTTGCGCACACACATATGAGCAAAGCATCCTGGATCTCCTCAGCTGTGGTCATCAGAGCTCTGATTTGCTCGTTGGCCTGAGATTCTCCTCTTGGCATGATTCCTGTTCAGGGCTTTGCTGACAGCAGGTACCGATGTATACGCAGGCATTTTTGTATATGCCCACTACTGAGCATGGAGATCTCTTTTTATAAATTCTGATACCCTATAAGAAATTCATACACAACAGTCTGTGTAATTGTTTTTCTGCCTTGGAGTTCTCTCTTGTCAGATTCCCTAAGCTTTTTCCTGTTCCTTGTGTTTATACTGTATGATGCAATTGATGATGGCCATGTTTCAAATGTCAGTGGCAATTGTATAATTGTTTTATACAAATCAAAGGTTCAGGTTTGGCAAATATTACTGTGTCTGTTGGAGATTGAAAGACAGTCCAAAGCCATTGTGCTTAATAAAAAGAGGGAAATAAAAATATTTTTTTTAATGAAGATGCCGTTAGACATGTCATTAAAGGGAAGATGAAGTTTAGGTAGCCACCAATGATCACCGGTGGTCGATTTATATGCACTTTGTGGGTTGATTTATTTTTTTAATACTTAGTGTTCCTGAATGTTTTGGTGAAAGGAAAAGGTATGTTTGACAGTTCCAAACCAATTTTTTTATTTGTCAGCAAATTTAATTTTGTTTACAGTCTGTATTTTTAAAATTCTTTTTAATTATATATTTAACTGTATTAATCTGCAAAGACACATTTACAACATTTCATTATGTCCATAAGTTGTAGAATTGTTTTGAAAAGTGAAGTTAAAAGAAAACTTTTCTGATAATTAGCCAGGATATCAAATTTAACTGAAAGCCTTAGGAAAAAAGATCATCAGGTATCAGAACTCTTGAATAATATAGAGTAGAATCCAGTGAAAGATTATTTATCCCCAAGTCTTCCAAACATAAGAATTCGTATATTGTATCAGTTTATTCACAGGGAACATTTACTGACAAATGAGAAGTGTTACAATGCCTTTTTCAGTATTCTTTAATGGTATGTTACAATTGGATGTGTTGAAGTATGGATGTCCAAAGAAGGAAATGAGAAAGGGCCATTTAACACAATCATAAGCTTTTCTGGAACAGACTATAGGTGTGGTTTTATTGATATAGCTGTGGAAATGTATTTACAAGAACCATGACTTTGCCATATAAATCCTATTTCATAGTAACAGGTAGCACGGCAGGAAGTTCTGTTGACTTGACTGCCAAGGTTCCAGATACAGTCCCTCTTCCTATGCATAGGAAACCAGGTGGCACATCTTATCTTCTAGGTTTTGAATGTATTTATAGGATTTCTCACAATATATTTGCTATCAGAAGACACGACGTAGTCAATTAAAATAGTGGCTGTTTCTTTCCTCCTCTCCTTCCCCTGTCCTGTCCTTGAAAAATGTCTGTGCTTTTCTTTCTTTTTTTGTGTTTTAGTGAACATTGATTTAGTTTGCCTGGGGAAAAATTATCAAACAACAAAACCAACAAAACCAAAAATATTACTAATATTACATCTTGCTATTTAGGGTATTGTTTTAGAAATGCAATGTTTTAGAAACCCTGGGGGGAGAAAAAAAAGATTTTATTAATATAGAGTTTGATTTTATGAACATTGGGCTTTGCTTGCTGATTACAGTTCCTGAGGTGATGGAGCCTTGCTAGTAAGAACTTTTCTGCAGATGTTGATAGGTTATGACACATCAGTTGCAGAACCACATTTTAGCAAACAAATCAAAGATCAGCACACAGGTACCCGACTCCAGCGATCTGAAAATTGTCCCCCTGTGTTTTAGAATAGGAGTTCGAAGCCTCACTGTCTGCTAAAACGCAGAGCTGGCAATGGCTGTGCCTACTGGTAGCCCTTCAGAAATTTGAAAATTCCCTTCACTGTAAACTAAATAAATAAGTTGGATGGAAAAGCAAGAAGCAATTCATAACAAAATGACCTCTTCAATTATTAACTGGCAAAACTCCCAAAGGCATTAAAAGAAATGAACCATAGCTTGAATCAAAAAGGCAAAAATTATAACTTGGGGCTTATACTTTATAAGTTTAATTAAATATAAATGGATTGCTGAAACAGCATATGACTTCCTATATTATTATTGCTAGAAACAAATTTAGTGATTTACAGATAGAAATTGAATGAGAGGTTTGACTGTATCTCATCTAATTCCATTATTCACTGCTACTTTCCTATTTTCCCTGAATAGCATCAGTTGTCACTTTAAAATTTCAGTCCCTGCAGAGTCCATATGCAATTCTCAATATAGCCCATTTTCCAGCTGTTTGTATATAAAACCCTGTGCGGGTTTCAGAATCATTTTACTGCTGCTGCTTTGTGTAGAGCCTTTCATCAGCATGGAATGAATAAGGAAATAAATTTTGAAACAACTAGAAGAAATAGAATAAACATCTCCAAAATGAGGATTGATCAACTTGGAGGGTGCATTTAACGGCTGCTGGATATAGGTACATCATGCTATTTCATTAGCCAAATCTCAAACTTCTAAGTCAGGCTGAGAAGTTCTGTGTCTGACTTTTCTCCATCTGAACTTCATACTTTCTTGAGTCCTTGAGAGGACTACTCCAGCTAATGAAAAGGATGAAAGAAAGGAGAGTGACATAATAGGCTTTCCTATTGAAAAAAAAGTAAAAATAAATCATCCTGCTTTGAAACGTTTCTGAAGAAAGAGCGTAATTCTTAAGGCTTTGTGATGAATATCTTCAGGTCTGTTTCTCAGGTCTTTTCTGATATGCTACAAAGTCGTTTCAATGGAATATTGTAGAAAAAAGAAAATAGAATCTGGCTCTATGAAACTTTATAGAAAAATAAAACAAAACAAAAGGAGAAAATAGATCTGTTGTATAAATGTTTGTGGAATTTCTGTATCAAAGCTGAATTCTGCTCAGAATGATGGTACTCATAGCAAACTGAATTTTAAAATCTTCCCTAGTAGTTAAGAAAGTAATCTAATTAGTTGAAGGCATTATGTACTTTAGCCGTTTGGATACCAAGTAAGAGCCAGTAGCATTCACTAACAGCTGATCTGTGCTCGCAAAGCAAACGCCATTCACTATCTGTCTAGATCAGAAAGTGGAGAAGTAACTCAATTCAGCTGAAATACAACATATACGGTCATATAAGCTCTTTTGTAGAAACTTAACTTGCCTTCATTTACCCTTTTGTGCTCAGAATGGCATCATCATGCTTTACGTGAACAATAATTTAATTAGAATATAAAATAACAAAAGATTGGAGACTCTTTTTTGCATACAGGGCTTTCAGTATGCACAAAAATAGGAAAATACACATAACTTTAAAGGATAGTTCTTTATTTGATAGTTAATATAGTTTTAAATTTATTTTTAAAGATTAGTTCTTATGCCAGACTATTTTAAGTCTTTTCCTGTTTGACTGTCTTTAGAAACGTGAATGTGAGAGTTCTTATGTATGCAGTATTATTCCCCAAACTGATGTAGTCTCCTGGACGAGAAAACGTCTTGGTAAGTATGTCCTTACAGAGGAACTTATATTGTTGAGGGAAATTAAGGTGTATTTAAGATGAATTGTTATCTGACAAAGTCACAAACCTGATTCAAGCTTGATATTCACCATTCCTCCTCCATTCTCGTTCATATATGTACTTCATAGTAACAGCCAAAACAAGAGTGCATGTGACGGGGAGAGATTTCTCATCAGAAAAATATCAAAGAAAGCAAATCCAAAGTGTTCCTGTGAGATCTCAGTTATTCCATTTATTTTCATATGAATTTTTAGTATTTAAAATTATTTTTGCCTTTAATTCTGCTATTGACTGTTGGGTGAATGATTACATGTAGTCTGTCTTGAAAGAAAATTAAGCTCCATCAAGTTCAAGGCTAAGTGATGAAGCCCGAAGGTCCACATGGAGCTTACGTACAAACCAAAGTCACATGTATATAAATGAAGACATTTATCTCAAACGAACAGAGAAAGAACCAAGAGATGTCACAAGTTGAAAAGTGTAATGAAATATATCATTATTGTAAACAGTTGTGCAAAAAGGTAGAACAGAAAAGGTAATCCTTTACACTCCTCAAGAAACAAATATATTTTTATGATATTCACCCAAACAGTTAATGAAGCTATTCAAGTATGCAAGATTATATTTAAGAGAACCTAAGTAAACAGGTAAAAAATAATAATTTCCATCAATTTATTATGTCAGAAGTGGATGAAAATACAGTAAGTGCCCAGTAAAAGAGCTGTAATATTTTTCTTCATGTTTGTTATGAATGTGGTCTATTTTTGCATGTACATGCAAATTCCCACTGAAGCCAATACAATTTCTAGGTGAAGAATATATCTGAATCGACCCCATAATTTAATCAAAATGTTGAAGTGTGAGCATTTCCTGAAGTAAGCTGTAAATCAATGTGACACAAGAAAAAGCGTAGTGGTATGGTAGAGAATATGGAAGGGGAATCATACCCGAAATAACGTGACTTTAGTTACAGGGAAGAAATGTGAAATGTAACTTAAATTGTACTGAATTAAACCTAAATCATCATTATCAACTAAACTGAAAACTGAAATATGTTGTTAGAAGCATTTTACAATTCATAATTTTGTCCTGACCATTGAGAATGACAAATATATTTAAAAATAAAATGACAGTCACATAGATGTGGTTCTTGTATGTAGATAACAGGATAACAGGCTTCAGCTTGAGCAAAGTATATGTGATACAAACTGTTGGTAGGAAGAAGATGAAAAATCAAGGGTATTCTGCTCTTGTACTTTGTATTTTACAGACTGTGATTACTTCATCTCTGAAATGAGGCGCTGCAAACTAGCATCATACTTGTGGATTTGATGCTTTCTGCACTGAGGTATGATGAAAGAAATCTTTGTTATTGCCCTCAGTGGACACAAATATTGACCACCAGTGGGCTGACAGTAAGTATGCAGTTCATATTTACCTCTGCATAGCTGATGTGTAATGAAAAAAATTTTCAGTATGGATTTGCGTGGAGCTTGTAAGTCTAGATTTGAGTTTTGGCAGATGTCCTTTTCAAGATAAAATGAGACATAATGCAAGTGGTCAACATTAATATTGACATAAGCAGATTCTGAAGTGCTGACTACTGCCTGTAGAAGTTCTCTGGGACAGAGACTGAACCGTAATCCAGTCTCATCCAGTCTTCGGGTGGAAGATGTGTGTAACTCCCAACAAACATGTATGGGTGAATCTCCCTATCATTGTTCTTACTCTTTAAAACACAATAAGCAGAACAAGTGATCTGAATGATGCCAATAAAGGGCTGTTTCAGTCTGTGGCATCCCTCTATGTTTCTTTTCGAGAGATCTCCTACAGTGAAAGATTAAAAGGTACCCCCGACACACATGCACATCAAGCTTTGTTTTAATTTATTCTTTTAGTTTTGGAGGGTTTTTTGTTATTGTCCTCATTTGAAATGTACTTTCGATCTTTTACGTCCTTTATGTCTCCAATTTTTTGCAAGCTTCTTTATTAACAGTAAAAAGCCCCAAAGCTTACTTGCCTGCCCATGGAGTTTTCTATGCTACCAATGCTCCAATTTACACTTAAAAATCAAGATAAAAACTTGCTGCTTTTGCTCATCAGTGTAAACCAAAAAGCTGTAAAGAAGCCTCTAGACATCAAAATGCCTTTCTTTTCCTTAGGTAGTTTGCAACCTTGATAAGATCACAGAAATAAGCGTGGGAAGCGGTTGCCTGCGATACAGAACCATTAAACTATTCTCCTTGCAGAAAAAGCAGTGATCACAACATCTCACATCTGTTCTTGTTCAACCTTAGAGCACAAAAGGAAATGAGATATTACAGGGGGGAAAAAAAACCAACAGCTCAGTTTGCTGCTGCATCGGATTGCAGATTCTACAGTTTTCTCCCTGCTGTGAAATCACTTTCCATACTGGCTTAGAAATTATAACAAATGTAGCACTGTCCTAAACGTGTATTTAAGTACAAGGCAGAAATGGAGCAAACTGCTGTGAGATTGTCTGACAAAATGCTTCCAGAATGCTTCTCCGAAGAAGTCAAAGGTTATGGCCTTGTTACGCCTGGTTATACCAGTGAGTACTGATGACAGATGTTGCTTGGAGAGGAAAAGACTTTCATATCCCCTTCATTTAAAGATTAATACCATGTAAAATCAACCTGCTTTCCTTGCTCTGTCAGTGTTTGTCATTTACCTACCTGGAACATACTCCAGGGGTTACAAAACAAGGTCGTTTTCTAGGTGATTTCTAGGGCACAAGAAGGAGACAGTAGTTTTCTCTGATATGTTTTTAATTTAATCTGTGGCCTATGTTAAGTTCTCAAGAGAGAGTCTGAATTGCCTTGCTGTTGAACAGGTAGGCTCTAGATACCAAATATCTTGACTTTTGCTCCTAAAGTTACTTGGCTGTGGAAGTCTAGTTTGCTCCCCGAAAATTGCAAAAATTTGCTGGACATATGGTCAGCTTCTTTTTAGAAGTCAGTATCAGAAGAACATACAAGTAATCACCAGTGATCTCAAAAGAATAGAATGGTAAGAACCTAACTGATTTTCGGGATATCTGACAATATTTTTTGCAAGGTAAAAAGTACTTTGCAACAAGGTTTGCTAGACTAAAATAAGTGGCACATGGAGGGTAGTTTTATTGGGTTTGCTCCTGTTAAGTAGATGACTCTCATCTTCAACCCCAAAGTAGGGGTATACTATATTAACACCACATGGAACTGCCAAAGAACAATTTTTTGATGCTCTTGTATGCCAGAAAGTTCATGGGCATCATTTTGGCTTCTAATTGTCTCATCCACACTATAGTCTGCAGCTTAGTCTTCCACATCGTTCTCTCTAACATGTTTTAAGATCTCCCATTTTCTGTTTAGGTGGTATGTTTTACGAGCTATGTCTTCATTAGCAAGTCATGGGGTGCAACAGATGAACTTTGTGGAGTAAAACCCTGGATGATGAAGAGATCCATGATATATGTTTCAGAGCTTTTACTTTGGACTATTCTCCTCTGGTTTTATATAAACACTGTTCTATGTATGTGCCAGCTGCTAAACATTGTCAATTAAACCTTGCTCCATAAAATTTTCATGAGCTCTGTAGGCAGAATAATTGTTCTAAGAAATAGATAAAAAGACAAAAAGAAACATCATTTCAGTACCCGGCTCTTTTGTGTGTTTAATGGTTCAGGCTGTTGGACACTAATTTTCATAGGTGCTAAACAGCATCTTCTACAAGCGATATATTTTAACATAGAACACTGAAATTCTTTACCTCCCCTTGCTAGTTTGGAAAATAGCAGTGCATTTTGACTAAATTACTTCAATTTTCTTGAAAATGCTATTTAGAAATATGCTACTAAATCTAAATGAGCATTTATCATTAAAATGTTTAAAACCTGTTATTTTGATGCAATGCTTATGCTTATTGTTAATTCAGGGCATTTTTTTCTTCTCAGATTAGAGGAAGTTAAATGTAAAGAACAGCAATTGGCTTCTTGAGAGCAAAGACACATTCCAGAAAACTTCATTAAGAAACTTTGGTTTCTTTTTAGACGTTTATAATTAAGTTATCATTTAAAAGATGACAGGCAAAATTACACAACAGTAAGTCCACTGTACTCCCATTGCCCCCAACAGAGAGGATAAGATTTTAGAGTAAAATAGAATTAAATTCTTTTTGTCACAGAAAAGTCTAAGTTTCAAGCTCCATTATGGTGTCGCTTTCTGCTCCCTTGTAGCAGAGTGCTGAGGGGAAGAAACAGGAGCCGAGCCCCAGATGCTCAAAGCAAACAGAACTGGAATTTAAGAAAAATCACCTATCTTTGGACAAATAATGTCATAAAAAGAGAATGAATTAAGATCAGAAGAGGGGCCTATATTTATGTACTCTAGTGAGCAGATCTGTGAGTAAAACAGAGAAGCTAGACAATGCATCAGGTTAATATTAAGAAACTGATTTCATAAGCAGTGGGAAAGGAAAGGGGATGAAAGAAGGAAGGAAGAAGTCTTAGCTTATTTTCATTGAAACACAAACTTAATACATATTTCCTGTCTGGGTTGCAATAGATAAAAGCCGAAGAGAGCTGCCAGTTATCTGAAGTGATACATGCTCAGTTTGAATAAAGAAGAGTTCTGTAAATTATTTTGTTGAGCGCTTTTCCAGTTGTTTGTTGCTGCCACATCTTATTGTGCTTATGTAGTCCTTTAATTTGCATGAAAGAAGATAATATAATTGAAAAACTCAGGAGTAAGACAAGTTCAGATTACTAGCAGAGGCAAGTTAATTTGTTATTCATTAAATGCTAATGAACCTGGCACCTACGTTTTATTTGTTTCACTCTGAAATTGGAAAGGTCTTGTAACACAGCTAAGTCTATGATAAACAGAGATGTTAAATTAAACTGTTGTTTTCCCTGATGTTCCACTAGAATAAGCAAGTTTGTAAAACTAGGTAACTATAAATATATGTGCGTGGTGAAGCATCCTCAAAAGGCAAGCCAAAAACATTTAGGAAGTGATTCGCATATTCAGATTCCTTTGGGAACTATGGCTGAACTTTTTGACCCTTTGGTGCCCAGTTTTGGTCTGGTTTCCATACAGAATGGGTAAAGTGTTATGACGTGTGATTGTACTAAAGCTTACGTAGCAATTCTGGCTTAAAATCCAGGGGGAGAGTCTGTCTTCTGCATCTGTTCGCCGTTGTGTCACCAATACAACTAGATGTAAGTAGATGAAGTAGGCTGTTATTATCACCGATGTTCCTGATAATACTGCATAAATGGCTAAAACTAAATATGCAGTTGTTCATAAAAGCGATAGAGGTATGCAGAAATCTATGGCTTCTTTTCCCTTCGACTACCAAAATAAGTTTTGAAACAACTATTTGTGTTCGTACAAGTTATATATAATTTTGGCCTCAGTGTCTTTGTTGCTTAGCTCTTGAAAGTCGGAATAATGATATTTAGCCTTAGGGCCTAAATCATGTGAGTTACATGGCTAATTTATATTATTGGGTTATTTATGGTATATTATACTGCAGAAGAAAATGAAACTCTGTTTTTAAAGAAATTCCAAGGACAGATTGATGTCTTCCTCTTCTGAAAAGTTGCTTTCCTTTTTGCCAAATCTTCATTTAGGCAAATGTACCTTTAAAGTGTATACAGCCTGGAAAGCAAATAGAGCAAAAGTCTAATAGAATATAGTACTTAAACCCTCTAAATATCTCTAACTTAAAAATATTGAAAAAAGTCCACAGATCCAGGTCAACAAATTGTCTTGCCCATGCACAGCACTGCTTCTACCACTTTGCCCTGGTTTCAGGTAGAACAGAACCTATTTTCTTTTCAGTATTTTTACTTTTCAGTTAAGTCTCCTCAAAAAAACGGCACACGCTGAAATTAATGGCATATTTTTCAGACAGTATCTGCTTCCACAGTGATAACGTCTGATGTTTGTAGTTAATACCAAGGAATGGTATCATCCTGGTTTGAGGTAAAACAGAACCAATTTTCTGATCAGTAATTTTACTTTTCAGTTAAGCCTCTTCTAACTCTCTGAAACCAACTCTCTTAACCAACTATTTTTCAGACTGTATCCTCTTCTAGCAGATAAGGTCTGATATTTATAGTGAATACCAAGGAATGGTACGCAGAGAGGCTCCTGCTTACACTTATTGCTATAACAACCAAGGTCGGATAACTTGTTATGTACCAAGTTGGAGGGCGGAAGCAGAAAAGCGTAGAGGGGTCGCAGGTGTGGGGAGAAGCGGACAGGACAGGTGACCCAAAACTGACCAACAGGGTGTTGCATCCTGTCTGCATCATACTTAGTATAAAAGCTAAGGGATCAAAGGGGTCAGGCGCTTTCTTCAATGGCCGGCATCTGAGGGCTCTGTCTGTTTGTCTGCCTTTGATCCCAATCTATGCATTCCTGAATCCAGATCTGGAATCCAGTTCCTGTCTGTCACTGAGTCCAGTCTGGGACTTTCGCAGTGCCTACTGGTGACATAATCATCACCCTGGGAGCTCGATACTGGTTTTGTATATATTGTATGTATTTTGTTATTTTCTTATTGATGTTGTTATCTTTTATTTTTATTATTAATATTTCATTAAAGTAGCTTTAGTTTTCTTTTCAACCTATAAGTCTCTCTCCCTTATTTTCTCTCCCTTCTCTTCTGGGAAGGGAGGGAGAGGTTAAAGAGAGCATCTGTCATTCGTTTAGTGCCCAGCCCAGCACAAACCACAACACACTTGTTTGAAGGATAATTCTTGTTTCTGAATGCGGAATAAAATACAAAATGAAGTAGCTTGACTTTGACAACCTACTAGTTTGATTCAAGATTAACAGTGTGCATACACTCAAAAACATTAATATGTTTGGCTTTGCTTATATGGAAATGATTGCATATTGACTAAAAGTTGATCAGAAATTTGGCTTATTCTGTTTGTGTTGTTCAGGTAAGATAGTATGAAAAGCTAGTGTGTGAACTCAAATTTGAGGGTGTTCACATCTAAAGCAATACATTTTAAAAATCTATGAAACTAGAATACTGTAAGGTGGGCACTATAATTCAGGGTTGCTATTTTTATTTGCAGCAATGTCTTGTAAACAACTTGAATATTTCACTCATGAAATTTGAGAATACATCTCTAGATAACCCAGAACATCATATACTTGCTTAAAATCTGTGGTGGTAGTGGGAAGAGTCTGAGGCTGTGAGT
Source organism: Larus michahellis (assembly GCF_964199755.1). Taxonomy (NCBI): domain Eukaryota; kingdom Metazoa; phylum Chordata; class Aves; order Charadriiformes; family Laridae; genus Larus; species Larus michahellis. The sequence continues at coordinate 22,229,354 of NC_133902.1, read as the reverse complement.
ACTCTGGTGGGGAGAGGGCTGACAGTTACCGGGAGAGAGGGTTCAAGTGAGATTCCCTTCCATATTGCATTTCAGTGCACATTTCTTGATGCTGAATCACAGGTTTTGAACAAGTAATGTCCAGGTTATGTATGTGAAAAATATGGTAGCCAAACTACTTTCCCAATTAGTGCTCTGCTCTTGGATAAGGATATTAGCATGCTGTGTGGCACAAGGTTAACTGGAACCCTTCAAGTGAGCATCCGAAATTTAGTTATTATCTATTCCCATTAGTTCATTCCGTGGGAAATGGATGAGAAAACTGACAGAATCAGATTCCTAACTGTTTCAGCTAAGAATTTTTGCAACATTTTAGCACCTCCTCACTATAATTTTTGTCCCAGATATATAGCTACAGATTTAAAAATTAAAATGGTCAAAGCTAAGCTGCAAGTATATATTCTTTTCAATTTATAAGCGGCCATGAAGATATAATTTGCTTATCATTCATTCACCTCTGCTATAAAGCAACAGAAATAGGTAGTTAATTTGAAAACTAAGCTTGATGTCTAAGATAACCTGATAAGCTCACAATGGAAAAAATTGAATAGATTAATTTGAATTATGATTAATGCTGTGTTAAGAAGAAAACAACAACTTTGTTCTAATAAGTTATAATATTTGGCTCTTAAAGAGGTTGAAATTCTCCAGACCTGGTTCTCTAGCACACAGGTGTTTTCAAAAGCAAATCTCTTTGTTTTCAAGCACGTTCTTCATACCGCATGTCTCAAATTATCTAAGCTCTAAAAGCATAATTTTTATTTTCATCCACTTTAGTCCATGACTGGTGTACTGCTACTTTGTGCACACTTACTTGCTATGTGTTTTTATCTCTGAAGGGAGATAATGGCTCTGCTAGTGACTGCATGGAAAAAAGAGAACCCATTTCTAAGATGAAATGTAGAAATGGGCATGTTATTAAGCTAAATCAAAGAAATTACTGTTATCTTTGCCCTTTATTGTAGTGTGGAGCAAAATCTGCACAAGAGCTTTTGTCAGGAGAAGACCTCAGCTCTGTATCATGAGTCTTCCTGGATTTAACACTTAGTCCTCTCTGATAGCATGTTTATGTTGATTTTCTGACACATTCTGGAGTAATGTCACTTTCCTCTAAGACTGAGTAGAGACCCTCAGACAGCCTTATCATGCTATCCAGTAATCTCTTATCACTGAACTTGACCTTCCTGTGCTTATGAACCTCCTTGCTTCTGAGGGTGATACTCATTGTGGTTAAATCCATTATTTAAAAATTAATATATAAGGACAAGTGAAGACATTCAATCTTAAAAGGCATCAGTCTGATACTTTCTGAACAACGAATGAATGGAAAAACTTTATGATCATATTCCACAGCACTTTTGTTGGTATCTCTTTTGGGTGATACTTTTGGGCTCCTAAAAGCAGCAGATTATAATTTTGTGTAGTTGTACAACCCATTCCATTGGGATTGCTAGGTTGATGACTGCTACACTTCTACCCATCAACCACCATCCTTTTGATGCTGGCCTACCTGTCATACACAGATAGTTGATACCATGGCTGTCTTCACTGGGGAAGATTTCAAGGAGCCATAGTCAGGCATCTTGCACTATATCCCGTTATGACTTTGTTATTAGGCTTAATCATATTGCTAGTAAGCAATAAAATGTACAATCATATTAGCATCTTCTAGATCATATCAGTGAACATACCTGCTAATATGGAAAAGTAATATCCAAACAACGCTTTCATATGAAACTAACATGTTATTTCTGCCAGTTGGCATACATTTAGTTCTGGTTTAGAGTTAAAATTAGGCTTCAGAATTGGTCCTGGCTGTAATGAAATAGGTGCAATAAAATCTTTTTTAGAGTTTGATAATGCGTCTCAAGAAAAAATAATTGCATTAAATGCTAAAGGCCCAAATCAATTGTCTTTAGTAGAATATTTGAATTTTTAATCATTAACATAAAAGATTGGGAAGTGTAAGGAAGTAAAGGAGATCACTTTTTCAGTGACATGGTTTAGTGGTGGACTTGGCAATGTTAGGTTGATTATAATTTACTTTGTTCTATGATGGCTAGGTTTTTTTCCAGGCTGTTTGAGGGTTTTTTTTACTCTATTTCCTCATAATTTATGCCTAAAGACTAATTCTTAGATACTCTTTCTTTGTTTTTGAATAATAAAAATAATTGATTTTTAAATTAAAAAGTAATATTCAAGCAGACTGTGGGGTTTTAACGGCATTAAAAAATAAAGGTTTTGTCCTTAAGGCTGTAATAATTACTTCAGTAGCATTGAAAATTTAAGCCAGATGCTCAGTAGTTGTAAATCAGTGATGCTCCACTGAAGTCAGACAAGAACCTGAGCTAAAATTTACTGCTATATACACTACATTTGTCTGTAGTTTCAACTTCAGTGCCTTTGGGTGACAGTGTAGCACCTTTCATAAGAAGATACAGTACCTTTTACTGTTGAGTAATCCCCTTTGAAGTAAGGGCTGAGTAAGGGTACAGCAGTCTTCCTCTTAAGAAGTTACAGTAGCACAACTATTTCAGAATTAAAAAGGGGGGTGGTGGTGGGGAGAACGTAGTGAGAACTCTTGCTGCCTGCCATGTATTTTCTGACTATTAATTTTTAAAACAATTTTTCTTGTTTTCAGTTGATTTTCCGTTTTTGCTTGACAGATGCCTGTTGTCTGACAAGGACTCCCTGCTATACATTCGCACTGTGCTAAAGAAAGAAGCTGCCTGTAGTTATCTTTCTTTCTCTTCAGTCTGGTCATATTGTTTGAAATCTCTATACGGAGTTTACCAGAGAGAAGTAGAGCTCAAAAAGCGTAACACACTCCGCACCTGAAATCTGTTAGACATCAACTCTCCTGCATGTGAGGAGCTGTAGATGAGAGCAACCAAGTGCATGGGGATAATGCCATAAATGTGCTATCAACACAGTCGTGGGTTAGTGGTCTGTAGGTGTGACACTGGGGTTAAGTAGGACTGCTAAACGTTGCCAAGAGGTGAAAACCAGAGTCTCTCACCACTGGTAACAACTCCAGAGTTATTAAAACATTAAAAAAAAAATAAATTTTACAGGGTTTTAGAGTTACTGTCTGTTCAGGAAAAAAAATAGCATTCATCTCAAAATCAGACACATCTCTTATTTACCAACTTACAGCTTAGGAAGGCCTTGTATCTTCTCATTTAGCTTATGTGGTCCCACAACCGCTGTTCTGTTCAATTAGTCTGTGTGTGTGTAGGCAGATAAGGACCTGGTATCTGAATGAATTCCAGGAAAAATAATTTAAAAGTAAGGAAGATCATTTAAGATTCTGTACCAGAAGAGAGCAATGAACACAACTAACTTGTCATCAGGAAGATCAATTATACATAGCTTTCATGTCAGCTTTTTTATCCAATAAACCCAACTTTTTAACAAGTTTATTACAGCTCTGGTCTCCAATGTGTAACCATACCCGCACAGGTGAGCTACTGATCCATAGAGAGACATTGCATCCCTTGGGCTACCTCAGCCTGACTATTGAATTAAACAGGTAATTTCAGACTTCTCTGGAGTGCTTCCTCTCCTAAGACAAAAGTAGCATTCAATATTATACCCCTGTTTTTGAAAATGACAATGGGATTGTGTTTGCCCAACTTCATTGCAACTTTTTACATATCATCTAGAAGTAAAATCAGATATAGTGGGTGTAAAGCATAAATAGGTTTCGCCTTACTGTAGCTACATAAAGGTAATGCTAAGTCCCAATTTAGGACTCATCTGACCATAGTTCACTTTAAAACGCCCTATAGCTTTTTCTCTTCTATACTGGAAAGGTCTGAATTGTGATGCTTTGTCACATGGCTTTTGAGACTGAACTTTTGCAAACAAACCTGGGTAAATAATGGCTAGGGGGTAATTTTCTCTCTTCCTCATTTTCTGTACATCAATAAGCAGCAAGAGGTTTTTGCTGATGCAGTTACATGTGATTTTAAGATCAAAATTCCCCCATCGAAGCAGGGAATATATGGTTCTTTGGAAAGTGTGTCTGCTGAACTGCTTACATTCATCTCTCGTGACTGGGAGAGTTTCCATCTCTGTTGGTACCCCTGGATTTATGCCACGGAAGAAAAATTACTCATACACATGCCCTTTACTCTTGTCTACAGTGTACGTACAGGACTGCAAACAAAGAACTTTGTCACACTGTCCCCCATTCTTGTATTTCTCTTCGGAGGATCCATTTGTTTATTTTCTCTCAATATAATATGACATATAATACATGTATTATATTCTCATGTGCGTCACTCTTCAAGGAGGCTCTGCTTTTATTAACGTGATAAGGATGCCAGGAGAAATAACTATTTTATTTTGTTATTGTGGCAGCTAAGATTGTGGCCTCCTGACTCTGTGTAACTTAATATAAAATAAAACTCAGCACTTTAACTTTAGATGAATGAGTGGCTTCTGTTCCATCTGCAAAGAAGAAAATGCACAAATGTCTTGAAGTCCTTCGGTACCGACTAAACCAAGCTATGATGGAGTGGCAGTTCCGGTGCTTTGTAACAGTTTATACTATGACCTCTGTGTTATTTGAATGTACTTGCTATGATTCCTATATTTTTCTAGCAGCTTTTAGGTCTGTGGTGGCAGCTTCTTGAAAGACCTTGTTTGCTCTTTTGGCTGCCCACGCTGGTGACTGCTGTGCTGTTTGTAGCAAAGCCTGCAGTCCTAGTGACAGATTTCTAGCACAGATTTCCGATTTACTGGTTTGCCCTTCTGGGTATCTCTGTCTTTCATTCTCTCTGATTAAAAAAGATTGAGAGGGGAATACTGAATACAGGATATTGACTAGCTTCAGTTCTGCTAACGCTTCACAAAACAAAAATGTGGAGTTATTTTTATAACATAGGAGTATAGAACATTTTTTCCTTGTGGCTAAGGAGATTTCATATGGTGTTTTGAAATAAAAGGCTTTTCTTAACCTGCCAGAACTTAGTAATTAAACACAACCAAGGTCATATCCCCAGAATGTAAAAAAAGAACACTTCAATAAAATATGAACTCACTAAGTGAAGGCAGAATAAACCCAGCAATAGCTTTGTTGCTGTATGAACTTAAGTTATGATGAAACTATTATGTATATATGTAACAGAATAATGAATATAATTCTCAGATATACTTTTTCCATATGCATATCTATTTATTTATATGTGCATATAAAGCAAGAATTTAACATCAGGGCTGATTACGAGTGTGCTGTTATCCCTAACTTTAGCGTCATTCCTTTGTAGGCAGAGATATGTTGTAGGGTTATATTGGAAGTTTACTCAGAACTAGCATTTAATTAAAAGAGTCAATTGTCTCTCTTAATACAGGATGGGTTGCAGTATAGCTGAGTAGGCATGAAAAAATCTGGGATTTCTCCAAATTACCAGCAGGTATAACAAGAAAGAAAAAGCACGTTAAGAACAAGGCTCAGTCCTCCTTCCTCCGTCGGTACCAATGACACAGACTCTAGAGTCAGCTGAGCAGCATGTTGGTAAGTTAGAGGGGTTTTTAGTTTTGCTCCTGGAAAGACTTTTAATCTCTTCCTGTTACGTGAAAACCCAAAGTAGGAATTGTCTTAGAATGGCCACTAAATATCAGGCGTAGATTTAACCATGTGTTAAGGCAGATATTCACGTGTGCACGCACATGAACTGACATAGCACATATAGAAGGAGATCTTTGTGTATGTGTGAGTGTATATAGATATGTATGATGCATTGTACGCTCAGCTTGCAGTTCAGAACTAGTCGAAAGAAGAAATTAATTTTATTGGTTTCTTCACACACAAAAAAATGGCTGCCAGGAATCTAAGAATGTACCTATGAAATATGATATAGAAAACTAAGTTCTATACCATAAACTTCACCTTGGGTGTGGGCTTCAATATCAGATACACAAGAGCACTCTGGATTATAAAATTGTAATCATCCTTACTTCAGTCACCATTAATGATTTTATCTTTAAGGCAATTCTTTGAGGAGGAAAAAAAAGATAAGAAACTCGTAGGTCAAATAATTCAATTACTTTTATGTGTTTCTATTTCCATATCCCTTTTTTGCTTATTTATATTTTGCCAAAAGAATGCACAGACTCTATATCATTATGTAGAATCCTTTATTATCTGTAGAAGTTCTGGAGCCTGGTGCCAAAAAGCTGGAATTTCCTGTAAGAGAGGGTTTTTTTTACATAATGACTTCACTACCTAATAAACCTTGAACCATTTACCATGGGAAGCATTCTCATTTTTCAGATAACAAAAATTCATCTGCAGTATTTTTTCCATAGCCACGTAATGAGGCTTGCAGAAACATGACACAAAGAAATAGAATGAATAAATCAAATTGTATGGAAAAAACCTCAAGGATCTGACAGTAGAAATGACAAACAACAGGGAGCTCTGCAGTTTTTCTTACTGTCAGTTGAAACCCATTTCTTTCTTTGCTACTTAGGAGAATATTTTTGGACAATATTGTCTCATCGTTGTATTGCCAGTGCAGGCTAGGGACTCTAGAAAGAGATGCTTAAAAACCTCCAAAGTTTGCTTTGAGGGGTGTACTGGAAAAGTTGTGGATGAAGAAAGGTTTGATTCACTGAGGCTTCTACGAGGTATTTACTTGATAGGTGATAGTTTTGCATCTTGCAAAAAGCTTTATAAATGTAAAAAGGCTTGTAACAGCCTTGTCAGATAGACAAGCCATGTCTTCAAGCTTGTGAATGCTGGAGGACTCCTCCCTAGGAAGGGATGGGAGTTAAAATAGCCTAATCATATCTGATGGCTGGTACTTAGCCGTGGTTTATCTTCAGTGCAGAGAGAGTTTGCCAGGACAAATGCCAATGAGGAAGCATCAGCTTTTGTTTCCAGCAGATCTCCACAATCATGCCCTGTTTTAATGAGTCTGAGCTGAAATATAAATGGATCTTCATGTCAAGCAATTTCTTCACTCAATCAGAAAGGCTGTGAAAAGTGGAGGGTAGGATGATGTTTCCGTATGTTCATGGTCTGCAGCAGAGTTCTTCAACTGTGTTTTAAGGGAGGTGGATAGGATGAAAATTAGAACAAAATGACCCAGAGCAATAGAAGAATGAGCTCCAAGCACGCACCGATGCATTCAAACTCTGAAGACGGCAGGTCTGGCCAGGCTTCCCGCACCTCGCTCTGCGCTGGGGATCCATGGGGCTGCCTCTCCTCCAGGGAAGAGAGCTGGCAGGTCACTGGCCGCTGGGGATGCTCCGCAGGTTACTGGCATCAGGGACATATGGGAGTATTTTGGTCTGTAGGCTATTTTTATAAGATATAGCCTAGCAGTTTTTGAAGATATTTGTATAAGTACATGCAAAAGTTAGGGCTTTCTGTTACTGCATCGGTTATTTTGCTGCTTGGGCTATAAGCTGTCTTAGCTAGTTGCATGGTAACAATTATCATTTATGCTTAATAGTAATATTGCTACTGAAAGCTTTGTTTTCAGTAGCATTTAACTGTATACATGAGGTCAAATTCCATGAGGAGATACAAGAAAATTTGCCTTCTGTTAAAGTCAGTGGGAACAAAGAAAATAAACCCAAGGCTTGAGTTCTGCGTGTCAATAGAGGTGTTTTGCTTTGCATGGGGATTTTATCTGAATTCATGCCAGTAGAAATCATATTAATTTTTTTTCTAGTTTGGATGCTCAAATAAAAAGAAGCTGCATATACAATTGTATTTATACTAGAATATATATAATTTTTCACAAGTTAATCTTTTGGTCATATTTCACTGAGTCTGTTTGCTTTTACGTTGTCTCTGAAGCCCACTTGAAAAAAAAGCAGCAGGACTTGTGCAGCATTATGCAGTTTTATGCATGTGCCACTATCTGTATTTTAATGTGTTCATATTCTGAGTAGTAAACCCAACATTTCATATCCATAGTGCTGCGGTTTAGTCATAAATTTTGAACTTAAAAAAAAATATTACTTTCTGTTAAGCTTTAGTTACTGAAAAGTAAAAATTTTAAATTTCTGCTATAGTTGTGACCATTGCTGGAAACTGCTTTTTGCATGCAGCAAGATTTCTTATGGAATACTTGAAAATTGCAAATGAACCACTTTTTTTTTTTCCCTAAGGGATGAACACTAAAAAAAGAAGAAACACTTCAAATAACTAATCAACTTACCTACATTATAGATACATGTGCCTTATTCTCAGTTAGTCAAACAAACTAATGATTTTATAATATTTATTTAACATTGAACTTTTTGTAGCATTCTTAAAGATGCAGAGGTTTGTATCATGTGCAACACCAATCATGACTAGAAAACGAGGTCAAAATTTCTTAGTAGTTTGATAGATCTGTAATAGAATATTTTTTTTAGAGTCAGAACAGAATTGTATATGATATTTTACATACTGCCTGAAAGCTAAGCCAATAAATGGAAATACACAAGCCTGGTTAAGGATGGAAGAGTATTTCTGTGTTTGTTCAGTTGATTGTACACTGAGATTGGGTTTTTACATTTTTTTAAATTGGAAAACGGGGTTTGGGTTGGGTTTTTTTTTCTGTTTGGTTGTTGGTTTTATTCCATTGTTTTGTTTTAGTTCAAGAAATGCAAGTTTGACACGTAAGATTATGTGTGTTTACTACTGGCTTAAAAAAATGACATATTTGTGCTTTTCGGTGTTCATTTGTTTTGTTAAATAGAAACACATAGATTGTCCCTATCAGGTGTGTACACAAAAAAATTCCTTTCTCATTCTCCCTCCTTCTTCCTTTCTCCCTTTTCTAAGCCACCTCATCCCACTGTTCTCACTCCTTGCTTTTCATTTCAGTTTAAATCAAAGTGCCCTACTAACTGTAGTGAAACAGCCTCTCTGGGTAGCATTGCCAGGCACACAAGCAAAAGGAAAACCTGTGATCATGATTACTTTGCGACTTGATAATATTAAAGACTTCAGTATTTTAGATTACAAAAACCTCCAAACAATTCAGAATGCAAAATTCAAACATTAAAACTCAATGTGAATTACTGTAGCTGAAGCAGAAAATATCACTTGTCTTTTTTTTTCTTTTTTTCAAGTAAATGAATTAAAAATAATGATGTCAGAGGACCGCTTGACTTTTTTTTTTTTTTTAAATTAGCTTGCACACTGAGAAGTTCCAAAATGTGTCTCTAATGTTCCTGCTATAAAGCAGTTTAATAAGATGTCATAATAAACATTTAAAATTAGATTTGTTGTATCAAGAGGCAAAATAACCTCATTACACAGAGAGCTCCAACAAACTGAAGCTTGCCTAATGTATAACCTAGTAGTTTAATTTATAAATCTGATTATTACACTTAGCAGAGTTCATTAGTACCTCAGAGTCCTATAAGACATTTGAATGATACTTGTTGTAATTAATACTTAGTCTTTAATACTGTTTAGAGTTTCCCAAACTTTCAAAATGGCTCTTGTAATTGCTTTTTTAAAATTTGCCAACTGTGCGAACTTCATCACTAGAAGGATGGTGGGGCTTCACAGGTGCAATATGTCATTGCACTGATTAACCATTAGTATTCTGCTATAACAGAAGATTTGGATACCCTTTCTGAACAGCGTTGCTTCCTCTCATTCACAGGTATTATTCATGTATCCATACTTATGTCATTTAATGAATCTATGGACATGGACTGGTTGTGTTCAAGAAATGACATGGGAACATAAATTCTGATTCTTCACTGACTTTCAGGGAGCGTAAAAAATCTACATAAAGCACAGTCCAAAATGATATGTGACAGGGGAAGGAATGTAGCAAGTGTATATCTTACTCAGATGAACAGTTCAAGTATGATTTGCGTCAGTTGTGTTAGTACATGAAAAGCTGGACATGAGCCAACAATGTGTGCTTGCAGCCCAGAAGGCCAATCGTATCCTGGGCTGCGTCAGAAGAAACGTGGCCAGCAGATCCAGAGAGGTGATTCTGCCCCTCTACTCTGCTCTCGTGAGACCCCACCTGGCGTACTGTGTCCAGCTCTGGAGTCCTCAGCACAAGAAGGACACGGACCTGTTGGAGCGGGTTCAGAGGAGGGACACGAAGATGATCAGAGGGCTGGAGCACCTCTCCTATGAAGACAGGCCGAGGAGAGTTGGGGTTGTTCAGCCTGGAGAAGAGAAGGCACTGGGGAGACCTTGTAGTGGCCTTCCAGTACCTAAAGGGGGCCTACAAGAAAGCTGGAGAGGGGCTGTTTGCAAGGGCATGTAGCGATAGGATGAGGGCAATGGTTTTAAACTAGAGCAGGGTGGGTTTAGATTAAACATTAGGAAGAAGTTCTTTACACTGAGGGTGGTGAGATACTGGCACAGGTTGCCCAGAGAGGTGGTGGAGGCCCCATCCCTGGAGACATTCAAGGCCAGGCTTGATGAGGCTCTGAGCAACCTGATCTAGTTGAAGATGTCCCTGCTTACTGCAGGGGGGTTGGACTAGATGACCTTTAAAGGTCCCTTCCAACCCAACACCTTCTATGATTCTATGACTTGAGTTTTAAAATTCCAGAATGCACTGGCTCTAGCTATGAATACTTGTGATACGCTCAGCATGAAAGTCTGAGCTTAAAAGAGTTGCCAGATTTTAACTACCATCTCTGCTTTCTTGCTTAGAAACAGGGAACAAACTCCCATTAATGAGTCTGCTGCTCTGCTCTTCAAAGTGTTGTGGAGGTTTTTTGTGGCTCCCTGCATTTCTGCTTGCTCTGCTCATTAAGAAATGCACATCAGCAAATCGTTATGCCTTTGCCTCCGCTGTCTTCCAGGCTGGAGTGATCGTGCCCTCCAACTGCTGAGAGTCTTACTGCTTCTGGATGTGATTGATCAGTTTGGAACAGGAGTGCTTCCCTGCAGTGCTCATGTTTCATGACATCATCGGAACAATTGACAAAACGATATGGCCGAACAATGTGCAAATACTTTAAGAAGTATCAGTTACTTGATGCTGGTTGCAATTGATGCCCTTATGATACTTATTAAATCTCATACGGGAAGTGCTGTGTAAGCAATGGAGTTGCCTCCTCCAAGGCAAGACGAAGGGGCAAAATCTGAGGGGATGCCACTGTTCCTGCCAGAAAAAAGGATGTGGTAGTACATCTGCTGATCGTGTATATTTTAGATGAGTATTCAAAAAGTCTGATCTCAATCATAAATGTGGGATTTCCCATAGGCACAGTGAAGAAATATGGAAAGTCTTTTTCACAACTGGATAATTTAGAGACTGAACTTCTACCTGAGATGGTGTGAAATGGAGAGGGAAAAATAGGTGCCAAATCCTTTCTGTTCCAGTGGCGGTTCTCATCCTGTAGGTTCAGCATTAGGAATTAAACACTGTGGAATTATCTTATTTTTGTTTCTGCACAAAGCACATTAAAACTGAAATTTTGAATTATTTTGATTTTAGCAATAAAGGATTAATGAATACAATTTGAAATTTATACAATAGTTACCAAATTGTATTTTCAGATTTCACAGTTAAATGCTTTGCTTGTGCATCTAAGTAAGAATGCAAGGCTTGCCTCACAATTTGGGTATTGTGGGGTTTTTATCTGGAACATCCAAGCCTTCTGAGGTTCAATCTTCACTGTTTTTTGATAGCAGAAGACCAAATAAATCTTTCAGCATGGCTTGAAATAACCACAACTGATGAGAAAGTGATCATAAGTTCTAAATATTGTTAGATCTCTACAGTAGTTTATCCCAAATTATAGCTAACTTAGTGGTTTCAATCAGCACCTGACAGAAACACTTTACTTTCAGGTTCAGTGTAAGACCTTAGCTATCTTTTTGCCTGCTGCTTTTGTTTTGCTGTGCTTGGATAGAGGCATTTTGAAAGGTAAACGAAGCAGTCAAGATCAGCACTGCTTAGCAGGAAACTGAACTTGGAGATCGACTCTTGTTCAGACTTAGATGTGATACTGTGGAATATATAGGTGCCTGTTACTCTATTAAGTAAATTCTCATGAAGATATGCATTGTATTTTTGTTATGTTATAAAGGAAGTCTGATAGGAGCAGGAAAGTACTCTAGTTATTTTATATGATTTTATAGAGAGATTTTCATAAGGTCTACATGAAATAAACCACAGGAGGTTAAACACTACGCTGGTGAGAATCAGTGTACTTGAATTGATGAGTAGTAACATCTTTCCATAGTGTACGAAAAAGGATGCTATCAGTGCAGCACTGCCATTATGCCAGCTTGAGTGCTCACTGCTGCTGTGTCGTTTTTTTCTCTAACTCTCTTATTCCCAAGATGATAGAAGCAGCCACATTCAAAAGCTCTTATCTCCAGTCTGCAGATGGAGAAGAGAAGCACGCGGTAGGCTAAGGGTGAAATTTTCAACAGAGATTGGTAAGTTACTTAGGTGCCTAACTCCCATTTCAGAAGTGATACAGGGCCTTTTTAAAGCAGCTGTTCTGTTCACAAGAAGCTAATCTACTTAGTTACTGCAGGAAACATGCAGCTTTATATTAATCATACAAAACAAAGAGGATGAAGGAGAAAGTTCCACAGAATAGACATGAAACAAGAGACAGGGAAGAACGTAGCTCTGTCCCTTATCTCTTTGGGCAACTGGCTGACTCTGTGTCGACCTCTTTCTTATTCCTAGTTTATGAACAAGAAGATATTTTTTTAAAGCTACAAGAATGTCTCTTTTTTTTTTTCTCAGGGGGTAAAAGTTGCTCTCTCTTACCTTACCTTTCACTCTCTCAGTCCCTCAGTTCTGTAGACTCTCCTGGTGTCTGGTGTTCCTAGAAGGATGATATCCTCCTGGCCTCTCAGAAAATTGTTAGGAAAAGCAAAGGACCCTTGCACTCCATGTCACTTCAGAAGCAAACCCTGTGCTGATGTTTCCTTATAGTTCAAACATTGGTGTTAGGCTCTTTCAATAGCAGGGACCCAGAATGATACATGGTCTACTGGAGGGCAGAGAGGTCTTGAAACATCTGATATATGTCAGGTTCTTTTGGCTTAACTCTTTCTTTGGAGTGACATACACAGACTGATTTTGAAAAGTTTGTTTTACAGATCTCTCATCCTGGCTTAGATTAAAACTGGATGAATTCTTGTCCTTTCCTTTCAAAGCTAATGAAGGTTTGCTCTAATCAGAGTTTATGGAGTTAGACAGCATCTAAAAAGATTGCTTTGTCCAAATTGCTTTTAATTTCTTCACCTCCCTCTAAAAAAAATATCTAGGATCTGGTTCTTGTGATGGAATCAGGATGTTAGATAATGGCTTTTTCCACTCTTTTTTCAGGGGATCTTTGAAATCTGGAGTAGTGCCTGTGACTGGATCTCCAGAAGAGACTGTTTAAGAAAGGTTTGTCTGTTGGAGATTGCATTGGGTTGCCAAGAAAGGTTTGTCTGTTGGAGATTGCATTGGGTTGCCAAGATCTTACTGTGTTTTTCTAACCCTTTTGAATGTGCACCTGCTGTCATAAGAGCATTTGTCCTTAAAACAGACATACAGAGTCTATATCGTGTCAGAATTCATGCATTCGTGGTGAAGAAGGCTCATGAATGGGCTTATAAGCTTTTTCTGCCATATGTAACACTGCTCATATCTCTTTGCTGCTTTTTCCAGGTCTGCTCTGTATACTTATCAACTATGGATTTCACATGAAAAAATGCCGGGTAGCTGAAGTGCAGATAGCTCGTCTTGTTTTGTGAGTGAAAGATGACTTCTGTGCCCCACAGTCTACATCCATTTTATAACTCTACTTCTGTACTCCTGACCTCGCCCTAGCAGCACACAGTGCACGTTGCTGCCTTTGAGACATGGTAGGATCCTATAGCCGTAACAGAGGAAATTTTTACGGGTGCCTAGTTATCATCCTCTGTGCATAATACAATCTCTCTAAGATGAGCATAGAACTAGATCGGTTTAGGTGAATGGAGTGAATCTGTACTGGGATAGTGCTGCCTTGTCTTACTATGACTTAATCATTTGAGTTTTAGGTAAAAGCTGAGTACTGTGCACAGCCAGCTGCTTTGGCTGACTTCATAGCTCAGTCTTACCAGTTATATATGGTGAGTTAAGCTGGTAAAAGGGATTTCAAACAAGTCTAAAAATGATTGGTTTGTGGTTGTTGTTTTTATTTAGTTTTGCTGTAGCTAGGAAAAGCACTAGCTAGAAAGATGAAAACATACCCAACTAACCGTTTTTTTGCTATTTTTCATATTATACTACAAAACTGTCCCAGCTATATAGGATGAACAACACAAGATTCATTCTTTGCGCAGATTTGTATATGCCGAGTTGTGTTCTACACAACTGAGATTCATTCAGATGTCATGAGCTTGTCTTTCATAGAAACAATTTTAATCTTTTCTTTGGTTCTGTAGCCTAAGTCTATGCTTTAGTCTCAAAGAAGCACCCATTTTTTTTGACTCTGAGTCCTAGCTGACTTCAGTTTTTGCAGTAACTTCTCTAATGATGGCAGATATTCAGCATCACTTTTGGTTGACATGAGAGTATTGTCAGTCCTCACTTCAGCAGGCTGGATAGGCATATTTTCCATGGCTGTATGAAAAATCCCAGATGCTAACAATATTCTATGTGGCAGTCTTGTGATAATACAGTACTTTCCTTGCAGCACTACATTTTCTTCAGTTTGTCTCTAACTGAGCTTGCTAGTATGCTTGTAGCCTTAAAATTGCACAGGTAAAATAATGTTGTCTTTTTCTGGCTCGATTGCCTCAATCAGTTTCTTTTTCTCTGGGGTAATAGCTAATTCTGATTTCAGGTGTTTTAGCTAGACGTCATTCTGTATATAACGCACGACCTTCAAACTATGAATCATAGAATACCAAGTTGGAAGGGACTTCAAGGATCAACTGGTCCACCCTTGCTTGGCAGAAACACAATCTGGGCAAGATGGCCCAGCACCCTGTCCAGCTGAATCTTAAAAGTGTCCACTTTTTTTTTGATGGGAATCCACCACTTCCTGGGGAGATGATTCCAATGGCTGATCTCATTGTGAAATGTTTTCCTCTTGTGTCCGATTGGAATCTCCCCTGGAGTAATGTGTACCCATTACCCCTTGTCTTTTCCTTGTGACTCCTTGTAAAAAGGGAGTCTCCATCTCCTTTGTAGACACCCTTTAAATACTGGAATGTGGTGATAAGGACAAACCCAGTTCTCTCAGCCTTTCCTCATATGGCAGGCTTCCCAGGCCTTTGATCATCTTGGTGGCCCTTCTCTGGACCCTCTCCAGCTTGTCCATATCTTTTTTGTGTAGTGAACAGTATTCCAGGTGTGGCCTGGCAAGCGCTGAGTAGAGTGGGACAATGACTTCTTTATCTCTGCTGGCGATGCCCTTGTTGATGCAGCCGAGCACCCTGTTGGCTTTCTTTGCCCCTGCAGCACACTGTTCACTCATACTGAGCTTGTTGTCCGCCAGGTCCCTTTCCACAGAGCTGCTCCCCAGCCAGGTAGATCCCAGCCTGTGCTGCACAACCAGTCTGTGCTGCTATGCACCCAACCGTTCTTTAGAACAGCTGAATATACATCCACGAATTCTTGAATGCTGGTACTTTGTTAAGGCCTAAGGTAAAAATTTCCTACTGATTTTGTTTCTCATAATAATTTTACTTAACATCAGAATATTTTTGCTTTTGGTGTGTCAGTTTTACAAGAATTTACAGGACCTATTTGGTGAGTCATTACTCTACTCACAAATGCTTCCTGCTTCGTCCACATATTGCTTCCTGCTTCTAGCCTAATTACAAAATAGCAGAAGCTCTTGTACCTGTATCCATTGTTGCTCTGTTATTGGTAAGAGTCTACCTTATACGCCTTTAATATCTGTAATGTATCAACTCCCCTGTGTTTCAGCTTTGAAAGGTAAAATGCTCAGAGCTTTTTTTTCACCTTTAGACCCTTGCATTCATACCCTTCAGCTAGAAATATTCTTTGATGTGTATTTTAGCATTTTCTGGCTAAATGCCCTCGCTTAAGGCATTTAGTTATTTTTGATGCTTAGACACTTTAATGTAAATAACTTATTCGATGTTAACTCTCCTGTGACAGAAACACACATTAGGAGCCAGGGCCCTTTTTATTACACTTTTGCATTTTCTTTTCTTTGAATGAGCTGTGCTTGGTGTGTGGTGCAAATCTTAAGTTATTCAGTGCTTACACTGTTGCTTTTAATCATTCTGCTTTAAACCTTCTGCAGCACTTCAATTTTTGTTTACAGATGCAAAGAGGTGCCTGAGCTCTTAACTTCTGCTGCATAAGAGCCTAAGGACGTCTTAAAACTCAAACATGTTCTGTACCTTCAGGATCTGACCACAAATGCCTGTGCTGCACTGAACAGCATCCCTATGCTTCTGAAAAATGTGACAGTATACACATTTTATGGCAATAAAACATGGGTACTTTACCCAGGAACATTTGGAAATGACAGAAGGAATATACCTTTAATGCTGGTGCTGAAATACATGTGATTGTCAGAAAGCCATAATCACCCTGGTTAACTTCAGGGTATTTGTAAAGAATAATAGGTACTTCCAGAGGTGACTGAACCCTCTTAGCATCTCTGTTACCTTCTGGGCATTGCCTCTGTACATTGACTAAGGAGGAAGAAATGCTCCTGAATTTTGAAATGTCAGTCAAGTGCTTAGACTTAGCTGGGATAAAGTCAGACCTGACAGATTTATCCAAGTTTGGAAATCACAGAATCACATCCAAGTGTGATGTGTGGAGACGAGCGTGGAGGAAAATAAATTCCCATTCAGGAATGTGTTCACCACCATATTGTAAATATTAAGCTTTTGTACGTGAAATCCCAAATCTAAAGTAGGTTATTTAATGTGCCTTGTTAAAAAGTTATTGCACAATATTACAGCAGTATGTAATGCAGTTAATAATTTTGTTTTGTTTTTCCAAATATAAATAACTGCATCCATTAAGACACAGTTTTACATACATGGTTCTGATACAATTCACTGAAAAAAATCCCTGAGAAAATACTTGACCGACCAGACAGATTGCTTTCCACTGATATGATGTCAGTCTCCGGAGGAACAAGACTTTTGACTGATAGCTGGGGAACATTCCCATACTATCAAATGGTTGACACATTGTCACATGAAAAAGAATAAAGGGGAAAGTTGCAAAAATTATCCGAGCAGGCATCAAGTTTGGGAGGGGATAGAAACAAAGCAAACTTAATAAATAAATGAAGGTGCTGAACAATACGGTTAGATTTCTTTACTGATAAAGTATTGTAGCAATGGTTTTGTTGTGCATTAATTTTCTTTTAATTGTCAGGATTTTTTTAAAATGACACAAATGTGATAAAAGTGGTAGTTTTGGAAGTTTACTGTCTAGTTTTTCATCCAAGATTACGTTTAAAAAAAGATATTTGCATGTATGTAAGAGACTTTAAAAATGCAAAGGGTGTGTATTCCAAATGTTGCAATACGATAGTAATTTGTAGACAGCCTTGCCAATTACTTGTTTCTTCTTTCCCTTTTCAAAAGAGAAATATCAAAGGGAGAAAACAGCTAAAAACTCTTGTTCTGAATAGACAGGCATTGTTTTGCATACAAACTACTGTGTAATTTCTTTTTTCTTTTTTTTTTTTTATTGGCAGATTCAAATGGTCAGTTCAATGCAATTTGTAACCTGTAGGATGTGTATTCATAGTTCATATGAAATTCTTCTGACACATCCAAGATGGAAAAATATGAAAAAGCCCAAGAAAAGTAGATTACTAATAATAACTTTACAAAGTATTAGCCACTTAGCAGGTCCTGTTTTTTCTATTTATTTTCTCACTTCAGTGTGTCTAGAAGAAAGGAATTAATTGATGAATTAAGAGCATTAATATGTTTAAGACTTGCGACAAAATCCAAGATATATGGGTATCAGAAATTGAACAACTATGAGGTATTTTTGTTAGTCTAGTGCATCTATGGCCCTTCCAGGAATGCTTCGCCTGTAAAACCTTTCTGTAAGGTATGTGCACTAATCCATTTGACTTCAATGAAATACGCATTTGCAACAAGTAATTTCTATGAGACTGCTCAAAGTGTTAGAGCTGGAGACATAAGTTGCAAGTTCCTTTGAGGCTCCTACATAATTGAAAAATACAGGAAATTTCTGTTCTGATGGGCTGTAAATTAAATAGTGAGCACTCTCCATTCTGGGTGAGATGAAAAAATGGGAATGCTGTCCTCAATCTCACCTCCTTCCAAATTAGATTTCTTGTTGTTTCAGATAAGCTAGGGATAAATATCTAAGTTATTGGGTGTCCACAAAACGTCAGCCCTTAGAAATTTTTTTGATATTTACAGAATTTTCGTAAGTGTTTTGTTTTTTTCTTTGTTCTTTAGTACTGCTGATATGACTTGTGAAGCGCTCTGAGCACGCTATCCCATAGTATTATAGAAATGACATATTTCTGATGTCAGTAATCGTATTGATCAATATCAAGTGCAATGATCTCTGGAAATATTTCCGTTAAATACCAACTACTACTCTGAAATGTCAAAATATTAATTAGCTCCTGTTTAGAGAACTCATGTGAAGTATACAAAAAGTGGATCTTGTTTCTATAACTCACAGAAGGTCTATTTCAAATCCCATTGAAATCTGCAGGTTTTTCAAAGCAAATAAGACAAAGATCATAAAGTCTTTGTAGTTCTATGACATATAGTGCTTTCTTTGCTTTTCTAATTCAGGCAAAATGGGGTCTGAACTGGGCCCACCAGCCATAGGATTGCATAACTTTTTCATGTCTGCAATTTCAAGCCCAATGGATAAAAAATAAAAACAATAACAGGCTTATTTGTGCACTCAGAGTAACTCAATACTGTGCAATTGTTTGGAAGTTTGTATTGTCTGTTCATCGCAAATAGCATCTGTGCTCAATTGCATTCCATCCATTAGGAGGCAGGGCTTTCAGAAGTAATAACAGCATCTTAAGAGATGGGTTGCACTTGAGAGCTAATGATTTCTGAAAAAGACAGACAATTGGGTTGATTTCACAGGTACTGCAGAAGGGAAAATGTTCTAGATGAAATGGAAATTATTTCATGAATCATCTCAGGATTTCACAGAAAGAAATGGAGTATTATTACCAATTATTCTCTATAAAATGAGTTTAGCAACACACCATCATCTAAAAAGGAAAAGTGAAAGGTTGCTAAATTGGATATTTAAATTTTGCTAATGAGAATGAAATGAGTTGATGAATGTTGAATCACTCCTTGGCAGTTTTTAAACAAAGATTATCATTCATTCTCTTTCTTGCACTGACAGATGATGCTTCTTGTTGAAATGAGGCTTCATGACTTCTGATAAAGCCGGCTGAAAACAGCATTCTCCTCCTAAACTGCATATTCGGTTATAACATGTTGAACTAGCAGTCATGGGATGATAATTTGGGACGCTCTGCAGTCCTCTGCTCTTTTGAGGGATTTGCTTTGTTTTGTTTGAAGTATGATATGTGTGATGATATTGCTACATCACGCTACCCAACAATGTATTTAAATGCTTCAAAAAAAAAATTGTCTGTTTAAATTAATTAATTATGTCTATTTAATATTCTTTTGTTTGGTTAGCACTGTCTTGAGAAAAATATATCGTACATGTTTACACAGAATCTCATGTGTCATGTTAAAATCAGGTAACTATCTTGCCAAATGTGACTTAACTGTTACTTGTCAATAATGATCACCTCTAAGGTATTGCAGCATTTGATTACAGAGATAGGTACCTACTAGAATGTTCAGTGACAGTGCCTTCACAATTTGAGATGCTACTGAAGAAAATCAGAGCTCTTCTTTCCCTCTCGTTGGTGCCAGACAAACTGATGTCCTTTGTAGAGATGTACGTACAGCTACAACAAATCATTAGTTCACATTAGTGACCTGGAGTCATTAGTTCACATTAGTTCACATTAGTTTGCATCACATGGATGCGGAGAAGGCTGTGGACGTTGTCTATCTGGACTTTGGTAAGGCCTTTGACACTGTCCCCCACAGCATTCTCCTGGAGAAGCTGGCGAATCATGGCATAGACAAGTGTACTCTTCGCTGGGTTAAAAACTGGCTGGATGGCCGTGCCCAGAGAGTTGTGATTAATGGGGTGAAATCCTCTCGGTGTCCAGTCACCAGTGGTGTCCCTCAGGGCTCAGTTTTGGGGCCAGTTTTGTTTAATATCTTTTATCAATGATCTGGATGAGGGGATTGAGTGCACCCTCAGTAAGTTTGCAGACGACACCAAACTAGGTGGGAGTGTTGATCTGCTGGAGGGTAGGAAGGCTCTACAGAGGGACCTGGACAGGCTGGATCGATGGGCCAAGGCCAACTGTATGAGGTTTAATAAGGCCAAGTGCCGGGTCCTGCATTTTGGTCACAACAGCCCCAAGCAATGCTACAGGCTCAGGGAAGAGTGGCTGGAAACCTGCCCAACATGAGCCAGCAGTGTGCCCATGTGGCCAAGAAGGCCAACAGCATTCTGGCTTGTATCAGGAATAGCGTGGCCAGCAGGAGCAGGGAAGTGACCGAGCCTCTGTACTCGGCACTGGTGAGGCCTCACCTCGAGTACTGTGTTCAGTTCTGGGCCCCCCTGTACAAGAGGGACATTGAAGTGCTGGAGTGTGTCCAGAGGAGAGCTACCAGGCTGGTGAGGGGTCTGGAGACCAGGTCATATGAGGAGAGGCTGAGGGAGCTGGGCATGTTTAGCTTGGAGAAGAGGGGGCTGAGGGGAGGCCTCATGGCCCTCTACAACTACCTGAAAGGAGGTTGGAGAGAGGTGGGTGTTGGCCTCTTCTCCCAGGTGAATAATGACAGGACCAGAGGAAATGGTCTGAAGTTGCAGCGGGGGAGGTTTAGATTAGATATTAGGAAGAATTACTTTACTGAAAGAGTGGTCAGGCACTGGACCAACCTGCCCAGGGAGGTGGCTGAGTCACCATCCCTAGAGGTATTTAAGAAACATCTAGATGTGGCACTTCAGGGCATGCTCTGAAGGGCAGAGATTGTAGGTTGTTTGGTTGGACTCGATGATCTTAAGAGTCCTTTCCAACCATGAGATTCTGTGATTCTGTGATTTTGGACAATAACATTCGGGACAGATTCCACTCTTAGTTTAATATTTTCTCTCAGAATTACAATCTTTTGAATAACTTGTCAAAAAACCAGACGTTCTATTTCAGCAATCCATACTGACTTTGTGTAGCCTTTTCTGGCCTTGAAGTAGGGCATTGGTAAATTAAATTAGTTTATTGGGTGCAGCATACTAGGCAAGGATAAAGGTGATATTCCCCCCTGAGTTGGGAAGTAGGTGAATTTCACCTGCCTTCAGCTCCATCACTGCTTGTCCCTTCCTGGTGGCTGCTTTTCTTAACATATAATTTGCACTCTCTGTATAACAATAGCAAGTGTGATGGGCTGCCTAAACTCCTTTCCTCACTTTCCCCGTTGTTAGGATCTGTGGAAAGCTGGACTTAAGACTGAAAAGAGCATCTGGTTGTAACTAAAAAAACCACAATGATATTATATATGCAATCTGAAATATGTACATGCTCATTTTTATGTATGCTGACTATGTTTGCCCATACATAGCATCTCCTCACCTCTATAAGAAATTAGAGGTGAGGAGAAGTTTTCCTGCAGGGAGAACAGAGTTGCAAGGCACAAGCTTGGGAATGGATTTCAGGATTTTTGGAGCAGACTGTGTGTGGATGCAGGCAAATGCACCTGGATTATCTGCTGGGCTTTGTGTGCCTCATTGTTGTTGACCAAAGAGGAAAGAAAATGCTGAGAGTACTCATAGGAAATGCAAGATAAACAGCCAAAAAGGTGCTTTGGTTACTAGTCAAAGGGACAAATGGGAAGGAAGCGATTAGGTGGGTAATCAGATAGTTACACTTTGTGTTTCCTACAAGAGTACATTGGAAATATCATTACTTTACATCAAGCATCCAACGATGCTTTCATCAGCAGGCACAGAATGATAAAGCTGCCAATGATCTAAACTTAGAAGTGGAAAAAAAAATCAAAATGTCTTAGAAAACCAATTAGATATTAATTGTGACAGAAAGAATGTAATACATTGACTGAATTTGAATAAGAGCCAATAATTCTATCCATTTAATCTGAGAGTTGGTCTGCTGTTTTCCATTGCTAGCCTGAAAAAATTTAAATAACATATAGAAACGCTAAAAGTTTCTATTCTTTCTTTTCTTTTTGGTTGTTTGTTGGTGTGTTTGGGTTTTTTTTAAGCGATTGAGTGGATGGTCAGTTAATAGTCTTTCTACGGGCAGAATTTAATTTGAAATTTTTTGAAATGTCAATGAAATGAAAAACCACTAGTGTATTCATACTGAGTTGTATAGGAAATTCCCTTATTTTCTTTTATTTTCTACTTCCTATGACTCCCACATTTCACAGAAAAAAAAAAGAAAAAAAAAGTGTAAACGTTTTTTTCATATATTTTTAAATTGCCTGGAGTGCCTTGCTGTCCACTGGCTGGGCAGTATGGCCATTCCATGTACTTTATATATAACCATTATATATACCCGATTGTGACATTTGTACTACTTCACAGCATCTGAAGTAGCAGAGCTTTGAGCTCATTTGGGAGTTCTGAGCACAGATATCTTACAAATAATATGTAATAAAAAAATCAGAGTGAAATAATTAATTTCTGCTTTGGTATACCATGCTGTGTATATCACATTTGACAAACGAACTGTCATCCACTGAAGTTTTCTCATATATCCATTGGTATGTTTAGTAAGGCAGGATAATAATTGCTTTTCTTCACACCTCTAAAATAAAAGTTGTCTGTTTTTTACTGAAATATGAAACGAAGGATGCAAAATGAATGGATTCAGTTTTTTTTAAAAAAAGGGTTGGAGCTGTCACATTGTGTGGTCAACAGTAATTTTCACAGAGAATTTCCTACATGTTCACAACAGTTGTGTTATCCCACCACATCCTACAGCCTCTCTCTCTTGAAATAGAAGATGACACATCAAAAACCTACCACAGTGAGACTAATTACTGTAAATCAGTCAGTGGCACCATTTCTAATGCACGCAAATGAACTGTGTATAATGAAAAACATTTTGTTAAGGACTTATTAGAATATTATTTTGAGAGCGGAAGAGTTAACAGCAGGTAGTATTCACAGTGGGATAGCTGTTTTCTTAAAAAGTAATGTTGCTGGATCCTGTGCCATTGTTTGGGAACAGACCTATAGTTTTAGGTAGTCCTGCATTGTGGCTGACCACCTTTTTATTCTTTCTTTCCTTTTTCACCAAAGCGTGGGGCTTGTCTAGGTTTCATGTTGAGTTAATAGGTAGCATGAAATGTAACCCCATGATATGAGCTTTCTTGAAGGTATGGAGGATGCCTGTCCTAAATGTTTTCTATAGAAACAGGTTTTTGTTAAACAACTATTTAAAGAGTGGTAAATCATAGCTGGAATCATCAAAATTTCAGATGTCCAAAAGAAATTTAGCAAAGGTCATTATTTTAATAGGAGACCCCATTCTGTGCTCATGATGGCCTGACCAACCCTGTTCATTGTATTCAATTAGAGCTCATTACCATCTCACTGAGAACAGTGTTTTCAATAAACACTGAGAACAGTGTTTTCAATAAAAAGTAATAGGGTAAATTTTTGGTTCTTCACTAAGTTTTTGTCAAGAAAATCACAATGAAATATCACTTCCCTGTGCTTCCCTCTATTTGCTGAGTGTAGGAGAGTGTTCATCGTGTCGTCCCATTTTTATTGCCCCCACATATTTCTGGCAAAACCTCCCGCTCCTCATTTTGTGCTTCCTGACATTGCAGCTTGCAGAAGGAAGTCCCAGACAGTGCTACCCAAATGCTTAGGAGTAAATAGCCAGCATATAACTTACCTGTTTATTTTTGAAAGCTGGAAAGCTAAAGGTGTGCATTCGTTATTGCACAGTTAAGAAGCGAATTTACTGGGCTTCCTGTATTTAACTGAATTTACTCGTGATCTTGGGCCACTTAATTTCTGTTTTCTATATATAAGTAGTAATTATTTTTCTTATTGTTTGGGGAAAAGATATTTTTAAAAAAAAGGGTGTGTATTAACGAAATGTTGAAAATGCCTCTCTTTTTTGTTTCATTCTTTTAGAGTGGTCTTATGCGGAACGCCAAGTGAACTCAAGAGAGAGATCTGGTTATGTGGTTTCCCACGTCTTACTTTTTTTCAGGGAATAACATTCATTTATCCAGAGACCCCTATCAGCATTTGGCAATTCTACAGTCAGAAAAGTGGCCAAACAGGTATTTGTATCCTTCCTAGGAACAACTTCACTGAGAGCTCTCATGTAAACATAGCTCCTGACAGTGTAGAATAGCAGAGGTGATGGGAGACCAGCAGGCTGCTGATTAATAAGCTGTTGAGTGGTGGTGGATGCCTGGGCGTGCTGCATATCTTCTCTTGAAATGTAACATAAATAGGTCTGCAGTTATCAGCACACCTCTCACACATCATTGTTTGATCTCTAACCTGTCAGTGGTGTAGACGGTGAACCACAATTTACAAGCATCACTTGCAATGCACTTGGGCACATTTTTCAGCATTATGGGGAAAAAAATGTAGCCAATGCATTCCAAATAAATACATTTTCTTTTTGTTTATGGAGCTTGGAGCAAGGACAGTCACTCTATATACACACTGAGATCATATGGCTCGTGGAAAAGCTGAAGCTAGTGGTCTCAATATAAGCTAAAGTTGGCTAGAACAGAAATATGGCATTTGATTACAGGAAAAAAGATCATACAAATTGATATAGCATTGAACAGGCTTATGGCTTTCAGCTCAGATGATTCTGGAACAGTTTATCAGACAGAAAAAATTGTATAATCATAAGACTGAAAGCAGTGAACCCTCTCATTGTCTATGCTGGCCGCCTTTTGCCACATGGGAGATCTTCACAGCAATTTTAGAATAGAGGTATTATATCACCGTCACTCAAGGAGATGAGAGCAGACATCTAGTGCTGCTTTAAGCAGCTGTTGTTTTCTACATCCATCATAGGATCTCTATAGCAGTTTAACTTCAAATTGAAATCAGAAAGTGGCCAGCTACTAACTTTGCATGTGGATATCTGTTGTATGGGTTCTCCAGACAAAGGATTCAAGGAAGACATTTGGTAGCAGTTAAATATTTTGAGCCAAAGTGTTTGCATAAGAACAGTCTGTACCAGAGTGGTATGCTGTTTGTAAATACCACAGTGTGAACGTTTATTAATGTAACCCATTTCTTTGGATGAGATGACAGAGAGAAAACCAGTAACTGACTATTTTAGTAAACTAATATCAGTGTAAGATTTCTAGGCTAAGCTCATAGAGAAGGGGATTTTTAGAACATTTTCCAGGAACTGGACCAAAAAAGGAATTAATAAAGCAGCATGTTATTAAGAAAACACCAGACTTAGCTTAGAAAATACCATTAGAACTGACTAATTTAATTTTCTTCATAATGGAAAACCTAGAACTTGCAAGGAATAATTTTAACTGAAAGACACTTTTGAGAAATATTGTACATGGTATAGAATCCACCACTGCTGCTGGTTATTTGTTTGAAAGATTGTCTTCACCATTTAAAATAATGCTTTCTATTTCTAGTCTAAATCCTGTTTCAACTTCCAGCACAGCTTTTTTCAGATTAAGTAGTCATTTATACAAGATTTTTTTTCATTAAGAAGGTATATTTAATTGCAGTAAGCTCATCTTTTAAAATGATCCTTGAGTATTTTTGATCCCCACTATAGTGTATTTATATCTCTTCATTAATTCCATAGTTCTGCCCTGCACCAGCTGCATTTTCCCTCCCTGCAGCACACCGAAGCACACGACAAGGTTCTTTGTCAATGGCTATTAAAGAAACTAACCTGTCACAAGACAAAAGAAACTGTATTCTCAGAAACTGATAGCTACTTTAAAGTTAGATAGCAGAGTCAGAAGAAATTATCTATTTTTACAATGAAATGAGATGCTGGAGTGGTTGCTATTGAACATATTCCTATATGATGAAAAAGGGATGAATAGGAAAGTTTGCTGATGATAGAGAGTATTGAAAACAAGGGAGGCTATAGACCACTGTTCTACCATTTCACAGCGCCGAGTAAGCAGCAGATGGAATTCAATATTGGCAAATAAAAAGCCATGCACACAGAGGAAAACAAGCAACATCTTCATATATCATGGTAGGTTCTAAATACGCTATTATTGAAAGAGAATTATAAGCTTATCTGTAGTTACCTATAAATATCAGTTTGGTGTTAGGTGGTGGGAAGGAAAGCGAGGGTGTTAGGAAATACTGAAAAGGGTGTATTGAAACATCGTTATACAGCTCCATACAGTTTTGGGGAACTGACATTTAAATACATGCTACAAGTCTGCTCACCTCATTTCAGAAAAGGATATAGTAACCTAGAATAACACAGAGACTAATGATCAGAGGTACAGAATACCTTCTGTATGCAGAGCAAATGAAATGACTAAGACTCTAGAGCTTGGAAAAGAAATGACTGCAAATATTTATTGTAGAGACCTATACAATCCTGAATGACACAGGGGAAGGCTTGAAAGAATGATTATTCACTATTCAAAGGACATAAACTAAGGCACGTGAAATGAAATGACCAGGCAGACAGTTTATATCAAATGAAAAGAACTCTTTTTGTCTTAGGCATAATTAAGTTGAGAAACTCATACCCACTGAATTTTTTAGATGCCACAAGTTTTGATGGGTTCAAAATATGATTTAATAAATGATACAGACTCAGGTAATTATGATACTGGTGAGGCAACTGCTGCTTTGGGAACTGCTGGAAGCTCAGAGGCACGGGAATTGTCACTCCATCCCAGGCTCATATACTTCTGAATCTCTGCGAATGGCTGTTGCTAAAGGCCAGATACCGGCTAAATGAATCTTTCCTCTGACTAGTACATTCGTCCCTAAAGTTTTTAGATGTTTGATTCAAATTCAGAATTCTGGTGTGCCAGTCAACCTGTCAAATACAAAGTAATCTTTCCACTTGTATGGAATAATCCTCTGTTTGAACACATCGTAACCTTGGTTGCAACATGACAAATCCCAATGATCTCCAGGAAGATGTGTTTCCTATAAATTCAGTCCTTTAATTATTAGTTGTATTCAAATTCCAGGTAAGCTGTTCCTCTAGTTTACCCAAAATCAAACTCAGGCTCACAGATCCATAATTATTCATGATGGAATCAAAGCTGGAAAAAATTTATTTGTGATCTGGCTCTGGTCTAGATTTACATGGCATTTCAGCAGCCACAATCTAGGTTGTGTAGTCTGCAGGCAGACCGTGTGCACCATGTATCTGAAAGCCTAGTAATACTGCATGTTTGGTCACTTATCTACTTGTTTTTTGAAGTTTAATCATTAATCATTTAGTAGCCTGCTCCGTTAAGTGTTCTTATTACCCTATTAGTCACCCTTCCCTTTTACACTACCCGAAACCGAAGTGTGGTGGGTTTTTTTCAGTGTTTTGTTTTGTTGTTTTTTTGTTTGTTTGTTTTTTAGTGTTAAAGTAACTACAAGGAACACAGCCTATATTTCAATATTAATTTTATATTATGCCCTAATAGGAATGCAGAGAGCATCTTGTGTACAGGTATGCCTCTTGTCTTTGCTCTGCTTTCCTGCTATTGAGATCTTGCTCTTTTGGACAGCTTTCCTGGAATATGAATGGGAAAGATCTTATGTTGAAGTATACTGTCCCTGTGTATTTAAATTGTGTGTATTTCTTGAGTTCCTGCATGTGTTTCCCCGCTAGTATATTGAACCTTATGGGTAAAACTGTTTTGCTGTTTATTGAGTTGTAACTATTCACACTTTTCAGGTGTACTCAATGGGTAGCAGTACATGTTTGTACTTGAGTTCTTTGGCTTCTTCTGTAGTTATATTAATATTTGTTACTGTTATGCACTGCAGTGCTGAATGGTTTTACTCCAAAATCATGGTTCCTGTGGGGAGTTACATCTATTTATCTCAGCTTTAAAGTTCTAGCTGTTGAGTAAATGTAGGAGAGATTTTCATATTTACTGTGAGCAAACAGTTTTTACAGCATTGTTAGGTTCTTTACCAGTTCTCAAAGACATTGATAAAGATACAGAAGGGCCAATAAAATCAGTAATGCTAAAGGCACTCCCTGCCACATCTTTGGAGGTTTCATGAAACTTTTTGTATGTGCTTTACCAAAATCTTGAGTTGAGAAAAGAAAAAAAAAAAAAAAGAAAAATTGTGGGATAAAGACAAAGACTTGATCTCCACCACTCTGCAAACAGTGAAATCAATGAGTTCTCTCTGACTGACATGAGTGAAGATCCAACCTAATTTGAGAGCCTGCCTCAAAAATTCTTGAGACAGAAAAGCAATAAACTGCTGCTGACTCATAAAGAGTGCTTTGCTACCAAAAAAGAAAAAAACCTTTGCATGGAACAAGCGAATTATTTCCTCTATATGTAGGCTTTTACGAAAACAAACAGCAGTAGATTTGTTGTGTTGGGAAATGAATATTTGTATGCACACACAAAAGAGGAAAAAAAATACTCTTTAGTACTTATGGTTTAAAAGAACCTCAAAGATTACATCAGAATGTGCTACTATTTCTCATTCTAAAACTGCAGTAGTTCCTAAGGGAACTGAAGTTTCTGTTTTATGATGCGTCCAAGCGCTTAGAGGCATGATACCAACGATGTGAAGAGTTATCAAAAAAAAGTTAAACATTGTCCTTTGTCCACAATATGCTTCACACTAATACCAGTGAGACTTGTTCTTTTGTATGAATGTATGACTGCCTGTTTATCACTGACAGATCAGAATTCATAGTCTCAGACCTCCCAAACAGCAACTCACGTTACTGTCTGGAGGGCTTTAATGACTGCATGTTGTCATAGCTGAATTAGGGACTTTGAGCACCTCATTGTGTTCAAATAGATTAACACTAGTGTTTTTTTAAAATAATTTCAGGAATACTGAAAAACAAAAGCTGAGAAAAATTAAGGTTTTTTAGAGGCAAACCCTTTGTTCCTCTTATTATACCTATCACGGCAGTACGCTGAGGCACGGTAAGCTGGAGACACTGGCTCAGTGTTTGAGGGTCAAAACTGCAGCAAGCTGACAGGCAGCCTCTGACGGATGCTGTCAGGGATGGCAACGCACAGTGGATTTTCATCTTTAGCTGTAACAGTCAGTGGGGAGCTGGACCGGGCTGGCAGCAGCTCACCGCGGCTAGCTCGTCACTGCCAGGGGAAGCAAGATTTTGCCTAATCACTTCAGTGTGATGGACAGCCGTGATACTGCAGGGTTCCTTCCCTCAGTGTGTGCTAAGAAGAGCTAATGTGGCGACACGATAAACTTATCTGACCTGCAAATAGAGAATGAGGCTAAGGAGGGAAATCAGTGCTGAAGAAAAATGCGTAGTCTGCTGTATTGCATTGAAAATGTGTGAATATTAGTGTAGCTAGTATTTTATGTTACTAATTGATAACTTTGCAATTTTTACTTTATTTTCTCCTGTAAATTCTCTGTGCTTAATTTAGACAGACTATACCATATATTAAAGAAAAGGCTTTCTAAAACCCAGCCTGGTCTTTTATCTACAGTAGAAAAGTCGATGACTGGAAACACTTGAGCTTCCAACTGATTCTTAACTGTTCTCAGGTGTCAAAGTAGGGGATCATAAAACATGACCTTATTTTTATGTAGCACAGTGTATGAATTCTGTAAAGATAGAAAAACAAACCCCCATAAATCCTTATTGAAATAACTACCCAGAGCTTTGAATTCCACAACACAAATACAGTTTAAAAAATAACTTTTCAGTTATCTAGTTTAACTGA
This sequence comes from Larus michahellis, assembly GCF_964199755.1. Classification (NCBI taxonomy): domain Eukaryota; kingdom Metazoa; phylum Chordata; class Aves; order Charadriiformes; family Laridae; genus Larus; species Larus michahellis. The sequence goes on along the minus strand of NC_133902.1, from coordinate 22,199,401 downwards.
TAACAAATTATCCCCAGAAATAATACTCATAATACAATAGCAGAAAGGTTGCTAAAATAATCACACATCAAAACCAGTTGTAACTAATCAAAACCAGCCATGTAACTTTTCCTATATTTGCCTTGCTCTCAGACAATTTTTTGGGTGGAGGAAGGAAGATGCCACCCCAGTGCAATGAGTGCAAGAGAATTACCAAGAATGGCTGCACCCCTCTTGCCATTCTGATCCTGAGGGACTCATCAAGCAGTGAACCTGTGGCCTTGTAAGTGGAACCCACAGCCACGTAAGCATATAGTATACACATACTTATAGTATCACAATCAGAAATTCCCATATTTCCTTTGCCTGATCTTAGAAACTGGTTAAATAACACTAGCTGTTCGCAGCCTTCTGTCCTGATATCCAAACAGGGGTCCTACTCATGCCGTGTCTGTCTTTGAATGTCGGTGCCTTGGCTCCCTTCTCCCAAGTGACAAGTGATAGGACAAGAGGAAATGGCCTCAAATTGCAGCAGGGGAGCTTTAGATTGGATATTAGGAAAAATTTATTCACCAAAAGTGTTGTCAAGCATTGGAACAGGCTGTCCAGGGAAGTGGTGGAGTCACCACCCCTGGAGATATTGAAAAGATGTGTAGATGTCGTGCTTAGGGACATGGTTTAGTGGTGGACTCGGCAGTGCTAGGTTAATGGTTGGACTTCATGATCTTAAAGGTCCTTTCCAACCTAAATGATTCTATGATTTCCTTTTCCCTCTTCCCAGAGAGGACAGTGATGCTGCTGAAATTCCAAATGAAGGAAGCAGTAAGAAAATGAATGTTAGTAGCCACTGTTTCAATACTTTCAGAAGTGATATTTTGTGAGATTCTTCCTGTGGTCACAGAGAAGTTCACTTCCATTTGGCTGTCTTCTGATATCCCAGCTGTGCAATTCTCTGCTGTGTTATATTCTGTAAGCACTGTAGGATTGTCTTGCCATCTGGTTTTACGTCCTAAGGATCTGGATAAGTAATCATTCACCAAAAGTTTGTGTCTTACAAAGCATTGCCTGAAGTAATCCTTGACTCTAAGCATTAGACAATTCCCTCTAAAAGGAGTACAGGCACACACACTCAGAAAGTCAGAGGTAGAGGACTGTAATAGAAAGGCTAACGTCGGTGTGAATGGGGAATTGATGGGAATGTCTGGATGTGGAAGCACCAGAGAGGCAAACAGCAGGAAAGAAACTCTCAGAATGGCTCTTTTTAACCCTTCAGGGTTGGCACGACTTCAAGACCCCAGTTCATCTACCTGCAGTTTCATAAGGCAGCCAGCTTTGGAGACAAAGGACAGCGATGACTCCTCGTGACTCTAGAGGTGGGACAGGATAGAGGCACTACTCACGGTCAGCTCCAGAAGGTCTCAGAAACACATATTCAAAACCTGAACATTGTCGCCAGCCTACAAAGAACTGCAGTTGTGGCAAAGACTTGGCAGGTGCCACCCCTTGTCCCCCCTGTCATCACAACGGATCCCGAACCTAATGTCTGTTGACATGAGCACTGGTGTGCATGACTACTGGCTAGACCATGTGAGCATCCCTGCCCTGACAGCTGAACACACTTCTCGGACTTCACAGATGCTGGTGAGTATGAGACTCTGAGAGCCTGAGTGAAACCTGTTTTCTTTCAGGTTTTAGTTTTAAGATCATCTTCCTCTCCTGTAAGGTCCTAGGTGGACATTTGCTATATTGCTGATTCAGTGTTGCAACAGTATTTCCTATCCAGACCTACACAAAAAAAAAATCTGGAACGTGTCTTAAATGTGTCTATTTTAAATGATAAGAATCCATACCAGATCCCCAAAGATCTCATTAAAAGCTCTTCCTTGGGGCCATTAATTCAAGACTTCCCTCTAAGACCCCCTCCTAGCAATTTATCAAATACTTTAAAGTTACATGGTCCAAAACACTCATGGTGGTGCATGCACATATACGTTTATTAAAATGTATAAATTCATTTAGTTCTTGCCAACTTCTGCCTTATTAGCAAAACCCAATTCCCCATATGCTGAAACAATGACCTTTATATTATAAATTCAAGGATTCATGAAACAGATGGTGGAGACATAAAAAAAAAGAAAAAAGAGAAAAAAAACCCCAACAAATAAAACCCAGCTTGTCCGGCTGCAAGGACCAAAGTATGCATATTAAAATAATCTTGGAAAGCTGGCTGTGTTAACTAAACCATATGGGCTTAGCTATGTTATACGGTACCCTTGAGTTGAAACTTATTAGCATCTCCTCTTCTGCTGTTGATGAATAATACGTAAAAAGATATCTGACGGTGGCGATGAGCTATTTTTTTTAGTGAGTATCAGGATTCATAGGATTTGTGCTTTTGTGTAGGATTCAGGGTTCATACTGGTTTTGACAGAGATTGTGATATAAAGGGGGAAAAAAGTGGTACTAATGTGGCTGTAACTATGGTCGTTATGGATGTAAACAAAAGAAATGTGTTCAACCCCCCCCCCCAAAAGGGGGTTGGACTAGATGATCTCCAGAGGTCCCTTACAACCCTAGGATTCTATGAAATTCTGTAGGCCTTAAACAGATGAAGAGACCTGAAGAAAGTTTTATGTGACAGAAAGCTCATATGTTTTTCCAACTCCGTCAGTTGCTCCTGTTAAAAGGTACTGCATTTTTATTAAACTTTGGAAGGAATTAAAAGGGAAAAAAAGCCTTAAAACTGTTGTTAATCCATGTGATTTTTTTTTTCCAAGTCTTGTAGAAGGCTTCTGAACTGGTTTCAGAAAGGTTTCCTGCTTTCTTTTGTCCTTAACCCTGAGTCCGAGGATTTGATTTGTGGGTTCTCTTCATTGTCTTTTATCAAAGATGAGGTCTGTGTCCCTGTCCCCTTCCCCCGCAACCCCAATGCCCATTCCTCTCATTTTTCAGGCCATCTGAACGCAGGTCAGCTCTAGAGTGGTACCTGTCTTTTATGTTCATATGCTGTTGTGCTAAACTAGTAATTCCTTTAGAAAAGAGATTGTTTTGCTTTTTGACTGTGGTGGTTTCTAGTCTGTAATATCTGGATGTTCAGACTATAGACCTTGTGCACAGATTTCCTGGTCATGCCTGTAGCCAACATAGTTCCCAGATGCTGACACAGATTCTCGCAAGAAGGGTTTACATGTATGTACTTGAGACATGCTAATATGGGATTATTGCAGGATAACAGAATCTAACCCATTGAAAGCCTAAAAAATTTTAAATAATACTGGCTTTTATATTGCTTAAGCAATAATATATAGGACTCCAGACCAGTAGTTTTCTGGGTCTTATTTATCAAGAACTAGAGGATACATTATAGATACTTTATATATAGACTTCTTATACGCTGCAAATCTGTCTATACATTTCTGCTTCCAGGATTTACAACTGAGGTGAAAAGTCTGTCACTTTATAAATGATTCCATGCAGATAAATGCAATTACTGACAGCATTAAGATACTATGCAGAATAATTGAAATCTGGACTGAAATAAAGTTGGTGATGGAGAAAAGATAGAAGGAATGTGGTAGAAAATTTTCTTTACCCTTTTTTTCCTTTTGTTCCTCCAGCTGGCCTTGCCTATTTCAGACGTATTTTTGTCCCATATCTGTTTCCTGCTTTCTAAATCCTGGCTTGAGCACGCCAGAATAAGAGATGTAGATTTAAACTCAAAGCTATTTGCCAGAAAGTACTTGTGGGCAGTGACACAATTTAACAACTGATAGCATAACTTTGACTTTCTCCTGCTATAGTTCTCATTTGTGTTATAGCTAAGTGGACTTACTGTGATTTCTGTTCAATGTAAGTGATAGCAGAAATATATATATTGCATTATATTATTATGTGACCAACAGTGTCTTCCTTGCACAAATAAAACATAAATGATGTCTTTAATTAGTTTTCTGCCATGCCATCCAATATTAAAAATAGTCATCCTTAAATGCATTTGTCGCCTTGGCATGTTTCTGTGGAGGCAATGGTCAATAACCCTGCAAGTATCAGTTACCTTCCAGAGATCATTTCTTACATTCCTAAAAAAGGCATAAATCAATTGTTCTTCAGAATGGTAGAAGGAAAAAGACTTGGTATTTGTCCAAGGATGAAACCAAGATATAACTTATTTGAGTTAGGATCTACTGGACTCTTGATTGATAGGATCAAAGAGAAAGCAGACCTTCTTTGTCAGGTTCAAGGCTTACATTTTTACTATGGTATATGTATTTCCAATGAGAGCACAAATCTTTTTCTGTCTTGGTAGATAGTAGTACTCTCCCTGTGCTGCTCCTACTTGGTACTTTGTTCACGTGGTCGTAATTTTATATTATTGGTATATATGTCTTTCACTGGTATTTAGTTTATGCACCTTCATTCATATCATACTGTAGTGATATTTCTTCTTTTGCTTTAAATGCTGCAAAACCTAAACCACTCAAGCAAAAACTTGCATTTGACCTGTCAGAGGAAATAACTTACATCTGTCATCCCTGCTTATTGTTTCAAAGCTTAGCAAGTTTTGTATTTGAAAAATTCAAATGTAATGAATGTTGTTCAAGGCTGCCAGCTGTAGCACCAACAGGTAAGATGGATCTTAGAATAGCGGTTGATATGCACAGCAACTTGGAGGAAGTGAGTTGTTTAATTTTATTCTGTTGCTGCTAAAGTATAAAAAAATGTACAAAATATTTTTTATGTTTCGCAAAGGTGAAACTCAAATTGCTCTAAACTCAGTGAAAGTACTTTTAAAAGAACTGACTATTCATCTTGGAAAAATGCCTCAATTCTGTATGCTTATTTCCCATCTTTATTTCCATGAGAAACAAGAATCTTCCATCGAGTTCTGGTATTTGCCGCTGCTGGTAGAATAACGATCTTTCCAGCCCCAGGCACTGATGATACGCCTTTTGCTCTCCTCATGGTCTTTTTGCTGATCCTTGGCCAAACCATGTTGTAGGGTTTGGATGCTGAGGCATTGGCTTTAAAAGATACTGTGCGTTTAGCCTGGAAATACTTTCTGCAGGCAGCTGGGCATTGGCAAAGGATGGAGGTTTCTTCTTCAGTCACATTTGCCTATATCAGATATGAAAAACAAAACGATGGGCCAGAAGACGTGATCCTCTGTGACCTTGGTCAAATCATGTAAGCAGGAAAAACTCAGCCAGTTTAAATCATCTTAATTCCAGTTGCCTTACTGGAGAGTCAGTAAGCTAATGGAGCTTTGACTATTTATGCCAACTGAGGATCTTCCCTACAGTCTCAAGGTTTTAGTTTCCTATGATTAAAATGGTGATAACAATGCTTCCCTGCCTCACAGGGAGGTTTTGAGAATAAACACATTAAGAGAGTGTAAGGCTTTTAGATACTATGCAGAAGGGAGCTATAAAAGTCCCTCAGATAGAAAAACCTGAGCCATAGCTATTCGGTGACCTAGATCGAGCAGCTCTGTTCCTGTCACTAGCCCTGCCTGGGCTCAGCTCCCTCAACTGTGTAATTAGCTGGTCTCAAATAACCCTAAAAAATTCTAGAAGCTTTTGCAGCTCTCCCCTTTCCCTTAAGGTCTGGCTGTGCCACTTTTTCAGCAATCTACAGCTTTTAGGTTATTTCCCATCAAACATACTTCAAGGCTAGTTTCTACCTGGTTTTCTTGCCTTCTGACAGCTGCTCTGCTGACACTGTACATTAAAAAAAATATTTGCATATAATAGTTTTTTCTCTTCCAGAATTCTCTTCCAGAATCTGCCAGTAAGGCAGAATTAGAGCTTCTCTAGAGGAATCTCATCTCCATTGCAAAGTCTCTTGAGATATGGAGGATTTTAGCTGAGGAAATAAATTATTTCATCCAGCTCTTGATATAGATACTGGAAAATCAGTCATGACCATAGAACTCTTTTCTGCAATAAACACTTGTTTGTTCTATAATTTGTTCTAAATATAGAAATTAATGATGCCTATTGTGTAGGCCATCCCCTTATCAAAAAATGGCATGTTGGCTTTGGGAAGGTTGGTAAGGGAAGGTGAAGCACAGGTTATTTTTTCCTCTCTCCTCCCAGTCATGGGCAGGAACATTGGAAGAAACAGATTAACCCAGTCTATTAATACATGGCTTTGCAGCTGGTGTCACCACCACAGTTTGGGGTTTTTCAATAATGGGATGGCCTACATGGCACCAGGCTTGCTGGCATCAGATGGGGTTCACCTTTATGAAAGAGGGAAGAGGATCTTTGCTCACAAGCTAGTGGGTCTCATTGATAGCTTTAAACTAGGCTTGATGCGGGAGACGGGCAACATCAGGCTTGCCTGGGACAACCTGTGGGATGACATGCAACAGTTAGAGGGATGGGGTGCTAGCAAGGGCCTGCAGCCCGTTGCTCTGAGATGTGCTAAGTACACTGCAGCACACTTGAAATCTTATGGAGATGAGCCAGCAGCTCCTGAGGTAATAGGAGCCAAGAGGGAAACACCAGTGAAATACACCAAAGGAATTAAGGGATGTTCCTCTAAGAAGATGACATGGCCGACAGCCCAGCTGAAGTGCCTCTGCATGAATGCACACAGCACAGGCAATGAACAGGAGGAGCTGGAAGGCACCATGCTGCTAGAAAGCTACGACCTAGTTGCCATTAGTGAAGCCTGGTAGGACAAATTCCATGACTGGAGCACAGCTGTTGATGGCTACGGGCTGTTCAGAAGGGACAGGTGAGGAAAGAGGGGCAAAGGCATTGTCCTCTACATCAAGAAATGGATAGAGGGTGAAGAGCTGTGTCTGAAGAATAGCCACAAACAGGTTGAAAGCCTATGGGTAAGAATAAGAGACCAAGGCAACAAAGGGAACCTTGTGGTTTGTGTCTACTACGGGCTGCCTGATCGAGGGGAGCCTATTGATGAAGCCTTACTGCAGCTACAGGAGGCATTGTGCTCGCAGGCTCTCGTCCTGCCGGGGAACTTCAACCACCCTGACATCTGCCGGAGAAGTGGCACGATGAGCTGTACGCAATCCAGGAGACACCTGGAGTGCATCGAGGATAACTTCTTAAGTCAGGTAATAGACAGTCCTACTAGAGGAGATGTGATACTGGGCCTGACAGTCACCAATGCAAGTGAGATAATCATTGATGTCAAGATTGGAGGCAGCCTGGGCTGCAGCAGTCATTCACTGGTGGAGTTCGCAGTCCTGAGGGATATGGATCAGGCAAAGAGTAAAGTCAGGACCCTGAATTTTAGGAAAACAAACTTCCAGCTCTTTAAGGAGTTAATAGGACCTCCTGAGAAACTGCCCTCAGTGACAAGGGAGCAGAACAGAGCTGGGAGATCTTCAAGGATGCTTTCCATAGAGCGCAAGAGCTCTCAATCCCCAGATGTAAGAACTAAAGAAAGGAAGGCAACAGACTGGCATGGCTGAGTCAAGACCTGCTGGTCAAACTAAAGGACAAGAATGCATAGGCACTGGAAGCTGGGACAGGTATCCTGGGAAGAGTATAGGGATGTGTGTTAGGGATAATAGAGGATGGTCCTAGTGAGACATGACAGAAAATTACTAGTTGAACCAAACCCAGTACACGTGCCGAGAAAAAGGACCTCAGTACTGTTGCTGCAAAAACTATGTGTGCATCCGTGAGAACCTGACCTTCAAAGAAGAAGATAACAAGAAGGGAGTACAACAGTGTAGTCAGGTATCACACAGCTGCTGTTAGCAAAGCTGGATCATGAGTCTGGTGGGACTCGCTGCATGCACTGGCCACGCATGCAGTGACTCTACCCTGTATTTTTCCACTCAATCCGGTGCAGGATATAAGGGGGCTGTCTCAGGCCAGAGAGAGAGAAAGAGACATGAGCGCACTTTGAAGATACAGGGGACGCCCTGAACAAGCGCTGTGCCTGCCTTCCCTCTGCTGTACCGTACTGATGCAGCTCCTCGTTATCCTGCTGCTCAGCGGTACCACTACGATCTATGGGGTGGTAAGACTCTCTGAAGTAACTTTTGGGACACTTGGGAACTGCTTTGCAAGGCTTCACAATAAAGCTGAATTCACTGCTCTTTTTTGGCTATAGCAAGGCTTCACAATAAAGTAGTTGACCTTTTTTTTCCTTTGTGTGGGCTTCGGTTTGTACATTGGAATCTTTAAAAAAGAACCGGTTACAGGATGCTGACTAGTTATGTAGGGGTGAGGTCAGGAAGGCCAAGGTGCAACTGGAGCTGAACTTAGGAAGGGATGCAAAGAATAATAAGAAGGGCTTCTACAGGTGTGTCAGCCAGAAAAAGGAGGTCAAAGAAAGCATATCCCCCTGATGAGCAAGACTGGTAAACTCGTAACAACGGATTAGGAGAAGGCTGAGGTACTCGACAACTTGTTTGCCTCAGTCTTCACTGACAACCTCTCTCTCCACGCCTCTTGAGTGGATGGACTGCAAGGCAGCGTCTGGGGGAGAAAAGCCCTTCCCACTGTAAGAGAAGATCAGGTTTGTGACCACCTGAGGAACTTGAACGTACAGAAGTCTATGGGACCTGACAAGATGCATCCCAGAGTCCTGAGGGAATTGGCTGATGTAGTTGCCAAGCCACTCTCCATGATACTTGAAAAGTCATGGCAGTCAGGTGAAGTCCCTGGTGACTGGAAAAAGGAAAACATTGCACCCAGTTTTAAAAAGGGTATGATGGAGGACCCTGGGAAACACTGACCTGTCAGCCTCACCTCTGTGCCTGGGAAGATCGTGGAACAGATCCTCCTAGAAGCTATGCTAAGGTACATGGAGGACAGAATTCAAGAGAGCTAGCATGGTTTCACCAAGGGCAAGTCCTGCCTGACCAAAATAGTGGCCTTCTATGATGGAGTGACTATATCAGTGAATGAGGGAAGAGCTATGGGTGTCATCTATCGGGACTTCTGTAAGGCTTTTGACAGGATCCTCCACAACATCCTTCTCTCTAAATTGGAGATATAGATTTGATGGGTAGACTGTTCAGTGGATGAAGAATTGGTTGGATGGTTGCATCCAGAGGGTAGTGGTCAAGGACTCCATATGGAGACTGGTGAAAAGTGGTGTCCTTCAGGGGTCCATATTGGGACCAGTACTGTTTAATATCTCCATCAACAACATAGACAGTTGGATCAAGTGCACCCTCAGCAAGTTTGCCGATGACACCAAGCTGAGTGCTGCAGTTGGTGCACCTGAGGGACAGGATGCCATCCAGAGGGACTTGGACAGGCTTGAGAAGTGGGCCTCTGTGAACCTCATGAGGTTCAAAAAGGCCAAGTGCAAGGTCCTGCACCTGAGTCAGGGCATTCCCCGCTATCAATATAGGCTGGGGGATGAATGGATTGAGAGCAGCCCTGATGAGGACTTGGGGGTACCGGTGGGTGAAAAGCTGGACATGAGCCGACAATGTGCACTTGCAGCCCAGAAAGCCAATCGTATCCTGGGCTGCATCAAAAGAAGCATGGCCAGCAGGTTGAGAGAGGTGATTCTCCACTTGTACTCTGCTCTGGTAAGACCCCACCTGGAGTACTGCATCCAGCTCTGGGGACCCCAACATAAGAGGGACATAGACCTGTTGGAGAGGGTCCAGAGGAAGTCCACGAAGATGATCAGAGGGCTGGAGCACCTCTCCTATGAGGACAGGCTGAGAGAGTTGGGGTTGTTCAGCCTGGAGAAGAGAAGGCTCCGGGGAGACCTTATAGCAGCCTTCCAGTACCTGAAGGGGGCCTACAGGAGAGATGGGGAGGGACTTTTAACTAGGGCGTGTAGTGATAGGATGAGAGGTAATGACTTCAGACTGGAAGAAGGTAGATTTAGACTGGATATGAGGAAGAAATTATTTACTATGAGGGTGGTGAGGCACTCGAATAGATTGCCCAGAGAAGTTGTGGAAAGTGTCCCTCCCCATGGCAGTTGGAACTAGATGATCTTTAAGGTCCCTTCCAACCCAAACAATTCTATGAAATCTGATAAATATAATCTATTGCTCGGAGTTATGTCAAGTGGAGCCACTTACTAAAGGCCGCGGTTCACAAGCTCTGTGTGTGTAAGCAGTTTTATTCTGCAGTTTTTAGTTTGGAAAAGTATGAGCTTTCTTTGGTAGTAGACTGGTAAGAAAGCAAATTAATACAATTGCGAGTTTGTTTTCTTTTTCTCCTACACCCCTGAAGAATATCAAGCATAATTTTGTTACACAGCCCTGAATTAGGTTGTTTACTTCTTCGTGATTCTTTTTGTCTTGTTGTGTCCTGTTGTAGAAGACAGCAGTGAGGAGAAAACAAGCGGGCAAGCAAAGCAAATGAGAAATCTTTTGACGTGATTTAGGGAGCTTTTATGAAAGCATTCTCTTCATTCCTACCCACCACCATCGCCTTTTGTCATATTTCAACTTTGGAAATGGCCCCGTCTCTCTTTTGTCACAACATACAGTGTGTGTTGTCTCTGTGCCTGGGGGGTACCCTGCGATCAGGCAAAGGGCTGCCCCTTGCAGTAGCTGCCCTGTCGGAGGTTCTCGAGAGCACTGGAGCCAAACAGCTCTGTTTGAGTCTTACACCAGAATAAAGCTACACCAGTACTGATTTTTTTTTCATGGATTTAGATGAAGACTGTTACTGCCATTTCTGTGGGCAGAACCCTCAGAGACTACCTGATATGGATCGGGTAGAAGGAAATGTCTCTTTTAGCCTGTTGATGCTGGTACTTTGAAGAGTTATGGTTTGCCACCATCGGACTTGGGAAGCACAGCTCAGGAGTTCTGTGCCACCAGCAAAGGATATCTCAGAAATTTATTATGAAAGGCAATATGAAATGTATTATTTTGTTATAAACCAAATTTACATCCCACTGCAAGATGGAGGCTTGTACTGGGACCAAAGGGTGACCAAGACATGAAGGATCTTTCCAATCCTGGTGATATCCCTTTGGTTCAAGACAGAGAGAAATAAATAGAGAAATATGGTAAAATCTGCCCTAATTTCTTCACTAGATGCAATTTTTCTGGGAAGTGTAACCATTTCCAGCCCAAAGTATGTCCCACAAAGACTCTTCATTACTATTATACCTTCACAGAAAAAAAAAATCAATCAGAGATCTAGAATTGAATGAACCCTCTTTCACAAACCCTCTGCTTTTTTCTGTGTTCAATTAAATTGTTTTTCTGACACTCCATTGAAATGGGAAACTCAGAATATTCAGACTGAAAGAAAAAAATGCACAGTCCTGTACTAAATCTGTTGTGATCATTTTTAAATAAGAGTAAAACAAAGGAAGGCAATGGGTTGCAAAATAAAGATTATTTAGGTGGCATCTTTTGTTCATAGTGAGAAATAGACTTCAAATTTTTTTCTGTCTCCCTTTTATAAAGGATTGGTTACCATAGCAACTGATATATAACATGACATCCTTTGCTACAGATCTACCGAGCAGTTTTTAAGAGGAAAAATGTTAATTAATATCTAAAAAATAGAAGAGAAAAGGTCTTTCTGCACTACAGAAAAATTGTATTGATACTTGATTTTCCTTTGCAGGTATTGTATAAGAGCTGAATGAGGGACCTGTACTTCCATTAATGATATGGGGAAGACGGGGAAGACTGTTTTGGTTCTGTTCAGGGGGCAGTGAAAAAACCTATGATGTGTCCGATTGCAGTTTTGTCTGATTTACACTGAAGTCAAGTCAGTTGCAATGAGAATCTCACCTCTTATGCGAGAAAGCACTGCAGCATCCCCGTAAATTCTGTTCTCAGCCCTGCTGTACATTAAGTGCACGATCACAAACAACCCACTCTCATCTTCAAAGTACTTTAAATTCCTGAAACGTGGAAAAAAACACTGAGACCTAGCTACCAAGGATATGGGTCTTAATTTTTCTGCTAACAGTGTTATATCAGCATAGGAAAATAATAATTTCATGTAAATTCTCCAGTGTTCCCTTGGCCCCGATTCCCTGTCTGTCCAGCTGTTCCTATCTCCTGGGAGTAGGGTGTGATCCTCCGTGGGCTGAGATGTGCTGGCTGGAAAACCTGGCATGAACAAGGACTTTACTCAGGCATGGGACAAGGCTCGTAGGATTCCGCAACCTCAGAAGCACTTCAGCATCCCCCAGTTTAGCATATCGTGACTTGAGAGAAGTATGATATTTCTCAGATCCTTTAACCCCTTAAATTCCAAATATTTATGTGATATGATGCATGCAGACAGGTCTTATTCTCAAATCTCAGTGAAGGGACAAGTGTCCACAAGTGGTGCAAGCACTGCTCTTTGGATATAGTGTGAGAATGACACCAGTTCATATAGCTGGGCTTCTAGCTGCGATGAACTCATTTTTCCAGTGGTTCCTACAGTGTGTACATGTGTATATATGCCTGAACAAAACACAACATTCTATCCCAGAAACTTGTTTTGAAGGAGATATTGAATGGGGAGTTGTGATTTTCCACATCTTTATTATCTCAAATGTGCCAGCTGCCACTGTCAAGAAAGCTGTTAACTCGTGATATATCAATGGATAACAGAGAGTGCCTTCCTGAAAGCCATGTGCTGCTCCTGACGGAAAGTCTAGTATGTGAGGCTGACTCGCCTAGGCAGGTGGCAGGAATAATTACATAGAGGAAGAAAAACGTTTATCTAGAATATCTTACGGTAATAGTCTACTGAAAAAGCAAACTGTAGGAAAAGCTCTGGATGGATAAAGTATCTAATTCCTTCTCCAGATAAATAACACATAGAAAGAAATGCATTCTTCCTACTTAAAGACTGTGGAGCATGGGAAAAAAATCTCTTGCTATGCCTGCTAGAATATTTTTCTGGGTAGTGGAAAACTACAAATTGGACATTTTACTGCTCTTAGGAATAATTTTCAGGTGCTATTTACCTATTTATGATATGCATAATAATTTTCTGTTTTAAACTACCTGTGGTTTACATGCCAGGAAACTAAAATCAAAGTGAATGACAAACCCTTGCTTTGTCCTTGATTTCAAAGAAATTCACTCAGTTTTTCTCCATATCATCCATTATCAGTTCTCTGAGCCTGTCCAACCTCCTAGTAAATCACATTAAAAAAATTCACAGTACATTTACTTACAATTGGAATTAGGCTATCTTAGATATTTTGAAAAAAAAGATGCTTTTGGAAGATGTTTATCTGGATCAGGACCAATAGAAAGGCCTTTGGGCTAAATTTTCAAATGTACATGCTTTTGTTTTCCTACACTGATGATTCCACTGTTTGTGTGTCACTTACATGACTCCTCCTAAACAGATATAAATAGCATAAAATCTTTTATATTCACTGTTTCTCCAACTAAAAACTAGGTTTCCCTTTTGTGCTTAATATTGCAGTGAAAATAAAATAGATTGTTTTGCTTTTTACTGTGAAAACTGGATTTGAATGAAGACTCATTAAAAGGTTAATACCTTTTCTAACACTTCAGGAATATAAAATTCACTGCTCCTATCACCTTCACATTCACATCCTGAGTTCCAGCTGATGAATAAACAGACTGGAGATTATCACACAGGGTACATTCATGTGTAAAATGAAATTCCTATTAAAGTTCATTGCTTCAAATGAAATATGCTTTGTAGCTCTTCCTGTAGAGATTCCTGCTGAGCTCTGTCATGATATGCGAAAATCTAGTCTTTCTTCTCTTATCCTTCTGCTTAGCCCTAGAAGAAAGCGATCTTTTTGATGAGGCTTTGTAAAGTTTTTGACAGAAAACGCCAACAAGTATTCAGTTCCTTGATTGGAGACCTACAGAATGTGGTCTCAGGGCATGAGTGACATGCTCATTTAAATTTATTATTTTAAACCCAATGTTCAGGTACTTTCAGCTAAGATTTGTAAGTTATTTTGTGTGTGTGCACAGTAAATTGCAATCTTCGGTCTCGTGTATGGACAGGAATGCATGAAGATGGCTTCCATAGTCCTCCAAAGCATATCCCAGACATCTGGCTGTCTCAGATAGACCCACATGCCTCTGTGCCCCGTGTGTGCAACAATTCAAATGAGCAGGACCTAATGCACCATGTTTCTCTTAAGTACCCTTTGTCCTAGCTTCTGACCTCGCAGCACTGCAAGGCTGAGTGTAGCACATAACTGGTTAGCGCTGTGCGTTCCCCTTAGTGACACGCTCAGCATAATTTTGAAGAAGCAAGGTTACGGTTTTTTTGCTTTCTCTTTATCTACCTGCAAATAACCAACAACTCTGACATCAGTTTCTTATAATCCAGGTATTCTTCTTTCAAAATTTCTGGTGAAAAGATTTGAGCTTTTTCCAAAGTAATTCTGCAGTTTGTATATTGCTGTCATCCAGGCGGGTGCAGTGATATTACTCATATGATATTAAACATTCCTTAAATCTATTGCCATTAACTTGTGGTCTATTGCCAGAGATGTTCATTTCAGATACAGTATGCTTAGTGAAAACAAATGTATATAATTGCTTGCTTAGCCAAGTATCCTTTAGAAAAGTATCTCAGGAAAGCGAGATAGAGAATTAAGATCTGCAGAACTAGCTTTGTTTGTTCCAAACCTAGAGAAAAAAATCTCTTCTTATTTTGCATTGGGGGTTATTTTTTCTTGTGCTACCATTAGCACTTCCACTTAGCCTGTATTTTTTGGCTTATGCAATGAGCCTCCACTTTCCCGAGTCACTTCAAATTGTTAAAACAGGCTGGAAATGTGCTGTCCCAGGTACTCTCTTTTAATAGCTATAATTAATTTTTTTAGAAGCATTCCTGAAAATCATGATCTATACATCTATATTTCATGTGAGACTGGGCAGTTATTGTTGTCTTTAAATCAGATGGGCATGTATATGATGCAGCTCTGGACCTAATTTCATCTATTTTAATGTAATGATCTAGAGGGTGTGCCTACACCTCCAAGTCTCTCCCAGGTATATGTTCTGTTTATAAATCATGTCCTTTTTATAGCTAACTATAATTATGCCTTTTTTAGGTGTATGTCTATATTACCGTCAGCTGCCACTGAGTTATTGTGTTAAGTCATCTTTCAGCTAATGCCAGGTCTGAAGGATGATTTTACTTGCATGTTCCTATTATACCCTAAGTTCTGCGAAGAGGTGGATGGGGCAGATAAACCCCATGGGGAAGTGCAGTGGAGGGTATTTTTCCTCCCCTTGAGCATCCACTGAGCACAGTCAGGGAAAGACCATTCTGGAGTCCACCAGGCATTCGAGTGATTTTCAATAGCAAGTCAGGACTCTGCAGCAAGGAGTGGCATCAGAGGGGCTGATTCTAAGATGACTGGGCAGAATTTGCTTTAACTCAGAAATTCAGTAGAAAACACAACGAACAGGCAGAGTTTTTTATGGATCCTTATTTCTATTTGATCTTGCCCAGTTGCTTTTCCAGACTTAAAGCGTTAAATAAGTTGGCCTATATTCCAGCATACAGGAAAGCCCTTTTTATTCAAATGCAGCTCTTTCTAGTTTAAAAATCTTTTCATCTCTCTGAGAGGAGATAAAGGGTATTCACCAAAAGAAAAATGTCTGCATAGACCCACCCCTAATCTCAGGGCAATTTGTGGTCCTGTAGCGCTGGCCTTTTATAATAGCAACGTGGTACTTTTGATCTCTACATATGAAGGTTAAAGCCATATCTCCTATTCAACTATCGAGCTCAATTTTTGTCCTAAAATCAAAACATAGGAAACTACTACACTCCAACTTTGTGTAACCTGGTGTAAAAGGACTTCCATACTGCTCTTACTGCAGCTGCCTCCATTGACTCAGTTGTATTAAAAGTGGGGTTTTCTCCACTCAACTCTGCCATGTTTCTAAGCTTGTTTCATATGTATGTAGACATATTTCAGAATATCCTTTAGATTAAATTATTCTTTTAAAAATATGGTTTACTCTCAAGTTATAACATTTATAATTATGGCAAGTTTAGGAAAGTAGATTAGCTAAAAGTTTGCCTACATCCCTCACTATTTTGAAGGCTCTTGGTTACCCAGTCCTGCCTTGCACCCAGCCCTCCCGGTGTTTGCTAGGCAGAGGTGAAACACCCACACTGGTGGGACCAGACAGCTCTGGTCTGGCAGCCTTTTCCTTTGTGATTAGATACAGTGACTTCATTAAAACTTCCTTGGAAAGTCATCCAAAGCTTAGATGGAAATATAAGTGCTGTCCACTTTGATTTTACAGCTTACAGGGAAGAGGGTCAGCACAGAAACGACATGGTCTTCTATCATTGCAGAGCTACCGCAGACAAGTGATACTGATTACTAGAATCAACCAGCTAGCATACTTTGCTTAAACCATTCCATTCTCACCTTAAAGTTCACCAGGGCAAAAACTGAAGACATTGGGGGGGCTTTTCTGAGAATTTTGATTCCACTCTGAGGGTTTTTAAAGTTTGATGATAATGTGTGGTGCTCAGGAATCACTCAGAGTCAAAAAGCCTGGCATGAGACAGTTTCATTTATTGTCTGACTTCCAGCTGATTACCATTATCAAATACAACTTCTGCACAGCTTATTAGATATATTTAAGTGCCTTGGATGAAGCCTCTTAACAGAGGAGTTTCTCCAGAAAAACTGTATTTTATAAAGGATGTCAGTGTGACTCAGTACGTTCCTTTTCTATTAAAAAGAAGCCCATGTTCTTTCTTACCCTTTGTCTTACTGTCTTTTTCACATAAAATCAAATTCCTTTATTATTTCTGATTGTATGTAAATAAATACAACTACGTTATGAAAATATACCAGTGAGTTCTGGTCGATTTCAGTTAGCACTGTTTGTCAGTATCTCTTTCCCAAATTCTCATTTACCTTCAAAACAAAGTTTATATTCCTTGGAAATTTATGTCACTATTTGCAAATAGAGTAATATGCGTGTCCTCCCAAGTCATATGAGGAGAGGCTGAGGGAGCTGGGCATGTTTAGCTTGGAGAAGAGGGGGCTGAGGGGAGACCTCATGGCCCTCTACAACTACCTGAAAGGAGGTTGTAGAGAGGTGGGGGTTGGCCTCTTCTCCCAGGTGAATAATGACAGGACCAGAGGAAATGGCCTGAAGTTGTGGCAGGGGAGGTTTACATTAGATATTAGGGAGAATTACTTTACTGAAAGAGTGGTCAGGCACTGGACCAGCCTGCCCAGGGAGGTGGTTGAGTCACCACCCCTAGAGGTATTTAAGAAACCTCTAGATTTGGCACTTCAGGGCATGCTCTAGTGGCAGAGATTGTAGGTTGTTTGTTTGTGGGGTTTTTTTTTTTGGTTGTTTTTTTTTTTTCTTGGTGTGTGGATGGTTGGACTTGATGGTATGGACTCGTGTGTATGGTTGGATCTCAGAGGTCCCTTCCAACCATGAAGATTCTATGATTTATGATTCTAATTGGTGACAGTCAATGGTATTCTTTTCAGTGACTAAGATAAAACCTCTTCAGATTTCTTTTTCGCGGCCAGGCTGTGTTTGTCCTGTTTATTCTATCCTCAGCACTGGGATATGGGCTGAGAAGTTGGGGTGGGCTCTCACTAACTGAAGTGTTGAGGGTAAAGAAAGGTAAAGCTTACCTCCTAGCTTTGTTAAAACATAATTTACTTATTTCCTGATACCTGGCCTGGAATAAGAAATCAGGTTAAGTATATTCATGTTTTGCTTTTTGTTTTTTAATCTATTTAACGAGTTTCTCCACTATTTTATTAGCATTAGACTATAGCATGAAAGGGAAGTCACTTTGCTCCCCTTCTCTAGTGGCAAACAAAATGTTTTAACCTCCATGTGAAGACAACAAGTCTAAAGATGACTACTACAGCAAAACCCAACGCTGTGAGGCAGAGGTTTGTATGATTGTTCAGAAAGTAAGGTCAGTTTAAAGGTGCACTGCCCCTTTCATAGTTGTTAGGGGAGAATAATGGAAGGGATTCATCAGCAGGTAGTTGAGAGATGGTGGTGGTAAAGGTGGGCTTTTGGTGAGGGCAAGCAAAATGGCCAGCATTATTTCTGCGTTAGCATTTCTTTGCCTCTCTGTTGGCATGCTGTCGCGGATGGAAATATTTGATGCTGTTATGATTTAGCAAGCAATGCAAAATTTATTAATGATTTTAGGTAGATCAAGAGGTTGAATTGTAGCAGCTCTTAATCATTAACTGATTTAAGGATTTACAAGATAATTTAACGAAATAATTGAACAGTGACTTAATTACAGGTTTTAAAATGACAAGATTCACACTAACTTACTGTAAGGTATCCCAAATCAATACATATGCATATGCACACAAACATACAAACACACACCACTTGAGGGGTTGCACACACACCCATTCTACAGTTAGAGTTTCCTTCTTCTTGAGTTTGGAGTAAATACTCACAGTACATTGTCATTCCTCACTGGGAGATAACTGAGACTTGAGAGGGTTCACTCACCCTGGCCTTTTAATCCTTGAGGTGTCTGCCTGAGCGGTGCCCTAATTTAGGGGAGATGCTGGTCACAGCCCACTGCAATCCAGGAGAGCTCAAAGGGTCTCGCTAGAATCTCTACTTACAGGGTCTGAGATAATTGACTTTTGTCAGGTACTTTTCCACTCCAGCCCAACTCAAACAATGGAATATGCTGGTACTTTCCACCAGTTGCACAAGCCCTGAACCTGCTAGATCTTGAAGTTGGAATGGGTCCAGCGGAGGGCCACAAAGATGATCAGAGGGCTGGAGCACCTCTGCTATGAGGACAAGCTGAGACAGTTGGGGTTTTGTTCAGCCTGGAGAAGAAAAGGATCCAGAGAAACCTTACAGCAGCCTTCCAGTACCTGAAGGGGACCTGCAGGAAAGACAGGGAGGGACTCTTTATTGGGTAGTGGAGTGATAGGACAAGGGGTCCTATCCTATCTCCCCTGAAGGAGGGGAGATTTAGAATAGGTATTAGGAAGAAATTCTTTACTGTGAGGGTGGTGAGGCAGTGGAACAGGTTGGCCAGGGATGCTGTGGATGCCCCATCCCTGGAGGTGTTCAAGGCCAGGCTGGATGGGGCTTTGAGCAACCTGGTCTGGTGGGAGGTGTCCCTGCCCATGGCAGAGGGGTTGGAACTGGATGATCTTGAAGGTCCCTTCCAACCCAAACCATTCTATGATTCTATGAAATAGAGGTAGATCTAACAAGTTTGTGTTGCATTATTGGGCGAGTGGAAGTTAGTAGTAGCATACTCTTGCACAAATGACTGGTGCATGAAAAGCGCTTGTTTGAGCAGGAATTAGCTATCTGGGTCGTGTGCTGTTTGCATTTAGCAAGCTACTAGTGTAAAGTCATATACAATGATGTTTGAAATATGCGTATGTCTGGAAACTCAGTTTTTTTAAACTGAGTGGATGTGAATTTCTGACTACTGCTCAGTAATTAATGGAGTTAGCTAGATGCACATGCCTCATATTTCCTAGTATTTTAGAGGTACGGACTCATGTGTGACAGGTTTATTGTCCTCTGAGGGCTGTAATGGTACAGCTGACTCCTGTGGAGGCTGTGCTCCTCTAGGTAGGTAGGTGATGCCTTTTTGTATTAATACAGCTGGTAATGTGCCAACCCAGTAATGCTTACTCAATGCTTTATGATTTTATTATGGAACAAAATTAGTTAACTGGATTGTGTGGCTTCGTTGAAACACCCTTATCTTGTGGATCTCTGTTTATTTTTCTGGCTGGAAATTCCTTTTCAAAAATGCACAGAAGGGTGTCTTGGACTTACATAAAATCTTGCAATGCCTCTTTCCTAGGACAAGTTAAAATTGGAACTATATTTTTCGCTTAAATGTGTGAATTAAAAAGAAACTTGCATATCTGCCATTTGCATAGCAGAGCTATGGCTGAAAAATAAATCCACATGTGCCATTCACATTATCATGAAAAATACTGAGAGGACGAACTTTTTTCCTGTTTTTTTTTATTATTTCAGTGAGACACATTTTGTTCCCACAAAAGGGCTTTTTTTTTTTTTTTTTTTTTTTTTTAATTGGGCAAAACCCCCTGCTGGTTGCATTTTCTCTGCAACTATTTTGCTGGGTGTGTGTGTGCACATATGTGCCCTCTGCTGTTATCCAGCCTGTGGTACAATTACATCTCCCTGCCCTGCAACTGCGTCCTTCCCATCTTGGTGCCCCTGAAGATGTAGAACAGGCAGTTTCACAGTTAGGGGCTGCACGATTTGTGAGATGTTTTCTTAATAGTGAGATAATCATGGTACTTATAAACAGTTGTGCTTATAAACCAGTTGTACTCAAGAATTTCTTATGGCAAACCAAAAATGTTTCTGTGTATATTCATTTGGTTTATATTGGATGGTGGTCTGGTTGTGCCTGCAGCATTTTCTTTGGAAAAGCTAATACATACTTGGTTTATTTGGATGGCCTACTGTTTCAACATAATGAAAAAGTTTAAAAGAAAATTCTGTTAGGAGTTTGAATATTGATGTTTGATTACATGTGTAGCATGCCAGCCTTCTTGAAGGGTCAGGTTGAAGCATCATTGCCTCTTGAATTTTTCTTTTTTTTTTTTCCTAGCACCATGGTTGCATGTAATTATATTATTTTACTCTAACTTAATCTTATGCTGTGACTGTCTCCCCCTGTATTGGTGAATTTATGATGTGAGAATGTCCTTTCCGATTTGGAAGAAGTTGTACAGGACAGGTGTAGATCTAATAAGTTTGGTGCATTGGGTAAGTGGGGCAAAGAGGTTTGGAATTTAGCAGTCAATTTAGCAGTTCCATCAATCACAACTCTGCAATTTTCTGTACACAGTCTTTGCCATCAAAAAGCCCGTTATACATGTGTGTATCTGGGACAGAGTTGAACAATTAAGTATGGTTAAAAAAAAAAAGAAAAACGCAGCAAGTCCAATACATGATTAAATACTTCATAAATTAAACTTTGGTTTACTGTCAGAGTTAATTTAGAAAATCTTACTTTGAGCAATTTATTTTCCTTGTACTATACATTTTTGATCTTTAAAGAGGATTAACTTACTGTGTATTCTTTTCATGGCAATCATTTACATATTTTACTTATACACATTTAGGGGCTCTGAGCTGAAAGTACATCTTCTATGCATTTTGTTTTCTTTAAGTAGGGTTTACCCAGACCAATCGCCTACCAGAATTTGCAAGAGGAATTTTTACAGTGAACCGGATTTCTCTTCCTTGATTTTCTTCATGTTTCTGTATTTCACAAGGTATTTCATGTGGAAATATTTATTGAAAAGATATTCTGTCTTAAAAAGAGAACAGAAATAAATGCTTTGAGACTATTGGTATACATATGCATATACCATATTCAGCTTTATATCTTATTTAGATTTATCTTGACTTAACTGACCTAACTGATCCATTGTTGCTGATGATACTGCTGGTCGTGTTAGTTTTCCCTGTATGCCATAAAGACTGTGATTTAGGACAGGACACTAACAGGGAATTTTCAGCTGTAGGATTGGAAACAAGAGATTTATCTCAAATTATCCACTTATTTCTCTGGGCTGGGATTCAGAATGTGTTCTTTGCTTCACTCCGAGTTCTCCCCCTCCCCCCACCTAATAGTATACTTGATTATCTTTTTTAATCTTCTCCACTTTAATTATGTCTTTTTAAAAGCTTTATTGATTGGTATGAGTTAAATAGAAACTCAACAAAATGAATGATAATGAGGAAAAACTTCCTAAAATTCAGGAGCATGATACATATAGAGGCAAAAAGTTCTTATCCTCCTCTGTCTGCTTAACCACATTTAGTCTCCCTGCATGAGACACAACCATCTTTGTCTCCTCTTCCCCTGGTTCCAATGAAAATTTCTGTAAACAAACAGAAAACACTTTTACAAGGTATTTCTTTTTTCGTAGTGACAGGAAATATGACAGACAAATGTACTGCAGCAAAACTTTTCCGTGGCATTGTATGTAAAATGTATAAATACAGGATCATTTGTCACAAGCTCTTCCCTTGCCTACCTGTTTCAAAAGACTTTTGATAACGTGTATTAAACTTTGCCTGAAACTAAAGGGAATTTTTTCATAGGTGCCTCCAATAATGCAACAGTGGTAATGACACAGCGATGATGAACACACATATGAATTTACTTGGCTTAAAAAGTAGGGTTTACAGTAGGCAGAAACCTCATATGTATCTTTGCCTTGTTGAGGGCAAGCTGGGGAATATATTGAACTATAATTTTTCTCTGAAGTGTCTCAGTGCGTTCAGGCAGATAACAGCACTGCACAACTTCAAGTGCAGTTTGACTTTTTGACAGAAAAATCAAACTCACTGCTGAAGCTCATTTCTTTCTTCAAAAATTGCATACATGAATCATTAGCGCCTTTAACTAGCTGGAAGATCTCCAAGTCTATTTGGTCAATAACTCTCAGCTTCAAACACAGAACTGCAGTAATTTCTTTCAGGGCCTTGGCGATGTGTCTCTCACAAAACTGATGAGCATGTTCACAGGTACTTCTGCTTTACAATGACACATATGGTATGTTTTGTATTTGTGAGTTTCTTTGACACTAGCTCTCTGGCACAGCGTAACATTCTTTCAATGTAATATTTTGTTTGGAGAGGTCGAAAATTTCTTAAAGTACAGCAAGTGTGTTTTAGCAAAATTCATTTAGGAAGGCAATAAGGGAGATGACATGGTACAGTATTTTTTTCTTACTCTGTTGATGGATAGTTAGTCTTTTAGGGTACTTCTAGTGAAAAATCTAGGCAGCAAATGTATGTATTTAAACATAAACATCCATTATATGCACGGTATGCTACAGAATACTTGTGGGAGATGTTTCAGTTCGGTAGAGGCTTAACCTGGCAATAGCTCCCTTCTTCAATCAAATCTTGAAACACGTAGATTCATATCAAGGAAGCAGCCCATTACTACATTTATTATAACCCTATGGTCCAGGTCTGAAACTGCAGTCAGCAGGTAATGCCTCATATGTGATAGTAGAGTTGTTTTTCTTATTTCCTTGTATTATGGTACCTTCCATATATATTCATTTTAATCTGACTCCTTTTCTCTCTGGTCACTCCACAATGGAAGATGGCTTTGGATAGGGGTGGGCAGAATTTCATGCTTTGAGAAATGTTAGTGAAGAAACATTCACTTGTGAGGTGGAGGCTAGCCCAGCAGTCCAAGGGATCCAAAGTTTCTGAAAAAATGGTCTTTTGGAAACTATAATTAAGAATCTTGTCAAAGAGGGGAGGACAAAAAGATGAAAAAAAAAAGAAAAAGAAGAAGAATAGATGTAATGTAATCACTGAGGGAATAGGCACTTTGTGTGAGTCCCAACCACTTCTGAGACTGACACAGAAACTACAATTCTCTTTTCAATAAGCGTCAAATAAACATGAATTGAATAAGGACATAATTGTGTTACTATGGCTTATGTTAAGATCTGTTTGTGGCTGCTGTATTCCCAGGGATAGTTTTCCTGAAAGTGCCTGTAATGACCTATATTTGCTCCCATTGAAGATGATAGGTTGCTGCCATTGATTGTATCCATAATTTGTGCTTTATAAAATTTAAGCACAAATATACTTCAAGGGTCTCAGGGCCTGAGCATCAGTGTGTATAAGAAAATAAGAAATAAGAAAATAAGAAAAGTTTCTCCAATCTTGAAAGAGTTGTGTTGATTTAGTCTACCTAGGGATTTTTTAGTTGGCTTATACCGCCTGTACCATTTTATTAAGTACTGTTGGTATAGTTGCACTAGGGAGGGAGAACTTGTGATTTTTACTTTGGCTGTATTTTCTCTTTACCTATCTATAAATACATTAGCAACAAAAGGAGGGCTAAGGATAATCTTCATTCTTGATTGGATCGGGGGGGAAACAGTGACAAAGGATGAGGAAAAGGCCAAGTTACTTAATGCCTTCTTTGCTTCAGTCTTTAATAGCAAGATCAGTTGTACTCTGGGTACCCAGCCCCTGAGCTGGAAGAAAGGGACGGGGAGAGGAATGAAGCCCTCATAATCCAAGGGGAAATGGTTAGCAACCTGCTACAGCACTTAGACACACACACAAGTCTATGGGGCTGGCTGGGATCCACCCAAAGGTACCGAGGGAGCTGGTGGAAGTGCTCACCAAACCACTTTTCATCATTTGTCAGCAGCCCTGGCTAACCAGGGAGGTCCCAGTTGACCGGAGGTTAGCAAACGTGATGTCCACCCACAAGAAGGGCTGGAAGGAGGATCAGGGGAACTACAGGCCTGTCAGTCGGAACTACAGGCCTGTCAGTCGGACCCTGGTGCCTGGGAAGGTCATGGAACAGATCATCCTGAGTACTATCACACAGCACACACAGGACAAGCGGGTGATCAGGCCCAGTCAGCATGGGTTCATGAAAGGCAGCTGCTGCTTGACAAACCTGATCTCCTTCTATGACAAGGTGGCCCACTTAGTGGATGAGGAAAAGGCTGTGGACGTTTTCTGCCTAGACTTTAGTAAGGCCTTTGACACCATTTCCCACATCATTCTCCTGTAGAAACTGGCTGCCCATGGCTTGTACTAGCGTACCCTTCACTGGGTAAAAAACTGTCAGGATGGCCAGGCCCAGAGAGTGGTGGTGAATGGAGTTAAATCCAGTTGGTGGCCAGTCACAAGTGGTGTTCCCCAGGGCTCAGTATTGGGGCCAGTTCTGTTAGTATCTTTATCAATGATCTGGATGAGGGTATTGAGTGCACCCTCAGTCAGTTTGCTGACTACTCCAAGTTGGGTGGGAGTGTTGATCTGCTTGAAGGGCAGAAAGGCTCTACAGAGGGATCTGGACAGGCTGGATCGATGGGCCGATGCCAATGGTGTGAGGTTCAACAAGGCCAAGTGCCGGGTCCTGCTGTTGGGTCACAACACCCCCATGCAGCATTACAGGGTTGGGGAGGAGTGTCTGGAGAGCTGCCTGGCAGAAAAGGACCTGGGGGTGTTGGTTGACAGCCATCTGAATATGAGCCAGCAGTGTGCCCAGGTGGCCAAGGCAGCCAATAGCATCCTGGCCTGTATCAGGAACAGTGTGGCCAGCAGGACTAGGGAAGTAATTGTCCCACTGTAGTAGGGCATGGGTGAGGCTGCACCTCAAATACTTTGTTCAGTTTCAGGCCCCTCACTACAAGACAGACATTGAGGTGCTGGAGCATGTCCAGAGAAGGGCAACAAAGCTGGTGAGGGGTCTGGAGAACAAGTTTTATGAGGAGCAGCTGAGGGAGCTGGGTTTGTTTAGCCTGGAGAAAAAGAGGCTGAGGGGGGACCTTATCACTCTCTACAACTACCTGAAAAGAATGTGGGTGTTGGTCTCTTGTACCAAACAACAAGCAATAAGGCAAGAGGAAATGGCTCCAAGTTGTGCCAGGGCAATTTAGGATGGATATTAGGAGAAATTTATTCATTGAAAGGGTTGTCAAGCATTGGAACAGGCTGCCTAGGGAAGTGGTGGAGTCACCATCCCTGGAGGTATTTAAAAGGCTTGTAGAAGTGGTGCTGAGGGACATTGTTTAGTGGTGGACTTGGCAGTGCTAGGTTAATGGCTGGACTTCATGATCTTAAAGGTCTTTTCCAACCTAAATGATATTAAAGTAAATTATAAAGGGTGAAGTGTATAGTTATTCTTCATATGAAAACTTCCTTAAAAAAAAAATTATAGCAGGGGACAATTGGTCTGCTTCAGCGTTGTTATTGCAATGATCAGGCAGCAGTAAAATTCTTCTTTTGTAATCTTAATCATCAGCTAGTGATGGGAGCCTTCTGTTAGAAGCTGCTAAACCTTCCTTTTAATAACAGCCTACAGCTTTTTAGACCCAAGTTATGTGCTGTATACTAAAGAAAAGAAAATTTTGGGGGAGAATATGGAAATGGAAAATTAACCATTTGGGGGCTTTACTACCTTTTTCATGAAATTTTCTGCCTTTTTTTTTTTGACACAGAACTACCCTATTTTTTATTTTAATGACTTAGTGAATGTTAAAGAAAAGTACAATACAAAGAAAGAAGGATCTTTAGGGGCGAAATAGATAGTGTTTTGATAAAGACCTTGTATGAAATCTGCTTGCTTTCACTCTATGAATTCACATTGCATGTATTCCCTTTTTAGTATTGTGAATACAAAGTGTGTAGCAGGAGATTAAATATGCATGGTGTATGGTCAGTTCTGTGATTCATGACCTTTCCCTGTTTAGACAATTCTGTGAATCTGTCTTGTGTCCTATAGTTTAAAAACCAAAACACAAAAACCCCTGGAATTGGACTGATTAGGCTTAGAGGCTCCAGGTCAAACATGGAAGTTCTGAAATAAGTAAGACCGGACTGAGGACAAGGAACTGAACAGGCTGGGAAAGGATGGAAGCAGTGTGTTTGTTTTTTTCTGTACAATGTAGGAATAGGAAAGGATTCTGATAGTTTTTTTATAGCTTGGATTGCTTGAAGACCGAGACTCTCACATGCTTTGTTCCTAGTCAAGTCTTGGAAATTATGTTGAGTGAAGATGCAACTTTAGACATGTGGTGGAGGGTAGAGGTGGTGGTTCACTTCTTTAATGCTTGCAGTTGACTCAAAGTATCACAGAAGGATCAATAGTGCACGTTCTCATGGATCTTAATTGTCAATACCATGTCTAATTCTTTGCATTCCTGTGTGTCCTTTGCACGCTAGGTTTCAGATTTTACTGATGTGTTAAATGGTTCCTCTAGGTTATGGACAGGATGGCCAAAAACTGATTAAAACCAAAGAAATGAGTGGTGAAGACAGCTCTTGTGTGTCTTTATTAGCATAAAAATTGATAGTAAATGAGACTGTCACTTCCATCTAGTTTGAAAAATCTGTACTTACTGGGCCATCAGCCAGGGATTCTTGGATCTCAGGATAATTTTGCAACTTGATGTATGGTGGACACTATGTTAATGCATGCTACTAGACTGCTTCTTTAGTGAAAAGAGTGCATTTTTCAACCTGTTACCTCAGGTCTTCTAGACCTCAATCTGATAATGGAAAATTGGCAAGATCAGCATTATTCAATCACAGTTACCCTGAAAAGATTTCAGGTGTACTTTTTGCTGTGAAAATATTCCTGTTGCTAGAAATTGGGATGATATTTTTTTTCTTTAAATAATAGTCTCAATTAATACAAGCTTTTATCTTCATTTACACAAATGAAACCTATCAAATATGAGAAATTATTCCTCATAAAATAGAAAGTAAGCTTTAAATATGGAAATGATTCTTTTGACTTCAGTGGATTATCTCCCTTAGGTTTTACTAGATTAGGGAATTTATTTTTAAAATATTTTTATTCCTGTTTTATGGTGTTTTCTTCCCCACACCTAATCTTTAAATGTCTTTAATTAGCTTCATATAAAGATACTATTTTAAATTGCAACTAAAGTAATTTGTAATGAAGTAACTGAAGTCAGGTGTTTTTTGTAGCAAGACTATAACTGAGCAACTGGTACTTTTTTTTAATGCAGTCAGATATGTTATGGGAGGAGTTTTCCTAGGAGCAGGTTGTCATGAAGAAAGAATTAGTGTCACAAATTTGAAATAAAGTCTTGTTTGCTTTTGTCATAGGTAGCTGTAGTAAAGCGGAGATGATAATGCCTCAAAAGAGAACATGGTACATTGTCATTAGCCATACCAATGTGAATTCTTGCCCCACTGTTAATGCAACACTATGAGATCGGCTTAGGTGTTTTTTTAAAAAATAGGACAGATTTAAAGTTTTGCCTAAATGCGGCAAAATGCTTCCATTTAAGTGGTGAACAGCTGTATCTACCTAAACTGCATTCTACGGTTGTTTAATCACATAATTTTTAGTTACCTTATTTGTTTCCTTTATTCTATTTAATACACGCTAAAGGATATTTTCTTTGCCTGTTAAATAGCATTAGTACTAAAACAACTTGCCTTATTAAAATAAACAAATATATTTGTGTGACTAAAGCTTCATAAAAATCATACTGTGAACAAAAAATTTATGAAAGTAGGAGCGTAGTTTGCATTCTGATTTGCTAAACAAATAACTAGCTGGTTCAATGCATGACAGATTGGATGTTAGATGCAAAGATTTTAACTGTATGACTCAGAAGCTGTGCATATTCTTCTTAGCGCCTGCCTCTGTATATATGATATGAACATTTGAATTTAAACAAAATTTCGTTACCAGATTTGACAATGGAAAACCTGAAAACCCATTAGGTTAACTATGGAGCTTGGGGCTCTGAGGTTTGAAGTGGTGGGTGAGATCATGGGGAGATACTTGTAAATGTCTACTTACCACTTTATTTAGAAAGCTATTTTTATGGTTCAGGTGCTACTTTGGATACATCTAGCAATTACAGTGGTAGTCTTAAACTCTAGAAATTGCCATAATAAAGAAGAAATTGTAGCCTACATCTGGAGGATGTGTTACCTGTATGATACACAACTAGATAGCAACACACCTGGAGACTTGGTTGGAAAGCAACTGAGTGCAAACAAACAAAAAAAGCTCTTTTAGTACTGTAGAACTCGTTATTTTTCACATTTTATTTTTGGATACTTTTGGATAGTTGTCATCTTCGGTGCCTCAGCATATTAAAAAGACTTTGCTCCTTCCTTTTCTCCCAAGCTTTCAAAATTGAGTTTCACTGACATCCTATAAGGATAAAGCTCCTCAAAATACAATGGGAATGTCTGGAGAAATTTTTTTTTTCTTTTGACAGTGAAATGTAAAATAAAGTTTACAAACACTTGAGCAGGCATCTATCTATCTATCTATCTATCTATCTATCTATCTATCTATCTATCTATCTGTCTTCTTTTTGTTGTTTTTTTTTTTTTTTTCCTTTGAATGGTCATGACACCAGATAGTTAAGATGTAACAGTAGCCCTCCTGATATTTTTTTTATGTTTGGTTATTTGTTCCAACTTGAATTTTGGAAGCAAGAATTAAATTATCTGAACACTTGATTTACAACATACCAACGCACTTGCGGGTATGTTGCCAGAGCTTTTGAGGCTGTATTTGTCCTGACCACTTAACACTGTTGAACATTCCCTTTTGTGCTGGTGGGGTGATTGGACTTGTGCTAAGTATCTGTAATTTTTTCAAATGATTTTCTATAGTGCCCAGTGTGTGTGTGTGTTGCTGCTGGAACAGCTAGATATTCCTTGAATTTGATTTCCCATAGTGGTTTCTATTTTAAAAAATATTTGTATACTTTAATGGAATATGACTGCTTGGTTTCCTCTGGGCTGTAAAAAGAAATGGAAAAAAAAATCTGAAAAGCACTAATTAAAACATTAAAAAAAAAAATCAAACTTTTAAAATTTCCTACATTTATTAGGGTCAGAAAATACAGCTAGGAAAAGCAGAAACACTTGACCAATTCTGACTTTAAATCTATGAATTAAACTTGCTGGTGAAGTCCAAGATAAGTCAACAAAGCATTCCAAATATGTTCCTGCTTGAGTTCTGTGAGAAAAACTCTTCAAAAGTTAGATGAGTGAGAATTTTATATGACTTCAGTGAGAGATAACACTTTTTACACAATCCTGCAAAGTAAACTTAAAACTTGGCACAGATAAACTGACCAGACCTATTGATCTGCTTGATCCGTGGCAAGTTGCCCTATATGAAATGTGTTATCTAGACACACATGATTACAAAATCATGTTTTTCTATCAGTCAGAGGAGCAAGCTAAATAATTGTTTAGCTTGGTTGACTGATCTTCTTGGTTATGATTAGACTGGAAAAACGTGCTGAAGGGTATTGGTGAGGTAAGTGAGGCTTGATAGATCCATGTCTGCACCATCATGTTTGCAGTAAGTTGTATTTATAGAAAGTTGGAGGGTGCTTAGATATAAAGCTGCTCCTCTGTGAATACAATTTGCTTCCTCTGTTTTTTACAGTATTTTAATGAACCCAACCCTTATCACTTAAAGTTTTGGTATAGATGTTTACGTACTTTACCTCTGTCTGTGTGTTTGTGTAGACAACGCGCTCGTTGGCTTTGCTAGATCATCTGCAGAAGCAAAGCTATTTGCAGAGCAAGTGTGGACAAATGTTATATTCCATAAAGATGAGTAGAACTGTGTGAACATCATGTTTCTAATTTATAGAACATAGAATAAATGGTGTTATGCTGAGCAAAATGAAGAAATACTTGACATCCAATAAACACTTCACTCAAATTTCTTTTTTTCAGCTTACTAATTAAAAAGCTGGTAAATTAGGTATTTCATATGAAAATATTTGGGAACTGTGCCTTCATAAAGAATGTTTTGAGAAAAACAGGTAAATTGTTTGCCAGAATATTTAAGTGTGTACAAGTGAAATTGTGGTTTGGGATAGAAAATATTTGTCCTACTTCAAAATTGGTACTTAGGAAGACCTTTGAACACAGCGTGTGTGACACTTTCACATTGGTCACTTTAATAGGACTAGTACGGTGGAGAAACGAAAAAAATCTTTGATGTGGGAGTTTTCCAATTGCTATGTTGCTAATTGCATCTGAAGGGAAGTCTAAAATCTGACTTCTAAATGATCACACATCTCTTCATGGGGATTCTGGGACAAGATCTGGCTGATATAAATCAGCAGTGCGAAAGCTAGTTAATGTTATTGATGATATGTAGCCAGTAGTCACAGTCATTAGATTAAGTTTCTCAGGAAGAAAATTTATTTGATAGCTTTCAGTAAACAAAAGCGTAGGAGAAAATTTGACCTGTTTAGAATCAGATACTGGCTGGGATTTAGAAAAATGGTGTTAGAATGTGCAATTGTAGTCCTCAGCAAAAAAAAAAAGTTACATTAAGGCTGCAGTTAGAGGAAAAAGAAAAGAAGTTTGTATAGCCTTAATAGAAGGAAGGATGAGCTGTTAATGAGGAAAAACAAAACAAGGAAGATGGAGAGGTTTTCAAGAGTGTGAAAACCCATAATGGCAGCTTGTATGAATTCTGGTAGAATGGCTGTCTCCTGACTAACTCCTCCTGCGTTATATGTTTCTGAAGGAAAAACAAATGAGAGACTCTCACCCATGTACGCTGAGCAGCTATGCACAAATTGAAGTCAGAGAACGCAAGGCCTTTTCCTGAGGAATGTAAACAACAATGCAGGTTTGTATTAATCTATTATCTTGAGTTTAAAAAAATTAAATTAGAATCTTATGTGCTTTCCTTTTTAACAAAACAAAAACTAACCCTGTGCCATGCAAATTGTTGAGTCCACAGACAGGCTTGATTTTATCTGGCTCTAAATTTTTCTCTCTTTCAGAAATCTTAAGTTCCATGCTTTAAGCACAGAGTCAAATTTACATTTATCAGCAATATTACAGCATGAACAGGTCCCTAAGCTTATAATGGCAAATTGATCTGGCCTTGCATATTTTTTTTTCCTGTGGATTTATTTTCTTAAACTAGAACTTTCCATTTGTCAGTATGGTCTTAAATATATCCACTAATGAAAATATGAAAACTGAATACATACAAATGATGGAAGCTACTCTGCATCTTACAACCTGTATTTTACCTAGTTAAGCTTAATGAATGTTCATTAAAACTATTACTTTCTTGGCTCTCCATGTGTCTCATTTGTCTTAAACTAGCTAAATCAATTATGCATGTCTTAATCTTTGACATAATCTATGAATAAACAGTTTCCCCAGGTATAGCATATTTATCTTCATTTTTTAGAGATTATACCTACAGCTTTTGATTACCACAGGTTCTCAAAATTTACATGATTAACTGTTTTTCTACCTCTCTGTATTTTCCCCTGACCTCAGCTTAAATGGAATATAATTCTATCATTTTTTCTGATTGTAAATTGAGGGGCATAAGTATAAATGTGTTTGATTTTCCATTCAGTATGCCTGTTCATCTGTTTACTGTGGCCTAACCTTATCTGTATGGATACAAGTATGAAAGTTTTAGCAAACAAAGTGAAGCCAGTGCATTAGACCTGTTTTCCCTCTGTTAAAAATGTGAGAGATGTTTTGTAGGTCCTTATCTTGCAGTTCCTGAAATGTTTAAAATATGGCACACCATTCACGCTTTTATTATTGGAAGATGAATTTCTTGATCACTGCCCTCTTTTCTTCTGCCTTCCTTCCCCTGCTACTGACAGCCTTGCCATTAGTGGTAAGATCAGGCACCTGTGCGTGAATATCGGAATAAAAATAGTACTAGAGTGGTTATCACCAAGGACAAGTATGTTTGCTGTTATTAATGAGAGTATCAAACATATGATCATTAAAAATGGTCATGTTAGTGTTACCATCTCATCAAATTTAAGAGTCTGGATTCCAGCACTGGAAGAAAAGTTGGGTCTAGTGAAAGAAATGCAATTCCTCATCTGAATTCTAAGCATCAGATGTTTATCACATCATATCTGGCTTTGAAGATAGGCTAGGCTAGGCAAAGGCCTACTTCTCCACCTATCTTATAGTTTGTTTTATGTAGCTGGCTGATGCGCAATGGTCAGGGAACCAAATCTGGTAGCCTGGCGATCAAAGCCTGCTGAAGCTGTAACAGGCAGGATAGACAGAGCACGTATCTCATCTCCGTGCTGAACTTTCTGTTTCTTCCCTGCTGCCTGCTCCTCCTCTGACTCCCTTCCCTGTATGGGAGCGGGCATACCTGTTACCTGGCTCCAACTCTGCTGATCAGAGGAAAACGTGTTACCTTTGATGGGAGATAGGATCCCTGTTCTGTAAGACTTGTAAGTGGTGGTGTCCCAAGAGGGAAGTTAGTAGGGAGGACAGGCTTTGTGCTCCTGGCTTCCTTCCACCTTAGGGGGAAAAAACCCAACATTTTTGTCTGATGCTTGAACTCAGTCTGATTTGGGCCAAAAATGCCTCAGTTCATAGTTTGAATAGACCAGCTGAAATTCTTTGTCCTGCTCTCAGAGCTCTACAATACCTGAGAAAGAAAGACAATTCCTGTTTAGCTTTTATTGGAAATAGAAATGAGCATGGAAATGTTTTGAGAAGGGATGCTAATTTTGTTGTAAATAAGTATTTTATTTTATATAAATCCGTTAATAGCTTAATAACTGCAAAGTTGCTATGAATATTTTGCTCAATTTTGTCCCTCTTGTGATACTAACAATGCTAAATATTTCTACATACGAAGTGATGTGTTTGGATTTATGGCATTATGTATGGTGAGTTTTGGTAACAGCAGCCTGCCAATACCATTGTCTAAAGAATACAGTCTGATCTCTTTGCTATGAGGCTATTGTCAATGTGCATGTGTCAGTTTGACTGGTTTGGAGTCATTATGGTTAGCCTCCTGTTTGTATGCAAAACCATCAGGCCAAAGAGCTCATTGATATATTTGATTAATGATGAGTGAACCCTCCTTAAACCGAAGCTGAAATTACTTTAATGGAACCTTACTGGTGTTTGAAAAGCGTTGATTAACTTTTCTATTGGGACAAGATTAGAAGTACTTGTCAGTATTTTTTGACTAAAAGAGAAAAAGAAAAGCTGGAAAATATCACTTAAAAATCTACAACAACTGGTTTTCTTACTTGACTTATTTTCAACAGAGTAGTTCCTAGAATGACTCTCTCTTTTTTTGTTACAACTACCTAGGACTTTGAGGCATAACAGAAGAACATATCAGCCTTTGCTGCTTCTTGTAACTATATTTTATGCAGAATTTGTAGTAAAATATTGAACTTAAAATGAGGAACTATGGGAAACAAAGTTGAAAGAATCTCAAATGACAAATCTAAAGTTTCTTAGTTGTTGCTGAAGTGATGTTGTGTAAATTATTTGGGCCACATCCTAAAAGATGTTAATGACATGCTGAGCATCTTCAATTCTTGTGGCTGCAATCATAGCTGAAGGTGTTAGGGATGGCTTAGACCAGATTGGTCTACCTGAAAAGTAACTACAGTCATCTTACCTGAAACTCCTTTAGTGGTGCTTTCTGCTGCAACCCCTTGGAATCCATATCTAACTCTAGGACTAGTCGTTGTAAACTATAAACTGTGTCCGTAGTCCAGAATTTTTTTTTTTTTTTTTTTTCCCACTTTCTCAGGCTGTAACTTAAATATGGAGCACACATCTAAGACGTTGGCAAGGTAAAATTAGTCCCACTGAACTAAGCAGCAAAGTTCCCCACTACATCATTGGGCCCCGGCTTTCAGGTGGGTTCTGAAATAACCCATGCGAGTTGCCTTTGTGGTAGTGCTGCTGTGTATGAGAATGTAATCCTTAAAATGGTACCAGAAAGGCAGTGGAAATGAGGTAGGCCTGCCAGCTGTATCTTGTTTCCTGTAATGCCAGGCAGTCAGGACACCATTAACAACTCATTGGGGATCCTTTCACTGTAGTAATTAATAGGAAATGGGGCCTGGCTGAGTGACCCAACCTGTGTGAGAGTGAGCTAAAATGTCAAGGATCTCTCTCACCTGTGAACCTCAAAGCCTTTATTGCCAAAAACTAATTCTCATCAAACAAAGTCTAGCTGCCCTAAACATGCCTGTCTTATTTTACACAATCTTACTGAAAGCTTTATTAATAGTTCTGAATGGCAGAGCCCAGTTACTTTGTTTGTAACTCAGACTGATGGGGCAGAGGTTGCCTGAGTCATCTCACTTACTGGTTTTAAATATAGCCACAGCTTTTGGAGTCCCTCCAGGCTTACAGGAATTATTGAAAATCAATTCTGTACCTTCAGATGACTCTCTTAATTTGTACTCTAAAGATTTTGTTTTAATCAAGAGCTTGAGTCATGCTTGAGCAAGAGTCATGATAGGAGAGGGAAAGGATTGCATCAGTCTTGTGGTCTGATTACTCTAGTCTTTTTTGGTTATTTTTCCAAACATAATCTAGGAGCATTTGTTGCTGTTACATCCTCATAATAATACTGTTGATACTTACTAATGTACTATTACCAGTATTTTTCTTACTGTCGTTTGACAGACTCTTATACCAGAATTCAGTATGGGGTATCTTCTTGGATCTCAGATTTCTCATATTCTGACTCAGATTTTAATTTCTTCCCTGGTTTCATAAAAATCTGTGTTTAAGTCAAAGCCAAGCAAACTGTAAAAATTAAGTGCTTGCATTTTGTAAGTTCTAAATCTCAACTCCTTTTTATATAAGGAAACTTTTTTTTATAAAACAAATAACGTTCAAAATTATGACCTTGAGATTTTAAATTGCTTCTGGAGAGTCCTGGAAGCTGTGGCTGCACTGGAGGTCTCTGCCTGGTAAAGTTTTCCCGTGTGGACCTGAGCCGTAAGTCTGGCTGCTGCTGGACCTGCTTCAAAAGCTCTTTGCGTAAGCTGGCATATTTATACCTTCCAGAAGGAAGTTTGGTTGATACCATTTCTGTAAGTCAGTAGATGGCAGTTACTATGTGAAGATGCAGGGGACAGCAGGCTGCAGGCCACGACCGCTGCGCAAAGGCCCTTCATCTTCCTGTCCCCTGTCTCCTGTGCACGCACTGCTCTGATGCAGGGGCACATTTGAGAGTCAAAGTATAAAAGCATTTTCCAATTGATAGAGCAAATGAGATGATATTGTGCTCTGTTAGAATACTAGGGTTTAATGGAGGTAGTTATTCTAAAAGAGGATTTTATTTCATTTCTAGAATAAAAAAATTATCAGAGCAAAACAACGCTCCATTTTTTAATTTTAATATTAGTGACATGACTTTGCAGTCTCACAACTACTTTTGTTTTAATAAAATTGCATTAATCTAGCAATATACTATATAGCAAATAGCGATAGTGGCAAAATGGGAATAGAATAACAAATTACAGTTATTGTGATGGACAGTATATATATTAAATTATCTTTTTGTCCCCCAAGTGTAGGTCTAATTAGTCAAGACCTCTTGCAACTAGTGCTGTGCAACAGTGAATGAACTATTAAAAAAAACCCAAACAAACAAACACAAAACAAACAACAAAACAACACCAAACAACAGAAGAGATTTGACCTTGTCTTGCTCTGAGGACTGGTTGCCTTTTACGTTAGCTGGTACTCTGTATGCGTTGTTTGTATTGCACTAAAACCAGACGAAATAATTTGATCTGTGCAATTACTTCTTTTAACTAAAGAGGACTTCAAAATACTGTGTAGATATTTTTATGATTATTCTATTACAAATTTAATTCTCTAACAATGTGTCCTGGTTTGGGGTGGAGCAGAGACAACTTTCTGTTCTGTGAGAGGCTGGTGCTCTTACTTGTTGCTGTGGGAACTGGGGTCAGCTGATTTGGTGGTTTACCCTGTGGAGGGGTCACACCTGTGGGGTGGAGGGGACACACCTGTGGGGAGGTGTGGACAGGTCAGGTGACCTGAACTGACCAATCGGGTATTCCATCCCATCTGCCATGCTCAGTATAAAAGCTGAGGGATCGAAGGGGTTGGGTTGGCTCTTCTTCTTCGGATCTTGTTCAATGGCTCTTCTCCGGTAGCTCTCTTTGTTCGATGGCTGACGTCTGAGGAGGGACCCCATCAGCTCATCTGCCTTTTGATGCTGGTCAGTGTGTTCCAGTTCCCATTTGTCACTGAGTCCAGTCTGGAACTTTCCCAGTGCCTGACAGTGACATCTCCCTGGGAGCTTGATGTGGTTTTGTGTACATTTGTATATATTTACTTATATTGTATCTATTTCTTTATATTCTTTTTTATGTTATTATTAATTTTTCATTATCTCAGATGACACCAAACTAGGTGGGATTGTTGATCTGCTGGAGGGTAGGAAGGCTCTACAGAGGGACCTGGACAGGCTGGATCGATGGACCAAGGCCAACTGTATGAGGTTTAATAAGGCCAAGTGCTGGGTCCTGCATTTTGGTCACAACAACCCCAAGCAACGCTACAGGCTCAGGGAAGAGTGGCTGGAAAGCTGCCCAGCAGAAAAGGACCTGGGGGTGCTGGTGGACGGCCAGCTTAACATGAGCCAGCAGTGTGCCCAGGTGGCCAAGAAGGCCAACAGCATTCTGGCTTGTATCAGGAATAGCATGGCCCAGCAGGAGTAGGGGAGTGACCATGCCTCTGTACTCGGCGCTGGTGAGGCCTCACCTCGAGTACTGTGTTCAGTTCTGGGCCCCTCTGTACAAGAGGGACATTGAAGTGCTGGAGCGTGTCCAGAGGAGAGCTACCAGGCTGGTGAGGGGTCTGGAGACCAGGTCATATGAGGAGAGGCTGAGGGAGCTGGGCATGTTTAGCTTGGAGAAGAGGGGGCTGAGGGGAGACCTCATGGCCCTCTACAACTACCTGAAAGGAGGTTGGAGAGAGGTGGGTGTTGGCCTCTTCTCCCAGGTGAATAATGACAGGACCAGAGGAAATGGTCTGAAGTTGTGGCAGGGGAGGTTTAGATTAGATGTTAGGAAGAATTACTTTACTGAAAGAGTGGTCAGGCACTGGACCAGCCTGCCCAGGGAGGTGGTTGAGTCACCATCCCTAGAGGTATTTAAGAAACCTCTAGATTTGGCACTTCAGGGCATGCTCTAGTGGCAGAGATTGTAGGTTGTTTGGTTGGACTCGATGATTTTAAGGGTCCTTTCCAACCATGAAGATTCTGTGATTAGTTTCGTTTTTTTCTAAACTCAACTCTCTTTATCTCTCTTCATCTCTCTTCTTTCTCTCCTTGAAGTGAGAGGTGTGGGAGAGTATCTGTTGTCTTGTCGTTGTCCAACCTGTCCAAAACCATGACACAATGTTAACTTTTCTTATAAAAAAAAAAAAATCAAACTGTCCGTTATAGAATTTCAAATACTTGAAGTGCAATTGTACGACTTGTGTCAGAGTAGTGCTGGAATTGTAGAACCCTCAGCTGAATTACACCTGAATCCTTCAAACAGGAATATTTGCTTTGGTACTTCTGTACAAAACAGACATGTAATGGTGAAGTTGCCCTGGAGATTTCTATAGATGAGCTAAAACAGTCTATCATTGTATTTTTATTTTTTTTTTCCAGAAAGGCACTAAAATTTTTTTGTCTCTGTGTGAAGGAACTGATGGAATTAACCTCACCTACAAAACCATCTGAATTGATCTGAGAATATATTTCAGGCAGCATACGATCTATAAAGTAGAACATACATTGATTTTAATAGTGTAGGTTTTCTTTTCACAGGCAGTAGGGGACTATTAGTCTCTTCTGCAATGCTTATGTTTACCAAGAACTCTAATGTATTTTCCAAAACTTCACTAAAATTGAAGCTTCTAATAGTGTAACTTCAGCCAATAGTTATTGATTTTTTAAAAAAAATATGAGAAGCAGGGAATTATAATACATAGTAGGTGATTAGTATTTTCTTAGAACACAGATCACGCATTGAAAAGGACCGTATGAATGGAATGATTTTTTTCAAAAAACTTTGAATGTCATAAAGCAAGAAATATTGGAGATCAAAATTTTTTCTTTCATCGTGTACTTGTACTTTAGTTAGAAACAGATGATGAATTGGTTTGGTTTAAAAGGGAGCAGATAGGATTTGAAAACAGAATATTTGCCTTTTTCTGTTGTCCCCAAACATAGTTGTTGCAAACTGAGACTGTAATGTGATATTTAATTAATTTTAGGTGGTATAACTAAATAATGTGTTTAATAATTTAATTATATGTGATATAATTAACTTGATATAGATATCAGTGAATGTTCTGATTCTTTCTGCAGTTTGAAAATAAGTAAATTAAATACCCTAATCACTAAATAACTTAAAGGCTTTCTTTTAACTCCAATTTAGATTTCTTTATGTTGGGATTATAGCCTGTCGCTTCTTTCAGAGTATCAGCAAACTAACATTTTTTAGGATTATTAATTTTTTTCTTTAGGATAGGCATCTTCTCAAAAGTACTTTTTTTCTGTTCAGTGAAATACTACTGGAGGGGGAGAAAAAAAACATGTATTAGAATAAATTACTGAGAAATGG
Source organism: Larus michahellis (assembly GCF_964199755.1). NCBI lineage: Eukaryota > Metazoa > Chordata > Aves > Charadriiformes > Laridae > Larus > Larus michahellis. The sequence goes on along the minus strand of NC_133902.1, from coordinate 22,160,545 downwards.
AGCTTTTGTGGGGTTCCTAGTCACACAGTTGTCATTACCCCTTTCTCAAGGACCTGGTAGATGAACAGGAATTTAATCAACATGCTATTTTTACTTTATTTGAAGAAAAAACCCCAACACCCAAATGTAGCCTTTTAGGCAAAGGATGAGGTGTCAGGAGTGAGGCTAGGCTGACTGCTTATCTTTTAGTGCCACCTTTTCTTCTCCCTGTGCATGGGCATTCACTGCACAAGCAGGAAACTATTTACCTTTTTTATCTTCTGGCTCATTGCAATGAGCTTAATAAGGTCAGAAACCACCAAGGAACAGCAGAGAAAACAGCAAGACTGGGAATGAAGCTGAGGTAGGAGGGATGGCCTTTTTTTTCATGATCACAAGTTGCTTACCTGTGCCTCTTTCATAGAAGCACTCTGTTTCTCCCTGGTACTGTCTATTTAGATGCTCTATCCACCTTGTTTATGACTGTACAGCCTGCTGCTGATCCTGGAGCCCTTTACACGACCTGCAACGATATACGTACGTAGTGGCCAGCCTACAATTTGGCTTTGACTGCTGACCTGGAAGAGCTTGTAGGACGTGCGAGTTCATGTCACTGATAACAATGAGAACATTATACTGGAGATTTTTAAACAGAGCGCTTCCTCAATTGTGGCCTTAATAGAATAATGTTGTGGTTTAGGCCAAATTGGCCAATGACATAGATGACAGATGCTCTCCCCCCCACCTCTCACTCCAAGGAGAGGAAGAGGAGAGATAAAGACATTAAGAGTTTAGAAGGAACTAAACTACTTTAATGAAATATTAATAACAAAATAAAAAGGAAAAAACGAAATAGATACAATATATAAAAAACCGTATCAGGCTCCCAGGATGACGTCACTGGCAGGCACTGGGGAAGTCCCAGACTGGACTCAGCAACAGATGGGAACAGGATTTCAGATCTGGAGTCAGGAATACAAGGATCGGGATCAAAGGCAGATGAACAGACAGGGTCCTCTTTGGACGTTGGCTATTGAAGAAAGAGTGTTGACCCTTTGATACCTCAGCCATTATACTAAGCGTGATGCAGACAGGATGGAATATGCCATCGGTCAGTTTTGGATCACCTGTCCTGTCTGCTCCTCCCCACAGGTGGGACCCCTCTATGCTTTTCTGATTCCAACCCTCCAGCGGGGCAAATAACAAAATTAGCCGACCTTGGTTGTTATAGCAGTAAGTATAAGCAAGAGCCTCCCTGCATACCGTTCCTTGGCATTATTGGATCTTCTCACTCTGAGAAAGAACGGTTTTCTGCACAATATGCTGTTGATTTGGGAGAGTTAGAAGAGGCCTAGCTAAGAAGTAAAATTACTGAACAGAAAGTTGGTTCTGTTTTATCTCAAACCAGGACAAATAACCATCAGTGTTTCAGTTTACTCTGGTAATTTATTTGCCATTAATCTTGGCTCCCCAATAACTCAACAAAAAACATTATTGAGGAAACTATTGGGAAAAAAGATAAAGGAAGGTGAAGTGTGGTTTGTTGTTTGTTTTGTTTTTTCCTTAACTTTTACAGTCCTTGCTCCTCAGCAGCTCTTTGCTTGCACACCAACTCTTCCTATAACAGTAATGGCTATAGTTTACAAAATTCTATGGTTTTCTTGTTACCCCTGAGCTGAAACGTTGCCTTTGCCTAGATTCTAAGCTAACCTTAGGTAATTATGCAGGCAGTACTTTGAAACTCATGAATTTGGGAGTTCAAAGAAGATGTAATTTTCTGGGGATGCTGTGCTGTCTTGTATTGCTTAATCAGCTGATATCACCAACTGATGCTTTTTTAGCAAGACAGAGGAAAATCTATTCTAATGGCTTTTGCTGCACTGATTGTGCTGACTCAGTCATTCAATGTGCAAAGTTAATTGGCGAGAGACATTAAATTGGGTAGAATTTGAAGGATTTTAGTGTTCTAAGCCTCAGCCCCTCAGGCTTCACGCAGAATGAAACACATAATCAGCTTTCAGTAAGCACTAGTTTTCATTAATCATAAACTGTAGGCAAAGTTGGAGCTTGCAAATTTAGGTCTTTTACTGTTGTTTCATGTTAATGACTATTATCTCTTTTTCCTATTGTATATGACTCTCTCAGCAACTGCGTTAGCACAGATGGCTAAACTCCCTAGCAGAAAAGTAATCAGCGTTTGTGAACATGATGCATTCAAAATAAATGACAGAGCAGGAAGAATGCATGGCTTTAGAAATTAGGAAGCAGATTAAACGATAATAATGCATGTAAACACATCCAGGAAAGCAGTCTGCAGCTTTGCTTTGAACACAACTCTAATTTCAATATATGTAACTTCCTGTTGAATATATTGACAGGATGGGAAGCAAGTTAAATTAAAATTGGAGAGCAACTGGTTTAATATCAGTAGCTTGGAACATTCTTTTTTAAAAACCTAACAAAATGTGATCTAATTGGCATAGATTAGATAGTACAGTGAAGAAAAACAAAGGACACACTTTTCTACAGATCCTAATTATCACATTTTAACTGAAATATGACTAAAATTTACAGCTGTTCACAAGCACTTCCTTTTGATCAATGCGTGTAATATGTTAACCAGAGTTATCAGCAGCCCTAGATTTAAACTCGCCATGTGCTGTTGACTTAATCTGGAAACAATAGCCTAAGAGTTGTTCATAAAGCCATAGTGGGGGTTATGAAAGTACAGCACTTGAGTTTATACAGCATGTCAGCTGACACCCTTCTCATGAAGAACTAAGTGGCTAATTTCTTCAAATCATAAGACCTATATTGCAAAGATAATTCCTGAATGATCAAGTTAAATTACTATAACCTCTCACCTTTTCTTTAACTTTGTTAGCCATGGCCTAAGTTAAATGCTAGAACTAAATTCATGCTATGAACTGCAGGCTCAATCTAAATGTCATCAAAGCCTAAAGCGAAAACAGATTTTTTCTTAGAAGTCAGCAGCTTTTTTCCTATATGTTTCCCTGGGAGAAGGTTTACAAAAAAGTTCTGATAGAGATATTAGGTAGGGTGGGCTGGAATGCTTATTTTCAAATAGGGAAGGCCCTAACTGCTGCTCCTTCCTTTCATGATGTAGGATTTCTCTATAGGTGAGTACTTTTGTGAGTCTCCTCTTTAAAACCAATAGCTCTGAACAAATTCTGCTGTCCAAGACACTTGGGCTGTGATAAGACAACTATTTTGGTTAAGAAGTGTAAGTCAGAGCTTTCTCTGACGTTTTTGGGTATTGCCTGTCATGGAAGAGTTCTTAAGAATGGGAATGTCTAATAAACTAGAACTCACTGGGATCAGTTATGCACTTTGATCAATCTATATTTCCAGTGTTTTTTTCTATGCCGATATTTCTGTGACTCTTCTCCCACCCTGTAGAAATTCTTCCTTGAAAATGGAAGGTTAAAAAAAAAAAGTAAGTATCAAGATGAGCTATGTAGGTATCACATGAGCTATGATGTGCATAAAACTTTTTTAACCCATACTAAGCTAAGCTAAAATATCCTTATGAATCTGAAGGCTCATAATTTCAATTCCTCCAAGTTTATCTGGATGTTCCATTCAAAAGAGATCATGAATTGGCATATGTGATTATTTTATACCTGTGCATAATGTATTGCCGCATGTGACATGAATAGTTCACTGTATGAGACATAATTTTTGCCTTCTGGTAATCTGCATTGTCTATTACAGCCTCTCTGAATTCAGTTATCAAGCAAATAATTTTAATTTGTTCATGTGAATTGCATACAGCACACATGTAGACATAGCAAGCTGAATATATAATCTATGTATGTTACTTAGAGCTGTTTTTGAGTTCCAGTATCAAGCTGGATTACAAATGACTTGGGAAAAAAATAGCTTACTGATTTGGTTTTTTTTTTAATCTGATAGAAAGTCTGACCAGACTTGGAAAACTACTCTTTTTTATTATTGTAGATTCTTTTTACGTAAATCTTACCAGCCCCCTTAAGCTGCTCCTTAGATTTCAAGCCCTTTGGAATAGGATACCTGCTCTTGTGCAGTGCTAACACAGAAATCTTATATTAGCACCCTACAGATGCTGTTACAGTAAAACAATGCTTATTTAATGAAAATAAATATATAGTCTGATCTGGAGAGCCCATATGTATAATAAATAAAAGAATAATCGGCCAAATTTCAAGGCAGGAATGAAGGATACAACCTTGACTTGTACTTGGGCATTCTGGACTGGTCACAGTTATTGCAGCAGTGAAATTCTCCAGATGCTTTTAATGAGGGCTATTAATTCTGTGTTCTCTGATGACATGAATTGTCCAGTACAGGACACAAATGACTTGCCCTCTGAGAGAAGCTTCATGGCTTCTTACAATCTGTGTGAAATATTTTCTGTCAGTTATGCAGCTGTGTTTTTATGTTTTGAGTTGTTTCTTACGGAAAATGGTGTATAGCAACATGCAAGCACAGCAGATTATGATAGTATCTTGATTGCTATATGCTATAGATACCAAGAAGTTACACAACGTCTCACGCACATTCATACCACATTCTAGTTAAGCAAAGTTCAAGCACGTTAATACTGCTACATAGAATGTAGTATTAATGTGCATGAATCTTTGCTTAACTTTGCCATGGAATTTATTTTCTTGTCTCACTTTACCTGCTCATGGGATACAGCATTTATAGAAATAATTAGTGAAATCTGTTAGAACCTTCTCCTGCCTGACTATGGAATTTGTAACCAAAATCTGGGGCAAAGTACTAATGGTTCATCAGGACATCTTTTGGCTGCGCTACTTCCTTTATTCTTGTGAGAGAGATTTTTTTTTTTCCTTTCTTTTTTTATAGTTTCATCACAGTTGGGTAAAGAAGGACACTTTTACCTTGAGGCCATACAGAAAATATTGTTTCAAAGCTCTTGTCTGGGAGCTGGTCAGAACCTCTTAGACTGAAAACGTGCCTGCCCTTCTCAAAAAAGGTCAAGAAGCATCTGTGTTAAGTTAGCCTTGTGAAATAGAATCCCCATCCCCAGGCTATCTGACTTTGCAGACTAGTTCAAATTAACAAGAGGTAAAGTACCTCGTGGTTTTTTAAGCTTTGTGTAGAGTGCTTTCATAGGTACTTTAATGCTTTTGTTTAATGAAAGGAGCCATCTTAAACTGCTCAGCTAAAGTAGACTACAAGGTACAGCTGACATAGTTGCCACATTGACTCCTGAGAGAAATACTTAATTGGGAATGTGGATTGAATTATATTTTTTTTCCTGTAACAGAATCAGTAGTAATTTTTCTATAAAATTAGATATTCAATGTAGCCTGATCGAAGAGAAATTTAATGGCTTTTAGGTGCATATAACTGGCTTCTGCTTGGTTTTAAAAGTGTCACGTCTGATTTGGATAGTCACCCTGGCTGTAACCACACCCTGTGTGCCTGTAGCCTTTGCAAGAGTACGGCTTTTCTTTTGAGTGTTGACGTATTTTGAGGGCTTTGTATTAGATTCCTTCTCATGTCTGACTGGGAATCAATGCAGGGGCAAGGACTGGTTGTTCAAAACATAATTATGCTTAGTAATAGTTGGGTGGGGGTTTTGTGTAAAATATAAAATTAGAAACTTTATTTTTGTGAGCAAAAGTCTTCCTCTTGAAACAGTGGGGTGTTTGGGTTCTTTTTAAATAAAAGTGAGACAATGGAAGATTAAACTTAAAGAACATCCACAATAGGAGGTTTATACCGCCTTCCACGTTTTTTTCCAATAACTAAGTAATTATAGTACTAACATGGTGTATATAAGTGAACAATTAAATTCCCACTTGCAAAAAAGTGAGACGTGTTCCATATCTAAAGATACTTAATTCACCTTTTCAGAGTTGATCTACTTTAGAGTAGGGAAAAATGCATTTTTTTAATCTCTCCTAATGAAGCTGTGCTACCCCCATGGGTTTCCATAAGAAATGTAAATATCCACTCAGTTGGACAGAATCATATTAATATGATTAGGGAAATTCCACTGATTACGGAAATGGAGCCCTAGAAGTGGGTCTCTAGCAAGTGGGACCTGAGATGCAGTTTGTATTCCAGCGTGAGTTTAATACATATCCAGAGGGGAAAAACCTAAACAATATAACTGAGGATGCTTCTCACCAGAATATTCTAGGTATGGAAATCGGAGCATTACCCTTGCAGATGGAAACCCTCAGAGGATGTAAACGTTTTGGGAATTGCATCTGAAGACGAAGTACTTAACCACATGATTATTGATTAAAAAAAGAAAAAAAAAAAAAAAAGAACACTCATTTAATGAATTTTGCATGTTAGCTTTTTTGTGGCCCAAGTCACAAAAAGTGTAAGTCAACAAAATCATTTGATAGCAAATATCTTAGCAAAATAATTTAAAATGAAGCTGTTCTGTACTAGAGTGAACAACAAGGCACAGTTAGAAATTACTATTGTAGTGAGTTACATATTTGCAAATTTATACGTGTGAGTAAATGCTCTTTAAAATATTACTGCAAATACTGGTAAAATGAACTCCACGTAATAATGCACATGGAAAAACTGTTTCCCATGCCTCTTAATTCATGGAGCTATACATCACCAGGAATTTCATTTCAAATATCAATGCTGCATGTACCCATTGGCTAAACAGGTAAAGCCAGGTGGCTTTTGTGTTTAATTTTGTTTTGATTCATTTACTTTTTATTTCATCCATGACCCAGAAGTCTGATTCGCATAGAAAATGGGGGGTTTTTGCTTCTGTTTAGGCCCTGAATGGACTAGCCCAAGGAAAATGGGGTTTAGTCTTTGTCCCAGAGTTGTCTGCTAACTTTGTTTGCAACAGTGAGATGATGAAACTAATTTTAGGACTCCGCCTAATGATTAGGGATGATGGGGAAACTTCATACTGCTACAGGTACAACTATTTAATGTCTGTGTTTTCTACAACAGATAATTCTTTTTTTTTAATAGTCATAAAATACAAGACTTCTTGCATGTTCTTCACGCGAGTGGAAGATTTAAGCTTAAGAGGCTACTAGACTGACATACTGCTGACAGAAATAATTTGAGGGTGATCTAAGAGAGCAAAATAGTCTAAACCGACAACGTATGAAGACTAAAGTATTTTGAATTGGCAAGCTGCTCGGGAAATTTTAGTTCAGAGGAGGCTAAACAGTCTATTAGAATACAGCTGCCTAATTAAGACTCTCAAGTAGCGAATCTTTGAGATCGGCATCAGTGTGAAGCCGACTGTTCAAGATGCTTTACAGTGCTTTGTAGGTAAAACGCTATGTAGCCCTAGTCTTACTGTGTAATCTTAGTAAGATCTTGTTTTAAGCACTTGGATTTAATAGTGTGTCATACAGTGGCTGTGAAAGACAGACTTCAAAACCTATGCGACCTGCTCTGAATGATATGACATTGGATATTGTTAAGCCTTTCCTGAAATGGTGTTAAATATGTATTGGTTCCTGTGATGGGCTTAACCACATGAAGGTGAGATGACAAATCAGCTGGGTAATTCCAAGTACATATTAACTTTTACTCGCTGAAAAGCTCCCTGGGAAGCTGTTAACAAATTCAGAAGGTATACCTAAACACTTTTTAATCACAAATGTGTTAGAGCAGGAAAACATTCTTGTATACGTTATTTCAGATATCCAGCCAATGTATTTTAGCCTAGTTTCATAGAATCCAGTCCTTTTTTTCACTGTTGACATCTTTTATTGGATTAGTATTATGTAACTACTTGTAGGTGTGGGGGTCTTTTTGTTTTTTTGTTTGTCTTTGTGGGTTTTTTTTGTTTTCTCCTAGTGGTGAAGCATGTTGTGCTTCATTTGGTTCACGTATCTTACTGGATAGATGGTACTTGGCTTAAGAGATCCTTATGGATGTGTGTTTCTCTTGGATGCAACGTAGCCAGTGGATTTGCTTCCTCAAACACTTCACCAGAAGAGACCATCTTTATGGGGGTTAAGAGAGTTTGTTCTCCATCTCTGCTCATTTATTGATCTCAGGGCGGCAGGCAGTGATTGTAATTTTAGGAGGCTGTGTGTAGGTCCTGGGCTGTAAGGGCTGGTGTGGTCTGTGTAGGTTCCTGAGTGACATTAGCTGGATGATACCTCTCTCTGGAAAGATCATTGTTTATGAAAGTGGCACATCCTTGGAAGAAAAGTTGTGTTGCTTGTTGTAAGTCCTGGCTAGGAAGGTCTCCTCTGTATGTCAGTCTTCATGTTTCCCAAAGTGGCAGCTTCTGCTTCATGCAGCCCTTGCATATCTCTGATGCTCCCTATCAGTGCAATAACCTCCACCTTCAGATGAGATGGAACAATCATAGAATGGTTTGGGTTAGAAGGGACATTAAAGATCATCTAGTTCTAAGCCCACTGCCATGAACAGGGACACCTCCCACTAGGCCAGGTTGCTCAAAGCCCCATCCAGCCTGGCCTTGAACACTTCCAGGGATGGGGCATCCACAGCTTCCCTGGGCAACCTGTTCCACTGCCTCACCACCCTCACAGCAAAGATTTCTTCCTAATATCTAATCTAAATCTACTGTCTTTCAGTTTAAAACCGTTACCCCTTGTCCGGTCACTCCACTACCCAATAAAGAGTCCCTCCCTGTCTTTCCTGTAGGCCCCCTTTAGGCACTGGAAGGCTGCTATAAGGTCTCCCTGGAGCCTTCTCTTCTCCAGGCTGAACAAAACCCCAACTGTCTCAGCTTGTCCTCATAGCAGAGGTGCTCCAGCCCTCTGATCATCTTCGTGGCCCTCCTCTGGACCCATTCCAACAGGTCCATGTCCTCCTTGTGCTGAGTGTTCCACAGCTGCAGGCAGTACTCCAGGTAGGGTGTCACCAGAGCAGAGTAGAGAGGCAGAATCACCTCCCTCCACCTGCTGGCCATACGTCTTTTGATGCAGCCCAGGATGCGGTTGGCTTTCTGGGCTGGAAGCGTGCATTGCCGGCTCATGTTGAGCTTCTCACGCACCAGCACCCCCAAGTCCTTCTCCTCAGGACAAGCTTTTCTCTCTGGTATGGCCATAGATGGTGGTTTCCTTTCTTTGTTGTTAAGAGCCTTGGATAATCATCCAATTTCTTCTAAATAATGGTGTAAACTCTGCATTGAAAGCCAAGTGTATGATCATTAATGTGAAGTGAACCAGCAAGTTACTAAGGACAAAATGAGAACTGCAGCAGGAGGAAGAAGCATGTGACAGGGGCTGCATAGGTCTGCATAGGTAAAAATGGTCATCTTTGCTGAGAAAAAAAATTGGGATGTATTAATGAGAAAAAAGCTGACAGGTGGGTAGACTGCTTATCCTCTTCCACCAAGCTGCAGTCCATAAAAGAAAATAAATAGCACAGCTACACAGAGAAAGCTCTCTGGTGAGGACTTCATCTGCTTTTCTGCGAAGTGCTTCAGATTGAATCAAGACTTCAGCTCTCAAATCTTGTGAGCTAAAGGCAGGCACAGAATAATGTAGACATCCAGCAGATAAAGTACAGTTTTAGAATTTCTAGCAGTTGCAGACAGCTCAGCTGTCAATTAGCTACCTTCATGTTAGACATTAATAATGAAAGTCTCTCTCTTCCGCAGTAGGGGGTATAAGATGTTCAACAAAGGGGACAAAACAAAAGCAATCATCTGCTTTGTTTGGAAAAGTTTATTTAAAACTTTTGATTAATTGTTTTGTTGTTTGTTCTTTGTTGCTTTTCCTTTTTTTAGTCTAGCATTTTAATATTTTTAATGCATGCTGACTGGTTAGATATTCTTTTCTGTGTACACCTGTTTGACGTAAAGCATGGTATCAGAATTTTTCTGACCTTGATCTGACCTAGAGCAGTCGGAGTCAGAAGCATTTTCAGAGGTGTTGGAAGTGCTAGTATTAATTTGTACAAGATTTTCCTGAAAGTTTGAATGGCTGGATAAGGCAGAGGAAAAACATTCTGAACTGAAAGGCAAAACAACTATTTTCAGTACAAGCAAAAATAGTCTAATCTCATTTTTTTTCTCTTCTTGATTGTGATAAGCACACAGGGCAAGAGAAATATAGCTCCATTTTGTATGTACCAATGTAGCATCTTAGCAACTAAGTGTCACACTTAACAACAGGATAAAATTTAAAAATCACAATAACATGAAGAAAAACTCCCAGCCGCCTTCTTGAACTGATGCATATAAAAAGTCAGGTAAAACAATACGGAAGAATACAACCACATGCACTCAAAATGAATTGATCTACTTCAGAGAATGAATATGGTAAAAAGTGTTTTTGGGGTGGGTTGGTTTGTTTTTGTTTATTTTTTTCTTTTCTAAATGTATGCCGAGGATGGCGGATCTCTTGAGTTATTGAAGCTAGTGCATAAAAGCAATTTTGAGTGAGTTAATGATGGAGAAGAATTTTTTCCAGAATTGGGATAGCCGTTTCTTTCTCAAATCACTTATTTTGCAGATTTCTGTTGTTGTGTAGCAAATAATCAGTCACGCTGAATCTACATGGGCATAAATAATTCTCTGTGCCAAGACATCTTGTTTCCATACAAGACAGCTGTTTGAAAATTGAAAACCATAAAGAACCCCTTAGCTTATTAGTCAGAGCTTCCAAATGCAGACTCTGTGGCTACCCTTTAATTAAGGGAGGGAATTGGATGAGCCATATGCATTATGCTAAGTTCCACCATAGCTAATAGTTCACAAACATCTTCTGTTCCAGGAATACACTTAAAGCCAGAATTTTTATTTAGTCTAAAGCGCACTATGTACAGAATTTTAAAAAGCAGGAAGAAAACAGAAATATCTCGTAACATTAGGTTAGCTATCGTCCAGATGTAACCTTTATATTTGAAATAAATTCATGTTTTGAACAAGTTAGTAGTTGATAGGGACTGATTCACCTGTCTTTTTCCTAAATACAACAGCTAGGATGGAGTTAAAGGGGACAGAGAGCACTCTTCAGCAAAATAATTGTCAGCAATCTAAATTAACTTTCACTCCAAATTTCCTCATAATACAATTTTTGAGTATATGTCATAGCTTGAAACTGGTAGCAGCACCAAAATTAATGCCTTGAAAGTGAGCAAAAATGAAGAACTGTTTGTTTAGACCTTAAGTCATGGCTTCACAATCTCCTGTGAGGAATTTGCATTAAGTATGTGAAGTAAATATTTAGATAAAAGAATGATTTAATCATTTCTAGCAGCTACCCATTTTTTCCCCCAAGCGTGATCTGCAGCCATAGGTCACTGTCTGATTGTTAGGGGGTTTTTTCCTAACATGGTATGAATATAAACAGACTTAAAACATCTAGAGTTATGGTTTAAAGGCAGCTGAGACTCAAAGTATAAATTGTACATTGCAGAGAATATGTCATTTGTTTCATAAGAATAGGAAAAAATAGATTCCCTACTACTGTGGTCACACAGATTCCTTTAAAAGACATGGATGCACCAAAGAATGTTTTGGCTTTTGTGTAGAATGAGAATAAAATTTAAATCTCTTTCTCTTCTACCACTTTCTTGATTCTTATTTTATTGAGAACTCTCAAACAACACCCAGTATACCCTGGTGCTTTGGTTTTTTTTTTGTTTGGAATTTATGCAGTCAACTGAAACATAACTTCTAAAAATTGTAAAAATCTGCCCACAACTCTGTCCTTTGGGAGAGAAAATTAGTAATACATATTAGGTAATGGCAAAAAAAATAAATTAATAAAATTGTAATTGAGCAAGCATTCAACTTGAACTTTCCCCAAGAGGGACGTGGCTGCTAGTGCAGTGGTCTGATCTGTCCTCTAATCCTTAAACCAAGAAAAATTTTAAATCTGCATCATAATTCTTCAGGATAGTTGCCATGGTGATTTCTATCACTGCTTTACGGGACAAGATTTCTATGGAAACAATTTTTATGTAGTCTTTTGCTCCATGTGTTTTCTGTCATCTTGTTCCTAAATAACACTTCAGTCCATTGGCTAGCTTTCACCAAAGTTATCTTGGTTATCTTGGAGATAATTGCTTTCTAGCAACTTGTTGTATCTTACACTTCGTCGTTTGTTTTAAAGGGACAACTTGTTTTAGGAGGTGGCGAGAGTAAAGACTATAGAGAACACTGGCAACTTCACACCCTTTTCCCTGATTCTTTCATTTAAAGGTGGCGGTCTGCCTATATGGTGCTATGGAAGGACAGATGTAAATGGGAAAGGAGCAAAAATATTCTGCTGTGACTTGATATTGAAGCTGCTGTGCTTGTGTGGAGAGTAATTTAGTGCTTAAATGGGCACATTTATAATAGTCTCTGGAATGCAATATTAATGTAGATAACAGGGCAGCTCATGTTGTCATTTAAAGCCTAGCCTTTTTTTCCCCCAGAAGTGGAATAGGTCCCTTTCCAGAAATGAAGAGTGATTAAAAGAAGAATAAATGATGTGATGGTTGAGAGGAGGATGGCGTAGGGTGGATAGCCACAGCAGTGAGAATAGCATGTTGACTAATCAATTCAGTTCCAATTCACGTCAGTGAAGTCTACTCTGAACGATCAACAGTACTGAACAAGTGTTAGGAGAGCTCTGGAGGCTCTGCAGGAGCAATCATTTAAATTTTTAGCTTGCTTTCTAAATTGACAACAACTAAATCTGCTGATAGGTTAGGTTATAATTGGACTATAACAGGGTGTGTGAAAACAGTCTTGGCAAAAATCAATTTTTAAGATTTGTATTAGGGATGACACTCTAATGCAATCATTTCTAGCAGTTCTAGTGATTCTATCAGCTGATACTGTCTTCTGATTATGCAGTTCATTAGCTTTGCGATATTTAAGTGTAAGTTGTTTTTAAAGAATTGCATCACCTAGCACAGCAAGTCTAGAATAGCTTTTCCTTCTTGTGTTTTTTCAAAGTTTTGCAAGTTTGGGACTAAGCAAACAATTTAAGCTTGGTTGAGCAACAACATACAACTATACAGTTGTTCATTTGAAATTGCTAAATGAGAAAATACACATTTTTCTCTCTAAGAATGTGTGAAACAGAACTGGCACAGTGGTTGAGTTGTATTAGCTCTATGTTATTTGACTTAATAAAAATGATGTTTCTTTGGCTGAAGTGGCCCATTTTTTCTGAGTCAGTAGTAATACCAGATTTCCTATTGAATTTAATAGATGCAATTCAGAAATAGTATGTCTCTCTCCATTTTAGATTTGGATGGCCTGACCTGGCACAGTCTTCCTACATGTAATTTTAACAAAATTGTTTTGTTTATTATATATGTTGTTGAAAACAAAACTGCAAGTACAACCTATTTCTAACGCTTAATTTTCATCAACTTTCCCCAAAGTCAAAGAGACTGTCACAACTCTTGTCTTCCCAGTAATGGTGATGGTGTTCTATGTAGAATTTTGGGAAACGCTTTTCCCAGGAAAGTAGAGGTAAATCAAGTTGTCATAAGGGTTGTCTTGTTCTCTTAACTTGCAACATACAAATTCAAACTGCATTTTTTTATTTGGAATCAGGCAAGATTCACAAAATGGTGAGGAACAGTTGAAAATCCTACTAACCAAAAGTTTAGAATAAAGGTATGTAGGAAGCTTCATAAGCAGATCTGTGGCCTTTTTTTTTTTCCTATATTTTAAGGTCACTGAGGTTAACAGCATATATGACATGTTGGTTTCACGTGGAAGTGGATGAACTGCTTTCTTGCTGCTTTTGACAGTTTTATCTAATAGTCATCCTTAAAGAGCTCTGCCTGGCCAGTGCACTAACGGGAGGAGACCTACAAAACATGGGCCTGATAATAGTCCCCTCTGGGTTTCATATTTCATACGATTTGCTTAGGAATTACTCATTTCCTGCAAGTCTCTTTGTCCAGTGATGCTCCCTTTTTTTTGGTTCAGTGACGATTCTAGTCTTCATGCTTACTTTCTTATCAGAAAGTGTGTTAATTATTTTTCATTAAAATGCTGAGTTGAATGTTAGTTTAAAGATCATTCCTAAAATATTCACATACTATTTTCTCCCACCTTGCCATTTAACTTGTAATGCCACATAGTGAAGCTTTACACTCGTGGCATGGGTTTCTTTAAAGGTGTTGTGAACACATTCTCATCTATGTCGACATTTTTCATATCTGTTTCATACGAAAATTGTTGTGTCGAATGGCTCTGAACTTTTATTTCAATGGGCTTTCAGGTTTTTCCTCACCAGCGATCCGATTCTGTAAGAGACTTGCAATGTGTTAAGTACAGGGTGATTGCTCTTCAGTTCGGCTGTTTTCTTCCCCACAGATTTCAACAGTAAAAGCCCTGATAGGCTTATTCCAGGTTCTGCCAACTGAGACGTACAGCATAGATTAAATTGTGATAGTGGTGTCTGAAGAACTTCCTTCTTCAACCCTTCTCTTCCACTTAAAAGCCAAGGTGGGGAGAGTGGGAGGGGACTGAGAATTTATACTGCAGGCTTGGGTGTTGCTGGCCTCTGAAAATGAAGGTCAGGCCCCTGCAGTGATGGCCAGCATTAGTGTGATGGCTCATGTAAGCAAAAAACCAGTTACCTGTGATCTCTGGGTGAGCTTGATGGGGAGAGGTTGCATGACCCTTCAAGCTACAAAACACAAGCTCGGTAGGAAATCCATGTGCTTACGGATCTACTGCTTTTGTAAGTGGCATTGGGGAGGTTGTAGTCTAAATAGGAGATTTATGGTATGTGAACTGCCCTGTGCCAGTGAAGTGTTCCCCTTCACTCAAGCAAGATGCAATCTTACCAAGCAGTATAGGCAGTATAGTCAGCTTTTGAGTGACTGCCAGACTCGTTATCTGTTCTTGTTATTCAAGGTGTCTTTTAGGCTGCATATCACCATGGCAAATGCAGTTAACACTGGAAAGTCAAACATCTTGCAGTCTTTTCCGTTCAGAAGGCTGCGCTGTACTGTAGCCATTATAATAGTACTATTGAGTTGACCAAGATACCATGTTTATGTTGCCACTGGTCTTTTAAGCATTTTTTTTTATTGTATAATGTTCAGGGACCATTGCAGAGCATAGTTCAAATGGTACGCTCACAAGGTGGATAGAGGTAATATTTTAAGGAACTGTGAAATGAAGTAAACTTAGGAACCAAAGAAACTACTGTTGGATTAAGCTCTTTGCAACTTATATCCATCCTCTTTTAACTTGAAACAGTAGCTACATATAGATAAAGTCAGTAGCTCCCAAGAAAGTTGGAAAGCTAGCAGTATCAAAAAATTCAGGCATGATCTGCCTTTTTTTTTGACCATATATCTAAAAAAGAAAAAAAAAAGTTTCTGATATTGTTTACCTGAGAAGAACTGGAATTCCTGCGACACTTACTGGGACTGTCGAGAGCATTCAGGGAGAAATATGACTGACTTTGGGCAGCTTGGAGAGTCTTAATATCCCCCTGGCTTTTTGTTCACCCCACTGACATGATCTCGTTTATGGGGTTTTTTTTCCTTAAGTTCATGTTTATTGTAATGTTCTTGATGATCTTGTTTGTGTTGGCCTTTTCTTGAACTGGTTGTGCTGTTCACTTTTATTTCTGTTTAATTTCTGTCTTTTGAGAGATTATTGCCACAGGTATTCAGCATTGGTTAGGGTTAATTGTATGTGTATTTCATTACTCAATTTTATTCTGAAATAATGTGATAAATTTACAGAAGTAGTGTTGCAGTTCTGTATTGTCATCTTTGGCATATATGGCAGAACCGAGGAGAAGGTTTGGGTGCCTAGCATGAAGATGAAGCCCTATCTTGGACATCTTAATTTTCTGATGGTACCTATGATTGGCCAATTGGAAGACAGTTTCACGTATTTATGTTACTTCGGTGTTGCAGGGTATGAGACAAACAGTTGCTGAGCTTTGTCTCTGTCTAGAAGCATAAGTGGTCCTGCAACCAGAAGTTGTTCTGTTGTACCCTTCTCCTGCTTTCTTTCTGTACATCCGGACATAAAGTGACAGTCTAGATGCTGAATGTATTTGGAAAATATAACACAATACACAGGTTTCCTTGTGAAAGTAGTTTTCTGTTCCTTTATGTTAACAGGCAGCAGATTATTCATAACGAGTAAATTCAGTGCAAAATGTCTTTTCAGAATGTAAAATGAGGACACTGTCTCTGGAGTTAGGGTAGCACTATAACTGTCAACAAACTCAACAGGGGTGCCAACCGTGTCGGTATAGGTTGTTTTAGGTGTAAATAGTGTGAGGGGAAAAATGCATTCTGAAATTTCGAGGGTAAGTACCAGAGGGTAAGTACCAGAAATGAAACTATCTTGTCCAAAACTGGGAGAAAGTAAAAAATAAGATAATTCCTTCTTTTTTATCTTAACAATTACCTGAAATTTCATTCATTTAAAAGAGTAACACCATTCATTCATATACAGCCTCACTAAGATGGGGTAAAAACATCTTTTTCTGTTCTGACAGAGGTCCTTTCCCCCACCCCTCCACACCCACAAAAAACCAACCAAAACTCTGCTGTTCATCATGCTTTGATCCTGTAATCTGAAACTCTATTCAATCAGGCCTTGTATCAGGTAATACCCAGATAATCTAATGGAAGCTGAAAATTTTGTCTTTAGTCGGACAGACAGTTTGTACTCGGTAATTATTAGTTTGATAACTAGGAAGATCAGACTGGCTTCTTAATGCAGTCTGTGTGAAGATTTCTTCACGAGCAGGAACTGATCTATTAACTGCCCATAAACATAATCTTATTACCGTTTTGCAGTGTGTTTATTTCCATGTAGGTCCTAAATGTTTGTTTTAAATTTGATTAAGAGATCATCACTTTTCTTGCAGAGAAACAGAAAACAATTTGAATTGGGGTGGCATAGAGAAAATTTTCTTTAAAAAAAAAAAGTTATTTGCTTACCTTCTCCTTCATGGGTTTTTTGAATAACGATAATGTTTAATTTTTTTAATTGTATTTTTAACAAAGTTTCAGTTATAATTGAGTGTGTTTACTTATCTCATTGTTATCTTCAAATATATTTTTCTTCTTTATAACAAAATTTGAAGGCAGATTTTAGTAAAGTCAAGGTTCTGGCAAGGAAAGAAACATACAGAAATCATTTCTAATTTTTAAACAGCACTACGGTCTCTGCACATGTAAGTTTACTGGGGGAAAGTTGAGAGCTATTGCGGGTGTGAAATAGCATTAACTGTTTTCAACTGTTAGAAAAGTAAATTTAATGAAGATATATTGCATTTCACTTTTAAGCATTTTAACTGGGAGTTTCAGCTAGAAACCCTGACCTTATAAGTTGGTTTTAAAAAACCTCAAGGTGGGGGAAAAAAAAAACCCGAACCTTTTCTTCAAAGGTAGTTGAAACTTCTAAAACAGTTCTGAAAGGCTTACCGTTCAGGTCGTGGCCAGAACTGCAGATTAATACCAAATATTACCTTTTTTAAAAGTTTGGAACCTATACAGAGGCTTTTGTTCCTTGAAATAATAGGACAATATTGCCAAAAGTAAAAGGCAAGCTGTAATTGTTTTACTGCACCTGAGTAGCCTGGCTTTTTACAGCTACTTTACTTTTTAAATACTTCCATTCTGAAAATGGCTGTCCTGATTTAGACACTGTTCTGTGAGTCAGGAGTTAAATAAAAGGAAAGGGACCGTAAGGAATACAGTAACTGCTGTATCATGGCATGGTCCTTGATTAAAAATAATGAAAAGACTAGATTTGCCAATTAATAGACATTTCATCTGGGATATAATTATTTTTATACAGTGGTAATATTGGCAGCAAGATACTTTTTCATTCCAGCAAAGCTGTATCATAACAGTTCTGAAATCTTAATTTAGATGAAATGCTGTGTTTGGGTAGAAAGAGAGATATGCCTGATACTGCAAAATATACATTTTTCTGTGAGAAAGGAGTTGTCAAGGTACACGAGTTGCAGTGAGGACTTTTTAGGAGTCCTAATGCTGATGTGTTTGGTCCTTTCAGTGGTTTTCAACATAAATACTTGTAAAATGTGTTGGTTTCCGTGACAGCATTCAGAATAAATCCTGGGAGGGATGCTTGGTAAATCTGAAATTTTCAGTAAAGAGAAAGACAGTGAATCCCTAAATCTCTCGATTTTCTCTTTGAGTCCCCTTTTCTGTCCTTCTCTGGGGTGCTTCTGTTTTATTTTTTTATATCACTCTTCAGGCCCAGCTATCCCATTAAAAAGAAATGACGACGAAGATGCTGGATCTGGGGTGACAATAAGCTCTATACATCTACTACTTTCACACCTGATGAAGAAATTGGTTGTTTAAGGCCCAGAAGCTGTCCAGTGGACAGCCATCAGGGGCTGTGTAGGCAGGACAGAAATAAAGGTCAGAGGTTGTGGAAAACAGTTACTAATATGGCAAAGCATTTATCAGTTTGCTTTGATAGAGGGTGTTTTGTCAGTCTGTTCTCACCAACATTATAGGGTTTTGCCTACATTCCCAGCTGCTGTTAGAGGATCAAATAACAGCAAGTGTCCAAAATAACCTTTTACCACTTTCCCTGGAATATGAGTTTCTGACAGTTTGTGTACCTGACTGATGTGGTTTGTGCTTTTGTCACCTGGGAATTGAATTGTCACAAATTAAGCCACAGTATCATTTATATAGGTTCAGAAAGAGAAGCTAGTTCAGAAAGAATAACTGAAATACTAGCAGGCAGATCTTGCTGTAAAAGCAAGAGTTTAAAGGTCTGCTTATATTTTCTGTGTATACATGAGGTAAAAGTGGATTGTGCTACATTTGCATGAACTACTCTGAATAATCTGCATGAATTGCATCTTTAAAATGAAATGATAGGGTATTTATAGCCATTTGTATGGTCCGAAATAGGCAGACTCATGTGCTGCATTATCTCTTTAACACTGCAGTTAGATTGTATGCCGACATTTCAACAAGCATAAGAGAGGAAGTCCTAAAGAGATGAGAACACAATTAAAAGAAATCTCTTGACTCGCCCATCATCAACAACAGTTATATCACATAACACTAGATGATTTGTCTTGCCTTTCAAATTCAGAGGCTATTCCAGAACTTCAGTACTCTACTGACTGTCAGCCTTACAATTTACAGCCTAAATGTGTTGATGCCCCTCTAATAGTCTTTTGTCCTTGTCTTGATATTGCCTTTTCCACTCCTTGACGTTTAACTTCCTGAAGTATTTGTAGTAAGTGACTATCTCTTTTCTTTATTTCATTTTGAGAAGCCAAAACTCATTCTGTTTCTGCAATATTTTCTCATTTTTCACTTCTGTTCTTGTGTACTGTGGCTACTGTCAGGACATAAAGACTATGGGCATATTGTTTGTAGTGATTTTTTAAAAATGGTAATAGTGAAATCTAGCCTGCAGTGAGGGGAGAAATATAATTCAGATTTTGTTTATGAGGTTACATTTTTTCTTCTTCAAAATTGTAAATCCAGATGTATTGAGAAAGAACATACGAAATGAGGTTAGTATAAGGCAATCGTTGGCTCCTTGAACATACTGGTAGCCAGCATTTCCAGTAATGGGGGCATGGGAGCAGGAGAAAGTTGAGATCTTTGATACATGTGAAAGTTGTTGAAATGTGTTTGAAAAAGCCATAGAAAGCACTGAATAGAAGCCTGTTTTATTTGTGCACCACTGTGTCCTCTGCACCCTGAATCTCTACCACCTGGGGCTACTGTTAGGATGAACAGTGGCCGCCAGCTGAGGTGTGCTCTGGGTTTGCTCTGCACAGGAGCAGCAGCCAGAGTAAGAGGGCATATGCCATGTCTGGTCCCCACGGATGGAACAGGAAGATGCTCTGGGTTGTACATACAACAGCTGATCTGTGTGAATCAAATTCAGAATAAATGCTGAAGACAAAACTAAAAATAATGAAGCAAATAAGGACCAGAACTTACTATTAATAATTTTAGAACTAGGGTCTCTTAGGAAGAATGGGCAATCTGTGTTGAGTGGTGTAACTGTCTCCAGGAATAGTTCTGGTATGGCTGAAGCATAGTAAAGTACAAGATGCCATTTGAAGGTCCTTTCAGTCCTAAGATTGTCCTAAGGTTAAGAACTGCCAAAATGATCAAGGGTAAAGTTATAGATGATTTTTTTTGTTTACGCTTGTATGAAAAAAATGTAGATGTTATTTTCCGAAATAACCTTTAAGTATTTTAGCACTGACTGATGGAATAATATCCTCCAGGAATTAAGCACCTTCCCCTGCATGTGATTATTTCTTCTTTGTCTGAATTCATACTCTGTTCTTCTGCATAACATCTGGCTGGAAGACATTATGTGGCTGTTGGGAGCATCCTATTATATTTTGTCAGTATTGTCATAACCTACATACCTACTCTGAAAAGCCTGGTAGTTGTAATAGAGTATTTTTTCTCTCTTAATTATCCACCCCTCTGAGTTATTCACTACTGGAAACGTTATCCCTGATGGAGAGCAGTATCGGTACATTGGAAAAGAACCTTAAACTCTCTCAATAAAAAGAAAATAACCATCTCTTCTTAATGTAAATTTTTCCCTAATCTGTTATTGAGGGGTTGGTTTGTAACCTGTATTTTAAGTACTGACAAACCGTGGAAAACACTTGAGGAAGGGAAGAAAATTCACTTGGCAATGGAAAAACTGCTTGTAAAAAATGCTCGCTGAAGTCCTTTGTGTGACAGATGGGCTAAGCACCATTAGAGTAGGTTCCTGCTGACTCTGTCATGCAGCACATGGCTGCATTGCATAGGCCTTACCTCTTTAGAGCAATTACAAGAACTAACAGGACAGAGAAACAAGTGCAGTTTCATATAGCTATCTAGACATGTTGAAGTCACCTAGTTAGCAAGTACCCTTTTATTAATTAACCCTGTGAAAAGCATCTGGCACTTGAGCTTACAGTAGAGCAGAAGGACCTTGCTGGTTGTGATGCAGTCATTGAGAAGACATTCTGGAAAGATTGTGGATAAAGATTCTCTGTAAGTGGACAGTTTATATGTTGATGGCTTGTAGCAAACCATAATCTGCTATCCTTAGTCTGTCAGGCAATTCACTGTTCCGTGTATTTAGCCATCCATCCCGAAGGCAACAATTAGCTTGTCCAAATGAAAATGTCATCACGAAAATTTTTGCACCACCTGTCACCTTGGTCCAGTCGCTAAAAGGAAAATAAGAAGTCAAATTTCCATTGATTTGAACAAGTTTTATTTTCGAGTATTTTGGAAAATCCAATGAATAAGATTTTAATTTTTTTCCCTTCCTTAATCATTTCCCTTCTCACAAATTCCTCCGCAGAGAAGGAAACACATTAGGATGTCAGTATACATACACAAAAACATCTATGTTAATTTGACCCTGTGGTTGTCAGTGTTCAAAGACTTGTTTATGCTGTTCTGGTTTTCTTTTTTTTTTTCCCCTCCATCCCTTGAAGCTGTTTTTGTACAGCATCTCTCATTGACATCCTCAGTGTTAGCAATAAATGAATATTCACTCTGAAGCCCCTACACCAACTCCATAGGATCTTCTCCCATGTCAATGACATCTTCTGAGAGGCAGTGGGAGAACCAGGAGTAAAGTTCACCACTTTGGTCCACATTGCAGAGCCCTGTTGTTCACAGCTCAGTTGCATGCTTTCTGTGTATGCACAATAAACCTTCATGGATATTGGAGTGCTCCATGCAAAATGAATATAGAAACACGTTTCAGTGTATGTGGTTATTCAATGAAAAATACTTGTTAATTGAATGGTAAGGGTAATAGTACTAATTACTTTGTATTTAAATGGTCTACTGTGATAACTGTACGTAAATCTATTCACTTCCAGAAGGCAGAGACAAACAAGTGCAAACAGTCTGCTCTCATGCCCTTACTGGCTGTGGTCTGTTCTGACATCAGAAGCAGATTCTGGCCCAAATGAGAGCAGCACCCACATGACCTGATTAACGAACTGTGGTGAACTCAGTTGGGCAGCATTTGTCAGCAGAGGGGTTGGGGGGGAGTTACAGTGTCCTGCAGAAGGGAGTTTTGCGTAATGGGGATGGAAGTTTTGGTCTCAGAAGGATATCTGGAGCGAAGTGGTGAAAGAGTAAAGGCTGGTACCTTCTCATATTGAAGTTCCGAGGAATCATAGAATGTGTTGAGTTGGAAGGGGCCTTTAAAGGTCATCTAGTCCAACCCCCCCCGCAGTGAGCAGGGACTTCTTCAACTAGATCAGGTTGCTCAGAGCCTGGCCTTGGATGTCTCCAGGGATGGGGCCTCCACCACCTCTCTGGGCTACCTGTTCCAGTGTATCACCACCCTCATTGTAAAGAACTTCTTCCTAATGTCTACCCTGCTCTAGTTTAAAACCATTGCCCCCCATCCTATCACTACATGCCCTTGCAAACAGTCCCTTCCCATCTCTCCTGTAGGCCCCCTTCAGGTACTAGAAGGCTGCTATAAGGTCTCCCTGGAGCCTTCTCTTCTCCAGGCTGAACCACCCCAGCTCTCTCAGCCTGTCCTCATAGGAGAGGTGCTCCAGCCCTCTGATCATCTTTGTGTCCCTCCTCTGGACCCGCTCCAACAGGTCCATGTCTTTCTTGTGCTGACAGCTCCAGAGCTGGACACAGTACTCCAGGTGGGGTCTCACAAAAGCGGAGTAGAGGGGGAGAATCAGCTCCCTTGACCTGCTGGCCATACTTCTTTTGACACAGCCCAGGATGCGGTTGGCCTTCTGGGCTGCAAGTGTGCATTGCCTGCTCACATTGAGCTTCTCATCCACCAGCACCCTCAAGTCCTTTTCTGCAGGGCTGCTCTCTATCACGTCATCCCCCAGCCTGTATTGATAATGAGGGTTATTCTGACCCAAGTGCAGGACCTTGCACTTGGCCTTGTTAAACTTCATGAGGTTCACACAGGCCCACCTCTCTAGCTCGTCCGGGTCACTCTGGATGACATCCCATCCCTCTGGCGTGTCGACTGCACCACTCAGCTTGGTGTCATCTGCAAACTTGCTGAGGGTGCACTTGATCCCACTGTCTGTGTCATTGATGAAGATATTGAACAGCACCGGTCCCAGCACGGATCCCTGAGGGACAGCACTTGTCACCCCTCTCCATCTGGACATCGAGCCATTGACCACTACCCTCTGGATGTGACTATCCAGCCAGTTCCTTATCCACAGAACAGTCCACCCATCAAATCCATATCTCTCCAACTTAGAGAGAAGGATGTTATGGGGGACCTTGCAGAAGTCGAGATAGATGATATCCATTGCTCTTCCCTTGTCCACTTTACCCTTCACTTGTAAGAATCTTGAGAGATACCAGATTTCATATAGAGTAGGCTAAATGTTACTTGCTAAAGTGTAACTGTACCAACTGGAATAACTATAATGCCAGTCACCGTGGGGGATTATTTGATGTGTAAGTTAAATCTGTAAAAGATGAGTAATTAAACTTTCTTATGTCATAAAAGCCCCCAGACAGCTTTCTTTTCTCAGACGGTGATACTGTATTTTTCTGTCAGACTGTATTGGGAACATACTTACTTCTTCGAGGAACCCTTCAGAAGCACTTCAAAAATGGTTTGCAGAAACTAGTTGATCTTTCTTCAGAACTTCATACGATGTGGTCAAATTTACTATACCAGGATACTTTCTTACAAAGTTTTGCAAGCTTATTCGTAATTAATATTAGTAAAATATTTTGAAATTCGGAAGACTGTGATAAAAGTCCAACATGAAGTAAATGCAGACTTAGTATTTTCTTATATGCTAGTGTCAATTTTTCATCACTTCACCTGTATCTCATTAACTGTAGTGAAAGCAGAAGTGTGTGTGTGTAACCACGTGGAATTCTTTTCTTGTCCTGTTCCTGGACACTTGCCTCCTTCCCACACACACATATCCCACAAGGTTGGAGAAGGTCTTCCAATTAATCACTCTGTGTAAATATTTTTTAGTTACAGACTTTGCAAGAAAGCCTACTGAGGCCTGTTCTTTTTTCAGTGGGAGAGTTTTGCCTGCTCATCTGTTTATTAGTCTGAGATTCTAACCTCATGCCAAAACTGTTATTGCTGTATAAATTAATGAGAGCCTGTTGCTGCTTCAGCTTCTCAAAACTCCATAATTGCAAATGCTAGACGCTTAATTGAAACCCTTTAAAAAAATTAGTCGCCCTCCCCAAATCTTTTTCATGACAGTGCTATTCAGAACAATTTCTGAAAATACTAAGAGCTTAACCTTGTGCAGCTTTTGCATAGCTGATAGAATTACCTAGATTATGTTGTTCTTTTTTAATAGGAGGAAAATACCATTTTTTCCCAGCTGTGCAGGTTAACAGGTTAATAGAGGCACTACTGAAGTTCTTTGGAAACACTGGAAGTACCTCTGTCATATATATAAGGAGATTGTCAAGAATGTCAGATGCCTTATAGTTTTGTGTGGATTGCGTGCAGGTTTTTGTATGTTTTGTTCCTAGAGCATACTAAAAGAATGAAATGTTATGCTTCATAGCATACTTTTTGCTTTCTCATCAAGTCCTCATGCTTGCATCCAGCGCTTCTAATTTTTTTGCCACCAGCTTTTTTTGTGACAGTAACCAGGACAGTTTAAATTGCACTCCTGTGCTTTGCAGAAAAAAGCCTTCAGTAAAAGCTTCTATTCTCTGCTCTGGCCTTGCAGGTGCTATTAATACACTCGCAGCATGCAGGTAGCCCAGTAGCCATTGAAGTCATAGGACAGGTTGAATATCCCCAAATTTAAGTAACCGTGTGGAAGTCTTTTTATAGTACGAGGCACTTGATGGTCAATGTTGAAGATCAGAATGGAACCACTTCATGTTTTTCAGTAGCATGCATTCTGCATCCCATAGGAGAAATCAATACTGAAGCCAATTTGCTCTCGAGAAAAGAACAGGTCAAAAAATAAAGTTAGGCAACAGTCTGATGTGATTCAAAATGAGACTACTGGGTATTTAACTATTTTACTCAACTGTAGATAAGAAAGCAGATACATGAATCGCCGTTTAGCATGACTTGTAGGTTTCTGTTTTTTGTGGATTGACTTATGTATGCTTCAGTTTGGCAAAAGAAGTAATAAAGTTACAGGTTACAGTACTACTAGCTGTTGTTTGATTATCTTTAACTGGCATATGAACAATAATAGTGTCCAGCTTCTATCACTCTTATTTGGACTATAATTATGTAGAAATCAGTAGAAATATACTGAGTTTTTTATTTCTTTTTCAACCATGGAATTTTTCCATTGGAAAAACAGCTCAGAAGGGTAGGGATGCCAAAGCATGCATCTAGAATGCAGCTGTGGTGGCAGAACCCTGTGGGGTTTGCACTCCCAAATGTTACAAAGGCATTGGTGTAAAGCATCATCTACGGATTGTATTGACCTATACTAAATCAGAAAGCAAAGAGAAACTCTGCAAAAATAGCACAGTTAAGGATATTTTCCTCTATCTGAGGCATTACAAGGAGAAAAGTATATGTCAGTATTGCCCCGAGCCTGCAAAATACGTTCTCACTTTTTCCACTTGGAGATTCTTGTCCCATGGTGACTCTAATCCTTCCCAGCAAATATCGCTTGGGGTGTTTTGTTACAGTCATCCTGCCACAGGACTGTTTACCCTCTTTCTATTTTCTAGCGAGAAAAACAATTTAAGATCAACTTTAATGACTTTATTACATCTTTGCCTAGAAAATTTATTCTTGACGCTTGACAGACGTAACAGGCCCATATCAAATATCCATCACCACTTAAGACAGCTGGCAGGGATGGAAAGGATGGAGTGGCAATAGGGATGGTGACATCTTTATGGGGGCATTCTGATGATGCTGTGCTGTGAACTGAGAGACTGGATAGGGTAGTAGGTTGGTAACACACTGCACAAGGATCGGGAACTTGCTGAAAATAAATCTCTTTATGCTATGGGTTGAATTCAGGCTTAACTTTAGTCAATACCCTTGTTTTCCCCTTTGCTACTTTTATATATGCTTAGTGAAAGAAGTTACATTAATAACAAGTTTAAATACATTAATAACAAGTTTTGGAAAGCAATCAGTATTGTTTTGCGTTGTGGAATGGTGGAGAGAGGGGTACATACAAAGTCAGAGTATAGAATCATAGAATTGTTTAGTTTGGAAAAGACCTGTGAGATCATCGAGTCCAACCATTAACCTAGCACTGCGAAGTCTACCTCTAAACCATGTCTCAGCACCACATCTACACATCTTTTAAATACCGCTCACGATGGTGACTCCACCACTTCCCTGGGCAGCCTCTTCCAGTGCTTGACAACCCTTTCAGTGAAAATTTTTTTCCTAATATCCATCCTAAACCTCCCCTGGCACAACTTGAGGCCATTTCCTCTTGTCCTATTGCTTGTTACTTGGGAGAAGAGACTGACCCCCACTTCTCTACCACCTCCTTTCAGGTAGTTGTAGAGAGTGATAAGGTCCCCCCTCAGCCTCCTTTTCTCCAGGCTGAACAACCCCAGCTCCCTCAGCCACTCCTCATGAGACTTGTGCTCTTCTGAACTAATGAATGATTACCTCAGAAATGGTCTGCATTTCAAAAGTATCAACTGGAAAAAATTACTTATCTGAAAATAACCTGACAAAGAGGTATCTACAATGTAGGTTTCCTGAAGGCACAAAGGGCTCCATGCCAAAACGTATTTTTGTAGTAATTGGCTGAAAAGTAAAGAGTTTGGATCCCCTCACCCCCTAACTGTAAGTTCTCTGAAGGAGATTAAATGCTACCTTTTAAGTCAATGATTCTACGATAGTGAGAGAAAAAATGTTGATGTTTGGCAACATCAACATAATAATAATTGATCTCTTCTTTTTTTTTTTTCTCCCCCACACCTCTTAAATGCTGCATGGCAATTTATGAAATTTGCTGCCAAGAACTGTCATGAAAACTGAGCATTAGGTTGTACAGAATTACCTGTACAAATACTCAAGAACAGTAGAGACAAGATCTAACTTTAATGTACGAATTAACAGTCTAAATTTAAGAATACATTTTTTTGCATGTATTTTCTTTTGTTGCACAGTCTTTGTCTTTTACCTGGACATTTAAAAAAAATTGAGAGCAAAGTAAAATTTAAAAAAAAAGTAAGGTGCCTACAACTGCACAGTGAAATGTTTAAAGACTTCTGCACCTAGAATCAATAATCCTAACACTCCTTTTCTCCAACAATAAAACAATCAGAACTGCAGTTTCCTTTTAAAACTCTTGTGCTTCTGTGTATAGTACTAGATTAAATCATTAATGTGACTGATACGGTCTTTTCCATAGCGCTATCAGGCTTTTTTAATATGTTGAAGTAGTTGGTAGGGTGTGTTGGTTTGTGTATGAATGTCCTTTTAAAATTAAGACTTGTGAACCAAATTCTCAGCCACGATTATGGAACTAATGGTGTGGAAGAATGTTAGTCTGAGGAGTGGGATTTCATTTGAAATACTACTTGAAAAAAATAATAATTCTTGGATAGTTAGGTAAGAGATTTAAATACAATCTGTCTAAAATTATGAAAAAGATCTGAAAGTGTTTATGCAAATACAGGCCATAATACGCTTTTCTTGTGGAGGTCTTCACTGCTGGCCATGGTAGAGTTGCTAACCATTGCATTACAATTCAATGCATACAGGATTTTTTAACACTAATGAATGCCAACCTTCTTTAATATTTTATATACGTTTATGAGTTCTATTAATATACCAGAGATGACTGTTAGAACCAGCGTTATACTGTCAATAAAATTTAGAGGAAGCATTTAAGCGATTCACCAAGGCAGCAAACTAAATAGTGTATTCTAACTAATTTGATTGAAGGAGTTGTATTTACTGCCTTCGGTGGTTCTTTTTTTTTTTTTTTTTTAAATTAATGTAAGTCTATATGGATGTACTAGTAGTCAAGTGTCACCTTTTTATTAGAATTTTTAATAATGCACAATTAATACTGGAAGCAACATCAAATAACAAATCACTGAAAGAGAACAATGTTGTCAACACATTCCTACATAATTTAAACAATAGCATAGGAAAAGTAATTAGCGTGACAATAAACCAAGCTCAGTCTTCTCAATGTTTGCTTTTAGGCTGATAATGAAATAATCAGTAAATGAGTACTGGAGAATCAGCGCTGAACATGTGTGTTTATTAAATCAGAAGTCATCAAAATGAGAGGAGTGATTTGTGACTTGATAAATAAAGTGCTTTCCTTGAGAGACTTATGATAAGAAATTGGTCATTAGTGAAAACATGATAAAGTTGGAACAATCTTTAAAGTTTGGAGAAGTATTTGAAGCTATGTAGACAGAAAAGGGCAGCATTGCCATGAGGGCTTAGAAGAACAACTTTACAATTATCCTGGAATATACAAGTGTTAAGTTCAGGAGGATCCCTAAAATACTGTGGTAGCAATCTTGGTGGCTGAATGCAACCGGATTAGTATTAAAATATCCCCTTCCTCACCTTTCAACTCCTAACTTTTCTATAAGAAATGACTTCTTCCTATGTCTGGTATGTTCTAAGTATATGCAATGTATAAGAATACTCTAGCAGGGCTCTCATAATGTGAGGGTAAAGGGACTTGTGTGCTGACGGATTCTAGAGGTTTTTTGATCTTATTGAATGGAAAGTATTGGTGTGTGTAGGCAATGACAAAATATGAATGTTGCTCTATGTATTTTAGGAGGAGTTTAGGGATAGGTTCCTATTTTTTTTTATCTGTCACTATGGACATATTTTTTATGCCATTGCGGGTCATAGTCAATTTATAAATTTCTCATTCTGACATGAGAATGGTGGACCTTAAATGCCGCGCATCATTACTTACTCAGTGTTATGGCTTTGCGCACTGGGTACAGTGTAGATGTTAAGACACTTGCACAGTGGTTTAAAAAAGATGGTTACGCACACAGGAGACTCCTACATGAAAAAGGGTTATACAAATTATTCTTAGGATAAGTCACGATTGGGACATCTGACATAAATCAGCGTGGCTTTTTCTCTTGCATAAGCATATCTGATACTGCTCACATAGTTCAAAACAACCTACTGAACAAGCTGTATAATTTTCAATCCACAATTTGCATAATTTCTGGTAGACTTTTACCTGACTTGTTACTGAAAAGTCTAATCAGAATTCAGAAATCAGATTTGCTTTGTTGTTCTGGTCTTGCAAAAAGAATGACTCTGAGGTCTTCCATATTTTCCATATTTCAAAAAATTTGTCCTTTTCCACGAATCAACCTTGATTTCCCATGGCTAATCGTATTTCACTGAAACTGCAAAGGAATACATTTCAGTTGTGAAAAGCAGTCTATTCTATATCCCTTTGGAGCATTAAGTAAACCTAGCTCAGGTCCCTCTGGCGCCTTGTTACTGTTTTTGCTGAACTCTGGCAAATTATCTATTCCTGCTGCTCTGAAAATCTCAAGTTCTATAACTCAAACAATTTTCTGGCAGCTAGCTGATTTGGAGCCATCTAATTTCTTTGGAGAAAGCAGCTATATTTCTGCTGTATTCCTAAATAGCATTTCGTTGTTGAGACTGTCACATGCAGGCAATGTAAGCATTAAACACAATGGCACCATACCTGATGCTGACAGCTGCGCGTATCAGTGCAGCATTCGGTGACATCTGCACAATTGCTATCTTGCCTAGTTCTCAATTAATCTAATGAGGAAGATGTACCATTCCTAATGTACAAATCGTCTGGAAATGGTCCCATTGTTTACTGATTGCACCAGAATGCTGTGCTTTTTATATATGCAAATATTTGCATACCTGATAGTGAGAGACTAAGAACTATCTGCAGCACACCCGCTGCATTTTTTTCAATCATTACTGTAACTGCCTCTGTGTAATAGGAAATGTCTCTCTCTTGCCCATTTTGTCTCCCCATGCTTCTTCCTGCAGCTACTGATTTGGATACAGTTAGAAGATGCCTTTATAGCAGAGAACGGCCCTGATCTGGAAGGCTGATCCAGTGAAAAGAATTTTTATACATATGCAGATGGCACCCGTTGGAGGATTTTTACAGACATTAAGTATCAAGATTTTTTAAAAAATCTTTAAAAATTTTAAAAAATTTTAAGCTTTAAAAAAAAAATATTGGGAAAAAAAAAGCAGAACCAGTACATTCAAAGTTATGTAAGTTTTGTCAGTTTTTTAGGAGAGCAAAGAAAACAATTGAGCTGGTTTACTTCTTTTAAAAAACATTTATCTGTTGTGAATAATGTCATTTTCTTTAGAAAATATATTTTAAAATGTTGCCAAACTTACTGGAATGAGAAAAAATAATTTCATCCGACTTAATTACTTGCATGGTTCTACTATTCAAAGTAGTTATTTTTATATGATACTTCTGTGGATATTTTTTCCTTTAAAAAACTCAAAAGAACCAGCAATAAATAACCAGTGATTTTGTTAGTGGCTGAAAGAAAATAAACAAAATATTCTAGCAAGGAAAAAACCCTTTCTTCTGTGATTCAGATATCAGTGCAGCACCGATACAGCCACATCCTTATTTTCACTGATATTTATGTAGTTTTTGAAGGCTTGAAAAATAAGCCCTTATAACCTATGGGTTTCAGGAATGTTTAGCTTGGAGAAGAGGAGGCTGAGGGGAGACCTCATGGCCCTCTACAACTACCTGAAAGGAGGTTGGAGAGAGGTGGGGGTTGGCCTCTTCTCCCAGGTGAATAATGACAGGACCAGAGGAAAAGGTCTGAAGTTGCGGCAGGGGAGGTTTAGATTAGATATTAGGAAGAATTACTTTACTGAAAAAGTGGTCAGGCACTGGACCAGCCTGCCCAGGGAGGTGGCTGAGTCACCATCCCTAGAGGCATTTAAGAAACCTCTAGATTTGGCGCTTCAGGGCATGCTCTAGTGGCAGAGATTGTAGGTTGTTTGGTTGGACTCGATGATCTCAAAGGTCCTTTCCAACCATGAAGATTCTGTGATTCTATTCTATGATTCTGTGATTCTTAAATTGGGACTGTTACATTGTATGCTTTTTGTACATTCAGAAGTAAGGATTAGATACTTCTAAAGGAAGATTGAGCTCAGAAGTAGAAGTTGAGCCTGTGGCACACAGCATTTCGACTTAGATAAATGCCTATTCACACAACAGTGACAACACAGTGTTGAGGTGCTTGGTGTCAGGCTTGTGTAAATCTTCAAGTGAACTTGCAGTTGTTCCTCCCAGACTTGTTCTATATTGTCAAATATTTGGATTCTCTGTGCTTGTCTTTTCATTGTGCCCGGTAATGTATTCTTTTCCTTGGTGTGGTGAGTACGAGTGATGGGACCCACAGTGCTTGGAAGGGAGAGGAGGTGCAATGTGCTCCAGAAGCCTCTTGAGGTATGTTAGGAGAACCCAGACTCCAAGGCACACCGTGAAGCACATCTGCCCTGTTAAATGGTTGTAATCATTGCTTCAAAGTTTGGGGCAGATTTTTCCTTTCTGAAGCCAGGTAGCTTTCTTTTTGAAATCTCTCTATAGTCGTCTTTAAAAACTTGTGTCCACTTTGATTGCTAGTCATTCAGACGTGATGATTCAGGTGATGAGAGATGAACACGGCACCAGTTGCTGTGCTCCACATCTCTGGTTTTCCTTTGTGATTCTTAATAACGTATACTTAGGAGACAGGTAAACAAGAGGGATTTACAATTCAACAACATGGCTTAAGTTAGCTTTTTACGATTAGGAAGACCATTGAAGATATTTGCTGAAGTCTTTTAAAAACATAAAGGAAGCTTCTGTTTTTTTCCTAATGGTATGCCCCAATTTGCCTGCCTGCAGAGATGCTTATAAAATGTCCATTGCTTTATTATGGGACTACTGTGTTTCTGTGTTCTTAGAAAATGTTTTTGTCCTTTCAGAACAGTTGTCACATGGCAAGGCTTGGATCATGTGGATACTGGTGACTGGTAACTTCCTCCAGTTAAGACGTACTCTAGGAATTCTGTGCTCTTTATAATATCTCAGGTGGTCAGCTTGAACATTTGAACGTTTTTCTGCACTGAAAAACAAGGGGAGAACCTGCATGTTAAATGATGTTAATTTATATTGATGAATAGAAACTCATTTGGGGGAGTCCTTGTCTTTGAGGAATGACATTCTGTGCATCACCACAATAGAATCATTAATTCAATGACTGGGTTTAAGTCTTAGCCATTTTAAATATCTCTGAGTTAATTTCTTCATATGGAGCGGTCGTCCATACTGAGACTTATGTACTATTCTTGCATCATTTAGGAAGAAAGAAGGCTTTTTTGATAGTGGCATTTGTTTCCTGAATTATTATTATTGGATTTCATTAGGCTTTTTTCTCTTTGTATTTTACAGAAGTTTGCAAGATACAGTCCTTTCCATTATTGCAGGAAATTCTTTGGATATCCCAGCGACTTACCTGACATGTCTTCAGAGTTTGGGGCATTCGAGTTCAGCTTTCGGACGTGTCAGGAAAGGCACATGTAACTTGCAGGAGGCTTGTATAGGGGCTTAGTCTTAATTAGAAACACTGTGGATGTTACAGCTCTCCCTTGTTCTGTTTTGTTCCTCAAATTACTTTCAGAATGGTACTCATTTAAAATGAAGCTTTGTATCTCTGTACTGTCACCAAGGCTGTGAGACAGTCTGTTTAATAATGTTATTTAATGAAACAGACGTTCCTCATCTTGCTGCGTTATCACAACGTGTAAAAGCTTATCTTCACACAGCAACAAGGGAAAACCACATTCCCTGCCCTCCCCCTTCAGTTGCAATGCATCAGTCTGTGTAGTATCAACAACTGCCTGAACATCACCTGCAGCCACCGGGAGGACTGACACAAGCTCCACGGAGGTCTCTGCAGGCCTTGGGGAATCCGCCCTGGGATCATGTACCTTTGCCACGTTAGCAGATGTCAGCAGCCCCTGAACCAGCTGCCCCCCTCCACCACCCTGGCCCAGATGCTCGGGTGTATCCTTTGGGGTGCCTTGAGGCGGAAGGCTTTTCTCTTTTTAACCTCTTGGCTAACAGCCCTAAACAGGATAATTTTTTGTTCTGGCCTATTTGCTATCTGGATTAAAAAGGGCAAATGCTTTTCCTGGGAACCAATGGGAGAAGAAATGAGTGAGAAGTTTAAAGGCTGTTAACACCTAGCTGTGATAATGACTGGCTTAATTAGTGCTGAGCCAGCCTGTTGCTACTCATCAGCAAAACAGACTACTAATGGTTGAATTGAAGAAGGATAAATGTGCCTGTCTAATATTAAGTGTTTGCTTTTTTCATTAATTTTGTCTAATTTAGCCAACTGCTCCCTTTTCTGTAGAGTTTAGAATAAAAAAAATCTGTGTATATCTGTGTATAAAAAAAATCTTATACTGTGCAATTAGGGTACTTCTATACTGGCATGTCTAATTGTGAAGTTTGGTGGTCTGCCTGATGATACCCAGTTATTTGTCAGCAGCTCAAATGAAAATGTTGAGTTTTAAATAAAAAGTTTGTTGATTTAGGATTTGCCAGCATTGCCGCCTCCTGCGTTGCGGCAATCTGCAGTGGTATTTGGTAAGAAAAACACTGGAAGACAGCTTTCCTTGGGGAACCCTAACGTAGGTACCGAAACTGAGCGATGTGATGTGCCACTGTGCTAAATGAAATAGAGCCAAAGTTGAGAAAGTGGGGCTTGTTGGCAGGAATCTACACAACTGATGATTCTGCACCTCTTTATGAAAAACCCTTTCTCTGCTGCCTTCGTAATTTGCCGCTAGTAAGGAGCACAGACGTAGCAATTCACAAAATGTTTTACATATATTTCATATAAAGAGTAATATCTTTAGCTTAATGAATTTTCATATATTGGGAAATTAGTAGATGTCTTATATTTACGTAAGTGATTATATTTCAAAAGTTTAAAAAAGCCTGGGTATTTTTAAGACTTTAGATATGATTCATACGCACATCGAGTGGCTGCTTTAAAGCACTTTTGAAAGCAAAGTATGTTGCTCTGTGAGCCTTATAACATCAACTTGCCAAAAAAGACAAATGTTAAGGGAATTTACTAACCTTAGTTAATATTGTGACTAGCTATATAGCTATAAAACGCGCAGAAACCATTTGTCCAGTTCCCTCTGGCTCAGTTTTGCAAATGTTAAATAAACTGGGTACACAAAATATTGTTATTCTCTAAATGGAGATAAACTGCAGCTTTTTCTTCTATCAGTCTCGCTTTTTTGTAATTTCACAAATTGTCTGTCTCTGTAGCTGCTATGAAATTTGGCAGTGGCTAGTCTGAGACCACAAGACTTTTCTTATGTTGGACCAACTCTTCTATGCCAAATTTCTATGGACTACAGATACTGACCTTTGTGGACTGAGTGAATGACTGGGGCATAGGCGAAGCTGACTCCCTGTGTGTTTTGAGCTACCTTTTAAAGACACTAATCTCTTCATTTCAGTCTGCAGACCCCTAGAAAATCCTCCCTTTGTGAAGTTCTGGGCTATTTCGGGTGGGAAAACTAATTTGTATACTAATGAGTATTCCTTGGAGGCAGGGCTTGGATTTACTCAGCAGAGTAAACGCCAGAAGCTACCACGAAAGCACAGAGAAACCCTGGGATGGGAGGGGATAGCATGGCTGGAGATGTGGAAAGGGAGGAAGGGGGAAGAAATGGGAGGAGTGATGAGGAAACCAAGGCAGGCTGCTATCAGCTCTCAATTCACCAAGTGCAGGCTGTATTTTTTAATATCTGGAGCAGCAGCAAACACAAGCTCCCACAGGGAAGGGCTGCTGTGCCTCCCTTCAGCATAGCAGGGTGTCTGACAATACTGACTGTGTGTTATTTATACCTACGCAGGTAGAAGCACAAGCGTGTCTACTTCTGGAGTGGTTTTGGTCATGATAGTGCTGATCAGGTCAATAATGTCACTGCTCTTTGGGATGAACAAGACTATGATGTAACATATCAAGTATTGTCAGGCTGAATGTTTGGATAAGAAGTGCTACATGTGATTTCATAATATTTTCAAGTAGTCTTGTGTAACACAGATCACACACAATACTTTGAATTAAACTTCAAAGTCAGCTATCTTTCTTGAACTTACATAAAAGACACAACTTCCTAACATTCCAAAATGAAGGGAAAAACTGCTGCTTCAATCATTATTTTTCTTCTCACTGTGCAACAATGATTTTATTCAAAATTTCATTTGGCAGCATACAAAAAATGGGCAAAGCAAATTCTCTGACTTTTTTTTTACTTTGTATACCTAATTTACAAGACAGGAAACTGATATGAATAAACAGTCGTACATAATTTAAATAACATTTGGCAAAAAACCTTGACGTCAAGTTTCAGTAAGATATAAATTTAAATGAACAAGTCTGTTAGCCTCCTCAAATGGACCTGTAACAGAAATCTGTAGACAGATTTGTAAATATAGAAGCAACATTAGTCACCTCTGTAATGGAAAATGTCTAATGTCATGCATACATTTATCAGGATAATTACATTGCAAAAAGTTACCAGATGGCACAGAGGTTTATATAGTTTTCAAATGAATTAAGATTGTGGGAGCCCAGAGAGAGGCAGTTAAAAGGCAATTCTGTACATAAACTGCAAAATCTAAAGAAGTAAGCAAAAATACTTTTTGTTGAGGGAATAGTTAAAATAATTACAAAATAAGTAATGAAACTCTGAGGATCCGATTTTGTCCAAACATGAAGATCAGCATAGTTTTGTTAACATGCTGTTTTCAGGATTGTAGTAAAATAGCAGTTGGAAAAATACTGTCCCTTGGCTTAAAACATGCACAAAACCAGAATACAAATAATCTGTCTAGTGATCAACTATGTCTGTTAAAACAGCTTTGCTCTATTGATGTCTGCAAGTCTCTGTATGATTTTCGTTGCCGGGGATAGTGATCAAATGCTGGTATAGTTTAACCTGTTTGCTGGCTGCTGAAGGTCCTGTGCCACATCTTTTGGAATGCATTAGTGAAACAGCGAAGTGATAAGATTTGACAGCTGATAAAGCAGTGAGGGAGCATCAGAGTTTTGGTAACAAACGTGTGTCTTGTGTACATGCTACTGCCAAAACAGGAGATCATTTCATTTAGCTTGTTTAAGAGTTGGTTTGGACCTGAAGGCTGTGCTAATGGAAATGGCACGTGAGGATGAGTGTAACAATGCTTATGAGTCTTTGAGGAAGGCTGAAATGAAAGAGTTGTCAGTCCTGGTCATTTTTCATGATATTGATGATAGTTCTGTGTTGTATGACAGGGGCCGGGAAACCCTGCAGTTGACTGGCAGTTTTTCATTCATGCGTGTGTAATAACTCAAATAAGTCTGCATGTGTTTTTGAAGTTGGGCAAGAATTCAGTAAAAGCAGAGGAAATTCTTGGAAACTATTTGTCAAAAACGTCTTGCGAATATCCGGTTTATTGTCCCTGGGGGAAACTATTTTGGGCTAGAAAAATAGATATGTAGATTATACAGAAACAGTTCCAAAATCATGAGTATAATGGAGGAAGACATCTCAAGTTGATATGGACCACCGAATTTTTGACAGATTCAGGTTCTAATTCCCTAGAAAAAAGTAATCAATGAGTGTATCTATTTACTGTTTTGGACTAGATTTACTGCAGATTTGTATTACATTAACCTCTTATTTTCAGAGCACCATCTGATGGTTTACAATAGCTATATTGATATAGTGCTGATTTTTTATGTCAAATATGACATTTGGGGTAGTTGTATTAGGTGACTGGAGAAGACTGTTAGTCTGAACTGAGAATCAGATAATACAGGCTTTTTCCCCCAGATTTTTTTTATTGGCCTTTTGTATGTCTGGAGACAAATCACTCACTCCTGTGGGTAAGCTCTTTCATCTGTTAAAATGAAGCTAATGACGGTGATTTCCTACATTAAACACCTTCAGATCACTAATGCAAGCTGCTACTTAAGAGTTAAGTATTACTTATTACGAAATTCCCTACTTCTACAATGATCCCTGTGCCAAATGTGAGCCTTGAGCACATGCTTCGCTGACTTCCTAAATTGAAATAGACTGAAGCATATGCTTAACATCTGTCTGTAATTGGGGACCTATAGGTGGAGAAGAAACCATGAAGCATTTTGAGGTCTCTGAATTCTACATTTCCTTCTTCCCAATGCATGGCCAAAACTTGTGTTTGCTCATCTTCAGGGGAATATTACAAAGTTCGTCTTTCTAAGCAGTCTTTTCCAAGATGAGCAGTGTGCGCTGTCTGAAAGTTTTATTAGCAAAACCAGTGTTTGAATGTATTTAACTGCTTACAGTTAACTTACTAGTTTCCTTATTTACTCTGAACTAGAGAAATAGTCCTGTACTGTTAATTATATTGTGGGTTTTTTCAGATTGCATCCATATTATTCCCCTCATTAATTACATTTGTTAATTCTTTGTTGGTTTTCAACTAATGATTGACATGATACTGGTTTGTCGCGGAGGTCTCACTTTTAGATATATGGTCATGACAGCTGGCTCCATTCTGTCTCATCAGTCTCCTCTTATACTGTAACATTTTATATGAGATAATCATCTCTTAACATTAAATAGGTTGCAGTTTATAAAGTCCCAAATGACTGTTTATTATTACTGCAGTTTCAGATCATATACAAGATTGTTTCTGCCCTGCTTAAACGAGAATGGGGAATTTTAGCTGTACATACTACCAAAAAAATAGAAATAGCAGAAAAGTCAGTGTATCTTTGCACCCCTCTACACAAAGCAGAAGTGTCCTGCTTTGGCTTAATGATGCTATCATGGTAGCTACTGTTGTGCTTCTAATACAGAAAATATTCTGTAGCAATTACTCAATGATGTATAGGCTGTTCTAGTCTGTGAATTAAGCATTTGTTAAAATTGTGCTATTTTTGTAAAGGACAAAGGAAGACAAGTTAAATAAAATGCAAGAGTACTGATATTCCCTAGACCCTAATGTACATTGAGGGATTGTTGTTTGGTCTGTTTAAAGAGTATTTTGTACTTCTATCAGTGAAATGTTTAGTGATACAAATCTGAATGCTTGTACTAGATAAATGGATGCTTACACAGGCTGCATGGGATCAGCACTTTAATCTTCTAACAGCCGTATGCTTATAAGACACTTTGCTGTTCATTATGAGCATGTATGGGGGCCGAGTTTGCAGCAGCCACTTGAACATGACAGAGTGTCCTGGTTCCGGTGGGGAGAGGGTTAATTCTTCTTGGTATTCCATGCCATATGAGCCATGCTCATCCCGAGCTGCGGGGAAGGTGCTGCTTGGAGCGGGCTGGGGCAACCCGGCGTCCGGTGGGTGAGCGGCGGGGAGCGGCGGTTCCATAATAGTGTTTGTATATTGTTGTTTTCTTGTTCCCTTGGCTGTTCTGTTAAACTGCCTTTGTCTCAAACCGAGTTTTGCCTTTTTCTTCTGATACTTCCCGTATTGGGAAGGCCCGAGCGAGCGGCACGTGGTTCTTTGCTGCCGTCTGAGGCCAAACCACAACACCGAGGAAAGTGATGTTCAGAGAGTTGTTTTTTGACTTGCGTGTTACAGCTACATTTATACATGTAATTAATGTCTGGCATCCAGATGCAAATTTTTAAATAATTATTTGAAAAATAGAGCACATTCTATACGTAGTCAGCATTTTTAAGGCGTTCATGTTGGTACTAGAAAAGGTTTCAATGTGAGCATTAAAATAAAGATGAAATACCTGCACAATGGGTCTTGAGTGAAGCAAGGCTAGAAATCATATGGAATTTGAATCCAGATTCAACTAAATCAGTGAAGATTAGAAAGTAACTGTTATCTTTGCTTTGAGGAATGACTGACGTGGTTGCTTGTGTTTGCCAGCTTTTATTAAAGGAATTTACTGCTGCTTTTGACTATTTTGAAAACACTAATCTAATTGTTAAGTGAGTAGAAACATACAGACCATCATGCTGCTGCTTACTTAGTAAATGAATTTTTTTGCAGGGTTGCTATACAGAAAAACAGCACAATAAAGCTTATTAAAGTTGCTGTAATGTAACAAAGAGATTAAATGCATTATCTTCAATGTGACAGCTACATTTTATTCCCAAGGGAGTTTTTTGACGCATTTATTCCCTGCTAGAAAGAAAAACTCGTCTGACACACACTGAAGTTTCACATAAGAAATAACAGTGTAAAATTAGTAGACCTCGTCATTCAGGATTTCTAATTTCACCTGAGGCTTGTCTTTAGATATTAAGTTAATAGTAAACTTAATAGTAAGTACTGATTTGGATGAGATAATAGATTTTTTTCTTCATAAAAATTTTAAATACCGGGACCAACTACAAAAATTAGATGAAAGAGATCCAAAGTTCTTAAAGTGCCCATTTTACTTATAGTTCTATACAAGCCATCCAGTAATTGACCAATATGACCAAGAAAAATAGTATTGATTGTAGAGAATGATTTGAAAGAAGAGAAGAGTATCTAGTGACCGTAAGTAGTCCCTGTGCAATGTGATTACTGAAACCACTCAATAGCCTCATCTGGACTAAAGCGCGTGTTTGTGCACTTAAACATTCTTGTTACATTTTTTGAAGAAACTAGACTCTTTATGTACTTCTATCACATGAAATGTGATGTGGATTGAAGTTACCCAGATACTGATCGTTCTCCAAACCAGACTAGCAGCTCCTTATCACACAATTAATGAATCAAGAATTAATCAGAAGCCTGAAAAAAGCTGGAGGTTTGTAGCCACAAGCTTTAAGAAACCTGAAGACCTGTTTCTGGGCCCCTGTGGGAGGAAATGAGTGCCTTTCAGCATTCTAAGGAACTCCAGCTACTTGCAGTTCCAGAATAAACCTTTCACTCCAAATCCAAGTTGAAATAAGCATGGAATTATTGGAGGGTGTTTTATTTTGTTTAATTAGCTGTCATTTTATAATGTTTAAAATGCCACTGATTTATATTTGAAAAAAGGAAAAAAAAAAAAACAAAACAGCAAACTATGAATGTCTTTTTTACAAGAAAAGGTTGCCATACTTGCTTCCTTCTCCTACATTGTGCAGTGCTTGCTCAGAACTTCTTCAGGGCATACTCCTGTTGGAGACCAGAGGCCTGCCGAACGAAAGCTTCTCTTGAAGAATGAAGGCCATGGGCAGTAAGCCCAGAATCTCAAATGTAAGAAACTGAAGTTCTATGCCTGCTAATATAGCTGATACCTCATTGGAAAGACAAGAAAAGTTCTTTTGGGAATACTAAAATAACCTAAATAAAGCCCTTTGCACTATTGCAGAAGCACGTGAGAGTTTTATAACATGGATCACAGGTAATGTGATGGTGAGAGTCTTTGTTAAATCCTGATGAGACCACCCCATGCAGATGAAATGAAAATAGTATCGGTAAATTCCTGAACCTACTACTGAAATCTTGTGATACTTTTTTTTTGATGTGCTGTCCTGGGTTAACAGAGGCTTCTGTGTCACTGTCAGCAGGGGGAGGTCAGCGCTCCTCTTATTTGCCAGTGCACCATGTGGTGTGCTGAAGTTTCAAGGAAGATAGTTATTTCTTTATTTTTGTTCTGTGTTTACTTTTTTTTTTTTTTTTTTTTTTTTAGTGGCAGGAATATAATTGTCTGCTCTGTTCTTTGATCTGAGTTAATTTAGTCAGCAAAGTAAGCACAGAGCTAGGCTCCCGGGGAGGTGAAAGACATGTCACTTGACTGTCTCTGTCCAAGGCTGGTATTTATTATGCAAATAAGAACAAGTTGCATGTAGAATATTTCCGTGCCCTTTGCTACTGGTATCCCTTTCTGTAAGAAGGTGATCTGCAAAGCCTGAAAATCTGCGTATACCATGTACGGGATAATATTAATGTCAGGATATGTAGTAAAAATACATGATTTTAAATGTGGGAGTAGTCTGGTTGGAAGTCAATAAGATCACTTCTGCATTTAAGCCTCTATGTAAACATGTAGAAGAAAAGCCTCAATTAATGGGCAGGTGTGTGCATAAATATTTATATACTCATGTTAATGCTCAAACACATATAAGCTTTTATGCAGATATAACTATGTAATATATTAATACATAATAATTAATATTTAAATGAGAGCAGAAAAAATACTGTCCCTAAGTAGTCTGCATAGCAAATGCACAAATAAACAAAAAAACAAGCTTGGGAAACCTGCTGGCAAATCTTTGACTTCTCTTTTAGATCTTCTATATTCCGAGTATGTAACTGTAGCTTTGTTTTTTTATATTCTCCAAGCCCTGCGCATTTTAGTACCCAGAACAGCAGTAAATTGAGTGTCTGACAGCTCTTGAAATCCATGTTCTGTTGCTTTCAGGTTGAATACATTCTGAAATCAATGGAAGAAAATGTACAATTTTTATACATGTTTAATATATTTCTACCAGAAAAGGTCAAATGAAGTGGAACGTTTCATTTTCAGTGATCTTGTGTTTGTGGGGGCAGACAAGAATTATGTCGATCAAATCAAGCTGCTGGCTGAGATGCTCTTGCGATGGGTAGACATGTTTGTGCTTCAGTGAGTGCAGGGGCAAGATACAGAACTGGCATATAAATAACATGAATACATTAATCTATGCGCTTAACCTATGCACTTAACCTACTGCTTGTAGATTCAATATGCTCCAGTTAATTACTTTGGTGTTGAACTGGAAGTGTTATTTTGCAACAAATGAAATGTTACAGCCCATTTTCTATTACTTGGGAAGTAGGTAAGGTTGCAATAGAGGGATGTCTAGGTGTGCGTATATATACACACACATGTTCTTACATCTTTTTCTGATTGGCAATAACATCTAAAACAGTTGCTTCTTAGCATAATGATTGGTGAAAAATGTATCAAGTAATCTGTTATCTGCTGTATGCATGGAATTAAATTGATCTTAGTGGTACAAAAAAAAGTGAAGGTAACTAAAAGCTACTCTGTAACATCATTTTATACAGGTTTTAGCCAGTAACAGAACTTGTGCAGCATATTTAATTGATTTTTTTTAATTAATATTGCTTGTTTTTATCTTTCTTGCAAGAAGAAACTTCCACTAGCTTCAGTTAGAAGCAAGTTCCCTGAAGACAGTGATGACATATGAAGGAAAAAGACAGGAATGGGTTTAACTTTATTGTATGATTCAAGCTAAGGATGGTCTCATAAACAAAGTTAACAGTTATTGGCAAAAGACAGTGGGTGTTATAAAATTTCTTGTCTCTAAGCTACTGAATATCTGAGTGGAAAGAACTAAACCAAAAACATTCACGTCTAGAAGATTAGAGCTTTCTGAAAGTGAACAATTTTGATTGTCAGTGACTCCTGCTTCCTTGTTGAATGTCTTCAATTTTGCTTTCAGTTTTTGGATTCAAAGTGAATCCAATCTGGAAAAATTTAGGATCCCCACTAGGGAACCTGTGCTGAGCTGCAGTTTTGTCCTGGCTTGCTAATGTTGTAGAGGTTGGACCTCTTCTCATATTCAACACACCCTATAGCTTAACACATTACGCGGTGGACACCTGGAAATTTTACCAACCTATCAGATTTTGCACATTGGAAGTTGCAGCGTATCCCCTGGATAAGCAAAACCAGTTAGACGGTTTCCCCTATATATTCAGGGAACCAGATCCTCTTAGGAGAGAAAATGTAGTTTCTCTGACAGGCGCGCTCCATCAAAGTACTGGTACAAACTTCTTTTATCTTCAGTGACTGTTGTGGAGACTGCTAGCTTCTCCCTGTTCTGCCTGCACCAACAAATCACTTTATGCTGCTGAACAGGTGCAGCAGATGAAGTGGGAGGAATAAACAAAAGTCCATTCTATAGAAATTGATATTTGAGATGAATTATACTTTGCAATCCACTGTTCAGTGCAGAATATGAACTACAGT
This sequence comes from Larus michahellis, assembly GCF_964199755.1. Classification (NCBI taxonomy): domain Eukaryota; kingdom Metazoa; phylum Chordata; class Aves; order Charadriiformes; family Laridae; genus Larus; species Larus michahellis. Next base: position 22,117,677 of record NC_133902.1, on the reverse strand, counting down.
CTGGCAGATATGAAGTTGTTAAAACTAACACTCCTGTATATGACCTTATTGCAAGAGTTTGAGCAACGTACAGAGCCACAGAATAGTTTGGGTTGGAAGGGACCTTTGAAGGCCACCTAGTCCAACCCTCTGCCATCAGCAGGGACATCTTCGACTCGATCAGGTTGCTCAAAGCCCTGTCCAACCTGAGTTTGGATGTTTCCAGAATGTTATGTACAGAAGATCCTCTGTATTTGTATATGTTGTCTACATATCTGGCTTTATGTGGGTCAAGCCCCCTTCCTTCAGTACTAATCACTTGTGCCTCGGGTCCTCTGACCTTGCTGCACGGGATTTTGTGGCTGCTTGTGGCTGTGAATTGGGAGTACAGGACTTTCCATATAGCTTGTAACCACTGATGACTTTTAAACAAATTCATGCCAAGCAACATAAAGATCTTATTACAGAAAGTGAAAGCATTTGCTTGTTCCATTGGGATATTGAGCTCACCATCTCTTTGAGGTTTAATTGGTACCTTAATTGCAGCTTAACTGGTATGAAAGGCTCTGTACTAAAGCAAATCAGAAATTCAATGTATATATTTTTCTGTGCTTCCTTTACCTGTCTTAAAACCCTCTAAAAATTCTGAAGGGAGATGTTCTTTTTTTAAAAAAAAAAAGCTTAAGATTTCACTTTAGCTCAGAAGGCACAAAACATTGTGTCTAGTAGGGGGTAGGATACTTGTGGAATACATTCTTTTCAACCTGCATGGCCAAAATGTGCAACCCCAGTGTCTTCTCAATAGGTGCAACTGTGTTTTTCTGGAGTATTCTGTGGGACTTTTACATTATTATGGTTTGTTATCATGACTGAATTTTAACTATAAAGGACCTGGGCTTGATCCATAACCTGAGTTAGGTGAAACAAGTTGTGCTGATGGCATGTTCTCCTTTCACAAGCTGCCAGCAGTGTGAGGGCCCTGCCTGGACGGTGAGGGGAAAAATCCTGGGCATCACACAGCTTAGATGGACTTCTAGGATGAGAATAAATTGCTGCTGCAATATTTAGGAAAAAATCTTACGTACTATGGCTCCATTTTTTTTCACACTTTGTGTTGACAGTAAGTCTGACTTTAAGGTTACCAAAGGCTGGAGTCTATTTACACTTTTTTTTTTTTTTCTAGTAGTATATATTTTGTAAACAGGAAGGTTCAAAACCACTCAATTTTATATTAGTAGATTTTTCATAGGCGGTTATTAATGGTAGTTGATTTTCAGAAGGTACGGGCTTGAGTTATTAACCTTAAATGTCTTAAGTTAACCTTAAATGTCTTAAATTTCTGGATCTTACAAATACAATCCCTGAAAACTTTTTTCCCTGAGCCCCTGACCCTCACATTAGGATGCATAAGGCCTCATTTGAAACAAATTACTTTTAAAACCAAAGCTCTTTCCAGCCCCAGGAGATGTACATGATTAGAGAGTTACTAAGCACTTTAATGCAATCACTCATGCTGTAAGAAAGAAACATATTAATGGAAGGAGATCAGCAAGAATCAATAATTTGTTGGAAGACCTCAGAGAGAGGGAAAAGAAGTCCCTCTGGCTTTTAATTTTGGAATCAGCATTAAGATGTGCTGAGTACTCGTGAACCCCTTGAGATTTGCTTTTCATTATTAACAGCAGATAGGATGATTTTTTTTGTAAAAAGGTACGCGTGACAAAGATGGAGGGAAAGACGCAAAGATTTAATTCTTGGAATGATTTGAAGGAGCCCCTGAGTTGATGAAATATTTTTAATAAGTTCAGTTGCATAGATGAGACTGGTTAAGGTAAGTAAAACGTAACTGTGATGTAGCTGCCTGTTTTGTGGCCATGAACTTTGAGTGACATACCAAAAATAATGTGATATCTCCTCCTCCCAGTATAATTATCTGTATGATCCAATAATTGCATGTCTCATTTAGTTTAATTTAGAATTTTTTAAGAGCACATTTCCCAGTGCTTCCGCAGCTGTAAAGATGATCAGGTAATAGAGAATCCGACCTAAATTGCCTAATCTGGGCCACAGAGCAAAACTGGACCCTGTCTCCTTTGTGCTTTGGTGCAGGGGACCTATTCATGCACGTGCACATAAATATATGTGTACACACACAAAAGGATATACATTTTTTTTTTTAAGGTTACAATCAGATGTATATGGCCCCAGAAAATTGTCCTGACACAAAGAGATTGCAGAACCACTGCACTAAATTCCGCCTTCCTAGCTTTAATATTTTATGGTTACACCTGCATAGTGGCTGCGTAAGAGATAAGCAATAATTTATGGTATGAGAAACAGTGAGAAACGGAAACATTAAGGACTCTTGAAATAATTTGGAAGTCTATGACAGAGTCAGTACTGAAAATCAGAATTAACGAGTATCAGTATCTTAAATACATAATCCTTTCTATATATGAAGTTCCCTCTTTCTGGAAATCCTCTACTAACGTTAGAAGGGTGTTACAGACTCTTCACGCTGTCAGAAGGAGTGACAGAAAAAGTTATGGGGTTTGGTATAATCTACCTTTATTATAAATTTGTTCAAATATACAGTCTGAGTTAGTTTTATCTCCTGTCTAATCCTTCTGTTGGCTATGGCTACAGGTTGCTTATTCTGCTGGAGGGGAACCCCTAATGGTATATCTGTACTGGAGCAAGTGCTCCACTGATATTTTTGTTTCTTTTATACTCTTATGACCTGTTTCTTAGATTTTACCTGACTAGTAGGCAAAGTGATCACCAACAAAATAGTACTGAGTGTAACTAACACATGCAGAACTCATCAAAAGATACTGAAATGTTTAGGAGATCGTGCAAAATGACTGCATAGTGTGCACTCAGGGTGACGTGACAACGCAGCCAGCTGGGATGTGCAAGAAGGCTGTCCCCAGCTGGATGTAGCAGCACGCGTGATTTCATGACAGTTCAAAACAGAGCCTTGCACATCTAAAAGTACAAGAAGGATTTAGGTAGAAAGAACAGGTAGTTAGCTGGACTTTGGCTAGGAAAATGGTATAACACTCACTACTTATTGAAAGTTGCTGCAGAACCTCTGGCTAAAATACCACATTAGAATTATACATTAGAAAATTCCTAGTCTAAACAGACATTGTTTTTGTAATGCTCAGACGCTTCAAGGCAGTAATAGACCAGACTGGTAACTGTAAGATTGCAGAGATCCAGATTCATATGAATATTCTTATTTAACACGGTAGTAGCTGAATTGGGTCCACAGTGAGTATAAACAGAGATTCCATTGACGTATGGCTTCAGTATTCCCTTTGGGCCAGGCTTTCTTCCTCTGTCTTGGTAAGTAGACTTCCTGTGCATTCACCCAAAACCACTGTTCTCAATTATAAGCTCTATTTTATTTATTTTTGTATTGCTATATGGAGAGGTTTATTTTTGGAAAGCAGAACATAACTAGTGGTGCATTCTTTATGCCTTGCTGTTGTTTTCTCTCTTAGAAGAATATTCAGCTCTTTTTTTTTACTTTCTCTGCAGTCCCCTTTGCTCTAGCTGTGTTTTTATAACACCTAATATCACTTTGCCTTACATTCACTTACAAATCAGTGTGCATCCTGGTGACCTGCGTTAAACCCAATGACCCTTCTTGTAGCCAGAGAAAATCAAATCAATGCGAGGACATGAAGGAAGCACAAATTCCATTTTAGACTTGAATATAATAAATAGAAACAGATGTGTCACAAAGGTTACTGAGTCGAAGTTAAAGCTACTGAGCAAAAACCTGGGAGCTCCAAACACAGTCTTACAACAATTTGATTCCTAACGAAGTGGAAAGAAATCAATAGAAAGTTAGTCATCCATTTTCACAGAGGCCCTACTTTTATTTTCTATCTTCCTGGCCAAGTTTCTATCACTATCAGGTGGACCAGACTGGCATTTATCTCTAAACCTAAATAAGAGTTATTCTTGCCCTTGTATTTCTGAAAGCTGTTTCTTATGTTATATGTGATTGTCACTCTGGTGTTCAGATAAATAGTCCACTTTCTAATTTAACAAATGCTTTAGCAGAAATGGTTTTGGTATAATATAGTTAGCAGGTATTAAATTTCTCTGTTCTTTCTCCTTTTATGTATACATGTTTCCTCTCTTCTTCTACTTTTTACGATGTACACACACATATACATACATAAAATCCTTTATGTATTACAGTGAGTGATGATACGCTGTGATGTCAAGATCTTAGTTCTATCACGGCATTACTTTTGGCTGACAAACATACGCCATAACGCTTTATGTATGTTAACAAGGCAATGATACAGTAATTAGAAGAAGTCCTCTCTGCAGAGTACAAGAGCCCTTTTGGCAGCAGAAAGAATGAAATTATGTGCAGATCAGCTAAGCCGTGGTGATGAGGATGGTAACGGAACATGCTCTTTATTATCCCTTTGTGTGCTGGGGTGTTGGATGAAGAGAAAAGTAGAGAGCGACTGGATGTGCTGTTTTACTTTCTGTTTTCTGATCTGGTTCTCCCCACTTCAGATCCACGGCTGATTTCTGTTGCATTAAAATATGAAATACTTTATACAAAACGACACATGTAGCAGACGGGATACAGGGTTTGCAGCTAGCTATATGTAGGCTCTTTTTTTTTTTTTTTTTTTTTTTTTTTCCTGGCGATAATGAGGCCATCTGAAAGTTGCTGCGAACTTCTTCCCTCTCTGGGGTTGGTAACCCTCTGAGTCCTCATGTGCTGGCAGGCTTGTGCAACTTCAGCAGGTAGAGTTGAACTTCTCTGAGTCAATGCTTTCTTCTCAGTTAGTTTTATCATTTACACTGTCAGGTTTGGAATAATTTGTAAAAAAAAAAATAATTAAATTAAACAGGTAAAGATTTGCTTTTCAGCTTCCCTCCTCTTCTTAATCTGAGATCTAATTACTTGCTATGATGTTTTTAGTGTACGTGTGGAAGCATTTGTGTAAGTGGAGAAGAAGCTTTGAGCACAAACACTATAAACCAGCAAGGCAAATAGCACCTCAAGCCAGAGTAAAGGATGAATTTCACGCTGTTGTTGCTATTATATGCTTTCCAGACTTCAGTAGCTGAGGTAAATTTTCCCATTGCAAATCCAGTTTTCAGCATCTCTGAAGAATAACATAGTCCATTGCAGGAGAAGGAAAGCACTGATGGTTGATTCAGGGACTGGGTAGAGTTCTTTGCCCCTTGTTTATTTGGGTTTGGTTTGATTGGTTTTGCTTCTTGGTTTAATGAAAAGGTGGGAAGGATTACTACTATAATTTTTTATGTTTGTTTTTTTTTTTTGTTGTGGAACTTGTAAATTTCAAGATTAAACCCTAACCTTCTGAATTTAATGTTAAAATGTGGTATTTAAAAAACATACATTTCCTTTTGAAGAAGCCTTGGTTTTCATACATTTAAAACAGCGCAGGCTAATGGCGCCACAATGATTTTATTTGCTGAGAATATGATCTTCATGTTGTTAACTATTTGAAATGTTTCTTTACAATCTAGCTTCATAATAGGAAGGACTACATTTTTCTGAAATAAAAAACAATCTGATTTTGAGTTTTTAAAAAAAAGTGAGAGTTTAAGATTAAACTGCAAATGTTTAATATGTGAAAAGGTAAATGGTAGCAACAATTGAAAAATGTGGATGTGAGACTTTGCTGTGCAATGTAACTGCACTGATCTGGAACTGTTGCTTTATGTTGCACTATAACAATACTTTGTGCCGTTCTTGCCAGCGCTTTGCTTTGTACATCAGTAAATTAATACTAAGATAGATATTTCCTAGAGCTCTTCTGAAATTTTTTATTTAATAGACTCTAGTGCTCATTCAAGCCTTTTGACGGTCTATGTTCTGTGCTTCTGCCCAGCAGTGGCACGCCAGTTTCTGCTGAAAAGTAACTGTCAGCAATACAGTAATTTTCCTCTGATATTTTTTTAATTTAAAAAAAAAAAACACACAAAAAAACCCCACAACACAAAAAAACCCACCAAAACCAGAAAATATAACTCTAGGAGGCTGGAGGAGGCATTTGCTCTGTTTGCAGAGGGGCACATGAATTGTGTAGTGTCTCATAATAGTTATCTTGTGTATACATTTCTTGGGCTTATCTTTAAGTTGTTGTGGCGATATATCAAAGTGTATTGATATTTGGGAGGTTACTGAAGAATGATGGATTTTTGCCATTGTCTTTCTTTTAAGTAGCATAAAAATCTGTAGCTCCATTTAAATGTCAGGCAAACTGAGCTTGACTTTAGCAGTTGGGCTGCAGTGCTTTTAGAAAATGTAAGAATGTGACCCTCAAGATCTCCCACACGCAAAAGAGAATTGTTGATAAATTGTGGTCTTTGAAATACGTTTGTACTTCACACAAGATAAATAGGTATCCGTGGTAATTTTCCAGAGAAAATAGATATTTTTGATGGAGAAGCGTAAAAAATATGTTGATAGAATTCTAGTGTCTGAATTTTAAGCTGCTCTTTATGCTCATGGTCTGTCATTCTGAGCTAATTTCACTTGGAAAAGCACATAGTTTTGTGCTGCAGACAAGTAACAAAACCTTTGAACTATAAAGAGAAATATGAAGAGCTCGATATAGCACAGTGTGGTATCTTCTAATATCTTATTCAGACTAGGAAGTCCCAGTACTAGAGATCTGCAAACCTCCCAAACTTATTTCAATTTGATTTTTTTTTTTTGACCAAACTAAGGCTTTTCGGAATTCATAAAGATTGTGGGCTTGTGTGTGTTTCTGTAGAAATAAAATCCCGAAAAGCAACTTCTTGGGTAAAAAAAAAAAAGATACTTTTTTCCAAAAAAAAGGGAATTCTACCCCTTGTTTTGTTTTTTTTTATTGCTTTGAAAAATCTAAAAAATGTCATCCAGTAAGAAATTTTTTATTATGAAAACAAAGATGAAAAAAAATTTCTTTTTGTCAACCTTACCAACAAACATACTGGAATGAATGTAGTTTTTCCTCAAAGCTTTCCTAATGCACTTTGTAAGGAAAGCATCTTATGCTGACATAATCAGAGAGAAACTGACAAATTGCTAAAACTTGATGCACGTAATTGTATCCAGACCCGTTATTTGTCACAAACTGAAACACCCAGGGGAAGTTCTGGAAAGCTTGGCACCTGGCAGGGAAGGGAGAACTGGCAGAGGAGCTGGCTAGTGAAGGTTATTGCTGAGTGCCAGAGTGAGTGAATGGGGAAGGCCTGGGTTGAAAGGCTCAGATTGTGTTTCCAGACAAAGAACTGGGGTTCTGATTGGTGTTTGTATATTTACAGGATGTTTTTCTTTGGAATTACAATGGCTAAAAAAAGCTTCTTCAAACTGATGTGATTGTTACGTAATTGTGTAGTCTGCTGAAATCTGTGGGTGAACCTGGAGGGTCCAAGATAACAGTTTTATGGGGATGATGGGATCTACCACACAAAAGAATACACTAGTTTAATTTGAAATGGGAGGAGAGGAGAAACCTGTAGGTGAAGTAGAAGTGTGCTCACTTGATGAAAGAGCATTTTTACTAACCAACATTATAGTGCATGTTTTGTCACTTTGCTAACGTACATTTTAAAAACTGTTTAGCATACGTTCAAATTTCTCCAGAAGCAGAAATTTCTTCTGATCTGAAAAACCACCCACTGGATGAAATCCTGCTTCACCTGGTTCTCGACAGCAATTTTTCCCTTTGACTTTAGGGGAACAGGGTAGGGTTTTTTTTCTGGATATATTTGTTAGTCTGTACCAATGTAGGAGTGAGTAGTAGACCTAAGTCATAAATCTTTCTCCTTAAACTTTGACAGATACTAAAGTATGACTCAATTTTTTAGTTAATCTTTTTTTTTTTTTCCCCTGCTTCTCTCTTCTTTAATTTTCTTTTCCTTTTTTCATTTCAAACTTTCAGACACATAGGTTGAGTTACTTAGTGGGCAGAATATCTTTCCATAATTGTATCTTCCAATGCCTATTTCTCAGCAAAAGCATGTCTTATATTTCAGTGTTTCCTTCCTGACTCCATTGCACAATGTAATGTAGTGTAGCTGATGGACTTCATTTAAAACTTTGGAGCAGACTGACTATAGTTTTGTTGCTCTACAAGTCTGACTCTCTCCTGTTAGACGGCAGACTCAAAATGAAACTGAGCAGGATGGTTATGATGTTTATTGACTAAGCAACACATTTGTAAGAAATTAATGATACCCTAATTCACTAACAATGAAACTGCTATTAGTAGTAGAATTGATACAGACTATATTTTGATAAGGAAATCTTATAAATGACATATGTGAGTGCTATTAAGTTGCCAGGTATTTCCTTTCCTTCTGCACTGAGTGTTAAGGTACAAGTCTATTCCTCCCAGGAGATGCAGTCCACACAGTCTTTCACATGTGAGCCTGATGGAAGGTTGTCTCTAGCTTTTCCTCAGGTACCCCAGTTCTGTTATATTGATACCCAAACTCAGTGTTTCTGATGCTAATTTAGGGAGCCAAGATAAGCTGCAGCTACAGCTGTCCAAATGAAGGTGGCTTTGCAACCCAAGACTCCTTTCTCACCCTATGGTTCACAATAGCTGCATTTCATCTGTTATTTGCTCTTTGGACATAATTATCTTGCTTTAGCCTCACCTCCCCTACCTAGTTCTAATTAAGCACTTGCAATTTCTTATCTTGTGTACAGACAACTTGTAAACCAGAGCAACAGTATAAACCATTTTGTGTTCACACCGTGTCTTCCTGCCCTGGAATAGTTTTTGTCAATACTCCTTGTTCCCCTTATGGGCCTTCATTACCTTGGATGTCTGGAGTTTCTGCAGTACCTCTTTCTCACAAGTTTGTAAGTCTTACATCTTTTAAGAACAGTAGTTAATAACTCTTTTCAAATTGATTAATCTTTTAACTCATGTTAGATGCTAGTGAGAACTACTGTTGTCATCATTAGTCCCTCTAAAAAGGACCGAAAACTTGTATGTTTTCATTATCCTTGTCATATAGCACCAGCTAAAAATTAAGTTGAAAAATCAATATAGTTAAACAAGACTGGGCATATTAAGATCTCTGGGTAACTCCTCTGATCTCAGTGGATCTGAATGCATAATTGTCATTAATATTGATAGAAGTTATGGGCTTTAGCTCAAGGACATATGACCCAATAGAAAATTAAATATTCATAAATGGAACATCATAATTAGCATTCCAGGCAGCATGTTCTTAAAAAATTGTGACTGTTTAACCTCTCCTTTGAATGTAATGGAAATATTTTCATTATGTTTTGGGCTGGATTCGCTGGGAGAAATGGTTATATAGAGGGAATTCTTAAAAAGATGCATTTATCTTCAGTCTGTAGCTCTCATAATACTTAGCTGTTTCCTCTATCCGTCCATCAGGTTACCGGGCATGTATGAAATGGGATTGCTGTAAAGATTTTCTTGCCCTTAATCTACTTGCTTGGTTTTTACTAAGGCAGAAGTTCTGTTGCCTGCGACTTTAAAGAAATGGTTTATGTTTTTTGAGGTTGACAGTGTATATTAGAGTGTTAAGTGTTTTGAAGACAAGTATGGAGGTATTAGATTGTCCGTGATATATAGCATAGATCAAATCCATAACGTTCTCACATTTTAGAGTGAGGAGTTTTTCAGTAGGCTGTGATGCAGCTGAAACATTTTATATTTTTATGTAAGTTTTATTATTTTAAGCACAGCTGTAATAGCTGGAGCTTGTACAAATTATTTTCAGTCAACTCATCTTTGTGAACAAGATCATGTAATACTTGATCTTTTCCATTTTGATCAGTATCAACATGTCAGCTTTGATCTGCTTCTTTCACGCTTGCTGTCAGGGCACTGCACAAGGCACTCTATGTGGTATCCATGGAATTTCCTTGCTGGTCTTTTTAAAATCAATCTATGCCTGACTTGTATGAGATCAGCTGTTTGGAAAACGTAGGCGAGTACATTGAGAATCCCTGCTAATCTTGCTTGCACGAGGTGGTGAAGCAACAGCATGTAATCTCCTCAGGTTCCTACTTCTTCTCTTTTGTCTAACTGACATTAATGATAATTATGTCATTTGTATGTATTTAAACTTTGCCAACCTGTAAATTATTCACCAGATAAAATGCCAGTTTTACATGAATATCGCTAAAGATAATTATACCATCACAGAACAGGAGAATAATGGAAAAGTTCATTATAGCACAAACCACGCGAGTGCTAGAACAAAATTAGTTCTCGTTTGTGTAGGAGTGAACTTGGTTACTCCTGCAGGTTTTCTTTCACTGTTGTTCTGTCGTGTGAACTTTAAGAAAAACCCAGCGAAGCACTCTGTAGCTAGTGTATTTAAAAATATTCAGGTGATTTTGTAGGCTCAAATCCTTTGGATGGATTGAGAGAGATCATTTTTTCTATGATCTGAGTCTGCAGATAAGAACTACTTAATCTAAAAGGAAACAGTGTAGACCAGAGTTTGAGTTTTGGACCCTTGTGAAAACACATTGTAATAGAGATCTGTAATACAAATTATAAGATTTGTATGAATAAAATATGAATAGGAAGGTAAGGCTGTGGAAGCACCAGAAGAAACGATGAAAGAAGGATAATTGAAGCAAGGTTTGATGGTGCCTAGAGCAGCAAGATCACAGCACAGTTACACAAAGGTTTTCAAGATCTTGAGACTGGAAAAACAATGGACAGACAGAAGCTGTTAGGAAATGATGAAGGGAAGACAAAGAACAGGACTGCAACCATCAGACATCCAAATAAAGAGACAAAAGACTGAGTAAATAACTGACGTTGTCTTATTCCCTTAGGGATAGGATAGAATGGAGAGTTTAAAGGTCAGAATCCCTGTCAACTCTTAAAAGGTATGAATAGTGCAACCACATCCTCTCCTTTGTAAGAGCAGCCCTGAAATGTTGGTACCTGGTGTGTCTCTGCTCCATGACAGTATAGGTGGCAATGGACAGGCTACTTCAATGTATTTGTTTCTATGCTTGCAAATGTGTGGGTGTAAGAAAATAAGTATAAATTATTTTATTTAATTTTTTATTTAATTAATTATTAAGTATGATCAGCTTCCTCTCTTACAGAGGCTTTCCAGTATTCATTTAACTTTGCTGTCACAATATTGCTGTGACATTCCAAGCAAATATTATCATAGCCTCAAGAGTTGCCCTGGTTGATTTATAAATGATTAAAAATTCTGCTTTACTGTTGGGGAATCAGTATAGTATAGACAGCTGAAGGAATCCGAGACAGATTTATGAATGACTTCTCTGTAATGTCTGTAGTGCATTTTATGTAGTTATATCACAATTACAGTTAAAAGGTGTGAAAATGTCAAAAATTTCTCTGAAGACCAGCAAAGCACAATTTTTTCCCCTCCTTCCCCTTTTTATTCAGTTGAGCATCTCTAATTACAACGACTTTTTAAAGTGTACTCACCGTATAGCTAATCTTCTGTCTTGTAGAGTTTTCTCCTATTTAGATGCATAACCACAGAGCTCTTGCTGCAAAATGTATCAAATATGGAATTGGGCTTTGCTCCTTGATTATAGTTCCCCAGTTACATGATAATTACATGTTATAATTACAGTTATCAAAATTAATTACAACATTTCAGTTACACTGTTTTATACAATGATGCTGTTATTTACACAGCATTGTAAAAGCGCTTGGAAATATATTGATAGAAAATAAGAGAAAAATTCCATTCTCCTGGAGTCTTTGCTTGGGATTCAGTCAACATTTGAAGAGTGGGGAATTTTGAGGAAACAAGAATAAGAGCACAGGAGACAAAATAGGATTCAGTCCCGCTCCTGACCAGAGCAATGGCATACTACTTTTTTTTTTTTTTTTATCTTTGATGAATGAAGAATTGGGCAAGACGAAAAACTTACTTCAGAACCTCTAGTTGTCCAGAGGTAGCTGCTTGAGCAAAAATCCCAGAGAGGCTGGGCTTGCTTTCGTTACCTGGAAGTTTGGCACTTTCTCTTCTTCAGCTACTTAGGTGCTGTTTTGAGGGAGCTACAAATATGTTCTGTGTAAATACAGCACAGACACACGTGTATACTTTGTCCCTATTTCTTTTCTATGTTTATTCATTATCTGTTCTTTGATGTTTAAGTGTGGTGAAGACCTTAGCATCCCTATATTTAGCATTTTATATGTTTCATTTTTTGATTGACTTTTTTTCTTTATGTAATTCTGTCTTATTTGCGTGGGGTTTTTTTAAGCCAGCTGTCATTAAAATAAATGAGGGTACTTTTACTTATTTGAATGGCAGTTAGTGTCAAAACAAAATTTGTTAGAACCTATTTTACCTTGTAATGAAACCTGCAATGCTATATTTGCTGCATAACCAAGAGCATTATGAAAATTAACTACTGCACCTGCTCAGTACTTAATATTCATTCTTGCATAAAAATATCTGGCTCATTTCAAATGTTTTCCCCACGACACCCAAAGACCTGTTCTGAGGATACTTGGTAGACCAATTCTAGTCATTTTAATTTAGGACCTCTTATTTAGGGACCAGAAATACCCCCCTCTCAGGCTATAGTCATGTTTTGTGAGGTTCCAGTATGCAAACCTATTTAATGGCTTCAATGTTTTTCTGATACCTGGTTGTACTAAAGTTTAGGCTGCTGAGATCTGAATCCGTTCAGACAGTGACTCTGAAAATCTCTTTATAAACAAGCACCAGCTCAAACTTACATTTTGTGCTGCTGCTATAAAAAAACAATAGCATTTTGAGGTTAATGAATCCTTTCTCTAAATGAGATGTCACTAAGCAGATTTTAAGTATACCAGAGTCTTGACAAGTTTTTATATATTTTAATCCCAAGCCACGGTTACTTGCAGAACACTGAAGATTACATAGCATTTCTAAATACATCTAATCCACAGAGTCACTGAAGCTTGCGAGACATTATAAGCATTCTTCTTATATCTGCAGGACTTCTGTCTGATTTTGCTTTGGCAGACTGCAAGCAGATAGCAGTCTGGAAGGGCAATGATATGTCTGTAAAGAGTGACTGAGTAACAGGGAGAAAGGAAGGAATACATGATGAAACAGAGATGCTTTTGAACCATATCTGTATATTACACACATACGTACGTGTAGTATAAAAAACTAAATTGTGTTTCTGTGCCTGACTCAGTGTATTTGAGATGAACAGAGCGCAAACAGATTTTGCACCACTGCAGCTTCCAGCGCAGTTTGGGGACAGACCAAGATGCGCTGTATTCCAAGCCCATTTAGCAGGCATGCTGCCAGGCACAGGGTCTTGCTTCATGATAGAGCACGTCTCTTCAGGAAGATTTCTGGGAAGATTCTGGGACAAACAGTTTTCTTTTAAATGGTGCCATTGTAGCTCTATGGACACTGACTTTGGGTTTATGATGCATTTTGCCCTTGACTGCATTTTTTTATAATGAAAACATTACTATTTTATTGTTAAGGTGAAATACCCATCCTTATCTTGCATTGCTGATGACTGTTCTTTTGTTTATGGATTTGCGGATGCAATCATATGGATGATTTATTTTAATTCTTCCACATGAAAAACAGTTGTTAAATTACCCCTTTAACGTCAATAATGCTACTTCCTCCACTTAATTTTTCAAAGTGCTCTTCAGTTTCTTCTGGTTGTTTTTTTTTTTTCTTTTTAAACTCTGGTAGCTGTAGAAACATCTTGCATCTTGCATGTCTGCTATCTATCTTCAGTTTGGCCAGGGATTAGTTCTCCTTTCTATTGTTACATGGGACAGTTTCTGTATACTATTTTGATCTATGACTACATGAATTAACTACTGCAGCTTTTAGCTTTCAGTCACAGAATCACAGAACGGTAGGGTTGGAAGGGACCTCTGGAGATCATCTAGTCCAACCCCCTGCCAGAGCAGGGTCACCTACAGCAGGTTGCACAGGAACGCTCCACCACCTCTCTGGGCAGCTTCTTCCAGTGCTCTGCCACCCTCAAAGTAAAGAAGTTCCTCCTCATGTTTAGGTGGAACTTCCTATGCTCAAGTTTGTGCCCATTACCTCTTGTCCTGTTGCCAGGCACCACTGAAAAGAGCCTGGCCCCATCCTCCTGACACCCACCCTTTAAGTATTTATAAGTGTTGATAAGGTCCCCCCTCAGCCGTCTTTTTTCCAGACTGAAGAGACCCAAATTCCTCAGTCTTTCTTCATAAGAGAAGTTCGAGTCCCCTAATCATCTTGGTAGCTCTCTGCTGCACCCTCTCCAGCAGTTCCCTGTCCTTCTTGAACCGGGGAGCCCAGAACTGGACACAGTACTCCAGGTGTGGCCTCACCAGGGCAGAGTAGAGGGGGAGGATGATCTCCCTTGACCTGCTGGCCACACTCTTCTTGATGCGCCCCAGGATGCCATTGGCCTTCTTGGCCACGAGGGCACATTGCTGACTCATGGTCACCCTGCTGTCCACCAGGACTCCCAGGTCTCTTTCCACAGAGCTGCTCTCCAGCAGGTCAGCCCCCAACCTGTCCTGGTGCATGGGGTTATTCCTCCCCAGGTGCAGCACCCTACACTTGCCCTTGTTGAATTTCATAAGGTTCCTCTTTGCCCAGATCTCCAGCCTGTCCGGGTCTCTCTGTACGGCGGCACAGCCTCTGGTGTGTCAGCCACCCCCCCCCAGCTTTGTGTCATCAGCAAACTTGCTGAGGGTGCACTCTATCCCCTCATCCAGGTCACTGATGAATATATTGAAGAGGACTGGACCCAGTACTGACCCCTGGGGAACACCACTCGTCACTGACCTCCAACTAGACTCTGTGCCACTAATCACGACCCTCTGAGCTCTGTCTTTCAACCAGTTATCTATCCACCTCACTGTCCATTTAGCAAGCCCACTCTTCCTAAGCTTTTCTATGAGGATGCTGTGGGAGACCCTGTCGAACGCCTTGCTGAAGTCACGGTAGACAACATCCACTGCCCTCCCCTCATCTATCCCTCCAGTCATGCCATCACAGAAGGCTCTCAGAATAGTCAGACCTGATTTCCCCTTGGTGAATCCATGTTGAGTACTTCTGATAGCTTTCTTTTCCTCCACATGCCTTGAGATGACACCCAGAACGAGCTGTTCCATCATCTTTCCAGGGATGGAGGTGAGGCTATGGAGGTCCATGTCCTTCTTGTGCTGAGGACTCCAGAGCTGCACGCAGTACTCCACGTGGGGTCTCACCAGAGCAGAGTAGAGGGGCAGAATCACCTCCCTCGACCTGCTGGCCATACTTCTTTTGATGCAGCCCAGGATGAGGTTGGCTTTCTGGGCTGCAAGTGCGCATTGCCTGCTCATGTTGAGCTTCTCGTCCACCAGCACCCCCAAGTCCTTCTCCTGAGGTCTGCTCTCAAGCCATTCTCTGCCAGCCTGTATTTGTGCTTGGGATTGCCATGACCCAGGTGCAGGACCTTGCACTTGGCCTGATTGAATTTCATGAGGTTCGCACAGGCCCACCTCTCAAGCCTGTCCAGGTCCCTCTGGATGGCATCCCTTCCCTCCAGCATGTCGACCACACCACACAGCTTGGTGTCATCAGCAAACTTGCTGAGGGTACACTCAACCCCACTGTCCATGTCACCAACAAAGATGTTGAACAGCACTGGTCCCAGTATTGGCCCCTGAGGAACGCCACTCATCACTGGTTTCCACGTGGACATTGAGCCATTGACTGCAACCCTTTGAGTGCGGCCATCCAGCCAGTTCCTTATTCACTGAGTGGTCCATCCATCAAATCCATGTCTTTCCAATTTAGAGACCAGGATGTCATGCAGGACAGTGTCAAATGCTTTGCATAAGTCCGGGTAGATGACATTGGTTGCTCCCCCCTTATCTACCAATGCTGTGGCAACATCATAGAAGGCCACCAAATTTGTCAGGCACGATTTGCCTTTGGTGAAGCCATGTTGGCTGTCACCAGTCACCTCCTTATTTTCCATGTGCCTTAGCAGAGATTCCAGGAGGATCTGCTCCATGATCTTGCCCGGCTCAGAGGTGAGACTGACCGGTCTGTAGTTCCCCAGGTCTTGCTTTTTTCCCTTTTTGAAAACAGGGGTTACTTTTCCCCTTTTCCCGTCAGTGGGAACTTCACAAGACTGCCACGACTTTTCAAATATAATGGAAAACAGCTTGGCGACTCCATCTGCCAGCTCCCTCAGGACCCGTAGATGGATTTCATCCAGTCCCATGGACTTATGCACCTTCAGTTCCTCAGATGGTCTCAAACCTGATCTTCTCCTACAGTGGGCGGTTCTTCATTCTCATAGCCCCTGCCTTTGCCTTCTGCAATTTGGGCAGTGTGGGTGGAGCCCTTGCCAGTGAAGACCGAGGCGAAAAATTCATTCAGTACCTCAGCCTTCTCCATATCCTGGGTGACAAGGTCTCCTGTCTCCTTCCTGAAAGGGGCCCACATCTTCCCTAGTCTTGCCTTTATCCCTGATGGACTTATAGAAGTTTTTCTTGTTATCCTTGATGTCCCTAGCCAGATTTAATTCTATCTGGGCTTTAGCTTGCCTGATTCCTGGCCACTTGGACAGTTTCTCTGTATTCCACCCAGTCAGCTCATCCTTACTTCCACCCTCTACAGGCCTCCTTTTTGCTTTTGAGCTTGTCCAGGAGCTCTTTGTTAGTCCACGCAGGCCTCCTGGCATTTTTGAATTCTACCATTTCATGATCACTGCAGCCGAGGTTACCCTTGAGCTTGACACTCACCACCAGCCCCTTCTTATTGGTAAGTACAAGGTCCAGCATACTTCCTCTCCTCATTGGCTCTTCTACCATTTGAAGAAGAAAGTTGTCATTGACACATTCCAAGAACTTCCTGGCTTTCTTGTGCCCCGCTGTGTTGTCCTTCCAACAGATATTGGGGTGGTTGAAGTCCCTCAGGAGGACCAGAGTCTGTGAACGCAATGCTGCTCCTATCTGTCTATGGAGGGCCTCGTCCACTCTGTCGTCCTGGTCAGGTGGCCTGTAGCAGACCCCTACCGTAATGTCCCCTGCCCCTGTGTTCCCTTTAATCTTGACCCATAAGCTCTCTGATGGGCCTTCATCCATCCCCAGGTGGAGCTCCGTGGACTCCAGCTGTACATTGACATAGAGGGCAACACCCACTCCTTGTCTTCCCAGCCTGGCCTTCCTGAAGAGTAAGTATCCGTCCATTCCAACACTCCAATCTTAATCCACCACATCTCTGTGATGCCAATAAGATCGTAGCCCTGGAGGCGTGCACACATCTCCAGCTCTTCTTGCTTATTTCCCATGCTGCGTGCATTTGTGTAAATGCATTTCAGCTGGGCGCCCAATGAAGCTGTCTCACTGTCTGGAGCTTTTGCTTTTCCTTCATGCTGCTTTTCAGGTGGTCTTCCCCTGGGGTGTTTTATCTGTGACTCCCTGGTTCCTATCTCCTCAGGAGTCCCTGGCTCGTCCCCATAAGGCTTCGATTGTGCTGCAGCCTACCCAGCACATCTCGGAGCAACAGGTTGAGGGCCTTCACCCCTCAGACCTTGGAGCATCGTCCCTTGGCTTGTCACGAGGAAGCCAGGTAGCGTCCCCCTCCCCCAACAAGCCTAGTTTAAAGTTTGGTCAATGAGCCCCGCTAGCTCGTGAGCAAACACCCTCTTCCCCCTTTCAGAAAGATGAGCCCCATCCAATGTCAACAAGCCTGGTGCCGTGTAGGCCATCCCATTGTCGAAAAACCCAAAACTGTGGCGGTGGCACCAGCCACAGAGCCACACGTTGATAGATTGCACACGTCTGTTTCTTACAGTGTCCCTGCCTGTAACCAGGAGAACAGAAGAAAAGATAACCTGCACTCCAGGCTCCCTTATTAACCATCCCAAGGCCCTGAATTCTCTTTTGATTGTTCTTGGGCTATGTGCTGCCACCTCGTCACCACTCATGTGAAAGAGCAACAGCAGGAAGAAGTCATAAGGTTTTCTGAGAATTCACCTCAATTCTATTTTATCTGTTTAGTATACCAAGGTGTTTTCATGGTGCCAATGAAACTTTCCGCTTTTTTTTCTCAGTAAAACAAAAGAGTGGAAGAAAGCTAAGCATTGCACAGGAGTGGACTGTGTACCATCTGCTGAACCGTAACTAAATTAGGAAAAGTAGTCCTCACAATTGGAGGGTTGTTGTAAGATGTGTCCTCTGAATAGAATTAGGTTTTTCCCAAATTAAATTATGCACACGAAGAATGATTATAGGCAAGCCCCAAGACTAAAAAAGATTAATTACGGCCCTATTATTAGAAGCTTCTTTTGCATAATCCTATTAGTTTGATCATATGTTAATTTTTCCCCATATGTGTGGGAGCATATTTACTAATTTTATGTAATTGAACACAGTGCCGTTTATTTGGGGGGGTTATGTTGGTTTATTTTAACTTTATTTGCCAACATAATTTCCGTCTCTTCTCCCTCTTCAAAAATGGATTTACTTTAGATATTACACAGAACAGTTAATTATGAAAAATTGACTGTACAGAGCATTAGGCCTCTTCCCCTGATAGTGACTCTCTCAATTGGTACACCGGTGTTATTAAAAAACAAAGTGTAAAAGGTTGGGTTTGGTACTTTGAGATTTATCACTTATGGTAAATGAATAATTATCACAATGTCACTAATATGATCCGCTCTGACTTCTGCCTTCAAGTGAAAAAGAGTTTATTTGGCTGGCACAGTACATTTCTTAGAAACTATACAAAGAGTGTCTCTTATAAAAAATGAATTGTATTGAACATAGGATTTTAAGCATTTGGCTTTCTCAAGGCAAGAATATGAATCTGTTTGGCTTACTCTGTTCCTTCTATGGTTGGCATCTTATGGCTGTCAAACTGTAGGTAGATTTCGTGCAAAACTCTCATTCAAGATGCTACAGCTTGTGCTGTGCTAATGTACTGGAGGCAGATAATTGTTTGTAAAGAATATTAATTGCAGCATTGGGGAAAAAAATAGGAAAGTAATTGTTTTATGTATTCAGTGCAGGATATGGATGTGGATATAGTGCACTGAACCGGTCATTAGCTTCTTAGTGTATGGAAATCATCCGTTGTGGGCACTTAGACCCCAGGTTTCAAAGAGGGGGGAAATCCAGTATTTTAATAATTGTATCACCATTGTACAAGCAAGGAGTAGAATTCAAGTGGCACAAATCCAAGTATTTTCTTAGTTTTTGATGGCACTTTCAACCTTAATCCGGAATTATTTTTTGTAAGTAAGTATCAGATCGTATAAACTGGAAGCAAGGCTACGGAATCCTGAATGGCTGAAATGGGTTGAGAACAGTCCAGGTGACAACTGAGGTCACACTGAAAAGGAGGGGACGTGCACAGGTTGGGCTGGAGCTATAAGCAACAGAAGAATTGCTGCCTTTTTTGTGCTTCCCATCAAAAGCAAAACCACGTCAAGAGCTTCAGAGGTAATTGCGACTATTGCTCTGAAGATCTATTTGTGCAACAGCTGTTTCACATTTAATATCTTGAGCTTTCCAAACCCCGATCTGCATATTAATTCTTTTCACTTGAAACTGTCATTCCTGGTTTTCGTGCAAAATTCTCCCATTGAGAATAGTCATGGTCCCTAGTCTGTAGAAAGACTACTTCATTCTATTTATTCTATGCTGTTTCTTTTCTTGGGGCTGCAGTAGATAAGATGATGCAGAAAACAGCTCTGTGAAATACTGTCCCCCACCCCGGGCCCCTTATCCTCTCTTTCCCCACACAAATAGCTGTCCTTCCTGTTTCGACTTAACAGAATGTGCCTACTTGCAGATGGAAGTAACAAAAGATATAGCAGGATTAATCAAAATGTAATATATCTGTTTCCAAATGACTGTGTGTTTGCCAGATTTTTATGTTGGGCAGAATAAAAGCCATAGGTCTCTCGCTCTTGAAATTTTAATGATTTCTTACGTACTAAAGTAATAAATGAATGTTGTTAGCTTTGGGCCTGTTTGTTTCCTGAGCGCACTCTAATATTAAAAAAGAATAAACAAAACCCATCTTCCTTATTATAATCTAAAAAATGTTTACAAAACTCACCTGGCTATCCATCAAACCAAGAAGCATTTCTGTTTTGGTGCCCGTGAATAGAAACTGTTGGCTCATATAAACAGGAGAACAACAACTATTCCTAGTCCCCAGCAGTAAAATCAAACAATTCCCAGTGTAACCTCTCTCTTGCCGTCTTATCAGTCGTCTTAGCATATGTAGGTCACTGCTGAAAGAATACACAGCGTCTCACTGTTTTTCAGGGTATAATCACAGGTATGTATGATATAGGTTAGGTATATACTGCAGGTGTAGGTAGGTACTGTTACATGATGCATTATTCCAAAGTCAAAATGTTAATTTATTAATGTTCCAAAAGGAAGGAGGAGAAATAAAATGAAAAGTAAAAGGGATTGTACTTTGTCGTCTAGAAATATTTTTTTCTCTTCTAGAAAGGGCTTTGGGTTTGTTTTGGTTTGTGTTTTTTTTTCTTTTTAGAAATCTTTTTTGATTTGTATTTGGTCTGATACAATGCAATGCCAACTGAACACAGTTTGTGTTGATAATACCATAAGCCATACAGAAATATGTGCTTGTATGTAGTTCATTAAACCAAAAATGTTGATGTTTCCCCAAATTTTGGTCACCTGGTTGGTGCATTTCCTCCTCCAAAACACTGTCTTTTTTAAAAGAATGCCAAATAAAACAGAGCATTATAGTGATGAAGAGAACACCCCAACTGGTTTTGTTGATGCAGTAGTAGCTGTTACACAGCCAGTAAACAGAGTAGCTGTTTGGTAGCTATCTGGTTTTCAAAGACCATCTACAATACAAATCCTATTTAAGACATGACAAGAGATTTCTCCTGGAGTTTAAAAAAAAGGTGCTGTGTGTAATTCCTGGACATGCAATGCCATTTCTCTTCATTTTTGTATGCTGCTTGGTTTTTTGGCTTGGTTTGTTGTTTTTGTTTGGGGTTTTCTTTTGCTTTGGAGCTGTACGTATGAAAACTAAGACTATTGCTTCAGGCAGTCCTTTAACACAGGATGCTTATCTTAATGGATAAAACCTACTCTAGCACGATTTTGATGAGACAAAGTACAGAGCATCTCCGTAAGAGAGGGGGCTAATTGCTTTCTTAATTTTCCTGTGCTCACTGTCCTGAAGGAGGCATTACTGCTTATCCTGAAGTGTCTCTGGTTGAAGCTTCGTGAGTTGAGAGTTCAAATGGATTTTCCTATTCTTCAAGTCTCGCTATATTATTTCATTGTAGTGGATGCCTTGATTTCTTTTCTGTCTAGTAAAAGCTCTGCATTGAGAATGATCTGTCTTCAGTTTGCTATTCTTTCTCATTAAAGCAAATAAATTGCTTTTGTGTGTTGGCTTTTCAACATATTCCCATAACTGAATGTATTCCCTACTGTATCTGGAAATGGCCCATACTGAATTAGTATTAACTTCAGCTGAGTGAAGATGGGGAGCAATAACATAAGCTTTAGAAGTCTGGAGGACACATCTACGCTGTGCTTCTCTAGACCATCCCAAAATGCATACCTGTCGTTTCACTGTTACTCCAATAAGCTATCTATAGCAATTCTTGCCTGGATGTCAGTCCAGAGACTTCTCAGTGATTTTGTAGATAGTCCATAAATGGTCTCTATACGGACTTGTAAATAAGACAAAAACTGGTGGGAGGGGAGCAAACAGAACAAAGACAAAACCAATAACTGCTGTCCCTGTTAGATTGCGGCTTTGATCTTGGGGAGGGGGGCATGTGGGGGTGTGTGTAGAGGGTTGAAGTCCTAGGTTCCTGCATATCTGTGCTAAACGTTCTTATACGTAAGTATGGGATCACTGAACAATATATTGTATTGTGTGCCTCTTACTTTTCCATATAAAGCATGTCCTCAAAGTCAATATTGCTGGAGGTGCTGTGCTGTATCTGTAATAGGCAGGGTAGACTATCTGTAAAACAGTTTTGTGCTTGCCTAATCCTGGTGGCACTGGAGAGCTCCCAGACATAATTTAGGGATTTCTGCAAGGCTGTTTTAATTTAATTTAATTATGACTGTCTTGTTAACTTCTGTAGCAGAATAAGAAATCTTTGCAGCATGGCACGCGTGCCCAAGGTCAGCGTACCCTTGAATGTTGTGATTCTACTTGAAAGTTGTTTTCTCACTATAATGAAAACACTTACCAAGAGATCAAATGACCGTTTTGCAAATTGCATGTTTTAAATATCAACATTCAGTGGATTGTACTTTACCTTTCCCTCCTCATCTGTGAATAAGTAACTCAAGCTGAAATGACCAGGTGACTGAGGGTTTGCTTTTTTTAATTTCTCAGTTGTATTTATTCAAGGACTAAAGTGAAGATAATGTGTAGAGTAATGATAATTCAATTTCCCCAAGAGCAGAATTAACTCTGGCAGTGCAAGGGCAAAGCTTGTCACCAAAGAGGAACTGAATATTCAAACTGAGGGAATCAGGAAGCAAATCTGTGACTGCACAGAGCATTTACGTTAGAAGGAAACCCCACCACAACTGTAAATATGACTTTTAGAACTATTTTGCACAGCCACGTTAAAGATGCATGCCACAGTGAAATTTGCATGAAATAAAATGTGTGACATTAGGAGAGGTGTTCAGTTTTCTACCAACAATCATCATTAGAAAATTCTCGAAATTGGTAGGTATTTGGTGGTGCTATTTGTTTGTTCCGTTTCAAACTTTGGTAAAAAAGGTAGTGCAAACCTTGATTAGAGACATCCTCAGCTGAATTACCTCATCATTATTATTATTATTTTAATAATTTGATGTAATTCTGCATATACTATAAAAAAAAATACCAGAAAGAACTATTTTTCTTAACACTACTTTCTTTGTGCGTGTTTAGTTTTGGGTTGTTTTTTTTTTTTTTGTTGGGGTGGGGAGGGGTATGGCTATGTACTTTGGGATTTTTAAAGGTGCTCAACATTAGGGTAACCTATTTCAGTAGGAGTACCAATAGATTGACAAAAAGACCTTCTAAAAATCTCATTTTCTCTCGAGCATAAAGTTTCTTGGGTCCTATACTGCAGTCAGTGGAGGCTCTTTTTCACATCTGTGTCATAGAGATTCCCTTACATATAGGCTTGGTGAGTTTGCTCTGCTTGTATGGGTCTCTTCCACAGCAAGGGGAAAGAAAAATGAGAGAGAGAGGGATTTTTTTGTGAAAATGATTTAATAGGGAAATACGTGAAACTTCAGAATTTAGCAGCATGATTTGTAGGTAGTGAAATTTTTCTTCTGTTTTATGGAATTAGATTTTAATTTGATGTATCTAAAGGGAGTAATTTTTTTTTTCCTTAGTGATGGCACAAGAAGATACAATTGCCATTATTATGTTAAAGGATGAACAAGGAGTTTCTTGTGGTGGAGGCAGCAAGTTTATCTTGACTTTTTTTTTTTTTTTTTTTTTTTGGTAGAAAACTTCATGCTCCATGCTCCAAAAAACTAAGCTGACAGTATTTGTAAAGACTCAACTTGCTTTGAAAGTCCAACTGTAGAAATGTAGCAGTTTAGAGGGCCCTTGGAGATCTTCCAAATTTCCCATCAAATAAACCTTTATTCCTCTTAAACCAGCTGTTAGAAAGCAGAGAGAAACATGGTGTTTTATGATGCTGATTAAAGCAGTAATCTAGTGTCTGCTTTATTCAACATATAAAGATGTGCTGATGAGACAGTGATAAGCAGTCAAATTACTGCCTCAGGTTAACAAACCTGCAATCAGTTCTATTTTTTTCCACCCCTGTAGTGGCTGTTCTTTCTTAGACTCCTTGAACAACTGTATTTTAGTCTAACCAGGTGTTTAATAATTTTAGTTTAATCACTGCTAGATATTCACTGACGAGATTTCAGTGTTTGAAGGCCTGACCTTGAATTCTTAAAATCACTGATTTTGATACAAACTTGATGTGTAAGGAATGATAACTCAGATGTTAATTATGATTGCTTTAGCATCTGTGAACCACAGAGAAGTCTTTAAAAGTAAGCTGATTGCATTTCACACAAGTACAGTAATCTGTCCAAATGTATGAAATTGCAGGCTCATGGCCACAGATGTTTTAATTTAGTACAATATGTTGAACAGTTTTGAGGTCTTCCTTTATGTAGCTTTCACTGCTTTAGTAGCTTTGTTTTTTGTGCTAATTTCTCAGTAAAAGCTGCCCTTGAAATGATATTCTCTAACAGTACATGTGTTTTGATGCAGCTACTATTTTTAATCCACATCGATATAATAAATATAATTTCTGTTATATTTTCTTTTAAAAGTCACATAGAAAAGAAAAAGAATCTCTCTCTCCATTCTGGTAACTTTTCATGTAGTTGCTGTTTTGTTTATATATGTGGATTAGGTACTAATAATAGAAGAATTCTGTATATTCAGATTAGCGGGGGTACTGAGTCTGTATGAACAAATGGCAGGACAAGTCAAGAAGTATAGCTGAAATGTGTTGTTATTTCCAGGCATTTTAAGAGTTCGAGTGGCCTAACTGGTTCTGTCCAAGAACTTTCTCCCAACTTCATTAAAAAACATATTCTGTAAGTTTCAAGAAATTGACCAATTTCTTGTCAGAAATGCCATCAATCCAAATCCATGCAACCTGACTTTTGAAAAGAAAAATAGGCATACCAACTGCAAACATGCTAATTAAAGCCTGGTTAAAAATCTGTTTGAATAAAATAGAAAAAAAAAAAAAAAAAGACATCTGGACAACAGAATGTGTAGTAGCTATTGAATTAGGCATATACTTTCACCACCCTAATCCCCATTTTATGCTTAGTGAACATATCTTAGTAGGCTTAGCTATTTTTACCTTTCCTGCTTTTCAAAGGTAGAGCTGATTGCAAATATCCCTTCAATGCAGAATACCTGTTGTAATTTACTCTGAAATGCTAGGACTGATCAGCGTTCGGATAACCACGTACTGCATCAGGTTATTACATTTGCATGCAGTCTAGTCTAAGGAGATGTTTAGAATTTCCATGAAAGAAAATTAAACAGTGGAAGATCATACTCTTTACAGATTACCATAAATACATACTTAATAGCCCAGAAACCTTACTGTCTAAGGTAGGCACCTGAAAGTTTGTAGGAGAATGGAAAAAAAAGATAAACAAGTTTGTATTCTGACTAACTAGACTCTATAGGAGCTCTACTTGTTATATTTGTGGGTTCTTTTTTTTTTTAATTGTGCTTGATTTTTATATTCTTTTAAGAGTTGGCCAAGAGGTATGATTTGTCTCTATGGCATTTTGACTTTAATCTGAACTATATCAAGCTAGATTTGCAAAAAAACCTCAGCTGGTCTGTTGCAAGTTAGTAGACGTGGACTTCAAAGCTGTTTTCCAGAACACAATAATAAATTTATGTTAATAAAGTAACCTGTAGAATGTAGAATTCTTAAATGCAACTTAAATAACAAAGAAAATTGTCCCACACAGCCAAATTATTTTGTTTGAAATTTCACTCCCATGGGATGATGGAAATGGGTAAGGAAAAAACAAATTCAGTTTATATCTCTCCTGCCACATGGCGATCTGTTTTAAAGTTTTTGGAAGTTTATTGGGAAACTCTGTCATATTTGATTCAGTGAAGTTAGCCCTGTGATGTGAACTTCTCTGAGACTATGAATTAATTACTTGTAGTTTACCCAGTAACTAATAATTTTGCTAATTTCTGAGCTGGTTATATATAAACATAGGGTAGATACTTTCAGTCATTGGTGAAGTCTTCTATTGTGTGTAATTGATTATTGCAGTCTCCTGTACCCTAGCAACCTAAAAGATCAACACTAAGAAATCGATCAAGTTAAGGTTTAGGCCAGGTGTCAGGACTCAGGCATGAGTGCTACCTCTTACATCACCTCCCATCCTCAGAATTGTAATAGTTTTCAAGATTTTCAAACTCTTCTTGCACGGAAGTCAGCTCTTGATTGCCAACATCTGTAGTCTGGGGCTGCTCTGAAGTCCACTGTAGCACAAAAATATATAGAAAATGTTTTTGTAGGGAAACCATAGATAGTAGTTTTATACCTGATTCTTCATAGCAGACAGGTTACTCTTGGTAAAGGATACCCATTTGGACAGGCATTTTTTACTTCTAGTTACTCATTAACTTCCAGTGAAACATCATTTAAGTTGTGGCAGAGGTAGGTGGAAGCCTATCATTTCTTTGACTGGGATTAAATTGGTGGGGGTTTTTTGTATGTTTGTGCTATCAGCCAGTTCAGCTCTGTGGAAATGTGGGAAATGTCAAACTGCTGCTGGGATGGGAGATCAGTAAATTAAAAGCTACACCTTCCCCCGAGCCCAATTAAACAGAAAGACTTTTTGCACTGAGAAAAACAGTACCTTGCATCTGGGAAGGCAGGCAAGAGCAGTGTGGTGTCATTTTACTACACATAGTAGCCATTCCACCCAAAATAAAAAGGTCAGATCCTGTGGGCTACATCGGCACCACAAAGAGACTGTCAGGCAAAAACCACAGTGACTGCTAAGGATTCTTCATGGGACTATGAACTTCCTTGGCATCTCCACCACCTCCCAGGCTTGTATGGTTTCTCCAGTAATGTGTGTAGGGTGGGAAGGTAAATGACCATCGCCAGTTTGTTCTTGGCTGCATTCCTTATGATCAGTCTTATTCTGGCACGGATTTCAATAGTACTGCTATTTACGAATTGATAATCTATTTCCTATTGCCTAGTTCAGTACTACTTAGCTGCATAAACATAATATGGTATTATGCAATGTATAGGCCACTGTAGTCCATAGATGGATGTACATGTGTTTGTGTATATAGGTAGCTGTGGTACGTGGCTGCTATGTCTGTCAGTGGCCATTTAAGATCTTATTATCTAAGTAGGCTTAAAACAGGACACTTGTGAGGATAATTGATTTTTAGGCAATAAGATCAATAAAGCTATGCTAGTTTTTTAATAGCATCCAGTTGATGCCTTACATAATGATTTATTTTACTAACAGAAATGAAGGAATACATGTTTTTTGGACCCTGAAATGATATAGCACAGGCAAACATTCTGATGTTTGGTTCTATTTTTGTTGAAGGTCAAAAGTTTGGGAATACGGTAGTGAAGTTGTTTAATGTAATAGAAACTAACATTCAGATTTCCTACGAATTGAAGAATTGTTTGCGGCAAAGTGAGCAATGCAGTTCTTGTTTTCAAGGATGCTGGCAGCAAAAGCAGTCCAGCCTGGAAGTCAGACAAGTACTTCTTTATTATTACTCAATCCAGGCTGTGCTGGAACTTCATATATAGATGGAACATGTTTTCCCTGCACTGATATATATTTATATGAAATCCTGTTCATACTTGTGCAAACAACTTAAAATGCAGTCCTTTTTAATGTACACTATCTGAAAAAGTTTAAAAGGAGAAAAAGTTGGCTGAGGCTGACTGAAACTTTTTTGGTACGTGCGTTTACTTTTTTTTTTTTCTTTAAAAGCATTGCATTTATTTTGAGGATTAATTTACCTTAATTACTTTTGGAAATAAAACTAACGCTTGTTTCATTATCTAATACTAATCAAGTTTGTGTTGATACCCAGATCTTGAAATCGGCAGGGGAGGTTTAGATTAGATATTAGGGAGAATTACTTTACTGAAGAGTGGTCAGGCACTGGACCAGCCTGCCCAGGGAGGTGGCTGAGTCACCATCCCTAGAGGTATTTAAGAAACCTCTAGATTTGGCGCTTCAGGGCATGCTCTAGTGGCAGAGATTGTAGGGGTTTGGTTGGACTTGATGATCTCAAAGGTCCTTTCCAACCATGAAGATTCTATGATTCTATGATCTTGTAAATGTTGAATAGTGTGGTTTAGCTCTTTTATTGCAGATATTGATCCTGAAGGTATAGTTCACCAATTCCAGTTAATTATGTCATTAATGAATCAATAAAGCACTCCAATTCTGATTGGACTTTAAACCCCGAGAACTGAGCAGTTTTTCCTTGTGGCGCTGAGGAATCTTTCATTAAGTTTAGTAAATGTGCACATAATAATGTTTCTCTTCTTAAAAAGTGAAAAACTGCTTACCACAAATGCTTATACTTTGGCTTTTATAGCTTGGCAATGGTTTTGAAAAGAAACCAACGAGTTCTAAGTGTCATCTACTTTAATGTTGCATCTTGTAAGCTTCAGGAGTCCAAGGACAGTCTTCAGTCGGTCTTTTCACATGTGGTACCCTGTATGACTAAGAAAAAATAAGAAAAGTCAGTCACTTGAACAGACCATTCAATATGGTCATTTGTTCAAAGGATCCTAGAGACCATTGCTTCAGCTATATTAAAGTGTTCAGTGTGTGTTAAATTGCAGTGAGCAGTGATGGTCACGCTAGGAATTAATGGTAACAAAAATAAATGAATTTTAATTCCGAATTTTATGGGTCACTAAAATTTTTCTTCATATCAGGGGAAAGTTACCTAGCAGTCATAAATTTTAGACATATTAAAAAAGGTGAGAATAAGCAAATATCAAAACATCAAAAAAAAACCCAACAGTTGCCTTTTTTTTTCCTGGCACCTGCTATAAAAGGGGAAAGAATAAAATCCTGAACAAACTTGCAGAAAAGCTAAACTGACGAACCTCTTAATAAACAAAATGCTGACAAAGACCTGAAAAATTTATTCTATGTAGGAGCAATCAGTTCTGATCTTGTAAAACTGGGGGTAATGAAGGGTGACCAGAAATATTCACAGATCTGTGCTGCACCCACCCCTATGTGATTCACTTCTCATATGACTAGAAACTTAATTTCTTATTTAAAATATTAGTGAGCAATTTGTGTAAATTTGGTCTTTTGCCAGTATTTATCCTTTCAAAAATTCTGATTATTATTCTAGTGGAATATAATATATTCCTTTTTACAGATGCAAATGAAGTGTTCATGCAGGCCTAGGAATAATCTTCACCACAAAACATTCTGGTGCCAATTTTTGTTCTGAGAAGATTTCTAACACAGCAGAACTAAATTTAATTTAAGGTAGTGGGTTGATTTGAATAAGAATTCAAGTTGCATGAAATTTGTGGTCAAAAAAGATAACTTTTTTCACCAAAATAGATGTTGTCTTGACCGTATCTGAATTAAAATTTAACTGAAATAATGTATGGGAAAAAAAAGTGTTATCTTTAAAAAATAGTCAGAAAATGGGTTTTAATTTTTGAGCCCTTTTTTTGTAAAAGTAAGGTATATTGTTGTCTTTGACAGTTTAGTAGTACCCCTTCCTGTAAAACTAATGATAAGGATATTAAATAACTAACAGATGTCTTCTCTCATAGTGATTCCAAACTTAACGCCGGAGGGGGTGGGTTTAGTACCTTTCCCTTTAAGATACGGAAGCAGAATATGCTCATCCACTGTAGATGCCTTAGTTGCATCTTCAGTATTTGGCCTCTGCCACTTCAGACTTGCTGCAGTCCCTTGCCGTAGGCAGCCAATGGAGAAACCAAGTATTGGAAGGTATTATCTGGGTTTTAAATCTCAGGATGTGGTAGGGTGGAGATGGGTAAAAGAAGAAACTGAATGGGGGTCTGCAAAAAAGATTCTTGCAGTAAAATTGTACAGGTACATGACACTTTATAACTGCAGGGCTTCCTGGAAATTCAGTATAATTAACAGCTGTATTACCAGTGGCCAGGCCTGGAGCCCCAAAACTGCTCCAGTCTAAAGGCGTCCATTGATTGTGCACAACTTCTGGGAGATGGCTGTATTCGTTAGTTGTCTTCCAGCTCCCATTCATCTTACCACCTGCACTGATGCTGGGCTATCATTATCATCACCATCATCTTTTTAACTGGTCTGACAGTGCCATGACCAGAACCATCTCTAATGTATCTTGAGTACCCTCCTGTTTTCTTGTACCTTAAGGGCATGGGTTTGCTTTTACTTCTGCGTAGAACATTTAAAGCATAAAGGAAGGTCTAGATTCCTGACTACAGTACCCCTCCCCCCGCTTTTTAATTTTAAAGACAGAAGAAAACAAAAATAGATAACATACTAGAAGAAGAATTCATTATATATGAATTAGTGAATATTTAACAGTTAGCGGTTTGTATTTACGTGTCGTATTTACAAAGTGGATTTATTCTTTTAAAAAGTGGTTAATGGACTTTCTCCAATGGCTGTCCATTCAGTGTTTCTTAAAGGAAATGAGTTGCCTCTCATCCCATGAAATAGTTTATTTGTTGGTTCCCAAAACTCACATTCTGGGTTATACCTCAGATTGCATCAAGCATAGGAAGTATCTGAATATGGAAAACAGTTCAAGAGGAGATAATTTTAATTATCTTTATTCTTAACTTTTACTATTTTATAAATCAATGCATAAGTGCTACATTCAGCAACATTTTTGTGATTTTGATATATTTGGGTCATATTTTTCTAAAGCAGAAATGTTATCTTCCATTTGAAACTGGCTGCTCATGGCTGCGTGTACTGTTTGCTGGGTGAGAAGCTGGCTGGATTGCCAAATCCAAAGAATTGTGGTGAATGGAGTTAAATCCAGTTGGTGGCTGGTCACAAGTGGTGTTTCTCAGGGCTCAGTGTTGGAGCCAGTTCTGTTAGTATCTTTATCAATGATCTGGACAAGGGGATTGAGTGCACCGTCAACCAGTTTGCAGATGACACCAAGTTAGGTGGGAGTGCCAACCTGCTTGAGGGAAGAGAGGCTCTACAGAGGGATCTGGATGGCCTGGATCGATGGGCTGAGGCCAACTGTATGAGGTTCAGCAAGGCCAACATGGCCAGGTCCTGCACTTGGGTCACAACCCCATGCAATGCTACAGGCTTGGGGAAGAGTGGCTGGAGAGCTGCCTGGCAGAAAAGGACCTGGGGGTATTGGTCAACAGACAGCTGAATATGAGCCAGCAGTGTGCCCAGGTGGCCAAGGCGGCCAACAGCATCCTGGCCTGTATCAGGAACAGTGTGGCCAGCAGGACAAGGGAAGTGATTGTCCCACTGTACTAGGGCACGGGTGAGGCCACACCTCAAATACTTTGTTCAGTTTTGGGCCCCTCACTAGAAGAAAGACATTGATGTGCTTGTCCAGAGAAGGGCAACAAAGCTGGTGAAGGGTCTCGAGCACAAGTATTATGTGGAGTGGCTAAGGGAACTGGCGTTGTTTAGCCTGGAGAAAAGGAGGCTGAGGGGAGACCTTATCACTCTCTACCTGAAAGAAGGTTGTAGCAAGGTGGGTGTTGGTTGCTTCTCCCAAGTACCAAGTGACAGGACAAGAGGAAACATCTTCAAGTTACACCAGGTTTAGACTGGATATTAGGAGAAATTTATTCACTGAAAGGGTTGTCAAGCATTGGAACAGGCTGCCCAGGGAAGTGGTGGAGTCAGCCTCTCAGGACGTATTTAAAAGACCTGTAGATGTGGTGCTTAGGGACATGGTTTGGTGGTGGACTTGGCAGTGATAGGTTGGACTCAATGAGCTTAAAGGTCTTTTCCAACATAAATGGTTCTATAATTCTAAAACAGCAAATTCCAAAACAACAAAAAGCAATCTTTTGCTGCGTTGTTCACTTAATCTTATGAAAGATCACATGGGTCTAGAACCCCTCAGATTACTGCGTATTGCCAATTGTTCATATGTATAAAATCTTTTCAGCTTTTATAAATTAAATTTTCTTTAGATTTTGTTGGTTTTGCTGTTGCAGTACCTTAAAAAAATAAATCTCTCTCTCTAAGTGACTTTACTCTTTCTGATAATCCAGTTGATGAGGCAAATGTATAAAAATCCCGGTAATGTAGGCTGGGACATGTCCCAAAGTAGCTTGATTCTCTAGTCAGAAAATCATAGAGCACTTAAAATCCTTCAGCCTTCTTGAGAAATGTATAATGATATTATGTTTGCTGAGATAGATTTTATTTAATCCTTTCAGAATATTGCATTGGGCTTGGAGTCTGTATTTACTCTTGTGTTTCCAGTTAGCAAAGGATAAAGTTGGAAAAAGGAATTTAGGTTAAATTGACTTCTAATAGGAAACTATTCTACTGAAACTCAGAACTGCAAAGGACTATGTCACTTTGACTTCCAGTCATATAAGTGTCTAAACTTTTCTTGAAGATATTATTAGGGATGTGCTACTTTCACACTATTAGTGTATGAGTTTGTTTTTTCCCCTTCCATGTGTTAACTGTCCTCCAGGAAGAAGCATTAGTTCTTCAAAATACGTACGTGACTTGATTGACTGCTTCTGCAGCGTTTAAGTGGAACTTGCCCTGTAGCAGCTGGATACAGGAAACTCTCACAAGGCTCAGGTAGGTAAACATGAAGCAGTCCAGAGCAATCTTGTCCGTTTAGTAGGTTTGAAAGATGCTTACCAAAACTATAAACAAATTTTGAGGTCTCTCGATGCTGCAAAAGTGAGCTTCATATCCCAACAAAGCAGTGCACGGAGCAGTTTCTGAGTGAAGGGTGATTTTTCTATTGACCTTAACACCATCTCCAAATGGTACTTTTTCAAGGTTAAACTTGTATGGAAATCATGATTCTCTGCTACTATCAAACAGGTGGAAAGCAACCCTGAGCAGACCGTAGGAGACTCTGCATAAGATTGTAATGTGGTATACATCATAAGCAAGTACTGTTAATCTGGCCCCAGTATATGGTACTATGGAAATATGAGAACAGTTGGTGACCAAAGAACTATGGCTCTCGAGAAGTTGAAACTGGCTTCGCTCTGCCCCAGATTGGCCAGGTTGATGTTAGTCTTTTAAAGTCATTTTCTAGGAGACTCTAGGAGTTTATTCTAATTCTACACACATGCACAACTTGTTTTCAGTTGTCATGATTTAAAATATTTTTTTTTTTTTTTTCCTTCCTTTAGTGGATGAGTGAATGATAGCTTCTTACAGTTGCTTAGCTGAAAATGGATGGTATTTGGTACAGGATTTGGGGAAGTACAATAAGTACTTGCCATATGTTTATAACTTTCCTGGAGATCATCTTCTGGCTGGTAACAGGAACAGGGCACAGGATTAGACAGTCCCTTGTCCTGGCCCAGGACCAGTGTTTTTTCTGATGTTGACAGGAGACTGTAAACTTTGCTCAGAGGTGAATCAACCCTGTCTAGAGCATTTCTGACAACTCTCTGTCAGAGTTAGTTTCTTTTATTCTGACTTCAGTAACAAACTTTGCCCGGATGTGCTTAGGAGAGCATCTGTGTTATATTCTCAACTTTATGCTCTTAGTTCTTCAAGTAATGAACAATAGGCAGTGATATGCCAACAACACCCATTTTGTTTGGCTGTGTATTAGGACATTCTGTAGGATTTGAATTCCTTATTCCTTTCTGCTTTGTGACCTGTAGTGAAAAATGGATGAATAAACAGAGAAAGAAATTAATTCTGGTCAGAATAAACTTGAAGAAAATCTGCTAGGCAAAATTCATCACTGGAGAGAGAGTATGAAAAATAGTAAACATCTCTTGTTAACATATTGTTATCGTGAAATCTTGTCTTGAATAGTAATCACTTCTTAAGGAAAAAAAGGAAGAAAAAATAAAGAGCTATTTCAGAACTGACTTTTTTAAAGCAGCATAGGCTATTAACCTTTGTGGGTTAAATAGCTATTGGAGATGCTGACAGGAAAATAATTTCTCTTCAGAGAGCCCTCACTTCATCTAGCTTATTGACTGCGCTTAGATCAGGTGACGCCTTCAGGGATTCATTGCTAGTGTTTCCTTTCTGGAGTTTCTGCTTCTCCTGTCTCATTCCACCAGCTCTTAGGTGAACAACCAGTAATACACACCGGGATAGTCACCTTGTGGTTCTTCCACGGGTTTCTTGGAAAACAGACTTGTCCATTAGTTTGCAATGGTCCTTATTTGTGTGTTTTTCCGGTATCGCGCTTTTCTTTTTGTAACGAGAGAACATTAGATATATGAAAGCCAAGCAAATGTTCATTGCTATAAATGTTGGTAAATAAGCAGTGGAAAGGAAAGACTGGGTGAGATTGGATACGTCTTCCTGTTTGTAGAGTTTCTAATAAAAAGGAAAATTCTGGGGAAAATTTAATTTCTTGCAAAGATTTGAGAAGTCTTTACATGTAGTGACATTTTTCTTCTTTTTTGAGGAAAGAATATGTGTTCTAATGAAAGCGTGAAACAAAGATCGTTGAATGCAATATTAATTCATATTATTCTTGTTACTGTCTTTCAGAATGTATCGAATCAGTAGGCTTTTGTTTGCTTTGCTTTTTTATCAGAACACTGTATTCACTTAAAATCGGTTTGGGAAACCTACTGGGACAGCATTACCCTAAATCAAACTGATAATGGAAATTATTGAGGGAAAAATAGTACAATGTTGATGTGAGTAATAGCCCTTAAAACAATCAAAGGAAATTTCAAACACAAATGGGTTTTCTAATCATGTTTTCTTTAGGATTGCATCATATACAAAAGGAAATAGCACATTATTGAAGTGTATTGCATGTCTAACTCGAGCCAACAGCACAATTTACCGTATGTCATTAAGTCTTACACAAATAGTATTTTCCCACAAGGGAAATATTTACTTCTGCTTGAAATATGAAGTAATAAGTCTAATAGAAGTAGGAAGGTATAATATATTGTAAAGCTATTTTGTGTACCAACAGAATTTCCAATAAGCCTAGCTTTTGTATTCAGCAGCTCTGCTGTAAATAATTTACTATGATAATGGGTCCTGCAAGGTTTATGTTGGATAGAAGGGAAAAAAATTATGGCTATGGGTCATAATTAGCAGTAGACTTGATATATGATTATTTTTTTTAAGGTATGTGAATTGTAAAATAGATGGTGAGAACCCTTAAAGTTTAATTGCAGTCTTAGCAGTGTACTTACTTTTGATGTAGGGGCACTAGGAGAATAAAGGACAGGGGTTTGTTTACACTTTTTATGAGAAGGTCTGAATTTGAAATTCAGGAAATAGTTGTAGCAGATTTTTTTGCAACGACCAGTATGAGTTGGTGGTACGTGGTGCCTACTTGGAAGGAATCAAGTTAGAGATGGGAATTTTGTACTTAACAATAAAAAAAAGGTGCTGTTTTTACTGTGTAGGGGCTGATACAATTTCATGTCCATTAAAACATTTTGAAGAATGGACAAAATGTAGAGTAAATTAATCAGAAATTATTTGGTTTCTCCACAGTCAAATTCTTTATTATTGTAGTGACCCTTCTTGGCATAAGCTTTCATTTCAAATTCACTTTTTTCCTTCAAGTTAAATGTCTAGAATTGCATAGAGAATTCTGGATAAGGTTTTAACAGTAAATGAAAACATTATAATACCTGAAAATATCTGCTACTTCCCAGTATTTATTGGAAATGAATTAATTGAGGAATCCTAAGGCAGCATTTAGAACTATTACATATGACGCCATTGAGTCATATTTGATGATACCTCTGGGTCACGGTTTGCCACCGATTAATCTGTGTAGCTGAGATAGATCTTGCTCTCTTCAAGGGCATCCACCTGACTGCAAAAAAGACAAAAAGTGGTTGTATCACATGACGGGCAATATCTGCCTTCTGTTCTTTAATTGGGGAAATTTTTCTTTTAGAGATGCTTAGTTAGTCCAAAATGATGTATTTTTGCTTACCTATTGTTGCATTTTATAAAACATTCCTTTTATATCTATATCTTTAATTATTATATAATCCAAAATTCCCACTATGGTCTTCCATATGTTTGACATTAAACTAATTACCCATACCCTTTCCAGATCTTTTTGATGTACTAGTTAGCTGTAAAAAAATAAAAATCCTTCTCTTTGAAATATTTATTGCAGAATTTATTACTGCATGTGCAAAAGCATGTGTCAGTTCTTCCAGGTTCATGGACTCAGATTATTTTACCTTGAAGGGTTGCATAATACCTCTTTCCATGTTGTTTCAAATTTGGTTGCAGTAGTTTCCTTCTCTGGTCTTCCTCTTCTGTATAACTTTGCACTTGTATTCCACCTTATTGGTATTTTAAAAAGGTGATATTTTAATTTAATTTGAGCTCTGTTTAGATTATCTTTAATCTCCATTTCTAAAATGTGTACGTTTTTCTTTTTTTACTGCTTATAGTATTAAGGCATTTTCCTAGTTTCATGAATTTCTTTCACATGTTTAACCTACAGCAGTTTTGATTTTTCTTTTCATGGTGTTGGCAGTAGTGATGTGTCTGGCCTGTTCTGCTAATAAGAATCACATCTCTGCTTATGCTAATAATCACATCTCTGCTTATGCTAGTTTTATTTCTGCATGAAACTGTGATAGCATCATGATCACAAAAATATCTTTTAATGCAGACTTGATAGTTATCTCTGCCTTTTAAAAAAATATGCTGTGTTGTCAGAATATGTGTCAAAAACCACTTCAAATTTTTTGTAGGCATAGTGAGAATAGTACTATTTCACCGCTTTAGGCAGTAACCTAAGTTGACTGATCACTATAGTAAATAATGGTTTACTATACTAGATGTTGTAAAGGTATGAATAAAATTATATTCAGGAAAGTTCTGGTCTACCATATCTGTTATTTACATAAGCAAAACTTCTAGCACTAAAGGACATTTCTCCTTTGCCTGAGTTCCTAAATTGTTTGCTTAATGGAGTAAAGCAATTTGTAGTGCCACAGTGGTTTGGAGGATTGTTCTTTTGTTGTTTTGGGTTTGGTTTGTTTTAACCTCCTTAGATGTGTCAAAGACTGTTCTGTTGAGTTTTAAGCTCATCAAAGAAATCTTGAATAAAATTCTGGTTTACGTATTTGGGAAGGAACCACCAGGATTCCATACTTTAAAACTAGTAAACAGGCTTTTCTACTCTTCAGAACAGCAAAACAAGCCACATGTGAACAAAATCCATTGTGTCATTGTAGAGACTCACCACTTCCAACTAAAAGATGTGGGACAAGTGTACATTTTATTTACACGTAAACAATTTAAAACTAGCTGGAATTTCGTCAAACTTTGAAGAGGGATATGTACCTTTTGAGGAGAGGCGTTCAACTATGAATTTATTTATCAACTCTAAATCCATGTGTTGATTTCCCTGTAAATTCCTCTGTCTTTATGGTTGGAGTAAGGGAAAAGGCAATTGGCTGATTCTGTAATATTGTCCCCTGTGAACTTCTCATTTACTTGACAACCTGGTGAGAAGAGCGGGGAAGTGAAGAGAGGAAATATACTGGCAGATGGGTATTTTACATACCCATCCCAGTCCCTGTGCTATTGCTGTTATAGGGACCTTGGTAGTGGACAGATGCATGGATAGTCATATGACTAGGCTAAAAATAGGGACTTGGTGTTTCTCTGAATATCCTGCCAAAGTTAGAAATGGCTACGTTGAAAGGCGACACACGTTCTTCCATGAAGAAAGTAGGAAAACTAGTGAGAGGGGCTTGCAGAATAATGTCATTTGCTGGAGTCTTTGTAAGATCTTACTATAAAAGCAGCACATTTTTAAAATAAAAATTATTTTGAGCTCTTTCATGAGTATTTGTACACATTTTTTTGAGTGAAAGGTTAGGATGAGGGTTTTAAATGTGCATGAAATGCTGCTATTTGTCCAAAAAATTCATTGTCATTCATTTAAAGTGAAATCACAAGGATAAGATGGTGAATTTGGCAGAAACTCTGCAATAGCACTGATGGCAGAACTTTCACTTTTAATTTACTGTGACTTCACTGACAATCTCTACCTCTTTAACCTTATTAACTGGAAGAGACGAAACCCCTGTCCAAGAGATAGCAGAGAGAAATTGATGGCACTTAAACTCTCTGCTAATATCTTTGTGAATGAAAGAGCTCCTTTGAAGACAGAGTGCAGTAATCGGATGAGAGATCCTGTGATAGCTGGGCGCTTTTTAATGGCTTGCATCCTGAGGGGTCATGGCTCCACAGCTGAAGAAAAGGTAGCATTTCTGGAGGGACATGAGTTCTCCTGCCTTAGAAGTCATCTTCTATTCCTGGATGACTGCTCTGTAATTGAGTTAAAAGAGCAGCTGTATTGGTTCAATAGAGATGTTTTTATAGACACTAGTACCATTAATTCCTTAGAGGAACAAATATTCTGCTGGCAGAATGATGTTACATGTTACTATCTTCCCAAGTCAAGGATAGGGAACCAATTATAGAACAAAAAAAAAAAAAAAAAGATAAGTGTAAGGAAATGGCTAACAGCTCAGTGAGCTGCAGTTTCAGTGTAGCAGAGTTATGAAAATAGTGATTTTGCCAGGTCCAGCTAAAAACAGGTCTGGAGTTAACAGCCTGCGGCTATACTCTGGTGGTGCCTGCCTCTGTCTATCTGAGGTGTTCACAGTGTGCTTATTTAAAGTGAAATGTTCTTTTTTCCTTAGGTTATGCTTTAGCAGACTGTTATTTCGTGCCAAGCACTTCTGTGGATGTTTGGGGTTTATCTCTTAATCCTGCTTGTTTGCTTTGCTATTCTCTGTCTCACAAGCTTTGCTATTAATAATATTGCCAACAGTAACTGCAGAGACTTCACTGCAAGTAATCTCACTAGTAAGTTCTCCTGGATAACTAAATAACAACTGTAGTAAGGTTTGTACAGGTTTCCTCAGTCATAACTGATTTAAAGAAGATCATGACTGAATGGGGCATATAAAAGGGACCCAGGTTCCTAAGACTACTAGCTGCCAGTGAGTTGCCTAAAATTGTATTTAATTATGCACCTTTCAGTACTTCCTATTTTCTTCCCTTTTGTGGGTTTCTGTAGAGTATTTCTATGCTAGACTCCTTTTCTAACAGCGGGAGAAGGTACTTAGGTCACATTCAGTCTCCTCAGGCAACACAAGAAGCTCCCTGCTGAAGGGTGAAGAGTGCCTGACTGCTCCCAGGCACCCAAGAAGAAAAGCCTTTCCTTGCAGTGTGCAAAGTCGCTGTAACACTGGTGAAAGCTACCCTGTTCCTCGTGAATGTGTCTGACTTTTGGATGGTGCTCAGTCTTTTGGATGTCCCAGCAGAATTCAAAGGACATGATGCCTGTTGATCTGCAGCCCAGGCAAAGGAAAATTACATAAGCTACAGGGAAACCGAGCCAACCCGTTTGTAAAAAGTTTTCCCCTGTACTTATGACTTTAAAAGTAAATATTTTTTTTAATAGATTGCAATCTGTCTCCTCTATCTGAATAAAACTCCTATTCAAATCAATGGGAGGTTTTACTGCAGAAAGTTAAAGTAGTAGCAGGAAAAACTGGTCTTAAATGATTTTCAAAACACTGACGCTCTTTTCAGAGATAAATGTAATATCCTCCAGAGGGTACGGTTTCCCTTTATGAAACATGCATGACTTGTATTAGCTGCTGTTTATTGCGCCTGTGGTTAGTACTCGAGTGGTAACTGAATAATTTAAAATTGCAGATGTGAGTCATTAACTCTCCTATCTTCTAAGGTTTTATCAGAAACTGACCTCTACTGAGTCTGTCTGCATAACAGACAGAGGGGAAAAAAATAGTGAGGCTTTGGTTGGTGCTTCTAGCTAATCTGTAACCAGCTTCAATTCTTTGATAAATACAGGTGGCTTGGGAAAAAAAAATACAATTTTTATAGGATTTCTAGAACCTTTTATCAAAAGCTTGGTCACAGCACAAGATATATAAGAGAGATTGGTTAGTATTTTTTAAAAAAGGTTTTAAAATATTAGCTGTAGGTTTTTTTGGGAAAAAGCCATATTTTCTCTTGTTTCTGTCGGTAGGTACTGGTATTCACCATAGTAACAGGGAGCACCAGAAATCTGGGACAGAATATCTTTTCCACTTGCTAAATAATTTTGGTTTGTGTACTTATTCTTTTGCTGGTTGAACATGCTTTAGAGGCTTGAAATAAGGCTTGATTGTTGTAATCAACACTTAAAAGAATTTTTGAAAGTTTCTGCTCCGTAGGGTATGCAAGAATATAATTGAAAACTTGCTCACTGAGGACAACAGTCATGACCCCGCCGTACCACCCTTGCATTTGTCTGTCAGCTGCATGATGGTCGTTGGCCCAACTGGCTATAAGACCATTGTGTGCCTCTTGACTTGCTTGCCTCTTCAGACATCCAGCCTTTGTTTTGGAGGGAGGAAGGAATCTGGGAAAGTCCTGGGACACTCAGCACATCTTACGTGTATAAGGGCAGTTGCCCTGTAAGATGTTCACCTGTTACAAGTTGGCAAGTGGTGACACTGAGGTGTAGTGCCAGACTGAAAGTCTTTCTAAGCAATAATGCAGGCTGCTGTATGTGCTTTCATATTTTATCAGGGTATTTTCATATTTTATCATATTTTATCATCCTTAGCCTCATTCACAAGTGATACCAGTCTGTTATTAATATGGCAAGCATCGAATACAGGTGAAAACATGTGCTTCAAGGTGAACTTGGTTGAATCTGTGATTTGATACTGTGTCGAATTGCAGAACAGAAATAAGATTGCATATAGCATTTGTGTTTCTCGTTTTCTTGGTCTTACGACTCATTGTGTTGGCTGTCAGTGTCTTCTGACCTGGCTACAGATCCCAGCCTCATCAACCTCCCTGACCCTTCCAATGTGAGACTAAACATGAAATATGACTTCATCAGGTTCTTAGTTCACATTAAGAACTTGTGTGCATGCCGGAGGACAAGTCCTGTCTTGTTGGAAATGTATTAATGATTTTTGGAATATGAGTAATTATGTAGTGAAAGTGCACTGGAAGGAAAAACGGGGCATTCTATTTGCAGAGCAAAAGCTCCTGTGGGATGTACACAATGGGCAAAGTCATCTTGATGTACATGGCCCAACCATTCAGATAGGTCACTGAAAGGCCCTCAAGCAAGAGCAGCTGAAAGGTCCCGCAAAATCTGCAGCTTTCAATAGCTGAAGTTCTGGACCAAAATTGGTTTCTTGTCGTAATTTAGATTCATATCTTCCCATCCTGGAAAGCAAATACTTAGCTAAGTTACTATTTTCAAGGCTATGCTTACAAAACAATAGGGAAGAGAAGCATTTGCTACAGTTGAAAATAGGCTTTATTACACACGTTCCACAAATCTGTTCGTGCAACTACCCTCATGACACCCTCATGCAGTATTTTTATGCTATGCTTTATACTTTTGGAAAGCTGGGAAGTGAAAAGTGATAGTATGCATTGTGGAAGTTCAGACAAATTTACATTAAATGACTTCCACAAAGAGTTAGAGAGTACTTCAATTACTGTCTGCTTGTTTAGATAGATGTAAGTTCCATAAGAACCCAAAACTAATAAGCAGAGAAACAGTAAGTAGACTCCCATGTTGCTCCTTTTTGCACCCACTTTCCAGGTGTACAAATCTGCATTTTGAAGAGTCAAGTTCTAAGAAGTTTGGCTGTATTATTAAAAGCAGTAATGCACCTAAAGTTTGGCAATTCAGACCCATTCTCACCATTTTTGGTAAGACTATAAAATATTTGTTTGGAGAATCATTTTTATCTTCTTCTTTCTTCCCTTTCCTTCAGGAAAATTACAAGGTGTTCTGTCAGGGCAAGAGAAATTTGACCTACTAGCATCTAAACTATTCAGGGATCGATGACGTGATAGAACTGTAGAAGCAGAGAAATTGCACAGGCTCAGAGGTTTTATAGCATCTTCCTCTAAAGCAATGCCTACGAAACAAGTTGATTTTAGTGAGGGAGAGGGAGTCCAGCTGATTTGGAATAAGTGGGAGGGTGGATATGTCTGACACAAAAATGATTGGAGCAGTACAGTGAAGGGTTTTGATTCTGATCAGAAGCTGCTGTGTATGATGCCATCCTACTGAATGTATTGTGAGAAAACTGAACTAAGAGATGCATAAGTGAAAATAGCTATTACTGAGCAAGATAGCAAGGTATGAAAATAAAGCAGATGAGCACAGTAAGGAAGACTTTTGGAGCTCTCTGCTAGTTGTGACCTTCCCCACATGAAAGACATCTTCTTACTCGACAACTGAGGTAATTTCCTGGTGCTTTTGAATTGTCAAATGTATCAGTAATGGAAGATTGCTTCCGGTACTTTTTTTGTGATGGAATTCCTACTACTGTAAAGGCTGATTTCTGAATCTTGCAGCACTTTTTTTTGTTTTGTGACACATGCAGATACACAAAAAAAAAAAATTCAAGGGTTACAGCAGCTTCAGAAATCTTCTCCCCTGCCTCCTAGCAATTTATATGACCTAAAGATAGCAAGTGATACCACTTAAATGTAGTAAGTGATGCTTTTTTTTTGCTGAAACCCAGTGAATTCAGGAAGAAAAATCACCCCAGGAATTTATCTAAAGCTTGATGTGAATCAAAAATGACTTGGTAGGATGAGTGTAACAAACAGTGCATGGTGAAAATGACCATGCAATGAAAAGATAGCCATACATTCCCAGAACGGGAAAACAAATGAACTTGAAAAATTTATAGTAATTCAAAGCTGAGTAGCATATATTCTCTGGGGGAAATTTTCTTTTACACATAACATAAAAAGCTTAACATGAAGTAGAATTTTGTACATGAGTGGACAGAAAATATTTCTAAATACTTATGAGAAACTGTGCTCTCCACGCTCAGGCATTTCAGCATCACAGATAGTGTGCGTAATGTTAACTTAATGGTGATGACACTTGGTATGTTATAGTGTTCCATTTTATTTCCTCTCCGTTGGTTTTGAATAAATGAGTATGCTTTTATCTTTACTTAGAAAGCACGGCTTCTATTATGCCTAGTTGGCTTTCCCAACAGCTTGCTATTGGTTGCAACAGTATCTTAAAAACCAGCTGATTCTTTATTTATTGATAAACATCAACAATTAGGTGAAATTAATTTCTAGGAGAGGGACAGTTCTAAAGAAAGGAGTCTATCTCATACCAATTTAATAGAAAAATACAGAATAAATAAAACAATCAACTGAGATAAATTAGCGCGTCCCTTTGAGTGCAGCTCCAGCCAGTGACAATCGTTGGTTTTGTCTCTAAGTCCCTTTTCATAAAGACTAGTTGCTTTACTAAAGATGTCACCAGGGCAAACACATGGTGGCAATATGAATTGGTACGTAAGTACCATAACTAAGAAAGATGGTAAAAATTCATCACCCACAAAGCATCAAATTAAATTACTAGTTCAAATCATAGAATGGGTTGGAAAGGTTGGAAGGGACCTTAAAGATCATCTAGTTCCAACCCCTCTGCCATGGGCAGGGACACCTCCCACTAGACCAGGTTGCTCAAAGCCCCATCCAGCCTGGCCTTGAACACCTCCAGGGATGGGGCATCCACAGCTTCCCTGGGAAACCTGTTCCAGTGCCTCACCACCCTCAGTGTAAAGAACTTCTCCCTAATAGCTAATCTAAATCTTCCCCTCTTTCAGTTTCAAACTGTTACCCCTCGTCCTATCGCTCCACTCCCTGATAAAGAGTCCCTCCCCATCTTTCCTGTAGGCCCCCTTTAGGTACTGGAAGGCCACTATAAGGTCTCCCCAGAGCCTTCTCTTCTCCAGACTGAACAACCCCAACTGTCTTCATAGGAGAGGCGCTCCAGCCCTAAGATCATCTTTGTGGCCCTCCTCTGGACTTGCTGCAATAGGTCCATGTCCTTCTTGTGCTGAGGACTCCAAAGCTGCATGCAGTGCTACAGGCGGGGTCTCACCAGAGCGGAGTAGAGGGGCAGAATCACCTCCCTCGACCTGCTGGCCACATTTCTTTTGATGCAGCCCAGGGAAAAAAAGACTATGTCTGAACTAGCTGGTTTTGTGATTAGCTGTAGTGTTCTGAAACTATTAATCCACCAGGTGCTGTCTAGGAAAAGAAACATGCAATTTATTTTTAATGAAAAAGTTGAATAAATGAATAAACATGTCAAGAAAAAATTCCCTTCCATTTTGATTTTGATCTAGTGTCTTTAAAGGGTTCTAGTCTGATTTGTCCAATCCCTTTCATAAAGAGATGATGGGGAATGAAGGTTTATCAGCACTTTAGGTTGAAGTAGGGTTTGATATATTAAAGCTGTAAACTAATTGAAGTAGGGGCTTAATATATTAGAACTGTAAATTAGAGTAGGAGCTTAATTTAGGAGACTAGGCGCCTTAAGGCTGTACAAAGAGCAGATGCAGCAGTTGAAGTACTAAGTGTCAGAACTTATCTCTTATTTTTTAAGACAGAATGCTTTAGGACAATATAACCTTGTAGTAGAAGCTTATCTCTCAAAACAAGGCACCCAGGATTACTGAGGTATGCAGAGGTTAGTCAAAGCTAACACTTTTGATGCGCCAGCAAGAATAAAGGAGTAGAGGCCTGCAGTTCACCAGAAGGTCACAACGATGAAGAGGAGTGGGGGAGGTAAATGACCACCAGATGCCTCTG
This sequence comes from Larus michahellis, assembly GCF_964199755.1. Taxonomy (NCBI): domain Eukaryota; kingdom Metazoa; phylum Chordata; class Aves; order Charadriiformes; family Laridae; genus Larus; species Larus michahellis. The sequence goes on along the minus strand of NC_133902.1, from coordinate 22,073,284 downwards.
AAGACCACCGAGAGACTCTAGTGCGCGTGCGGGAGTGGGCAGTAACCTGTAATAATGAGTTAATGAATAAGTAATCATTTCTTGGAAAACTAGTGAATATGTACACGTAGTATGTATTTAAACTGTACCTCTAAATCAGTCGGCGCGCACATTAGGTGGAGCAATCCCCTGTGCACCCGGCGCTGCAATAGAGAATACCTGCTTAATAGTCACCAAGGCTATCGAGTCTTAACTTTGGCATTTCACTGCATCAAGGTGTCAGTAAATCTTCAAATGGATTGTTGTTTTAAATTAACAGCTGTGGTACCAAGAGTATGTTTTTATCAATTTAAAATTTTAATAATTTAAAAGTGCTATGGAAGCATGTGCTTCAGTGGGATAAAGTGATGGCCATCTTCTTGGTTCGGCTGATGACACGCAGATAAAACAGCCAGTAAGTTTGTATTGTAATGGTTTTAGATGAGACTAGGAATTGAAGAATGTGATTTCCTTGTCTAGCTCTGTGTCTTTTTGGGTCAATAATATCAACTCCCTTTGAAAGTCTTAGCATTCTTGGTAAGTTTGTCATCATCTTCGGTACAGCCAGGATTTTTCTTTTCGAAGTGTGTACAATGTAGTCTTGCCCATTAAAGGCTGGAATATAAGCCACTTCTGTGAAACACTTAAAAATACTTAGATGAAATTCCATAAATTAGTTTGAATGCAATAAATATCGTTACCTTTTTTACTGAATGGACTCCGTATCAAATAGAAGTATTCTGGTATACTGCGGTAGTGTTAGTGATATGAAATGTGGATATTTTCTTTATGACTTTGAAAACGTACTTGCATAATATATATCCCATAACTTCTTACTCCATTACTCAGCTGGGAAAAGCTAGTGTTTTGCATAGACTGAAAATATATTGGTTTATTTGCAGCTGTCGTCATGTATACTTTGGGGCTTGGTCTTTAGTCTATGGAACGATCTGTTCTTCGTTGCAGTCTGTAGAACTGTCTTTCCCTGAAATCAGAGTGAAATCATAATGATGCTTGGTTGTAAAATTCGCCTCACAACATCAGCTCAGAAAATTCCTCTATGTTGGTTTTTGAAATTTAGAAATTAACTTCTGAGACAAACAAAAATTAACTGGTACTAATAGAAGTACTGAAGTAGGGGGGAAAGAAATCAGTAAGGGAAGGTGGAAAATTTAAATACCACATTAATTCCTCATACTTTAATTTAGATACACTTAATCTGGAAAGGTCAAATAACTGGTTCTGAACTTCTGTCAGTAAATTACTTAGTACAATCATAACCTGGGAATTCATTGGATAAGGTCAAAATAACAGGCAAACCAAAGACAGGATTGGAGCAAATGTGCAGGACAAAATCATGCTTTATAAAAGTCATTTTGGGCTAGGAATACTCTGCCGTGTATTCATGAATTTAATACATGCTGACAAATGAAAAACAGCAGCAGCAAAGATATATAATTTTTTTTCAGGCTGTGCCTACAGTAGAGAGAAAGAACCATTTTATTTGAAATGTTGTCTAGTTTAGCTGGCTACCTATGCTAGAATTTTGTTTTGGTCTCTTTCCTATTAAAATAGATATTTTCTATCAAGTAGAGTTGACATGTTCCATGTAACAAGGACCTAAAATGGAAATTATTATGATTTTATGAGAATAATGAGATTATTTTAAATAGTCACGAGTTTTCTAAAGATATTATAAAAACGTCTAAATTCTCTTTGATATTTTAGTGTGTTTTTACATATACTTACGCAAAACAAAGCAAACAAGCCAGACTTGTCTGAGAGGGAATCTAATAACTTTCAGAAGTAAGAGATAAGGCATAAATCACATAGGATTACAGACTTTGCTACCCAAGAAAGCAGAACTTTAAGATTGAGTAGTGATTAAGATCTTATTATCTATTTTTAAATATATACAGTCAATAACCACTTTGTGATTTAGCAGATCAATTAATGTGAAGTCAAGCTCTCTCTGGGATTATTCAGAGCTCTTTGTACTCCAGAGATTTTAGACTTTATATTTGAAAAAGAAAACTGTACAAAGTATGCATTACTCAAATAATTAAAATAAGAACGAAAAACCATTTTTTAATATAAATTAATTACCCCACTCAGACCTCCATAAATAATAGAGAGATAAGAACTCGTGTCAGTAAAACACTGCTCTTCTGAAAGACCGAAGAGATGCTTCTTATTCACAGAGTATACTTTTAACATCTATCTCTCAAAATCCCATGAGATGATTAGTGGGAGAAATCACCATTGTTCACTTACACTTAATATTTCTTTCATTTTTTTTTTAGCACTTTCCTGTTGTTTCAGTCTTCTTTTCATCCAGAAGTGGAAAATTGAGGAGTAAGTAGATTTATCTTTTTATTTCAAAAAATTTGAAAGTAATACTGATGGAAGTATTTAGATGCTACAAAGGTTTTCTCTGTACAACCTTTTCTGCAGTCTGGGAAGAAGTAAGGATATGATACAGTGCAATAATTACGTGATTACTTCTTGAGGGGATACAATTTTAATTTCTTTAAAAAAACAGCAGACTTCTCTCCTAAGAGATGCTGTGACAATCTCCTTGTACAAGATGAGCTCCTCTTGCAATATCAGGAAAGGCTTGAGTGCAAACCCGGGCAGCCTGTAAATCTTTTTGGCATGTCTGATATCAGAGTTCTTTTTGGAAAATGCAGAGTGATATCAGTAAGGACTGGTTTGCGAGTGGCAATCTGTGCCAACATCCTGCTAGAAAAACCCCCAGTAATAGTCAAGCGTGTGTGTGTGACGTCACCATGCAGAGATGTCTGATGTGGTGCAGAGCAGAGTGTGTGCAGTGAGAGGCTGCGTGTTGGGATTGAGATGGTGCCAACACTGACGGGGAAAGAGCGTGGGCTTCCCCAGGGCTTCGCTGTGCTGACTGCCGAGCAGTGCTTGGGGCAGGTCCCAGTCCCCTGCACCCGTGCAAAGAGTGAAGCTTGCCCTGGTCCAGCCCATCTCCCACTTGGTCCACTAAATAAATGTCCACTTGCTGGGTCATGTTGTCTGGTGATCCTCTTTCCCCCATTAAGGAGAGAGGGGGAAAAAACTCACCACAAAAGCAGTGCAAATTTTGTAGGAAAGACTAGCAAAATTGTGCTTAGCCATTCTTTATCATGACGATTTATTCAGAATGAGAGCAATACTTTTTTTCCACTCTTAAATTGTTGGAATTGGGGGGCAGACTGGAACTGTTGCCAAAATTTTAACAATAATGAATCTAGCTTCCTTGCTTGCTTTTCCAAGGTAAGTGATGGGTACACCACACAATCCTTGCATGAGGTGTGTGTACCTATGTATACATATATATACATATATATAGTGTGTGGGTATATATAGTGTGTATGTGTACATATATATGTATATAAATGCAAATATAGGTTTGTCCACAGGGAGTGATAGGAATATAAAGCAGTACACAGATGCATTGACATCTTCAGCATGCTGTTAATATAAAAGGATTTTTGAAGTGTAGCAACATCCGTTTTAATTAGGTATGAGCTGGTATGCTACTTTAACCAGATAGAGTTTTCTAACATACAGGTAGAACAAACATTTGTAGATACTGGTCTTAATCTGTAGCTAAATACATGTTAATCCAAAGACAAAATATAAATACATTACACAGTATGAGGAAAGAGAAATAAGTATGTTTTATTGTTAGTTTAACACGGGTAGCGTAAATGGAGAGAGACGAGGTATGTCGCAAGCTGCTCAGCTGAAAATTAGGAACGTAGACCCACTAAGGTCATTAATCTAAGTAGTTAGCTATCATCTTATAGTTAAGGCATAATACGTTTGAGATTATAAATTTAGACTGAGTGATGACAGAGGTATAGATATAGAGCTGTGACCCTTCTCTGTTTACCTGATTATGCTGCTAAGCCTTTCCTCTGTGTTCTTAGCCTTTTTCTTTGCTTGTTTTTATTTATTCCTAGTTATACTACAGTGGCCTACTACATGTGTTATTTTCAACAATATTTATTTTTCCTTGCTGTCTAAGTCTTCTAAATATTTGTAGATGGGTATATTCTCACTCAGTAGGCATTTGGCTAATCTATACAAATTTATCTCCTTTAGAAATTATTCCTTCTAGCCCCTTGCAAGATTACATGTAACTGAATGCAAATTAAACATGCTTCAAACCTTATCAATCAGCGAACCAAGAACAACAGGAATAGCATGGCCAGCAGGACTAGGGAAGTGATCGAGGTTTAGATTGGATATTAGGAGAAATTCCTTCACCAAAAAGGCTGTCAAGCATTGGAACAGGCTGCCAAGGGAAGTGGTGGAGTCACCATCGCTGAAGGTATTTAAAAGATGTGTAGATGTGGTGCTGAGGGACGTGGTTTAGTGGTGGACTTGGCAGTGCTAGGTTAACAGTTGGACTCAATGATCTTCAAGGCCTCTTCCAACTTAAACTATTCTATGATTCTAACAACAACTCGTCTCTTTAAAGTGCGGCGCCTTAATCCAAAAGAGTGGAAAATTGAGGTTTTCAAGAGAAATTGAGAGGATTTGTCAAAGCAAAACAAGTGCCCATTCCTGCACTGATCGGCCACCCAGTGAAGTGCCAGAGGTCACTGCTGCTGGTTTGGGCACATTTCAGTTCTGTTTGAGACCTGACCACTAATTTGATCCTGGTTCACACAGATGTGCTGCCCTGTGGTGTCTGGGAACATTTTAAGCAGAAGGTACCCCTGTGCCCACAGAACAGTAGGGCCCCCAAACCCTGTATGGTACCAAATGTATAATACAGAGATGCCTCAAGTGTTTGTCGGTTCTTTGAATGATAATAGAGAGTTGGTGGTACTCTTTTGCCTGAGGACAACCTGGAAGCTTTCTAATTATTGAGAGCCTTTGGATTTAAACAAAAAAACCCACATTGCAATGTGAACACAATTATGGAATTCAAAAGATTTTCAGAATATCTTATTTTTACTCTTAGTTATTTTGATCCTTCAGCAGCAGCAAAATGTAACCATGAAAGGTGTTTGAGCTTTGAGCTTTATGAAGGGTGTTCAGTTTTTGAGGGGTTTTGGTTTTTTTTCTTTTTAGTGGAAAGCTTTAACATATACACATGGATTTTAGAAGTTTGGAGCTTTTCCTTATTTAACAGATTTCCTGGAGAGGGGGGGAAAAAAAAAGAAATCCCTGATTTTTGCTTGGAAATATCCACTGCAGGAGAAGATACGTAACAGTACGATTCACACTTAATTACATAGTGACTATCAAGCTTACTTCTTGAGATTATCCCTCCTTAAGAGTATTTGGGCTTGATTTGACTCAGTATCAGTTTAACTGTGCTATAAGTAAAAGAAAAGTTAAGCTGCTTCTTGATATTTAGGAGCAATGGAGTAATGTCAATGGCGTGGAAATAATATCTGTGGGCAAAATCCCTGAAATCAACAGGAACATTCCAAAAAGCTTTGTGGCTTTGCATCAAACCTGTCTCTATAAGTTTGGGAGAAAATTTGCATGTACATCCATTTACCCATGCAGATGTCTGTTCTGTATTCAGAATAAATAATTGCACACATCAGCAACTGTTTTCACTTGCAAATATGGGTTACTGTGCATATGGATTTTATAGGAGCTTTATGGAAACAGTCCCCATGATAAAAAAGCAAATAGCACCTCCTGTTTCAGTGGCATTATTTTGGAATGGTCATTGCTGCCACAGTTGCCTAACAGTTATGAGATTTTATTTCTGAAATTGTGTGCTTGTTGATTACCTGAAGTCAGCTTTAGAACAGAGCAAGACAAATAGTGGTTCAATGATGAACACGATGTATGAGTTTAAAAGCCTAATTTTTTTTGGTTTAATAACTCTTTAAGTTTAGCCATCTAAAAAGGGTAAGGTGAAACCTCTAACCTAACTTAGTTACGTAGACTCTCAAGTCAGCCAAATATATAAGGTATCACTGGAAGAACTTTATGGACACTGCTGTAAAATAAGTCTATAAGACATCTAGTGGGTCATAATTTCCTTTAGGGGCTGCTTATCTTCCTCTAATTATCTAGAGGACTCAAGGGACATGAATTCTACCTTTCTTCTGGGGATGAGCCTAATAATGTTAATTTCCTCTGATATATTTATGTGTATAAAATGTTTTTCTAACATCAGCATATGTTTCTACAGAAGCCTGTAATTTTTCTTCGCTAGAATGTGGGAAGTAGAAGGGAACAGAGCAAGTAGGAAGGAGCACAAGGGAGACCTTACTTTGGCGTGGCCTTTTGTTTTCCTTCATTACAATACAGGAAGCTGAGCCTTGCAAAAATTATAATCATACAGGTGTTTGGCATTGTACAATTGAAAATTTTGCCTTTTAGACATAGCGATAGGGAAAGTCCTACACCACTGGAAAATCATTAGAAAGAAAGAGCAATCCCCCGGAACCAGCCTCCTCCCAATTTCCACCCATTACTCCAGGTAATGGAGGTTGCTTGTCCACAACAGCAAAGAGTTTGGATGCCTTTGTTCACCCTCAGTCGCTGATTCAGCTGTGGCGAGGCAGGGAATCGCTGCTGCTGTGAGGCTTGAGAGCTTACAGCACTGTCATGCCCAGACCAAGTGTCGTATTGCTTGCATAAGTAGATGGAGGCCAAGTGACAACTGAGCCCCAGTCATTTACAAATACATTTAGCTTGGATTCAAATCCATAAATATAAAATAAAACAGTGGTTTTTCTAAATCACCTCACAGCTGCAGTAGTTTAATATCCCCGATCGGCATGCAGACATTACATTTTTCTTTGTCTGTGTAATGCCTTCTATCCATGAATCAGAACAAAGAGGGGCTTTATATATCATTTACTTTTTCTGTTTGCTGGAAGCACAAAGGCTGTGCTGCATTTGTCATCAAGGCTGACAGACAGCATACGGATATAGGTATCCCTTGTTGCAGGCAGACGTGTGCTGCTGACAGAACCCAAGAAAAATCTCCAGGCTGCTCCAATTTTTCATACTAGCAGCGTTTAGCATTTAATGACACCATTGTAGCAATTTGGTTTCATTATGCAGAATAGAGGAGGACGTTTCATTTCATAATGTTTGGAATGGCTGCCTACTTATATTTAACATCTTGTGGATAGACTGGAAACCCTTTTACTCATCAGGTTTAGCCTAAAAACTAATAGGTGCTCTACAGTGCAAAAGCAGTCCAAGCAATTTCTTGGTTCCTTTTATAGATAGTACTCTAAAATGACATGGCTAATCCTAAAAAGGCCTTGATGTTTCCTGCTGTGAGTTAGCCAAATATATGCAGGCTTTTGCCCCATACATTAAGTAGCTTAATTCTCCTGTGAAAAGGAGACGGATAAGACCGATAGGGAGATAACCTCAAATAATATTATAACTGCCACAAGATAGATGCCTGTACAATAGATGAGAGCTTTAGATGCTCCTAAGGGAAATAAAAGATCTTGGTTTGCAACTTCTCCGCTCCTCAAAGGCTGCAGGGGCAGGGCACAGCATCAGCACCCCGATTCAAAGGGTGTGATATGTTGTAGGAACTTGGGAAGCATAGGGATGATGGCCTATTTTAGACATGCCCTGTTAGTAGAGCGTGTAATGGGAGAGGGGGGTGGGGGGTGGGAATTAGGGAATCTCTGCTGCCCTCCATTGTCAGTTACTGGAATGGATCCTGTCATTTTTAGTTTTGAAAAAATTGGCAGCTGTTGGTTGGTAGCAAGATGTTGGGGTTTTTTATTCCATTATCTGACTACACCTATAACTTCATGAAAAATTCTAAGTTGATTAAAAAAACACCAGAGAGACCGGATGTAGAAATTGCCACAAAAAGCAACGCTGAGCGTCAGATTGGTTCAGATTGAGGGTTTGTTTGTGATGCTGGCTGAGAATGAACAGGCATCATTAGTCTGGTGTTCTTACTGTGTTTAGTAAACGCTGTGTTAGTCTTTGGGTAATTCTTATATTTCAGCTTTTTTTTGCTGATTATAGTAATCATAAGAATACCATAAACATTTAGGTCAGATAATTTCCTTTATTCTAAACTCAGATAAAATTTCCACACTCAAACTGCATACTCAGTTCAAATAAATGAATTGTCCCCTTATCGGTGCCTTTTGCCTCTGTGATATATTTTCATTCTCAAATGCATCAGTAATTAAGTGGGTGATGCTTTCTCAAGTGCATCAATAGGTCACTGTTGTTTTACTCTGGAAATACTGTGCAAGACCACCTATAGTTCTCATCTCTTTGCCATATGATGGAAGTGCTAAGGGATAAAATATTTAAGAACGCAAAAACCCTTGGCAATTCCATTTTGACGTTAATTCAAAATTGCCAGCAGCTTGATGGGTACAGGGATAAGAGGAACCTGGATCTCTGAGATATATCCCTGTGTAAGACTAAGAGTGACACTCTGAGCTACTGTAGACTGATCTCAATTGCGTTCGGAACCCTTCCTAATAGAAATCTGGCCAGTCTTTGCCCACCCCACCCCACCCCCCACCAATACTGTCTGATCATATCTGCAAATATCCTGTACCAGGTGGACAGCCAACAACAAGAAGCAAAGAGCAGTTTTCCTTCATGCCCTTTACATTACCTGTCCCTTCAGTAGAACTGAAAAGAACAGGTAACAAACTCTAGCAATGAAAACTCCAAACATAAACATGGGAAATACTTACGTTAGTGGTTCCTATTGATGTAGGAAATCACGTTAAGGACTGTCAGAAATATTAGTATCAAGGAAAAAGCCCTGCCATTCTTCTACATCTCCTACATTTCATTCCATCCTGTAATGTTTGGGTGGGGCTTTTTTCCCTCCATTGTGGAAAATCTATGCAGTCTGAATAAAGAAAGAAATTATAGGAAGCTGCTGAGGTAATGTGGAGTGCCTTGTAACGTGACAATTTCTAACAAAAAATGAAACTCTCTAATATGATATAAAAGCCCCAAGTATGTTATGCCATCCGCATCATAATTGCAGATGTTTACTTTCAAAAGCATCCTAGAATTAAGGTCAAAACCTGCTTTGTCTATCCTTCCCTCTTGTTTTCCATTGAAAAGTGACATTTTTCAGTGTTTCATATATTCTGGATAGTTGACATGTAAGTTCAGGGAATCTAGAGGTAAAGATCTTTCCTTTTAGTCCTTCCATGTAATATCTGGAATAGTTACTGTACTTTAGATAGTAAAGTAATTAACTTGTGTGGGATGTAAGGTATGATGACAGTAAAAATTTTGATAGCATCAACAATTTCACATAGGGAAGCTCAAGTGTCTGCCGCTGTTTGGCCTGTGGACTTTAATAGACAGTGGGCAAGAGAATCCTTCAAACATGTTAGCTTCACCTGTAATAGGGAAAAAAAAATACACTCAGCAGCATATTAGTTTTCTGAGTGTGATTAGGAAGATCTCACCAAAAGATACTATGAGAAATAAGAATGATGGCAGTATCCAAGCCAGTCCAATGCATGGTAATGGATTTCTAGAATACACTGAGGAGACCACACAAGCTTAGCATTTCAGCTTGTGATAATTTTTCCCTCTTGCATATTCTTTTGTGTATGCTTAAAAAAAAAAAAAAGCCTACACTTGATTAAAAGCATAAGCATATTATTACTTGTATTAATTGCAATACCGTATATACTCAGGGATTATTTAATGAATTTTCCCTCCTCAATTTGAGAATGTTGATGATTTAATGATTTTCTTTAAATATCATTTGAATGGATAAATTCAAATAGTGCACAGGATTGACATATGTATTCAGTTTGATTCCAGTGTAGATTGCTACTTATTTTAAGATAAAATTCTTTTATTGTTTTCATTGTTTCAAGTAGTAGATGATGGCAATATCTATATATAAAGACATTAAATTTGCAGGTGTTTCACTCTAGCATTTTCTGATTTTATGAAGTGCTGCAGTATCAGTTTCTAATGCTTTTATGTGATTCATACTCTAAACTTGGCAAAATAAATAGTCTCAAACCATTGTTTTTCTCATATATGTGCTAGTTTTTAACACTATTAGCTTTTAATAGTATAAAAAAAATGGAAATATCTGTGCTTTTGGAGGTGATGTTTTAATATAACTACAGCACGGATTCTGTCACTTAGTTTTGTGTCCAAAACCCAGAGAGAAGCAGGAATTAGATACCGTTATATGAGAAGTAGTTTTACCTGCATGTGTTGGCATTGTTGACAGCTCAAATCAGTATTTTAATTTTAGACACTATATTTCAGTCTTTGAAAACATTAAAAAGACAGAGCCAGCCAACACTTTTAATTATATTTCTTTATGGAATCACGGAATCTTCAGAGTTGGAAGGGACCTCTAGAGATCATCTAGTCCAACTCCCCTGCTAGAGCAGGATTGCCTAAAGCACATCCCTCAGGGCTGCATCCAGGCGGGTCTTGAAAATCTCCAGAGAAGGGGACTCCACAACCTCCCTGGGCAGCCTGTTCCAGTGCTCTGTCACCCTCACTGTAAAGAAGTTTTTCCGTGTATTTGAACGGAACTTCCTATGTTCCAGCTTGTGCCCATTGCCCCTTGTCCTGTCACTGGGAACCATTGAAAAGAGCCTGGCTCCGTCCTCCTTAAACCCACCCTTTAGGTACTTGTAAACATTAATCATGTCCCCCCTCAACCTTCTCTTCTCCAGGCTAAAGAGTCCCAGCTCTTTCAGCCTTTCCTCATAAGGGAGGTGCTCCAGTCCCGTAATCATCTTGGTTGCCCCTTGGTTTAGCTTTTAGAGATTGTTTTTCTTCATCTTCCAAGCTGTTTCCAGCTTAGTAAAACTTATGGGAGGGGTAGTGTCTAATATCATACACTAATGTAGGAACATAAAGGTAAAAAATTTTTTGGAGTCTTTGTCTTACAATCTACATATTATTGTCACATGGCTGCTCAGGATAGCATTCCTTGCTTTTGAACTTACTGATTTTTCCTTAAAAATATTAAGAAACATCTATTTTGAAGGTGTAGTTGATACATATTAGGTTAGAAGCTTAAGTATTCATAAGTAAGGTAAAGTGTTATGTGAGAACTTTAGACTAATCACCTAATGCTGGAGACATAATTATTCAGTGTCGGTGAACTGTGTTTAACAGCATCACTGAGGTAGATTTACATAGCAATTTAGAGGATGATCACTAATGAAAATTTGGATGCAAAAAATTAATTGTTAAGTTATTTGCGGGTAAGAGACACATTTACTTTTTTATTTTTTCAAACATGGTGATGATGTTTAAATAGGTAAATGATCAGGGCATTTGTTTGATGCCAAAGAGAGACTCCCTAAATTCTTAATGGATAATTTGTATAATGTGTGGTGTTTGTATCCAGTCAAGGTCATTGTCTTCTTGGGGCTAAAAACTGTGACAGCATGCTGCCAAAGGGTAACGCTTGACCCAAAGAGCTCACAATTAAAATATCTGAACAGAAATGGAGTATGTTTGCTACTGTATAAACACAACATGGTGTGAAGATAATGCAGTGGCTTATAGTTCCGTACATTTTAATAGCTCTTCTCAACGTGTATATAATGAAATCACAAGGCTTTCCATTCGAGGTAAATCTCTCCAATGTCAATTTGAAGTCCATCTACTCTTTGACTTTGTCTCCTTACAAGTCTTGTATAAAACTCAAAGGCAGAAGTACAGTAGGGGATATTAAGAGATTTGCAATTTAATACTAACTAAAATGTTCATTAATGAGTGGGGCAAATCCTCTCTGTGTTTGAAATTTTCAACTGATGGTATAAAACAGAACTCGGGGCTGTGTCTATATAAACAGGGAACTAAATGTCTTTCAATTGGTGTAACAAAAATAAGATTAACTTAAATTACACAAGGAAATGTACTTTGGATCCTAATATTACAAGATGTACTGCATAAATTCATGTCCTGAGGGACTGCTAACAAGAACTTCTGTAGTTCATCATTCGGAAGTTATAAAAGAGCAAAAAAATCCTGGATGTATTTGTAGTTTACTATGGCTGTGACCCACGTATGTGTGCCGCTGCCAAGAAAAAACTAGTGCAATTTTCATGTAACAGGCACATTTTCCAGCATAATCAAAGAGAAATACTGTAAAAGACATTGCTATGCTTTCATTTAGATTACTGTACGCAGTCACCTTAAAAACATATACCACTTTACTGGACTGGATAAACAGAAGAGCTACTATTCTGTTTACAGAAAAGGACAGTATATCTGTTGAAAAGTTCTTCAAATAACTTTTCTAGGCTTGTTTAGATTAACAAAATGAAAGTTGAGGTACTACAACCATATCTTATGATTGCATCAGTGGAAAACATACCAAGATTAGTCAATAATTATTTGGTTTAAAATACTGGTACAGAATTAAATGGATATAGATTGGTCATGAATAAATTTAAACTTGATATCAGTAGAAAGTTTCTGACTACCCAAAGAGAAAATTTCTTTAAAAAAAAAAAAAAAAAAATGAGTCCTACACAGACCTGTGACATCAGTAATGTCTTTAGATCTGTACTGCATGTTTTTTTGTTGTATGCTATGGCTTCATTTGCAGTGCTTTGCTGCATTACATCTTTGCTGCATTACATCTCCAGGTTATGCTTTTGACGGTAGAGTGTTTTACCACAGATACTTGGAAAGCCACACGTTGTTGTGAGTACCCTGTGTGTTGCTTTGTAGCATCTGTGGCCATGAAGCGTAATATGTACATCTGTATGGGGCATCCTAGGGATTCTGGGACAAGGACATCTGGAGAAAGGTCATTGGCAGCAACTCTAGGAGATGGTCTAGATTCCTCCATTGAGAAGAGTAAAGGAAAGGAAGGCCAGTACAAGTTTTTGGGAAAAAAAAAAAAAAAAGGATTAGACAGCTGTATGTAAACCTTACAGTCAGGCAGGCAGTAAAAGAACCTGAAAAACCTGCTTACACCAAAAGAGTACTAACCAGGATGTCTAAACCTTCCTCAGTGGGCAGAGATGGAGATGAGATGGGAAAGGCATGGGTTATTACAGGTCAGGACAATGAACAGACAGGTTTTGCTGAAGGGTGGTGTGCTGATCCAAGAGACCTGCACAGCACCACCGGTGTTTTATGTCTAAGTGGTGATTAGACATAGTGGCCTTGTTGAGTGGTTCCCAAGGCTGTTCGTCGGTACTGGATGTGGATGTTTCTGGGGCCTCCCATTGATGGTGTAACTCCCAGGCTGACTACTGTGGCTTGGCGTCAGGGAGTGACGATGCTGAACAGCACTGGACTTACCGGTCCTGTAAGCTGTATTGCTGTAAGATGGTTTTATTCAGACTAAATGGAGAGATATGATATTTACATACCTTAGTACCAAAATTCCTGTAGCTGCTGTGTGAGATGACAAATCTTTTTGCTGGCCTGAATTTGCATTTTTTTTTGCACCCTTTTTCTTTGCGTTTAGAAGAACTAATAGCTGGAGGCATGCAGTCTCACAGTAGATTTTGGTTGCATTTGAAAGTTGTTCATTGTTGTTGAAAGTTGTTGCATTGCCAAGTTCCATACAGGTAAAATGAAAGAATTAAAGACTACCTTCAGTTGCCTGTAATTACTTGTGTTTTGTTTGTCTCTGGAGACTCTTTATGAAGCAATGTACTAACACCCCATTTGTATAAATCCAGCCGTTTATCCCAAATTTACTGGTGTAATTATTCAGTAGCATCTAGATGTTTTTTCCTTAGCATCTTTTAGTCTTGTCGTTAGCTTTGATAGGCATTTCCAGCAATTTGACTGTAATTACTTCTGCTGTACATGCATTTATCAGGTGGCTCGTGTTTTAGCGAAATAGGAAGATTTAAAAGAGCACTGAGAATCATCTGCTTACTCAAAATGCTTTGAGCATATTGTTTTCATGAGAGTCCAACCAATTCATCATGGATATATCTCCCTTTGAAAGCGACAGCACTGCTTGCCAGACAAAACACAGCAGCGGTGCAGCTCATGTTCCTGAACTACCTTCAAAGGAGCTTGCTATAAAGAGAGATCAGAAGCACCTGATTGGCCTGTGAAAAAAACCTCGGCAATCTTCTGCTTCTGAGAATGAAGGTGATTTATGTCCTTCTTAGAATGAAAAGTCTACTGGACATAGTATGTGTAGTCCTATTTGTCAGTGAATCTTCAATTCAACCACTGTTGACCTGCTTCAAGGCCAAACTCTGAGCTCCACAGTTACAAAGAACAGAGTTGTCGTGGATGCTTTCAGACAATTTTATTGTCACAGAACCATTAGAAATGATTCATCACAGGGAATACAAATACCGCAATTACACAATTATCTGGTGATTTTAAAATTAAGCTTTTTAAATTTGAAGGCATTATACCAGTAAGATGCATTTAATCAGGCATGGAAATAGGCACCCCCATAGGCTTTTGCCCATGTTAGCACCGCTCACTGTAGCGTGTGCTCTGTTTGATGATAGGATCACATTTCTCTTGCCCTTCCAGTCAGAACAAGACTACAATTGCCCATGAATTGTTTTAATCAGTATCATTCTGAAATAAAATTATGTGCTTAAATGGTGCATAAAGACTGATCATCCACCAAAGTTGAACTTTATACTTATTTTCTGCAAACATGTTTGAATAACCAATCGGTGACCACACAGAACACAGTTTAACGATGAACTGTACACAGACTTGCCTCTTTCTTATTCTACAATGATACCTGTCTCATTGTTCACACCCAGAGATGGGTTCAATTTAAATGATGAACCTGAAAAAAATGCGCTGGGTGAAAATACTAACTGGGATTTATATTTCACTTCTTACAAATGCCACGGGTCTTGATTACTTGCAATAAACTACTAGCTTATTGGATTTTTTTTCTTCCATCATTTTTACGTGTGCTCATATTACAGGTTTAGACCAATTTCGTCTGATAAATCAAATGGTACCTTATAAATGTAACCTCTGTCTTTTTCAGAAATTAAAGCCATTAGTTCTGTGTTGCTCTCCTAATACAGACATGCTTGTTTTACAAGTCAGGTTGAAGAAAGGGAAGTGCTCCCATTACCCACCTGCTGTAGCACCTTCTGGACATAAAACTAGATATTCAAAGGCATGTTTGTCTTCAGGTACACTCCAGATTACACACCAGTTACATATGCAGAAATATGAGGAGATCCAATGAGCCAAAATCAGACTTTTCTCCATGCTTGTCACCCGCTTCCCATTTGGTCTAAGCAATGAATATGTGAATTAAGTGCGGAACCTAATTACAAATTATATGTAACCTCTAATCCAAGATACAACTTTGGTCCAGAAACCAGAAATGTCAGTCATAATTTGAGCATAGAATTTGCATGTAACTGGGATAGATGTCCGTGATCATAGCATTGGAGTAAGGACAGGGCACAAGGACTGAAATATGAAGGGTGATTAAATTGGACTGGTTATAAGGTATCTCTCTGACTCTGTTTTTGCATTTTTAAAAATATGGAGGAAGATCATACCTCTTATACCACTTTAAGTATTTAAATCAGTTTAGAATATCTTGCTGTAGCTCTGTCAGATGTTATGCACTTGATGCACTGCTTAGTCTAATTCTACATCTTGTCTCATGTAAGAAAGTCAGACGAAATCACGAAATCTCCGAGTTTAAAATGTGTAAATTTATGTTACAAACCAGGAAAATCATCTTGCTCCAGTTTTATGCTTTGATAAGCTTTGATTTGAAGTCACGATCAAATTTTCAAAATATCTTACATTTTATACGAAATTGCTCCATTTATTAGCAGATGAGAGAGGAATGCCTTGCTGGGCTATAACTTCCTAACTTCCATAAAAGTTAGTTGCTAGTATTTAGAATTTACTGCTTCATTCTATGCAGAGAGGTTTTGAACTGCAGGATTAGCTCCAAGAGACAAAGATAAATGAGCCGTTTTCTTTGGGGAAAGCTAGTGCACTTGTATTAGGTGTTTTTAAGGTATCCAAATTCTACTATTAAATAGGAATATTTTTCTAAACCAGTCAGTAGGTGGTACTGAAGCAAAGTGCAAATTGATGCTACGCTTATAGCAACTTGTGTTGTGAGATCATCTGCGCACGGGAAAATATGTTTTGACTCCTCTGAAAGATCCTGGTGCACACTGTTAAAGGACAGTGGTGCAGGAAAGTTATACGTTTCCTAGGGTGGATTTAGATGATAATGAAACTGAACAAGAACCTTGCAAGCTGCTCAGAGCAAAGTGTCTCCTAATCTTTTTCCCATTAGGTCTCTGAGGACTACTTTTGTGCCACCATGCTAAATTTTTAATTGAGTGGAGGGGCAGAAAGCTTACTTGGCTGTGAGAGAGGTTTCTGCTGTTGTGGGTCCACTCCAGCTGTACCCCAAGCTCCTCTCTAGCCATTGTCACGGAGGGAGTCGCATGTCACTAGAATAGTGCTTCTCCCTTCATAGGCGAGCAACACATAGCCTAAGGATATTTAGGGTGCAGCATCACCTCCTCGGGCCAAGCTTTCTCTCTTTGTGCATATTTGGAAAAAAAAGGGACTGGAAATATGTGCAGTGTGTCCTTTTGTATTACGGTCAAAGAAGGCTGTCTTAGTGACCTGAGGTGTGCGTGATTATGTAGGAAATCATTTTTGCTTGGCTCTGTCCTCAGTGTGCTGGCTTAAGCTATTTCTTATGGCAACACATAGAAGGAATGTGTTTGATTGCACAGGCTTCCCTTTCTCCTGCTTACATCTGAACTGCCCATCCTGAGTTTGGACACAAACCAAATTAAACAGTCTGTAATTTTCTTGGAATTACATGAATCTGCATTTTGGCAGGCTTTACTTCTAAAACATGAGTCCCTGTGCATGAACCACTTAATTCACAGATTGCCAAAGCAGCTTGTCTGTATGCTCATCTTGAGCGGTGCCACTGGAGGAGAACAGTCAAATTCTCTGTGTACCTGCCCTCCTCACCTGGAGGACTCAGGAAAATACTGGCATCACAGAAGGATTCATGGCCCTTATGCCAATTTATCTTTTTCCTGTGAACAGGCTTTCTGAAACAAGGGTTGTGCTGAATTTTCACTTTCAACAATTTTCTAAAAAATGTGGAAGACATTTTCTGTAGCCTGAAAATGCTTTTTCTAAGTTAATTCTAAAACTCAGTGTAGTATGCCTGAAGGAAATCATTGGTGAAAAAAGTAAGTCTGATTTTATGCAAGTGATATGTTTGAAAGTCAAGTTGTTATCAACACTCCATGTTTACTTACACTTGCATAAAGGAAAAGCAATGTCATATGGTTAAACTAATGACTGTATTAACATAATCTTTTTCCCAACAATGACGCCCAGTGGCTAATGTGGCTGCCCAGATGGCCAGTGGCTGGCCAATGATAAGATCACAGATACTCTCCCCCACCACTTGCTCCAAGGAGAGGAAGAAGAGAGATAAAGTTAAGAGTTTAGAAAAAATTAAACTAATGAAATATTATTAATTAATAATGAAATAATGAATAGATACAATAATGAAGTAGATACAAAATATATAAATGTCTACAAAGCCGGATCAAGTTCCCAGGAAGATGTCACTGTCAGGCACTGGGAAAGTTCCAGACTGGACTCAGTGATGAATGGGAACTGGAACACACTTACCAGGATCAAAAGGCAGATGAGCTGATGGGGCCTTCCTCAGACATTAGTCATTGACAAAAAAAGAGCCACTGAAGAAGAGACGTTGGAAAGGAGCCAAAGAAGAAGAGCCAACCCGACCCCTTTGATCCCTCGGCTTTTACACTGAGCATGGCCGATGGGATGGAATACCCGATTGGTCAGTTCAGGTCACCTGACCTGTCCACGCCTCCCCACAGGTGCGACCCCTCCACAGGGTAAATCACCCAGTCAGCTGACCCCAGTTGCCATGGCAACAAGCGTACACACAAGCCTCCCACGGAACAGAGAGTTGTCTCTGCTCCACCCCAAACCAGGACATTGGGGAATCCACCACTCCCTGGGGAGATTATGCCAATGACTGACTGTTCTCATTGTGAAAGATTTTCCTCTTGTTCTTCTTCCAATCAGAATCTCCCCAGGAGTAATGTGTACCCATTACCCCTCCTCTTTTCCTTGTGACTCCTTGTGAAAAGAGAGTCTCCATCTTTGTAGCCACCCTTTAAATACTGGAATGTGGTGATAAGGTCTCCCTTAAGCCTTCTTTTCTCAGGCTGAACAAACCCAGTTCTCTCAGCCTTTCCTCATACAGCAGGCTTCCCAGGTCTTTGATCATCTGGATGGCCCTTCTCTGGACCCTCCCCAGCCCATTCACAACTTTTTTGTATACCGGAGACCAAACCTCAACACGGTATTCCAGGTGTGGCCTGACAAGTGCTGAGTGGAGTGGGATAACAACTTCTTTATCTCTGCTAGTCATGCCTTTCTTGATGCAACCCAGCATCCTGTTGGCTTTCTTTGCCGCTGCAGCACACTGTTCACTCATACTGAGCTGCTTGTCCCACCAGGACCCCCAGGTCCCTTTCCACAGAGGTGCTCCCCAGATGGGTAGA
The DNA here is from genome assembly GCF_964199755.1 of Larus michahellis. NCBI lineage: Eukaryota > Metazoa > Chordata > Aves > Charadriiformes > Laridae > Larus > Larus michahellis. The sequence goes on along the minus strand of NC_133902.1, from coordinate 22,054,742 downwards.
TCTCAGCCTGTGCTGCACTTTTTTCCCAGATGCAAGACCTTACAGCTGTCTTTGTTAAACTTCATAAGGTTCTTGTTAGCCCACTCTTCCAGCCTATCCAGGTCTTCTTCCCGCACAGTGTCTCTCCCTTCTGAAGTGTCCACTTCCCCACTCCGTTTGGTATCATCAGCAAATTTCATCAGGGTGCACTTGATCCCATCATCCAGATCACTTATGAAGACAGTAAACAGCATTGGTCCCAGACTCGATCCCTGGGGAACTCCACTTGTGGTAGGTTGCCAGTTTGAAAAAGAGCTATTTAGCACCAGTACTAAAACCTCTGTCTCAGTACTAACCTTCAGTGTGCTCAGCAGGATCCCAGACTTCACAACATCACAATGACTGTAGCCAAGGCTATCACTAACCAAAATATTACAAAGCAGGTTTTCTTGGTTTGTGAGTAGCAAGTCCAGCAGTGCCTCGTTCTGGTTGGCACATCTAACACTTGTATGAGGAAGCAATCTTCTATGCATTCGGGGAACTTGATGGATGACATGTGAGCTACTTTATTGTTCTTCCAACAAAACGGCAGTGTGCCCCAGAGAGCAAGTATACACGCAATTTAAAATTCTTGTTAGAGTGACCAGTAAGCAAATTAGGCTGAACCTCTTTTGTCAGAAATTACTTTTCAACTTGGTATGAAGATGTTTGAACACAAAGTTATTAAACAAATATGAATTTAAATTATAACTTGCTGCTTTCATGGAACGATTATATCCACACTGACAAAGACACAAAAATTATCAGTCTACCTAACTCTGAGATTCTGAATTTCTATGATGGTTTATTTTAAACACTGTTGGATTGCGCTTTTTCCACAGACAGGACCTTTTGTCTGTGGTAGTGGTTGTCAGAGAGACAAACTAGAGTCGATGGGCAAGCTAGAGTACCAAAGTTTGTTTTTGCTTTGGCTTAAGGAACTGTAGTGGCATTATCACTTATCACAAATGAATGGCAGGGGCCACAGCCTTTCTGTGTCTAGCCTCCAGTGAACGACTCCATCTATCCATACCCCAGAAATGAAGGTGCCTTGAAAAAGATTTTGAAAGGTGGTTTTGAAACCCAAAACTCCAGATAAACAAAGTGCAAAAGATACTAGAGCTAAACCAAAGACATCTATCTTGTCTATACTATTGACTAGCAGGCAGTTACGTCACTTTATAAATATTACCATCAGGATGGGCCCAGTTTGAGCTCTCTCTGAATGGCAGCTGGACTGCGTACCAGGTGACTCTCTCCTTGAGAGCAGGTGACCCTGCATGCTGAATTAATACTCTGAAATATTACTAATCCATGTAGCTACTGAATATTATTATAAGCATTGTACGGATAATTCTATTAGACATAAACCGTTGCCCAAGTCTAAGACTAAGATTGGACCCAGCCTAGGCTCCAAAAAAGGAGTTTGGAAAGCAAGGGTGTCAGCTCTGAACCTCGTGACTCAATGGGAGGGTCCTCCTTGTGTGGTCTCTGTGTGAATCATTCTAACTCAATTCTAACTCCATTTTCCTTTGTATGTTTCTTCCATACAGTAAGTAATAAGGTGAAGCTTGCCATCAAACTTATTGAACCTTGTCAAACCACTGTTAAACTTCTTAAAATTTCATCAAATTTACCGAACTCTGTCAAATTATTATTTTAGCTCACTAAAATATAATGCTGCTTCTCTCTTTTGACTGAGGTGCCTTCCACTCATCTATAACAATGCTGACCAAAGTGGTGGAATATATAGGCAAGACAGCAATAGGATGGGTAAGTAAGAGGAAAAGTTATCTTTAGAGTATGCTGTGAAGATTACAAAACTGGCAACCCTAAGCCCTCAAACCTTTTATTACTGCTATATTATGGAGATTCAAAATTGTACTGTTAAAAGTGTCACTTTTTTTCCTGGATGTCTTCTAATTTTCCAGCTTCCAGGGGACGCATTTCAGAGTGCATATGCACTTTTAAATGCAACCCAGGAATTTTGGTATTGAGGTCATTAAATGGTTTGGCAGACCATAGGAAAAATAAGTACCCAGAAGTTTGCATATTTTTTCACCTATGTGTAAAAAAAGCAAACCAAAAAAAGCCTCCCCCAAGAGAGGACTACCAAGGTTTCAAAATGCTGGATTTTCAGAGATTTTAGAGAACAGCAATGTTGTTATTAATGTCTGTAGGTGCTACATCTTCTGGGACAACATGTGTTAAGTACTCTATAAAGTATTCCCTTTCTGAAGGATGTCTAAAAAAGTTATCGTTAGTTTACACATATAAATAACTCTTGTTCCCCCCAGGCCCAGAATGTAGTTTGTGTCCCAAAAGAATTACCTTTAGTCCTGCATACCAGATATTCCTCTGCTAGTTTAAATATGCAAACTCATCAAACTGAAGCTTCTTCACATTCATTGTGTTAGGATCTTTACGAACTTTTTTTTGTCAAGTAAATTGCATGTTCATATCTTCTGGTATCTCCTCATTGTTAATAGATGTTAATAGATAAATCACAGCCAGATTCAAATTGCTGTGCTTCTGTGAACATCTAGATGTCTATACCTCTGCTCTAGTAAAGCAGAGCAGAAAGAAGAGACTACTTAGCGCTACTTTAAATTCTATAAATTTTACCACAGTAATGAAACTCAGGTATGATTGACCATTTAAAAACTCCTGATAACAACTGTATTATTAAATAACGGAGCTTTGTGAGGTACGTAATGGGCAACGTAGTTACCAAGCGTAGCTTCTTTCATCCTGTCTACAAGCCACTCTTGACGTCTCTAAATTCCTTAGTTATTTATAACTATGCATCAAAGCATTTGCCTGCATAAATTGCAGTATATGGAATTATCTCTAAGGGGACTCCTTTCAGAATTCATTAGCTCTGATTCAAGACACAAAGTGATCTTTCCCTTCCCTGAATGAACATCTTCATCTTTTTTAAGAAGAGGATGGTGAATAATGAACTGAAGTGCTCTTGTTCATGCCTTAATATCCTTGTTCTTACGCAAATACAGGTATTCATAAACATTGAAGCACCTCAAACATTTATAGGATCCAGACTGGATATGTAAAAGTGTCAAAGAGTCCGCTTAAGTTACCTTTTGATCTGAATGTCAATGAAATTGATTCTGATAGCAAAGAGAGAAATTGGCTGTGTCCAAAGGCCGCACCTCCCTGTTTGTACTTCATAGAGTGGGTCAATCAGTCAATCCAGGTCATGTAGTGATGGAAGCATTACAAGTAATAATAAGTCTGGTAAAATCTAAAGGCTGTATCATGAGCGTCCTTTGCTGTCCTACTGACGTAGCTCAACTGATTTCAATGGGACTACTTAGGAGAGCAGCATCCCTTTAATCCAAGGAATCAGTTCTGCACCCCAGATGTTGCAATGCTGAAAATGATTAGAAGAACTTTGTGGATCTCTTGATATAACGGCAACTATTCTCCTACTATAACTCAAAGGAACTTCACAGAGATTAAAAGAACCCTTGAGAACTGCAGGTCAGTTGCAGGTGTTGGGTTTTTTTCTTCTCCATATTTCCACTTTTGGATCAGATTCTCATTGCTTTCTGTAAGTTGGCTAGTATTTTCTGACACAGTTCTTCTGAATTCATAGACCTATTAGCTAACACAGTTCGGAATTTGATCCTTGTCTGCCTGATCTGATCTCTGCTTTCAGCAATCTCCATTTGACTCTTTCACGTGGCTGCCTTCCAAGGTGGCTATTGCCTCATGTGAGTCTCTCACTCATGCACATACACACGTTGTTCTTTGTCAGTAGAATATCATTAGAGAAAAGAAGAAATAGGAATGAAATAATGTTCTCATGATATCATCTCCCACGCCACATGGTGCTGAGCGATACTTGGATTTTAAGCTCATTAACGATGTCAGTCTGCATTTATCTGTCTAGCATTTAGCTCTGAGCAAAGTAACGATCAATCTCCTTTGATAGTTATTCAGTACTGCATCTCGGTCTAATGTTCTAAAAAAATAAAATAAAATCCCTCAGTATGTTTTAGTGCTCTTTTTTTTTTTCTTGCTATTGGATCACTCTATTAAAGAAGAATTTTGACTGCATTACCTGGATTAGACTTTTCTATTTTGGAGTTCTAGTGGTGACTGGATCTCTACACACCTTGTAAAACTGATTTATGAAAAATACACGTGAATATTGTCTAGTGTGTCCAAGTTTCTTGTCTCTCAAAACCTGTCTTTTCCACAGCTACCAGGACACATATGATGAAGTAGATGCACATAATGAAGAAGAAATGGGTAAAACCAAGCAAAGTGTACTGCTCTGTCATGGGCAAACAAACCTCATATGATTGTGAGTAAAAATAGCGCAAAATTATCAATGCCTAACTGTACCACAACATATGTAATGCTATATAGCGTGCAGTGTCCAAATAGGCATTTCGTTAATTATAGTAAAAGAAAATCTTATCATATTCTGGCAGAAGTTTGTTCTTTAAAACTTACTGACGCTTTCTTATTTTACTTGAGTAGGATATGGCAAAAATGATAAAGCTATTGAAGAAACGCTGTTCGTGTTGAGAGTTCATGCTAAATGAAGTTTGCTGAAGTTTAAAAAAAAAAAAAGGGACAAAGCAAAACCCTAAACAAGGCAAACACTGTGAGCAAATGGTGAATGGTGAATAAACTAACTATTGCAGGGCTCTTCAGTCTTGCCATAGAAGTTCATAACTGAAATACAGGTGGTTTAAAGCAATTCTGTACACTGCCTTTATTTCCAAAGGTCTGGAATAAACCTTTCATGTAAAACAGAGTCCATTTTATCCGCTTTTAGTGAGAAGAGGATAGCAATGTAATACTTTGGGGGGGTTTTGGCGCTCCATGGGGCACTTCATGTGCCTTTTGTTTACACATATCTTTTGGGGAGGGTTGATGGTGGTTTATTTCGTGTTAAAAGCATCTAAAAATTGGAATGTTGTAACAAAGCAAGTGTATGTGTCCTGTGAGGCTGATCCCTAGAAGGAGCAGGGACTTGAGTCTGTGGGGTGCTTGCAGCCTGCCAGCAGCGATTGAAGCTGGCAGCAGCGAGAAGTGGCAGCAGCCAGAGCAGACGGTATTGAGCCCTCCCACGCTATTTGTGTGTTTCCCTTACTCTTGCTACATGATGGGAATAAGTCCATTAATATAAGGATGCACATGGTTAGTCCTGCCACAGGCTGTGAACACAGCTGCACAAGTGGAATTATTCAAGCGGAAGATTGCACAACTCCCTTACTGTTGCAAGATACTGTGCTGTGTTTCAGCAGCAAAGCTCACCCCTTGTACTCTATGTTACCCCATCTTCCAAAATGGTTAGATTTTTAGTACTGAGTAGGTTTGAATGGTTATTTTGACTCCAGACAGTCTGAGGTACCCAGTTTGGTGCACAGAACCGTAAGCATTTACTAATACATCTGAGGGGGCAGTAAATTGGTCGTGGATCTTGGGAACTTTCAAGCCAGCCTTCCTGCCAAAGACACATAGTGACACCCTCACATTTCAAACCATAAACACATTCTTGTGTGCTAAGAAACCAATCTGTTTCCCTCCACTCTGTGATGATGGTAGAGATCGCCTCGCTGTTGATAAGCAAGTGTAAGGCTTTGAGTGTGCATTAAACTTGGTCAAAATTAAGGAATTCCCCAAGCCAATATCTGAAATCTGTGCTTCTGCAGATAGTGAGCCAAATTCTGTGCAGATGCTTAAAAGCCATCATATATTCCTGGGTTTCTTTCTGAAAAATATTCTGTTCTCAGCATCCCTTTCTGTCTGTCTGAGCAGAGATTGAGATACAGTTGTGTAACTAGAACGGTGATGATTTGAATTTAGGCATGCAGGCCTAAACTGGACAGTTCGCAATACTTTCCACTTTCATTATTGTTTATGTCATCATGATAATAGATACACGTAGTATCAGTTACTCCTCCCTTTACAAACTTTCACATAGAGATGATGCATGGGTATTTTAATGCCTGTTTTTTTCAGTCACGGGAGCATGGTATATTAGCTTGATCTTTCAATTGTCTGCTGTTTATTTTTCTTTTTTGGGCTTGTTATTCCATTTTTTTTTCTATGCAGATTAATTATCGTCTAGTAAAAAAAAAAAAGATATTATTAAATAACATATCCTTCAGAAAGAGAATACCAGTAAGATAAATTCAGCACAGCCTTCTGTTGAATTTATGTTTGTTTCTCTTTCCTCACTTAGGAAGAAATGTACGTTAACTAAGACGTATACATCATGAAACCATTGTAGAATGTGCAGTAAAGAGAAGTTAGCATTGCAGAAGTAATTAATAGTCTTCTGTAGTCTGAAACAATCAAGTTCAAGTACCTCTATAGGTCTTCATGCACCAGTCAGGGATTGGCAACATCACAGAACAGACTATATTGTATCACTAAATAGCACTGTATTTGGACAGTTGAGTATCTACACTGACAGATGTTCTTTCCTTTCAGGTTTTCTTATAGCCTGATGGAAGGGTATTCAGCAAAAAAACTTACCAGGTCCCACAGATGTAACCGGGAAACCTATGGGAAAGGATAGAAGGGAATATTCTTAAACTGTTGATTTAATTCAATAAAAAAGCATATCTGAAAGTAATCTGGCTCTTCTGGAAAAAAAAAAAAAAAAGGATTTAGATTACATTGCAAAAACGTAACACTGACTTATGAATATAGTCATCTGTCATACTGGTGCCAGAAGTTGTGGAATAGAGCAATTAAGTTTACTTCTGCTATCAAATCTGTCACATGACCATTATGACTAAGATTCTCTCTGAAAGAGAGAATAAGGACTTTGTGTAACTTAGGCAATGTGGACGCTGCTAGCTGGAAGATAGTTCTTAAGGAAAAACCAAAGAACCTAGGTATTGAAAAGGAAAACTGGTAATATTGAACACAGGTTTGTGCACAACAGCTTGTGTATGAGTAACAGATCAAGTGGATGATCTGGGAGCAGGGGCGGGTAAGCCCATGTTTGCCTTCATTTGCCTTACAGGTATCCCTAGCCATAGGAACAGAGAGAGTAATGTCTACACGTGGTTACTAGAGGAACTTTTCCCCTTCTCTGCGCCTTTTTGATTCACCAATTCTAACAGCTTAGAGGACTAGGTTTAGGTTGACATAGGTGTTTCTGAGCTCCAGCTTCTGGCAAATGTTAAATCCCTTGATCCCTTTGCACAAGCATTTTGTGTTATGAAGAAGTAAATAGGAAAACAGTAAATAGGAAGATACTACATAGTAAAACTAATGCTAAGAAACAGGAATAGGCAACTGAAATACGTGCTGTCTAAGTAGAAAGTACCAAGGCTGCTACAGTTAGAAGAAAAAATGTTTCTAGTGCAATAGTTACTCTTTTTAGTGGTGGTATAATAATATTTTTATCTTTAAATTGTGAAACTGGCCTATTTTCCAGATCTTCTTATCCAACCCATTTATTGAGTGGCAGGTTGCAAATAGAAAATGATCTGAGTGTGAACTTGGAAGCACAAAGAGAACATTAACATTTGGTCTTGGTAGAGAAAAGTGGATTGCATAGAAATAAATACAAGCAATTAAACAATGCAGAACATAGTGTCATAAAACTCAGCTGGATGGCCTGAAGGTTCAGGCAATCTTTTTAAGTCTCTGTCTGATATTTCCCTCTTCACAGGATAATAGAGACGGACGTTATTCTGAAAAAGGGACAGATTCCTAACGTCCATTGGTTTTTAGTCACTCATCATAGATTATTTATATAGGAAACATGAGACTTTTGCCAAGACTAGGGCCGTAAGTGGCCTATTGTAAGGTTTGAACATTGTCTGTAAAGAGGGATCGCCGTCATTAGGTTTGTTTAACCTTCTTTCTGTTCGCAGATTCCTGATTCTACAGAACATAGGGCCTGGTTATGGAGGTAAAGAAATGTGTTAATCCAGTAGAAATGATTGTCACTGAGTAAGGAGTCAGAATTCTCAGCAACTGGAAGTTTATGCTGATGATATATGCTGGTAATGTTTTGTGTATAGTTTTCCAATTTTTGAGAATTCATGCTATAAAGTGATTTTGGGGGCATGGCATTTATGTGTGATGATGTTTAGTTGTTTATAGCTCTCTTACGGTATTGAAAATGAACTGTGAGGGAACTCTAAATGGGGAAAGGAAAGGGAAGGGAAAGGGAAGCTTCCAGACTCCTCCATGGACTAATGGATTAAAGATATTTCTTATGTCCTTTTACTTAGGGATTATGTAGTTTTGAGGCATAACAACAGTATATGACAGTTGTTCCCTCCCATAGCAACTCAACTTTAAGGATTACCATATGGGTACTTTTTATTACCATTTAAGTATTAGATTAACCAGTAAAGTACAAGCCTAACAGACAAATCATGTTAATGAGCACATACACTGGCAAGATGTCAATGAAAGTTCAACTAAATTACTTTACTTATTCATAGCTCAAGAAACTTGGGGCATAATAAATCCTCTGTCAGGCTTCTAGGCTGCAAATATCAATAACAGTTACAACAGTATTTTACAGCAGGCTACAAACATTTGTTTCTGAGATTTTATGAGAATTTTTATAAAATTATTTATTTTTTCTTTACTATGGAAAAAACGGGCTTCCAATAAAGTATTTTAATGTGACAGATTCTCCTGTAATTTGTTGATGGGAGCACATAGATGTTTAGAAAAAAATGGTAAGCTTTCAAGAATTCTTATTTGAAAAAGAACCCTGTCAGGTCTGTGTGTGAATTCCTACAGTTAGCCCATGCTTGCCTTTCACCTTTTTATTTCCAATAGATCAGGATCAATAGAGATTAAGAACATACAGTCAAGGACTGTTCTTAGGATTAGCAGCATCTAACTGCATTAATGGTCGCTTTGGCTCTATCTGGGATGCACACCCAGAGTAGCCTTTGGTGGAGCTCACAGCTAGGCAGATCACAAGCCTGTGATGCGTTCAGGCTTGCAGTGATGTGATTGAGAAACCACCCTCCAGACCCTGCCCCCTCTCCATGCCCACACGGTGTGTCAGCAGCCCCAGGGACATGTTGACTCACTGCAGGCTCTCCACAAAGGAAGCAGACAGCGGAACCTGTTAGATAATCAGCCATATGAAAAAAACAGGAAGTCCAAGTAAAAATCTGTACAAAAACCAGAGAAGCCAACCCAAAGATAGGTATGATCTGAATTTTTCCGTATGACATGGTAGAGTACCTGATGGTACACAAGCCTATATTTAATAAAATGGTAGAAAAATATTTGAAAATGATTAACTATCCATGTGCACGTTTTAGCTCTGCTGTCATGGTAATGGTGTATTTAGCAAGACTGCCTATATTAGTTTTATCTTGCAATATGAAGCACTAGAAAAAAAAAAACACCAAAACACACTAGTCTTTTGTTGTATTTTAGAAGCATATTGCAGAGCAATGATAGTATTTGTTCTTCATGTGCAGCATCCCGTGGTAACCTTTTAGGATTTGACATTTTTCCTTTTCAAGACTGTATGGTTGTACACAGAGTAAGTGTTGCATTGCCTTTTACGTAGTTAATAATGCAATCCACAACTGTAACTAACACCAAGTTGAGTGGAGCTGTTGGCACATCTGAGGGATAGGATGACATCCAGAGGGACCTGGACAGGAACCTCATGAGGTTCAACAAGTGCACCTGGGTTGAGGCAAGCCCTGGTATCAGTACAGGCTGGGGGACGAAGGAATTGAAAGCAGCCCTGATGAGAAGGACTTGGGGGTACTGGTGGATGAAAAGCTGGACATAAGCCAACAATGTGTGCTCACAGTCTAGAAAGCCAAGTGTATCCTGGGCTGCATCAAAAGAAGCTTGGCTGGCAGGTGGAGGGAGGTGATTCTGCCCCTCTACTCCACTCTTGTGAGACCCCACCTGGAGTGCTGCATCCAGCTCTGGAACCCTCAGCGCAGGAAAGACATGGACCTGTTGGAGCAGGTCCAGAGGAAGACCACAAAAAGTGATCAGAAGGATGGAGCACCTCTCCTATGAGGACAGGCTGAAAGAGTTGGTGTTTTTCAGCCTGGAGAAGAAAAGGCAGCCTTTCAGTGCTTAAAGGGGGCCTACAGGAAAGATGGGGACAAACTTTTTAGCAGGGCCTGTTACAATAAGGCAAGGGGTAATGGCTTTAAGCTAAAGAGGGAAAATTTAGACTTGATGTAAGGAAGAAACTTTTTATAGGGGAGGTGGTGAAACACTGGAGCAGGTTGCCCAGAGAGGTGGTGGATGCACATGCCTGGAAACGTTCATGATCAGGCTGGATGGGTCTCTGAGCAACCTGATCTAGTTGAAGCTCCCTGCTCATTGCCAGGGAGGTTGGACTAGATGACCTTTAAAGGTCCCTTCCAACCTAAACTGTTCTATGATTCTATTCATCAAGTTCACAGTACTCTGCTTTTCTATCTCTCTGCCTCACACTCAACTTACTTTCTTGTGCCCATTCTAGTCTCTTTGACCAGGTTCATAACCTCAGCCTCCAGGCCTTTCAGCTGATGTGCTGCAGTCTGCTCTCCATCATCTCTTCTACTGTCCCCTTTGCTCAGTAAAGTAAAGATTGAAAGAAGAAAAAAAAAAAATTAGTAAATACGGAAGATTATTATTTCCTATGTGTCATGGTTCTGGCAGGGATAGGGTTAGTTTTCACAAGGAGCTAGGACAGGACACAGCCAGGTCCGCTGGCAGTACTATGTGATGCTGTGCCCAGTATATAGCTGGGGAGCTGTGGGAGGGACAAGGAGCGAGGAGGAAGAATCACTGCTCAGAGCAGGCTGGATTGCGGGTCCCGATCAGTGAGCAGCTATACATTAGTCATACTTTATATATTCCTCCATCAGAATTACTGTTGTTGTTTTCCTCTTTCCTTTGCTTGTCTGTTAAACTGCCTTTGGGGTGTAGAGGAGTGAGTGAGCAACCCTGTTGTTCTTTGTTGCCAGCTGGGGCTAAGCCACAACACCACCAAAGCCCAAAGATGTTTTTGGGTTGTTGTTTTTTTTTTGTTTTGTTTTTGTTTACTTTGTTTGTTTTTAGTACAATGCAGATTATACAACTCCTATTCAATCAACATAACTGACCTTGACTGAGATGGAATACAGCTGAACAAGGACGTAGACTAGATATCAGATTCTTACGGAAACAGAATCATAGAATCATTTAGGTTGGAAAAGACCCTTGGGATCATCGAGTCCAACCATCAACTCCACTCTCCATATCCCTTAACACCACATCTAAACGAGTCTTAAACACATTCAGGGATGGTGACTCCACCACCTCGCTGGGCAGCCTATTCCAGTGTCTGACCACTCTTTCTGTGAAGAATTTTTTCCTAATGTCCAGCCTAAACCTACCCTGTTGCAGCTTGAAGCCATTCTCTCTTGTTCTATCACCAGTTACCTGTGAGAAGAGCCCAGCACCAACCTCTCTACAATGTCCTTTCAAGTAGTTGTAGAGAGTGATGAGGTCTCCCCTCAGCCTCCTCTTCCTCAAACTAAACAGTCCCAGCTCCTTCAATCGCTCCTCACAAGATTTATTCTCCAGGCCCTTCACCAGCTTCATTGCCCTCCTCTGCACTCGCTCCAGCACCTCGATATCTCTCTCATATTGAGGTGCCCAGAACTGGACACAATACTCAAGGTGTAGCCTCACCAGTGCTGAGTACAGGGGGACAATCACCTCCCTCCTTCTGCTGGTCACACTATTTCTAATACAAGCCAGGATGCCATTGGCCCTCTTGGCCACCTGGGCACACTGCTGGCTCATGTTCAGCCGCTTGTCAATTAGAACCCCCAGGTCCTTTTCTGCCAGGCAGCTCTCCAGCCACACTTCCCCAAGCCTGTAGCGATGCATGGGGTTATTGTGGCCCAAGTGCAGGACCCGGCACTTGGCCTTGTTGAAGCTCATACCATTAGCATTGGCCCATCGGTCCAATCTGTCCAAGTCTCTCTGTAGAGCCTCCCTATCCTCATGTAGATCAACACTCCCACTTAGCTTCGTGTCATCTGCAAACTTGCTGATGATACACTCTATGTCCTTATCAAGGTCATCAATAAAGATGTTAAACAGAAATGGTCCCAACACTGAGCCCTGAGGGACACCACTTGTGACCAGCCACCAGCTGGATTTAACTCCATTGACCACCACTCTTTGGGACTGCCCATCCAGCCAGTGCTTGATCCAGCAGATTGTATGCTCATCCAGGCCATGAGCCGCCAGTTTTTCCATGAGAATTCTATGGGGGACAGTGTCAAATGCTTTTCGAAAGTCTAGGCAGACAATGTCCACAGCCTTTCCCTCATCCAATAATCTGGTCGTCTTGTCGTAGAAGGAGATCAGGTTCGTCAGGCAGGACCTGCCTTTCATAAACCCATGCTGACTAGGCCTGATCCCCTGCTTGTCCATTATATGAGTTGTAATGGCACTCAAGATGATCTGCTCCGTGACCTTCCCTGCTACCAAGGTCAGACTGACAGGCCTATAGTTTCCTGGATCCTCCTTTCTGCCTTTTTTGTAGGTGGGTGCTACATTTGCTACCCTCCAGTCCATTGGGACCTCCCCAGTTAGCCATGACTTCAGGTAGATAACGGAAAGTGGCTTGGTGAGCACGTCTGCCAACTCTTTCAGCACTCTTGGATGTAACCCATCTGGTCCCATAGACTTGTGGGCATCCAAGCGGCGTAGCAGGTCACTGATCACTTCCTCTTTAATTGTGATGACCTCGTTCAGCTTCCCCTCCCTGTCTCCTAGCTCACGAGGCTGGGTGCCCAGGGAACAACTAGTTCCACTGCTGAAGACTGAGGCAAAGTAGGCATTGAGCACCTCAGCCTTCTCCTCATCCTTTGTGACTATGTTTCCCTCTGCATCCAGTAAGGGAGGGAGATTTTTCCCTAATCCTCCTTTTGTTGTTAATGAATTTATAGAAACATTTTTTGTTATCCTTAACAGCTGTAGCTAGGTTGAGCTCTAGCTGCGCTTTGGCTCTCCTAATTTTCTCCCTGCATAGCTTCACTATATCCTTATAGGCTTCATGAGGGACCTGCCCCCTCTTCCAGAGGTCATAGACTCTCCTTTTGTTCTTGAGGTCCAGCCAAAGGTCCCTATTGAGCCAGGCCAGTCTCCTTCCCCGCCTACTTGTTTTTCGGCACACGGGGACAGCCTCCTCCTGTGCCTTTAAGACTTCTCTCTTGAAGTATGTCCAGCCTTCCCGGGCTCCTATATCCTTCAGGGCAGCCTCCCAAGGGATTTTGTCCAGCAGTCTTCTGAACAGGTCAAAGTTTGCCCTCCGGAAGTCTAAGGTGGCAGTTTTACTAACCCCTCTCCTTGTTTCTCCAAGAATCAGAAATCCGATCATCTCATGATCACTGTGCCCTAGATGGCCACCAGCCTTTACTTCCCCCACAAGTTCTTCCCTGTTCACAAGAAGCAGGTCCAGGAGGGCTCCTTCCCTCGTCGGCTCACTTACCAGCTGTGTGAGGAAGTTATCTTCCACACATTCCAGGAACCTCCTGGATTGTTCCCTCTCTGCTGTGTTGTATTCCCAGCAGATATCCGGGAGGTTAAAATCCCCCACCAGAACAACGGCAAGTGACCGCGAGATTTCCCCCAGCTGCTTATAGAAAGCTTCGTCCGCCTCACTGCTTTGGTTGGGAGGTCTATAGCAGACTCCCACAGCGATATCAGCTTTATTGGCCCTTAACCTAATCCAAACACTCTCCACCCCATCACCAGTATACTTGATTTCCGAGCTCTCACAGCATTCTCTAACATAAACAGGGCCGCTCCTCCGCCTCTCCTTTCCTGTCTGTCCCTCTTGAAGAGCTTGTAGCCATCGATTGTGGCACTCCAGTCGTGTGAGGCATCCCACCACGTTTCTGTGATAGCCACTATGTCGTAGTTTTCCTGGTGCATCATGGCTTCAAGCTCCCCCTGTTTGTTGCGCATACTGCGTGCATTGGTATAGATGCACTTCAGATGTGCTAGCAATTGCAACACCTTTTTGTGAGTGTGGGCCCCATTTCCCACCAGACCCCTCTCAGGTGCTTCCATGATTTCTAAATGTCTGTCCCTTCTCTCAAATGAAATGTCAGAGTGAGAGTCCTCACGAGTCAACCATCCTTCAAGCCCTGGCATGCCTCCCTCGGGTTTATTCCTGATGGGCCCAGTTATCTCCCCTTCCCCCCCCATATCTAGTTTAAAGCCCTGTCAATGAGCCTTGCTAACTCCTGCCCCAAAATTCTTTTCCCCTTCTGGGACAGGTGCGTCCCACCTGCCACCATCAGGTCAGGTGACTCATACAGCAGCCTGTGATCAAAAAACCCAAAGCCCTGCCGATAACACCAGTCCCGGAGCCACGAGTTGACCTTTTGCCTCTTCCTGTTAATTTCCTCATTCGTGATTGCCACTGAAGGGATAGAGGAGAATACAACTTGCGTTCCTGACCCCTTAAGCCACTGCCCCACGGCTCTAAAATCTCTTGTAATCGATTTTGGGCTCCTTCTACCCACTTCATCACTACCCACCTGAAATACTAAGAGGGGGTAATAGTCAGAGGAGCTCACTAGGGCCGGAAGTTTGTCCAACACTTCCCTGACCCGTGCCCCAGGGAGGCAGCAGACTTCCCTGTGAAGTGGGTCAGGGCGGCATATTGGCCCCTCCGCCCCCCTCAGCAGAGAGTCACCCACAACAATGGCCCATCTGCTTTTCCTTTTGGAGCCAGTTGTGATGCTGGGTCCATGGCGACTTGGTCTTTCTGACATTTCTGGCCTGGGTGTATCATCCTCCCCTCCAACAGCCAGTTCCTCCTGCAGGGCTTCATACCTGTTCTGCAGGGGCAACTGGGAAGGTGGGAGGGCCCGGGAGGGGATTCTCCTGCTTCCCCGAGCAGGGACCTGTTTCCATTCCCCCTCGTCTCTGCGATCCCCTCCTATCGCCCGGTGACGAGAGGGGAGGGGCTCCTCTGACTTGTGTGGGGCCTCACCCTGTTCCCTTTCTCTCAGGGAGCGGGTCCACCAGTCACTCTCCCTCTCGCATTCCCTGATACTCCTCAGCCTCTCCACTTCCTCCTTCAGCTCAGCCACCAGAATGAGCAGATCATTTGCCTGTTCACATCTGACACAGGTGTTGTCTCCGCTGCCCTCCATCGCGAGTGCCAGGCTCCAGCACCCTCTGCAGCCAGAGGCCTGGACGCCCACATGTTCGCGTGGGGGCTCTGTCTGGGTGCCCACAGTTTTTTTAACAGCAGCCTTCGACCGGGTAGCAACCATGGCTGGGTCTCTACACGCAAGTGACACCTTGTGACTCGGCGGCCAGTTGGGGTGAGCACCGGGTGCTCGCTCTGTGCTCTGCAGGACTAGTCCCTGCCCTCCCGGAGGCGTCTTATAACCTGGTGGCTTGATCCACCGGGGGAGGTGCTGGCTGCGCCCCAGGCTCCCTCAGCAGCCCGCCCACCAGCTGACAGCCCTCCGCACAGGCCCACGGCTTTTGCCGGCTTCCAAAAGCCCCCAAAAGAGCTTTTTTGTCGTCCCTTTTTGCTGCAGATCCCTTCCCCAGCACAGTCTTACCTGCCCTGAAGCTGGTCTCCGCAGCAATCAAATACTCGCAGCATGAAAAAAGTTTATGCCCTCTTCTCGTGTTAGGCACTGTTCTTCTGTTGCGCTGAGACATTTCACCAGCTAAAATCAACGTTTCCGTGTTTGGTACTTATAACTTCATATGAGGTCAAAAGCAACTGCATGTACATCTTTAAACATGCATATATAAACATGCACATTTAAACATGCACGTTTAAAAAAAAACATGGCATAAGGTATATTGAAAATTAGTAGATAACACACATTACTCAGTTACTATCTCTGTTCTTCATCTCAGTGTAATTCTACACCAATAGACTAGTATTGCATAGGTTAATTCACGTTTGAGAAGCACGTAGGTACTGTAGTGGTGAGCGCTACAGAGTGGGAAACACATGAGAAAATTAATGGCTCCACCTTCAGAGAGAATTTGAATAGCGTACAATAAATAAAGCCTGGAATCGCTCAGACAGCACTTTTCCGTACTTCTGTACAAAGAAGGAACTAAATCAAGATTACAGAGACCCATAAAGAGAGAACTTGAATACATAATCTGTTATCTTTAACATTATTTGATTATGTTTTCCTCTATGTAAATACATACACCAATATTATAATTTTTACTTCAGTTGTAACTGTGTCACAATTCTAGTTAATAAGGCATAGTTTTCCAGTTCAACAAGTTATTTTATTAAATTTTATTAGGAAAAGTGCTGGATGGTTTGTAACGAAGAAACACTCAACATCATCAGCAATAACAATGCTGAGACTGGAGAAGCTTTTTCATTTAGGTTACTAGTACAAGGTGAGCTTAATTTCTTTGAAGCTGAACACATTATTTGGAGAGGTAGATTAAAAAGGTTTTAACCTCACGTCTGTATGCCATTCTCTGATATCTCTTCAAACAAAAGGGACAGGGCCTCATTTTTTTAAGTGGTTATTATTTGTGAGCCTCTTAATTTCTGGAATACCTACAGAAAGAGGACAATGCTATTGGCACTGGATATTCCACTCAATCTCACCATAATGTTCTGTCAGGCACTAATAAACATTGGTAAATATGTGGCCTGGCTTGTATGCTCCACAGAGAGTAGTCTTTGTCATTTGTAGAATATCTTATTTCAGGACTATTTGCTGGAATAAGACTTGTGCTTGGAGATTGACATCTATGTGATTTGCGGTACCTTGAGGTTGTTACTTTCATTAATTGCTCTGGATGTTAATGGTCATTTAATCGTATGTTGTGTAATCCAGCGACCACTATTTTGTAAAGGTTAATGAAGCCTTTAGGCAATTATGATCTTCACAAAATTCCCTGACCTTTGTATAATAGCTTGTTTCTCTAAAAATTGCTATTGACAGTAAGTGTTTCACTGAGGGTGAAAATAATAAAATCAAAATCAAACCTGCCTTGATAACTGTTGAGAGCAAAGATGGAGGCAGACAGTAGAAGAGACTGAGGTAAAATGCATCATTAAGCTTTTCACAATATATAAGCAGAAGGAGCATTCACAGAAAACGTTCACAAAAATTGATCAGGAATACCTACACATAATCGCCTAAATATAGTGACTACAGCTAATGGCTATTTCTCACCACACGGTCCCACAGAGGATGCATTCTGGATGATCAGTTCAAAAAACAGCTCCCGCAGGCAGCTGCTGTGCTGGGAAGGGCTCAAACAAGGTGCAGCAGCCCCGCCATGCACTCATTGCACAGCTGGTCTACGCCTGCACCCAGAATTGACCTCGGCTCCTGCAGAAAAACAGTAGCAGTATCCCAGATGAAATCCTCTTTCATGGCTTCTATATTCAGAGGATCCTGTAAAGGTGACATTGCATTTATACCTTTTTTCACATTTAGAAGTTGTGCTGATACATCTTACTCTTACAATGCAAATCAAATTTATAATTTTTTTTTATTTTTTTAATTGCTAAGACTCACTGGTAAGCCACTATTTGTGCTAATCACCCCAAGAATTAAAAATACAGTTTAAAATCCTGTTTATCAAGAATCTAAATTGGGATGTGTGTTTGCTTTATGTATTTCTCAGTGCATAGGATCAGTGCACCTAGAGGAAGGGTGGATAAACACAGTGCTTACTGCAGTCGCCATTTGACTGCATCTGACAAATGTATAAGGCCCAAGTAACCAAAACCCAGAAGGAGCGCAGTTGGCATAAATGGCATAAGGCTAATAATGTATTTTTTTAACAGTTTGTGGGCCTCGGCATGGATCAGCTATGACATGGTCAATTTACTGACAACTTACTCATTAGACATACCTTCTAAGCACAGAAGCTGCATATTGTTGGAGCTGCATGGCTCTATGGCTACTAGTTTCATTTGATGGATTAGCTGAGTATCTGCTTGTTCCACAGCCTTCCCATCATAGTCGTTTCTTTCATTTAAGCAGTCAGTAGCGTGCAGAAGACAGAGTGCCGACTCTGTAGGACCAGAGGTTTTTTTTAATATGATTGTGCTTTGTTGATGGTAATTGCATTTCTTACTAATAAAGCAGCAAGATTTTATGTCTATCATTACTTCTATAAAAGTGTAATTTTGAACATATTAAATCCCTTTGGAATATAATAATATATTCATTTCCAACTTTATTAAAGGAAAGCTGAATGACATATCGATAGCTGATCAACAAGTTAATTTTTTCTAGTCCTAAAGGCTTGGTGTTTTCATTTTTATTCTGTAATACGACTACAAAATTTATTTACTACCCGAACTTCCTGAAATGCAGATTCCTGACTGTTGTTATGGGTGTTTATAATTATTTTCACAAAATACACTACTAATTAAACGAGAGAGTGGTGAATATGGTTTGGCTGCTTAAAAGACGCTGTTTTAAATGGCTCTTCTTGGAAATGCTCTCTTTAATGTATTGTCACCTTTGATACATGCCAGACTGAATCCTTTTCTGTTAAGGAGGTGTCTTTTTGTTGTCGTATGTAATTCATCTCTTACCTCACCTGCGTTTTCCAGAGGAAGCAGCTCTGTCAGTCTGCCAAAAAAACCAGTTTCCTATAAAAGCACTTGAAGACCACTTCATTCCAAACAGCCTTTGGAGCAGCTGGAGAAAGAGGAAGGCAGCTGGGCTGGACATAGGCAAAAGGAAGACATCATATGACAGGAGCCGCACCTGGTTAAATGTTTTTAATTTACAGCTGCAAACAAGAAAAAGGAGTTTAAAGCAGCCCACCCAGAAATTCCTAGTAAAAACTTTTTATTAGACTGTACTGGAGTGTTTTATGAGTGTGTTAGTTTTCACAAAACTCTAGTCAAACGCAAGCTGTTGAGAACACCTCGTTCCCTGAGAACACCATGTCCCCTGCCATGTGGCTTGGGACAACTGTTTCAAAATCGGTATTTCTGAGCTGGAAAGCAGTTGAAAACATGAAACTCTCCATGAAAGGAAAAGCCTGGGTCCATCACCTGTGACAGCTGGCAGGGTTGCACAGCTCCAGCTGCCCTGGGGAGCTGGGTGCCCAACAACTTCATACCTTGGGAACAAGCAACCCCGGTTTTGACGTCCTTGCCTCTGTTTGCAAGACAGAGAAACTCTGAGTTGTAAACCTGACCTGTCAGGGCAATCCTCAGCTAGTCAGGCACGGTAAAAAGGATTTCAGATACTAAAACCTTGAGCTCCCATCAGGTTGCAGAGGTATATCTGGAGAGATGAGTGCGTGAGCTACAAGAAACAAGATATTCTTACCCTACATGCTTTATATCTAGACCAAACATTTTTAAATAATGTGATTACGTTTTATGATTAAAAAAGACCACTTGCAATTTTTTCACATGCTTTAATAAAACCTTTATCATACACATGGTGAAATACAATCACTGAAGCTGAAAAATGTGTAGTTTAATTTGACTGTGCAGCTTTTTTTCATAAGATCTTTTTTCTTCAGGAAAGAAATAACCTTACGTTGAAGAAGCCCTTGCTGACAGCTTATCTTGTTAACCAAACCTTTCTGAGCCAGTTTATAAATACGTATGGTTGAAAACCTTAAAGCCGTCCACCTTTAAGGGAATTATTTTTTGCCTAGTACACTAATCCTCTGCCTCTGGAAAGCTAATCCAAACCTTGGCCTGGTCACACGCACATAACCCTTTATTTCTGAGGAGCACAAGTTACGGAAGTGGCAGCTTCTCTTTAATGGGAGAGGCCAAAGCACGGAGGAAACCGGTTTTGGAGCTCTATGGTATGCTAAGACACTGCAGTAAAGATAAACCAACATCTTCTACTGCTCCATCTTCTTTTCCTGACTTATTGAAAACCAGCCCTACCCATGCAGTTTAAAAAAAAAAAAATCACAATCTTGAAAGGTTTCTTGCTCTATTTTGCAGTTCTCATTTACCTACAATAACGAACGATGAGCTGCAGCAAGCAGGACACTGTAACCGCACTTGCAGTCTCACAATTGCCAAGAAGCCACCGGCGCTTGCTGAGCTAACCTTGCTTCAGTGATCACTGCCTCTGCAAAAACCGACAGTCCTCAGCTGAAGACTGTTTACCATTTATTCTAGTATTTATTCGGTATTCAGTAGAAGAAAGACCTGAAGTCTGATAATTTGCCATTTACAGCTTTTCCATAAAACTACCATGAAAAGCCAAAACCACTTTCAGAATGGCTAGAAAATTTTAGCTTTTATAGCTTGCTGCTCCGCAGAGTTTTCTTGCAGTTGCCTTATGTCTTCTCTTACACTGATTTATTTTAATCATTAAATATAACTGATATTTTCTTCGGAGCAGGGGATATTTTTCTTCTCTCTGTGAGACAAGTCTGTGAAGAGAGTTAATATATTTTATTAAAGAAATTGACAAAGTTAGAACAAAAAAAAAAAGAGCTTTCAGGCATACAAGCTGGCAGCAGCAACATTTTTATTGCATGTGCTTTTATACAGAAAACCTGAAACTTAAGTAGAGCCTCTGGAAAGTACTATAAAAAAGGATAGGAATATTAACTGTGCTTAACTCAAATAACATTTCTCATATATAGAGTGCCACTCAAGAATGTCCTTAGACTATGGATCCTTTTAAGGCAAAGAAACCTACTCAGCCCTGGTTACCACTTCACAATAACTAGAAATTTACTGCAAGACAGTATTTTACAATGGTATTTAGCACAAAACCAAAATACATTTCATCTACCAACTGAGCAGAAGTGTTCAGAGACTTCACAATTTCATTTATATATGGATATGGATGTATGTTATGGTTTAGAAGTATGTACTTTTCTTTGTGGTACTCTGCTGGCTTTACTGTACATCAGACAAACAAGTGATATGCAGACTTGTGCCACAGTAAGCTAAGCAATCATAGCAAACAGTTAATTGGTTTTTAAATGGGATGAAAGAGTGCTATGTCTAAGTAGCATAAGCATTTGTCTTATTGTTGCTTTAGCATGAGAAGATTAGGATACGATATATAAAAGGCCAAAGTTATCTTCTGTAAGAAAAGCCAAAGTGCTCTCAAATAAGCAAAAAAAAGGTAATGTAAAAATCCCAATGAAGTGCAACATGATGTGCACAAATAGTAGCTGAAGCAATAGTTGTGTTCAGCTTACTGCTGCTCCAGTGATTGCTTCTGTGAGAACAACAGCGGCTGTAATTGAGAAGGTAGTAGAAGGGGAGCATAGGTGAAGGAGTGAGGGGTCAAAAGGAATATTACATAGCTGTTAGCCAAATGGGAAAATTCAGGTTGGCTATTTTTGCAGCACAATGCTAAAAATGCCAGTGCTGCTTCTCCACAATGCTTTTGTACTCGGAAATGTCAACATCAAAACCAGACCAATCAACCGACAGACAAATGTATGTCTTTTCTCTCTGACTGTAATCTTTTTCTTTCACTGCTCCTCCTGTTTCAAAGCCCCATATATTTTGGGTTGTTTGGTACAGTCACAGAGCAAGCAAATGGAAGCATCAAAGGTCTTTGCTCATCTGAGAAAGCAAGAGAAAGAAAAAGAAGAATGGCTGACAGACAACAGCAACTAAAAGGAAAAAAAAAAAAGAGAAAATATGATAAAGCTGTATACGATTTGAAGATTTTAAGGCCGCCTTAGTGTGTCAAAACTTACAGCTCACCACTTGCCATGGCTAACTCCATCATCTCTAATAATCCATTGCTAGAAACTATCAAATCATCATCATTATTGGACAAATGATAAATCACCATTTGTAACAATTGCTGTGGATTTATACCTACCTTCGCATGGGGAATATGTTGCGAAAAGCACTGTATTATTTTGCAAAGGAAAGCTGGCTCTTTTTTGCCATGGATGAAGGACAAAAAGAGAGAGCTGTTGAAAAAAAAAATGTTTTTAATAAATATATGTATGCAAATAGCAAAAGAAAGCTAGAAAAAATATCCAGACACAATTTTAAATTTTATTTTATTTTATTTTTTAAGATGGAGTATTCTAGATAAACTAAAGGACCAGGAGAAATACACAGTTTATAAAGCTGCGCTTCAGATTTTTCTTATGCTGTGTTGCTCTCAGTCTCAACCACTTTCTTTTCCATGCCAGCCCCTTCTCTTAGCAGAAGCTGTATTGTGCACTACATTCAGCTTTCTTCTGCCTGAAAATAATTTCAAACTGAACACTGTAGCAGAAGATTTGTTTTTTCTCTTCCTCCACCCTACAGCTATTACAGTTGTTCCAGACCACGTTAGCACAAAATTGAAAGCCAAAAATGTTTGAAACGATACAGAGCGGACCCACCAGAGTTTACGGTTATGTTTTACTCTTTGTTCAGGGGAGAAGACCTGTGGTAGACCTCTACTGTTTTTTAGGAATACCTTTTTTCTGTTCTCCGGTTAATCCTATGTAATACCAGACAGAGTTTCCATCTTTGCGTTTCGCTTTTTCTGTTTACATAGGACATTGACTTGATTAAATTAAATGATGTAGCTAAAGGACACATTACTGATTGCTCCTTTGCTCCTTTGCCTTGAGCTACAAGTAATAAAAGCAATTAAAAATTATGGACCCAGAAAATTCATAGAATAAATTTAATACTTTTACAATTAGTGCACACAGTTTCTCAAGAGACAGGATGTTTATGGTATTGCACTATCAAATTTACTTAGCTGTATGAAACAGTCAAATGGTCTTATTTTTTTCTTACGCGGAGTTTGAAGTACAAGCAGCTCTAAGACGGCAGCAACACTCACGAGTTAGTCACCCCCTTCCTTCCTGTTTTAAACTCTTCATGGAGTTGCTCTTTTTGTTTATTACAAGTTATCCAATGTAAGCATTAAAACTTTCAAAATGAGGTCCATGTGCTTAACATTTATAATTATGCATCTGAAGAGGGCTACGGCTTTCCACTGTGCTGAAAGAAGGCGCTCCAGTGCCTCTATCCGTAAGCACTAATGTATTCATTGCTCTTTCTGCTGTCCCTGCTATTTTTCAGTTTTTCAGTAGCAAGTCTCCTTCTAGCATGCTAGGCCTATTACCAAATACTGTACTTCAGTCTGCTTCCAGAAAATCAGTTCCACGGGGAATTTCAGTAAAAGACCTTCTAATGTGTGCTTTCTGTAGTGATTTATTCTCCAAGATTGATCAGATTTCGAATCAATTCTCAAGGCATGACAAATGCTTTATAGATTTTGGATGTGTGGTAACTTGACCTTCAAAAGGTTGTTTTCTTCCATCATTAATAGCATCACTCGTATGCAACCAGAGCCATGAATTTTGCTTTTCCTGGATTATACGTTGTCTGTTTTACAGAAAAAAAAGATGAGAAACAAGAAAGCAATGGCCACGCTTCGTGGATGAGGAAGCTAAAGTTCACCAAAATCAAAAGAAACACATTTATTAACCTTGGTAGGATGCAGATCACACCCAGGCTGATCAATGGATTAAGTGAGATCACACTAGAAACATTTGCTAAAGATAATAGCTGAAATCAGATTTCTCGAGTCTCAATCTGCACAAGCCCTTTCAACAGGCACATGAAGTCAGATCACACTAGTTTGATTCACAATTTATATGAATTAGGAAAAAACTGTCTCAACAAGTGGGGCACCTGCCCAGGAGCAGTCAGAGTTATAAGACAATGGTAATGTGTGGCATGAAAAGCAGCCAGTGTAACAAGATCTGAATAAGCTGCAGAACTACTGTAGAATTTGGGAGCACAGTTATAAAATACTTTAGATTTTTTCTTGATTGTTAGGATAAAAGATTTTGTCACTCCAATGATGGTAAGCGGAACAGAAATTTTAAGCTTATTTAGATCCTGCTTACTTCTGCTAAATAGCATGTAAACAATCATAATGTACAACTTTTGCTATGCTATAGCCAACCCCAGAATCAGCAGGGAAAAAAGGAAAAAAAAAAAGATCAGTCAGCACTGAAGCAATTCAATTATACTGAAAACATAAGTGGCACATGCTTAGAAAGACACTATAGGTGAAAATTATAATCATTTTAACAGCAATAATGCCAAGAACAGGAGTAACACCCACAGAGATAAGTGTCTTCAGCAATCCCTCACAGTTATAGACCAGCCGTTCTGCTCAGCACATCTCCACAGAAGATTAAAACCATAGGCTGGAAGGCAGAAGCAAGAAATCAGACTTTAAATCTCAAAAGTGCATCGTTAACCAGTCACACCAGCCTGACTTTTGAAACAGCCTTTGAAATATTACTTGGGAAATATGCATCTCCTACAGCACAGATGGGCATTTTTTAATGCTTTGTTTCAAAGTCCTATATGTGAGCCTTAGATTTGGGGGTCTGACATTTGTTACGTGAAACGGGGCCAAGTGGTTTTGGCAGAAGATAAACCCCCTTGCGTTCTAACACTCCTCACCGAGGTGGGAGGCTAGGTGCGGCTAGGTTTAAATTCTGAGTGATGCCCAATTCAGCACTATCAGTCCAATCACATTTAATATGTATTAAACTACTACGATTTGGATACACTAATAGTGGACTGCACCTTCAGTCTAGTCATGCTCCTGAACTAGCACGGCCTCTCTGTAGTTTTGGTCGCGTTCAGTGAGAAAGCGAAATGACTAGCTACTTAACCAGTTCAGTTTATTTAAACAACAGATATACAGGTTCTTTAGGATTGCCGGTGATAAATACACTGTCTGCAAAGCACGTGCAAATAAAGATATTGCTAAGTATACAAACGCGTGACAAAATTATAAACGATACAGCCTGGCTATAAATGTAGGGTAGAGATTCTCTAGAGAAATTTCTAAGTCCCCGAGAAAGCGCTCGGTGTAATCGAAGTCTTACCCAAAGGCGTCCCTATGGGGGGGAAGAAAGGCTCAGCCCGTCGACTGATCCCGGAAATCAGCGGTGGAATTCTTCGTGATGGTGTCTTCCTTGACATCCCCTCTCTCTTGGGCTATTTTTATATTATTTTTTTATCTTCAAAGTGGAGTTTGAGTGACTTTAGTCATACGTACTTTTATTATGATTAATGTATTCAAGGAGGAGTGTTCACACCTCGGGGGCGGATAGCCTCCGGGATGGAGGTGTGTTTTGGTACATTGTGGTGCGCAAAGTTCGCACAAAAGGACAGCATTTCATCAACATTTGACGAAATGTTGGCTCGGGTAGCGTGTAGGCCGCTTATCAGTTCCGTAGTACCATCTCGTCCCCATATCTGCTATTCGTCACAAGGGAAGGCCATGGAACAAGCGCGTTCCGTTCCATCCCTCCTGTAGTTTCGCAAACAACCTTGTACAGGGAATCACAGATGTTGCATTCTTCGTGTGCTAGCTGCGGCTGTATTCTACCTCAGAAGCCTCTTGATTTTATGACTTTCCTTAATGTGTGAACAATGCTGTATTTTTGTATTCTTGGCCAATTTAGTAATTATTCCACAACATTTTAGTTCATATTTGTTTAGAAATAGGTAAGTTAATCACAAAAATGGTGAGAAAAGTTAAAACTGAACGCAGCAATAGAAGAAATCCTGGGCAGAGAAACTCTTTCCTTAACACCATGTACTTGCTCACCAAAATAAACACCATCTTCAGGAGTTAGCATAGCTTTTTAAAATTGCCGTTACTACGGTTGTACTTAAAGTAACAGTTCTTAATTCGAAGGATAATATGTAGCTTCATTTAAGATACTGTTCCATTTATGGTATTTTGCAATTGGTTCTGACCACTGAAAGGTTCAAACCTGTAAGGCAGAAGACCAGGCCAATCAGACACAGAATTCGCATTTCCTAAATGACTGGAGATAGCTACATCCTCCTGGACCTCTGCATTAGTGGATCCGATACCAATTAACAGTGGTGACAGGTGCAGAATTCCCTTTGCTGAGCTAAAGGGACTATGGAGCTGTATCGAGACTTCACCTTAGCTCCCGTCACAGGAATGTCAGCAGTAAATTCCCAGCCGTAGGGCGCTTTCCTACCATCAGCTATCAATGCTGACCAGCTTGTACCGTGTTTCTGTCATCATGCAACTGCTGTGCACATCAAGGAATTTCTTAGGTTGGGAAAGATTGGCAGAGCACACATTGCTGAAATAAAAGCTATATTCTCTACCATTTGAGAGTCAGAAAAGCAATTGTGACAATTTAAACCAGCCGAGTGAGTTTTAACTGCAGGGTTTTTTCCTTGCTGCGTGGACAGACATAAATATTCCAACCACCGCAAATGGGCTAGGTTTGATTTTAGCTGTTTCCAAAATGATTAACAGTGTTGTATAAATAAGTCGTCAAAATGTTGGAAGAGAGAATGCTATGAAAACAATACCCCAAACGAAAATTAGAGACATGTGAAGACAGCACTCACAGTTCCTAGTTCCCTTGTAGTGAATCAGTGAAGGTAAAGCACAGTAAATAAACAAACTGAAAGCAAGATGCTCTTCCAGCTCCCTTTCAACACAGTATTGCCTGGCCGAATCTCTCTCACCATGCTAGATTTCCACCACGGATCAGTGCTTTGTCATTTTGTCACCATTTGAAACATTGTCATTTTAAATTATATGATAGTCACAAAGAAAGTACCTGATGTGTCCAAATGATGAACCACCAACTCCTGCCAAAAACAATAAAGTGGCAACACTTATTTTCTGCTGGGTAAACCGCTTCATTTCTGTATTACAGAAGACTTCTTTCATGGCTGAAAAATGGCATCTTAGCAACCCAGGAACATTTGCAATCTTGAAATCCTCCCTTCTCCCCCTCCCCTTTCTATGCTTTCCCTCACCCAGCCAGGTTTAAAAATCTGATGGGAGCAGAAACTGCTGGAAGTTTTAATGTCTGTATTTTTTTCCAGCATTCCTTCCTAGTCATTCGTGACTATTTAGCACGTACCTCACAGAATTGTGTAGTGCACCATCTGCAAAAATGGTACAGATTATACAGACTGTGGAAACAAACAGGTGTTTGTCTCATCATCCCACTGAACATTTGAGAGATGTCTGGAAGAACAGCAGCCCATCATCTGTGGGGAAAAAGTACACCACATTGCAAATGAACTCAGCCCCAGGGACACTTTAAAGTGAAGAATGGGGAGCGTGCTCTAAGTGTAGGTAAAGAGCATGGTTTTATCCCAGACCATAAGATCTTAAAAGTATACTATTGGGCCAGATTGAAAAAAAATAATAATAAAACAAACAAAAGAACGGAAATATTCCAATGTTCATTAGCATAAGTGCAAATTGAAGTGAAACACTTGAAATATTGGTAGCACCAAGGGATTTTACAGACAGAACTACAGGATTTTGTTTCATCCATGAGGCTTTTTTTTTTTTAATATTGTCTGAACATGCAACTTGTTCCTGAGTTATTTCAATTGCTTTTTTTAAAGTGGTGGTGAAATGCTTTTGTTTGTTTACCATTCACTTTTGTTTGTTTGTATGTTCCCATACCAGACAACTAGAGATCTGTTACGTGTATTGCAGAAGTTTATTTACACCAAATTCCTCTGCAGCCTATCTTGCTGCATGTGGATTCAGTGGATCCAGTCACTGAGAAGATAGGATGCCCTGATCCCATGCCAGGATCCCTACTAAAACACAGGATACCTGGAAAAAAAAGCTGTCTTCCTAACTAGTTATTACTACGCCATGGTGTTGCTCCTGGTACTTAATGTACATGTCAGAGATCTACCGTCCCTGGTAACCATTGCCATGAGCTCCCTTCTGCCTTAGAGGATATGAGTTCAGATTTTTGGGCGAGTAATCTTGTAAGTGATCCCTTCCAGCTAGAACTGTTGAGCGTAAGGAATGGTTATCTTTCCTTTCTGTATAAAATTGAGTTCGTTCAGCCACAAGAAAATCCCTTCAGAACAAACTCTAAATTTTTAAGGGTTTTTTTGGTAAAACAAAAACAAAAAACCCACAACTTTGCCCTGTGAGGTGTGTGATAAGATTTTAGGCATTTGTCCAACATATATATATAGAGAAAGCTTGGTTCTAAAAGAGATCCAAAGAGTTGCTGCTTAGCTCCTAAAAAATACCAACTGTTGGGGTTTTTTTAAATTTTTTATTCTTCCCTCCTTTGTGAACAGGAATGTCCTGCTAGTTTTTGAAAGGTGAATGTAGCATTTCACCACTTACCAGCTTAACAAGGTGAGAGGCTACTCTTGCAGTCCTAGGCCTTTTCATATAGCTTCCCCTGAAGGTGGTGGTCTGCTGCTTCAGTTCACCAACCAGGAGGCTTTCCTCCTTCAAAGGTCTTCAGCATCTAATCTGCAGAGTTGTGCAAAACTAGACAAAGCCAATTTAAAAAGTTACAGCAGCACAAAGAATCTCAATAAATTGGGCCATGCTAAGTTCTGTGCCATCATGTGCTTGCTTACTTTGTAAATCCCTAAACTGGTCAATGATTAAGTGCTGCTAAAATTCAACCTCTCAATCTGCCTTACATCATTAATAAATTATGAATAGCTGCTAAATCATAACCGTGACAAATATTTTCATCCTCAATACATGTCTAGACTGGTTACAAACAACACTGGTCTCATCTGTCAGGTTACGGTATGTCCTTAGAGAGAATAAAACTATGCAGAAGGTTCCTGAAGGTTCAGGTTTCAGGCCATCATCTCTGGATTGCAGTAAATTCCTCAGCAAAAAGGAAAAGTAGTGCCAACGTCAGATCCAGACCTGTAATACTCTGCAAGTGGGTTTTGCGACCAGATAATTTTCTGTGCTAACTTTTGAAAAGTACTGCCACAATGGACATTTGAACACTAGCAAGCATTCCTTTGTTTGGCCTTTATGTCTCCACCAATCATAGTGATATAGCATAGCCCTTTTTAATGGAATACTATTAAGGGTTTTGTACCCATCGATGTTGGTTTATTTGATTTAGCAGACCCAGAACTGAAGCTGTTTGATAAAGACCTTGGTTTTATCATGCACTTTGGAATGTGTTGCATCCAGCCAGCATAGATAGCATTAGGTTGTAAGAAAATATGAAAGAAGCTATCGAGCAAATCTATGCTTTGGTTTCAAGGTAACATGAAGCCACCAAAGAGACTAACAAGAAAAACATTCTGTATTTCTGAACAGAACTCATGATTCTAAGCAAGTATTTTGCTTTTTGACAAGCACTGCTAGACTGAACAGCAGAATTTCTAATTTCATATGCTGCAAAGCAAAGAGGGTTGTTTTTTTTTATATCTGCTATTTCTTTAATTTGACTTGCAAAAGTAATTCCTTTAAGAGGTATTAAATCAGGACGCTTACTTTTTTTACTCAGCATTGCTATCATCATAGCTTTCAGTACAGTTAACGGGAAGTCTTCTGCAGTTTTGTGAAGTATTTCAGCATTAGCAATTAAATGATATACATAAAAAGGTGGTTTAATATTTACACCAGTGGTGAAACAGGCAATATTTTTCCTGTTTCCAGTTCACTTAGCTGAAGACTCAAGAAACCAAAACAACTCACTGAACTTAAATAAGGAAACAGAAAATGATTGCCCCCTTCAATCCCAGCTAAGAACCAGTTTACCTGCTTTCTACATTAATTGGAAATTTTAAGCGGCTTTAGGGGAAAAAAAAAAATAAATAAAAAAAGAGCAAGAGGTTTTGGATATACCAACAAATATAGTATTCTTTAGCATGCTTATGCTCCCTTCTCAAAAATATGGGAAATTTTTATGCCATTTCAGGAAATCAGAAAGACGATGACTATTTCAGGACTTGATTAGAGCTTCTTCAAGTAGTGACTTTCCAATTGACAATGATTTTTTAATATATTATTTATTAAACCAATTCTTAATATAACTAAAAGCATGTTTTTCTGATATGCATACTACTACCTTGCTAAGGAAACATGCAATAAGATAATCCAAGTAAAGCCCTGGCACAACACGAAGCGTAAATATTTTCAGATGAAACAATAAAAAAGAAAAACAACCAACCAAAAAAAAAATCCCACCAAAATCCCCAAAACCTTTAAAAACTGACTCTGCACTATTTCAGTAACTGGGTGTTTTTGAATGAGGGCACAAGATCCCAAATTATTATGGAACCAACCACCCTTGGTGCAGCCTCCAAAACACTTTCTGTGGTTCATTAACACAAAAGAATGCTTTAGGCATCTTTGAAGCTTATCCTTAGAGAACAAACAGTCTTGTCATTTTTCTGCTCATTCATTTTAGGAAGCCTGTATGCTGTAAGCACTCCTCCTCAGAACAGTCAGGTGAAGGGTTATTGACATAGTGCTATCACTTAATTTTGTTTGTATAATCAGGGGATAAGCTATGTGAAAAGAAGTGGCTTGCAGAAGTCCGCTTGGGCAGAGCATTCTGGTGAAACCTTAGCTTCTTCACAGGAAAGATTGTTGAAATGAATACAATTATTTATTTGACCATAGTCCAAGCGTAGTCAAAGGGCGCACACACAAAAACTGAAGTTGCAAATACATTTCTGAATAATCCTTTTTTGCAATAGCATACTAATGAAAGAATTTAAAGCTCCTCCTAGGAAGCTATCCAGGAAAGCTGTTAATCTATGCCACTGGTGGCAAAGCGTTAATGCTATGTTAGTGGGAGACATCATTTACCAAATAATTTTTGGTAATTAAGTGAACTGCAATGGGCTGATATCTCTTTAGAAGGAGGCTGAGTGTAAAATATAAACTGGAGAAAAGGGAACTTCTCTTGATGGGGTATTTATGATGCTATAGTACTGTTGGTAGGTTTTCCTTAGGGGAAGCTCCCACAAGATTTAAAGAAATTTGTCTACTATATTGGCAAAAAACTAGCGTCTCTCCCATCCTGCCCAAAAAAACAGTCATGGAGATGAACCACCCACGCATCCCTCTCCTATTTGTTATTTTGGACGATGTTCTGATCAGATCCTGAGAGACACAGTGCATAAACCTTTTGAAGAAAATTTTTTCAAACTTATGAAAAACTTTGAAAAATATATAAATAAAAATATGATACTGGTAACCTTCCTAGCCTAGTACATTTGCATTTATTTCTAGAGGTTTTGGGGGTTGGGTTTTTTGGGGAGGTCTGTTTCTTGTTTTGTTTTTTAACCCCTCCAGAATTTTCTTTCCTTGTGCTGTAAAACATTACTGATCCAGTGGTAACAAATTTCATCTGGAAGGGGCTTTTGTGATAGTCAAATAAGAGGTAATATCTATGAAAGAAAAGGTTTTTTTCTCACTGACATTACGGGAAAGTAGGAACAAAGTGGCTATAAGTTTTTCAAAGGCAGGAATTCAAAACTAGTAGCCAAGAGTGATGATTTCATTCATGTTTTACATTCATTGGTAGTCTTTGGGAGCATGAATTAACACCTTCAGTGAAAAAAGTAATGAAGTCTGCTGTTCAGAATTCATTATTTTTCTCTTCCATAGCAGGAACTGGTGTGAGTTTTTTAATGAAATTTTAACAACAGTTATGAGCAATTTACTTTTCCCTCAAGCAGGATGTATAAATAGGGTCTTCCCTCTGAAAGTTTTCTCTATAAGTATGGACCTAATAGTAAGAATATTCATGATTGTCTGAAGTTTGAATGCCTTACCAAACATTATCTTTACATTTTTCATTTTCCAAATTAAAAAGATATTTTGTAGTTTTTAACGCTATCTGTATGCTTATGAAGACTTCTGTACAGAAGAACTGTCTATGCAGAACCCAAATTTGAGAAATCACTGATGAATTTCAGATGATTCTCTAATAACTGAGATTCTTTTGCATTCAAATACAAATACTACATCACTTCAAATGCCACCAGAACTGATTCCGCCTGAGCAGGAAGAAACACGAAATTCAGATGCAATGCCTTTTGGGTTTTTTTTTACTTAAACTTTGTACCAAGCTTAGTATACATTTGCAGATAATAAAAACACTTCTAGCCCAGCGCCTTAAGTTTACATGTTCATTTACACTTTTTAAAGGTAAAGGATTTCCAGTCAAATATCTCAAAGAGTAATACAAATAAAGATGTTAACCCTCTGTCCTGGGTTGAGTGATACAGGACTAATTTCTCTCCTAATGCTGGTGAAAACTCCACTTTTGGAAGACTCTAGTGTCTGAATTTGTGAAAATATTTACGTTATAGCTGGCTAGGCTATGTGGGATTCAAGGTCTCAGTGTTTTCAAGACTTGCCAGGTGCAGGGATGAGGAGGAGCGAGGCCTGGGCATTTGACCCAGGCTGGCCAACAGGATTATTTTATACCATGAACGTCACATTCTATATAAATCAGAAAGTTTGCTGAGTAGTTTCTCTCTCCCTTGATGGCGGCAGTCCAGAGAAACTCTAGTGCTGGATCCCTGAGGCCTTCCCTTCCCTCCCAAAGCTGTTGCACTCACAGTGTCTGACATTTGCTGTCCACTGCTGGGAGTGCACAGCTTCCTACTGATAGAATTGGCTGAGTATAATTCTTGTATATTTTATACTAGTGTCAGGATTAACACTGCTTCTTTAGTATTATTGTTAATTATTTAGTCTTATCCTATTAAATCTATTTATATTTCAGCCCTTGTGTTTCCTTGCTTTCCCCAACTCCCCTTTCTGGGTGGGGAGGGGTCATCAGGTGATAGAATAATTGTCTAAACAACAATAAATTGTTATGGGTTTTCTCAAACCATAACACCCTCTCTTGGACTTAGTTTCACTTTCAATATCCAAAAGTTAGATATGATAAATGCCACCAAGAAACAGTAAACTTGGCCTTTTCCTCTTCAGGCTGCTCTGGTGGTTTCATCATTTTGGAAAGATTAAACGTTTGGGCCTAGTATCTCATTAGAATTTGTTCTGTTCATAAATCAAAGTATGTCATGCTCTTCCCTGAAAACTAGAGGCCCCATCACCAGCTCTCCTTTTTGTTAGTGATAAACTATTCATATAACAGAAATCAAATTCCATCTCAGTTGAAGTCTTGATAAATTAAACAAATTTACTTAGTTCAGTCTATCAGTATAAAGAACTTTCTTTAGCTTTGAAAACCTCAATATGGATCTTTTTTTGTTCTTGGATTTTTTAACTTTATTCACAAAATATGGGTATCAAAGCAAGGCTGAGCATTTCAGTATCAGAGTATGAAGACATGCGTTAATTATAGATTTTGCCGTCCCTCTTACATAGCAGAGAGGATCAATACTGCAACTGGTCTGGAAGGAAAATTCCCAGGCCGATAAATTTTAAGCAGCACTAAAGGAACACAGAAGCAGTATTACAAATTTAAGGCCCACTTGAGTTGACTGTATTTTTGGTGTTGCTCACCTAGCTTTCTCACTTATCACCTTCACCTTAATTTATATATCGTACATCTACAATCTGAAACATTTGCTCTGACTTACCAGACAATTTATGCAAGTTACTGTTGGGGGCAGGAGGACAAAAAGAAAAAGTGATGAGCATAGTGAAATTTAAGTTTCAAATTCTAATTCAAGTCAGGCTTGCCAGCTAGTCCATTAACATTTTCAAACCTGACAAGGTACTCCCGCTTTTGCAGAACACTAGAATTGATTTAAAACTCTGCTGACTGAGCTAGCATTCACCACTCACTCAAATCCAGTCTAGAGATACGACTGGCATGTTAGATTTAGTATCTTCGGATCAAAATGGAGAGCAAATTATTTCATTATTGGTATAACCATCACACCATTGACATTTTTTATTACAACCGTACATGCTTAGCTGAGGAGAAGGATTGATGGAAGGAGAAAAATAATTGAATTCTTGCTTATGACCAAGTAGACTTGACTTTAAAGCATTAATATATCTCTACATAAAAAACAAAAATGAAATCTAAAATGGAAGCATCCTCAGTTTTTGCATTTGGAATGCCTTTGGAACCAGAATACCACAGATACTAAAAAGCTATAAATATGAGGAGATTTTAAAAGCCTCAAAAGTAACAAGGGACGTCATTTTGGAGTAATTTGGCTTGGACAGTCACTGTTGGAGGGTCAGCACAGCAGTACAAAACATCCTTCCCACCCTCTTTTTAAACTGCAGGGCAAGTCCTTTCTTGCTATAAACTGTCACTAGGTGTTTACCAGCCGTTAACTTAAAAGTGGCTATAATTTCTCAGCATGTAATTAACGATGGTGACTAAACTTGATCAGGCATCATCCTGTTGGCTGTCTTAGATACAGATGCAAGGCACCTCTCCCTCTCTCCCAGTCATAACAATTCTTTAGTTCTGCTGTTTGAGAGCAGCTATACCATTCAAGATGTAATTTGTTCAGATTCCCTCAAAATTATTGCCGAAATTTGGGAAGATAAGTGATTTGATGAGGCTGCATATTTACTGTCAGATAACATTATAGGTTGGATGTGTAGTCAGAAGTGATAGGAGATTATGTTTCATGAGAAATATTGCCCTTTTTAAGACAAAAGATTAAGTTAGATCAGGCAAAGGACAAAATGCTTTAACATGTCAGTCATGTCTCATACTGTTATCCATAAAACACTCCCAAAAAAGGTCCTGTGAAGATCCTTAGAATTTTACCTTTCTGTCCCAGTTTATAGATGTATTTTTTTAAAAAGTATCTGGTTTAGTCAAAGTTGTTCAAAGGCTAAGAAAACATAAATTTTTTTGCTTGATTAGTAAGTAGGGTGGGACAAGTAAAATTCAAACTGACTTAAATGTCAAGCCAAAACTGATGAATTGAGAACTTGGGGATTTAACTTGTTCTCCAAGAAATAACATCAACACGTGTCTTCTGAACAGACCCAGAACAAATCTGCAATACTTAGAAACCTCAACGCTAATTTGTGTTTGGTTTTTTTAACCCCAGTGACAACACTCACCCCTGTACCTGGCAACATAAAGCCAACTCAGAGTGAAATAGCAGATTGCAGATTTCTAACCAGCTCACTCCCCTGAATTTTCTTTTTCTTATTTTATGCTAATAATATGCCAGGAGATTAGCCATAGCCATACTGAGGTGGACCCGAAGTCCAGATTTTAACTTCAGTAAACTGCATGCCTTAGTTCTGTTTCATCAAAATAATGTTTCTTCTATTTCTTTCATGGTATATAAATTGAGACTTGCTCCTGACCCGTATGACTGAGGATGCTCAATTGCTTATGATGACAAGTTTTCTATGGATTCGACTTAGACTTTCACCCAGCTTTAGCATTCAAATATATACACACACATTGAGTACACTGATATTTTTCCAGCAATGAAGTGTCACAAACACTGACAACCTCTTCATGGTCTTAAATCCAATATCCTGTGGCCTCACTGACTTCTGGATTTTAATTTGCTATCCCAGTGCACAGTAATTTCTGGTTATCTATGTCATAGTCTTAAGCACATCTCAAGATGAAATTTTGGCAGGTTGTCATGTTTGTTAAAAACAGGTGCTCTGACTTTTTTTGTTGTTGCTGTTTTTTCTAGATACTCTTTGAAATTGGGCACTCTGTGTGTGAGTGTATAATCTCTGACCATCTGAATATGTAGATCTCTTTATCCTCCTTTTTATAAATACATGCACAGACATTAATTTTAATCAGGGAAAGCTAAGATGAAATACCAATAAAAGAGGAGTTGTTAGGCATGACATTTCGTTTATGGATATAGCTGAGAAGATTAATGTCTGAGCTGGCAGCCTGTCCATTACTACCTTCAGCTACTGGGGAACAAAACGTCATATAAGACAACTCATTCCTCACTGCTCATGAGAAATTCTTACTGCCATTTCATTCTATCGTCTTCAATTTATGTATACAATAGTATTAGTTAAACCATGAAAGCCAGATAATTTTAAAGAGAAATTCTGCATGATCACTTTTCAGGGCACATGCGTATGTGTGCAACTGCATATTTTCTTTTGATTAATATTTTAAATGTCTTTAACGTGCGACCTGCATGAAGGAAGGTTAGCTACTCAGGACTCTGATTATTGAAAAACTTCAAAGCAAATGAATGTACCTGTAGCCTGGATTCAACTAAAAGACTGAAGTAATTAATTCTCTTTGAGTACCTTATGTGGCAAGCGGTGTCTTTATGGTCTGTTCACAAGCAATCGGTCACATTTACTAATGGATTTTCCCCTTCATAATACTGGAAGCTACCTGTGGCTGGATACCCTGGGTTTATTGGCAGAAGCGGTAAGCTGGTACTTACCACTAGTTCGCCTGGCCCAGTAACAAGAACAGAAGTGAGAAGCATATACTGATAGACTCAAAACAAAGTGAATGTTAATTAATTGAAAATACTGAATGGATAGCTTTGATAAGATACGTCTTTACAAATAAGGCACAGGATCTATACATCATTTAGAAAAAGTATAGAATAACATAGTAATGGCTTTGACAGGAATCGATCACAGTTGAAATATCTCCTTTCGTGGCAACTCTCCTCTTTTGAAACCCATTCTGTAAATGGTGTAAGGATGGGTGTAACCCGAGAACCCACTGATTCCAGTGAAAAACAAGCATGGCAAAGATGTCATTCTTTCTCCCTCTGGGTAGTCACTGCAAACTCAGCACATACTGTCTCCATAATGCGGTGATATAATCCGATTCTACCCTGCCTCCAAACAGCTGCTCCATGTTTAATCAAAGTGGATCTTAAAAGGCTTTTTTTGAAATTTCAGTGTTGGAGAAATGTGTTAATGCAGTGCCGTGCTATATGCTTTGAAACGTGGAGCGGGTTTATTCAATAACCCAGGTACCACTGCACTGTGCGCTACCAGAGGAAATGTGTCAACAGGAGACTCATTTGTTCCAATTATCAGGACCTTGCCCTTAATTGTATAAGGGATTGACCCGGGTACATTTGAGAAAGTCCATGCCAGGCTCATGTTCTGAACATACAGCCTTCAATGAACTCTGAGCCATCATGGTTTGTCTGCAATTTTAAATAGGAAGATTACCCATGTGCCAGAGAAAGCTTTCATGATTCTACTGGGGGGTGAGGCAGCAAACCAAACCTGGTAGATTGGGTAGAGAACAACTCTATTGCTTCCCCCCGCTGCCAGGCACCTGAAAACAAATGTATTTGGGCAGTAAGGAGAGAGAAGGAGAAGAATTAGAGGAAACAGAAGAGAAGGGAGAATATGGGTGAAAATAAAAGTAGATTTGTTTGCGGGTATCAATGCCAGAATGATTATTCTGCAACTGAGTTAGGATCTGATCCTAAGTGTCCTGGGTTTCTTTTATTCTCAAAACTCTCTATTCACACTGTTAAATTAATTTCTTGCTATTAGTGTGAAATGAGAAAATATACCTTTGAGAGAAAAAATTAATTATGTATGAAGTGCAACCCTTAGAAATTAAGAAAAATCCATTTTATTTTAATGCCTGTTTAAACAGGATGATATCTTTTTGTTTTACCACAGGTGAGTTATCAGTTAAATAACTGATTAAAAAAACCGCATTGTCTAACTTACGTTGTACATAGGGATATGCTTAAGAAGTATATTTATTTGCACAACAGATTAGAAGAAAACAAAGCCTAAGCAGGTTTGTTTGGGACAAAAATAAAATATGGACATAAAGTAAAATTATTACATGATGCCTGTGTGTGTGTGAAAGAGAAAAATAAAA
The DNA here is from genome assembly GCF_964199755.1 of Larus michahellis. Taxonomy (NCBI): domain Eukaryota; kingdom Metazoa; phylum Chordata; class Aves; order Charadriiformes; family Laridae; genus Larus; species Larus michahellis. The sequence continues at coordinate 22,017,170 of NC_133902.1, read as the reverse complement.
GATGATCTTTTTCCATAGAATGAATGCAAATAGATTTATCCCAATAGTTATGATGCTGTATTGTATTTATAATAAAACCTTTCTATAAATGCAGAGATCAAGGTTATTTTCTGCACACTGTAGCAAAGGAATATCTTGCAAGTCCTAGATGATTCACAGGAATAGTAACTCTGTACTAACACAGAAAGTGTTAGCCTAGTTACCTGAGTTTCTCCCTGATTTCACATGTGCATCACATACACAGAAAGACTGCCAGGAAAAAGACACACCTTATTAACTCAAATACACAATTTGCATGATTTATGAAACTTCAGAAATTCAGAGGTGCTGAGAGTTTTGAATCGTTGCTCAGGACTGCATCCCCTATTTACGGGTATTGTGCAAAAGACAGGGATAAAATCCAGCTTGTTCAAAATATACATACTCATTTGTACTACACAGCAAGTAGTAAAATGACCATCCCTGCCTTTATCAAATGTGATTTCTGGCAATGTTTTGTATATTTTACCTAAATACTTCACTAAACACTTCTCTGCTGTCTAGCATGCATTAATATCATAAGACAACTTGACATTTTTTATGTTTTTCAGAAGGGGTAGCTTCACATAGGACTAGCTAGACCTTGGAAAGTGTTATTAGAGGAAATCGCTGGAGAATGAATTGTTTAGAGTGACAATGGGTTTCTTGAGCTTTCCTTTTTGAGGCAATGCATTGTCTGCTACCACCAGGTGTTTTAGCACACAGGTCTTTTCCACTCAAGTGCATTCTTTCTGCAACACCGAAATGTCAGACACTTGGCAGACACTTCACATTTGCCTCATTTCTTGTTACTGGAATTGTCTTTGGTAACAAAAGAGAAACTCAAAGCCAATTTTTCCCACTCGGAATATTTGTTATCTCTTTGGACTTCACGTTCAATGCATTTAGAAAATTCAGGGTGAAGTGTCTGACTGATATAAAGGTTGCTTCACTGTAAAGATCTCATCGTTTATCTGCAAGGTCTATCACCCTGAACAGATAATGAGGTGGTTGTGCTGAAATGGTATGTGTTTCTGTATGTATAGGACTCAACACACTAAACATCTCCCTGGTGAATTAAAGAGAGAAGGAAAGTGAAACGCTATTAATGTGGGGAAATCATAAGGCAACTCTTTGAAGAATCTTCCTTTTTAATACGGTTTATAAATTGATGCACTGCTTGAATTCAAGAGATCAAGGAATTTCTGTTTCCCACCTCACACATAGAATGACCATTTTCAGATTTGGGGTGACCCTGCTAGGACTGTGGTGGCAGCATTCTGATGACAAACATCAAGCATGTCCACCATTAAGTTTTCTACTATTCAGTTAATATGGCAAAAAGCACGTGATGCTGTGACTGTCTTTAATATCCAATTTTAGTATATAGGGAACATCCATTAATTGGACTGGACGAGGTAGAGACAGAGCAACACATTTACAAAAATAAGGCAGACTACCAACAACATCTGATATTAGCTATCAAATTATTTTTTTTTTCCTTTTAAAGACATACCTGGATATTAAATGCAAAAAGCCAGCTAAGTAGGGTAAAACAAATATTCAAAATTTTTAATGATTCTTTGTGTTAGAGCTATCATTGAAGGTTCCTTCCTGTCCTTGCATCACTGCAGCAGTATTTCTGGCTTTTTGCTTCCACCTAAATGCCAAGCCTAAGGAGAGCGCATGCAAGTCTCTAGGTACAGAAGCTAGGGAAGAAGCTCCTCCTTCCTGAGCAGCAGTGAAAGAGAGATCACTATACAAAAAGGCTCTTTGCAATATTGCACAGCTAAAGCAGTTCCTCTTCCTCCCCCCTTGCCCCAAATAACTTTTTCTAACAGCATAGTTATCTATAGTTAATGTATATGTTCATAGTATGATCACTGTAAAGATCATCACCATTTTGTCAAAAGCTACACAAACATATAACTGGGCTTTAAGGATTGGAGTTGGGGGGGGGGGCAGGCAAGAAAAATAGACGCATGGAACAAGACTCACTCCTGTTTCTCCATTATTAGTATTTTTTGGGCCAGCAGAGCTGCTTATGTTGCAGTTCCCCTGTGAAGTCCCAAGTCAAAGACTGTCTCAACGTCCGAACCTTCTAGCAGAGAGCCAGGATGATAGAAAGGGAGGCAAAACCAGGCTGCTATGATTAGGAGCTACTTCTTTCTACAAGAGAGATGGATGAGCACAGCCTCAGCCTGGATAAACCATCACAGCCTCAGTCAGAGGGCTGCTGGGCACTTAATTCCAAGGCATTTCTGGTCCCACTGTTTCAATGGCATAAATCTTAGCATTTATACTGCTGTGCAGCCGGCGCTTTTTCGTAAAGGTATTAACCACCTCATCAGCCTAACAGCTGGTGCTCAGCCCACTGTAATAGCTTAAGTGTAGTAGCAGATAATCTCAACAACATTTGAAACAGAGCTTGTTAGAGTCCTTAGGAATTTCTACTTTTTATGAAGAAATAGAATTAAAAAAATAAAAAGATCAAAGTGCATCACTGTTCCCCTCCCCCACAATACACTTTTACCTATTCCCATACACTAGATTATTAACTCGGTGCTTTGTGAAGAGTCACTATTCTAATATTTTTGAAGAAAACTGAGTTATAAAACTGGCTACTTACTCTTATTTGAAAATATTGCATCAAGACACACTCACCAAAAACAAATCCACAACTTTTTAGAATTTACTTACCTGCTACCCAGGTACATGGGAAAACAGGCTTGCAACTCAGAGAGATTTTTTGTATCACCCTGCAGATGACTCCTCTCGCTCCCCCAAGCCTGTAATTAGTTATGATTTACTTCTAATATTCTTTCAGGAGAAAGCTCACCTTCAAGTTTTATCCCGGAGCCAAGCTAAGATGCTTTTAAAGTTACCTCATTATGAACATATTCTGTTTGTAATTCTATTCATATTCTATAGAATCATAGCATCATAGAATCACAGAATGGTTCGGGTTAGAAGGCGCCTTAAAGATCATCTAGTTCCAACCCCCTTGCCATGGGCAGGGACACCTCCCACTGGACCAGGCTGCTCAAAGCCCCATCCAGCCTGGCCTTGAACACTTCCAGGGATGGGGCATCCACAACTTCCCTGGGTAACCTGTTCCACCACCTCACCACCCTCACAAGTAAGGAATTTCTTCCTAATATCCAATCTAAATCTACCCTCTTTCAGATTGAAACCATTACCCCTTCTTCTATCACTACAGTCCCGGATGAAGAGTCCCTCCCCATCTTTCCTGTAGGCCCCCTTTAGGTACTGAAAGGCTGCTATGAGGTCTCCCTGGAGTCTTCTCTTCTCCATACTGAACCACCCCAACTCTCTCAGCCTGTCATCATAGGAGAGGTGCTCCAGCCCTCTGATCATCTTTGTGTCCATCCTCTGGACCCACTCCAACAGGTCCATGTTCTTCTTGTGCTGAGGACTCCAGAGCTGGATGCAGCACTCCAGGTGGGATCTCACGAGAGCAGAGTAGAGGGGCAGAATCACCTCCCTTGACCTGCTGGCCATACTTCTTTTGATGCAGCCCAGGATGCGGTTACCTTGTGGGCATCAGACATTAAATGTGGAAATCTCTCCCAGAATATAAGATATTACTTCCAGCAACCAAATTAGTATTGATTAACTCATGCATTCTTTTTAAGCCCTTAATTTTATAGGCTATACAAGTTATCTTTAAGATATAATCTTGAAGAAAGGAACTTTTGATATATGAATAGCACCAATCCTCTAAAACAAAGCCTGTAGACAATGAATCTTTAACATGTGACCTACTATTATATCAGGATTGGTTTGCTAAAAATAAATAAATAAAAATTAGAAAACTAAGAAGCCACAGGCAGAAGCATCCTCTACTTAATCCATAGACATTAAAAAAAAAAAAAGTGAATCAAAGGGTATATTAGAAATTAAAGCAAATTCCTGACTGTGCTTAGAAATGCATAGCACCATTTCAGAGAAAAGATGATTTTCAAGAATAGGCTGTTAGAGCGAATTTCCTGATGCCTTCCCCCCCGAGTATTTGAATGCAAATGTTAAGGGCTAGCGTTTCCTAGGATCAGTTGGAATATTCTCTTAACAGACAGATTTTGACAGTGGAACAATGTTTAATATACATCAAGGAATGAACAAGGCTAGTGGTAAACCCTAGATTAACCTGTTGTCTTTAAGCACTTAGTTTCACTGCATTTCAGACCTAGTGTCATACAGAAGCACACTGGAAAGTCACACACCCACGATCATGAACTCTGATGGGTTAACTGTTCTTCAGCATTGCCTTGTACTACCAAAAAATAAAGATAGTCTCAATAAAAGTCATGTAGTCCTAACTTCAGGAGTAAGCAGGACTGGAGAAATCACTATTTCTGAAAGTAGTCCTTTCCTGCCCTATGCTGCTAAGCTAAGTAAGAAAAACAATTTTTCCCCCATCTTGTCTCATAAAATAGTCGTCATTTCCTTTTTCTTAGTTGCTCTTGCTGTCACCTTTGCCTGGATCCCGTTTCTTTAGATATGAAAGGCTTTTCAGATGCATTCACAGTAGTCAGCAGCATTCCACTAGTATAATACAAAACCAGCTATAGTAAACTGATTTTAATATTATCGCATTTTTTTATTGTTTAATAAAAGTATTTATTTTCTGTGACTGTTTTTCTTAAGGATAAAACAATGAAATAAAGAGCAAGGTGCTGGATAGGTTGCGATGTTTGCTTTGACAATGCTGGCTTGTACCACGCAATCTCCAAGTGCAGGGTTTCAGATTCATGATTATTTAAAACTGAACTTTAAAGTTATTTATCCTAAAAGGTGAAGCCTCACTGAAAATGTTACCATTTTTCTTGTCAGCTGGGAGACTTTAGAGAAGAGATAAAAGGGATTTGAATTTCAGAAGAATTTCTACTTCTTTGTGACATAATAATTTTGCCTCTCTATTATTTTGTTTGGAAAATTAACTGGTTTGTATTAGAGGTCTACTTCAAATCAAAGGTTGTCTACAATCACATATTTTAGCATAATAAAGTTCATTAATGTAACAGCAGTGAGTCTAATCCAGCTTTATACAACTGGTTAATGTCCTCAACACAGATCTCCAAGGGGCTGCAAACTGCACACTACCGAAATTCATAAATTGGAAAGAGATGCAAATACTCAAAACAGGAAAATAATTAGTACAAGTCCTATGGACTTGAAAATATAGGAAATCATATAAGGTTGTTTTCTGGAAAAAAGCTAATGGCATGCAGATGAAAAAGCATGATTCAGAGAGAAGACACTTGGGAAATAATATATCTGTTTACATCTATACCTTCCTGTTATTATACAGTTACAAAAATAATTGCAATCTATATTATCTCCAGGTCACTTATATAGTCAGACAAAATATAAAGATCAAACAAAAATTAGAAACTACTGCTACATCTACTACTAATAAAACCACTCTCTCTGTCACCAAAAGAAGAAGTCATGAAAACATCTCTAGCTCCACATACTCCACCCTGCCTGGCCCTCCTCTCCTCTACCTGAGAAAACACTTTCTGTCTAATGAGTTTCTAGGAGGTAAAACCAAAAAAAAGAAATGCCCACCAGGCAAGTTGTGAATTACTTATTTATATTCTAACAAAGGGAAATGTGCTTCTACGAAAATCAAGACCTAGCCAGCAAATATCTGGAGTAAATAGCTCATTTCGTTTAACTCTGGGAGCCATCCTAAATAAAAGATCAGAGTGGCACGACTGGAGGTAGAAGAGGTCTCACTCAGAAGACGTGGAAGAAATTTGGCTTTTAGGTACAAATCCCTAGAAGTATTAGGAAAAGTAAAAACAACAGAAGAGGTAAGTTAGTAAATTGCTAAGCAAATTAGGGGTAAGAAACCCCAGCTAGTACACTGGGAATGCTATGGCTGGAAGTATACTGGAAGTATTTTGGCAGAAGGAAGATGTTTAGAAAGTATGCAAGAAAAGACCTAAGGCTGAGAACTGACAGCTAATTAGGTATAAACTTGTAAATTGATATGACAGCAAAGAATGTTATTGTGATTTTACACCCTATTAATAAAGATTTCCTTCTGTGGACAACACGGCTAATTAAATGTCTTCCATTGACAACCATGGAGCCGAAATTTACCATATTGCACAAACCTGATGCAACCCAGACAGATACAGAAAAACTGGAAGGAGTTCTGGGCAGAAAGAAAAAAAAAAAAATTGTTGCCAAGTATATGTGAAGAAATATTTTGATAACATTAATTAGGGGGTTGGACAAGATGACCTCCAGATGTCCCTTCAGCCTCAATCATTCTGTTGTTCTGTGATTCTGCAATTGTTCGGAGGGTTCCAGAAACTCTAATAACAGACAGAAAATTTACAGCACAGGTGACGCAGTAATTTTCACACCCTGGAGAAACTGTATTTCATAATAGTAAAACAGACAAGAAAGACAGAGACAGTATTTGTATTAGTGAATGCAATACAGATGGAGGATGTTGTATCAGTTCAAGTAGTCCTGTACCAGTCTGAGACTTAAGTGAGGTTAGAGTTCCTGAAAATCGCCAAGCTCCAATTTAAAGATCTGTTGTTCTTGCCAGAACATTTCGGGGGAAATTCAGAACTATTTTTTTTTGACTCAGCCTCAATTAGCAAATGGTCAATATTGTTTTGCCAGGACCAAGGGACAGGAAATACACATTTTCTTCATATCTAACCTCAGTTCATAACCGACTCCTGTAATCACAGTGGTCTGATTACAATGCAGATCACTTTAAAACAGAAAGCTCTATTTCAACAATTGACATGAGCACACAGTTGGGAATTGCACAGAATGTTCAGAGCAAGCTTAATAATTACTTTGCCTTCTTTACATATCCTGTCCTTGTCTCTACATCAGATGAGGAAAGGAATTAATCTGTTCAGGCATCATTGCATGCACTAAAGGAAAAGAAAAGCATTCCCACACAGAATCCCAGGTTGTTCCTAGTTCGCCTAGTGAGAGAATATCACCATTTTCTTGCATTATAAGGAAAAGACAGACAAAGCAGAAGATAGCTTCATTATCTATTCGGGTATTTGACATGCTTATTAAATATGTAATCTTCAGGGGATATTGCTGAAGGAGTTGTCTTGACAATAGTCTGGAACATGAGGGGACTAGCTGCTTTTCAGTTTTCAGAGATTTCTTTCCAAATTTTGCATTTAAATTCAGCCATAATTTCTTCGCTGTAAAATCACTATATCTAATAATTATTTTTTTTTTTTTAAATCCCTTTAAGGAATAATATACTATGTAGACTTAAATAGATATATGTATATGCATATATATGTGTGTGTGTATATATAAAAAAGAAATTTGACTTGACAGTCAAACAACAGTCCTCAACATATTTCTGTTGGTTTACAGATTTGACACAGAGCCCTGAGAAATTATTTAAGCCAATGGCAATTCCAGCTTCAAGTTTAGTGTTTGCTGTTGGAACATCCTTGGGAAAGTATAGGAAGTTTTCATGATTTCCCATGGAGGGCACACAGCAAATTTAGCTAGTTAACAAGTGAATTGTCTGTAGAAAGAAGGTGACCAGGCAACATGCGTAGCAGTGGTGCATACATCTACATTCCTTGAAGAAGCCCTTGTTTAATGAACGTGAAACTGTTTCAAACTGATCTGTTTAGATTTTGTTGGACTGTGAAGGAATTTTTGTGATCCATTGTGAGACATAAAAAAATCTGTATGTAAAGCTAAAATTATATCAGACTACAATATTATTTATAATGATGGCTGTAGTATCATGTCAATATTAAGAAACTAATTTCTCACTCTATTTCCCGCCTGCAATTTTTTTGAGATTTAACTGATCCTTCCTCAGCTGTAATTTTGAGCTCCGCTGAACTGTTGTGGATGTTCCATTTAGAAAAGGAAAAAAAAGAAAGAAGAACATGTGTGAACTGAAGTCTTTCTCTGCAGCCAAATAGTGCAACTGATTGCGTTCTATCCTTACAAGCAGTCCTCAAATAGCGACTTACTATCTTTGTTGGATAAAGCAAAGATATCATCATTAACCCTGCTTTTTTTTTCCTGATTAAAAAGCTACCATCATGAATAGACAGAATCTGTGTATGTATATATGAGAATATATCTGTATATGTTTATATTTTATGTATGCATCTGTGTAAATGCAAGACTTGTATTTTAGCTATTCATCCTTCAAATCACATTCTTGGGTGAACGTGATGAAGAACTTCAAATTCAGGAGGAGAAATAACTTCTAGTCTTATCTGCTCTAACTGCTTTGCAATTTTATACAGATGTTTATTTTTCTGTCTACTTTTCCTGAAATGTAGACTAACACAAGCTTAAGATTTTTTGGAGATCCTTCAAAGTAAGTAGCTACAAAAATCTAAGACACACCATAAATCACTGTTGGTTTTCATATCTCAAGCTGGAAAATGAGTTTAGTTATTTGTGAGCAGGATACTGTTAGAATCAACTCACATCAAATGGATAAGGCCATGGTTAGAAGGAGCAAAATTGTTCTGCAGTGGCAATTAACCTGTTTTTGTACTAAAATCCAAATTTTGGTAAAACTGTATTAATGTTATTTGGCTTTACTATAAGACCATTTGAATCTTGACTTAGAAAGATCCTTACGAAGTGTTTCTATGATTATCAGAACAATTTTTAAAGCTACAGTTTTTTGATATGCTTGTAACAGAGCCTTACTAATTCTGTCGTCTGTATCCCGTATTTCTGCAACGTCAGCTATTTGTGCCTCTGTGTTAATGAAATGAGTAAACTATTCAGTTCTGAGGCCCTTTTCATTACATAAGACCACGAGAAGTTTTATAGAAGAATGAAACAGCTGCAGGAAGGAAGGGAATTTTACATTTCCCTGCTTATGATGTACTGTAGAGATTTAGATACTATGAAGCTATCCAAAGCTCCAGCTAATGTTTTATTCTAAGCAGGAAGACCTCCAAGTACTAATACGCTGAATTCATCTACCATTGTTTAAAACAATTGCTGTTGATTTTTAGCCCAAGAAGAACACTGAATTAAACAAAGGGTGTGATAGTATAGGATGTAATAGAATAATAGTAATAGAATGAGAGGATTACAGAAGTGTGAGCACATACATTAATTCCTCCGTGGAGCTGTAATAATTTCCAATGTGTAGTTTCTCCTTTTTCCCCCCCAAAGAAAGTTATGGTTTTTTTCAAGGTCAGTTATTCCTTAAAATACAATAAAAAAATGCCTGCATTATAGTAATTGGTTATGGAATGCTAGGAACATTTTAAACATACATGACATGTTCCACCTGCTCTCAGCAGAAGGCCTATTACCTTTCACATTCCTTCATCATTATAATTTAATTACTGTGGGAATTCTACATATGAAAGCTGCATTTATTAATAAATATAAATCAAAATTTCTAACGTAAATTATTGATGTGCTATACACGTGCTATACAGCTTTTCTGTAGAAGTCCTCATAAAAATAGCTTTGGTTTTGACAGTCTGACTTCCAGGTTTTTATATTATAGCTCTCAGTAGGACACAATCATGCATATATATGCTAATCTTTAAACACATTTTCTTTAAGGAAATATAACCTCTTTGACATCAATCCATGCATTGGATTTTGAAGCTTATTTTTTAAATTGCAATGAGTTTTTCCATTTTCATGCAGTAAAAAGGCTAGAGATTTCCTGAAAGGAAGATGAAGATACTCACTATTAAAATATCTCAATTTACAAAAGAAGTTATTCTTTAAGTAAAACTATTACTATACCTCTCAGAATTAACCTATGTTGTTGCACACACTCCACCACCAGCCACACACTTGCTTGACAACCACATACCTTTAAATCTCACTAACCTCTAGGTATGATACACAGCAGTTAAGTCATAGTATGATGCACAGCAGTTGACGTGCATACTACAGTGTAGCAATATACCTATATTCATATACACACACCACAATGATGATGCATGCATGTGAGCTTAGAGATACTCTACACGTTCCTGCCAGTTGCCTGTAGGAAGAGTTCCATACTCCTAAAGACACCAGATCCATTGTCCTGAAAATTGAAGTCTTAGATGCCCAACGTGAACAGTCCTGTGATTTTATTTTTTTTTAAACAATATTTTCAATTACAGCATCTATCTAAACAGTCCACATGCAGGATTAGGCTAGCTAACCATATCTGTCAAAGATATTTAAGTGTCACCAGTGATACCTAGTCATTATAGTACCTAGTCATTACAGAGAAATGATTACTGGAAAGAATCTAAATCCCTGTTAGAGCAACCTCAAAGCACAACGTTGTAATTACAATTTGGATTTCAAATACTGAATACAGGGGGTGATATGTCTCTTTGGGATGGCTTTTGCTGGTCTTATTGCCTTCCATTTTTTGTGTTTTTTTTTTTTTTTATTAGGAAAATAGTGTTTTCCTTTTTTTTTTTTCCTAACACATTGACACACTGCAAATGCATTTCTATAGGCATAGTATACAATGCTATGAATATATTTACATTTACTCTAGATATTTAAAGAGGAAAGCCCTGGCTATAATCGCATAAGAGTTATTTCTAAGTTGGAATATTTTTGTATTTTATCCATGCATTCCACTGGAGCAGAAAATCAGTGGAGAAATAAATCACCAGCACTTTTTGACTACATCTTCGGGCTCTGCCAATTTGCTTGAAATATATCAGATGATCCTTACTGGTAAGAACATGTCTGATAAGACATGTGGTCTAACAAAAATACCTCTTAATCCTCCTGTCAGCGACTGAAATACCATGGTGGTCCCGGCAAAAAGGGACCACTCTCCGCAGGCAGCGGCAACCACCTCTGGGGGAAGAGCTGGCAGCCCCTGCCAGCAGCACCCACCCAAGACTTGCTCCCTCCTCCTGGTCTCCTGACAGCAGCAGGAGCAAGAAGCCCAGCTCTCCTTACCTTCCTCACATGTCCCTCTTCCCCTTCCCTTCATTTGTCACAGTGAAGCTTAATTTTGTCTGCACTTTTCCAAGAAGTCCCACATTACACGCTTCATTCTTCACACACTGAAGGCTACTCAGAACTTTAAGACATCGAAACACTTTTGAAGTACACCAATTGTTGTCATATTCTGGAAATATTTTAACTTCTGTGTTGTATAATTTAAATGCCATTGGCTCAAATGAAAGATTAAAAGCATTAATTGGAGCGCAAATAACAAGGGTTTGATGAAATACAGAGAAATACCTTCTGTATGCCCTACTCTCCAGGCTGTAGTTTTTGATCTGCTGAAGGTAAAGTTGATCTTCTCCATCTGCATATGTAAGAAGGCCTGTGACAGCATTCTTTACACTGGTGCAGACTGTTGGGGGTGGATGGGCGATTTATCCTCCAGCAACCAAACAACTAGAGTACAACAACAATTTCTAGTTTCTGAAAAAAAAGTAGAAGAAAAGGTCTGGGGGCTTCCCTGTTCTACCATCAATGCTTGGTTTTGTTGGGTTAGTTTAAGTTAGTTAAATGAGCATAGGCTCTTAGCAGAGATGATTTTTAACTCTAGGTTTAATGAAAGATTGGTGTTGCTTCCTGTCAAATTAAAATTTGTTTGAAATAAAAAGTTGTTGTGGCCAGGACTAGTTAATGCCCAGCTATAACACAGAATGCTTCTGTAAAGAAGTGTTTTTTCAGGACACTATTGATAATCTCGTATTTCCTGACTATTGCACAGAAGTATCAAGTGCAACACCTACTGTGGTGATCAAATCATGCCTCTGGAATCTCATCTTTGAACAGGAACATTTATCTAGGAAAAATGAGCGGTAATCCTCAGGACAGGTTTATTAGTCACATTTCAATTTTCTCTTAGCAACATACCAGCCTTCCTAATTAACAAACAAGTAAGTAATTCAGTTTCTCCAGTTTAAAAAACAGATGTTACCAAGATCTATTGGAAGATTTCCAGGCATGCTTCATTCTGCCAGTTTTCCCATTTTTTCCCCCCTAATTTTAAAGGCTTTTCATTCTTCTTATTGTTTGGTTTGTTGGGTTTTTTGTTGTTGTTGGTTTTGTTTGTTTGTTCATTTTTGTGGTGGGCTTTTTTGTTTGTTTTTATACACCATCTACTGATGGTCCTCTGACTGGCTATATTTACATTTCTTTCTCTCACCTCTTCAAAGAAACTCAAGAAAATCTATTTTTTTTTCTACCCATGAATGAACAGATATTCTTTATTTCTGAGATGTCTGATTTTTCATTAATGCAACTCAGGGATTGCTTCATGATGCTATCCTCCCACCAACTTTTACTTTACCATACCAGTACAGTTAATTTTGAAGGACATGCTAGCAGTCTCCAGAATTCATTTGAATCGGCTTCAGTGTCTTTTAATTATAATTACATAGTAACTGCCAATACTGCTAGTGTTTCTTGTTATTCCAAGTATCCTTTTCAAATCAAGTTCCACACACAAACGTGGTGAAGGAAACACAGTAATTCAGTTTTCATTTTTAGCCTCACAATCGCAGGCCTTGGTTCTCATGGGGGACTTCAATCGCCCTGATACCTGCTGGGAAGCTACACAGCCAGGCATGTACAGTTCAGGAGGGTCCTCCAATGTACAGATGATAACCTTTTGACACAAGTGGTGGAGGAGCCAACAAGGAGAGTTGTACTACTGGACCTAGTACTGACAAACAAAGAGGGATTAGTGGAGGTCATTAAGGTTAGGGGCTGCCTTGGCTGTAGTGATCGTGAAAAGATAGAGTTCAGGGTCATGGGTAATATGCACAAAACAAGTAGGATTGCAACCTTTGACCTTCAGAAGGACTAACTTTGACCTCTTCAAGAAACTGCTTGGAGAAATCCCATGGGTTAAGGCTCTGGAAGGTAGAAGGGAGCAAGAGAGCTGGTTGATATTCAAATACCACTTTCTCCAAGCTCAGGATTGGTGCATCCCTAAGAGCAAGAAATCAGGCAAGGGAAGCAGAAGACCTGCACAGTTGAGCAGGGAGCTCCTGAAAAAGCTCAAGTGAAAGAAGGAAGTTTACAGTACATGGAAGAAAGGACTGACCACTTAGGAAGATTACAAGAATGATGTCAGAGTATGCAGGGATGAAACAAGGAAAGCCAAGACCTCCTTAGAATTAAACCTGGCAAGAGATGCCAAGGCCAACAGGAAGGGTTTCTTCAAGTATATCAGAGGCAAAAGGAAAACTAGAGAAAATATGGGCCTGCTGTTGAATGAGACAGGTGCCACGGTGACAGAGGATGCAGAGAAGGTGGAGTTACTGAATGCCTCCTTTGCTTCAGTCTTTACTGCTCAGGCCAGCCCTCAGGAGTCCCAGACTTTGGAGGTAACAGAGAAAGTCTGGACCAAGGAAGACTTGCCCTTGGTTGAGGAGGATCAAGTTAGAGATCAATTACGTAAACTGACTATTTACAAGTCCATGGGTCCTGATGGGATGCACCCGTGAGTGCTGAGGGAGCTGGCAGAAGTCATTGCTGGGCCCCTCGATACGGTCTCCCACAGCATCCTCATAGGTAAGCTTAGGAAGTGTGGGTTAGATGAATAGACAGTGAGGTGTGTTCAAAACTGGCTGGAAGACAGAGCTGAGAGAGTTGTGATTAGTGGCACAGAGTCTGGTTGGAGGTCCGTAACAAGTAGTGTTCCCCAGGGGTCAATACTGTTCAAAGGCTGTATGTCATACAGCGAGACATGGACAGGCTGGAGAGTTGGGCAAAGAGGAACCTTATGAAATTCAATAGGGGCAAGTGTAGGGTGCTGCACCTGGGGAGGAATAACCCCATGCACCAGGACAGGTTGGGGGCTGACCTGCTGGAGAGCAGCTCTGTGGAAAGAGACCTGGGAGTCCTGGTGGACAACAGGGTGACCATGAGCCAGCAATGTGCCCTCGTGGCCAAGAAGGCCAATGGCATCCTGGGGCGCATCAAGAAGAACATGGCCAGCAGGTCCAGGGAGGTCATCTTCCCCCTCTACTCTGCCCTGGTGAGGCCACACCTGGAGTACTGTGTCCAGTGCTGGGCTCCCCGGTTCAAGAAGGACAGGGAACTGCTGGAGAGGGTGCAGCAAAGGGCTACAAAGATGCTGAGGGGACTGGAACACCTCTCTTATGAAGAAAGGCTGAGGGATTTGGGTCTCTTCAGTCTGGAAAAAAGACAACTGAGGGGGGACCTTATCAACACTTATAAATACTTAAAGGGTGGGTGTCAGAAGGATGGGGCCAGGCTCTTTTCAGTGGAGCCTGGCAACAGGACAAGAGGTAATGGGCACAAACTTGAGCATAGGAAGTTCCACCTAAACATGAGGAGGAACTTCTTTACTTTGAGGGTGGCAGAGCACTGGAACAGGCTTCCCAGAGGGGTGGTGGAGTCTCCGTCTCTGGAGACATTCAAAACCCACCTGGACTACACTCGTAGTAGATAATGACATTAATACAAACTAAAACTTTAATCAGGAAGTATTTTTGTTCATTAACTAATCAATACTTGCAGCAGTTAGTCACATAGTTAGCATCCTCCAGAACTGTATTATTACTATTAGAAAGTACTTTATGGAGCAATAGTGGAAAACACTACACCTTCTACGATTTACAGGTTTATCTCCCAAAGCCTTGCTATACAATAAGATTATCTCCTTTAGAAAAATCTAGCTACTGGAGATAGATTTTTAGTCTGACTTACGAGGAAGCTGCAAATTTCTGAAAATCTTGTTCTAACACTTCAATTGTTAAAGATTCAAGCAGGGAAGTCACAAGAGGAATTTTGCAGCAAAAGCTCAGCATATGAGTAATGAACATCTTGACAGCTACAGAAAATTTAAAAAAAAGGAAAAAAAGCCCACACAACTTCTAAGGTTGGCTTGTCCTCTTCCTTTCATTAACAAGGGTGAAAAATATGCTGCCTAATTGGAAAACTGTGTGATACATGACATTCTCACTGCGTGTATTGGAATGAGTGTGAGCAAGATCGTCTGGGCTCATCAGATGGAGAATCGACAAGGCTGCACATATAACTAATTAATACACACTGACCACAAATAAAGCATGGCATAAAAACTATATTGTTTTCATTTTAGCTGTACTAACAGTGGTCGCTTCACGTGGATTTGGAAAGACAATTGAGAAGCTCACTTTTCAAATTAAAGCAGCAATAAACTTTGATATTTGACATTGTCTTATTCATAAGTACAAAAGATGAATCAATGTTATAAGTCTGCCAAGCTACTACAGAATTAGTTTTCTGACTTTATGTATTTCATAATAAACCTATTTGACATGTAACATACCCTTTATCCCTGTACAATTCAAGAACAACCTAGCCCAGAAAATCTTAGACAGTACATCAAACAACAGAGGCTTTGGAGTATGTTTTCCTCACAAGGAATAGTATTTCTCAATTCCAAATTTTATTCTATTCTCAATGATCCAATAGCATGTTACTTCACGAAAGCCACCCAAGTGTCTATCCAATTTTTGCACAGAAACTCTGGAAATAACAAATTTTCCAGTGATATAGTGAAGAGAGAATATATGCAAAGTTTTGTCAGAACTTAATGTAGCTTAAGAAACTGTATCAAGAAAAAAAAGTATCCTAGAAAAATCGGCTTTTACATTTGCTTATAAAAAATAAATCACTTAACAGTTATTTATTATGTCTATTATATTTACAGCATGTGAAGTTAATGTTCCAAAAAATAAATTTGTACTTTCCCCTGAAATTGATTAGTATTGTTCCTGACATTTGCTGTGAGAAGAATGAGTTTTAAAACATCAGAAAACCAGTGAAGTTCTTATTTAAACAGCCAGTCTAAGATATTTGGGTTTTGATAAAAATGCATGTGGATCTCCCCCCAGTTCCCAGAAGCTGTACAAGGAGGGCTATAGTTGATCAAGAAAGTTTCAGTCACTTAAATACAGAGTCATGAAATCTCTGCAGGAAATGTTTCTTAATCCTTAAGAAGATACAAGACTGACCACATAGGTGCAATTGATCCTGGGATCTAGGTATTATGACCTTAACTCATGCATTTCTGGTTCACATATGTAAATAGTTGTTCTGGACTGAACAACTCCTGTGGTTATCACATTTCATGTTATTTTCTCTTTCCATCAATATCCTGTTAACATACAACACTTTTCCTTAAAAATGTTGAAACATTTGTTTCCTTCACTTGAAAGATAATATTTCTTAATGTTTTTATTATTCAGTAGGCATTTCCCTTCAAGTAATTTTTCCTAATATTCCAGTTTAATGTCTTACAACCTTCAGTATATTTTCATCCTCATCACCGTTTACTACAGATGTGCATCATTCTCATAGTACAACAATCATTCAGGAGGGGGAGAAAAAAAAACGAAACCCAAACAAACACAACCTTAAACAGAACCCTTTTAAAGTCTTTCTGAAGTAGTCTGAATTTTTCTATTGCATGCAATAAACTTTACCAGTGATTAAGGAATGTCAATAAAGCAGGACAAACTAAAACCAAAATGGGAAACGGTACCTTAAAACTTAAAGGCAGTCAATTTTAATGCTTCAAGCTTCAAATGATTTGTTTGTGCATCCTGATCTACACAACCTTTGGTCTTCCACATACCACAATGCCTTATTTAAGCTGTTTGGTTTATCATTCCTGCATCCAAATCTCTGACTTCATTCCCAGCAGTCAGACACAAAACAGCAATCCCTTCCCTCGGTCCCTCCAAAATCCTTGGAGGTTTGACAGAGTTTAATTATTGCTTGAATAGTTTATCAAGTATTTGTCAAGCTTGAACAGTTTATCAAGACTTCGTTACTGGGGAGCACAGGTACTGCGAACAACAGGCTATCAGTCACATTACCAAACACAGTCCCCCAACTGTTTGTTGCAAAAGGTTGAGCAATAAACATTGACAACTTCATCTTGATACTAAATCTGCATAACAGCCAAATCAGCCATTGATTAACATCTTTCCAAGAGTAGCAAAATGACTGTGATCTTCTTGGCTGTGCCAGACAGCTGAGGAACCAGGGCTGTTTGCACCTGCTTCTACTACTATGAGTTTGGGAGGTGTATGTGGAATATGCTTTACCACTAAGAAGGTAACCCCTTCCAGAAGTCAATGCTTCAGTCCTTTCCATGCTCTGCCAGAAGCTTCGTTTAGCAAGTCTAGCCATATCCTACACCATTTTATAACAGGAATGGTTCAGTGCAAGCCCATTACCCTTGGGACAGTAAAATGCCAATTTGCTCATAGTTGAAGAGCCCTGAGCTGAATCAGTATCATTTATTCAGATCAGCATAATTTATTCATTACTCAGGAATACGTGATTTTCATGAGTTGGCAATCAAAAAGAACCCAGGGAGCCAATGCATACTCAGTAGCTGGCCTTCTTTGTCTTTTGTGTCACATGAAATCAATCCTACCCAGACTACTTGAGGGCATGTCTCAGTGCTTGTGAGTGGATGGATAAGAGAGCATGAGTGTGTAGACTCAACTTGCTTAGAAAGGTAAATCAAAAACATCTTCCATGCAGGCTCTAGGAGAATTTTGTTGTGTTAATCATGGCCTATGGAAGAGGCCACTACAGAACAACATTCCACTCTTGCCTTTCGCAAACCCTACCATCTTACAACTTTTCCCTTATGTTCTACACACACACACCCCGCCCCAGCCTTCATGACGAGTGACAGAGTGGATGCTGGTGAGCATGAATCTATACACACGTTACAAGGCAATAAATATGGACCATAGGCCGTTAACCATATTCAAGGTCTCCAAGACCTGCTATAATATAAGTCATATCCCTTAACCTTATTAGCCAACATTTTAGAAACAAAGTGTCAAGTCCAGACATTCAGGTTATTATCCAAATACACCAAACACTTTGCAGCCCTCATTATCCTCAGGACATCACGATTGCACATACCCGCATAGGTGATGTACTTTTTCTTTCTAGTATATCTATGTTTAATTGCTTTTAGGTAAAACTCTGTATAAGGAGACAACTTCAGGAACTGCAGCCATTAGCTACCCAATTCTTCATTGCAAGGAAAGTCAAAGTCAACACTAGTCTTCTATATAAATTTTAGTTATGTTCTGAAACATACCTACAGATTTAACCAGTTTCATTGCATTTCTGGACAGAACTGTTTTGTCATAGTAGCTACAGTTTGGGGAATAAGCCTGCGTCCGAGTTTAAGTTTCATTTGGTTCTGTAAACACTAGTTGTAAATATAGCTGTTATTATCGCATAACAGGCAGCTGAAACATCCAAAAAAAGTACATATCAAAATCATAACAGAGAAACCAAAGGACCATCAATACAGCTCCTTGCAAGTGTATTTTTTTTTTCCACATGCGATTTTTGTATGAACTTTGTTTTTACAGTAAAACATTTGAGCACACTGATGCAAGCCCAATGGCTAGGTAGGACAGTGGTTCTTTTCCCCGGGAGAAATCCAGTCTGGTTAGAAAGATTCTTCAAATCACAGGGAATTGTTGTGCTCTGTGAAGTGTAAACAGCCTTCAGCAGAAAGTAGTAAGCATTTACAGGCTCTTCTCTCAATCACTTAGAATCAAATCTTGGGTCTGATGAAGGCAGCTAGAAGCTAATGCACAACGATTTCCTCTAGAAGATTAACATGCTTTCCAAATCTGTATTTTAGTGTTTATTTGCATGTGTACATCTTCCCAGAATCCTATTACTATCCCTCTTTCCGAGCACTCCTTTACCCCTGAATGACAGCTGAGCACTCAATTATACCTGTGAGGACTGAAATATTAATTTTCTTGTAGATGGCTGTAGGGCAAAACCTCACGGCAAGAAGCATTTCTGTTGTCCTACCACCTCCTAAAGCATCCAGAGCTAACAACAAGCATCCAACACCATCTTGACACTTGGAGTGCAAGTTAGCATCTGGAAATAATAGCAGCAGTTTAGTTTCCAAGCAAAAAGCAACACAGTATGTGACACAAGAGCCTGTGCGTTTAAAAGCTCTCTCAGAAGAGTCTGCTTCTCCCTAAGAAAAACAGCACATGCCCTACTCATTCAGAAATGTGGGAATTTCAGCCTCCTGACATTTTATACTCAAACAGCTCTCTAAAGAGAAAACTCGTATACTTTTCTACTGAATCAGATTCATTTAAGTGGGTGGTGAATTGAACCTGCATATGCTAGGCGTAAAAATGCTTCAGGAGGGAAAACACTGTGTAAGATATCAGGTCTTTTCATTTTTCCCATACACACACAAATTATTTTGAACTACTAAGCCATTAAACTCCTTCTATATTTATACATTGCTTAACCACACTTCATTTCAATTCACTACAGATAATTCAGATTTCACCCAAGAAAGCAAGCTCTGTTACAGCACTTGCTGAACTGCTACCAACTAACCATTTCCAGGTAAGTGTGCTGAATTCCAAGCAGAGATTTAAAGTCTAGGCACTTTGATAGAGACAAGACACATTTGTCTTGGTTAGTGCTTCAGAAAATTACAGTATACAAGGTCATCCCATTGCTCTGTTCTTAAAAATAGAGGCATTGACATCGCAGATAGCACCTGATCCAGGTGAGCAGAGCAGGGACAATCACAGCAACAACACCCGTCAACAGTCCAGCAATCCTCAGCAATGGAAGGATTACAAGTCAGGCCCACAGTCAGCCCAGGAAATCCAAACAGTAAGTCAGGAACAGGACTAGGAACGGGTATACATAAACCAGCTCAATCCAAGAGTGAACCTTCAGGTTGGACTTTAAATGATCTCCCGGGCTGATGGGCTGCAGGTGTGGGTGGAGGGTCAGGTGAAGCTGGTCAGGGCAATTAGAGCCTAGTGCTGCCCTGACGGCTGACAGCCAAACACCCCTCATTTTGTCTAACTCCCTTTTGAACCTGCTGATTCTTTCCCTGTTAAGCACCTGGTTTGGCCAGCATCCGAGGCCGTACAAGGCTAGACAGACTATTGGTCTTGCCATGTGTGGCTCTTCTCCAGTTAAGTGATTTTCTTTTTATAACTCTGTGTATTGTTTGCATTTGCTCTGTTTCAATTCAGGTAGAGAAGAAAACACACAAGTGCATACTGGGCCCATACCCCACTTGCACCCCATGCGTAGCTGCTTCTTACATTGCCACTAATGTGTAATCTCAGCCTCCTACTGCAGGGCAATCACCTGCAACAACGATGCGCAGGCGGGACTTTTGCCCCGCATTTGTGACTACAGTTTTCCTGTTAATGCCTTTGAAAGCAAAATTGGACCAAAAATACTAGAGCAAATGTCTTTCAATTCAGAGTCCAGAGTGAGATCTGAATTTCACAGCCAAGCCACTCTAAAAAGTAATTTGCATATCTTGGTAAACTGATGTCATAAAACAGTTTGAAAGTTCACTTTTTGAAGCTCAATTACAACTCTACTGTAGCATCTACTAAAAGGAAGTGTAGTAAGATATTCAACTGTAGAAACCAGAGGGATAAAATGTAATTAAATTGCATGTAATGAAACAAATACTTTGATATTTTGACTGACACAAAAGATCATATTTCTGACACAGATCGCAGAATTATGATTAAATAAAGGGTTTCATGTACACATGTACATTTCCCTACAGAAAAAACAAAAATCACCAAACAAAGAATTAAGCCATTATTTTCCTTCTGCTCCACCTCAAATGAGACTAAACAGGAAAACAATGAATTTATTCCTTTTCCTTAAAAAAAATAATAGAGACAGCAACTTTATACTTTGACAAAAGAAAATAAGCTTTTTACAAGGGTTCCTTTTCGATGTTCATTTTAAAAACCTCATTTTAAGCAGACAGTATTTCAGAAGAGAGAAGAAGATGTATAATTTCTTTTTGTTGTTATACATGAATATATTCTCCAGCCTGTCAAACATCTAAAGTGTAAACTGAGATTATTAAAACCCTACAAGGCTTACTTATTTTTAAATTCTTATAGATCTTTTTTCTGAAGATATGAAGATTGTGAAAACAGAGATCAGAGAAAAGGGATCATCCAGTTTTCCAAGTTAAATAGTGACAAACCATGTGAGCAAAAGGATGAAATAGTATTAAACTTCACTATGACAATGTTGAAGTTCCCATGTTCTTTAAACATGGCAAAATTGGAAACACCTTCCAGACCACACACTTTGACCTGCCGCTATTGAAGAATGGAAATTTTTTTTCGCAAAAATAGACAAATAATAATAGTGATGTTATTGGTATTTTAAATTTGACACATGCTTTTCAGCATATATTTAGTTCCAGAATTACTTAATTTAAATATTCAGCTTTAATAATATGTCTGCACCTACTGCAGTGAACTGCAGATCACATTCTCTACTTACTGTGGAAGTCCAACACAAATGCAAAGGAAGTGCTCTATTAATCTAAGGAAGGGTTTCCTTTGGGTACCTGCATGACAATGTGAGAAAGACACTAAAATAAATCATTGATTAAAACAGAGATTATTCTTGCCAAGCATTGACATAGGTTAACTACAAAACCGAATTTAATTCCCTTAAAATTACATAAAGGATGAAATCCAATCATTTTAGTGAATTATTTTTATCTCCCATGAAGAAAATATTACATTATCAAACGTGTTATGCATTTTTATGATGACTTGATGCTTTTTAGAGTGGACTCTACTCACCAGTAACATCTACCTTTCGAGGGTTTTTATACGCTATTGCACATACTGTAAGTACTGCAAACATTTCTAAACGCTACATATATGCTATAGCTCCAGCTACAACCATGAATACTTAGATTCTGTTTTATTAAGTGCACCACATGCATGAATTAAAATTAGAAATTTAAAAATTTTTGAAAAAGCTGCCAAATCGAATGTCAAGATATGTATGTCTTTGTCTATGTGTGCACGCTTTGCACGTTTTTGTATAGAAAATGTACGTCTGGAAACACTGTCCATGTCATTTTTGGCCAGAGCATGGCACACCAGGAACCAGTATGGTTTGCTGTATGCTTAAAATTAATATTCACTTATACATGATGTCTTCGCATTTTCTAAAGAGAAGTGTTACAGCAAAGATTCCTGTAACTAATCAGCATTTACTAAGACAGCCTCAGAGGCAATAACACAACCCTCAAATCCTGCCTTGCTGTACGTTGTCCTTAAGACATCGGTCTCAAGCACTTAACTTGTGTTGGTTCAGAAGCAGCTATAAAGTTTGGGATGATATTTCCCTCATCTGTTCATCAACTAAGACAATATAGCTGATTTTATGAGTGCTCCTACTCTATTTCCATAGAAACAGAAAACATTACGTTTGATTCATTGCTGAAATTTTAGATGGAGTATGTGGGTAATTCTTGACTTTGGAAGTGCGAGTAACAGTTTTAGGAAGCCACTCCAACAGTAGTTTGGGCTATACATGGTGTGATATGTTATCACTAAAACTGTGTAAGGAAGGCTTTTAGTTTGCTTCAACTATTGAATTAAAAATGAAACCGCTTCAGAGGAGAGAGAGTTGAGCTACTGTAGCTTTCTTTTCTCTTTTCTCTAACGAAATAATAAACATTTTGTTTGGGTCGATCAGTGGGATCTCTTGGCTTTCAGGCTCATGGAAGAAAAGCAGTGAAGGGCAGAAAGTGGATTTTAACCTTGCCTTGAGCTCTGCTTCCCCACTGGACTGTACAGGATATCCCTGTGGGTGGATATCCCACGTTATACACGTTGCATAAACAGGTGTGGAGGACGAGGCAGTGAGACTAAATGGCTTCTTTGATGACTTGCTCCATAACTATCAGAGGCACTACGCTGAGGCCGACTGGCTGGTAGTTTTCCAGATACTCTTTCCTTCTCTTTTTGAAAACAAGTGTAATGTTTGGGTATTTTAGTCACTGGGAACACCTGCAATTGCCGTGACCTTTCCAACGCTGGAGAGCAGCTTTGCAATGATGTCTTTGTCCTTCAGATATAGGCACAGCTCACTGAAAGAGTAACAGTAGTCATTGTTGTTGCCAATTCTACATATTTTATAATGGGAACCAAATACAGTGATTCTCCCTCTGAAAACATTTTGTCATCTCAACCGTAATCAGATTCTGGAACTTTTCCAACAGGCACAGAAAAGGGATATAACCTTTATTACTATTATTATTACTTGTTAAAGTGCAGCACTTAAAAAGTCTTGAGATTTTGAAGAAATTGACAAAGATGAAACGAAAAAAATTAAATAAACATGGGCTTTGATATCTCCATCCAGTGTTACATTACAGATAACAAAATTAGGAAATGAGAATGCTTTCTCATGATGTAACACGTTGGGCATTATAGATGTCCAGGCTGTACTGTACCTCACACAGATATTAACACCCACTGTGGTCAGTTCTGATTATGGTATCTCATTTCTGACATTCTGAATCATCAGGTAAATATGAGTCAGAAAAATATCGCTGCTCTAATAGACACAATTGACAAGAGGATGAGGGAACAGAGGAGGAAACCTCTTACTGTTACAAGTAATAACATCCTTCTTCATAACCACTTCATTTATTTGGAGAAAAAAACTTGTTTTCTTTACTGAGTGAAATGATCATCAATTTCTGTGTAGCTATGGCAACTTTCACAAGGCTTGAAAAGGAAAAAAGGATAAAGCAGAAAAATTAATTTGTAGGGAGATTTGGAAAAATAAAATTGAAATTTTCCAAAATTGAGTGCATTTCTATTTAAAAATGATCCTCTCAAAAGGAAATTAAAACTCTCCCAACATCCTGGTTTTTTAGCCTACAATCAATTTTTATAACTGGAAACCTGTCAAGGAAGAATGAGTCCATTTTCTACAGCAAGAGAGACAGAAAAGCTTCAACAACAGATTTTTAACTGCTTACAAAACCAGGCTTTTGCTTCAGATTTAATCCTATAATCACACACAGTAGGCAGACAGGAAATTTTACAGTATTTACTTGTAGTTGAATTGACTGAAAAAAGTGTTACTGTTAGGACTTGCCTTATCTTAAGAAGCATTAAAACTGCTGGATGTGATGAAATCTGTTCCAAAGTATTTATCAAACACGGTGAAAATCGGCAAGATTAGTAACAGGGCAATGTCATTATTTGTCTAGTCAAGGGTAAAAGGTTTTTGGGAATGGGAGAAGTAGAGAATATTTAGTTCAACTGGTAACCTCAGAAAACTTCGGCATATTATGCTGGAAAAGCCTTGAATTGTAGATGCCATTCCCATACAGTAATTCTTTTGAATATACTTTGCAGGGCTTTCAGAGTGCTATGGCCAGACTCCCAGATGGTGCAGTCATTCCCAGGGCTTATGTTTTGAAACTACTGCCCTGAACGTGAGCTCAGTCTCACACCATGGTGAATGCCAGCTAAGGGAGGAGAAAATGCCTGCTCACCTGAATCCCCTGCTGACACGGAGAGCGGGGATGCAGCCCACTCCTCCAGCACAGGTAGCTGATGGGCGTGGGAAGAGCTGAAAGCCACCTTGTCACTAGCAGATACAGGTAAATGGCACTTTGTCACTATGGAAGACTTGAATGGATTCTTCACATGCATCATTATATGTTGTAGCTGAATCAGAGGTACTTGATGGCCCAGCCTCCCCACTACCACCACTTGATGTTCTCAGGCAAAACCTTGTCTTCTGACATCACTTGGTATGCTGCATAAACTGCTATTTTCTGCAGCTTATTATCCCCCATTTCAATTCTTCAGCATGACACTTTAAGGTATAGGTAGATTGTTTGGGAGTTTGTGCTAGAAACCTACTCTGTATTTAATAACTCAGAAGCAATTTAGTTGATAAATAAATAAATAAATAAATAAAATTTTAAAATCAGCTTTTTTTTTCTACTTGTTTGGGAGTCAGTGGTGGCATTATTCAGCCACCGACATACTCGCATTAAAAATCAGGGATCTATCAAAAGAACAAAATTGTAAAATCACAGAATGGTTTGAGTTGGAAGGGACCTTAAAATTCATCTAGTTCCACCCCCCCTGCCATGGGCAGGGACACCTCCCACTGGACCAGGCTGCTCAAAGCCCCATCCAGCCTGGCCTTGAACACTTCCAGGGATGGGGCATCCACAGCTTCCCTGGGCAACCTGTTCCAGTGCCTCACCACCCTCAATAGTGAAAAATTTCTTCCTAATATCCAATCTAAATCTACCCTCTTTCAGATTGAAACTGTTACCCCTTGTCCTATCATTACACTCCCTGATAAGAGTCCCTCCCCATCTTTCCTGTAGGCCCCCTTTAGGTACTGGAAGGCTGCTATAAGGTCTCCCCGGAGCCTTCTCTTCTCCAGGCTGAACAACCCCAACTCTTTCAGCCTGTCCTCACAGGAGAGGTGCTCCAGCCCTCTGATCATCTTTGTGTCCATCCTCTGGACTCAGTCCAACAGGTCCATTTCCTTCTTATGTTTGGGGCCCCAGAGCTGGACACAGTACTCCAGGTGAGGTCTCATGAGAGCAGAGTAGGGGGGCAGAATCACCTCCCTCAACCTGCTGGCCATACTTTTTTTTATGCAGTCCAGGATATGGTTGGCTTTCGTGGCTGCAAGCACACGTTGTCAGCTCGTGTCCAGCTTTTCAACCACCAACACTCCAAAGTCATTCTTCTGAGGGCTGCTCTCAAGCCATTCTCCACCCAGCCTGTATTTGTGCCTGGGATTGCCATGACCCAGGTGCAGGACATTGGACTTGGCCTGGTTGAACTTCATGAGGTTCGCACAGGCCCACCTCTTGAGCCTGTCCAGTTCCCTCTGGATAGCATCCTTTCCCTCCAGCATGTCGATCATGCCACACAGCTTTATGTTGTCAGCAAATCTGCTGAGGGTGCGCTCAGTCTCACGGTACATGTCACCGACAAAGATGTTGAACAGTACTGGTCCCAGTAATGACCCCTGAGGAACATCACTCATCACTGGTCTCCATTTGGACATCAAGCCATTGACCACAACTCTTTGAGTGCGACCATCCAGGCAATTCCTTATCCATTGAGTGGTCCATCCATCAAATCCATGTCTCTCCAATTTAGAGACAAGGATGTCACATGGGACAGTGCCAAATGCTTTGTACAATTCCAGGTAGATGATGTCCATTGCTCTTCCCTTATGCATCCACACTGTAATCCCATTGTAGAAGGTCACAAATTTGTCACCAATTTGATATGAGCCCCCCATCAGCAGCACACCCCTCTAGAAAGTGCATCAGGTTGGCAAATGAGTGCCTCCGTACCTCTCAGAATAGAGTCACCTACAACTAGCACCCGTCGCTTTTTTCTTAGTTGCACTGGTTGTTATATGGGGAGCAGATCAGGTTGCCTTACTCTGCTCCAGCATCTCACCTGATGTGATTGGTCTTTCCTCTTCACTCTGCAGAGTGGAGAAGCGGTTCTGCAAGGTGACCTCAGGCTTTGGGGGAAGTCTCTTCCTCATGCTGACCCTGGCCATTGCAAACTTCCATTCTTCCGCATTACTGCCCCCCCTCGCTTCTGTATGTGCCAGTGGGGGGAGTTTGTGAAAGCATATGAGAAAGGTAGATGTGTTTAAAAAAAACAGGAGTAGAAAGTTACATGTAAGAAGTAACTAGGCTTTCTCAGGGGAAAAGGCCAGATAACAACCGACCTTTGACAGGAAGACCGAAAGTAATACTTGTGTTGAAATAAAGAAGGATTGAGCAGGAACAATGCGTAAAATAGAGAGATCTCATTTTTCTTTAGTTAAAAAAACCCAGCACTTTAAAACACTGCTTTTTGACAAAGGGAATATTTGTGTCCAATGTGTCCAGTGTCTCAGACTGGGGGCCTTTTAAAAGCTTGTTGCATCTGTTTTGCAAAGGCAGTAAGTGTATGTCCTCGGAAATCTGTGATGTTAGACATTAACCTTAAAAGCTACGCTTTTTAGTGGATACTTCATATTTTCATTCCTCGTGTGCTTGTGGAAAATGAGTCAGTAGAATTAAATAAAATCTTCCTTCTTAATAGCAGCTTGAGAGGTAATTATTTCATTAAACAGAGACCTCCAGGGCTGCTAAAAGCACAATACCAGTTCCACTTTGAAAAGACACGGCTGCTCCTCACCCTGCCAGCTCCACTGAGAGGGGGAACCGTACCCCTCTGCCTGTTAACGCCCCTCATGGATTGCTCCCGAGAGTGACGCACCGCATCGCACTGCACGGATTGATGGCGAGCAGGCAGCACAGCCCCCCGCAAGCGAGAGCTTGGCGCTGTCATCGTGGCTCATTGCCGTGTGGTCTCATAACAGATCGCCCGGCTCTGCGAGTCCCAGTGTGTGATGGCGCGGTGCATTGGCATTTGTTAGATCTGCAATTGATTGGGCTTTGCAGAAATACAGTTGTGAAGCAGACTGGTAAACTGGTTTTAATCTAATCACACAGCCTGGCTGTAATCTAATTTAACGGCACCCACGAATAACCTTGCTAAATAATATTCTATGATAGGGGACGCAAATGGAATTGTTAACAAATAGGAAGGCCAGATCTGGATATTCATCAATATCTTCCAAGACACAGAGATACAGGCTGTATTCACAACGGGAAATTTGGAGCATACAATCTTCATACAAGGAAACACACGCTGTTTTGAATCTGTGGGGATTTAATGCTATATAAAATCACTCCCCAGTTGACATGTATTATAACAGCAGTGACACAATGACTACACTTCTGGCTAAAAGTGATACCTGCACTGTTACTTCATTTAGGTATAACATTACTGGATTATTTTTTTTTTCTGAAAAGCTTTTAAGAAAAAACAAAAAAGTTAATCAAGATAAAAATTAGTACATTGAAAATCTAATGAAATAATAATCATTGATTATTTTTTTTCTTAAGTGAAATAATTTTGTTGTTAAAAGTAGAACAAAAACAAAAGTAAAATCCACAGCACGTGACTAAAATCTCTTACAGCTGCATTGCCTTCCAGCTATGCAGATCTCTCCACTTCTGTGGCAGTTAATATTTTTTTTAGCGTGCGTTGTGTCCATATCAATATTCATGTAATTAGGTCTTTTGACTGACTTCTCCCATCCCGGAATTGAATGAGCAATTTTATGTCATAAATTCTAGCTGATTCAGTGGGTGGTGAAAAGGCAGTGATTTTTTCTATTTATCTAGAAAGCTCAGGAGTTGGCTCTCCTAAAGACATTTGAATTGTCCCACACCGTATTTTAAGTTTGAGGTGCCCACTGCACTGCATCTTGGCAGGTACAAGGCTCCCTAAAAGCTGTTTTATTTGCCTCCGCTCCTTTACTTTGACATGTGAGTATCAACAAAGGTCAGCAAACCAAGGATGTTTGCGATGCTATTGCAGTCATGCAAAATGAGGGTTCCTGATAAAAAATACAGTCTGCTCTTTTCAAGCTATTGCTGCTTGGCACCCATGAAGTCCTAGTGAACTACTCCAACCAACCAATGAGCAGCAATGAGCCATCCAAACAGATGGCTGCAACTGCAGGCAGCCAAGAGACCATGTTTTTTTTCATGATGAGTGGGTGTAAACAGCATTTCCAGACATAAATCCAAACGGCTGTCAGTTCTGAGCTTCTTGTCTAAAGGGGATATGTCAGCGTTAATCTACCTCTGAGACACACTATCCTTCACAATAAAAAAATTTTCTCCGTATTTATAATTGGTTTACTCTTAACACTTGCAGACCTTTCCTTTCCTGAGATGTTATGTAATGGGTTTTGGATGCCTTTAGCTACAGTTGTTATGTCCCGGTCTGACTACGTTGGGCCTGGGAGAGGTTCGCAATGATTCCAAGCGTGAGATTCAGACACAAGCGAGGTCAGATACCGCTCACTGCAGGTTTATTGTTATTTCCCAACAATAGTCACTGAGGTGAGCGACAGAGTAAAGGCAGGAGTAGAGAAAAGGCAGAAAGGAGAAGCAGTATTATGGAGCACAGCAAGAGTATAGTCACCACCACAGGCCCGACAGCATCTCGACGGTCCTCTGGAATTCAGCGGCATCCCATTGGTGGTTCTCAAGTCATAATGGTGATGGTGGTCACAGTTCCCAATTGTGGTGGGTCACTGTACCAGTTATAGTCCAGGTCGGTCCATAGTTTGACCAATCACTGTGACAGTGGCCTTTGCCTATCTAATTGTTGTTTGGTACGGTCACCTCACCGTATGAGCTCCACCTACCTTTGTTTCTTAAGCAGAGCTTGGTTTAGCACAGTCATCATGACACAGCAAGTTTGGGGTAGGAGGACAAGTCCCAGCAAGCTCCAGGGTAGGCAGGGTCTGGCCACTCTGATAACCAAAGACCTACACCCTTTTCAGCTGGTGGTAACACACCCTTTTCAGCTGGCGGCAATCTTGGGTGGTGACTGATAAGCAAAAGAATGGTCTGCAGAAAGTGCTAAATAGACACAAGCAAGCTTCTTATTGGCCTGCAAGCCTGCCATAGATTTGCAGAAGCTTAAGCAAGATTTGAGACAATTATTTTGAGGGTCCCGTCTCTCACAACAGTTCACCTCTGAGATAGATGATTCTCAAGAATGAAAGACTAATTTGTAAATGATGTGGGTGTTTAACGCTTAGTCCAATACATAGGGCTAATTACAAGCTAGTGTAGAGGCAGGGGTATTGAAAAAATTTTTTGTCTTTCTTATGTATGCTTACAATCAAAATAAAATGCAAGCACGTACTTGTTCTGTGTTTACAAATGAATGCCTTCACATTTGGTGTACCACTGTTACCTACTGTCAATGTTGTGTAAGGTGCTTATGATCAGGAAGATTGCTCATTCCCAACCCCGTCACAGTAGAATTGCTACACTGGTTTATTACATATATCAGCATCGTCCTTTATAAGAGCACACAACCTGTTAGGATTTACTGATGAACTGTCAAAATTAGCTAGGTGAGGTTTAAGGCATAGACATTCTACACAGAATACACGGAAACTTTCCAACAACGCTTAATTAAATAGAGTGGTGAACCAAGTTTAAAAAAGCTGATTTCAGCTAAATCCACATACCGACAGCTGCTCTGACATGGCCCAATACAAATAAAAGTATTAAGAAAATTAAAGAATGCATAGAGGGAACAGTAGTCTGCCTCGATACACTAATACAGTTAGATGGTGTTTGCAATAAATCAGTGACAGAATGTTTCCATTAGCTTTAATTTGCACTTACCTTCTCTATTAGCTCACATCAGCCTTAAAATAGCCTTTGTTTATGCATTATGTCCCATGGCACAGTAAATTGCCACAGCCTTCTGCATCCCAGACCTCACATGAACCCTTGACAAGGTATGGTCATTCCAGAGAAACAATATCAGTTCTATCAGTTTAGTATTAATTACAGAAATGTGCATTAAAACTCTCAGTACAGTTAGTACCATCAGGTGAAATGAGCTTTCTTTGGATCGCAAGCCAATGGCAGCCCACAACAAAGCATGTTATAAAGCTATCTTAAAATTGATTAAATAAAGATGAGGATTAAAATCTGTAATTGCATTCTAATTGTCTTTTCAGCAAAGAATGAGTGGATTTGAGAAGGCATAAAACACTTTTATCCCTGTTGCCCACATGGCTTCCTTTGTCCACATGTCATAATAATACTTGACAGTTGATTAAGAGATGGGAGGAGCCAGAGCCTTCTAAAAATTCATGTTGCTTTTCTTCCTGAGCTCCATTCCACATTAGTGAAACCTTTCATACCTCTTGGAGATGCCTTAAGGCTGAGGTAGCTTGTGACACATATGAGCTTGAGGCACTGTTGAAGCATGGAGATGGTGCTTTGGTATCTTCCTTCGTTCCCAGGTGAGCTTATGGAAACGTAAGTAAATCCCGTACCCTCCTCTGCTCAAGAGTGGGGTTATCCTTCTGTTTATTTGCCATGTTGTCACAGAACCTAAAAACTTTATGAGTGTATTTACAGAGAAGACAACCATTAATAAGAGGCCTCCTGGGTTCTCCCTTGGAAAACAAGTCATTCAAGCACCAGCAGACGTTTCTGCCTATCAGAGGGACAAGGACGTCATGGACTCATTTCTTCTGCTCCAGCACCCCACCAAGAGCCAGGTTTCTGGCAAGACAAAGCCCTGACCTGTCCAGAGGCACCACAGTTTGAAGTGCCATGCTGATCTCATAAGCTTGTTGGAGACAATTATATTTTCTCCTGTGGATCTTGGAAGTGATGTGTGCAGGCTGCAAATTCAACATGAAAAAAGGAGTATCTCACATAGATTATCAGCAGCTGCACATGAGGTACTCATTCGAAATTCTCCCATAATTGTAAAGGGCCCCTTGAGAAGAACAAATAAGCCCTGCCATGTTTCCTAATCTTGCTACACTAGTTATACAGAAAAATGTTTGCTCCTAATGATGACACAAAAGCTGCTGTAAGCTTTTCTGCTGCAACGCCACTGCTTATATCAGCTATTAATCAGTTATTCCATCCTAACAGTGGAGAATCATTTTTGTGCTTTTCTTTCTTCCTCCCAGAGGGAACCGATGTAATAACTTATTCCCTGTCTGGTACATTAAGGCTTGAAAAATTAATGCAGTGCTGCTGAGATTTCCACTTTCTGCTTTACTTAGAGTGCCAAAGCTCTGCATTTCAGTGAAAAAATATTAAGTAATAAAAAGCTTATTTTAAGTTTGTTAATGTACTTGTCTGCTTTAATGCCTTTCTGAGGTTTCCACAAAATAAGAATTCCAGTGACTAATCTTCCCAAATTTCTTTTGCTTCTAAGCTACTACTCTACTGTCTAATCGAGACCCCTGCCATTTCACAATTATGATATACCAACTGAAATTTAAACACTATTATCAACTGCCTTATGTTAAAAAAATCAATTAAGAATATCAAATGAATATAGATACGCTTACTTGCAATTTGTTTTTTCCAGCTGCTCACAAAAACTCCTCAGTCACATCGCTCCACAGCTTAATCAGTCACATATTGCTTTGTATATGTAGCTTGTGCTTTATAGCTAGGACTATCCGTTCCTTCAAAAATACCATAGACTGACATGAATTTTATAAAGACAGTAGTAGTTCAAACCAAACTTCACCTGTGTTTTTTTGCTTTTGCTCAAACTGTCCCTTTGGAAGCAGCATGAAGAACAAACACAGCAGTCACTATGTGAAGCTTGCCTGGGGTTTTGATAACCATGCCACAAGGCCTGCAGCATAAAATCAGACCCAGCTAGTCAAAGATTTCATCACAGAGGATCCAGAGGATGTCGCAGAGATAAATGCTATGTGTAATCCTCTGGAGAAGTACAGGAGATGGGTAAATGTAGATGTATTTCCCCCTAAATTAGCACTAGCTAATCATTTATGTCATACACCTTCAACAGGCATATCTACAAACTGGCTACCTTTGCAAATAATAAACAGATACATATTAGATGATTATAGTGAAAGAAAAAGGCAAAGAGTAGTAGAGTGTGAATTGAAGAAGGCTGAGGACAAAATCAGAGCTGGGAACTACTCATCCAAAAATACTGTGAAGATCTGGGATTCTGCATTAAAAGAGATGAAACAAACCCTTGATTTAGACTTTATCTGTGCACAGTCAGTCCTTAGTGTCAGAATTCTAACCCAAAAGGACAGTGTGGAAAGCCTCAAATTAACGATACGCATTCAAAATGTATTAGAAGTTACAGGAAGAGAAAGTCCCAGGCAATTTTCCCTAACACTGCAGAGCATTTGCTCATACTTCGTGTATACATTAGCCACACGTCATGTCAGGCTGTCCTTTCACTCCTACATACAGCCACTTATCTCTCTTTCCCTCCTTGGATAGACATCCTCAAGTAATTTCTCCTTTGTCCTCCAGGCTGCTGGCTGGGGCCCAGAGAGTGCTGAGCATTAAAGAGCACAGACTTCATATTTCCTGTCTCTGGCAACACTCGTTCCTTTATTTCACAGAGAGGGATGTCTGTTTCCTTAAAAGCCGTCTTTGCTGATTCAGGCTTCCTCATCTCAGCAGATTTCAGTTCAGAGTTTGATCTATCTGCATCAAAGGCATCCTTCTGTTCAGAGCACACCTCAGCGATCAGACAATAATCAGCAGAAAAGTTCCAAATGAGGCTAGTAGTTCCCCTGGAGACCAAGGACAATTAAGAACATGTTTTTCTGCAAGGAGCAAAGCTAATGAAGCCTGATTTCCTACACATCTGAGACATTCATCTTCTACCCTGTCTGAAACTGTTAAACCCATTACCACTGGAAACAAAGTTCCTCTGCCTCCTGCCTCCCGCCTCACCTGCCAATCCCCCCTTACCCAACTCCTCCTGTATCTTACTGTGACAATCTCCCCGTTTAAACAATTTTCTTTCACAAACATCTACTTTACTCTTGTTCCCACTAGGATCTCCACAGTGCCCTCAACTTCCTCTGTGTACCTTTATTTGGTCCACCACCTGCAAAATGACACAGGCCATGGCTAGCCCAGAGTCACCTGGCTACTCAGGGGCCAGCAGACTGCTGCCAGGCAGGATGAGTAATGTTTGCACCTTCAGCAAAAGGCGTATTAAAGCACATGCCAAACTAGCAATTTTAATGAAAACCATAGGCACTTCACAGCTACGAGACCTCAGTTCAGCCAGAGTTGCCAAGTTTGGCTGAAACAGGCCAATAAATACAAAAGTTATCAGGAAGCACTGGACAAGTGAGACAGGAGCAAGAAGAAACAGTGTGAGTGCAAAAATTTTTCTTTGAAAACCAGACAGCCAAAAGAAGTCTTCCAATAGTTGAACTGTGACCCTGACTCAGTCACATATATTGATCAGGATCTGATATGAACTACTGCAGTCTTGACGCTGACCATCTCTATTTTTTCAGATGAAGATGTGGAAACTGTAATTTTATTAATACCTGCATCACGATGGTTGACTGCCATTTTAAAAAATGAACAATGTTAAGTAGAAGATGAACAGAAGTTGATCAGACAGACACCAAAGAGACTAAGTCATTTAGTTCCCCTCAAGTGTGTGATTAAACTGGATTATTCTCTATCAAATGATGCGGGAGCACACTTCTTAGAAGAAACCTCTAAGCCTAGCTATCCAGCTGCTCCAGGGACTCATCCTGTGGACTCTTTGGATGTAACTTTTGAACATATAATTTAGTCCTATTAGCAGGAATGTGAATGGGTAACTACTTTCATTTAGAGTTGCTCACCAAAATTTTTAAGCCAACATTTGACCCAACCTACAAACCAACACATCTGCTGTCAGCCAGGATCGATGGAACTACTTAATGACACCTCTTACCTAACCTGTAGGTTAACTTCTAGGTTATCTTCAATCATGTGCTATCGTACAGTTTCAAGTGGGAACTGAGCAGACTTTGCAAAATACTCTTTCAAGAAAAGAGTTTTCATTTAGCAGGCGTCAGCTCAGGGAAATGGAATAGCCTTTATGAGATGCTGCCTGCCTTCCAGTCAACGGCTTTCTTATAGGTCATGGCATATTGCAATTGCTGCTGCTTGTAATAACGTCTGCATGACTTGTTTGCAAATTTCTCTTACTTCTTATTATGAAATCCAACTCTACAGCCTAAAAAAAGATCAAAGGAGCATAACATCACTAAGAGCATAGTAGTGGGCAATTAAGACCACAGATTCAAAGATGTTTGACAATGTTTTATTTTGGGATTTTTTTCCAGATACAAACTGTCATATAGATACAAATCAGCTATATTAATTGCAGATGTCTATTAATTTCAGCTTTCTTGATCCATTAAAATTGAGTAAATAGATGTTGCCGTTATGATCAGATCATTTACACCTTTGTATTTTGTCATCCAAGTACAGGAATTACAGAATTGCATCTTTTCCTGAGGGGAAAAAACTTCTGGCATGACTCGTGCATCATGGAAGACCTTTTGTTCACACCATTTAAGAGACCTACTTGGAACCTAATTATTTAACTTATGTTCTTCTTTTAACACTCATCTTAAAAAGTAAGATGATCATGTCTTAGATTTAAACTAGCTGATCACAGGGGCTGAAAATCGATACGTGTCTTGAAGATGAATGGAAATACCATCAAAGGGAGAACAGTTTGTTTATTTCAAACTGTGAACTAGTTCTAAACTGAGGGGCAGAAGCAAGTTGCATCAAATGGCTTCACTAAGAAGGAACTTAATAGCAACTTGGTCAAAGAATCAAAAGAAAAACAAGGTCATAGGAGAAAAGAGAGAGACCACAAATTAAATCATTATTTAATCTCAGTCATGTGCTAGGTTGACCTCTATCTAGTGCAAAATTGTGCTATATTATAGTCATTGACTAGTAGCTCTTGTATTTGTAGAAAATAATTTTTTATGAGAAGAAATAGACTATTCAATTTTCAAGATGGACGGTTCCTGCAAATTAATTTGTTAAACATCTGCAAAGCCAAGGAGAAATATTTCACAGCAGCAGTGATGGAAAAGCTCTGACCTGGGATTTACAAACCACGTGTGAAACTGTTTCAGACAGTTCTTAATCACTAGCTTAAAAATCAGCAAGCTCTCTGAATGTCACTGGTATCAAGGTGAATGTCACACATTCTGCAAAGGATTTTTTTTTTAATTGTCAATGCTTGAAATGGATATGAGAGATTTTGTAGGCTATCAGAAAGGTGCAGAAAATATAGAAGTGATAGAGTGCCAATGCTGCACTTATTGCAGACGTACCCTTTCACAAAACATTTACTGAAACATTGGAAAATTTGCAGAACATTTTGCTTTAACTGCAGAGAGGGGGAAAAAATTAAAATAATTTCAGAGTCAACCCTCTCCAAATTTCAAGAAAACAAGTCTCCAAAAATGAAGAGGGAAGAGGAGAGGACACAAAAATGAAAAGCAAAAGGAGTCTAAAGTAATTTACAGCATTTTAAGACTATTCAGTGGAGCTGTTCATGACGGACTCCCATCAATCTATTTATTTCATAGAATCTTATCATAGAATAGCTTGGGTTGGAAGAGACCTTTAAAAGTCATCTAGTCCAACCTTCCCAGCAATGAGCAACTAGATCAGGTTGCCAGAGCCCTGTTCAACCTGACCTTGAATGTTTCCAGGGATGTCACATCTACCGCCTCTGGGCAACTTGTTCCAGTGTTTAACCACCCATATTATAACAAATTTCTTCCTAACATTAAGTCTAAATCTTCCCTCTTTTAGTTTTAAACCATAACCCCTTGTCTTATTCCAACCGGCCCTACTAAAAAGTCCTCTCCATCTTTCTTATAAGCCCCCTTCTAAGCTGGCCACACTTCTTTTGATGCAGCCCAGGATGTGGTTGCCTTTCTGGGCTGCAAGTGCACATTGTTGGCTCATGTCCAGCTTTTCATCCACCGGTTAACCACCAAGTCCTTCTCGGCAGGGCTGCTCTCAATCCCTTCATCCCTCAGCTGGTATTGATACCAGGGTTTGCCCCAACTCAAGTGCAGGACCCTGCACTTGGCCTCATGAGGTTCACATGGGCCCACTTCTCAAGCCTGTCCAGATCCCTCTGAATGGCGTCCAGTCCTCAGGCATGTCAATCACACCACTGAGCTTGCTGTTGCCTGAAAATTTGTTGAGGCTGCACTCAATCCAAATGTCTACATCACTGATGCAGACATTAAACAGTACTGGTCCCAATATGGACCCCTGAGAGACACCACTTATCACCAATCTCTATCCGGACACAGAGACATTGACCACTACTCTCTGTATGCAACCACCCAACCAATTCCTCATCCACCGAACATCCCATCCATCAGATTCATATCTCTCCAATTTAGAGAGAAGGATGATGGTCTCTAAATTGGAAAGACATGGATTTGATGGATGGACCACTCAGTGGATAAGGAACTGGCTAGATGGCTGCACTCAAAGGGTTGCAGTCAATGGCTTCAATGTCCACATGGAAACCAGTGATGAGTGGTGTTCCTCAGGGGTCAGTGGTGGGACCAGTGCTGCTTAACATCTGTGTCGGTGACATGGACAGGGGGATTGAGTGCACCCTCAGCAAGTTTGCTGATGACACCAAGCTGCGTGGCGCGGTTGACATGCTGGAGGGAAGGGATGCCATCCAGAGGGACCTGGACAGGCTTGAGAGGTGGGCCTGTGTGAACCTCATGAAGTTCAACCAGGCCAAGTGCAAGGTCCTGCACCTGGGTCATGGCAATCCCAGGCACAAATACAGGCTGGGTGGTTGGGTGGAGAATGGCTTGAGAGCAGCGCTCAGGAGAAGGACTTGGGGGTGCTGGTGGAGGAGAAGCTCAACGTGAGCAGGCAATGCACACTTGCAGCCCAGAAAGCCAACCATATCCTGGGCTGCATCAAAAAAAGTATTGCCAGCAGGTCAAGGGAGGCGATTCTACCCCTCTACTCCACTCTGGTGAGACCCCCCCTGGAGTACTGCGTGCAGCTCTGGAGTCCTCAGCACAAGAAGGACATGGACCTGTTGGAACGGGTCCAGAGGATAGACACAGAGATGATCAGAGGGCTGGAGCACCTCTCCTATGAGGACAGGCTGAGAGAGTCGGGGTGGTTCAGTATGGAGAAGAGAAGGCTCTGGGGAGACCTTATAGCAGCCTTCCAGTACCTAAAGGAGGCCTACAGGAGAGATGGGTGGGGACTTTTATCAGGGAGTGTAATGATAGGACAAGGGGTAATGGTTTCAAACTGAAAGAGGGGAGCTTTAGACTGGATATTAGGAAGAAATTCTTTACTGTGAGGGTGGTGAGGCAGTGGCACAGGTTGGCCAGAGAAGTTGTGGATTCCCCATCCCTGGAAGTGTTCAAGGCCAGGCTGGATGAGGTTTTGAGCAGCCTGGGCTAGTGGGAGTTGTCCCTGCCCATAGCAGCTGGGTTGGAACTTTAAGGTCCTTTCCAACATAAACCATTCTATGATGCGTGGGATCCTGTCAAAGGCCTTACACAAATCCAGATAGATGGCATCTGTAGCTCTTCCCTTGTCTACTAATGTAGTCCCTCCATCATAGAAGGCTACCAGGTTGGTCTGGCAGGACTTACCCTTTGGGAAGCCATGCTGGCTGTCTTGAATCACCTTCCTGTCCTCCATGTGCCTTAGCAGAGCTTCTAGGAGGATCTGTTCCATGATCTTCCCAGGCACAGGTTGGTAGTTCCCAGGGTTCTCCTTTCTACCCTTTTTAAAAACGGGTGCGATGTTTCCCTTTGTCCAGTCACCAGGGTCTTTACCTGACTGCCATGACTTTTCAAGTATCATGGAGAGTCGCTTGGCAACTACATCAGTCCTTCAGGACTCTCATCAGGTCCCATAGAGTTACGTATATTCAGGTTCCTCAGTCCTATTGACTAACTCCTTGAACATCGGGAAGTTTTGCTTTCGTAAAATTCAGGGTCCTGACTTTACTTTTTACCTGACCCATATCCCTCAGGACTGCGAGCTCCACCAGTGCATGATCGCTGCAGCCCAGGCTGCCTCCAATCTTGATGTCACTGATTAGCTCACTTCTGTTGGTGACCAACAGGTCCAGTAATACGCCTCCCGGTAGGGTTATTACCTGACTTAAGACGTTATCCTCATTGCACTCCAGGAGTCTCATGGATTGCCTACAGCTCACCATGCTACTTTTCCAGCAGATGTCAGGGTACTTGCAGTCCCCCAGCAGGACGAGAGCCTGCGAGCATGATGCTCCTGTCACTGGAGTAAGAAGGTTTCGTCAATAGACTTCCCTTGGTCAGGCTGAACAGCATGTAGGCATGAATAGCCACACTCCAGTCATGGGATTTGTCCCATCATGTTTAAGTAATGGCAACTAGGTCATAGCTTTCTAGCAGCACAATGGCCTCCAACTCCTCCTCTTTGTTGCCCATACTGTGTGCATTGGTGTACAGGCACTTCAGGTGGGCTGTTGGCCATGCCACCTTTTTTGAGGAACACATCTTAATTCCTTCACCAGTGTTTCCCTGTTCGCTACTATTACATCAGGAACCCCTGGCTTACCTTCAAAGACTTCAAGCACGCTGCAAGGTACCCAGCAAATCTCAAAGCAAAAGGCTGATGGTCCTGGCTAGCACTACGTTCCTCTAACCATTGCCTGTCATCCCACAGTGCGTCACAGGTGAGACTGGTATCATCCTCCTCCCCCCTGAAGCCTATTTTAAAGCTCTGTCAATCAGCCCTGCTAGCTCATGAGAAAAGACCCTCTTCCCTGTCTCAGAGAGATGAACCCCATTCTAATGCCAGCAGGCCTGATGCTGTGTAGACCATCCCATTATTAAAAACCTCAAAATCGTGGCAGTGACACCAGCCATGGAGACACATATTAATAGACTGGTTTGGTCTCTTTCTTCCAGTATCACTGCTTGCAACTGGAAGGATAGGGGAAAAAGTTACCTTTTGTTCCTTGTGGAGATGGTCATGGTATATGTGGTAGGAATTTCTGACCTTGGCAACACCTCTGGTATAGACGGACCATCATCCACTTCATCCATTGACTGACCTTCCACATCCAGAGCCTCAAGCCTGTTGTGGAGGGGCACCTGGGAAGGAGGGGGTTTGCCTGCCATCCCAAGAGTGGACTTGCCTCCATTCACTCCTTTCCTTTAAGCTACTGCCTTCTGCCGGGTGGGATCCCCTTGATCTCGTGTTGTTTTTTTTCTGGCGGCTGTTCCTGTTTCTCCCTGGGGGAGGGCAGAGCACGGTCCACCAGTCTATCTCTTTCTGACTCCCTGATGCTCCTTTGCCTTTCTACTTCCTGCTGTAGCTCTGCCATCAGGCTGAGTAGATCATCCACCTGGTCACACCTCACACAGCTGTTCTCACTTCTGCCATCCCTGAGTAGTGAAAGGCTCTGGCAAGCCCTGCAGCCTGAGACCTGGATGGCTGCATATTTTTGTGGGAGCTCTGTCTGTGTTGCCACATCTGTTCTGGTGAGTGCAGAGGGCATGGCTTTCTGCCAGGTGGATACCACAGCTAAGCTCCTTCTGGGAGAGTGAGGACCACCAACTGAACTGACATTTGGAGCTGGCAGGGAAACGACACTGTTCCTGACGTGCCACGCTCTGTTTGCCCGCTTGGTTGCCTTGGCGCTTCCCTGCCTCTGGAAAACTCCCCGTGGCCAGGATCTGCTGCTGCACTGTGGACCAGGCCAGCTCTGGAGCAGCTGGCCTTGGTGACTGACTGCTAGTTTCCATTATGCCACGTTTAAATCTCCCGCCATTGCTCTGGCAACATCCGGGCCTTGTCAGCATCTCTCGCCAGAGCTACAGCTCCTGACCAGTCTCTCTGCTGCCCAGGCATTTCTCTGCCTCAGGGAACCTTGAAGAACATTTCCTTTTCTGACACAGGCATGGCGTACAGCAATGCTATTTTATACCAGCTAAGAATCTCAGCATCTAAGCATTTCAATAAACAAGCATGGCTACTTTTGTTCAAACCCAGAATATTTCTTAAAATGCTCCTGGACCAGGCTCAGCTGGAACATCCTTATGAGTCCAATTGTTTGCTCCAGTTACACCCCACATCACTTCTCTCCATGGAGCACAGAGGGTTGCATGGACCCAGATTGTATCCTACATCAAAATTACACCAGCTTTCCTTCAAGGACTTCTTACAGCAAAAATAAACCAATAAAATCTTAACTTTGATTTCAGTTGTTAGTATAAGGTGACTGCAGTTTTCTCTCTCCTTTCTTTCTCCCTCAAAAAAATAACTAGAATACATAAACTACAAAATCTTTAATGACATCCCTGTTTTTACAATGCAAAACGTGAAAAAGTTACCTCAAATACCAAAATGGACATGATTCCTACTTAACATGGTTCAAAGGAGACTAAACCAGTCTTTGGAAAGAGTAACTAATTGTACATACAATCATTTGCAACAGGCAGAGTATTAGGATATAATTTATGTTTATTAGACTTGGTGGCGAGCAATAAATCATTGTTTTCATTTGTAGAGCATTATTACAGGAGTGAATTAACTGAAGAAATTCTTCCTCATGGCCTACAGGAGTGAAAGGTTAATGGCATAATGAATTCCTATAAAACAATAGTAGACTTTCGCCATCCTTCAGCCAGCAGGTGTTAAATTAGCAGGTAATAAAGTGTGTATGCAATCTGCATTCACAGGCCAATAAATAATATTCAGGGGCTACTTTACCTGCTCTAGTTGACAGTGCATTACTGGGACTATATGGCTCCATAGTGTCTAGGAAAGGTACAGAGAGCAAAAGGGAGCTGATTGTGCAGCAGCCTGACTTTTAGCACTGATATATGTCAGATATTACCAGAGAGGCATATCTAGAATATTATAGCAATGCTCATAAATTCCACACTGCCCTCTAATAAAGCACTGCTTCTACATGTGGCAAATACACATTCCTGTGGTCCCTTCAGCTTGTGACATTTACTCTGCCATCCTATTAATACTGGTGGCATTTCATTCGGGTAATGGAATAGCTGAGGGGAAAAAAACCTTAATATGCAGCACCACTCGGAAGGTGAAAAAAAAGCCCTCCTAAAATAATATGCTAGCTCTCACTGTGAAAGTCAAATATATTATCAATGTATTTCTATGAATGGGCATTAATTATCCATTCAGTCTACAGGACTTATGTAATGTGTTGATGCTCTCTCTTGATGCTACAAGAAATACTGCTACATTGCACAATTAAATCAAGTTATTATGAAAAAGGAAGTACTTTTCTTTTTTTTTTTAGCTGCGATTGTATTCTTTGCCCTAATCAGTCTTAGCTTTCCATTTTCTTTCCAGTACTGGAGGAGAATAGGCCCCCAGTTAATTCCTTGTTGTTATTGATGGTTCTGTACTACACAAGTCAAGACGCAAGGCTTGTGTAAGGGCTATTGTAGTGAATCCCAATGCTGACAGTAAATTCAGCAGCTTTGTTAAAAGTTTGGTTTTGTTCTATATTTCCTGGGGAAACAAGTATTTTCTGGCAGGTAGCTGGATGTTTGGAATAATATTTGAAATCCTTTGACCCTGAAAAGAAGAAGATGGGTCAGGTGTCTGAGGGTATTAGGATGCTGCTCTCTTCAGCCTGCACAGATCGACTTGTGAAAACCTCATTCTGAGTCCCAAGTACCTTGTAACGAAACTGGCTTCAGAGGCTATACTGCGGAACAAAACTGCTCAATTAAGCCAAGTGGCACCAATTGAACAAGACCCTAGGTCTCCTCAAGGCCCCATGGTCCTAAAATATAATTACTTTTTGAGTTTGGTATTTTTTCCTGAAAAACACTTGCAGTGCGAGGCCTGCACAGCAGGCGGAGTGGTGCTTTCCGAGCATGTGGAGGTGGCAGAGGGAGCCAAGGCTGCTGGGACAGTGCTGGGGAGCCATGGGAAGAGCCCACACCATTGCCAGGCTTCCTGGGGGACGGCCTGCAACAGGGCACCCAAATCCTCCCCAGAGTTATCGCAGAGGCTGATAACTGAGCACGAGTTAAAACTACATCATAACTAATTGCAAAGCCCATACTCGATTTTACTAATTTTAGTAACTGGTTTGAATACGTTCGG
This sequence comes from Larus michahellis, assembly GCF_964199755.1. Lineage (NCBI taxonomy): Eukaryota > Metazoa > Chordata > Aves > Charadriiformes > Laridae > Larus > Larus michahellis. The sequence continues at coordinate 21,974,680 of NC_133902.1, read as the reverse complement.
GACAGTTACTTCTGTGTTATATAAGTTTATAGATCCCTATTGAGAGAGGAAAAATTCATATTTAAGCTTTTAGCATTATTCCAAATAACATTCTCTTTTATGAGCTGACTAAAAGAAACAAAAAGAAACCCCAACCAAATAAACCAGATCAAAAAAAATCATATCAATCAGACTTCAAGTATGTATTTCTAGCCTTCAGGAAAACTTTGTATGAATAAAACTAAAAAAAAATTAAAATTACTATCTACTACTAAAAAAACTACTACTACTACTACTACTACTACTATCTAAAACTACTATCCTACTTACTTAAGCGAGAGTACAAAAAATTACATTTCTTGAAGTAACAACACCAGAAAAGCAAATAATGCCACTGCAGCACTATCAACATCATTAAATTGCTATTTCAGTGACTAATAACCACCCTGTGAGACAACTATAGACACATCAAGGAACACCATGAGTTAGTCCATATACCTTGTTCATTTTCTTTTGATTTTAGTTTGATTTTAGTTTGATTTTTCCATCGCTCCAGCTTCTTTTTAACATTAAGCTTATGCATATAGCAGTTTAAGTAACCAAAAAGGCTGGATCCAAAATATGTAATAGCTGTAAGCTGATCATGCTTTTTGTAAAGCAACGTTTATCCAAGGAGGTCAGGAGAAATTCTTATCTTTCAGTCTCTCGTCTTACTGTCGATGGGCATCTCATTGCTTCCATACCCACATCAGTGCAGATACTGGAATTGACAGTGGCTTTTTAAAGAGTATTTGTCACTTTTAAATAGACAACATATGACTCAGCATGGGAGTCCAGGGCTTTTATCAGGTTATAAAAAGGGACCTTCAGGAGCCCTGCTGGGGCAAAGATGTGGCAACCAGCTTCACAAAATGCTTCTGTTCTGCTTTAAAAACACACAACTGTTGTCATTTGTGTAAAAAATAGACAGGTCATTGTGGATTGCAGTATTGCTTTAATTTTGAACATTGGCTTTTCCACCAGGGCCGTGCAATAGTTTTGGGTGCATATGTTTGCACATATTTTGAAATGGTTAGAACAACCTACCCCCTTGCATTTAGCTGATGGTTTTTAACACCTATTTGAGACAGTTGCTAACTTTTTTACTATTGAGTAGTTTCCACTTGTGTATAACGGTGGAAAAACGTTTTGCAGGAAGACGAACTCCAACCAAATAGTGACATACACTTCTTCATGATTTTTAGGTAATATCTACTTATTGTAAAGAATATGCTTCAAAATATTAAGCAAAATACATTGATTATGGTATCTTGCAGATATTAAGGCCATACTTCTGTTATCTGTTGGCTGCAATTCTAAGACCCTCCTGCATAACTGTATCCAGGCTGAAATAATTTTATCAAGAGCAATATAACCATGTCGCTTTTAAAACTATGATCGACATTTAAAAATCTATCACAGAGCCTTTTAAACTAGAGCTGAGGACAGGGAGCCATTTTGATGCTGCTGGCTGGAAACCCTGCCCTCAGACATGTGCACCTGGTGGTTGGACAAGGTTTCCCAAATGCCTCCCTTCACTCAGCCCCATCTGCTGCGATGGCACGGTGCCTGCTCACCCACGATGGTGCCAGCTTTGCTCAGTGCCAAGCAAAATGAGTTTAGATGGGCAGTTTAGGAGCAATATCTCTTCTATAGAAAGTCCCTCCTCTGTGAGGGCACTGACACACAGGTGCCAAATGCCACCTTATACTTGATAGCATCTGCTGGTACTTACACGCCAAGAGCACAGCACCTAAATGGAGATGGTAACAAAGAGAGGAACCTATATTTATGCTTGCCAAAAGACTGCCTATGCTCAGATATAAAGCCATTAGAATAACACAGGGTATCAAACTTGATGTTAAACTAGACCGCAACCTCAGAAGAGCCTGCTAAGGCTAATTCACAACTGATGATGACACCATGAAACAAAAAACCCGTGAGGGAGAAAAGGTCCAAAGCACAGTTTTGCACCTACCTGAAGGACTATAAAGCATCTGAGACTGTATTACCCTTGTGTGTTCTTCGATACGTTTATAGTGGAAGAATTAAAGATGTTCTAAGTTAAAGCCAATTCAAATGCAAAGGTACATAGAAAAAAAATCAACTGAGGCCTTACTAGAAATTCCTTAGCCTGTCTTCCATTTGCCTGCATAAATGTTTATGCTCTACTCATCCTCTTAATGGGCCAACATGTTAAATAGTTGGCTATTCCAGACCTCATAAGCAGAAAAATGGAACTTTCCTTTCCTTATAAGGTAGATTACAAACACTTAGATATTCTCCAAAAGACAATAGGTGTTTGCTGATAATTTTTTGCCTGCAGCTTCCTCCTTGTCTGACCTCACTTACTTATAAGCTTCTGGCATTCATTTTTTTCCTTTCAGAGGCTATAAATCATAATGGATTGTAATTAAATGTTATTTCTTTGTATTGTTTGTACATCAAGAAGAGGCTTCTGTTGCGTTAGGAACCATACACACACAGAGAGAAACAGGCTTTCCCATAAAGAGCAAACAGTCCCGTCTAGACAAGGCTCAGAAAGGTGCCCTAGGTGCAGCTCATCAGCTTCTTATCCCCCCCTCCTGAGATGGGGAAAAAGACTAAAACAAAAGATGGTTGCCATAATGAATAATCTCTTTTCAGTTCTTTCTCCCTCTCTTTCCCCTTCTTGTCCATCTGTCTCTATTCTACGACCCAGACCACGAGGATGGCCATACTGAGTCATGGCAAAGGCTCACCCAGTCCCTATCTGTCTGCTCTGGCAGGGGCCTGAGGGGACTGTTTGAGTAAACACAGATGGAGAAGAGAGCTTCAGCTCTCACGCTTCTTTTGTTTGGTTGGGGTTTTTTTGTGTTTTGTGGGTTTTTTTTTTATTTTTATTTTATTTTTGTTAAGCTTTTCAGTCTAATTAGTCTTTAGCTAAGGTTTTCACAAGTGATTTTTCACAGACTTTTTTTTTTTTTAACAGAGGTAGTGTATTATTTTGTTAACACTTTTTATTTTTCAAGAAGAAATATTAATAAAATCTCTCATTTTACTCTAGATGTCTGTAATATATTTAGAATGTTTGCATCTTGTCTGAAAGAAGTGTTACCCTATTCATAGATTAGGTGGCAAGAACACAGAGAGGCAGCCAGAGCACATTACTCACCATTTTCTCACCTACCTTGTTTGTGAAACTTGTATCTCAAGGAAGAGGAATCCATCTCATGACGTTACTGCCAGAACACAGCAGCAGCACACCAGACTGAGCTTAGACAGACTTCCTGGCAGGGGTGGACGGGGGTCCCAAGTAAGGCTAGTTAGGGTCATTCAGGTGCATTAGTGCCTCTCCTGGCCTTTTGGCTATGCTTTCTGCTCTGCTGATATCGAACGGCATTAGTCTTTCATTCAGGGGAAGCAGTTCTGTCATTTACCAAGACTTCTGTAGCTTCATTGTCCTTTTCAAGAATTGTCCCAGATGTTTTCCTGTGCTGATCCTGCAAATCCTTAAATATGTAAACAACTTTTGTATATCCGAGTCACACCCCTGGCTCCCCATAAAGTTATCTTTCTTCTTCACTCTGTAGCTAGGTGATTTTTACCCTCTCAACCGCAGATACACCCATTCTGTCTACAAAACAGCTTTGATCAGGCCCAGTTTTAAAATCCATTTCCACAACCACATCTCATCTGAGTCAACTGCTATTCAACTCAATGGGAAAATGAAAAAAAAAAAAATCTTACTGGTTTTACCAGGAATTGAATCAAGCATATGATCTTGTAACTGCTGAAACTCCTATTGCAACTAGCAAAGGTGAGTTCCTGGCCACCCACCCACGTTTAAGGAACACTTAAATATCAATACTGTTTACTTTTAAGCAAGTGTAGCGGTCCTATTGCTCTCAGAAAGACTTTAGCACATACTTAAATTTAAGGATAAGATGAAATATCTTCCCAAGTCAGTAATATATATTACCACTGCTTTTAATTAGCATAATTTGTAAATATGTCTTTTACACTGTACTATCCATCACATATGTTGGATTGCCAATAGCTGCTAGCATTTTTCCACTTTCAGGATGCTGCTTATTTCATCAGCACAGACTGTGCTGCTGGTTTTATTCTCCAAACCAGCCTGACTTTATGATTCTGTTCATTTCACACCTGGCAACACAGAAAATGCAGAGGCAACAGAGGGGAAATCCTTTAGCAATCAGTAAAATGACTAGAACTCCAGTGGTGATGTGTGTTATTTTCTCAAGCGCCAATAAAAGGCATGTGAATTTTCAAGGGAGCTAGCAGTCATTGTTTGCTACAATGACATGCCAGCATATGCTCTTATTATCATTTAATAATATGGAAGATAGCACTCATCATAGCCATCACAGAGCAAAATACCAGGGAGGTAGGTGTTGCGATACAAAGCAACTCTATGTGAAATATGTGTAACACGCTATTGATGTTGGAAACAGATTTTATGTAGACATATATAAGCACAAAAGCTCACAAACTTACATAGGCATACAAATGCATTCTCTTCCATTGCTTAGAATAGTGAAAAAGCACGGAATGTACTTTTACCTGAAACATGACAGAAAGTTTGCACCCTGAAATAGAAGTCCAGTAATGACTTTGTAGAATTTCATGTTTGTGGTTACATGATATTTACTTGGCCACAATGTCTTCTACCTTAGTATTCTCTAGTGATGACACATTTCTTCCTGAAAGTGGAAAGATAAACTGTATGCTGTCCAATAGGTATTAATAGGAAAGAGGCTACTGAAAACCCTTATCTGAACTAGCAAAAATTTTTCAATGTCTTCATCTAAATGGTGGTTTATGTAGTCATTTTTATTCACCAACAGTAAACAAGCTACACTAGGAACCACCTGGTTCATTATCATGAATCCAGATGCAACCCATCTTCCTCATTTGTGGATGGAAGAGGAGACGAGGAACCAGAGCATGGGCCACGCTCGAGTTGCTGGGGTTGAATTTCTGCAAGATATCCGGAAGGAAATACCAGAAAAGACATCTGAAACATGCAGGGGGAGAGAGGTCAGGTCTAGACAAATTCAGGAGTCCTTGTCTTAAACAGCTGGCTGAAGACATGCAAGAAAAAAAAGACAGAGGATATGGAATAAGAGCATCACCACAACTGGGATTAGATCCAAGTCCCGTGAAGGACAAAGCAAAGGCAACCAAGACTTGGAAACTCTTCTTCAAAACTATTTTACACACTCCTGACTTTATTTCAAATTCATTTTCTGAACCTTTTTCAAATAAATTCCTGTGCATGTTTCGCCATCAAAATATACTTCAGAAAATCCCTGTTGATTTTAGAGAATTTGGAAATGTTGTCATTTCGCTTATGCAAGCTAACTTTCTTTCCCAATGTTTCATTTATCTCTTCAATAAATATTGAAACTGCAATGAAACGGGAGGTCTTCCAGTAAAATATATGCTGAGGAATTGTTTCACAGTTAGTACAGAAAGTGTCCCTATAAAATAATATATAAAGAAGGGACTCAAATGCAGATTAATTGTTTAATAAAGCATAAATGATTACTAAACATTTAATAAAATTAAACAGTAAACTAATTATGTTTACATAAATATTTAATACATTCTTATTATATTTTAATAAACATTTAGTATTAAAATTTGATAACATTAAAAAAATTAATTCCTAAAAGCTCCAAAATGGTCACACAACAGCCATATGCAAGAATATAAAACTTTTGGGAGAAAAACTTGTTATTTTAGTGGTGTTTTGAAAATAGTCATTACCCCTTTGTTTCTGGTAAAGGCTCTCCATGTAAAAAACCTTTCAAAAAAATGTCATGTGTAGAGAAAAAAAAAATCATATAACTCTAATGACTTGATGCCTTATTTTTTCAGGGAAGGGCAAGCCTGTAGGGGCCTTAGGGAAGGCAGGAAACAAATGTCATCTTTCTTTTCATATAATTGTACACCCAAGTGCCTTATGTAATCAAAATGAATACTTCAATTTGCTACATATTTAGCTGGAGGAACAGAAGGCATATGGAAAAAAAGCCCCAGGGGCAAATGATCTCACTCACCTGGAAAACAATGTGTGTGTTAATAGAGTAATTTGTTAATTAAAGTTTCTAAGATGTCCACCAAAGCCATTTATTTCTGAATTACCACTTCCTAGAGTTAAACAAGATCCTGGGTAAAATGTAATTAGAAACTCTATTTTTCCTCTGTCTCAGTTGTTCCTAAGTGCAATCAATTTGACAAGTATCCCAAGAGTTACCTCAGCAGCAGATGGTCTACGCACCAGCCCAATCAGCACAGCGCACCAAGAACAAAAAAGATAAAACAATTTCACGCCTGTCGCCAGAGCTCTAAGATACAGCGTTGTATTGAATTACCTTCAAATTAAACTCCTTACTGGCAGTGGAACACAAAACAGGGACGACTGCTGAAGACAAATAAATACTCATTTATAAGACTCCAAACACAGTGAAATTTTTTTTTTCAGGAATGCTTAAAACATAGGTGGTGTTTTTCAGCTTGCGGTAGCAAACATGAGAACTTGGCCGTAAAGATTTATCCGGCAGAAGGTTCACCTGATACCTAGGAATACTTTCCATTTCAACTATGTGGCAGCCTGTTACGAAACTGATAGTGGATTTTTATTTTTTTTTTAAGGAAAATAACAAAAAATTACTGTGTTCCATGTTGAGAACCCTGATAACTCTGTTTTCTTTAGGTTTGTTTTTCAAAAAGGAACAGACACAAATACCTACCTTGCACTTAGAGCAATAATATGAAACAATTACAGAAGTAACCCACAGGTGTGTGTTATCCAGGAAAGTCCTAATTTCCAAGGCTTTCCAGGGGGCTTTCCAGGTTGCTATGGCAGGAAGAAGGAAGAATTGTTCTAGCAGGAACCACTCTGTTGCGTTCTGACCCCTGCTACTGCTGTTGGCTGTGCTCCCAGGTTTATCCCCCTGCATGGTATCCAAAAGGACGAAAGAAACTTGTATTGCAAGTGGTATGGAACTGGGGCTTACTTCTAAAGGTCCACTTCCAGGTGCAAAATATAGTAGGAAGGTGGAGCTAATAGGTTGCTACGATAGTGGGGAACTAGATACTGCATGGTATGACTGCTTTTATTCTTAATGGAGGAATTTGGCCAAAACTGTTGGCAGATGATGTTTGAATTACAAGTAATCACAGCAGAGCTTCCTTTTGGCAAGTTGCTAAGAGACATACTCAAGATTTCAAAAGCTCCATTCTCTGGTCCCCAGGAGAACTAGGAAAATCTACACCTAAGAAAACTCACTGTGTATATTGTAATTAGTTTTGGGGATTTCCCAAACAAATGCAGCAATGAAGAGCTATTTGTATTTATGGGCTCATTTTAGGCATAAGCATGGGATAACCATGTCTCCTCTCTTACAGCAGGTGTCGGGCAATGGTTCTTCACCGTTTTCTTTATAAGGGATTGTTCCTTTAATTAATTAATTAAAGGTTGTTCCTTTAATTGAACATATATAATTAATGTTATCAAATTTTACAATTGATATTAAGAACAAGATGGTCTCTTTGCATTAATACTCACTTTGCCATATTTAAAGTTATATATATAAACCAGCTCTCTTTAATGATTAAATCATATAAATACATATTTCTAGACATAAAACCCTAAAGCTGCCATCTGTAATTTTTGAATCAAATGCACGTTATGCATCAGTCAGAGAATGTACTATGAACGTGGATACTCCTAAACACTAAATCCACTGAAAAATTATTTTGCTGTAGCAAGCATTTAAAAGCAGAATAATTAAAGTTGTGATGAAAATAACACAGCGGGCAGATTAGTACTCTAAACACAGCACGTAAGACATGATAAATCATGAAGACATATGGTAAATAATGCTATTCTGTATGCCAGATAATCAGTATTTCTACAAAAAAGTGACAAAAGTCTAAGCATTGTAGTAGCAAAATGCTTAACATCTGGGATCGAGAGTTCATATTCTGTCTATTAGTGATACAGAGGTTTTATTTTTCTGTGTTGGCCATTGTATCTTCAAAGCTCAGTGATTCTGATATTGCCCCTCTCCTCCTATACAGCAGTATTTGGGTATTTGGCTTGATTGCAGCCTTTGGGAACTTTTAATATTGGTTCACTTTGCAGCCTTTGCAGCTCTGGAAAGTGTATTTCTTTACAGAGGCGAGCTTTCTTTTTCCTCGATATACCTTTCTTGATTTTAAAGAAAAAAGCCAATAGTCTGTGAACACAACCAAGCCTCATTTTTCTGCTTCAACAGTCAGACGTGGAAGTGACCCAAGAATGCCACAAACCCATCAGCTACTCTATGTCAAAACTGCCAAAATTATTTTCCTCTTTTCCTGCATCCTGCCTAAGTGGCCTCTCTAATACCATTTTGCTTCAGACTAGGCCCAACGCTGCCTAAACAGAAACTCTTCACCTGTCCATCCCACAACCTCTTTCAACTTGGACAATTTTTCTGAAGGCTGCTCTGACACATCAAAATAACATGCTGAAGGTTTCCAGGTTCCTTTCCATAAGGCAGACCAATATACGAGGAGGAAAGATTTTAATATCTTTCTCTGAATCTTTGCAAAGCATTGTCAGTTCATTAAGTGCTATAAAATAAATAAATAGGAAACGTGTGAGGTTCCGTGAGTCTGGCTGTGTGCACCTCCCTGTCCCAAGCAAAGCCTTGTCTATCTAATACAATGCACATAAACTGATTAAATACATTTATTCCATATCTGGGGTTATCAGAGAAGATTAGAGATATTGCCGGGTTATTGAGGAGGTACGAATGCAAGTTCACTATTTGCTACTTCTGTTGCTCAGCAAGGATATTGTGGAAGTCCTTGCATTTCAGTTTCAGTTTTGGGAATAAACCCACCATCTGATCTATTCCTCCCTAAAATTGCCTACTTATGCCACGGTAAATTCATTTGTTACTAACTTGTATCACCATCAGTGTCTCCCCCTGATGCAGACTGGGATCTTCCCTTTTCTCAAAGCGGTGAAGAGTAATGCACGGTAACGTGGGGCTGACCAAAAGCTGTGCTGTTACGAGAAGGATTATTGGGAAGAGTGAAAGATTGGGGAGGCTCTCCCATGTTTGTATAGACATTCTGTCACCTTGCTAGGAGAGGAACAAATGAGAAACTGCTCTAGGAAACAGAGCAGAGACAGAATTAATGGACTTTCTAGTAACCCGCAGGTTTCCTCAATAAGGAACGGCAGGGACATCCACATCCTACAGACGTCCGCTGCACACTGCCTGCTCAGCAATCTCTGCGTGGGATGTTTGTGTTGCAGATTAACATTTGCAAGTTCAGGCAAAAGTCTACATGTTAGTTTTACACTAAAATAAAAAGGCTGAATACAATTACTTCTTCTAGAAAACTGACGTAGGTGCAAACTAAAACAAAAAGGGAGAATACATTACCGGGCTAAGGTGAATCGGTGAATTCCAATTTCTTTGTCTAAGCTTTCCATTATCAATGGAAAATGCATCTAACATTAAATAAATTTTCTTTTATTTCTACATAGAAATATTTTTAAAGGGAAATCTGACTGAAAACCACCGACCCTACTCTGCAAACTTAGTCTGTGGACAGGAATACTTTGGAATGTACTTTAAGGATACAAACAAACTCTATGATCTTATGGGTGCTGGCAGAGCAGTCAGTAAATCAGTGGCTGGCAAATCAATAAAATAATCTAATGGGACCATGAGAACAACTTGAAACTCGAGACGTTGAACCAAAGTCCAGAACGGACTGCAAAGTCCAGTAACTGAACTGCATCATAAATTACTTTGACGAATGAGAGAGTTTTGAAAACCTCGAGCCAGTCTATTTGCTAGAATACAACTTAAGTGTAAAATAATCAATAAAAGTAATAATTCCCTTAACGTCTACAAGTGAAAAGGTTTCCCTTGGTGTAGTGAATAAATATATAGCTTAACTGGTTTGTTAAAAACAAATGAACTCTTGATGATATCTATAGAGATTAGAAAATGTCAGTTGTCAAAAGGAATGTAAACTATTACAAGAGAAGGGTAAATAAAAATGTGATCTACCCCAACAATGGACCCAAGGAAGGTTGGATTAAGTTATTGGTAGCTATGCAAAGAATAAAAATTCTCACAATTTATGTCTTGCAATGTATCGTTAGATATAGCCACCTGTCGTTCTTTTCTTCACAATGTCACACATGATTTTTGTACCAGTGATAAAAGGTGAAGGAAAATACTAATAGAGTTGGATAAAACATTTCTTGATTGGGAAAATAATCTGGGATTTGAATGCCACCCACCAAACCCAGATTTAATTTTTTTTTTTTTGAGGTGATTTTGCCAGGGCCTAATGGAGATTCTGATTTATCTCCACCCCAAGCATGAGACTTAGCTGTCCCTTGTAATCCTCTTCTGTTGGGGCTGATTTTTAGCAGTGTGTCCCTACTGAAATCAGTAGGATCTAACGGTCTTCCACGCAACTTGTCAGGTCAGCCATGGCTCTATCTGCCAGACTCCTGAAAGCCTCTAAGGATGAAAGCTGCACCAGCTCTACAATAATCTCTCCCACTACCCTCTGAATTAATAGATAAATAAATAAAAATACAGAGCTTCAAGCTTCAACAGAAATTTTCATTGAAACTCTGTCAAAATGTTCACACTTTATTCCCAACATTTCTGGGCAATTAAAAAAATATAATTGCAAATATTTTTAAAAATAAAATATTTTTATAAAAATAAATTAATAAAAAACAATAACTACATTATTTAAATTATATAATATTTCAAAAATAGATTAAATCTTCACCCATGCATGTTTAATTAAGGCTTTAAATCATATCATCCTGCACTGTTGAGCAATGTTTCTTTACATTATTGAGCAATGGTTTCACATCACACCAAAGATAAAGGCAACATCAGGGCAGTCTGGTTTTTCTCACAGGTTTTGGAATGTTTATGTTGAAAAACACTCATTGATTTATTGATATTCATCATCTGATACTTAATTATCAGAAACATATATGAAATATTTACCAGCGTTCCTAATATATTCCAAAATCCCCCAGAACTATTTTATCACTGGCAAACTTAAACAGTTTAAACCAAACCAGTATTAGTTTCAGTACATTACAATTCATATCATAAAATATTTTATGACCTGGTTTTTTAACCAACAAAGAGGTTTTTCTTTAAAGTCTTAATAGCAAGTTACTCCATTCAAATAATGTAGAAGAAGGTGGGACATAAGCATAACTGCATGGAATCAGTCGTCCTGGTTAGTTCTGTTATTCTTCATCATAGGAAAATGAAGTATGACTCTACATTGAACGCTGTTATATTAGGAAACAAGTCAGGCATACATATGCAATTATATATGCATATATAATATATATAAAATATATAATTTTTTAAATATGTATTTTATATATGTTCTTTTGAGGCAGTTGTGCTGCTTTTAGTTGAAAATTTTAATAATCTGGGTGTTTTAAAATCATGAACCATTGACTGAAACTGATGTAGAAATATGTATTTAAATGCAAACCCATACACGTTTTATTTTGTTCGGCATTCCGTTATCACTACGGAAGTCAAATGGCAGATAGAGCACTGTTGCATAGGTCTATAAATATACTTCTTGTACTTACAGTGAATGGCACCAAAATCCAAAAGCAGCCTTGTTAAGTTCATGAGACAATTTATGAAGGAAAGTACTACTTACAGAGAACAGAATTATTACACTGTAACCCCAAACAGTTAGGAGGAAACACAAGAAGCGTTACATAAAAATGTTCTTTACTCATATGCAAAGTGTACTTACCTAAATTTGCTCAGTACAGAGCTTTGTTAGACTCCAGCCATGCACAGGTCTTTGGCACCGAGTGAATGCAATTTCTGGGCGTTATTTCAATTGGGAGTTTTTCATCTTTATTCTGTTGCTGTTATTGTCTCTGTACTATGAAATTCACAACGTGAAGCTGAATTTAAGGGAAGCCATTCAAGTGAAGTTGTGCTCCTTGCTACGTATTCTTTAATGGGATGGGATTTTGCCTCATAAGCTGCCATGATCAACTGTTGCTCTCCTGGTGGTTTCCCTGTTGCATTGCCAGGATGCAGCCATGAAAGAACTGCACGCTACTGCAAGTGGAGGGGGGAAGAACAAAAATACACCTCCAAAAGTTCAAACAAGAAGCAAGACATGAACAGTATGTTACTGTAGAAATAAACCTCTGTAGTACATGACACCTAAATTCAGGCAAGCATCGGCAAGGGTCTAGAAAACAAAAGTGCAACTAAGAAAGGAGGAAAGAAATGAGACTATCTATCTGCACCATTCATAGATGGAACGCCATTTCATGGCTAGGCACCCAAGAGAAAGTGGTAACCTACCTGCTTCTTTTATCAGTACCCCTTCTCTACTTAGAGACCATGCACTTGAAATGTTTTTTGTAGATACCACATCCTTTATTTCTGGTGCTTACAATTTAAACTGTGAACGTCTGAATAACAGGCAATGTGTATAGCTAATAGAGGCAGGATCTACCCTCCAGTAAGGAATGCTTCCAGCTAGCGGGTTCTCTATTTGTAATTGAAAACCATTGATTAAAGTGTTCAAAATGAAAATGTTTGCTTACAGTGTAGTCTCTTTGCGGATCAGAATTAAATTCACAACAGCTGTGACTATGATCACTCTTCTAACCCTCAAAAAACAATTAAGGTTGCTGCAAGCGAAAACATTACTCATGACAGAGCAGAACTGATGAAGAGTAGAAGGCAATGGGCATGAAAAGCCTGTTCAGATCTCATCAACGATGTAGCATGCACAAGCTGACAAGAAGCTGTTTAGATCCTGTAAGGCTGTAGCAGAAAGATAATGATGCATATCACCTCTGAGCTATGCATTTACACATGGCTAGAAAATGCTTGTCTTTTCTCAAGGTACATATTAGAGGGTTTTATAACGTTTCTGGATAAAGCTTATTTACAAATATCTGCCTTTTAAAATATTGTACATGAAAGTAACTCGGTAGTGACATCAAAAATTATTTAGTTAAACTCAAATGTACTACTTGCTATTTAGAAGCTTCCTTTTATGTACCATTCCTATGGCAACCCCACGTACTCCATCCCACCACGCAGCACCGACCTGGGACAGCAAGATAAAGTGAAATTCTGTATCACGTAATTGAACACACTTTCACATTCTTACGATATGACCTGATACAAATTCATTCACAGTTTTGGTTGTCATTTTTCAATCTGAAAGAAATTTCTACACAGCAATGACCTATTGCATATACATAGAAAATCAGTGGTCATCATGCTCATTGTAAAAAGAAAGATTCCTTCAAAAATGAACAATTACTTTCTTATTGTATACTAGACCAAACAACATTTTAAGAAAAAAAAAGTTGTGACTGAAAATAAGTAACCAATTTTTGATTTTTGATACGATCAGATGTGTCCAATATATATATTCCCTGTTTAGCAGCAAAATCCAACACAGTATCTCTGAAAATCTTGTCAGTCTGTCCTTTCCTATAGTGCACCTACAAAAACCCAGACTGAAAATGAGCTTTGGTTTACTAAGTTCAGTCCCCTCCTGATCCACCTACTGCGTTTTTTTGGTGATTTGGTCTTTTGGGGTGGTTTTGCTGCAGGTTTTTTTTTGGTAAAAAGTAAACCATGTAATTGAATAACTATTTCTGCACATTATGAAGTCTTCGGCATTTTGGCTGCATCTCACTGACAAACGTAGGCATGCCTTGGACAGTTACAGAGCACTGGACTGTGGCTGATGACAGGTGTCACTACATTGCCTTGTACAGACCCATCTTACACCAATTAGCACTTTCCCAAGCAACTACCAGGCACAGTTTTGCATTTTGAAAAATCTGAGAACCACTTCTTCCCTGTTTGCACACACCCACCTTTCCTGGGGCAGTACAAGAGCCTTGCCACCAGGCCCAGCTGGTTTCAGCATCCAGAAACATTTGGAAACCCATTTATTTCATTATATCCCAGTGAAAGAGAACATTCTGCTTATGAATCCTGCCAAGCTATTAATTGTAAGGCAGTTTCTCTTGGTTGCTTTTTCCTTATTTTTCTTGCTAAGTAGAATTTGGGTTGAATGGACAACTCGTCCTATTTTGTAATTTCTACCAAGTGAGCCCAGACATAACTTAAGAACTGGATTTTGCGTGTGTTTGTTTTCTCATGAAAATATGCATACCTATGATATGTGTGTTTGGATCTGTTGAGATCTGTTGTTGTTTAATTTTACTATTTTTTTCCAGGTTGTTTTCCCACAGCAGTTTTTCTTGCTCCATTTAGAAAAAAACCTGACCTGACTGTAAGATACGGTGAGATATCCAGATACAGAAAAGAGAGTTACTTACAGTTAGTGAGGGTGGGAACAGGCTCTTACTTTAAGAAATTGTAAATAATGGTCTTAAATGCCTTCAGAATACATACTAGATCAAAATCAAGCACTTTCTATAAGAAGTGCATAACCAAAATGACAGCTGAATATACTAAGTAAAAAACTAGAGAAATATATGGTCCTGGATCGTTCTTCAGGTTCCGTAATATGAGAAGCGCTTTCTCATGTGCATCGCTTCCCTTCTACACATTTTATTACTCAGACTGAGTAGAGACTGAGATCCAGGTTCTGAAAAATTGATTTAAAGTTGGATTGGTGGCACTGGTGAACACTGTCGCTCCAAACCTCCACAATATTTACGGACCTTCGCCAGCGTTTATGGTCTCATTAGAATCTGGGACCAAAAAGGAGCTGCTGCAGAATGTCCCTCTGTCACTTCAGTTACAAGGATTATTCTCTGGTTTTCTTTCAGAAATTACTTCAATTTGTGTAAAAAAATACACTATAGATTTACACCATACATTTTTATGAAATAATTTCCGAAGTAAATTCGGAGTCAGTTTGTTAGTAGTAAAAGTATTGTAGCTTTCCCTTTTCCTAGCTGAAAACTTCGTGAAACTTAGAAGTTAATAAAACGTATTTAACCTACTGATCAACTAAATTAGAAGATGTGTACCCACTATATTAGAAGGTAATTGCAATTGTTCCAGTCTGCTAAAGGAAGCAGAGGGAAATTATTTCTGTCCTAAGTCACACGCCATGTTTGTGACTGAAATAAAAATCAAATCTGACCCTTCATTTCTATCTTCAAGTACATTCTGCTTCTCAGAATGTAATGACCATTTGAGGATCCTGCGTATGTTCTAGTGTGAATAGCCAGGACTGTCTGACAGTAACAGAAATTCCTTCCTAACCCCAAGATGTAGCCAGAACGCTACATACAGCAAGCCTCAGAGGTATGCCAATGGTAAGCAGGAGAGGTTTTCTTTCACTTCCTCTGCATTTTGCAATGCAGAAAGAAAGGTGTGTTTTTAATCTTCCTTTTTGACAGGTCAGGTAGCGACAGCTTTAAAACACACTAATCTGACAAGACGTGTTGCAAGACACAGAGTGGAGAGGAAAGAAGAATTGTGTTTAAACCCTCAAAGAAGCAAAGATGCTTTTTTTGCCTGAAAAAAAATATTTCTTGGGATAAATCATCATTTTCTTATTGGATAACAGAGCAAGCATATTAAAATTTCTGGATGACTTGAAAGAAAAAATTATTATTGAACATAAAATCAGTTCCTTGTGCCAAACAGCAAGAGAAAGCTAGCTTTCAAAATTTTCCCTGCTTGCAAAAGAATTAATGTTCAAATTATTGCATAAACTTTAAAATAAAGCCAATACAGCCAGCATTTTCGAAATTACCAAATTCAATTACTCTATGCAAATTTGGTGCGGTGAGATTTTCCAGGAAAATAACTGGATGAGGTCCCATGTATGGTTGTTAGTACACAAATACGTTATATGCTTTGCACGCTAAAACTCCAAGGAATTAGCTGAGTCCGTGAGGCTGACGATCAGTGTGATCTTTTTGTGGAAAGAAAATTCAACACAGTTCTCATATAGACTCAAAAAGAGGATTCAGAACCACTTAATGGCTTCAGAAATTCCCACGAGACCCACAAAGCTGTCAAACGTAGGCCCAGTTCAAAAGTTTGCTGTGAATATCCCAAACTCAAAATCCAGACCTTGGCTCGAGATTTCTGAGCTAAACCTTCAATAGAACCAAAAACTTATTGACACAGACTAGTTGAAGCTACAAATATATATTCAGAGCAGCTCAAGCAGCTACCTATGTTGTAGGTGAGCATATGCGAAATCATGATTTTAAGTCAAAACAGTGCCTATTTAAATACTACCTTAACAGAATATTGAAAAGCAAAAGGCCCCAATCCTCGTATCCTGTAGTTCTTATCACATAATAGGAGAGTCACACATCGTTTACTGGAATCATTAATTCAGTTCTAGGGGTAGGACGCATACGATAATTCTGTGAGAGGAAAAGGAGCAAGCATTTAATAGAACAAGCAAAAAAATACTTGAAACTGAATTATCCCAGAGCGAACACATACATCACGATGAAAAATAATTAGCCTGACACAAGACTAAACTGAAATGGTCTGTGTATATTGTAGGTACGTGAAACAATAGGAAAAATGAAACACATGTAAGCCACAAGCATCTCAGGTTAATGTTTGTTTCTGATGACCAGAAACAATCCGCTGCAGACGAGCCCTCCCTGTGAGAACGCCAGTAGGACATGGCACTACCCAGCTGAGTGAGCTCTCGCTGCTGTCATGACGAAGATTTCAATTGCTGGGGTTTGAAAGAAAAATTTCAGTCACTATCGAGCCTCCCATTATTACCCATTTCTAAGCAGGAAGGAAATTACATCTTCTATTTTATTTAAAAAATTATGGCAATTAGTTGCCTAAATTAGCTAGAACTCAGAGGGTGCAGACAATATGCACCATTTCTCTGCAAGCCTACTGAAGGTCCCTTTTCCGTTCTTCACCATTTTGCCCACCTCTGCGACGCACCGCTGCCATCTCCTTACCCTAGTTTTCCTCAAGGAGGCTGACACTCTGCAGGTCCTTTCCTCTGCTCTCACATCTCAAAAGCCACTCTCCGTCACATCCTGTCACCTAAAGCTACTGAGTGACCCAGCACCTAACTAGCTGAGCCATCCCAAACTCTTTTCCATTTAACATCTAGGCTCAGACAACTACTGCCACAAAACTGAATTTTGCCACCCTATAAATTTAGGCCAGGATGAAAACATTAAAGCTCAAGTTGAACTCCACTAGGGCCAGCCTTGAAGGCATTCAAGAACTCCTGATAATGTGAGTACTTTAGGATAAAATATGGATTTATTTTGCACATTATTTAAATTACCTTACATTTTTTTATTTCCACTGTTATTAAACTGTAATGAATTTATTTGTTTATGGAAGTGTGCACTGCATGCCTAGTACCGTTCTGTAATAGCTGCGTTTAGAACCAGACTCTGATTTCTATCCTAGGCATCATTGAACAATTTATTTTCTATGATAGGGGAATGCCCTGTGCTCTTGGGCAGCAGTTCTCCATTAATATGAATTATTAACAATAGGTATATACATGCATTATGGATTTAAAAGATGAAAAGAAAGCTTGTCAGTTATTCTATGGAGCTTTCTGCATCTAGGAGGCGACCGAATTTCAGAGAGCTGTCTGCTGAATGGGCACCAGCAAGAAATCCCCAATGACCACTAGGATTTTGCTTTCTTGTTGCTAAAATTATATATAATGTTTCAGAAAAAAATTCTCTGGTTGTCAGTATCTGCTTAACCCTCCATCACTTCTTCCTGTTGTAAGGTAAACCAGCTGACAGCTCCCTAAATATCCATGCTCCCTGGATAGGGGTCTCAGCACTGTCATCAAAATGTATATAGCTTTATTTTAAAATATCTTACAAGAAGGATATTTTTGTAACTGCAGCATTTGAGAAAATTGTGTCATTTTTAGATGTTCCTGCTGACGCATCTGCTTGTGATGTGTCAAATCGCATCTATCAGCTACGTTAAGCTTCATAACCCTGCACGATAATGAAAAACAATGGAAAGAAGGAGCTTTGATACCGTACATCACACTGTGACATAGCAGCAGAGAGTCTAAAACATTTCAGTCTCAAATAAAACCTCTCAGACGTACAGCTGCAGTGGTCTCCATTCATCTTCCTGTACGACTTTGCTCCCTGTGAAAAACACTAATAGGTGTTTGCTCCTTAAACTTCTACAGGTAATTAGCCCCTGTGCTCCTGCAGGATTCACACACCCCGCTGCTCACGCTAATGCCACGCAACGCTGTGTCAGAAAATCTCATCGCTTGGTATCTGGGGGTTAAAAAATAAAAGCACCCCCAAGGAGAACTGAATAAAAGGAGGTGGCGGGGTTTCTCGAGATTAATCATCACGACTCTCTGCAGGCCTGGATAGAGTTTATTAAAGCTCTCTTTAAAAACCTTTGCAGAAGTGCCCCCTTCTACCTGGCCTCCAGGTTCAATACCCCCCCCCCCCCCTTTTTTTTTTTCTTCCAAAAGTACCTGCATGTTTTCCCCTAAAACCACTTGCTACTGTCCTTCAATACCTTATTCAGGGTAGCGATTACTGCTACGCCCCTGCATACCGCTGTGTCCCATGCAGCACTGCCTCCCTCAATAACCTGCTGCCCAGAACGCAGCCACGCTCCCAGTACGGGGCTGCTGACTGAGGGGCCTGGTTTACATAGATATTATATATCTAAGGATATTTTATAGTGCATGTAAAGTATTATCATTATTGCTCTTGTTCTTCATTATCAATTACTTACCTTAAGAATTCCCTCCTGATAGCTTTGTGATTGACATTCTTTATCTCATCCCAACACTTAGCTTCTATTTACTCTGCCTTTTACAATCTGAATAATGTTTTGCCTTTTTTATGAACCAATAACACATTTATTGCCCACATCATTTTGTGGAAAATAAATCACAAAATACCCTACATCCTAGACTAGGCTTCCTTTTAGGGCTCCAAGCCAGACCTAGTCCCACCACAAGAACAAAGTTCTGATCGACCCCTCTCATGTGCAGGTGACTGCGCCTTCATCCAAGGGCCCTGAGGAAACCCTGTTGGAAATTTGAGTCCTTCCACTAACTAAACATAAACCCGGCAGACAGCCGGTGGGCATGCACACAAGCAATGCGTTTGCACCCCACAGGCTGTACGTGCTCCCATATACTACTGCCAGCAGAATCATCGAATGGTTAGAGTTGGAAGGGACCTTAAAATTCATCCAGTTCCAACCCCCCTGCCATGGGCAGAGACACCTCCCACCAGACGAGGCTGCTCAAAGCCCCATCCAGCCTGGCCTGGAACACTTCCAGGGATGGGGCATCCACAGCTTCCCTGGGCAACCTGTTCCAGGGTCTCACCACCCTCACAGTAAAGAATTTCTTCTGAATATTGAATCTAAGTCTGCTCCCTTCCAGTTTAAAATCGTTACCCCTTGGCTTTCGCTACACCCCCTGATAGAGTCCCTCCCCATTTTTCCTGTAGGTCCCCTTTAGGTACTGCAAGGTCACCCCAGAGCCTTCTCTTCTTCAGGCTGAACAACCCCAACTCTCTCAGCCTGTCTTCACAGGAGAGGTGCTCCAGCCCTCTGATCATCTTCGTGGCCCTCCTCTGGACTTGCTCCAACAGGTCCATGTCCTTCTTATATTTGGGGGCCCCAGATCTGGACGCAGTACTCCAGGTGGGGCCTCACAACAGTGTAGTAGAGTTCTGTTCTGCTGACCTTGTACCCCTCCATGCAGAAACTGGACTACCAGCAACAGAACAAAAGAAAGGTCCTCCACCCTGTTCTACCAAAATATCCAATCGAATGGGAATAAAATGATAATCTTTAGGAGTGAGGCGTAATTCACTTCCTTGCCCACCCAATCATTGACCAATTTCTTATGAGAGTTCTCACTGCCAAAAGTCCGCAATGCAGAGGACTGAGCACGTCTAGAGCTGATGGGCATCTAATGACAGTTTTTTAAATGCCTTATTTGCTTAAGCCACTTTGCCCTAGTGTTTCCACTTGTGCACTTCTTTTAAACTGGCTGCAATTCATTCTGAAGTAGATAAGGACTGAAAAATAAATGGCCAGTGATTGTGACACTCCTTCCACTTATGATAAAACCTCACCTGGGAAGAACGTGGTTAATCCTCCTCCATGTTCCTCTACGCCTAGTGCTGGGTAAACTGGTGGTGCTGGAAGAAAAGACTCCCTTTTTATTTCTTCTGCTTCTAGAGAATGACAAGTTAACAGAGGACGAGAAGAACAAAGTGCAGCTGCAGGCAGTGGCAAAGAGAGCAACATGCATATTTTGCATGCTAAAGGGTCATTCTAGTGAATAATTTCTCCAGAGAGAAAAGGGACTTTATTAAGAGCAAATTGTATGCAAATCTTCTCCTGCTACTCTGTCTTTTTTTGACAATGACGGATCGACAGACCAGCTAGCTAAAGGCATACTAAGGAAAACAGTACTGTTAATTTAAGTGGTAAAAAGATACAAAATACAGCCAGGCAATAAAAAGCAGGTGAAGTAACTTGAAGCAACTTCCCGCCACCCTAGAGAGAAAAAGATGGGTTTATTATACAATAATCACTTTTGTTTCCTTCTTATTCTGTGCCAATATTCCTCCCTTCAATGGTTTCTTCTCTTCAACTACAAACATTTCAAACGAGCTATTCTTACCACTACTTAATTACAGGTGCAAATTACATGTAGAAAAAAAGAATCCTGACCCAGTAACCTGGTATGTGCATGCCAAAATACACATGCACACCTGCATATGCATATGTATGAGCACTAAAATAAAAATAAACTTCTATTTCCAATTACAGTTCGCAAGCAAAGAGTATTATTCAGTCATTGGCAGATGCAGGTTTCCTCATTTCAGTGTGTCTTACAGTGATTGCCTCCTCTTTATTTCAATAGGCATTATTAACACAATAGCAGAGATGGGATATTACTGTCATTTTTGCCAGTGCTACAGTGACATAAAAGCCACATATAAAAGGACCTGTTACACACAAGAAGGTTTCGGGTCAAATTATCTAGGCAGTTAAATCCGAGTTACATTGCAAGAAAAAATTTAGACCTGAACTAGTCTTCACTTTCTCTATATTCACAGTAGTGCAAACATGCTAATTTAAATGAATCTTTCTTTGATTTATTACAATATAAAAAAGAGGATTCTGCCCATTTGAATTAGAACTTTCTATTTTTTAGGCTAATTCTCCCTCCAGATTTCACTGGCCTAATCAAGTATATGACTGCCCTGGAAATGCTAGATGTTTCTTTGTAACATATGTATGATTTTGAATATGCAATACTTGCTGTTTCTTATCTTTGGGAACGGTACACAGGTATTATCTACAGTTCATTTTAAAAAAAAAATCCCTTTTCAAAAGTGCATTCCTGTTTTCTGCTTCTTTTGAGGAAAAAGACAAAAATTCTCTTTAAAAAATCTCATTCATAGCAAATAAACACCACCGCTGATTTAACAGTAACCTTCTTTAATTCACATAAGTAACACTATATCCATTGTGGATTCACATTTGAAGTCTACTTAATTATTATGTTCTTCTCTACATGTATTTGCACATTTTCATCTTATCCCAGAGAAAATAAAGACCACCAATGCATTATTTTACGTCAATATTTTATGAACGCAATCCTACTTACTAGAACTTCTAAATAAGCCTGTACAGGTAGAAACCCCAATGTTTTCATTAACTGCTTTTTTTCTTTGGTATCAGAATAGAAGGCGCATGTACGTTTTTCAAAACACTGATGATGTAGAACAGAAATTTCGAAGATAAGCCTTCATGATCATTAATTACGCAAATACCCTTAGAACAAAGGAAGTATAAGACTGATTTTAAATGGATTAACTTTCCTTTACTGGATTGTGCTCATCATCATACCTTATGAAAGTATTATTCAACTGAAAGTAGCAAGTATAAGGGAGTTTTAATAAATAAAGAGCCCTAGCGCCCCAGGTCAAAATAAATCCTCAGTAATATTAACGGCAAAGCTTCCTTAGACTTCATTGGTCTCAAAATTTCACAAACAGGCCAAAATTCAGACTCAGGGTAGAAATCCTCCCAACCATAAAATCCATAAAATAAAACAGAAGCTCAAAGCAAAAATAAGATATTGTATAATTCTTAAAGTTGGTACACTAATTTTTGCAGTTAAAAGTAATAAAAAAGCCTGGTTCATATTCATAAATATATAAATTTCAATAAACTCTGATAATCTTACTCACAGACAAACAGAAAAAGAGAAAACTTTATAGTGTTCCTGAAGTAAAGGGGAGAAGGAAGGACATAAAATAATATACAAAACCACGTCTGCTGCAAACATTAAATATAAGTGATCTATAAAACAACATACACATTTAGATAGTAAGTCATATTAATTTAAAAATATCAAATGATCTTTATACAGTAAAAATGTCTTTACTTTCAATAAAGAGAGTTAATATAGCTTTGTAAATTTTACAACAGGTAGGCATATTGCATAAATATGTGCACTGCTACATATATACAAGTCTTTAGGCAATGTACAGTAACGGATATCAGAAAATGAACGTATGGAGTTTAGAACGTGTAGACTATGAGCACCACAGTAAAATACTCAGTACATTAAAAGTTACCACCTTAGTTACAAACAAATAACTGTCTTCAAAATACATTCACATGGTCATAACATATTGCCTTGATCTGGGAAGGTTAACCAAATGCTTAACGTTGCAACATGAGCGATTTTCGGTAGGTAGAAATCAATTAAATTCCACTGAAGAAAGAAGCTGTACATTGATTTACATCGGTTAAGAGTCTGTCCAAATATACTTAAAAATGTATTTTAAATGCAGCATATCAAGTAAATATTATCATAATGCGAAACATGTATTTTGAGAAAAATGCATAATCATAGAAAATGAACTTGACAGAAAAATTACAGCCATGTTGTATATTGTAGAAGCAGCATATTATCACATATAGTAATATATTAAAGATAAACGGATGTCCCAATGGTCTTTCAAAGCTTAGTGTGAATACCATATCCAAATGAGTTTTTAAGAGTGTAAAAGCTTACTAACTAATAAAAAGTTACCATTGCAAGTAAAGACGACTTTGCTTCACAATGATTTCATTGTTGTTTGATTACACCAAATGATACAAATATTCTCACTCAATAACGCTCCATTATTGTTTCTTGTTCATTGTTCATCGTGTTTCTTTTACCAATGCTTACGATCAGCAGTTTCTACGTCCATGACTACCCATCGCTCATTCCTGTAGAATCAGAAATCTGGTGATTTCTCCCAAGCAATTAAAACCTTGCATAGCTTCTAGGTTGTGACGGAAACCAAATAAACAATTTGATTCTTTGCATACTTTGGTAGCATTAAAAAAATTCTATGTACTTACTGACAAGACAAAAGACTGACTACTCCAAACTGCCCATAAGAGCACAAGACAATTCTGTTCCTTAATGCCCAAACGCTCCTCTTGACCTTTACTATATGGCTCATGTTACCTGAGAAATGGTACGTCCCCAAGGCGGTCATAGTCTGGACATACTGCAACTTTCCAAGGACCAAAAAAAAGATACTCTTCTCATCTCAGTGGAAGAGATTTACTTTTCAAGCATTTCTCTGCAGAGCTGTTCTGGGAAATCACCTAACAAAATCTATACCCTCATTTAGGTTTAGGTCTGAAGATTTAATTCTTGCAATTCAGGTGTATAACCTCCTGTTACACTAGGAAGAGAGCCCAATAAGTCTAAAAACTGGCAAACTAGTTGTGAACATGGACACATTAAATCTGTGTAAATTTGAAAATTCAAAAGTATATTAATTAGATTTAATGAATTTGGTAGAATTTATTCAGAATGATAAAAATTCTATTATTTAGCATTTGGCATAATTGTTACTTATAAATTAGACTACCAAGTTATGGAATAAAAATACACATTTAATTTAAAATACCAGATAAAACATGAAAAAGAACTACGCTTACATAACTTACTCAAAGTTACACATTTAATAATAAAACAGAAACTCAAAAGAGTAATTTATTAGATCATTTAATTTAGCGTGTTCAATTTTAAACTAACTTTTGATTTATTTTTATATTGGTTTTGCTTTTACATATGAAGTCACATACACAAACAGTTCTAGCACTAACGGCAATACCATATTAGAAAATTAATACATTTGATGGTTATTAGTCTTTTACTGTAAGTAAATACTGTAAGTTTATACACTATTGAAAAGCAATTACAGTAGTTAATAAATAAAATTGTGCAATGTCTTAAAATTGCTTAACAACTTAAAATAGAAAAAAAATTAATTTAAATTGTAAGAAAAAAGCAACGTTCAAAGCTGTTTGGACATTTTGTTGAAAATACGTGGACTTCTAAGTTAATAGATGGGACTTTTCAATCAGTGTTGCAACTGAAAATCTGAGATTGGTAATTTTTAATCTCCTGTCAGATAAAACTGTATGGATATGATCACATGCAATCATAATTGTCCTACGTGGTTTCTTTTTTTCACCTGTACTGTTAGATAATTAGAGGGATTTTGCCTTTGATAAGGTATCAGAACCCAGGGGACCATCTGTGCCAACTATCGCAGAGTAGGGTGGAAATACAAAAGCCAGCGCAAGTCAGCTGAGACGGGAGACGAAGCAGCTAGCACCCACCTCCCACCTTCAAATAGAGATTCCCATGCGTAGAGCCTGCTTGGCACCTGGAGGTGCCAGGTGATAGCGGAGACATACATTTTACAGGAGGTAGTGGAGACATACAGATTATGTAGGCATACTCACGAAATAAAGAAGGAGTATAAAGTCACTTATATGCTATATTTTTCAGGTATTGCGTAAATAGTAACAGCCATCCACCTGAAATTACAACTAGAGAAAATATACCTTCTTTATGGCATTACAGGGACAGATGCTCTGCAACATCCTGCTCATTCCGTGCCACAGCCTCAGGCAGGGGAACAAGCCGCTCTCCAGAACCTGACTGCTCACCTGCTCCTTCTTATCAACTTTTTGCTTATTAACGTAGTTTAGCCCTTTGTAACTGCATGACATGGAAAACTCACATCCCTTGAGTAGCTGACACTGTAATCATAGTAGCAAGGTGCTGTTTGCTATAGTTTTAATATAATATTATAATAAAACAGTATTGATATAGGTAAGTTCTAACACTACAGATGCAGAAAATACCCAGATATATATAGTTTAGGACATAGTATTACTTTTCAAATGGATGCCTTTAACTATATGCAATGTATATTAATAATATTCCAAAATTACTACTCTTTCAGTTCAACTGTATATGCTTCTATTACACTATATAAAAAGGTGCAAAGAAGTTAATTAATTGGAGAGCTAGCACCTATCTTTAATTATAGAGGGCCTACTTCTAGTACTAGTGCTCATGCTGCCGATCCTTAGTTTCACTCACATGATAACACTTCATCTTAACTGAGAGAGATGGCTCTGTGTCAGAACCTCTTCTGGTTTTATTCTGGACCATCGCAGGTGCAGGCCTGATTTCTCTCACACTACAGCAAATGGGAAGATTTCCCGGGCTAAAGCCGGGTGAGGCTCGACAGCAATAACAAGGTTGCAGAGGTAGGGAGAATTCTCTGAAATACAGTTAGAAATAACGGCAGTATATTAGTACTATTATTAATTTCTATTCTATGTCATTCTATTTCTTTACCAAAATGCTGCGGGAAAGAGGGGGGTGAAGTGAGGTAAAAATTTGCATCGAAGCCTGGTGGGTTTCTCATGTGAAGCTGTTCCTGACCTCCCCTTCATGCTCACGTGGTCTTGCTATCTTCACATATTGCACAGGCAGCGAGGACCTTTACTCCAACAGATCTGTCCCCCATGGAGGGATGTGTGCAATCGGAGAAAGTAGGCTTGGTGGAACCAAGACCTTCCCCATGCTCTACCTTTTTGCCATAAGCAATATTCCCTTGAAGTCAAGTTTCAACTGGTATTTTCCTTTTTTTCCTCCCTCTATCGTTGACGTTATTTTTGTTACATCATCTTTCCGTGGTTTAGTGTAACAGGGATTAGCTCCAACAGTCAGCAGTTTGTGCACATACTACAAGTAGGCAAAATTTGTCATGGTGGCATCAAACCGCTAACACAAACAGATCCATTACCCTTTCTCTCTTGCTTGGTAAGACAGCTGCCCTCAAGGTATTAGCCTCTCAGCCTCCCTGATAAATCACTGATGTATAGGAAACCTGATTATCCCAACAGAGCAGGGGTAGAGGATGCCATTCAACTGCAGAAGAACATGGAAGAACAACATCCATGAGGCTTACAATGAAAGATTTTTGATATACTTAAGTAGTTAACAAAAATTTATTGCAAGAGATAGTTTGTCACTAGATTTACAGTTTCAGAGGACATCGTACAAAACATAGTGCATCAGCTTTGTCTAAACATTTAATAGGTGCAAATACACAAAGATAAAAAACAAAAAGTGAATGCTTTACAACATAAGTTATAGAACTATAAATATAATTTATATACATTATACATATTCTAAGACATGATTTTCACATATATATAGAGAGAGTTCATATTAGTATAAGACTATTCAGTGCTTTAGTCATAGTATAGGTCTGAACTTTACATGAATGTTTGCATCATTATACTTACAGTAAATGCTTCCCGAGAAACAAGGAATTTTAACCAGTTTATTCCACAGAACCATTTCGCAAAGCCAAGGGGACTGCAGAAACAGCAGGACCATTTAGCTGAAGGCTCCTTCCCCCATCCCGGAGAACCTGTCCTAAAAGAGTGGCTGCAGGGGAATGACAGCCGGGTGCGGAGACAGCAGGGATGGGAAGATGGTGTGCGGCAGTGGGGGAAACGCCAGCTGGGCCGGGTGCAGGACGGAGGGTGGCAGCAGCGGCAAATGTGGCGGGGCGACGAAAGCTGCGTGGCCTCCTGGGCAAAGCCTGGGTCCTACTGGTAGATGAGGTAAAGGCGCTCTGGAAAGAGCTGGGACCTGTGAAAGGAACTGCTGGTGGGGCTGGAGAACCTTCAACGTACTGGCGGCAGCGTGCTGCTGTAGGATGGTGTGATGGATGGTGGTTACAGAGGTAGAACACAGCGGTGGCTGCAAGGGTAAGGGCTGTAGCGGGGAGTTCGGGGGCTGGATCGCTGGGGGAGGGAAGGTGAACTTCCCTTTGCTGGCCAGCATGTTTTGTGGCATGATCTGCTGATACGCCTCAGATGGGAGATCTTTGAATTTTTCGTGGTTATCCGGAGGGAATATCAATGTCTGATTGGGCACGGTGAAGGGGGCTATTAACTGCTCGGTAGTTAAAAAGGTATGACTGTTTACATGTGCTTCTTTGAATGGCAAGGCTGGTGGGCTGCTAAATATGGCAGGACTACACTGTACCCATTCATGTGTCACCTCATTCATTTTCTCATGTGGTAGAGATTCGGCCAGTTCATAATGGCAAAGATAGGATTTAGAAGGAACTTGTTCCAAATGTTTGTTGGGGAGGAGAACTTTGTAACGAGCTTGATTTTCATGACTGTTGACATTTTCTTTTTTCTTTTCATCTTGCAGAGCACCCTGTGTGCCGGCAGCTGCTGGAGCACTGTGCTCAGGAAGAGAAGCAGCAGAACCTGCGACGACATCAGAAAATATACCCGGACCATCATCCATCGCTGAGCATGCTGTCAGTTTGTTGTTTTCTGGCATGTGTGAACTATCAGTTTCTACAGATAACTTACTTTCCTCCAGCTGCATTGTCTCATCCGTATCTTTTGCATGATCAGCTTTGGGATCTACAGTAGCTTCGTCTAGACTGTCTTGAGTCAAGAAGTCCCCCAGAATATTTAATGTGGAATTTGCAGAATTTTCTTTGGAAGGTCTGGAGGTCTCACTTCTTGTGTTCCTGTCACAAAACACGTGATGGGTTCTAGTTTTCCTTCTCCTGCGTTTCCCTTTTGCCTTGTGATGTGTACCTAAAGTACATGCTTGCCTTAGATATCCCTCTGCTGATAATTTCTGTCTGTATGAGCTTTCCTCTGATGAAGAGGAATAGTTATACTGTCTCCGCTTGCGGTGGGATTTTTCAGGTTCCTCTGTCAGAACGTTGTAACCTCTCTTTATGGACTGGTTTTGACTTGGACTCTTCTCCTCACTGCAGTGTCCTAAGCATTTACGCTCTGGGCTGCAGCTTGACCTCCTGACTTTCCAGGTACAACATGTTTTAGAACATCTTAAATTGTGCCTCCTGGAACTCGATGCCAGCTTCTTTGCCTGTCTCTGAGAGTGTGTTTTGCTCTTTCTGTGCAGTCGTTTACAACCATGGTGTTGGCTGCTACTTTTTGCACTCCAAATGCCACACCAGCCTCTGTCCCCATGTACATGATCTGATGCAGACATGACATTTTCAATGCCAAGTTTTTGATGTGACTGCTGTATCTCACCTGTAGCTAGCCAGATATTCCCTGCATCATGTCTGCACTTCTCTGGATTATTTTGGAGGTGCTGATATTTATTTTCATCTCTGTAACTAATTTCTTTTTCAGTCACTGAGGACATTTCAATTTCTGCTGCTGTAGCGTCCCCACAGTGATGATGATAATGACATAATTTTCTTCTCCTTTTCCGTTTTCTACTTCTGCGAAGCCATTTGTCACGGCTTTCTTTGATCCACGCTTTGTTATATTTCTCATCTATCACAGTGTTTTGTCGCAAGTGACTTTTAGAAATGTGAAGCTTCTCAATTTTTCTAATCCTGAACGGCTCATCCAAGGACACTTTATTTTGATTTTTTGCAAGATCACAATTTCTGATAAGGGACACATCACTTACAAGGGGTATTGTATAGTTGCACACATTTTTATTCATTTCTGTTTTGTAACAACTACAATCTGAAGTAGGTTTATTTATAAAATCCGAGACTAAGCTATGGTTGGATTCAGTTTTATGGTGCAAAAGAGGTAAGTTTGGCTGATGCTTGGGCTTTTCTTGGCTGTCACTTGCTCTTGATGACTTGAAATCAAAATATAAAGGATTACAGCTGTAAGAAATTGATGGGTCTGTACTTGTGTAAATTAACATTTCCGATGGCCACTGAAGAATATTTGATCCATGTTTGCTAAGAACAGGAACAAAGGGTTCACAAGGTCTCTTCCGCATGTCTGGTTTGCTTTGCGAGGCTCCACTACCACCTTCTTCAGATGGTGATGGAACTAATGCATCTGCCACCAGCCTTTTTATTTCAGTTTCAACTGTGGATGAGTCACTGTTCCTGTCTTTATCATTTTCCCCTGCACCATCCTGCAGAGATAAACAATCCTCCACAACCGCCTGTGCAAGAGCCCTGTTTGCCTGCAGCTCGTAACTGCTGCAGCCCAGGGGCAGGACCTGAGCACTGTCTGCCACCGTGGGCAGCATTTGGTCCGGTAAGTCTGCTGCACTTACATTAATACCATAGACATCCATGTCCGAGGACACCAGCTGCTTTGAATGGGACACAGCAGGAGTTAATGCGGGAGACTCTAGCACCCTGCTTTCTTCACTGACCAGCTCTTTTGACTCCTGAGCTTCAGGAGCTTCTGCTGTGTCTATGCATTTTTCCACCAGTGGGTGAAAGCAGTTATGTTTCTCCTCAGGGCACAGGACTATTTCTGCTGCTGAAGGAGACTGAAGGTTACACGCTCCTGGAACAAACCTACTTCTTCTGCTAAGTCCGTGCTCCACAGATGTTTCATCATTATATTCATAGAAAACAGCAGCTGAAGACTCCAGTTTGATTGCTGCTTTCTTAGGAAAAGCAAAAGAAAACCCAACTCTATGTCCTTGAGCTCCTTGTACCTGATCTCCACATTTGTTAGCCTTGGATTTATTACTACATGCATTTCCAGAAGTGGAAGAAATAACAGAAGCAACGTCTTTACAATTCTGTGCATCGTGCATTAATGTACAGCTGAAATCTTGTTTGTTGTCAGAATCTATGGCAGCACTTTGTGGGATATCATTGCAATGATCTCTCACAGTCACTGTAGTGGATTTGAACATAGGACCGCTTCCAGGAGCACTAGGAAGGAAAACAAAACTTGGGAGTCAGTACCTGTCAGAGAACTGCAGGCAGAAATTTGGTGTTACATTAGTATCTAGGAGATATTTTTAAGGAAAGAGGAAGAATCTGTGGATACATAGATTTAGAATACGAAAAAATGTCATATTTTATCATAAGATCAGTTGACTAGTATAGAAAAAGACAGAGAACAAATATTGTGCCCCCAGTTCCTTCATGTGAAATTATCAGCTGAAGGGCTAATATTCCTACAAGGTAGTTCACTTTTCCTAGACATACTGGCTGGCCTTATAAGAGACTGTACATCTCCCTAGAAATCCTGCTTCTCCTCCCAGTTACATCTTGGTTACATCTTGGTTACAACACTATTACTACAAATAGCAGAGGTTTTACATTCCTTTGTCCAACAAAATGTATTAAAACAGAGAGCGCCTCATAGACCACTTCCCTCTTAAGTCATCATCCTAGTGACTGATGCTCTGCCCACAGGCAATCACCCAGCAGCTCCCATCTTATTTCTGTTCACAGACCAAACCATCGCAATCTCAGCAATTTCTTTCATGGAAAAATAATACTGGGGAGAGTATTTCAGCTGACAGTAGTGCAGTAAGTGATTCATCCCTCTTGAGAAAAAAATTATCATTGTCTACTTCTGTTCTTCATTTCATGTCCTCTTCCCATCTGTTCTATTTGACTTAATAGGAAGCAAAGAGACGAGCAAAAACTGTTTAAGCTGCCAATTTTCCAGGATCCACAGGAACTGCTCAGAACTAGGAGTAATGGATCTATGTTAAAACAATTTTTTTTTTTGTTTTAACCAAATTATTCTATGTCACAGTGCAGAGCAATACTAGATGATGCGTCACTGGGAAAACTTTGAAGTGTTGTTTATGACCCCAAGATGTGCTGAGGTAAAGAATGACCAATTTGATCTATTTGGTCTAGAAATTGAGGTAGAGGTTTTATGAGAAAGGAATTACTCATGAGAATTCCTGCCTTGTCCAGTTCTTCTTAAAAAAAACCCACAAACCCTTTCTCTAACAAAGTAAAATGGTGACTTCTTCTACAAAACCAAACTGGAAAAATACTAGTTAAAAAAATCCTGTGTGTCTATATCACACCGCTAAGGACGCAAAGTAGTAATAAACAGCAATTATGAAATAGAGATATAAAGCTCAGAGATAAATTCTCATTCAGGAACTAGGAGAAGGGTACTTAAAAAAACCACAACAAAACAGAAACAACAAAACCTTGCTAAATCTGGGCTTCACTAACATGGAAAAAGGTAAACAGTGAGTTCCACTTTCCTCTTTCTCCTGAACTATGCCACATTCAGATTGTGGAGTATGTTTAGGTGGAATAATATGTAAAGCTGGGAACATAAAAATTGCAATCCTCAAGTATTAAATCTGGACATTCAAAATGCTGATGGAGCAGAAAGAGCCTCTACATGTCTTATCATAAAAGGATAAAAAATTAAAAATTAGGTGTTACTTTGCTCATGCCAAGCACACCTCACAGCATTCATGTCCTTTCCACCTGCTTACAGATATGCTTCAGCACGCTACCCACCATTCAAACTAGGGAGAAAGAGACTATTACTTAACAAGAGCTACAGCTCACATGGTTGGACTTACCTGTTAGTTCCTCTGGTGAGATGAAGGCTGGATAAAAAGAAAACATTTGCATTTGACCATCAACTTTTTTGCCCTGAGATTCTGCTCTGAAAAACTGGCACGTGTATTTTCAGTGGCCTGTCAGCATCATATTTAAGTAAGAATACAGTCACAACTAGCAAGCTCGCTATTAATTTCCATAGTATGCCTAGATGCAATACTAAAACATAGGACTAGAAAGGAGTCACTTTGGCAGGGAGAGGTAAACACTCTGTGGAGCTGAGGAAAAGGAGCACTTACCTTTTAATAAAAAGAAAAAAAATCCAGTTACTGAAATTTAAAACTATGTTTTTGGATGCTTTCCCAGGCAAGCGGTTTGAAAACTAAATCACAGAGATCTGCTACATCCTAGAAAGGCAGACTGTATTCCTCACCTCATCAATGAAGTAGTGCCAGCCTTCAAATGCATGACCTAGTTCACTCAGCTTTCAACCAATGTGCCTAGTTTTATGAAATATATATGAAACACATCTTTTTTTAAACTGAAAATACATGTCATTTTAGCTTCACTGAAAAAGCAACGTTAAACATTCATTTCTGCACATAGTGTGAATCAAATTACTGTACACATACTCCTCCAAAAATGCCATAAAAATGCATGTGCTGGGCTCCAGCCGAGGGACTCCAACAGCCCTGCGTCCCACAGCACCAGCTATTAGTGGAGGGATTATTTTAAAGTATTTTTTATGTTTCAGCAGCTAGGCACTTACCACGTCGTCTCTTTCCTTAGCTCAGCTAGCTTGTGCAAACGTTGAAGGGCTTTTTCTTGTTTCCTTTCATCTTTTCGTGACTTAGATGCTACGTTTCGAGCAAACTCCCTCTGTTTCAGTTCCTTTAGTCTCTGCAAGAAATAGTCACATATGCACACACACACACACAAAAAACCCCCAGGAATGATAAACATTTATAATGACAATTGCTTTCTGGTAAGCACTCATGGTGAGAATTACTTTCAAACCTAACCAAAGCAACCCATTCAATAAATTTATACATTTCAAGTGAATAACCAAAATACTCGGAGATGCTAGAGACAGGTTAGCCAGGTTAAAGGTAACCTAGAAAATTTTACTGTAGCTTTTGCGGTTAATATAGAACAGCCTCAGTATGACTAGACAATGTTCATCTAAAATTGTGCTCATGATTCTTTTCCCAAACACCTTCCCCACAGCCTGATTGCTCTTTGAGATGGTAATAAAAAAGTAATGAGATCACCCCGGGTCTTTTTCTGCAAAGCTGCTCTGTAGCCTGTCGACCTCCCCAGCCAGTACTCAAATTTCAGGTTTTTCTGCCCCAGATGCGCGACACAGCATTTGTCACCACTGAACCACATGAGGTCCCTGTGAGCCCTTTTCTCCAGCCTACCAAGGTCCCTTTTGATCTGCCCTGCCACATTATCGGTGTGGTATCATCTGCAAAGCTCCTGCGAGCGTGCTGTCCTGCCACCCAGGTCACTACTGAAGACCTCTTGCCCCAGCAGCCAACCCCAAGGGATGTCATGGCCAGAGAAGTCTTGTATTTTGAAATGGGAAGATCATTGCTTTGAAGAGCTTTGTTTCCTGCCCTCACGGGTGTCTGATGCAGCAGTTAAGCCGATGCTGAGGTTTGGCCCAGTATTATTTGATTATTTGACATAATCTCTCTCCTGTTTCTTTGAGAGGGAATTAAAATGCACATCTCTGATTTATCACACAAAAAGGTGACTTCATTTTCTTTATATCGCATAAGGACAATATGCGGAGACTTTCCTAATCCTTCATGCCAGCAAAAAGTATTCCTGTAGGTCCCAAATCCCATCGGTATACCATTCAGTTGTTCAGAGTGTCCCTGATATGGCTCACAGACCAGATGACATCATTTTATGAGATTGTAATCTCATGATTCCGGGAAGAACCCAGTAACTTGCCACTGTTTTAGTGTCCCAGGGCTAACGGCCAGCCATTAACAGGGGCTACATGGATTTGTAAAAGCAATAATTCTAACTTCAAATTGTTTGAGAGGCACTGAGAGCTTCTCATGTTGGTGGTGGCACATAATGGATAAACATGGATTAGAGTTTGAAAAACCCTATAAGCACTGTTCTCCTTCTTCCTCTCCATTTTCAGCTTCAAGGGCAACAAGAAAAGCTTCTATAGGTATGTTGATGATAAAAGGAAGACTAGGGAAAATGTGGGCCCTCTCCAGAAGGAAACAGGAGACCTGGACACCCAGGGTATGGACAAGGCTGAGGTACTCAAGAACTTTTTTGCCTCGACCTTCACTGGCAAGGGCTCTAGCCACTGTCCAACCCGCAGAAGGCAAAGGCAGGGACTGGGAGAATGAGGTACTGCCTGCTGTAGAAGATCAGCTTTAAGACCATCTGAGGAACCTGAAGGCACACAAATCCATGGGGCCCAATGAGATTCATCTGCAGGCGCTGAGGGAACTGGCAGATGAGTTGCCAAGCCACTATCCATCCTATCTGAATTTGTCTTTGCTATTTTGGGTGATGCTGATGCTACCTTGGTGGTCCATTTAATGCCAAAAAACATACACGTAGAAACTTTCTGAGAAAGCAAACAAGTGCTTGCAGAAAAATGAGTGCTACCTATTTCCAACTTACATTATTTTTCAAATGACTAGATATTCCTTTGAAGACATCCTTGATAGATACAGAGAAATAATTTGAAACTTCTACCATTTATATTTTCTAGATACACTTATCAAAATTTGTTTTATTGTGCTAATCCAGTACAAAGTTATAAATTCACTCAACATTGGATGTATGGTAACTTTTTCCCCAAGAAAAAAAGGCTTGATATGTGAAGCATCTTTGTAGAACATTTCTTACCCTTCTGCATTCATGTTTTCCTAAAGATAGTACAACACTGACCCTGCTTCCCACCAGCCACTCATGAAACCTGAAGTATTTCATTTCACAGGTGACTTCTGAATACTCAGAACATGAGAGAAGGGATGAAGTTTGCTCCTTTCCCTCCCCATCTCCAGCCCTTGGCATTTAAAGACAGGATTTCATTCCATTTTGAAGAGCTCAATAATTCTTCAGCTTTTTTCCTCTCCAATGCGTAAGGAAAAAAGTATGCAACAAAGCAAGACACGAAAAGAGAGATAAAAGGGTACTTTTTCACAAGGGTAAAAAGGAGAAGCTGAGGCGTGTACAAATCCATAATCACCCTCCAGCAGCAGCACTTCACTGTAATTACTGGGGTGATCATAATTAGTGAGTTGATTCTGACCAGATTTTGACTCCTTTTCTTTTCCTGATGAAAGTTAGCAGAAGTCCACAGCATCAGGAGTGCCAAAGTTAACATGACTCCGTGTTTCAGGGGGCAGGTAGGGTCTCCCTCACAGTGAATAGAGACAATACTGTTAAAGGAAGTTTTACGTGATCTTGGAGGCACAGAAGATGCATTTCGTGCCTATCTTTGCCAAGCAAACACCATTCCACCGATCTGAGCCTCTTGTCAGCCTCATCAGTCATTATCTGTTTAGCACGTACCGGATCTGGTATAGAAAAACTGTTCACAATTTTAAAGTAATTAAATTGTTCTCCTTGATTGCTACAAGTAGGTGTCAACGTGTAAGACAGAGAGATCTGGCAGAAGTTTTGCGTGCGCAGCTGTCACGTCGGACGGCCTGTTCTTCTCTTCTGGAGAACTACTTGTTCCAGAGCTCCCCTCTGTCAGGCCTCCTCTCAAATACACTGGCCCTTTTCTGTACGGAAAACTGGTCTTAGCAGAACACGAACTAGTTATACAACTGCATCTCAGTCTTTTTCACGGACAGTTTTAACGATGCACGAGGATTATACCTAGGTAACTCCTGAGGACTTTATTCAGCAAATGCATATGTATGAGTGGAACTTTTCTTAGTTGTAAACCACAAAACATGCACCTGGTGCAAGGTGGTTTGAGACTTGACTAGGCAGTTTCCAAAAATACGATTTCCTGTACATAAAAAGTCATCTAAATGGGGAAAAGTGTGTCCCCATTATTGGGTATTGTAGTTATTTTCTATTTGTCTTTAATTTAGCCATCTGATAAACTATCACCGCCTCACTCCCTTACTGCACTTAGTCATGCTAGGGATTGCTGGCACTGCATTTATACAGCCCCATATTTGTATTTTGTTGGTTTTGTTTCTGTTATGCAAATGAAAATGAGACATTACCCAATTATACGTAAAATGCCATTAGTTCATGTATACCAAGTAGCACGTGGGCCCCCACAAAACTTGTTCAAAGTTAATGGTAGCAATAAAAAAACAAGTGTGCCTTATTCCTAAAAAGCATCTTTTTCTTAATATTTTTATGCCTTTCCACGTGGCAGAGCTGGTCACCAATGCTAACTTCAGTAGTTAGTTTAATGCCCGTTATGTCTGTTTGCTTCCATGGATCAGTAAACAAATAATTAGCAGGCAGTCATACAGTATTTAAATATGATTCCCCCCTGTATTTTGCTATGCTTATGAACCAGCTCAATAAGTGTAAGTCCTAGCAAGCAGAGTTCAACGAAGAGTTCACAATGAATAATTAAATGACATTTCTCCAAGAGAAATAAAGGCCTTCATCATTATCCTGAACATGCGGAGCACAGACCACCGTCGGTTCGTAAATGGCTTCCCCCAGCCTGGAGCAACGAGAAGCCTGACCCTGACTCTTCAGCCTTGCAACGGGATCCTGCAACTGGGCTGCTTTCACTCCGGCAGACGCTGGATTGTTTTAACAAATCAAACTGTAACACTGGGCCTGAAGCAGAAATATTCTACCCTTTTATAACAAACTCAGCTGGGAATCCCACTGCGCACCCATTTAATCAGGTTGAGCTGAGGTATGTGAGTCCAGATGAAGACTTTATCAGCTCCTATATACCTATGCATGGATGAAACTATACCTGAGAAGACCACATGAGGTCCAAACTCAGGTGTGGCTGCATTTCACTTAGAGGCATACACCTCAGGTGTCCCCAGGCTTGCCCTGGAAGATACCCATCCAAAAAAAAAATCAAAGAAATCCTATGTGGAATTCCAAAGGGACCCCTTTTGTGATTACTTCACCCTTGTCTTCATTTCCCCATTTACCACACCAGACAGTTCATTTCAGCATGCCGCCTTTCAAAAAGCTTACGCTGAGTTTCCTAATTCTCCCCTGCGTTTTATAATATAGGAACCACAAGCCCAGTTCCTGCTACAGGAGCCAGGTGCCTGAAAACCTCTGTGGATCAAAGCCTCTCGAAAGCAAAGACACATTATGGCATTAAGTGCACTTCTTACGTTGCTATTACAAGCCTTCTGCCACCTTGCAAAGTGGTTGCTGTCTGCTTTTTTTTTTTAAACTCAAGATTTAAGCACTTGTAACAATAGCACTTCAAATTAATTGGTCTTAAAAACATAGAGAAGATGTTAATTAATAAATATGCCCAGGACACAAAAGGCTGAATAGTGAAACACAATGTACCTGAATGTTATGATACCAGGTGATAAAATGAGGGAAAAAAAGCCAGAAAATAAAACCAACCTCAAATAAAACCGTTTATACCTTAAAACATATAATTAATGTTATCAGAACTGACTCTGGAGAAAAGCAGTGAAACTTTTAACAAAGTTTACGAAACCGAAGCAGAAATCATAACAAGCATCAGGATTGATAGAGGCTCTCTCTGTAGCGTTAATATCCCACATAAAAGCCAGCCATCCTCCCCAGCACAAAGGCATCATCTAAGGACTGCTTATTCAGAGAGGCTCTCATAAACTACTCATGCAAAGCTTATCTCCATCATCTAGGAATAACTTCACCAGGGTAAAGAAGTAATGGGAACAGTTTTTATAACAGCAGGAGCCAAAAAGATGTCTATCAGGGGATTTCAGGGCAGTACAGTTCAGATATTATTATGCTAACTTGCTTTTGACCATAGATTAATAATTAAATTACATGCACTTTTATGACATTGAAAATATGTAGACCATAAATTCATTTTTTGATCAATGGAAGTATAAAATTACAGAATTTAACAGCCATGACATCAAATTTTGCTGATTTATTGTCTTTTCACTTTATCAGGAGAAATGACCGTATTCCCAGTAGTCACTGAATCAGGAATTTATGCACTTGTTAGCTTTGAAAAGTAACTCATCAAAACAAAACTTCCTTTTCTTGCTCCCTAACTATAAAATACTCGAAGCTGAAGCCCAAATAGCATAAGCAGGTTGCTATCGTCCTCATATATTGAGCACTAAAATACCAAGGGTTTATGTTACACTTTGAAATTCCTACTGTAGCCCTTTCAGCCAGTGACAGCAGCGGTAGGCTGAGACCATGAAGGCATGGGGTATTCAGTCGTACATGTGTGTCCTGAATCCAGCATGAGCTTCCCCAGCTCCTATCCTGCCTATACTCCATTTGCACCCCAAAAGGAGCTGAAAGCCCCTTGCAGCTCCCTCCCGCCCTTCAAAAATTTGCTGATT
The DNA here is from genome assembly GCF_964199755.1 of Larus michahellis. Lineage (NCBI taxonomy): Eukaryota > Metazoa > Chordata > Aves > Charadriiformes > Laridae > Larus > Larus michahellis. The sequence continues at coordinate 21,936,388 of NC_133902.1, read as the reverse complement.
ACCGAAACATAGGGAACAGGGGTTGGTAGCTCAGCACTGTCGTGGAGGTGGCTCAAAAGTGGCATTTGGATTTATTTAAAACGAATTAAATATTTCTTCCCTCAAAATCTGTATGTGATAGAAACCATATTTTTAATTTTTAATAAAGAGTTTTATTGGCTTGTATTCAGTTTGGTTTTTTAAAAATCTGACTACTGCTTAACACAGGGTTTAAATATGAGTACTTCTCAGCTCCCAGTGATTATTCGCCTTTCTCTGAATACTACATGACTGCTGCCGATATACTTCCTGTTAACGGAGATGGCTTATTGCTTCTTTATGCGAATTACAGCATGACCAACAGAGCAACAACATACTCATTAAACACTTGTCACACCAAACCAGATTAGTATCCTTTCACAAAGAGGATTGAGCCTAATCAATTATAAATAATAACTGAATAGATCAGAGCTCCTGTAACACTCAAATGGGGAATGAAACATGCCATTTAAAGCAGAAAACATCGCTTACTAAGATGTAAAACACACATATTTTCTTTCTGTCTTTAGTGGTCTGTACGAGCATATATATTTTACTGTTCTGCAACTTGTGCTGTGGTCTACAATACTTCTCATGACCATGCCTTTCATAGTATTAATGAATAAATAAATAAATATTCTCCCTTTTAAAAGGTTATAGAGAAAAATAAAGTTCCAAGAAAAAAATACTATAATTACAGGCAGAACTTACCCTAGCACTACAGGCCTTCCCTTGCAGAAGTTAAACAAGGCAAGTTATTTTCACAGCGAGGAGAAATGTTGAGGTATCTCAAAGAAATGAGGAATTCGACCACTCGAATAAGCAGGCTAAGGAAGAAATTAATAGACTGTTTTTTTTTTTTGATTCTGCCAGTATAAAATTAATTGCTATAATAGGTTCTTTCAATAGAAGAGGGACAGGGGGGAATTTTAACAGCCTACAACTGCTTGATGGGGAGTCGCATAGCAGATGGAGTCACTTCTTGCTCGTGGTGGTGAAAACCTCCTGCTAGGGTGGTGCGGCACTGAAGCACATTACCGAGGGGGGCTGTGGAATCTCCAACCCTGCAGAAATTCAAGACATAGATGAAAAAAGCCTCATCTTACTTGAGGATCTCGCGTTTGTGAGCAGGAAGCCAGCGACTCCTTCCAACTGCCATTTTTATGATTTCTGTCTTATGCAGTGAGTTGTCTCATGTCCTTACTTTATCAGTATATGGCCTACCTACTTTGTTTTTAAGAGGCCTTTAATAAATAAACGTCGATCTATTGCTGGCTTGTGAATAACTTTCAGTATGTTGTGAGTTATAAACTGCTTCTAACCACCTCTGGCTATAGCTATATGCATCTCACTTGAAGCTGCAAAATTTAAACCTTTTCTTAAAAACTGAGAGCTCCACAAATTTGCAAGAGAACCACATTTTATATGATCAGATATTAAGCCCTCCAAAATGCAAGGAACATGCAGGTTGTGAATAATCCTTTTCCTCTCCTATTTCTACCATAAATTGCAGCCATACCCTCCTGATGGTCTTTTAATACAAGAAATCTAACCCACGCAGAGATATATATATATGCAGGATTTAAAAAAAGCAAGTCCTTGGAGCCCACAATATTGCTGAATAGGTAGATTCAGTTGAAGTGAAACTGTGCTTTTTTTCCACCACTGTCACGAGCAGTGTCCCAGACTGGGTAGACAATGGGGATTAATTAAGAGGAAGGGAAGGCTGGAATAGTTTTACCTGCCTGTCATGGGCCTGAAGGGAGGCGGGTGATGAGAAGATGAGATTCTTCATGACTCGGGAGATTTTTAACTTTAAATGAGTTGATGTAATGCAAGTGTTCACAAACAACTATAACTTCCTCATAAGCATACTTGAGCAATACGCAGTAATTCAGTTTGTTGTGTAGTCTGCAAGAAAGAACTGCTGAACCAGCTTTTACATTCAGATCCTACAATTATGTATTAAATACATGTATTACGTTATACACCTGAAAATTCACATTGGTCTTTTTTACTTTTGTAACATAAAAGCTGAAATTACTTTATCGTGAAATGCAATTAGTTTTTGAAACTACTTCATACTTGTATATGAAGCACCTTTCTTGTAAAGTGTCTCAAGTTCACTTAGATTTTCATAGAATCACAGAATTATAGGGTTGGAAGGGACCTCTGGAGATCATCTAGTCCAACCCCCCTGCCAGAGCAGGGTCACCTAGAGTCTCCTATGTTGAAGTTCAGGGGAAAAAATGAATGAAACTTGAGCTTAAAATGAAAACCAAAACCACATGAAAACTTAAATTGTTTTCAAAATCATAAGGAAAATCAGAACATTAAATATTTTGCACACTTGCATCCATAATATACATGAAAGCTAGTTATCTTCGATGAAGATCTTTCTTACTAATTAGTCTTGATTAGGTGACTGCAAAAGATATACGCTGGAGTAATAGAAGGAAAAATAATTCTTTTTTTGCTTTCTAGTCTTTTTAATGCTTTTTCTTCAGTAATTATCTGCCAGAAACAAACGTATACTTCATCCTGTGATGATTAATGCCTTTCCCAGCATAGTAAGCCTCATATTTCATTTGACATCATTCTGGTGCCTGCGCATCTTCTGCTCCTTTCCATTTCCAGTATTCCCTGCTGCAAGATTCAGAGAGCATTATGGCTTACAGTTGAACAAGGCTCCAGGACTTTGAAAAATAACAGGTTATGGGGCATAAATTAAGACTTTTTTTTCTTTTGTTTTAAGATAACTATGTTTTCTGAATTTGACTAAATGGCTGCAGCGTTGCCATTGTGCAAAAACATTGTTTTAAGCCTGCAGAATTGCTGAATGTTGCATACTGAATATTTCACTGCGATAGCTACCAACCACATGGATAACAACAGCCTGATCTTATTGCAAGCTGTAGGATATTTTTTGTTAACTTCAGCAAAAAATCAGCTAAATACTCCACAAATATTAAGGACAAGACCAAAGAAAACGGCATAGAAATACAGAATTAGCATCTCGCACATCAAATTAATTTTACAGATAATGAAAAGAACATAAAGCTGACACACACTTGTGCATCTGGAAAGTGGTTACGTACGCTAGTCTCTAATTTAAAGGTATTTATTTTAATGACTCTAGGCCTAATTCTACTTCTCTTGAAGTCAATGGAGAAACTCCTGCTGAGCTCAGGGAGAGCAGAGGTTTTAAATTCATCACGGAAATTTTCAGCAACACTTAATGAAGCTTCTTCAGTCACAAAGATTAAAGACAAGATCGGTACACATCGCTTCTTTAAGGATCACTTTACCTTTAGACCCACTTGTGCACCATTCAGGATTCTAATTCAAAAAAACAGATGCAACATTTTAAATCCTGCCAAGAAATGGTTATTCCTAGCACCGTTAGAGGAAAGGGCAATACTGTAGAGAAAAGGGCTCGACTCCACACTTCTGAGAAGACACAGATGGCCACGAGCATGGGGCTGCCCTCAGAAGCCACAGCTCCTCTTTGCTGCTCCGCAGGGACAACCCAGCACAGATCGTTTCAGGCAGCACGTGCCATCCCCTAGTCCCATAGCGTTATCCACCACCTTGCTTTCACTCCAGCAGTGAAGTACAGCACGTACAATATTTTCAAGTTTGACAGTTCTGCTGCAACCAAAATACTCATTCAGTGAGGCACTGCCTCCTGGTATGTTCAGTCACTGAGTGCTAAATGTTGATGACCGCTTTATTGTCTGGTGTCCTGGTTTGAGGTAAAACAGAACCAACTTTCTGCTCAGTAATTTTACTTCTTAGCTAGGCCTCTTCTAACTCTCTGAAATTAACAGCATGTTGTGTCTAAAGCGGTTTGTTCAGAGTGATAAGACAGTTTGTGCCAAGGAATGGTACGCAGAGAGGCTCCTGATTATACTTATTGCTATAACTACGAAGGTCAGTTAATTTCATTATTTGCCCCACTGGAGGGTCAGAAGCGGAAAAGCGTAGAGGGGTCCCACCTGCAGGGAGGAGTGGACAGGACAGGTGACCAAAATCGACCAACAGGGTATTCCATCCCATCTGCCCCATGCTCAGTATAAAAGCTGAGGGATCAAAGGGTCAGCTCTCTTCCTTCAATGGCTGACGTCCGAGGAGGACCCTGTCTGTTCATCTGCCTTTGATCCCGATCCGAGTGTTCCTGACTCCAACTCTGGAACCCAGTTCCCACCCATTGCTGAGTCCAGCCTGGGACTTCCCCAGTGCCTGCCAGTGACATCATCCTGGGAGCTTAATACGGTTTTGTATATACTGTATCTATTTCATTATTTTCTTTTTTATTATTAATATTTCATTGAAGTATTTTAGTTTCTTCTAAACTTATAAATCTCTTTATCTCTCCTCCTCCTCTCCGTGTACGAGAGGCTGGGGAGGAGGATCTGTCGGCGGCCATTACCACGAAATGTGGCCAGTTACAATTTCCCATGCATAAGTAACAAGAGCTCCACAACAATCCCAACTCTTTCCAACTCTCTCTGGAAAGCTGTAAGCTATTAGAAAAATCCCCATTTGAGCAGCATTCATCTTCACAGAAGCAACAACTTCCTCACTAAGAACTACTTTCAAAGAAAGGTCACCTCTACACCTCTTTGGAGAGGGAATATTGGATTTCCCTTTAGAATGATTCCCCAGTGGGAGATGATACGGCCACAAAATGGATGGCTCCATCAAGACACAAGCGTTGGACGGCTCAGCTGTTAAAGCTGTCTTTTGCTCATTTTGCAGACTGTTTTTCTGTTTTCTACTTGGGTAACATACTTGGCAGCTCTGACGTCTTTGAGACTTCACCCAACAACTCTGCACTCCAGTGCCCTCCACACATACTGGTGTCTGCTGTGACCCACCAGCTTCTCACCTTGGTCAAAATGGTTCACTGGGTCTCCAGCACTGAAGTTCTCTGTGGGATTGCACTACTATTCTGATTATTCCTCCTTCTTTACTGAAGAAGGACACAATACCCTTTCTACAAGCACATTAAAAATTGCAAGCAGAAATTTTTAGTCTAGGGTTTCAGCCTCTTTGCCACGGAGACTGAAATGAACCTACCAAATCTTAAACCTTACCAGTCTCTACAATGTGCACAATGACTGAAAATGAGGAATTCATATTTACAGTCAGTTTCTCTAGAGGGTATTTTCCAAAATCCTTGAAGGATATTGTAATAACTCTGACGGGCTAAAGGAGATACATGGATTCCCTCAAAGTGAGCTCTTTATTTTAATTCTTATGTCAGAGCTAAATCACAATCACTTTCTCACATCAGTTTTATATTGGATCACTGAGCCGTTCAAAGCCTCTGTTCACAAATTGCTTCTCATCAGTAGGATCTGGTCCTTGACAGAGATTATCCCAGGACCATGACAAGCTTCTTCAAAGAATATATAAAATTTGACCAATGAAAATTGAGACAAGAACAGGCCTTTCCAAATTTTGACACGTATCTCACAGCCACAGCTAACTGGCACAGCCAAAAGCTGTTATCCTTAACTCGACTTTTAATATTATTCGCACAGACTCCTCTGAGAAAAACACAAGATTAAAGAAAAAATTATTAAATACGAAGACTGTGTCTTGCAAGGCAAAATGAATTAACACTGTAATTTGACTTACGCTTTCACTTTTGACCATGCAAATGAAATGCGTGCTAAAGTAATTTTGATACCATACCCCTGACATTACCAGGAGTAGTAGATGCTGGTAGCAAGCGGTTATGAGAGCACCTATCTCTCTATTATGCTTGTCTTCTACTGCATCATTGCTTTTGCAGACTGAAATATTAGTAACTTTAGAGCAAGGATGCATGTGTCACCACACTGTGTTAATAAGGTATTAAGTTGTCAGTAAACCAAAACCTGCACCTGGACTTAGAATCATAGAATCTTCATGGTTGGAAAGGACCTTTGAGATCATTGAGTCCAACCAAACAACCTACATTCTCTGCCACTAGAGCATGCCCTGAAGTGCCAAATCTAGACGTTTCTTAAATACCTCTAGGGATGGTGACTCAATCACCTCCCTGGGCAGGCTGGTCCAGTGCCTGACCACTCTTTCAGTAAAGTAATTCTTCCTAATATCTAATGTAAACCTCCCCTGCCACAACTTCAGGCCATTTCCTCTGGTCCTGTCATTATTCACCTGGGAGAAGAGGCCAACCCCCACCTCTCTCCAACCTCCTTTCAGGTAGTTGTAGAGGGCCATGAGGTCTCCCCTCAGCCCCCTCTTCTCCAAGCTAAACATGCCCAGCTCCCTCAGCCTCTCCTCATATGACCTGGTCTCCAGACCCCTCACCAGCCTGGTAGCTCTCCTCTGGACACGCTCCAGCACTTCAATGTCCCTCTTGTACAGAGGGGCCCAGAACTGAACACAGTACTCGAGGTGAGGCCTCACCAGTGCCGAGTACAGAGGCATGGTCACTTCCCTACTCCTGCTGGCCACGCTATTCCTGATACAAGCCAGAATGCTGTTGGCCTTCTTGGCCACCTGGGCACACTGCTGGCTCATGTTAAGCTGGCCGTCCACCAGCACCCCCAGGTCCTTTTCTGCTGGGCAGCTTTCCAGCCACTCTTCCCCGAGCCTGTAGCGCTGCTTGGGGTTGTTGTGACCAAAATGCAGGACCTGGCACACAGGACCCAACTTGGTAGGACCTTCCCAAATTTGGAGGACTTAGGTCGCTGGGTAAGCTGCTAGCAGACAACTAAAGCTCTTTCTTCATCCCACTGCCCAAATTAGAGCAATTTGTATTAAAAGAAATAACTTGCTAAGAGATCACTAAAGAAGGAACTGAAGTTATAGCTGCTTAGTTTTAATAAGTTGGTTATAAGTTATACGGTGTTGTCTATTCTCATCAAATCTTATTAATGTGTAGCACATTACTGCAGAGAGATAAACTGAATGTAGTTTTTATGCCTTAAACTAACATCTTGCGCTAGGGTTTTAACGCTTTTTATCTGTAAAATTTAAGAAGGGCAATCAGATCCTGTGTGAAAAATAGCAAATGGCCATCCTTGTGAAAGAAAGAAACACCATCTTTTATACCAATAGCCTTCCAAAATATACACTAATGACTGCATTGAAAAATGGGCATGAAAAACAAAATATAAGGACCGCTTAAGTAATTTTGCATAATTTTTAAGTACCTCTTGTATTAAAATATAGACATTTTGCAGTGTTAAAACTTCAAGCTTTTGTTCAATGAGTAAAAGATGGTGAATGTAAGAACAAAATCACTGAAAACCTAAATTTGGATACTTGGCTTCCCACCAGAAGTTCAAAGCCTTCCCTGAGACACTGAATATACACAGCTACACCTAACACGAGCACAAGTTGGGTCTATTCATCAAATGCATGCACATTTAGGCAATGGAAGTCCCCAGTACTTCTCACTACTGATGCCAGACATAGTGTTTTCCAAAAGGCAATAAAGTTCTGATACAATTATAGGTAGCAGTCTCACACCCTTGCAATCAGATACATTAGCACAGCTTCAATTTGCTTTCCTCTTTTAACAGATGTTGTGGAACAAATTTTTTGTGGCTACAAAGAGTATGCGTCGCTTTGATGCTGTGAACTTTCACTTCTGCCTCGGGCAGTATCACTAACGATAAATCATTCTGCTTGAAACTTCTACTGACCCTCAAGACGCCAGCTGGCATCCCGCATGCAGCACATACGCAATCTGCGTCCAGATTTACACGTAGTGCCATGGAAAGCATTGCCTCTCCCACTTCCACTCTAGAGGAATTCTCTAGCTGTTGAAACGTTACAGAAGAACTTAACTCTATCCATCAGCAGCAAATAAATGGCTAATGGGATGTAAAATTTAGGAAAGACTAAGCCATATTAGTTTTAATGTCCATTCACATTTAAATTAGTGATCCTTCCTCTTGTACAGCTCCTCAACTATTTCTGGTCTTTCATTATCACCCTCTGAATTGGGTTTATGATGGAAATGTCTTCCATTTTCTCACTATTAATCCTAAAGGTAATGGGAGAAGCTGGTGCAACAATCGTCTTTTCTAAGAACTGGTCTTTGTAGTCCCTGCTCTCTGGTGAGACAGAGTTGGCAGCTTGGTTTTCCAGGCTCAGCCTAATTGGAACATGAAAATGAAACTCTATTTACTACTGATTTTGATAGTTTTGCCTTTCACTCTTGAAGATTCCAAACACAGCAAAACTGTTAATTATATCATCTTAACAGAAGTTATTCTATTTCACAGTCAACAGCCTCAAAAGGAGCTGTTTATTGGCCTCTCCCAGTTACTGTGTATTCCCCGTATTATTGTAACTTCACCATCTTCAGGTCAAAGGGAGAAAAACTTAAGATTCTAGAGCACATCAGAATAGTCATCAGAAAAATCCCCACACTAAAACACATCAAACTCTCCCAAATAATATTCTGCTACTGCATGTTAAGCAAGTGGAAGCAAAAGCAATGCCTTTGACTTGCGCACTCTTCAATGTGATCTGATTAATCCTGGGGTAATTGCACCGTTCATCTGCTGACACGTAACCCAAATACAGAAACCATACAGAAGTCATTTCTGGTGACTCAAGTACTCAAATACAGCAGTAGTATTTTTCCTTACCCAAACCCTATCTTTCAGATAGCAATGAATTCTAGAGTGTAACAATTGCTTTTTATTCTTTTGCAGGTGCTGGGGCGGAGGAGTACACCTGTACCATGTCATTCATCACTGAAACACAAGTGCTCTTTACTTAGATGGTGGCAGCTGTCTGATGGTGCACACCAATTACACCGAACAGTGAGGACGGGGAGAGAAGAAGTCACTATCATCAGCTGAAGCTGCAGGGGGGATTAATGTAACAGAATCTAATTACCTGCCTGGATTTTGGCCAGTGCAGGACTGGAGTCACCACCCTCGCTGCTAAAAAAGCAGGCTGGGAACTTCAATTACCATGGTGGTTAAGGTCGCGGTTTTATATCTCGAAGGCAGCAAGTCTGGCAACACAATTATATTGCTCCAATAGCGACTCAAAGGAAAAAGTGCCACCCGTTGAAGTACCAAGTCTGGTAGCACATAAATGTTAATTAGCCGTCTTTTTTTAGAAATTATGAGATGCTCTAGTCCTGCACAGTGTGAGATTTGATGAGATGAGAGCACTAGGTGGTATAGCTAATAAATCAGTTTACTGTACAACCTCATTTCTTTAATGAAGAGCATTTAATGAAGAGAATACCTGAGCCTTAGTAAAGCAAGAGCCCCAGGCGTACACTTGCAAACCGAAATGCTGGATTTAATTTTTTTGCATTCTCTCCAAAACAGGGAGCACTGACCTACCACTAGTCATTAGAGAATGCTCTCCTGTCAGGGGGCAACGCTAAGCATAAACTTTGATGTCAGAATTAAAAAACACAGAAGAGATGAGTGGCAAGGCCATTATGGGAGAATAACCAGTAAAGCTACAGTTTTCATAAGGAAATAACTTTTAAAAGCTGACAAGAGCTGTCAAGGTGTCAGGCCAGGAGAAGAGCCAGCACAATTAACATATACTAGGCTTCAATCTACTGGGAGGGAAAAAAGTAGGATTTATTTTGGACAATTACAAGTTAATAAATGAAAGTGTCAGTTCCTCTGTAAAGCACCCATTAAAGAGTACTAAAGGCCAAAACCTTTCACAGTTTCTGCCATAGTGGGCAAAACACTACCATTATTTTATATTTCAAGCAATTTTATTGTCAATGACAGCAGTTACAAATGTACAAGAAAATATTTTCCTTAGCAGCATACCAGGCAGTTTACTTTGCAGAAAACATCTGAGCTCCAAAAAGTGTGTAGCATTTTACATTTTTATTATGAACACTGTGTATTTTTTTTTTTATTTTTTTTTTTTCCCCCAAAGCGCACCCATATGAATGAGTGCTTGAAGTGAAGTGCTCAGGAGGGCACACCATACCACTTTACATCCTGCAGCTACACACAACCCCTGCCCGGGGAGTGAAAGGCACCTATTCAGGGCTGCAGGGAGCCGAGCAGACTCCTGCACGCTGGCAGCCACTTCCTGCAGGAAGATGAGCTCTCCCCTCAATAAGCGCAAGGGCAGGCAGGGTATCGGTCCCTCCCTGACCTCACCAGTTGCCCTCGTTTCCCTCACTCCGACTCCTCATTTAATTTCAGACAGCATGCAGAGCCATCGACTTCTTTGTGCGAGGCTCACCCCAAGAGTTAACCAAGCTCAGCAACATGCTTCTGCTTTTTTTCCCTTTCACTTCAAAAACAATGAAGAATTGGGTTGGCTTCGCCTGCGGAATCCTTCGTCCTCTGCTGCGGACCAAGAAAAGATATGTATGGTGCTTGAAACCTGTTATTCTGAGTTGCCTACTTCACAATAAATTACAGATCAAGTATCTCCAATTCAGATGGTAACTTGACGGACTTGCAAAGGAGTCAGACCTCCCTATGCATACCCATAGAAGAAGACACAGAAGCCCATTTGTGGTGGCGAATCTCCATTTTACAATGAGCAGGTAGAGAAGCTGTACTCCAGTAGGGACGTAGACCTTGAATTTTATCTTAAAATCCCCTTTAAGGGAATAAAAAGCTTCCAAACCCAGCACTTTTTAATAGACAATCTTTTCTTCTCACTATTGCTTAAGGAAAATGATATGACATTATTTTTGCCTTGTTGATCTTCCTGTTAATCAAGGCAGAGATGAGTCATTAGCTACTCTAGCTTCCTTTTGTTCATAGCCAGGCAGGTGTGCAGAGCCAAAGCAAGATACCTGAACAGTGCTTGAAAAGAAAATCCGCCTTCCACAGAGTCATTTGGAAAAGAGCAGCTATCATTTAAGATGTTATCTACCACTATTTAAGTAAAGTAACCCCCCACCTCATCATCATAAGCGAGCTTATTCAACACCTACTATTTTAAGGCAACCCAGCTCTCACCGTTGCAAATCCCATTGCTCAGCTGTTACGAGAGCTTTGCTTGGACAGCCACTCCTCCTCACTCTAATTTGTTTTGAGTTAAGAACAAAAGAAAAAGGGATCCTAAAATAGGCTTGGATATAGCATATGCCTTGCAGGAATTTTGGCATAGGGTGGATGGACATCTGCTTCAGGCCTGACCTACTTCTAAGCATCTGAACACAAACATCTCCTTGCAAATATTCCCTGTATTTTTTTTTAGCTGTTAATCCCCCAGTGATTTCGCCTGCCCCTCAAAGAGCAAAGAAACCTTCTTTGCTCTTTGAGATCTGAGCTGAACTCAGTTATATTGGGGTCTGGCCATTTGAAGATGTTGGCAGTGTTGGTCACTAAGGAGTAACTAGAGCTTCCACTGTGCAAAGCAAACACCAGGTGCTCCATGAAGAAGTCACAGCCTTGGTAGGCAAAGCAAACGTGAGACAGCTTAGGAGTCAAACATGTTCTTTTTCAGTGAGCATATAATGCCCACAGGTAGACTATAATAATTTAGCTTAGATGGTATTTTTAATATATTTCTCATTATACCACACACAACTTTTAACCAATCTTATACAGTAGGCTGATGCCAAGAAAGTATACTAATTGGGGCATTCCTTAGAAATGCATATCATGTAACTATGGGCAGAAATGAGGGAAGAAAATGAAGTAATCCACATCAGTGGCGTGTGTTGTACTTGCATCCAAACAAATGAAAAAAGAAAGATTCATTAAGCAAGAAATGAGTCTCGAGATGGCACAGAAGAAAAGTCTCCTGCTGGGACAGGGAAGCAGGACTGCAAAGCGAGATAAGACAGGAGAGGTGGCAGCAGCCTCTGTCTCACAAAGCAGAAGAAAAAGAAAACCATTCAGGTTAGCTTAATGCTTGCTTGGCAAAATAAAGGGGAAAAAAACTACAGATGAGTTTGATAAGCATATTTTAATGCTTCATTCACTTTGTTTTTTTCTGATTTGTTCCATTTGTGGGTTCATTTTCAAATCAATACAGACTTCCATTTTTTATCATCCCTAGTGACAGCATTGTCTCATACTGTGCCTTTTGTCCATGAGACAAAGACTATTGATAACCTTAAGTATCCTTAAACAAGTGTTCTGCTCTTGCAATGCTCCCTGTAACTGGTGTGCCTCCACGGAAGTCCCCTTTGGCCAGGGGTACAGCTGCTTTTCTTGCAGTCAGGAGAGGAACAACACTAATAGTAGGAGGAGGATGCACAGAGGTGACGAGGAGAAGACCCGATCCTCAAGGGAGTCTGTGATAATGATCCTTAACCTCTGGTACTGATGTAACACTTCTCTTCCATGCTATTGCTGTGAGTCTCTTGCTTTGTTTCTAGCTCTCATTACAAGCAACCTGTAGGCAGATGTGTCTCTTTGTAGTTACAAATCACGTAACACAATGAGATCCTGTACCAGATGTGAACATACAGACGCCAGTGTGCAAGAAAGCACTTAATAGCTATATACAAATATACAAAAAAAAGTGGTTAAAAATAAATTTTAAAAAAATCACCATTAAAGAAGGTGGAGGTTTTATTTTATAGATTTTTTTTTTTAAATTTTCTTGAATTTCATTGCTAGAAAAGGGAAAGTGGGTTACAGGTGCAGAGCCAACTTTTTGTGTTCTCTCTTGGTATTATTTGGTATATCAAGACTGCGTATCAAGACAACAGCAGTTAAGTCATATCAGAGAAGCTGGGCATTTAAAAGTAGTAGCATTAATCTTGAGCGAACTTGGATTAATAGTATTTATCGTTTGTATTACAGTATACCATGGGTCTCTTGTCGGTTCTAGTTTAAAAAAAGATGCAACATGTTGTTGGAACAGACAATTCAAGGAAAGAGAAGGATGCCTGCAAAAGGGAGGCACAGTCATGTAGACTGCTTGTACTTATATTGTCTTCTGCAGATTGAATGTCTTAAAAAAATAAGTCATTCCACCAAGAGACATCAACATTTTCAATCATTTGATGTTGAAGCACTACTCTTTTGCTGCACATGGAGACTTTGGAAGAAATTGAAAGGTCCTTAACAGAGTAATTGAGGTTCGTCACAAGGATGTTTGTCATGAAAAAGCGCAGGTGAAAGCACAGTGAGAAACTAGGAGAAATTACTGGAATAACAGTGTACGGTATCCTTCAGACGAAGGAAAAGGCTCAGCTGAATCCAAAATACAAATAGGACTGAAAACAGGGGCACGATTCTATCCTTACTTTCTACCGACTCCTGAAATCTTCTTAAACGAGAGCTACTGCCTGTCTGCCAAGAGGTCACAACAGACTGCGTTCCTGCTCACGTCATCTGTCCCTTCAAACGCTCATAGGGCCCTTATTTAAGTGTTTCTTATTTCATTCATTCGCAGTGGGAGGGTCAGGAAAGTTTACATTAGGGAGCCACTCAGACTTTTACTGGACAGCTGTAGTTCCAGCAATAATTAAAAAAAAAAAAAAAAAAAAAAGGAACAAAAGCCAACCAGCTAACCATCACAGCTCAATCCCAAACAGCAAACCACAAACATAAAAGAGGCTCTGAAGCTAAATTGTTCCAAGATGGCATCGACCACACATGGAAAAAAGAAGAAAAATACGAGTTCATATTTTAAAGTTGGCTTGAACGCTCCTTGAACAGTTTAGGAACTTGAAGACATTCCTGCATAAGCTGCTAATGAACTGCAATTAAAATATGCAGAACAGTAATTATAGTTTCTAGAGTAGCAATGGTCTGCCTAAAGAACCTACAGCAGTAGTCATCTGCTCAAGGCGTACAACTTTTCCTTAGATGTACCGTAAGTCAACCCCTGGCTCTGTAGAGGTCCCAATGTCCTACTGCACGTAGCGTGTAGGACTGAGCAGGAATCAGCACTTGAGGGAAACCAACCATCACTTCCATACATTTTCTTTGTCCCGTCACATCTCTTCACAAAAGGCAAAGCTGATTGCAACGTTATGTTTCATCAACAGGTCAGAACCACCACTGAGAAAAGAAAAAGCTTTTTTCTGGCATGAAGGAAGGATTGATTTTGCACAGATCAGCAAAGACATCGATAATTATCCTAAGATTTACTGTGCCTTGTACTGAAAAGGTGAACAGTTCTTCCCAATGAAGAATGAACTCTCACATGTAAACCAGCATGCACAAGCTGTAGGGCGTAAAATACAGTTCTGGCAGAGCTCCTAAGGAAAAAAACCAAATATCCCGAAACTTTTTTTTTGGTAGCAAACAGAAAACTATAAGGTGGCTTTTGCAGCATCAGGGATGGAGTACTAACCATTGCCATGCACAACTTAAATGTTTTAGCAAATTAAATCATGTTAATGTCACCAAAAAAATTATTCACCTTGAGAGGTCATATATTACAGAATATATTACTAGCAACATATTTCTCCTTCATTTAAGAAAATTTCAAAACTCATTGTAAATACCATTTTTCTCTATGATCACTGACAGCTCAAACCCATGGAGTAACAAAATGTTTTTCATATTATTCATTACTTCAACTTAATCTGTATTCTACTTGATTACTTTCAGGACAGCAATGGAACTTCTGAAAATCACAGAAACGGTATTCTGTTGATTGGTTTAAATTTTGCAGTCATAACAAAGCTTAAATTAACTTGGGGAGATTCATTCTGTTAAGGAATGAATGAAAATAAAAAAGAATATTTTTCTTCCAGATAATTACTTAGCCTAACACAACAAAGCAAGGGATAGGTAAACCATCTCCGAGTTTGTATAACACAAGTTTTTAATCATTTCTCCCCATCAAAAGACTGTATGCCAAAAGATGCATTATAATATACACGATGCCTCAGGAATCATGTACTGGAACACTGTATTATTTCCTACCTTCAAATCCCAATTATTATGTCTATTCTTATCTTAGTGCTGAATGGAACAAAAGTATTTTCTTTCGCAACAGTGTTGGCCAAACAGCAGAAACCTGATAAATGCTGCCATGGTAAAGCAAGTTTAAAATTAGCCTCAAGTTCAGCTAAACTACGTGTAGAAAGTTTCACAAATTGATTTAAAAAGGCAACGCTGAACTGAAATTGATGAGTGTAGTTTTAAATAAAACACTGAACCACACAACAGTAGAAATGCATGCCCAGGAGATGTACGGAGTTAACCATGTTTCTTCTTGTCCCTTATTCCTCCCTCCCTCTTTGTGTTGGGGCTGTATTTTTCCCCCCTCCCCACTGAAGTAACTTGCTCAATCTAGATTTGGGAAATAATAATAAATGAGGAATGGGTGGTTGAATTAAATTTGTATTTTTTATTTTTTTTTGCATGGAAATATAACGTTACTGATCTGTCAGGTTATCAGACTGATCTGGATATTAAAAAGGACAGAAAGGAGAAGGCTGCGATAATTCAAAACCAAAAAAAATTAAAGAACTGAGGATAAACACCAAGTTTCTAAACTCAGGAAGGGTTGGAGCTGGGTAAGGCTGCTCCTGTTTTAAAGAACAGGCTCCTCGTGGAATCAGAAGTGTCACTGCATGGGGTTAAGATTGTGTTTGCAGGCTATTAGGGGGATAGACAGGATGTATACTTCTCTACTGTAATTATGTTCATTCTAAAAACACTTTTTCAGAAAAGATAATTAGTTAATCAAACATTATTACAGAACAGAATTTCCCAAACACGAAAAACTAAGGCCAGAAAGTAGTAATATGTCTTTGTTGGTAATGAGGAAACACAGTGTTAGCTGGCAACAAAATTGGATTTTGCAGTATTAATACTTTACTCAAGAATACCTTGTCTAACCATTCAGTACAAGTTTTTAGCTAAAGAATGCCTAAAAACTCTGTTACACTGATACCAATCAAGAAGCCAATTTCTGGGATTAAATTTTATAGGTAAAAACTGGAAGGAAAATATATATTTTTTTTTTCTTTTTTTCAGGAAACAATGTGTGAAGTTTCTCTCTAAATATACTGAAATATTCATAAGTAACAGAATTTAACTGTTTAATTTTAAAATACATTCCATAAATCAGAAAACGGACTGTCATTTGCAGCCTTCCAATGCAGGCACATTACTAACAGACCAGCAAGACACCTTCCAAGTGGCTTTGTGCCCTAATGCAGTGGGACTATAGTTCCCCTTCTCCTGAAGCCTTCCTGTTCCTGCTAATTATCTCCCTGCACTTCACTCTGTCTAAGCCAAAACCTACCCCAAACCCCCCACTCAGGGGCAACCCCAGAAGCAGCACTCTCAGCAGCCTGCCATCCAGAAACAGGCTCCCCACTGGAAATTTCTCTCCAGCATTTGCTCTGGGCACATCCTCATGTTGCAGAGGAGCAGAGACCCTCACGTTTGCGGTTCCCTCCTCCTTCATGGCCTCGTGTGGTCCTGTTACATTGGCAGTTTTGCCTTTCTCTTCAGAATAACAGGTTGGTTGGTTGTTTTTTTGTTAATTTTTTTTTTAGTTTTTAGTTTTGGTTTTTTTTTTTTAACGGAGTTTAGAAAGGAAGCACTGTGTCTACTGCAGTACTCTGTTCCAATGCTACCAGCTGTGCTGAGCTATAATTAATAGGTCTGGTGATGACCCTTATTAGTACTACTGTCAGTATAAATGCTTAAAACTTAAAAGGAAGCTTTTTACTAAAATACAAACAAAACTCAATCCAGCCACAAAAGACCACTGAATAATGCAATATTCATGGGAAAAAAAACCCAAACTGAAATACAGTGATAGAGCAGTGTGTGTTTGGAAGAGGAGGGTGTCATTTTGTGGTTGTATGTGCATTACAAATATACATATGTATAAGAACACACAGCTGAACATTTCTGTTCCCTTAATATTTAAAAAGGCTATAAAGACGACTATCCTTTCCTGAGGAAAAAAAAGAAATATAGGAAAAGGTGCCAAGTTACATTCTGGGAAAGCAATAACAACAGTAAGAGAGAGCTACACAAGACTGATTCAAACAAAAATGTTTAAATCCTCATCTATGCTTGTTTAATATTTGTAAAGTAAAGACTGCCTGCCCATAAGGACACACCGAAATGTTGCTCGCTTCTAAC
This sequence comes from Larus michahellis, assembly GCF_964199755.1. NCBI lineage: Eukaryota > Metazoa > Chordata > Aves > Charadriiformes > Laridae > Larus > Larus michahellis. Next base: position 21,919,364 of record NC_133902.1, on the reverse strand, counting down.
ATGAGAAACAAGCTGAAATAAGGGAAGGAGCATAACATTTCTCCATTCCAGAAAATTCAACAGGAATCCTATCTGCTATTAAAAGTGATGTCACTTAGTTACAAAGAAGAGAAAGTGCACTGAAATGTATTTCAAAGAATTATTTTCACTTGCAAGGAATGGAAAAAATGACGCTGCATGTGCTTTCCACCCCAATTTCCCCACAAGCTCCATCCAACAGCACGCACTGGGGTCACACTTTCCCCACCAGGACATGAAGTTGCTGGCACTGCAACTGCCTTCCTGCCACCTGTCCCCACTCTCCCTGCAGAGACACCTGCCCTCTCAGTCACACAGGACACCATAGGTTTGTCACCGAGACATCCATAGGGAGATTTTTCTGATCCAGGACCAGCCTAGGTAGTGCTTGAAGAAGTGATTCATTTTATCACTCTCGGGGATTTTCACGGCCATAAATTCTCACCATGGCCTTGTATATTTTGTCATCTTAAACATCCCTCCTGGCTGGGCTCAGTGCACAGCAAGGTCCATCAAAACGCAATGTGATGTCAGGCAGCATGGAGCTCTAGCGGAGATGCTGACTGGTGGAAGAGGACCGGACCTGGCTGAGGGCAGCCAGCCTTGGGCTCTGCCTCCAGCCTCCCCTGGTAGGCATGTCTCATCAAGCAGAGCCCAGCACAGCCAGACACACGTCACGAAACAAACTCTGTCTTGCTCTGCGTTGCTCCTTGTAATCCCCTTCACCTTAGTCTATCAGGTAACCAACTCCAGCTTATCCACAGGAAAGGCTACACTTAACACTTGAGAAACAGAAGTTTTAATATTCTTATTTTATGAAATCCCTTAATGGTGAACATCCCCAAAACTCTGACCCACTACATATCATGTTTGTTTTGCTTATGAAGAAAATCTTCAGAATATTCTTGACGCTCTTAAGATTTTATTCTGTACTAGGACACTTTTTTGAGAATCATTACTTCTACATTTTGAAGATGGTATACAACATGTTGCCTCTGTCTTAGACCGCAAAAAGCAGGCCTGAAAAAAACAACATGAAGTACTGTTGGTTCCCAGGAAATAGTTAATTTCTTTTGGTTTGCAATTAAACGTGTTTCATTTCAAAGCAGATTGTAGCAAGGTGGGGGCTGGTTTCTTCTCCCAAGTAACGAGCAATAGGACAAGAGGAAATGGCCTCAAGTTATGCCAGGAGAGGTTTAGACTGGATATTAGGAACAAATTGTTCACCCAAAGGGTCATCAAGTATTGGAACAGGCTGCCCAGGGAAGCGGTGGAATCGCCATCCCTGGAGGTATTTAAAAGACAGGTAGACGTGGTGCTTAGGGACATGGCTTAGTGGTGGTTTTGTCAGTGTTACGCTGATGGTTGGACTCGATGATCTTAAAGGTCCCTTCCAACCTGGACGATTCTATGATTCTGTACCCTCTGCAGGCACCAACCAAGTAGAAGAGATGGGACCTTTTTTTTTCAAGAGGGACTAACTCTACAATGAGAATTTTTAAAAAAACACTGTACTGATGACTGCAAAGATTCGCTGCTTTGTTTTTAAATTGCAGTCAAACAACCAATAACATCCACTTATCTTTGCTGAGAATACCAGCACTCCCAGATGCTGCACTGCTCTATAGAATCATACTGCTCTTACTTTATACCTTATATGTCTCATACCTCATAGGATGTACAAATTTAGTACAGTTATAGGGTTTTTATTGTTATACCTAACCACACCCTTCCACGTCCAAATTTCTTTTTCTTCACCCATATTCCATGACATATTTATTCAAACAGATAAAGATGATAAAAGTTTGGACTTCTGATTGGCTGCAGGTTGATATTCTCTAACCTATTTGGCAAAGAAAAACATGTAGAGACAGGAGAAAAATGTAGACAGAAGAAATCTGTGTGTCAAATAGGGAAAGAAGACAACTACTAATTTAGTCTTCGTGCATAATTTGTGTCTTAGTACCTCCATACAATTTTAAATACATTTTTAGAGCAGGGAGATCATTTTCATCCAGGGATACACAGTTTGAGAAATGACCTCTGATTCTGTAGGGAAAAATTCCTACTTATAATTTACTTAATTGATTGTATTTGCATATCTAGATGCAAATACATCAGGGCTATTAATTTTATTTTTCATCACAGCTTTTTTGTTGTTATTTGATATTTGGAAGAGCACTCCTGGGAGAAGAAAAAGCACCAAGCCTGGGTGTGCTGCTGTGATATTATGCAATTAATCAGAAGTTCTGGGATGGGGAGGAAGACTTTCAAATGCAGGAATAAAACCTCTTCATTCTTGTAGCAACAAAAGTCTCCTGAGGAATGACTGATGTAGGGGATCTAGCTGATCACCGTCAAGAGAAAACAACTCATCGACTCTGAACGGCTACGAGACAATGGTCATTCAGAGCCTTAGACTTAATGCTCAGCCACATTTATCAAAGCTGCAGTGTTTTGAGGAACACAGGATTTTTTTCACCCTGCATGAATGCAGCACTTCAGAGAGCTCCTCATGCGCTCCCAAATACTTAAGAAATGCTGCATAAAACCATACAGATGTTTTTAAAGTCCTGGCATGGGTCTCAAAAGCTGCATTCTGTGATTTTAGATCATCATTATCAAATAGCAAATCTGTCATTACTATATTAAATAATAATGGTTCTGCCTTAGTTAGATTTCTCTCTGTATTGCGCCCAGAACATTTTTTTTTTTAAAGACATCTGCATTATATTTTGGGGTTTTTTCCTTTTTTTTTTTGTCTAGGCTTTCAAAGCAAACAAGAGAGTTCATTTTTCTCCATTACCACTGACTGCTTGGAAGTTGCTTTTCCAGTATTTCATAAAGGCTACAGAAATTGCTCTCCAAACCATACTGTCAAAGCTAAGAACAAGAAAACACTAACAGAGACAGTGCAGATCTTGAGATACCGGTCTGAACTCCTTCAGGTCCTAGGAAATTAGTTTTGCCCTATTCCTATCCTCTCTTTCTGGACCAGTCATAAGAAGCTCCCTCATACTATCACAAAGTGGGTGTTAAGAAGCTATAAGACACAATAAATCAAACCACAGCCAACCCCTGACAATACAGGGCCCCCCACCCAACGGCAGAAACCCACATAATTATAAAATCTTCTCTTTTAAATCCTGTAAGTTTTCTGTGCTAGTAACCTTTGAATCGATGGAAAGAAAAAGAAAATCTTCCACAATAAAACTGACGTACAGGAGCTGTTGCGAACATTTTCTCTGATAAACCATCCCATGGCTTAGATGGTGTGGTAACAGAGTGCTCAATTAGGATTAAAGACGGCTTTTCAGAACAGCTGGGATGAACTCAGGTTTAGGCAGAGCTTTCATCCATTTGATCATATAGAAACCACTGTCACGTGCTGCCATCACTGAAACTGAACTGGCTGCATACGCTTACAACTATTCTTGGATCACGGATTACCTGTCCGTTAATAGTGGAAAGGTGTTAACTGAAGAGAGAAAGTTACAGAAAAATATGAAGCAAAATCCAAAACCAGATTATCTGTTCCTCTCACCCCTACTGAACTGCCGGAAAACTTTTGGCATTGAGGTAGGAAGTTTCAAGACAAAAGCAGAGCATTCAACAGTAGCACCTGCAAATGGCTGTAGCCCACTTAGTAAAATTAGATTACTCAAAACAAGCACATGGTATGAAGTTCTTGGAAAACTCAGCAAATGGGAGCGAGCCTGCACTGCAGCATATGATGCCTGCTCCCTTTTTCACCTGAAATATGAAAAACGAATGTTTTTTTCTTTACAACACCTGTAGAAGCTACCACAAAAAACACTGCAGAAGAGTTAAACTTGACTTAAAGTCTTAATCTCAGTAATCAATAGTCTTATTTGCTAGTAATACTACAGAAAATTATTACTTTGCCCAAACAAGCATCCATACATTTTTTTCTATGGAAAATGAGAAACTTTTGTCTGATTTCCTACCAAGGAGATCAGCGGTGAACCTCTCAGGAAGAGGATGACTTCCTGTGTTTCACCAAACACATGCACAAAGCCACATGCAAACACTGACACACAGGCTCCCTACGCAAAGGACGGAGAGGTAGGATCTGTCGTGCTCCGTCAGACACTGGTGCAGTGTCCACTATCCCCTGTCTAAAGCCATCAGAAAAGAAGAAAAGCTATGCGAACCACTGGAAACAAGTCCCTGTTCAGTCTCATGCTTGACCTCAGTTTCAAAATCAATGTTTCATCAATACTAAATGAAGGAGTGAACACTGCAGCCTTCAGGTTCTCATTACTTAAAAGTGCTTCAAGCACTTAAAATTTAATAAATAAAAATCCTAAGAGAGTTCAAGTGGGGAAGACTCTGCCCATCACTTTTTTTCCTCTGCCTTCCATCAATTGGGTGCTGCTGTGTGAACATAACACCTGAAGAATCGGTTCCACCTATATTTTAACTAAAAATATTTGCAATTTATAATAAATATCTATAGGATGCAATGAAGCGACTTGTTGATTTCTTATGTAATATATTTTTCTCTCCAGCTTCTCATAGATTGCTATTGCTGCTGAGGTTCATATCTCTGTAGTTCTTAAAACTAAATCTAACACTCACACTGACAGTGTAAATTATGGGCTAAATAAAAATACCAGTGAGAGAGAGGGGGAAGTGTTTCAGGGAGAAGTGCTGAAGGAAAGAAAAGCAAATCACTGACTTACAGATATAAAACATGTGTAGCAACTCATCTACGCTCACCCTGAGCAGAATTACAGGAGAAGGGGAGATTCAATTAGAATGAAAAGCAATCAAACCAGATCCACAACCATATGATTTCACCAGATTAAAAAAAAAAAAAAAAAAATACAGAATAATTATCAGCTAAGTGGACTAAGTGGAAATTTCCTGTACAGTTATTACATATCTTTACATTATCATTACATATCTCTTCGGTGGAGTCAAGATGCATTGTGTTTTCCTCTGCCTTACGTAGTCCTGACCACCCCAGAGGCCAGGCCATTGCGCTGGGATGCACTGCCCCTCTCCTGCTGTGGAAGCATCGCTTTTATGTTACCAAAGCAGGACGCACAACTTGGAGATCCGGTGATAAAATGTGGTGGTAACAATGTGAATACCAATGTTTTAAAGCTAACACATATCTTACGGTGAGCTGAGCCAGAAACTTTTCATTACTACAGGTTTTTTTATATTCAATGCATTTAAGTAAAATCATAGCCCATTTCAGAACTGTATCTGCACTAAAAGAAAATTTACCGAAGAGTATGTTAAGTTTCCTATCCACACCTGTTGCAACAAATGCTTCCCAGTAAGTCATCTCTTAGGCATACCACAGCATTTATTTACATGCAAAATTAATCTGCTAACAAAGAAATTGTACATCTACACTTTTAATCATATTTTTCATCATTCCCTTTTCCTCTTTACAATTTAACTGTTTACATTTCTCTTTCTTTCCATCTCAGAATTTTTGACTGTAAAATCTTCATGTTAAGATTTGTTTCTAAGAAAACAGTGTATCTTGCTTCCCAGAACCTGAAATTTGGGCACAACTCAACAGTGCTTTCCAAGCCCACCGGAAGGACACCTTATTTCATTATTCTACCTGAAACTAAGTTGAAGTAGTGAGCAGATTCCTCTTACCTGTTTGTGAGCATGATCATAAGAGTTAATGTGATTGTCAAACTCCTGGTGTTTATAGTACTGCTTGTCACAGAGTTCACAGTAGAAGTTGGCTTTAAGATCTTCCAGAGCTTTTGCTATCGTGTTTTTCTTTTCAGCATAATCCTGGAGGGGGTGCAAAAAAGTAATTTTAGTTTTGCCTTTGATGCTGCGAATGGATTTTGTGCTCTGCAGTTAATCATATTTGTAAACATTTACACACCTCCATAACTAAAAGCCTTCACATTATTTGCTGTGTTACACTGCACATATTTACTGTATCTGCTGCGAGGCTAAGATTTGCACACTTCAATTTGCTATACAGTTGCCAGCTTCCCTTAGGGGCTCTTTCACAGGCTAGAAGGATTTCCCCAGGTTCTGTCTGAATACAAATATTTATCTTGCTGAAGGCTGTTTTCGAGTTAATTTTTGATCCAAGACTCACTGCTGCACAGATCTGCTAGGTAATATACCCAAGCAGAATAAGCACGACGATACAAACTGCAATAATTTAGTTATCAGGCTTTTACAAGAAAGCACGCCTACTAAAAAGAAAACAAAATTAAGGAAACCCTACTGGGTCCTTCTTGAACGCATGTACACATGTCAATGTGAGGAACGTAGAAGGACAGACACACATCTCTGATTACCATTACAAACAACATTGCTTATCATTTATGAGCAAATTATATACAAGTAATATTTATTACCTTCCTAAATACATTGAAGATAATATGGCCTGTTCTGAAAGAGCATGGAAATGGTCTGTCATCTCAAATTAGTTTAATACCAGTTAAACACTGAACATGTATAACTTCAGTGCAATGACTCCTGCTTTTGGGATAGACTCACCCCCTAAATCCCGAATGTGGCAAATATTTTTTAAGAAACTACAACCCTTTGATTTGTTTCACAAGATTTCATCACTGCGAACTCTTTGGAACTGACCCTAAATTCCCCTTGTTTCTGTCTTCTTCCTTGTTCAGTTAGATTAAGATAAAAGCTGATCTTGTACTCAGAACATCCAAAACAGAGTCAATTTGGGGAAAAAAGTCCCTATTTGCTAGCAGTTTTCCACAGCTTAGGACTTGAATACTTCCAATATATTTTTGGGAGTTTAAAAATGGAAAATTTATGCTTATCAGATTATAGTATTTTCCTATCAATTATTTCTATTTTAAAAAAAGAGAGGAATAATAGTCATACAACTAGAATTATACAAAATACTTATTTAAAACAGTACTTTGAATTTAATTCAGCATGACCGGACTGCTAGCAAACACCATTGATTCATACCCAAACTGAGGTACTACTACCTCATTAAAATTTTGTCCGTTTAGAAGAATTGCAAAAGTCACTTCAGAGTGGTGTTTTGAATACTGGCTGACCCATGATGAATTCACATGTTTCTAACACATCTCTAAAATGATGTTTCATAAAATCTCTTTCGTTTAAAACCAAAGTGAGTTAGCACTTTATTTCAAGAAACAGTAGTATTTTAGACTTTGAAATATACGTATGCTGTATGGAAATCTAGCCCGGAAACTCTACACTAGGAAGAAACTACTGGGTTTGAACCACTTCAATTATTACCAAGATGCCTATGTTTAGGAAAACACTGGAGACAGAATATAGAGATATAATCCATTGAAACACTTTAAAATTAATTCTCATAGTCTACAAAGGGATGACACCTAATGTTGTTTTTTTAAAACATAAAAAAGAAAATTATGGAAAATTATGGATGGGGGGATTATCAGAACTCTGAAATATCATATATGACATCTCTGAAGGATGAGAGTGAATGTGATGGGTTCTAAGACAAGAACAGTGAACTGAGTAATAATTTTTCTTTATAGAAAGATCTCACACCATGTTGTCGATTAACCCTCAAGTGAAATTTTGCAAGACTTACTAATGTAGCATAATACCTTGAATAAAGTCACATAACTTCATTAGTATTCCTCTTGACATAAAGCACCATTTTGGAAGCTATATATTTATTCTATAGCACAATCTAACCTGAATTATATTTGACCTGCCAATGCATCCTAATGGAGCAGAGATACTGGAAGCCCGTGAACAACTTCACTGCAAAGTAGTAAAACCTCACCATGATCTCAGGGTTTCTACTACTCAGTTCCTTCAGCTAGGGTTCGTTCAAGGGTAGGGTTAATTTTACATTACAATATTACATCACAGTTTCAGAGGCAAGTAAAGAATGTCATCACATCACCTAAATTAGACACAAATAAATGCATGGATTATAATAACAGAGTTGGATCATGCATGGGGGACGGGAAAAACAGAACTTTTAAATGACAAGAATCAAAAGTATTTGACCTTAGGAACATATGAATGGCTGTACTGGATCAGGTCAACCTTTTGAACCTGTGTAAGATTTTATTCTGTACAACTTATGAAAGTGACTCTTAACTAAGGACCGTTCCCTTTGCAGCTGTATTCTGCTAGTTTCAGTTGCTGCAGATTGGAAAAGGTCATTTTTATTCCCTTTGACTGGGTCACTCATAATTATATACACCCCCTACCACACTGTCTCTCAGGTATCGTTTACTGAATGATACAGTCCTAGTTTATTCCGGCATTCCTTATATAAAGGCCACTCATCACCTCTGCTTGTTCTTTTCATGGTCTCCAAAGAAGACATGATAACACGATATACCACAGTGCAATGCAGTACTATATTAATATTCTCTATTTTCTACCCTATGCCTTTTTGCAGTAAGTTTTAACATATGAGTGTTTTAAAATCATGACAGAGCATTAAACCAACATTTTTATAGAACTCCTTTATCACCTACATCCTTTGCTGCTGTATAATATTTTGCTGTCAGGAGATGTTTCTATTCAACTACTAAACTTCACACGACTTCAGAAACTTCACATTTCTTCAGCATCAGCAAGGGTCATTAACAAACCTCGTGGCTGAGGTACCAGCTTCGGGATGTAAGCATGGGCAATATCATTAACTATTAATTGTGGGCAGTGAAGTATCTATCTCCACGGGAATATATTCACAGCGAAATTTCTACAGAAATAGTAGCATAAGTGTTTATTTTTACAAAGTTTTGTGTTGTGTTGCACTTCAGACATTGATGAAACACAAAAATAGGTAGTTTCTTCATGTTAGCCCCTAGGACTACCAGATGAGACGTATCAATTTTATTGTCACCTGGTGGGAAAATATATTGAATCCTCTCTCCAAACATCGTCCTTTCCAAGACTTCAGCTTATTGTATTGCACATGTATGCACCAAAAACGCCTTAATAAAACCCTTAATGGAGGGTGTTCAGAAGATTCCCTGTGGCCACGGGATCCCCTGGACTGTGTCAGGATTGAGGATAAGTTGCTGTTGCTGGTTCGCATTGGGAGCTGAGGAAAGTCTCATTTCAAGGATGAACATAGAACGGAAACAGAGCACAGGCTGCTGGTTCTCCACCTGCTAGGCTGTTTCTATTGCTTTGGCAAGGAATGCTACCTTGGAAGAGGAGGCTTTCACGACCTCTACCGATTTTGGTGAGGGATAACTGCCCAAAAACTGCCAGCAAAAGTTACACTCCCCGGACCTTGACAGCACTGGGCAATGGATTGCAGACAGAAATGACCTGGAAACTTAGTGGAGAGGAATATTCCTGGATTGAAGTAGCAGCCAAAAAACTCACTTGAAATGGTTAAATATGATCAAGCTTGGTCTCAGTTTCATCAAGATCTGTCAACTGTCCTGGAAGTTTTAAAAGAACTTTGAATTATGATCCAGCTTGGTAATGAAACTCAGAACTGAGTGTCACTTAGTTTCATTATTTTTTTCCTGAAAGGCTTATTATCTGAAAGCCTACAGCTATAATTCACTGTAGCTATTTTTCATAATTTATATGAAAGACCTCTAATAAGTGATCACATCTATCAGCTGGCTTTATTTCTCTAAATCCATCTTCTCCATCCTCCAAAGCCTTAAGCCTGGGCAAATGCTACTGCAAATGTCTGATAAATTGAATTAAGAGCAGGCTTCACCCACAGAGGGGCTACCTGTCTCTAACTAGACTGGACTTTCTGCTCCCATTATGTGAGAGAAAAAGAAGGAAAGCTACAGAAACATTAAACGCTTTACATAGATAACTTTGGAGAGTCGACTGGATGCCTCAATGTAGTGGATATTTTTATGGAGTGCACTTCAGGCTCATACTTCTGCTGTCTGCAGAAAGGTCAACTAGAAAAAAAAAAGTAAGAATGAAATTATAATACATCATCTACTCCGTGGTGATTGCCAGTGTGAATATTCTCACTTTACAATAAATGTGAGCTTGTTTTATTGCAGTAAGCTCTTCTGCATTTACTGTAGACTTAAAAGGGCTGGGCATGCAGACACTGCAAAGTAAAGTGTATTACAGAAATAAGCCCCTTCTTCAGGATAATTTACTGATACAGTCATCCCAGAGAGGATTAGACTGCTCTGGATTAGACCACATTAGACCTGATGGATACCTTGTTTCACAAAACAAGTGTAACCTTGTTTCACAAAAAGAAATATTTAAAGCACTTCTCTGTCCCAATAGCTAAAATAAATCAAAAAAAAGCAAAACTGTATTTTGAACATTGTTAAAAAATTCCAGCTAATTCTCTTGATTTGGCAAAACTATTCTATGTAGTAGCTTTATTTATATGAAAGAATTTGCATAAAAAGATGCTGTTACCAAAAAAAAAACAGAAAAAAAAAATAAATCAAGGGAAAAACCAGCCATAGCTTAAGAGCACACTTCTGTACAGCCAATTAACTGAAATACCCACGGACACAATTAAAAATTATTCCTTCATTTCTTGTATATTTACTAGGTATTGTAAAGATACTATGAAGAACCAGATTTCACTGAATAAAATGCACAATTTACTAACATCTCTGCTGTCAGTCTCAGTATTACTTGGTACATATACATTTTTTTAATATCTTGGCGTATCACTTTTTTCTCATGTAAGCAGTCTATACATCACCCACTGATGCAGTTGAAGGAATAAATAAAAAGTAGACTACATTAATAATATTAATGCAGTCTAGTACCAAATCTAATTATTTATAAGGTTCTTGTCCTCATCAAGGCGGTGAGACCAAAGCAAAAGGCAATCAGACGCACTGATCAAATTACTCATTGATCTTAACAAATTCATTTCCAAGCACTGTACAGCGAGTTTTGGTTTCACACCAAGTTTAAAAAGAGACTGGCTGGGAAAATAAAGACCAAGAATATTGTCAGATCTTTCAGACTACCTTACCTGAAACTTTCCCACTAGCTGTCAGACGTGATAGCCACGTAAAACTCACAAGGCTGTAAACGTCAGATACTATTTCCTTGATTTCTTGCGCCCTTCTGACATTCTCCTTCCAGGCAAAGGAGACTCCACTAGCAATACGGATAGGCCCAAGGAGGAAGTGGTGCCCTGAAGACTCCTATGTTATATTGGAGATCAGAAATGGAAAAAAACCCACCCTACCTTTATTTTCTCTTCAATATTAGTTGCAGACAAACAACTCCAACCAAAATACTTATTACATACAAGAGAGCTAATCAGTATTCTGCTATGTGTGTACTTGAAAATGCTATTGAAGACATGCAAATAATTATAAAACTGGTTTCTCAGCTTCCTAATAAACACACAGACAGTATTCCGCATTCAGATAAACACCCTAGCATTAAGATAAATAACACAGTGAAATTAGAAGGAAACAGCAAAATTTATTCCAATTAGTGCTGTTTGCTTCCTAGTGCCATCCTCATCTTTTTGAAACATCAAGTTTGTTAACCGTGCACCTACTAATGCAAACAGATGAATTTCGCACCCCCTGCACTAAATGGAGTGAGATGAATGTGAACAGGGAGAGAGCTGGACTCAGTGGAGAGCAAAGCAAGGCAGAACAGTGTCCTGCAATGTTAAGATTGAATTAACTTCAAAGGAAACTTATGATGAGAGAGCAATTTGTTATCAGATTTATCTGTCTCATTAACTTACTTAAAGCACTTATACTGTATAATTACTTTTAACTGGGACTCATAAAATCACTTGACTGGGTTGTTTTTTTTTTGCCATTAAAGCTAACTGTTGTGCATAGATTTGTAGAATTATTTATTTATTCTAGTGCTTTAAAACCTACTTCCAGGAAGAGCATACACTTACAAGGTGAGAGTGGTGACCACAAATCTTTGCTTGGACAGTTGTATTAAGAAGGAACTCTTCATTAGTGCTTATGAGAAAGCACGGGTCTAGTTATAATGGAAAAAAAATTATTTACCCCATCTCTTTTGAAGTCCATACAAGGGGGAACTGGAGAAGGCTTTGCTGTAGAAAAGAAAGAAGGTTTAATTCTAGATAGTCTCTTCTTCACTCAATGTTCACCCCTGCTTAATGTAAAGCAAGGGAAGAAGGAGCCTGATATTCATCTCCTTTACTCCTCTACTGTTAAATAGTCCAGTCATACACTTTAATTAGAGCAGAATTTTTATTTTAAAACATCCTGGGACTGATTTTTGGCATTTAATTTCCTTATAACAGGCATGTAGACATCTAAAGATTTTCATAGCTACTTAATGTAATTTAATTGACAGGTAAGTGTCTAATGTAATTAGACTCTTTGGGAAAATCGAGTTTTTCTATTTTATCCTTCCAGCAATACACTAAGCTAAATGAAGTACCTTTTAACCCTGCAGAACTTGCAGCCCTGGAGATGGACTGAAAAACCCTCCTTCAGCACAAAAACTGAGCACTGGACCGAACGTCAGTGTTCGTGCCCGGCAGCCCTCAATCTGAAGAGGGTATGACCACATCTCCCGTAAGGCATTTCAGCATCCGAGGAAATGCAAAGGACATGGCAAGAGGAGTTGTTTATTTATTTCACCTCAAGTTAACTGAATGCCAATTGACCGGCTGCTATTAATTTGCATTTTAAAAGTTGCTCTAGAGCTCTTCAAGCTTTAATTTGTTGGTGAAGTTACTTTTAGGTCTAGTAAAAATTGCCAGTAAAGTTGGCAGGGGCACCGAGCAAACAGAGAATTGGACGCCATCTTATTGAATATATTTAATTTTGAGCATGTGATTCATCTACAGGACAACTTACACATGAAAATCTGCATACCTGTATTTTCAGGATGAGAGTTCTTGGTGATTATCAGGTTCCGTTTCCCTAGTTTTGGCTACTGTGCTTGACTGCAATGGATTTTTTTCCTGCAAGATCCTCTATAGTGATATTTTTTGCTAAGTTTTCAGAAGACTATTTTTCCTGTATTTTCTCTTTTCAGCTTATATTTTTCCAAGTTTTTTTGGTTTTGTTTTGTTTAAGGAAAGCAAAGGGGAGCATACTAATCTTTGAACTGAAATAAAGATGTTTCCGTCCCATTTTGTTCCTGTCAAGAATACTACTTCTCCATGCCTAGTTAAAATTGCAATTTGTTCTACTTTCAAGTAAATCTGAAACTATGTTATTTAAATGCAACTCCATGTCTCAAAAATGTGAGCATTACATTTGCCCTATTGAGGAAGTTTCAAGCTGTATTTTCAATTCAATAGGTCCACTGCTTTTTCACAGCCAATGTGTTTGTTAGGAGCAGGGCACTATGGAACGGCACATGGCGCCTACTGAAGTAAGTGCTCCTGGAAATCCCCACAGCGGGCTCAGTGACTTTTCTTTACAGACCCTTTTACTGATGCCATTTTACTATGGCTTTCCAGACCATTAAACCTTCTCATACAAATTTACTATCTTTTTATAGCTTCAGGGACCCATCATGGCTAGCCTTACATTATGTGCTTTGAATTTATGTGCCACGAGCACTTAAATACCCAGCCATTGAAAAAGAGACCTTCGAACTGGGACAGGTCTGAAACGTTCCTAGGCAGGTTTGTGCGCCTGCCCAAGTCCTGGATGCAGATAGGAAACAGTTGGGAACAACTGGAAAGAAATATCTCCTACAAAGACATCTGGTTATTAAATGGAATACAGCCTGTAGGGCTGGACCAATGTATTTTTAATTCTAGTTAAAAAAAATACCACCACCACCACAAAAAAACCCCAGAAAACCCATTAGGAACGACTCTCCTGAGCTCCTTCAGTTGTCTAACTATGAATATGTACAGAATCACAGAACGAAAGGGGTTGGAAGGGACCCCTGGAGATCATCTAGTCCAACCCCCCTGCCAGGCAGGTTCACCTAGAGCAGGTATGAGCTTAAGATTTGCATTATGATACAATATGATTCAGTAAATATTCATTTTTCTAAAATTAATCCTCAGTGTTACCACAGTTCGAAAAAGACTTCAACTGAACACCAAAAAGTGGGGGAAAAAAAATATGTATCATTTCTTTTGGCGTCTTTAAATAATGCAAATAAATCTTTTTACTCAGAAGCCCAGAGAGAAGTTCGTCCTAGTGGGAAATGGAATCAAGTTTAAATTTGCCATAGAGAAAATGCATCGAAAAAAATCCTCTAAAAATTTCTTCTAATTTTGCGTTGATTCAAAATACTCTCCAGATGCAGTAATTGACTGTGATGAAGATACTCAGTCTAAGTGAAGAGACAGTAACGCTACCTAGACAGAGAGAAATGAGACTGTAAGAACAGTGCTTTGCAAAAACACAAAGAGGTTTTGAAGATCCTGTTCTTTCATTTATGAGATAGTTTTGTAAGCTGCCAAAGTGTAAGAGGCTGCAGAAGCCCTGGTTTACCTTGGCAGATCTACACTACCTAAATTACGAGTGATCTTATCGCAGTCTTAAATCCAGATATAGCCTCTTTGAGATGAGATGGGCCTGGTCTTTGTTCTCTCTGAAAACACAATAAAAAATGTTGCAAACTTATGAATGACCCTACACTAAAAAAAAAAAAAAACATGAGGGTGTGGAGGGAGAAGAAAATAACGGAGATTGGAGTACACATAGCTGCTGCTGAAGCAGCAGTTTATATACTCAATACAGTAACCAATGACCCATGGCAAATATCTTTTTGCCAATGACTTTTAACAAGTTTTTCTTACTTTTTTCTTTGTGTGAGAAACAAAAGGCAGATGGAGCATTTATCATTGCTATGACCCTCACATATACAAGTTATTTGAATAGGTGCAACTCATGAGAATAGCTACTTTATGTGAATAATACTACTTAAGCTTTGAAGACTTTAGGCCATAAAGCTGGATAGTTGATAGTCAATAATTTCAATAAAAGGGAAAGACAGAGGAAGCTTAATAAAAATATCACTTAAGGCTCAAAAGTGCATAAAAGCCTGATTTTAATTCTACCTCCTGGTCAAAGGGGAGAAGGAAAGACTTTGGTTGATTTGATACTTTTCACTCTTGTGTTGGAAAATGGGAAGAAAACCAAGGACTTTGGTACAGCCACATCTCAAGATATACTGTTAGGCAAACACTTCTGAGGTTGAGAGAGTCAGGTATAGAAAAGGCACGAGAAAGCATTTTTATCGATTTCTTTGCTGTCTACCTACCCAAGCAAGTGTTCAACAACAGTCATCCCTGCAATGAGGAACGCCAAACTCAAGAGTCTTATACCCAGTATCTGTACATGAGCTGATGGAAAACGCCTAAAAATGACCGGCCATTACCAATGACATTTCCAATGAGACACTTAAAACAGCATCAGAACTGCAGCCATGCCCTGGACCACTTTGCTGCCAGCAGTGCTGTGTGAGTGGCACCTTTCGCTGACAGATGAACACACAAAGATGAAGTATTTACCCAGCATCGTCCATAATCATTACCTCTGTTTAAAGAGATGCAGAGAAAATGAGCCACGTCCACAAAACAGTCAAAGCTTCTTCAAAAATATCACACAGAAACCCACACGTTTGCATAAATGATACATTTAGACTGATCCTTAGTCACACTATTCCATTTTCCTCCATTTTCTGTCCTGTTTTCTGCATAGTAAATTGTCAAAAATCCCTGAAATTGAGCAAAAATGCAGAAAATGACACGTTGTCATGCTGTCAGGTAAAGAAATGGTTTTTTTAATACATTTTCAATGTACACTCACTAAAGCTCAGGACCAGACTAGAGACTGAGATTTGACTGAAGTTCGAGGGACTACTTCTGCCAATTTGTCACACGCCGCAGTGCTCCCTCTCATCAGAGAGGGAGGTGCTGAACCACAAACCCTATAAACAGTGCTAATACACTTGTCTCGACTTTATCGAATAACAAGGACATTGCAAAAACCATCAGGTCCAGTTTGAAACTCCATCACGAAAAGTATTACACATGTCTTACTGACCATTTCTATTACAGTAGTGCCTATAGGCTCCCATTGCTTTTGGGACTCTGAACAGGATATAAAAGACAGTAGAGTACTCAGAAGTTGAAGTGGTACCTTATAGGTACCTCCTCCTCAATAGCAAGTCTTCTCTATGCCTAGCTACTCCTCCTCGGTGCCAGCATACTTGTTTGCATGAGCATGCATTTCCTTAGACCATCAAGCTGATTTAGGTTAAAAACATGCCTTCAGGAGAAAAAAAGTTTAACTAAAACGTGAATCAGCTCACATATCCAGTTAAGCAGTCTTCAGCTCCACCACCACCATGCCAGAACAAACACGGTGTTTGCATGAGATGTGGAACAAGTGAGAGAACTGGCCAAGACCAACCAATTCTATTACAGGGGGAACCAAAGCTAATAGCAAAAGCAAAAAGGTCCAAAAGAAATTAGTGCAACAACCAAAACTAAAACCAAAGCTTCCTAATGTTGTGTACTCTGTCTGATAAATGTGCAGTTTTAGGTTTCCATAAAACTGTAGATCCAAAAATCTTTTTTCAGTCTTCATGAAGAAGTTGCTATATGGTTGTGAACTGCTCACAAGTTACAGAAGAAGCATGACCTTGAGGCTCAAGTATCTCCTGGTACAACCAGAAAAAAAGTTGGGAAGGGAGAAATAATGGCACAAAATGCTAGATGGAAACGTACATTGAGGAGATACCAGCATTAGTGATGAGCTCAAGTCATTCAGTAAAAGTAACAAATTTTTTGCATCCAAGTGCTGATTTTTTTTCAAAGGCTTCATTTTCTTGTATTATTCAATTTTTTCTTAGCCCTAAGCCATCCCTGCCCAGCCAAAAGTTTTCCGTTTTTAGTTGAAAGGAACTCTGAAACAAACAGCAGACAAATGCCCCGTGCCACAGAAACTGATGGATGCACCACAGGCTTTTCCAGCAGGAATCACTGGTGGAACATATCCAAAATTAGCATTTCTGAACCTGCTAATCATTTTTGTTAAAAAGCAACAGTATTTGCAATATTACTGATATAGGAGTCAGATGAACAGGATTCCAACTTAGCTACAGTTAATTGTAAACCAACAAAATTTAATGCTGACCTAATACGGCTACTTATGAAAGAAACTAAAACTGACATTCTGGATACAGAGCTTAGCAGGGCCCACTTAAAAAAACTCATTCTTAAGTAGCAGTGAGCAGACAAAAAGATATAGATATAGATACAGATATATATGTACTCCCAAACCTCAATCTGCAGTCTGATTTCTTCTGGACTTGAGTTTCAAGTGTGGATCTTACAATGTTTATGAATAATACCCTCACACTGTGGTCCATTTTCCTCTTCCATTAGGTCCTCCATCATTGTAAAATACATAAACCCTTGAGATCTTTGCTTCTCTGTTAATTTAGACTGCGGTGGGTTTTCTATTTCATAAAGACGGGTAGACATAGCGCTTAGAGATATGGTTTAGTGATGTTTTTTGTCAGAGTTAGGCTGATGGTTGCACTAGATGATCTGAAAGGTCCCTTCCAACCTACGCGATTCTATGATTCTGTGATTAACATGTACACATGCAGAGTGTGGCAGCATAAACCTAACTTTGGAAACCAGACTTCAGATATGCTACCTGAAGTACACATCTGTAGTAACCAAAATGGATTGGGGAAACTATCAATTAGGCCACATTCAATTGTACAAAGAAGTGACCCATAAAAACCAGTGAAATTAGGTAAAAACGGTGTTAGAAATAAAAGTCAGTACAGTGGACAACCTTAGCTTGAAGTCCAAACTCAAGGAGGTTTTAATCCTGACCGTACCATTTCTGTGAAATGCTTGGAAAAAAAAAAGAGCACAAAAATGGTGAGAGCTGGAGGTGTTAATGCTGGTACTAACACACCTAGTGCTCGGCTCCCCCAACAATATTCAGCTCTTCACTGCCTCTCACAGGGAATGCATCGACAGCTCTTTGGCATCCATATTCCTGTGGGATTTCGAAATACATTAATATAGCACAGGTTTACCACACAGAAAAAAAAACATACTAACACCTTGTTTCTTAAAATTGTGCTAATGTACAAGGAATTTTCCTATTTATTATTATTACATATTTATTGTATGTATTCTGGGCATTCAGTGAAAAAATAACTATTTCTGCAAACTGAATTCCATCATATGGTAAAATACTTCTGATGCTTCAGTTAGGTTAAAGTCTTTTAACCACTCCGGACAAACAATTTATTTCTTCCAAACAGGATGGAAGGGTACTCAGCAGAGGATGCTCACGCTGAAATTTTGTGTCAAGATGCCGCCAGGAGGTGTTAAATGAAGACAAAGCACTTAGGTTTTTTTTCTTCCAATTTCATCCACAACAAAGCAGATGAAGCTTTTATATATGCATAGTTTTAATGGCTTCGTTTTAAGCATTTTTTTATCAAAGTTTTTGTTGAATATTTTGATCCCTTTGCATGTCGTAAATTTCACAAGCCCAAGTTTAAAATTATAGGTTTAAATATATGCATATGTACACACATGTATGCACATAAAAATGAAGTAGATAGTAACTTCATTTATCATCATTAACCTTGGTTTATAAACAGCTTTTCAATCAGTTTTATCTACAGAGGCACATTAAATCAAGTGACGACGGTGTCCCTGCGTACCGTGAGACTGTGCTGATAGCAAAGGAGTTCAGTCAGCTCTCATAATATGAGTCAGCAATTGTTCTGTGATATCTTTAATTTGTCACAAGCCAAATCCTCTTAAGAGCACCTGCTAGAATACAAAAGGTCAGGCAGGAAAGTGGCAGAAAATCAACACTGACACCTTCTGTCACCCTCCACAATCTATAAAGCTCTTTCTAAGCTAAATTGCTTCCTTCTAATCTTTCTAATATTTGGCTGCTTGAATCTTGCTTATGTAACACTAAAAAAAAAAAAAAAAGAAAAAAATAATTCCCGAAGAGAAAGTTGTTACTTTTAGCACTAAAAGTTAGAACACAGCTGGTCCTTGGTTGGGGTTTTGCAGATACTTCTGTGATCGAAGTTGCATTTTCATATAGAGACTGTCCAAAGCCATGACAAAACGATGGACTCCACTCCCGTATCAGCTAGAAAAACTTTTGAGGTGGGTTAGCCCAAAATTTGAAAGACACATTAATACCAGTTGGACCCATTTGATTTTCTTATCAGTCTTTACAAAGCACAGTTCCTCTATTTAGATGCTTATGAGGGTTAATATCAAAATGCAGAGAAATAAAAGTGCCAGAAGGCTTTATGTTAAGCTTTAAAAAAATTTTTTTTCATACTGTATTTTTAATTATGAATAAATACCATCACTAATAATCAATATATGTAACATGGAGGAAAACATTAATTTTTTAAGAAAGGGATTTTAATATGAAGCAAAGAAAAGGGCTTTCTAATCTAAACCAGATTAAAAGGAAAATAAATTAAACATCCCTTTAACTTTGATATGAGAATTTAACAGGTGCTGGAGCAATCTTCTCGAATAATAAAATGCCTTAGCAACAATAATAGGAGACAAATACAGATTGTAGCAGACAGCGAGTAACAATTTGTCTCCTTGAAAAGAAAGTTGAAAATCCACAGAAAAGAATCAGTGCTCAGCAGTAACCTGGTTTTATTTGGAGTCTTTCCTTGAGAAAGTGAGACATGTCCGTTGATTATATTATTTTTTCTGCATCCTGAATCTGTGAGGTTTTTCAAACATTTTTTCAGGATTGTGCTCCTGTCACCTTAAAATCAGGTTTTATAGCTCCGTAATCAGAAGTGAGCAAGTGATGAAAATAGAAAAGTTGAGATGGTGGCCATCGCTTTGGATTTTTAAAATAATTCTGTTAAATGTTTTCAAACAAGCTCCTGAAGTATTGATTTTTGTCTTTATTAAAAGAAAACCTTTCTTTGTCCAACAGCATCTATCTGCATGGAAACATAAGCCTTCAGCAACTGAAATGAACATCACGCCTACAATGCTGACATCTCACCACATATAAAAGACCCCATCACGCCCAGGACCAGTGATGCTCCCCAGTACTAGCTCCAGCCAACCAACCACCTACAGCTCCTGGCCTCCAGCTCATCCACAAACCACATGTTGACCAAATGCCTTTCCAACAGGAATGGAAAGTGAGATTGCTAATATATATATATATATAAAGCTCACAAAGTCCTGTAACGCAGCATGACATGGATAAGTAACGTATTTTCCCTGGTTGCCTTCCTTTATGAGCTATAAAGTATTCAAAACCATCACGAGACTCATTAGGAGAATAACCTATATGAGAGACTGACAGGATCTGGTACCTTAAGAGGTTAGCGCTGATGGTATATATATTCTCTACATACAGACTATCTTGGTTTTGGAAATATCTTACCCAATGAGGTGGATCTAAAATTATTGTTGTGAATAACAGCTTCTGGAAAAGCAGTAGGAAGAAGTAAAAGTTTTCATTCCTTTCTCTTTCTTAAGCCCAAGCATTTGATTTCTGCTTTAAATGGCAATTCAGACGCTGAACATAGGGCTTTTAATGTTGACCTTCCATGCTTAATTTTAAAGGCAATGAGAATAGAATAATTTAATAGAAATTCATTGACCTTTTAAGAAGCTTTCCTACACCATTTTCTCTCATAAATCGGTAAAATATTTACTAGCATAAAGCTTTTACTTTTTCCTCTAACAAGTACTTTTTCCCCTGCCTACTTGACTCGAGTCATAATATTCTTTACGATGTAACTATATGCCACACAAATAATTATGAAATAAAGTATTTTTAAATTGCATTTAAAAGTAACAGAGTCCCAAAGAGATGCAGCAGGCAAAACAGTTCAACAGCATGTAAGTGAAAATGCAAATTCTTTTAATGCATATTTAAATGCATAGTCTCAGAGCTCCCTGGCTCTAGTATTGCTTGCTTCAGTCTTCATTCTGGGCAGTCGGGAACTTCAGGACAGGGGGAGAAGAGGGCAGAGAAGAGCTGACTCCCAACAGATGTCATCCCACACCCAAGTAACCAACCCCAAACAGCACATCCACTAAACTTGAGGGCCTAACCATTAATGAAATAATACCTAATCACTTGCAAACAACTAGGTCACCACTTATGAGAAGACGTCATAACTAGTCATGTTAATGGGATTAACAGAAGTTCATACTAGCGGCAGGGAGCCAAATAAGCCATGCTGGGAGAAGTTCCCAGCAGAAAGACAGGACCTGGCTCATTCCCACAGGTCCACAGCTGGTGCCTATGGCAAGCAAATATTGACCTTAATAAAATCATTTTTTTCTGTCCTATTTTTTTTTTCCTTATCTTCCAAAATCATGAAACACGGGTTCAAGCATACATCCCCAACACATTCTCCAATTTTAGGCAGCAGGACCCACATAGTAATGTTCTTGAAGAAAGACTTAAATAACATTTGCTGTCCAACAAAATGTGGCATTGCCTTCCTCAGTTCAAAAACTTTCTTATATTGAAAAGTCTCTGTTATGGGCTTTTTATGTTGCTGTTTTGTTTTCCCTTCCTATCTCTGGAAGATTAAAATAACGTTTAAAAAAATCTCTGATTATACAACCCAATATGGTTACAACACTGAAATTTTAGACTTTCAAGTCTTTCTTCTCCAAATGTGATACACATATACATGATTTTTGTTATATATATATTTTTTTATATTTGTACAATTATTAATTTCAGTAGTTCTCAGTTTTCCCACACAGTCAAATAGGCTGAGTTTTGGTGAAGAATTTTTGAACAGAGGATTGCAGCACATGTGTGGCATTTATTAATGCCAGAAGAGAGTTACGACTTTCCTGCAGTCCTATATACAGTACATATAGTACACTCGCTCTACCACTGCACAGGAGGACCAGAAGGCAAACTCATCTTACTGTACTACTTGTTTCCAGCAAGAAGGGAGTAGCTCTTAATCTACTGCTGAACGTATTGACTTTACGTGAACGGAAAGGTGACATCAGTATCACCAGCAGGCAAGATCGATGGAAAGGCGAACAAGTCAAACAATCCCACCTAAATACAAGAGGACCACATTAAAGCCACTGTAAAATCAGATAACACTCATTTGGTTGAACAGCACGGAGGAGAAAACGTGACATGTTGGGCTAACACTTAACTTCATTAACCGATTTAAAACCGTGCTTTTCAGATCTGATTATCAACATAACTGTTTGGAAACATGTGCCACCACAAAGAGAGGTGTATAAGATCTCTCCAGTGCTATGTAATTAAAAGCAAACATTGATCACTTGACTGTTGAAGCCAGAACCTCTGTCAAATACAATTCTATTGACCAATAAATTCAATTTCAAATTTGCTTATTATTTTAAGATTAAAGCATGCTGTATTACACACACAGAGCCGCATACTCTGAACACAAGTGGAAAGTATTCATTACAAAAGCAGTCATGCTTCAGTGACAGCAATTATCATCTCGCACTTGTTAAATGCCATAAAAATGAGATGGTTTTATTCAGATGGTTTTATTTCAGCCCACCTGACCTGAATCAAACTGATGATGTACTGCAAAAGCTACACTTATACAACAGCCAACACCACCAATTGATTATTACCATGTGGTCTTTTTATGGGTTTTAGTATGAAAACATCAGAGTGGATACAAATAACATCTTCGATTTTATCTTCATTTAAGAAAGAAACCATCCACGCTTGAATTCATCGCAGAAAGCAGTTTTATAGATTTCATTTGAACTGATGGATGTAGCTTAGCATCATTTTAAAGACTCAGTTTCAGATTTCTTATATATATATATAAAATTCAGGTTTACAATATTGAATTAAATATATTAACAACAGTTGATTATAAGTGATATCTTCAGGATGAGAAGATTTCCTTATCGAAAAACGTGTAAATACCAACAGTAATAGTACCTAGAAAAACGGTTTGAAGCTATATGAGGGTGCTTACAGTAACGTTTATCAAGCCTCCTCTATTCATGCTAAAGCAATGGTTCTCAATCAGTCCTTTCCATCTGATTTAGCTATTTACATTACAGGCTGCAAAAAGCCTTTTCCAAAAACAGGGGAGGGCAGTCTGAGGATCGCCACGCTCGAGACATCTGTCACGTTTTCTGTCAAGGTTTTAAAAGAGCCTCAAGCATGCTACAGCTCTCCCAAAAAAATGACAAGAGAAAACAATGAGTATGAATGAGAGGTTGATTAGCTGCTGAAACCCACCTGCAAAACAGCATTTACCTTCCAACTAACTAAATCACAAAAACTAGCTGTCTTCCCAGCTGTCTTCATAGGGCTCCTACGTACATCAGTGGGCTCTCAGGTAGCTTTTCTGAAATGCAAACCAACTGAATGAAGGAGGTCTCCTGACAATCTTTCTTCCCTCATTTCACATCCATTTCTAAAGCCCGCTGAAGCTGATTCTTCCTTGCCATTAACATCCAGGTAACAGGGGAGAACTAAGGGCTATTCTCTCAGCCACCACCTATTTCAACCGTTTGGCAGAGCACACGGTTTTGTCCATTTTGAATAGGAAAGAAAAGCTGCTCAATAGAAGAGAGCAGACTGATTTAGGGGAATGAAATTGCTGATGAACTACAGATCCTGACAACACTTACTTTAGCATATTAGAACAGATTTGCTTAAGATTGATAAAATCTGTAATACTTAAACAAAACCAAGAAAAAACCCCTAACCTTTATATCAACAAAATTTGTCGGATTACTAAGATTTTATAATGTTTGCATTTTCTTCTCAGCTCTATAGGTATGAAATTCTATTTAGGAGTTTATACAACATTTCTGTTGGGAAGCAAGTTCTTTATAAATAGCCTTGTCTGATCTAAAGAATCAGATCTCTCAGGTAAAGTTTGTTCTTTGAAGGTAAATATGGACATTATTCCCATTTTCAAGTACAATTTGTGGCTCATTTCTTCCTTACATACGAAGGAAATATCAGGAGCAAAATACTCACTTTCTAAAAGACTGTCCAGCCCTAACATATAAACAGCACTTTGGCCAATAATACTCCACTGCAACATGATGCTCACGAAAACAGTAAGCAGGTTAAGACTCTTATGTGAATTTAGCTTTCTGAAGGCAAACTTAAGACCCAATATGCAGTGCCTTTTGTTGCCTAAGATATGATGTTACATATTTAGGAAAATAGCTGCAGTTTTGGAAGCTTTAAGATTACAGAAAAACATAGCATCAGGCTCTACGCAGTCAAAAGTAACGAATCATTTTGTTTCAGCAGATTTTTGCGTAAGCTCCCACAGGATCGTGGAACCCTTTCAATAGACTATTTTAAAGGATGTGATTGTGTTGAAATGCCGATATTTTTCAGAAATATTTCCAAAAGGGCATTTTGTGTTTCCGTAAAAGTACTGCATGCTTGTATTACCACACCACCAATATTACTTTCATAAAACTTGTTAAATTAACTCTATTCTGAAACAGTAAATTCAGTCAACAAATGGTAGAGCTTTGCAATCTATGCCTCCACAGCTCTCCCTGGTCTGGAAGTTCACTATAATAATCATCTGGCTGAAAACTTAACTCGTCTTAATTTTTTTTCCTCTGTTCCCCCCACACCATGTGTGTGTCTCATATGTGTGTGTCTCATATGTCAGCTGCAAGGAAACCAGGAGATGTGATATTAGACCACGATACAGGTAGAAATTGGTGCAGCAAACAATTTAGATCTGATCACGCTGATGTCCCACTCCATTTGATGTGTTTGACCTCGGTAAGAAACAAGCCGACAAGCCGCCGTCTTTAACAACGGCACTGATGAAATAAGGAGGACCTGCCTGCTCCAAAATGGGTCAGGGTCAAGTGGTGTGGAGGAGGCTGATACACATCATCAGCTTCGGGCTGCTTGCCTCAGACAGCTACACTCATGCTTCAGAAACTACTGCTCACCTCTGGTCATTTATTCAATATGCATATTTTTAACCAAAGCTTAAGAGAGATGGAGCAAGTGTCTTGAAAGCTTGCTAAATGAATAATTTGCTATAAGAACAGTTTTGGCTCCAAAGCAAACATGCTCTGAGATTACTTCATGACTATCACATTACAGCTAAAACACTGTCAAACTTCAGAATGTAAAATTAACTGGCAAAAGGAAACGGAAAATTTGTTATTCCTTCTCCAAGATCCCACATCCAAATACCTCACCGCAAAAAGAAATAACGAATGCTTGCAGTGGGTGACTCCCTGCTAAGGGGCACTGAGGCACCAATCTGCTGGCCTGACAGGGAGTCACGAGAGGCACGCTGCCTGCTAGGAGCTAGGTCTGAGCTGTCGCTGAAAGGGCGCCACAACTCACCAAGAGCACAGGCTACTATCCATTGATACTCCTTCATGTGAGCACAAATGACACCGCAAGCCAGAACCTGGGCAGACTCAAGGAAAACTACAAAGCCCTTGGGGTGCAAGCAAAAAGTACTGGTGCCCAAGTTATCTTTTCTTCCACTTTACTAGTTCAAGGGAAGGGTGCAGCCAGAAATAGACATTTAATGTAAATCAACCTCTGGCTTCCTGGCTGGTGCCTTTGTGAGAGTTTTGGCTTTTATGACAATGGGACATTCTTTGATAACTATAGCCTGCTAGACAGGGATGGGATCCACCTGTCTGGAAGAGGCAAGGGAATCTTTGTCAGCAGGCTGGTGTGGAATTTGGATAACGAGCAATTAAGACTGGCTTTGTTATCTCTTGTGCAACCCAGGGGAGTGGTAGTCCTGGGGAGCTAGGACTGCCCTGCTTTTCAACAGCAAAAACAGTAAAATCAAGATAACAGAGACTTCCTGTAGCTCTTTGTTTCCTTGAGAGGCTGCCATGCCTGATAATTGACCTTTTCCTCATTACCTGTGAAATGCACATTAAAGTTGACACCCCCTGCATATGCCAATGAGGGTTTTAGAGATCATGCTAAACATGTATGACTATAGCACTCGTCTCTCCACCCAAATCATACAACACATCACCTAGGGGAGGGAAACCTTGTAATTTTGGGGATAAAAGGGTGGAGAAAATGACTGTTAAACTGGGAGAGAAGAAACTCGATACCTGACGGAGCAGTCAACTGGCTGCGCTCTCTTCCCCCACCCCAGGCAGGGACGCCTTTCTGGGTGAGCGCTGCGCCTTCCACCCTCTGCTGAATGTTACCCCGGGTTGTTGTACTATCATTATTTTTGCTAGAAATATTAACCTTAATTAATTAGCGCTATCATAGTTAGTGAATTTATCAACTGCAACCTTGAATCTGCGACTCTCTCTCTCAATAAAATAACTGATTTCGATTACTTGTGAATCTGACTCAGTGAAAGTCCTTTGTTGGGACTGATAGTAAATCAGTGAAAGTCCTGGGACTCTGACAGACAAATATCGAAACTACAGTCCTTTTAACGCGACAGCTGTCCAACTTGGTGAGGTGAGCTTTAAACTGAAGGACTCGGGGGGCTGTGTCCAAAGTGGCAATGCTCATGCCACTCCTACAAACTGGGGAATAAGCCAGGCCAACCAGAGCAGTGACAAATGTCCCTTAGCTGCCTCCCAAGATGAGAACCAGAAGACCAGTCACCTCAAGCGTATGTATACCAACGCACGCAGCCTGCGAAACAAACAGGAAGAACTGGAGCTCTACGCCCAGTCAGAAAGTTACGAGATCATAGGAATAACTGAAACATGGTGGGACAACTCCCATGACTGAAGGATCGGGATGGATGGTTATAGGCTGTTTCGTAAAGACAGGCAGGGAAGAGGAGGGGGAGTTGTGCTCTACGCTGAGAACCTTGAATGTGTACAAGTCAACTACGGTGATTGTGGAAGCCCGATCGAATGCCTCTGGGTCAAGATCAGAGGGGGCATCTCCAAGGGGGATCTTACCAGCAGGCATCTGCTACTGACCTCCAAACTGAGATGATAAGACCAACAAAGCGATATTTGGATCACTTAAGCAAGCTTCGGGTCAACAGAACCTGGTTCTTATGGGGGACTTCAACTACCTAGACATTGGTTAGAAGAACAATAAAGCAGCTCACATGTCATCTATCAAGTTCCTGGAATGCATAGAGGGCTGCTTCCTCATACAAATGTTAGATGTGCCAACCAGGAGCAAGGCACTGCTGGACTTGCTACTCACAAACCAAGAAAACCTGCTTTGTAATATCTCGGTTAGTGACAGCCTTGGCTACAGTGATCACAACAGTGTGGAGTTTGGGATCCTACAGACCATGCTGAAGGATAGCACAAAGACAAAGGTTTGGGATTTTAGAAGAGCAAACTTCAGCTTGCTCAGAGCTCAGTTGGGAATGATTCCATGGGAAGCTTCCATGGAGGGTAAAGGAGTTAGCAAGTGCTGGGAGTTTTTCAAGAACACTCTCCTGGAAGCACAAAAACAGTTCACCCCCTTTAAAGGTAAGGGAAGCAGGCGGAGAAGAGACCCCCTTGGCTTAACTGCAAGTTTCTGAGTCTGCTCAAAGCCAAGAGAAGCATACCAGAGATGGAAAACCGGATGAATACCTGTTAAGAATAATAAGGGCATTGCCAGGGTGTGCAGAGATGCAGTTAGAAAAGCAAAAGCTCAGCTTGAATTGATGTCAAAACTAGAAGATAGGATGTCAAAACCTGGATAGGCTGTTAAGAGTGGGCTAACAAGAACCTTATGAAGTTCAACAAGGACAAGTGAAGGTCTTGCAGCTGGCAAAACAAAATCCAGGAGTGCAGCACAGGCTGGGATCTACCCGGATGGGGAGCAGCTCTGTGGAAAGGAACCTGGGGGTCCTGGTGGGACAAGCAGCTCAGTATGAGCGAACAGCGTGCTGCAGCGGCAAAGCAAGCCAACAGGATGCTGGGTTACATGAACAAGGGCATCACCAGCAGAGATAAAGAAGTCATTGTCCCACTCCACTCAGCGCTTGTCAGGCCACACCTGGAATACTGTCTTCAGTTTTGCTCCCCGCTATACAAAAAAGATGTGAACGGGCTGAAGAAGGCCCAGAGAAGGGCCACAATGATCAAAGACCTGGGAAGCCTGCTATATGAGGAAAGGCTGAGAGAACTGGGTTTGTTCAGCCTTGAGAAAAGAAGGCCTAGGGGAGACCTTATCACCACATTCCAGTATTTAAAGAGTAGCTACAAAGAAGAAGGAGACTCCCTTTTTACAAGGAGTCACATGGAAAAGACAAAGGGTAATGGGTACAAGTTGCTCCTGGGAAGATTCCATGGCATTGGACACAAGAGGAAAATGTTTCACGATGAAAACAATCAGCCATCGGAATAATCTCCCCAGGGCAGTAGTGGATTCCCCATCATTGGACACTTTTAAGATTCAGCTGGACAGGGTGCTGGTCCACCTTGTCCAGACCATACTTTTGCCAAGAAAGGTTGGACAAAATGATCCTTGAGGTCCCTTCCAACCTGGTATTCTGTGATCATCCTTGCTGAGAATCAGAGTGGCATTAGAAGTCAACAGGCCTTTCAAAATGTAATTAGATTCCTATAAATGAGACTTAGAAAGGCACTGAGGAACCCAGAGACAGATATCCCTCATGCACCCACCTGCCAACATACCTATCTCATTCTTTTCTGAACTATTGACTTGAAAGTGAATTTGAACTTTTTCTCAATTCATATAACCAAACATTGCATACTAACAAAGCTACATCTTTCACTGGCATCATTCCACCACCTATCGTTTCCTCAAGAACTTCCAACCCCCAGATTTAGCCGTGCCCTTCCATTCTGCCTTTATTTCACAGAAACAAGAGGCTAACCCTGCTGATTTTAACAGTTTATGCGATTTCTTAGGTACCAGCTCATAAATGTCTACTGAATGTATCTGTTGACATGAATTTAACATCAGAAATTGCACACTGAATGTATGACATATAGGACAAGGGTGGAATCTGCAACTGTGGTCATGAACCAACATTATGCTCCTAGTTACAATTTAAAAATATATTTCATTTATTCCACATAAACATCAGTCAATCAGCACATTTTCATGTAATTTCTGAACAACTAATATAAATGTCATTTGAATCTAATGAAAAAAGCATAGCAGATCTCCAAAACCTTGAATTTCTCTTTACTTACAGAGAAAGAGGATGAGCAAAATTTTTCAGTTATTTGCTTCTGTATAATTATATACTTTTTGTATTATTCACATGATTTTTGTATTAGAACGGAGTTTCATATCAGCTGAGAGACAAAGGGGAAAAATTATCTCTGACAGTTAGTCACAGAAGCTGCGAATCAGCTTTCTTAAATGAATGTCATATGGCAAATGTTAAAATTCATTGTGGGATAACTACGTCTTGCAATTTTATCAGAAAAGTCTGCTACATCAGTCACTTTAGGAATGACAATCATTTACAACTATATTGATGTAGCAACACAAGGCCAGTAAGGTCAGTCCACTGATATCAGGACTGTACAAATACGCAGAACAGGAGGATGGTTTGCCTCGAAGAGAGAGATTTAAACAAACCATGCCATTTCCAGTGAAAAAATGACATGAATCTTTAAGTACGTGGTGATATAATAGTGAAATAACCAATCAGAATAGTTTCTCAAGAAATAAGATATACAATCAACTGATATGCAATTTCTAATCACATTTTAAAAAATCCAGATAAAGACCTAATGCTAGAAAAGGTCTGCTGTGCCATATTATTAGTGTTTTTTTCAATGACATCTCTCTCTTTTTTTCCAGAGATCAGAGACCTTCTGAAGCACCTGGAGGTAGCCCCCAACTAAGGGACTGTTACAGTTGTTCTTACATCGTTGCTCAGGACATTGTACAGCTGTTATTCTATCACCATTCTTACATCAGAGGGTGAAAGGGGAGTATTTTATACCAGAAGTTCTGGTACTGTGGCCAGCAGTCATCATTACCTCCTGCCTTTAATAAAAATGTTTTTAAAATAGGCTGTGGGGTTTTTGTTTGGTTTTTTTTTTTTTGGTTTGTTTCTTTTTTTTATACATGAAAATCTAGAAAACAATAGCAGTCTGCATCTAACAAAAGCAAACATCAGTTCTGGGCTGATTAGAATTTTGTACTCTGGTTTTTATCATGGTCCACAAACACTTAGTAGAGCCAAAGTACACAAGCAAACCAGACTTTGTCTTGTGAGGTGCTCTCAAAGGTCACAAATTTGGAATTTGAGTCAAAGTGGTTTCATCCTCAGAAAAAAAACCAACCACAGATTCTACTTTTGTCTCTGTAGCGTATCAGCCTTTGTAGAAAATTAAGGAGCCTGGAAGCCCCTTCTCTGTCCAATTTAAATTATCTATGCTCAGACATAAAAGGTAATGATTATATTGGAATTTTTTCACCGCAATACAGAATTTTGGTCAACACAGATTGAGTTTGACAGACCCTCAATATAAATTGAAAATTGCACACACAGTTGTCACACACACACACCGGCAAAGCAAAAAAACCAAACCACCCAACCCAGCCAGGAATCCTTCAATACATCGGTGTGGGATGGACCACATTCAGTCTTCCAAAAGTAGTTAAAAAAGGCCTTAAAAAACAGGACTGAAGGCTCCCGCCCCTCGACCACAGGCTCTGTGTTATTGGATTCAAATATGGTTTCCCGCTAGTGCTTTGGATTCCGACACCATATGCAAAGTATCTTCATGAAGATATTTTTAAAATATCTTCATAAAAATAAGTGAAAAAGTCTTTCACTCTGAAAGTGTGAAGAACCTAAATTATACAGCTAATAGCTATCATAAAGCTAATACTCGTCACAGCATCCACTCTGCCCATTTCCACCTAAAACTACTTCTGAAGCACAGAAAAGGCAAGTAAGTTCCCATTAGCATTTTTGAGATAAACTCTCCCACCTAGCCATACGAGGCGACAGGGCCCCCCGGACCCCGCAGATCTGGCATACACAGAAAGCAGTAGTAATGCCATCCTTTTCCCCGCCATGTGCAGTTCAGATGAACCTGGAAGACAAGCCCCAAATATTTAAAATGCAAAGATACGCCTACGCTTCCCTAAGCATTTATAAGAGTACAGTCAATTAATGGTAAATGAGGTATAATCAGAAAGCAGCCTATGTGAAAAAAAAAAAAAAAAGGTATGTATGTTTGGACAAGGACACATCTGTCCCTGAATCGACTATAAACTTAAGGCTTGAATGTTGTAGTTTTGTTAGGAAGAATTAGGGAAGAAAAAAAAAATCAATTTCATTTAGTGAGCAAATTTATCAGCCTGGTGTTGGAGCTTGAGGGGCATTTGTTTGCCTCCTCCCCCCACAATATCTTATTTACTTTGAATAAGAACATGATTTTTCTGAATATAAACATTTGCTTGAATTAATTATGGTAGCATATCACAGTAGGGGTAGTATTCAGAATAATTTGTTTGGATGAGTGGGTATATTAGTAATTTCTATCCATATGTGTTAACTGGTTTTAAATAGAGACACCCAAAATTAAATCATAGATTCATAGAAAGTTGAAATTCTTCTATGCAAAAAGGGATGCCTGTTGGTACAACAAACTTCCTTGTGGGAGAAGTATAATTAATAATTACAACAGCTCTGCTATGAAGTCTTATGGGAAAAATATATGGTTTTGGGCAAATCGCTCAATACAAAAAAAAGACCAGAGGTACAGAGAGAAGGAAACAGATATTTCTTACTCTATAGGATCTCCAATTTTTAATCTCCTCCCAGACCAACATACTACCTGGCAAGTAGGGAGACATGAAATAAACGTGATGCTACGATAGCTAAAATACTTCCCTACTGGACAGAACAGCGTACACGAATTTCCCGGTCCTCTTGTAACTCTATTAACATCCCATTATGGAAGTGTTAATGAACTCACTATCAGCTTCCATTCTTCCAAACAAATGCTTAACAAATGTATGGATATATCCACAGCATGCAGTGCCAGCGACTTCCATGGCTAGACAGAAGGAACAGATACCTACCACATAGATACTTTTAACAGAGGAAAAGTATGTTTTCTTCAATAAATTATCCTCAGAAGAGGATATGATGCACTTGTTCTTTGACTACAGAGTACACGTGTATCTCAATGAACCATATTGCAATATGGCAAGAATTGCCAGTCAGAAGGAAAAAATACCTAGTGAATGCTAACCTCCAGTCACGTTTCTCCAGTGCTCTCATCTCCTTAATATTAGATTTCATAAGAAAGAGATTAAGTCTGTATTTTTTTTTACAATTTTATAGACATAGCAGAATTTGCAATGACCTCTACAGACTGCAGAAATACACTCAACCAATATTTCTGAATTTACAGATTATTTTTTGCATTTTTCTTATCAGGAAACAGAACAGGTAAGCTAGAAAGACTGCCTGTCTTCCAGTTCTCAGCCCAAACTGAATCTGAATGGTATTTAACAATAACAGAAACCAGGCTATTTTATGTAATACACCTGTAAAACTAAACCAGCTTGGCTACCAGAAGACAGATGACTTGCCTATTTTTTTTCCCTTCTTTCTCAGAAATTGGTCTCCATATATTCTGCTCGTTGTGATTTACCAGCAGTAAGAATGAATATAATGAAATCTGGTACATAGCATTTTCAAAGATGTCTTTAAAAATCTTGACAGACCTTGATTCCTCAGCACCAATATTTTCAGTTGACCAAGTATTTTTGAGTAAGTTGATCCTCAAAACATATGCCCATTCCCAGGCCTTCTACCCTCCAGTCTGCCAGAGCAACCATGAAGGTGTCCTTATGATTTGTTCACACATTACGCTACCATAACAGTGCCAACCAACACATACACGATCCCCTTGTACGTCAATACGGCATCTCGTAACTTTAGCATAATCTAGCTCCTCAGCCATGAGAAGATGCATTGCTCCTGTCTTTCACGGAGCTATCAGGTGTGGGCAGACTGGAGGGGGTTAAACAAATTCCTAACCGTACTGTGCACAAATTTGATACTAGTATCCTACTAGAAAGAGATGATCTTGTGACATACAGGCTTTAATAACTGTGAAATCCCTTATTTTTTGAATTCTAGTTTTGAGTAATGATATGACTACGAACAACGAAAAATTCAAGATTACCTGAAAGAAGTAATTTGCTTTATACGGCAAATACCCTGAAATTAGTGATTGTGCAAGTTCATTTAACAGCCTTCAAATGCTATGGAGAAATACAAAGGCAGTATCATTAATTACTATTTGGTGAAATCACTATGTCCCAAATAAAGAAGGGTGCCATTGGTAGGTTCCGCATCGATAGCCTTACGTTATTACCTGTGCAGGACAAAAGAAAAATAGCCCAGTTTTGAAAAAGCAAAGAAAAATAATGCAAAGACATAACATAATTAAAACTTGAGTATTGGGACAAATTACTTTTTTCCCTCATCCTTCACTTTTTTTATGGGGGCAACACACATAATTTGGCATAAATTTACCCTTCAAAACTAAACCGCTGAGAGTTTGGGGTTTTTTTTCCACGAATTTATACTTTGGAAATTGTCCTTTCACTGGCTACTTGATGCAGTTACTGTAGCAACGCTGTAAGTTACTGTTTTAACCGAAAATCACATTTCAGCCTTTTCACTGAGGGGTCTCTATAGTAATCAAGAGTCAAGTTGTTCCTTACACAAATACAAATCTGAAGTAACTTCAGCCAAGCTTCTCCAGCTTTACCCCAATGGGAAATTACATTTTGACACCTGACCTGAAGTCTTTTAAACACTGTTTTTGGCTACACCAGTTCATTTTAATCTGATTCCCCAAGAGAAAAGCAGTGTCGATAACATGATTAGAGCTACAAAGTCATGTCAATATGCATTGTGCTGCATTATTGGAAGACCTCAATAAAACCATTTCTAAACTACATAGACCAGTAGAGGCAGCTGCATTTATAATAATATGTTCTATATTCAAAGACTAAGGTCTTATTGAACAACATATGCTTAATTTACTCCACAGGAAAAGAGGCCTTTATGGGTACCTTGAAAACACACCATTCTCTCCGCTCCCACTTCCCCTTCTGCCTTTCTTTCACTCACTGTAAAATAATGAGCAATTAACCAGGTTGCTATATTTGGTGTATCTAAACTTCACAAGTTGATAGCATAATGACTTTAATAACTCCTTTACATGTAACATAGTGACAAGTTGACACCCGAGGTTTGCATCCTGCAATTTTATTTTTCCAGAATTCTTTTGTAATGTCTCAGGAATAGTAATACAATTAGGAATCATTTCGTGATAGAGCTGCTTACGTTTAACTTTTTTTTCCCCTCTTCTTTTTTTCATATTATAAACATTGCAGATCTACTAAATACAGGCTCTCTGGTAGGTATCAAAAAATGGCTCTTCTACAAAGACTCTTGGTGCTTGCTTTATCAAAAGGAATGAACTAACTTTACTAGAGGTACACAAATCACCAGGCAGTCATACCCTCTGTGAAAACACGACCAGTAATACATGTTCAGAACAATGGTATTATAATATTTCAGTGCTATAGTATGAATAAGGATCTCAAAAAGCACTCGCAGAATCACAAGCACCAGAGTCTGTCTCCATTCACAACAGCCAAGACCCCCACCTCAGAAGGAAAGAAATTACCATGTCTCTTTGCCCTCAGAAGAACATGAAGCAAAAAAATTCTTGACTACTTTAGCCAATGTGAAAGCTAATGTGTTCAGTAAACCCACATATAGAAACTGGACTCTGACTCACACGTAAAGTGGCCTCATTTCTTGGTCAGAAATAAGCTAACGTAAGAGGGTACCAATCTTGTATCAGATGCTGCATATTGCCACAGCCCTCAAATACTTATTTTATATAATATTTTTTATTTTGATATTTTATATGGTACTTTTTCCAAGTTTTGTGCATTTTGATATAGCTTTGCATTTTGAAACCAGCTCGTAAAATTTTGTCCAGGTACTGAAAATAACTAATTGGAAGTGCAGCCTTCAGAGAACTGGTATTTAGCAGATTTCTATAATCTGCAGAGAAGTTTACAAAGAGTTTCACTGCTGCATTGTAGATAAGACTGAATGGACATGATAAATTCCACATTTTATGAGTGCACGAAAAACCAAGGAATCACTGAACAATATTCCCAATGCAAACTCTGACACGTTCCTGCTTCTGAATAGTATTTTAAAAGCACTTAAAGCCCACACTCTTTACATTGGCTAAGGCAGACACGTATAATTTTGTTTGCCTGAGTCAAGTCAAAGGAAGTTGAGTACTTTGGAGTCACTGAGCACCATTTAATGAAATGTCTGGTTTGCTATGATTTTATATAATACACTTATGACTAAGAATACTCATCTATTCATCTATTTTTCAACATAGATAAAACTTCATTGAATTTACAATGTCAAATTTCCTCATATACAAGATCAGTTATAATTTCAAAATTGTATCATAAAAAATGTAGCAAATCCTGAAGGAATACAAATGATACTCATTGAAAGCATCTTCCCATCACCCTGATTTTCATCATCCTTAATGAACTTAAAAATGTAGCTGAGCAATCCCTGGTGGTGTGTAAGAAGTAGCTCATGGAAAACATTTTAAGATCTTTAACTACAGCATATGTTTCAGTGTTTTTCTGTATCCAACCTTGAAAAAAATACGCCTCTGGTAATGCCAGAAGTTCTCTGGAAGATACAGAAAAGCGATTTAAAGTACTTAGAAAGTACTTTTATGCCATTTTCACATTCTAATGATGATTAACCAGGGCTCTTTTATATGCCGTATGTAATTGGAGAAATTAGTAAAATCCATATTCATTCAAATGACATTGGGCAAAGCGCAGTCTCCAAAACGTAGCATTTGCTAGTTGCATATGGTGAAACAGCCCTCCAGTTTAAATTATCTGCTTTCTCCTATATTTTTTACGTTTTCAAATATTCTTAATAATATTTCATTGCGGTATTGAAAATAATCAGGCAGGCACTAATTACTGCCTTTAAACTGTGTTGAAATGAACAGCTACGGAAAACACTTAAATGGCCCTCTGCTTTGAGAAAAAACTTAATTTTTTTAACACATGGCGAGATTCAGCTGCCTAAGCCTAGAGATGAGTTGGTATTTTTGATTCTTTAGAGCGCCTATGACATGACAGGACCTACAATACGGCCACACATTTCTGGAGCTGTAGCTGCCTGCCAGACAGAATATTTTAGAGCACCGAATACATTAGATTTTCTGTTTATAGACAGCTAAATCCATGCATCTTTGTAATTTTCATTGTGGAAGTCAGTTAAAAGTATTTCTGGCAACACACAAAGCTCTTCTTGACCTACCAACACTAAAAAATTTGGAAAACCACATTTGTCTCAAAAAACCAATTGCAGCACAATGTCCTGAAACCCTTGCAACTAGGGTTATTCTCTTTTAACAGCCTGCTGAGCCTACATAACCTTTCCCGAGACTCTAGTAAAGCCTCTAACTAGAAGATGCCCAGCTTGGTCAGGCGGAAAGGCCCTATACCTTATTTTAAATTTTTTCTTGAACACACTGTCCACTTACCTTTTGCAATAAATATATTAATGTCCATAGACAGCAAAAACTTTCAGTTGAACCTTCCAGAGATTTTCTGTCTTTTATTCTTATAATATTTATCTTGGCTTACAAATGCAATAATAACCACCTTCAATAACATATTTTTAACAGGTTAAGTCTCAAGTACAAACTCACACCCCGTGTTTTTACCTCAGAACTGCCAATCTTGGCAGTCGGATGAATTTAGAATTTTTGCAGTAGTGTTTGCTTAACAACGCATATTACTTCAAGTTTAAAACAAGAGTTACGCAACACGCGCACTGCTCAATGATTTTGTTCTGCAAAGACTTGACTGACTGACACAAACCTCCCTGTGCCCCGTTCCTCAGGTAGAAGGTGGCAAGTGCTCATCTCAATTGCATGGAAGGATACCCTTTCCACCTGTCCTTCTGCACTCCAAAACATGAGGGTCCAGCAATACCCAACATTTCAAACCCTCATTTTGTGTCTCAGTGGCAATTTTCAAGTACTTCCTGGTCGGCTGGTTCCAGGCTAAAATTATCAGATCGAATAAAATTTTCTGTTAACATAAATAATTCAGCTACACACTTAACATCGATTTCTCACCTACTGTAGAAGTGCTGTAGGGAAGAACTGCAGTGCATTTAAATGCCAAGTTCAATCTATATCCATGCACTTCAATGAAAATCACTCTGTTATCCACATATTTAGTAAAATCTAACCGATCCCCCCATTCTTTAAAATGATGTCACCCTCCTCCCTCAAATGAATATTGCAGGTGTACTACAAAAGTACGGGTTTATATAAAAAAAGCCTGCACGTATTGGAACTGGAACATGGAGGATGAGTGTGAATGGTAGTTCAATGAAGAGACGAGCGTTTCTGCAGTTTGTTACGCAGTACAGACTAAATAGGAAAGAATTACGTACCTCAGATACATAATATGTATCTCTTGTAACCTCAGAAATCACTGAGATCGTACAGTTTGTCTTGAAAAAAGTACAATACATAAAACCTTTCAATTTGAAACACACGAAAAGTAGGTGTAAAGGTATATTTCTCCAACTTGAAAACCAAAGACCTTTATTTCTGTTCTCAACCATTTATGTATCTTCTGATGTTCAACAGCACCTACAAGTGCATTACAGCCTAATCGTAAGTCTGCTATAGATGAAGCATGAAGTAACCATTCGCTCCTCCAATGCTCAAAAACCATTAAGGCAGAATAAAAGCAGAAGAGATATATAGTGGAACACTCAAAACACACTGTTAAAAGCAATATTTGGCAGTGCAAAGAAGATGCAAAGACTTGCAATCGATGTAAAATGTTACAGGCATCCAGAGTATAAATTAGAGTTCGGAAATGTACAAGGGCTGCATTTCATCTAGGTAATCTAGCTGCAGCACTTGCAATTAATTGCAACCTGTTCAGACACGCATCCTTCCATTTAATAGCAAGAGATTGTGGCTATGGCAGAGGTATAGATCAGCATCAGCCAACGATTGCAGGATCCCTGGACCGACTCCAGAAAACTGCTGGGCACCAATATTAGTGAGATGATACAGGGGGGAACACTGTTTCCCTCTTTGCAATATCAGATCCACTGATGCTGTAACAATAGCCTGTGTCTATTTAAAAAGAAACATAACAACAACACAATTTAATATACTCTAGGCTGCAGGTCTAATTAGTATTACAAAAGGTAACAAAAAGAAAGATATTTTCCATTGCATAGGAGGCAGCGTGCAGCTCACCTTCTCACAGCTATGGACGAACACATTCAGCATATCTGGTTGCCCGTGTCGACCAAATTGGCATAAAAAGTGTCTCTGTGTAGGTAAAAGAAATTACCATACAGAGGAACGAAATCATTACAAGTAAAAGGTCCATCAATTAATTTGCTTCCATCAATAAAACCCTGCTTATCTGAGCGCAGCACAGGAAAACGGCTGAGAGTCACAGAAGCTTGAGCTTCAGCTGCCTGGAGACTACAGAGCTAAAAAAAGTATATATATATATCAAAAAAAAATAATCAGGAAGAAGCAAAGATTGCACACTTTTCATATGCATTTATTTTCACCTGTGTCTTGATAAATCTCCAAACTAGTGCAATGTAAACCTGCAGAGCAGCACAATGGAAAGCCTTTTGTTTGTACCACCTTAGCACAGATTAATGAGGAGGTAGGAAAACACTGTGCATTTCAACATTTCTTGTTCTGCTGTTACATCTTTAATTTCAAGGATTTAGAATTATGCAGGAATTAAAAAAAGCCATCACCACCAAAGACTGGTCCCTTCCCCCAAGCCTGGATTACTTAAAATATGCAAGGGAGGAAATTGTGTTTGCTTTGCTGCAGAAAGCTGATTAGTTTGTTAAGAATTCAGGCCTTAAAACTCAAACTCACAAAGAAACTGTATGGATAAAAAGAAGCGTACTTACACAGTTTATTAAATACTTTAATTATAATGCTACGCCAAGCAACTAATCATATTAGGCATTTTAAAATAAAAATACTGTATCTAGATGAAAATTACAAATTATGGCTCTTTTCAAGTAAGAGTTACATCTAGGGCTTAACTAAACTCTAAAGGAAAATTCCAAGGATTTTATTTCATGGAATTACGGAATCACGGAATCTTCAGAGTTGGAAGGGACCTCTAGAGATCATCTAGTCCAACTCCCCTGCTAGAGCAGGATTGCCTAAAGCACATCCCTCAGGACTGCATCCAGGCGGGTCTTGAAAGTCTCCAGAGAAGGGGACTCCACAACCTCCCTGGGCAGCCTGTTCCAGCGCTCTGTCACCCTCACCGTAAAGAAGTTTCTTCTCATATTTGATCATATTTAGCCTAGATTACACTGTGTGTAAACTTTGAAGAAAAAGCTTCTTTTTGTTATAACAACTTCTGCCTTCTAGCCTGTCACACATTTTCATCAGATGCTTTCTTTTAACAAAACAACAATATCCCCATAGCAAACATGAAGGAGTTGTTCAATTTTGAACTCTTGTCCAACATTATATTTCACTGAATAACACCCAGATTTATTGCTGGATCCCAGCGTTACTTACAGACACAAAAAAGTATGCAAATTGACACTAACAGAAACAGAAAATGATTCAGGACCAACGTTCATAAACTAAATTTACGTTGTAAAGGTAGTTTGACAATGACATTTTCTACCTTCAGAAAAACTTTATGTGAGGTCGCACAAGTAGATGATACTTTAGGGAAAAAAAAAAAAAAAGGCAGAAGAAATTTCTTCCACAGACGAGGAGTTAAAGATGGTGTTCCCTTCCTCTTACTGGCTACAATGGCCCACTTCACCTACGCTTAATATGCTGCGTGTGCAGCCACAAATCAAACCTGCTCAGCTCCGAAGCACTAGGATAACACTCATAACGGTACATGTAGCATCAGCCAAGTAAAATCCAAATACACAGAAATGGTAGAGAGAAAATCCATCATTTGTCACACATCACTTTCCTTAAAAGTTTTTAACAGGGTTGTATATACTTATATATAGTCATATTTAAACTGTTTTACATGAGGCACTTGCAGACAAGCTTACCCTAAGTCGACAGCTACGCTTTAAACCTTTAGGCGCTCTGTAGGAGGAAAAGACTATTCACAGAACAAACGCAGCCTCGTATTTCTTCATAACATCTTTGAAATTGCAGTTATCTCCCAAGACAAAAGCTTCTTTAGCAGAACGATACTACTGTGGTGGTTTGCTAGATGTGTATGAATTTGGGTTAGGGACTGGAGAGTCTCTACTTTAAAAGCTACAGATAATAGTTGGGGAACAGGAAAAAAATAACACCGCTCAGTTAGACCCTATTTCTTGCCTTTATAGAGTAGGAAACTAAGAGCAACACCCTCAGAAACTCTCTGGAAGTCCCTTCCTTCCTCCAGCTGTGTGAGAGTAGAGGGCAAAACCAGACTGAACGGCACAGAGAATTCAGTTCTGTGCTACGCCAAAACGAAAGCAATCCATACAGCAATAAAATGAGAGATACTCAGATGGCAAATACCAGTCTGGTTTCAAAATTCTCAAGCACAATGAAATAAAAAGATAGAAGAGGCAAACAGGAATGGGAAGACAAAAAAGAATTACAGAAACAGAGAACAGGTGGAATAACTAACAGCAGGAGCACGGCAAAACGGAGGATGCCATAGTCCAAAAGGAAGAGGAGGCGGCATGGTAATCCTTTTGCTCAGCATCGAAATAGCAAAGGGATTCTTAGGATAAGGACCACATATATATATGGAATATATATGCAACATCCTGTATTCCACATTGGGGTTCCTACACTGTATTTTTGTAAGTTTTCTTCCTTCTTCTCTCATAAAAGTTGAAAGAACAAAGTTCTTCAACCCTCTACAAATAGAAAATGAAGGCATCTTTTCTGTTAACTTCATTCTATTCTAATTAGTCTCACAAGCTGACCTGGCTTCCCTGCTTTCCTTCCTAACAATATTAATATGGAGAAACCTAGGAAACTTTCCTGAGCTGAGTTAATGCCTGGGGAATTTGTATATTTAATATGAACAATTCAGTGAGTTTAGCAAGTCTCTAGATAATTGCCTTCAGCAATGCTTCTAACTCTTCTCTCCCAAGTCTCTAACATTAAGAGCATAATTCTGTATTTTGATTTCTAAAACATTATGTTCCTTTATTCCCACAGTTTTCAGACGCACGTGCACAATCACTACACTCTACTGAAACAGATCCCAAAACTATAATGCTGGGTTTGTCCTTTTTAAAAAAAAAAAAAAATCCAGTCAGCTCTTAAAAATGTATTAAAATAGAGAGAAGAAAAAGGTTACATCTCCAAATTTGGGGAACTGCATTTTTAATATGTCAGAGTACTTCATTCCCTTTACAAACACCTGCAATATCCTTTGTTGTATATTGCACTTACACATACTAAACCTCTTCATTTATCATG
This sequence comes from Larus michahellis, assembly GCF_964199755.1. Classification (NCBI taxonomy): domain Eukaryota; kingdom Metazoa; phylum Chordata; class Aves; order Charadriiformes; family Laridae; genus Larus; species Larus michahellis. The sequence goes on along the minus strand of NC_133902.1, from coordinate 21,877,933 downwards.
ATTATAATTTATTGCTGATTATAACCGTTGTTAAATCAACTTAGAACATTACATTGTTTTGACAAAAGCAGATGCCTTTCTTTGCATGAACATCCCAATACCTCTGGTGTATTTATTTCTGAAAACACTTTTGAAAACACTTTTCTGAAAAACTCTAGGCTATTTTAATCCATACTGTCTTGCAGATTATCTCCCTATTTGGCTGCCAAATTTTCTGTAACTGAAACCCAGAAAAGTATCACTATATTACACTTAGGATTGCACCTTAGAAATATCTAAGTTTGATCAGATTAACAATTATACAAAACTTGGAATTTTTAAACTGATTTTATTTATTTGGAGATGTGTTCCCAGATGCTGTTTCATGACCAAAGTTTTAGTAGACACTCTAAAAGCTGCAGACATATTGTATCAAGTTTATATGTCAATAATCTATATCGGCATTGAGAAGTACTTAACTGCAAACCGCAAAGTTCAGTGCAAGTATCCGATTTTTCTTGGTTGTAATTGCAAATTCTGTGGGGCTTATACACTGCTTTTGACAATCCTCTACTTACCTCCCAAATAAATTAAGGGAGAGAGAAATAATCACATCAGGACAGACCAAAAACACCTCTAATTTAATATCTTGTCACCAATACTAACAGATCTTTCCAAGGCCATTAAAATAATTTCATGAAAGATGCTGGAAAAATAAAAATTTCCTAACAAAAATTCTTTCTCCTCCTACCTTTTCTTTTGTTGTTGTAAATTTATTTAAAGACTGAGGGATTTTTACTCCCCTCCATTTTCACATTTCATCTCCTATAATTGCAGATCTAAAGAAAGAGATGCTCTGATTTTTCTTTCATCATATTCTTGGCCTCACTGGTATTCTGTCATACTGAATTATCCATGACTGCAAGCTCCTTCTCTCAGTTTTAGACGTCATGTCCTTCTGTTTCAATGAGTGTTCATTCATTGATGGATCTGAACAATTTTAAAACAGCCCAATTGCTGTAACTTGGTGGAGGGAGGGGAAAGAGCAGGAGCTATTATTATTTATGGGAAAGGGAACAGACTTTTTCATTCTCTCTGCCTTTAATAAAAAACACACAAAGGTCACATCTAAAATTACTTTCACACTTTTCTCACCTTGCGCACATTTTTTATGAATTCAAAAACTGTTAGTGAAAGCCTTTTAGAGAAACCAGGACTAAAAATATAATTAATATATCTGCATAAATGAGCGATGGTATCAAGCAGCACACATTTAAGAAAGTTGGTACTGGAGTTTTTACCGTAGTTCCTGAAGTACTGTAAATTTTAAAATTTGCAGAATTTTAATATCCATTGTATTTCTGTTCATCTTAAACAGAGAATTAACATGTTTTCAATAAAAGCGTATCACATTTTTGCATTCCTTTGTTTGTTTGTTCTCAGAAAGAAATTCATGAAGTTATAAAATGTTTTCAACGTCATGAACCTCCACAAAGATATCTACATATTTCCCACCCATGGCTTGTTTATGCACGTTTATATACACAACATACTGTCTGAGGATAAGATTCTGACTTCAGGATAACCAATTTGCCCTGGATGGATTTTGCCATGTAATTTTAATTTACTTAGATCTAAAAATCTGCATGTCAATAGATAGTATAAACTAAAAGAGAGAGAAAAATAATCTAAGACAAATGAAGCAAAATCAATTATTCAAAATTAATTATCCAAGCAACTACAATGTGTTTAGATAAGCCCTATTTACACTTCATTAAGACCTGAACCAACTTCAAAAATTCTTCTTGTGTTTTGCATTTTTGCATACAGCGTTAATAAAACCTGACTGAGATCACAATGAGAAAGGAACTGTCCAAAAGGGGTTTTAGGTGATTTTTCTAGTGGAGAACATCACCTCACTCATATGAAAGTTCTCCAGTGGAATACAGCTGGATTTCCCACACAAACTAGTGGGCAAGACAATTTCTTGCAACATTGCTCAGCAAACTCTTCATCAATCACAGCTGGTGGGAATTTTGAAGTTCTGCTTCTATTCTCTGCCATCTCTTTAAGATCTGAATTCTCCTAAGAGCAGAAATTCATGTTTCCAGGAAGCACTAACAACCCACCAGTATAAAAGAAAAAAAACTCTGATTTTCTTTTAATTAACCAATTCTTAGGAAGCAAACCCAACAATTTACATAAGAAGAAGAGATCGAGAAAATTTAGTAGAACTCAGTAAAAAGGATGTTATCTTCACATACGCCAACTACAAATCGTTGTTTTAGCCTTTGTACATTTTTTCTGGTATTAAGAGGCTACAAGAAGAAAATTACTTCATCATGCTGTTAAAAAAAAAAAGTAATTACAAAGTTCCCATTTCTGGGAAGTGTGGTGTACCACTTGACCATGCTAGCTGCTGTACATGCACATTAACTGGCATACACAAAGAAATCAACAAAAGGACACAGATGGTCTACCAGGCAAAGAGAAACACAGGGTGAGGAAAAAATAAAAAGATGATTTTGTTGTCACCTACCATCCTTACCCCCCTTCAATCTTCACCTATCACGCTTCTTGTCCTTAGCTATCTGCACCTTTCTTTCTACCTGTAATCTTGATACCAGACAGCATTCAAACACATTGCTGTGTGGTGAACACACAGTTCACCATCTGAACCAGAATGTTTTCACCAGTAATTGATCATCTTCATTATTTTTAGAAGAATACTGGGATACATCATCCTCTAGGGAGACATTGCTGGGTAGTAAGTATGGTCTTTGGCTCAGCAGAAAGTAAACCAGTGTCTGTTTTCAAGTTACATTGTTCTCCATTGTAAGCAGCAAAAAAAAAAAATTATTATGATGTTAACCATAAAGCTCTGAACTTACTCATTTTCCTTCTACGTTGCAAAATAACCATCTAGGTTCTTCCAGATTTTCATCAATACTTTGTACTAAGTCAGTGCCCTACAGAACTTTATTACATCAGCCAAATTTGTAATATCATAAAAATGATACCAAGCTAATTTGACAAGGTCTGTTTTCCATAAACCCATGCCAATTAGCAATAATTATATTACCCTTGTTTAATTCTTTATTAATTGAGTCCTTTAGAAACCATTCCATTATTTTGCATGAGATCAATGTCAGGCTGACAGACTTATAATTATCTGGGTCGTCCCATTTAGCCTTTTATTGGCACAACATTAGATTTCTTCCCATCGTCTGGAACTTTCCCAATATTCTACAACTTACTAAAAATCAACAGCAATGACTCATAGAATGACTCGAGCAGATATTTGAAAACTCTCACAAACTTATAATTCAGTTCTGTTGATTGCAAAATGCCCAGCACTACTATCCATTTTTAAGCATCCTTAGTTACTGTTGTAATGGAATTTTGTCACGCTCTTCTGCTAACTTTCTTTTCCAAATACAGAACATCAATACTTGCCCAGAATTTCTGACAGTTCTGCATTATCAGTTTAAACTCATCTATTTTTCATTTCTGTAGTGCTATTTAAAACATTTTCATTACTAATGAAGTAATCATACTTTGTTTACTTTTTTATATATATATTATTTTTCTGTCTAATATTCTAGTAGAATTAGAAAATGAATATTTTACAATGTTGATTCTACCTCACCATTGATTTATTTAGGGATATATTTATATACATAGACAATATATGTGATATATAATACATACATATGTGTATTATATATACATATATACACACACACGCATTCCTCAGTAGGTTTCTACAATTTCTAGATTCTAATTCATAAACATTAGCATCAACTTCCTCTTCCCTTTTTTTTGGTTGATTTATTTTAGCCACTCTCCCTTGTTCTCAGTGAGTTCTCTTTATAATCAGAAGAGTAACAATTATTCTCAAAAGCTGGCTGCCTTCAGTGCACTGAGCACACATATATATGCATACACACACACACACATATTTTCTAAAATAATTCTTGCAGCTCAGAATTGAGCTAACCCATGTTCTTTTGTACTTTGGTTCATTAATCCCTTTGGTACTTAAAGCACCACTAATTTTGTGTTCATCTGTGAAGATGAGGCCTAATATAGAACTCTCTCAAAATCAGATTTTGTAAAAGGAAATTAATCACCGACATTTACGTACATTATATATGTATATTTTTAAAGCAATTCAAACAGTACTGTTAGAAGGCAGTGTGACTCCAGTATCATCATACAAATTGAAATCTCCCACAATAGTGATTTTTCTTCCTACACATTACAGGAGGCTTTTAAGGATCTGGCCACGTTGCTCTCTGCTGGTGGCCTACTGCACACGGTGAATTAGATCCTCATTTTGCAAATTATATATTAGAAAGTGGAGCTGTGAGTTATTCAAGAGAATTACTTCATAAATTATTATGAACACAGAAAAAATCCACTATTTTTCTTCTTCCCTTTCAGTGCTATTTAAATATGTTTTCCGCCTTTCAATCATTTGAATTTTCCCATTAGGCTACATTATTAGCAACCTGTTCAAATTTATTATAAATGAGGAATTTCATTACTTTTTATTTATTGCAGGCTCTTAACATCTGCACAAAGGCAAAGCATTCCTTCTTTTCATCTCCTTTGATATATTGATTAATGTTGCTTTCCAGTATCTTGATTTTCTGCTAAATTAATGGTCTTCCTCCCTTTGCATCTGCTCTTTTCCCTGTGCCCTTGGCCACTTTCTCCCTTCTAAACAACCATCTCCTCTTTTAATAACACGCAGTAAACCTCCTTCCACCAGAAAACAACCCTACAACACATCTCAAATCCCATATCTTGAAATATTGCCCCAGATGACAGTTCATGTCAAGAATCTCTCTTTACCCACAGGACAAAAGGTCAGTGGGGTGCTGCTTTCCTCTGCCCTTTTTCCCGTTCGGTTGAGAATTTGAGAATAATTCACTGGTATGGGAGGATAAAGAGAGCACAATCTTGGTGTCCTAAAAGCCCGGGGAAGACAGTGGTTTCGGAAAGGATCAGTTAAGAGTCTGGAATGTCAATAACCAAGCAAGACAGATGAGGAGAACAAACCAGATAAACAGATCACTAAAAGCAGATCATTAAAAAAATTCAGTAACACAGTGTAGAAAAGGACCAGCTGATGTAAAAAGGTGCAAGAAATGCGTTAGAGCTGAAAAAACCTACAGATCAGTTGGTCCTATGTGAAGCGGTTCATGGATACATGAACCTTGGTGACTTGAGAAAGTCTTTGTGGTAGTGTCACAGGGGGCTTTACGCCACGAGTCTCATATTTGCCCTGCCAACAAAAAGAACAATGCATTCATGTGAATTATTCTACTTTTGATATTAATAGATGAATTCTGATGCCCAGTAGAAAAAAATGATTTGGACATTAGCATATGGGCACTACTCTTCTCTCTTGTTATCAGTGTAGCCACTTCAGGCTTTCTCCAGGTATTCAAAAGCGCTGGGCCAGCATTTTGATACCACAAAAGCCCATGTTGCATGAGGATAACAAGACACATGCTTGGATAAAGCGATGCTACCCCATTAGAGCACAGATAACCAAAGAAAAATGAATTCGCATGCTTCAGAGAAAAGCTATGACACACTGTAAATTCCTGCATATCCAATCATGATGCTACCAAATAATTTTAAATTTAGAATATACCCAGCATAATTTATTTTGATAAAACCTAAGGCAGGAAAATTCTATTACAAAAATAGTACTCCTGGGAAATTGGGGAGTTTATTATTAACATATAGAGACACTTAGGCTTCAAGGTGCTGCAAAAATTCTTTTTCTGCTTATACTGCTTTGTTGAGTGCTAGCTGAGGATGTGCTTTGCTTTTCAATAGTCATTTTCTTTGCAGAACACTAGGCTTACCTTATAGTTTATTTAGAAACTGATCTTTAAAACAACAAAAAAATTCACCCCAATTCTGGATGGCAGATCCTACATACACCCCTAGGGAAAAAAAAAACCACTAATTCATATACAGGCAAGATTTTCATTACAGACATTGCATAAATGTGATTGTTTATCCCCTGTAAATAAATAGGTTATGAAATGAAATCATTATTTAACTGCAGAAACAGTCTATTTGTCCTCTGGACAATACAGTTGTATTTCAAATGTTTCTAACCTGTTCTGGATTCAATACATTTTGTAAATACCTTAAATTCTGCTATTTTCACATAAAAGTTATATTACCGAAACATTATTACCTATGGTAAATGTTCTTATTTTTGCCTTTTCAACTGTAACATACTCAACAGGTCTTTATTCCCCGCTATTAAGAAAGTCTGTACAAACATAAAAGCCACATACATACCTTCTTCACTTGCACTTTAAACCATATAAACACTTTTACCCATGTAAACACTACCTTATTCAGCAGAGGTATAATCAGAACTACTCAGTCAAAATAAAGAAAACCCAACCTTAACAGCCTTCCTGGATAAAAATGCATATGACTTCATGTATTACAGGATATTCAACATGGCCTTAAGATACATAAATCCTGTATATCTGTCCTGTAGTCACCCCAGCTATAATCAGGGAGCAATTGGTTTAAAAACATGAATGATGTGGAGAGGATGAATAGGAAGTGGCTACTTATCATTCTAACAGAGGAACCAGTCATCAGTTAATGACATTAGCATTAGAGCAGTTTAAGACCCCAAAAAAGGGAAGTAGTTCACCACACAAGGTGTAGTTAAACCATGAATTTCTTTGCTACAGCATGTGGTAGAGGCTAAAAATTATATAGGGCAGATTAGAAAAATTACTGTAAGGGAAAACTGCTAAGGTTTAAAAATTGGTATGAACGATGCCTGGCTTTTGGAAGCAACTGAGTTGCAAAGGATTTGACGTTGGACTTCAAGAATTGTCCTTGGTCACTGCCAGAGACAGAATATCGTGCTGTGGTACAACACAGAGCAGTCTCCCTAGGTTTTTGATGTTTATCCATCTTATAAAGCCCTTGAGAAAGTTTAAAGCAAAAGAGTTATGTATATACAAATAACTATTATTATTATTATTACCCATAAACAATAAATCACAGCATATCACAAAGCTTTTTCTGGTGATGTGTCAAGGACATTTCTTGCTCAAAAAGATGAAGTGTAACAAACCTGACGAGCTCTCCCCCTTTTCTGATACCAGTATAGCACGCATCACCTGGGACTTAGAAAGAAAGACGTGACGGTAACTGACCTCCTAAGACACAAAAAATTCTTCTCACTTTAGTCCAAAGAGACACAGGCCTTCAAAAACTTCTACAAACATAGCTGACAACTTGCAACACTGGTCAGAAAAAACACAACAATTTCTCTTTTGGAACCAACTATTATTATTAAATAAATTAATAAAATCTTAACTTCAGCTTAATGCCAAGCTGAGACTGATCGTCCAAAGCCAGAAACCAGTATGAAAATGGGTTAACGTGCACTTGAGCATTCACAGAATTGCAGTATATCATACAGCATATATCATATGCTGTGCTCTGAAAAAAAAATCAACGCAACATTAGAGTTGCTTTTAAAAAACAACATTTAAAAAAAAAAAAGCCAAAAACCAATTAACTTCTAAATACAAATAGTGGGAAAAGTTTTACCTACTCACACTAAAGAAAAAAAATCATTCTTCTGATTTTTAAATATAATTCATTCTTCTAATGATTTATTTTACGAAATGGTTTTTAATCAAGCTGTTTCTTTCATATTGGTAGTGGACTTCACCTCACAATATTACCTTTAGAGAGTGCTGCTACTTAAACCTCTCCTCCCTTCATTGCCCACATGCAAAAACTCTAACAGATTTTGGTTAATATACTTCCATGTACTTGCCATATACTCCGACTGAAAATAGTTCAGTGTGGAAACGAATAGTGACAGTCACCAGGGAAGAGGACAAACCTCATAAGAAACCCATTTCCAATAAAACTAGCTTCCGCCTTTACTGTTACAAGCTAGACGGCCTGCAAATATTGAGTTGTTTCTTTGCATCACACACATTACTTTTTATGCCATTTTTATATTTGGCACAGTTTCTATTACAATCACATTTGACTTTCACAGTTACAGAAAATTTACATTTCTCCAGGCTAATGCTTCCTGATCGGAAAGAAAGTTTCTACACAACGGTTTTTATCCAAAACCAAACAAGTTTCTTACCCTTCCCATTTCTGAGCCTTCCTCTGTAGCTAATGAAAAAATTGCACAGTGCCACTGGTTTGAATTTATCCCTTTTAATGGAGATAGCTAAAATGGGAGGGTTGCAGCGTCCACTGAAAGCACACGGAACAGCTGAAATTTTCTCCCGTTTGTAGATGGCTGAAGTTAATTGAGATGAATCCAACCCACTGTCTGTACAGCCATACACTCATAACACCAAGTTTCTTTCCTTCAGGCATGTGAGTTAATTTTGTCTAATTTTTCTCTAAATTTTGGCTAATTTTATTTATTACTGAGAAGCAAACAGAACTTCTAAATGTAAAGGAAAATCTAATTCAAAGATTTATAGATAGTCAACTCAACTCCACGTCTGACCTCAAATTATTTTGAATTTATTCAGAATGGCACAAAATACTGAAGTTAATAAACATAAAAAACCTATTACAGTCTTACAAAATGCAGCTCCATGGCTTCATCAGGAGATAGAGTTGGATGTGACTCAACACATGCTCTGTTGTTTCTCTTTTCCTAAATAAAGTGGTGAGTAGCGCTCCAATTCCTTTTTTAATTGGACTAGTGACAGTCCAGCATTCGGATAGCCTATCCTGGCAATTTGGAAACGCTTAGCTAGACACCAAAATGGCAACTCCAACTGAAACTAAGCAACATTCGAAAGGGAGCATAACATTGCAAGGAGAATAAAATACTATCTAAAATTAGATTGTGTAAAATCAAAAGTTTAACGGCTTTAGCATTAGCTTTCTATTATTATCTCTTGAACCTCTGCTGACTTTGGAGAAGGTAAAGCAAAATTTGACGTAACGTCTTTTGATTTTTCCATTGATCCATACAGATATCCATCATTGACGACATTTCACATAGTGGAACTTTTTCCTTCATACCTCTCCAGTACAAATCCTTCAGTGATACTCCTGGCCAGGTTTTCTGCCTTTGCTTTTTTTCATCCTCTTTGACAGCAATACCCTTTAAGGCAGACGGAATGCTTCCAGCTTCTTCGAGAAACTCAGTTTTCAAAGCACTGGCCTCACAGGTGATAAAATTTCCTGACATTCCCTAACCCTAAAGAGTTATTAACAGTTTTCTGACAGTATATGCTTTTGGTTCCTGTGCTGGCTGGCAGAAGGTCTGAAAAAAACCAACAGCTCCGTCTCGCCAAAGTCTGGGATGTAAATTGTCAATCAGGGTGAAGAAAGGAAGACGCTCAGTGGGGAGTGCTCTTCACAAAGTCCTTCAGTTCCTATCATCCTCCCAAGGGGAGCTGGTGAACATCCAACTGCCGCCTTCCAACCTTCCCTCAGACACAGTGGCAAGACAGCACAGGGACAAGGCCACACTCAAGGTCTTCATTATCCTCAGTAAGGCAGGATTTGTCCTCGAGTGAGGATGTGCTACATAGCCTCTTCAGACTTCTGGGGTTTTTAAGTGAAGGACAAAATAAGGCATCTTCTTGAAATTGTTTGAAGTGGATTGACATTTTTCAGTTGAAGACTGTTGTTAGTTTCACAGCAGGCCTAATTTTTAAATTTAACGTTCTAGCGCATATAAAAAGGAAAGCATCCTAGGGGGATAATAACTTTTAGCAATCAATTGATTGCATATAGCTGCTGTTTCTGCAGGTACAATTCTCTTTAAGGAGGCTGTAATATAGAAAAATCGTAGCCTTCAGATGTACGGATTATCCAAGTTTGCAAGAAAACACTAATGTCAGAACTATTTGCTGGTATGTTTTATATTTTTTTTCTTTCATCATAAATGTGCCACAGTAAATAAAGCAGAAAATGGTCATCAGGTCAGAATGCATCACCTATTTTATACTACCATTCTTGGGGGTTTGTTGCGGTTTTTTTGATGTTTTTTTCTTTCTGTTTCTGTAGCCCTTCTGAAGAAAACTTGCTGATTATTTTACTCAGGGAATAAAATAAGATTAACCTAGACTATTTTAACCACATAGCTCTACTCAGTCAACTGAAATAGTTTAAAATTGTATTAATACTGCAGCAGTGAACACATCCCAGCAACAACAATTTTTCAGTTTTCATGAAGTCCCTTACTTTTGCCATCTTTTCCCTAAACACATATATTTACGTTATACACACAGAGTAATACACAGAGGACAAGATATTATTAAAATTTAATAGCGGTGTAAAATAAAACCCTGTATCACATTGTTCATGTAAAATACGGCCTCTCAGGTGGAAAAGGGTTTTGGGAAACCCATCTTCAGGTTTGTTTTTACATTAAATAAATATGATTTAGATAGTAAAGAGGAATTAAATTGATCGAAGACACTGCTATTAACTTATGTTACCATGTAGTTGTTAAATATACCTTATTATATGCAGTGTATGAAATGTGACCATTAGAAAAAAAAAAAAAAAAAGAGCTCCTTTCTAAATGCAGGTGTGTTACAGTCACAAAATTTTAGCATTGGTGAGAAATCAAGTTTCCATTTACGCAAAGATGATGCAGTCATACAATTCTCATTACTTTTGCATAAACTTTTTTGGATACTTCTAGGTTCAAATTGCAATCTGTAAGCACTAATCAAAACCAAGGAACACGGATATATTGAAGTCATCAATGATGGATTTAAAATGAAGCCTGCCCCTGTTTCTTGCATCAGAAAAATAGGGAAACATGGGTACCTGCTTTATGCCACAGATATTGTCAGACATGACGTTTTAGCAATACAGCTACTCTCATTCCTGAGAAGTGGCTTTCAAGATAAATTCATATTTGTAAATCAGTTATTGCGAAGCGTATTAGCCTGAATTAGACTTAATTTTAAATTTGTATTTATACACACAGTGGCTTAGGCAATATACAATCTTGGGAGTGGCTAAGTTCACAAAATTTAGAAGCACAATGCAAATATGAGATTTACAAGTTTATAAGAAGATTTGTAAGGGTTTAATGTCAGACTAGTTTCTTCCCCTTTAGTTCCTAGTATTTCCAATATTTCTGTCATAACTGGAATGACCGGATACATTCTCACTTACGTCTGTACAGGCTGCTCTTAGCCAGGCTTATGAATAAAAAGTAAGTGACACCATACTTCCACATGAACTGAACTCAATCAGAAATCTTAAAGTTGCTCTAGCAGTGCCCCTGACATGAGTCTGCCAGCCAGACTTCTAGATCAAAACAATACATGCACAGGAACATCTTAACCCAGACTCTAATCACAATCAATCAGTGAGATAAGTCTATGTTATTAAAAATATATTGCATCTTTTTATTCAATTACCTCATCACAAATGCACGACATAAGAGATGAACTTGCATTTAAAAACTCAAGGTTCTGGACTGTTTGAGCTTAATAAGGACAAAATAAGCAGTTGCAGATGCTTTCACTTAACATTCAGAAAGATCCCACGGGACAGCAAGATTTAATTTTATGGTCATCTGCCATTTTAATGATGTGCTTGTTATAATGCAGAACATCTCTGTCTTACTTGCCTGGTTACAGAACACATACGAAACTAAATTGAGAACGCATTTAGCTGCACTATTGCTACCTTGTATCATTAACAGATAATATATGTCCTTGGAATTTGAATTACTTACTTTTTTTTTTTTAAACAAAAGGAAAAGACATAAACCCTTGTTATGTAAGCAACATTCAAGTCTGTCAGTTGCTCTTATTTTCATTTTCTTGCTTCCAATCTTGAATTTCGTGCAACCTAAACCATCTTACGTATCTTCAATTTTTATCTTTCTGGTGCATATCTTTCTATTTGGGATGCGATATGATATAGAAATGTTGAAAGACCGCATGTGTTTTGGCTGGAAGAGCATAAACTATTTCATTTTCAGTAAGCACATTTATAAAGAAAGTGAATTTTCACCTACCATTACACCTACAAGAAAACCTGTGTATCTTAAGTAGCTCTAGAAGAAACCTAAAAGAAGAATTACTCATTTGCACAGTATGTTACAGGTCAGATTCTTTACAGTCCTTATATATAAAACCCCTAATGTCTGCTGTAGATGGTAACATAACCAAAGCGAATGATCCAAAAGAATCCCTCCTAAGGGTCAAACACACATTCATGGACTATTTTCTGTTCCCTTGCACAAACAAACAGAAGACACCATTAAGTTTTTATTGTAAGATGTGTAACAGACCAAGACTCTAGACAAAAAGAATTTGATGAGAAGAAGGGAAAAACTGTAATACAAATCAATGTATTTGTTTGTTAAGACCTAAATAATTCTTGCCATCCAATAATACTTAATTTGAAACTAAATAGTGGTTAGTTCCCCGTATTTTTAGGTTTCAAAATTCCAGCTGGAATTACTGCTCTGACTGCAATCCAGACAAATAAATGCAAAGACCAAACCAGTTTATCACCAGAAGCACCAACATTAACATATATGATTACTATATTTAGAATGTATATAATTTAAAACTCATTATATCATTGTACCTTGTACTCTTCTTGTTTTGCTGAACTTTCCACAAAGAAGCTATTCCTATGAAGATTAAAACTCTTTTCTTAACAGATCTTTCATGGATAAGAAAGAAATAATCAACAATTCCAGAAAACTGCAAGTGAATTTTTACTCTTCTGCTTCCTTCTCTGTTAGACATCAACCTTTAGGATCCAGAGCACAAAGCTGTTAGAGAGCAGTTAGAAGAAGATCTACAGTAAGTAGAAAAGTGTCCATATTCTCCAAATACTTAGCAGCTTTTAGGAACTTGATGCCACCTACAAATACTCAAGTGCATTAGAATATACCAAAAAAAAAATAATTAAAGTTGATACTGTTACTCCTAGTATCATTACATCACTTTTCCATTTAATAAGATGTTCAAAGAGATACGCCCAGATTCATGGACCAAGCCAGCAGGGACAGCACGGCCCTCAAGTCTCGACTCTTAGGTCCCTGTTCCAAAGGAGCAACTTCAGCAAATATTCCCTTGCAATATCTCCTCTTCCCACTGAGATAAAGATGTAGGTATTAACACTTCACAGATGTGTCCATATTACCTCGTAGAACCTCTTATGACAAACCAAGGCATACTGACTCCAAAGTGCAATCTAACAACACAAACAGAATTTAATTTGCTCATATATAAATTGTAATAGTGAATCACATATTCTAGAACTCATCACAAGGAAGTGCCTCAAATCAACATCAGTCTGGCACATGCAGCAGCAGTACCATCCAGATGTGAAACTGGGACAAAAAGCAAAGACAGAGAGGCAGGCACTCAATACCAAAGCAGAGTAATCCCCACCAGCAGCCTGGGGCTTGCACACTTCCCTCCCTGTTTCCACTGAACTTGAACATTAAAGTTCATACTTTCTACTGGAATGAAAATTTAATTTATCTGCTCCAAGGCATACTTTAATATAAACCTGTCTTTCTAACACTTCCATTCCATCCCCATTAAAGAATCCAGATCAGCTTTGTATCAGCAGCTTCAAACAAACTCACTCCCTGTAAAAAGTGGTAGCAAGAATTATTTACTCTACTACAACGTGTTGTTGCTCCTGAGCTCTCTTTTCACTGTACCTGATGGCAGGCACAACAGAGAACATTTCAACATTGCCATCTGTCTCCTTGGCACTTCATACCAAGTGAGTCGCTGTCACTTTGATGATAAATTAGAATTTCCCACCAGATACATTAAGCCAGAGGCTGCTGCCGGGTTGCCCTATGCCAGGAATGCCTTCTTCCCTTAAATCGCTTTTTGATATTCAACAATCTGAGCATGTTAAGAACAAGCTTCTACATGACATGTATTAAATTGCAGGAATCCTCAATAAAGGAATAATGTATGGTCTTAAAAAAGCATTTTATAAAATACTTTTAAAGCATCATTAAATTTATTACAATACTTCTAGTATGTCTTAGGCATTCTCATGAGACATGGTCACAAAAAGGTTAACAGCAATGCTTGGGAGGGAGAAGATGGATGTGGTGATCTGATATACTGACTTGCGGAGAAGCTGGAAACAGCAGAGTGAGGATCAGCGCACGACTGCTGCTAAAACAGCAACACTGCGCTTCAGCACGTTCTCTTAAATCTAGCTCCCTTCCAAGAAAAGCACTACAGCTCCATTAAGGAAGTTATAGTCCCAGTTTCTCACCACTGATTACGCTCTTGCCGGAGACAATCTAATTCTTTGTTTCAACTTCCATTTTCATGGTTTAAGATGTATGACTCTACTTGACAGCTGAGCTCAGAGGAGAACTGCAGACCTTCCACTGCAGCGCTGCAGGGACGTTATGAGCAGGTACCTCAAGGAACCAGAAAACACTAAGGATACATTTTGTTGTTGTCGTTGTTGCTGCTGTGAGGTGAGCAACAAAAGATCATCCTCAAGGTCTATCCAGTTTTAATACAAAGAAAAACATATTTCCCAACACCTTTGGGAACGAAACATACTTCACAACCTTTTTTCCAAAGCCAGGCTTCTCGGGTCAAATATGTTACTTAAAAAAATAAGCCCATTTCAACTCCAAACAAAATTTAGCGTAAGATTCCAAGTTACTTCAGGGCGATGTAAATTATGTTTAGGGCAAGCGATCAAGAAGCGACTTAAAGTAAACCATTCAGAACAAGTAGGCAAAGTGGCACACTGGAAGGACAGGGATATTCTCTCCAGTGAAGGCCCTCAGAATAGCAGTGCCAGACCTTGGGGAGCAAAATGACAGAATCGCCGTGCTGAGCTCTGTTCATCCACAAGTGAACCACAAACCAACATTTATTATGTAATAGTAAGCTACTTGAAGAGAAAATAGGATACAACACCAATTTCTAGCCCGATGCTGAGATAAATGCAAGGGAAGGATCAAACTAACACTATTACCAAAGATTTGTTCCTGATAAAACACATAAATGAAATTTCATAGTCTTTGATTGAAATACTATGTTCAGTCTTTCAACATATTTTCATGACTGTCCTATATTTCTTACATCAAAAGACTCAGGCATATGAAAGTGTAATAGATAAGTCTGTTTCTGAACACGAAAAATGAAAGGGACGTATCTTAGCATCATTTTATTTAACTGATCCTGAATGGAGAATTCAGGGCACTTACAGATTTTCTTAGTGAACTGAAAATTTTAAAAAATTACAAATTTCTCACCTGATTTCCACTTGATACAGAGGACGCTCGGACGAGGTAAAAGCATTCTATAGATTTAGCTGCCTGATCCTAAGCAGGTAGACGACTCTACACAAATAAATAAAAAAAAAACCTGACCAAACACAAAACCACTGTTAGATTTGTCATATGTGGGCTACCAGGAAGGCAGCTGTCTCCAAAAGACACCTCTCACCTGAGACATACTAACTGCGCAAGTATGAAGTGATGTTTACATTAAAACAAAGATTACAACACTAACAGCTTTATAGGGTAAACCGCCTATGGAGTTGCTGATTTGCCCAGGTTATCATTTACACAGGCTTCTTATTCTGAAATGGATACCACCTCCTCTGGAAGTTGTTGAACTGGAAGATGTGGATTTACCTGGACACCAGGAACTACTTTTGACCACCAACTCGGTCTGGTTCGATGTCTATGTAAGCCTGTTTGGCACATTATACAACACAGCCTGTTATCCAACACATCTGTACAGCAGAGGATTTATTTTCCTGTGTTTGCTACTCATCATTCAGATACAAAACTTAAGGGGTTGCTTAATGATTTCACTCAGACACAGACTGCTGCAATACAGCCTTGCCAGTACTAGAAGGAAGGGAGGCCAGCTCTCCCCTGTGACCTAAAGCAATGTATTAATGTTTGTCCTGATGTCCTTACGGCGTAACATCCTCTGACCACTTACCTACATTTCCTCGTCCCAATGACAGGGTGCTCGTTATGCTTTCTCCCTGAAAAAAGCTCTTCCCAGATTAAAAAAAATACTAAAAAATTAATTTACAGGGCTCAAATTCGGGGATTTATATTCCAAGTTACTATCACCAAATTGACAAACACACTGCCTTTGAAGATTAGTTGTTTGATGCTAGGGAGGGGTTAAGAAATGAGTATAAACTATTATCTCTATAACATAAGCACCAGGAAGTCTAAGTCATTAACTTACCTAATTAAACAGTGAAGCAGTGCTTGTCAAAGACAAATGCAAAATAATTTTAACTTCTGATAGACATACTCCATCCTTCATCAGGTCTAAACTCTGGACACTTCAATTTCTCCTCAGCTGCTACGGTCCTGCTTAGTGCATCCCACTATCCACCAACACCTCTGCCAAGAGAAACATGGCTCCTCTATATCATGGGCTAAAAATCACACAAGAAAATACAGGCAAAATACCTGGTTCTTCCTTTACAAGATTTGCTTCCTTCTGGTTTAGAGCACTGATAAACTGAAAACATAAAGTGCTCCTCCCAAGAACTTCCTAACACTCAAAGCAGAAAGCTGGGTCAAATTTGCATGTGAACCTGAACTGAAGCAATTTGATAATTAGGAATCTTGGGTTTGCCTTACAATAAGTTGGATTTTAGTTAGTCTCTAACACTCTAAAGAAACCAAAAAAAAAAAAAAAAAAAAGCCTAGCTGCTAAGGGAGCCAGGAGACAACTGTAAAAAAGAGAGAGAAAAATAAAGAGGATAAACTTCTCCACAATTCTTTTAAGCAACTACAAGATAAAGTGAAAACAATGTTTATTATAATTCTTCATTAAAACCATTTTTTCCTCTTTCAATGAGAATTTTATTTATAACTGCAGTCAAATAACAGTGGTGGTTGAAGTAGCATGATTTCAACAGTTTGAAATGACTTCGGACTGAATGAATGTGATTCTTTCTATCTTCATTGCTTTTAACATTTTGAAATGTGCTCGCATTTTCCAGTTTTCGCTATATCTTTATCCTCCACAACTGGCAAAAGTACTACGTTATTATTAAACACTATGTATTTCTACATACAAATTTTTATTAATCATCCAAGTTTTTATTAATGGAAAGGTAGATGAAAATAGCAGTGAAAACTCCTTTTCAGCTAAAAATCAGGGACTGGCAACAACACAGAGCACCAGGTATCCCAGATGCTTAATACTGGCAACGTGACTGCTAGTTCACTGTTTTAAAGTCACTTTAATTAGTATCTGAAACCTCAACGTGACTTGGCGTTCCAGGAGCAAAATCATGTATTTTTAACTTCTCAATATTTACTGATGACACAAAAAAGCACCCAACACAAGCTGTTTACCACGTACAGAAGTCATTCAGATCTATCATTCAGTGATTACAGCTACTCCACAGTTATATTTTGGTAAGTCTATTTCCTCAACTGGACACTGCCATCTTACATATTTACAAAGCTCAATGCCACAAATATTCATGCCCATAACTATGAATTCATAGGTATCGTCCTTTCTCTATGCTTACAAACACCCCGTGTCCTACGCTGATCGTGTCTCAACTCTGAGAGGGTAACAATTCACTAATACATGAGTATTAGTGAGTGCATGAATACACAGGAGAAACAATAGTATTTTAGTGTGAAATTACTTTTTCCAGACTGCATTTCTTATTACAATGCCTTCATACACTTGCTATTCTCAAACAGTGTTGCTATTCACAGCCACTAATATTTGTATGTTTCTTGAAATACAATTTTTTTTTTAAGAAAACATCTTAAAAGTCATGAAGGTGTCTCATTCTCATCCTTGTTTCTTAAAAATCAAACAAGAAACCCTTTCCATTTTCCTGCATGCATCGTGCCCACCAGTAGAAAAAGGATTCACACAACTCGGGGGTTTGCATCCAGCTAAGCAAAGCCCTTTCGATAAACTAGCCAAGATGCAACGTGGAGAAGCATTTACCATAGTAAATGTGAACCACCCCAAAGTCTGTAATGTTCAGAGAGCGTCCAAGGAATTCACTCCTTCATCTGCTGCTGTTTATCCTTCTTGAGCCGAAGCAGTAGCACTGCATTTGCTCTAAATTGACAGCGCTTTTGTTCACCCTTGCTGTCCTCCGATAGCATTAACATCCCTTGGTTGGGATTAAATTTCATTGCCCTATATCATGATAAAAGAAAAACTGTGACAACAAACACAAGAAATAGTGACTATTTGTGGTTGAAAACCATCTACCAAATTTTTCCCGCTCTAAATGGAAGGTTGTGAATATTTCATTTATTTTCTACAAATACATTAATCTCAGAATAAATCAGATGCTCCCCAAAGTTAAAGTTTTGATTCAGACACAGTATCATGAAGTACATGCAGAAATTTGTTGTATTATTCAACTGACCCTGTGGAGCCATCTCCAGGCTAGGTTCTCTTAAACTGCATTACACCAAAACCATGACACCTATTACTGCTTTTCCCCCTTGTAACCAGGATGAAGACAAAAACTGAATGAGGGCAAAATTTCCACAAGGAAGCCAACCTGTTCAGACTGGGAAGCAAAATCACATGGGGGAAAAACCCCCAAAGTCTTGAAAAACCCCTAGAAAACAAAAAAAAACCCACTTGGCTTTTTCTGACTAACACGGATGTTAACTCATTTAATAAGGCTCTGACATTTGCTTTCAGAACCACCTGGGACCTGGAAATAAAGTTTAGTGTCTAGCCTGCAGTCAGCCTTATTATTACAAAAAACAGAGCCCATTCCTATATGTCATGGCAGAGTTTTTATATTCAGTCTCTCAGTAATCTGTTTCCTCCAGCATGCTGTTCAATGTATGTGACATCCTGGCAAAATCTTTTCCAAACCACAGCAGATCGCTGGAGATATGTCTTCAGATGAGATACAATGATATCCCACAGAAAACAGGAGCAGGCAAATGCTTCTGAGCTACGTAATAGCATCAAGAAACAGGACAAAGGTGGAACAGGGGATCTGCGACCTTCACTGGTTAGAAACAGAAAGAGTTAGGATGCAAAGACTTAGATTTAGTTATTTTTTTGGATTGAAACTAACTTGTTTAATAGGATCCTTTTGACCCTGGGGTGACATACAGAATAGGATTTAATTTTAATAAATGTAAATGTTCAACATTTTGCAGGCTTCTTCCTGACCATAACCACTGGAATTCGGACAGAGGCTTACAGTTCTGCTTACTTAAGCAGAAATTAAACTGTAGACTAGTAGTTTCAATGTTAAGAATTCAATCATATACTGACCTTATCTCAATATGATGTGAAAAAAGAATGACAGGGTTAAGAAAGGTTAGCTTGGCAAAATTTGTGAAGATCCACTTTAAAAATCATGTTTATCCCTTATTTTATCCACTTTACATATTGTTTCCCAAATATTTTTCAGCTGTTCATTCAGTTTAGAATTAATCCTGCTAATCTACTGGGGGCCTTTTAGCACAACAAACACCGTGCCTCTACTAGTCTCTTTCCCCCTTGTCTCTGAATTTATTTTTGTCATGCAATTATAGGAATAAAGGTTGATTGCTGGATTTTTATTCTCCAGATGTATTAGAACGTTAGCTGCCTGGTGAACTAAGTGCCCGTGTCGTGGTCGGATTTTATGAATCACTGTACGGTTATGATTAGAAACACACGTGAAAAAGTCACTGATCACCGTCAGATAGTGTCATTAGCATTCTAAACTGTCTGCAACAAATTAAAAATGTAGAAACTTTAAAAGACCTCATATAAAGAGTGAAAGACAACAGCAGGGCAAGCCTCCTCTGAATTTCCATCAGCAATTTCCATCTGACCTGCAGCTGCGACAGTCTGCTCTGAAACCCGGAGCAGCAGAGCCTGCCCCAAGTGACTCACTGCCTGAACTCATAACCTCTGCTTAGAGGATTTGCAGCTGAAAGGCAGCACCGTACTGATGCAACAGTACTGCTTTGGGGACCTGACCTAGAATTTCAACATTTAAAACTCCATGTGGATACACCAACTCCAGATACCTTTCATCACTTTGGCACATGCTCCTGTAAAGTTGGAACTATTCCTTACATTAAAATCTGTCCTTACACCATGTAATACGCTTGGATTATGCAAAGATTGAATATACTTTGACAATTTCTGGTACTAACTTCTAAATAGCTATAAAAGTACATGAAATAAGACAACAAATGAACATTCTGTGGTTATCAGATTCAACATGCAACAACTGACATTTTATGACAAATTTTGCCCGCAATTAAATGCATTATCTTGCTGATGCCAAAGCAGAACATCCCCCACTCCCATATCAGAACCATCTGTCATGAACAAGTGTTTGATGAGAAGTCTTGCACGTGAACATTTTTCTTGTCTTCCTACCACCATTCCACTAGGTGTTGGCTGGCTCTTTCAGCCCAACACCAAGACTTTTACAAACCACGACAAGTCAAGAGCAGCGGACACTGCCTGTTCAGTTCAATGCTTGGAGATGTGACTGTTTTTTTCCTGAAGGATATTCCAGGTTTGTTCAAATAATTATGTGCTGTATCTTGAAACTATTAATATATACACACATTATTGTCTTCACAGAATCACAGAACGGTAGGGTTGGAAGGGACCTCTGGAGATCATCTAGTCCAACCCCCCTGCCAGAGCAGGGTCACCTCGAGCAGGTTGCACAGGAACGCATCCAGGCGGGTTTTGAATGTCTCCAGAGTCGGAGACTCCACCACCTCTCTGGGCAGCCTGTGCCAGGGCTCTGCCAGCCTCACAGGAAAGAAGTTCCTCCTCATGTTTAGGTGGAACTTCCTATGCTCAAGGTTGTGCCCATTACCTCTTGTCCTGTTGCCAGGCACCACTGAAAAGAGCCTGGCCCCATCCTTCTGACACCCACCCTTTAAGTATTTATGAGTGTTGATAAGATTCCCCCTCAGTTGTCTTTTTTCCAGGCTGAAGAGACCCAAATCCCTCAGCCTTTCTTCATAAGAGAGGTGTTCCAGTCCCCTCAGCATCTTTGTAGCCCTTTGCTGCACCCTCT
Source organism: Larus michahellis (assembly GCF_964199755.1). Lineage (NCBI taxonomy): Eukaryota > Metazoa > Chordata > Aves > Charadriiformes > Laridae > Larus > Larus michahellis. The sequence continues at coordinate 21,856,882 of NC_133902.1, read as the reverse complement.
CCAGCAGTTCCCTGTCCTTCTTGAACCGGGGAGCCCAGCACTGGACACAGTACTCCAGATGTGGCCTCACCAGGGCAGAGTAGAGGGGGAAGATGACCTCCCTCGACCTGCTGGCCACACTCTTCTTGATGCACCCCAGGATGCCATTGGCCTTCTTGGCCACGAGGGCACATTGCTGGCTCATGGTCACCCTGTTGTCCACCAGGACTCCCAGGTCTCCTTCCACAGAGCTGCTCTCCAGCAGGTCAGCCCCCAACCTGTCCTGGTGCATGGGGTTATTCCTCCCCAGGTGCAGCACCCTACACTTGCTCCTATTGCATTTCATAAGATTTCTCTCCGCCCAACTCTTGATTGAGTTTTGGTGTTCAGACAATTTTTTCATACAATATATACTACTTATTTAACTAATAGCATATTATTCCATAAAACGCATCCTCTGTGTAACACCTAAATGTGTTAGAAAGGTTAATACTGCATTTTATAACACATGGGCTAATGACAGAATGTAAAAATGCTATTCTGAAAAGCAGAAATGTCAACACATCTCTAAAGACATAAAATGACACAAAATTAAATGTTACCAACTGCTGAGTCTGAAGAAAGGCTTCTTAAAGTTAAGGGATGAAACAAAAAGAGGCACAAATCATATTTAAAAAGCATAATAATCTACCTAATGAAACTTTCTAGAATGCTTTTTACACACATAAGCTTCCAGAAATACTGTTCATTTCCTTTATACTGCAATATTTCAAAGAGTATACGTGTGAGCCGATGCAGGCAGGATGCAGGAACAACCACAAACCACGGATGGAAAGCAAAGAACAAGTTTAGTCTCGATACCTCACAGACTGGGGAATCTCTGAAGCAACACGCGGGCAGAGGCACGCAAGCAGGGACCGCGGGCACCGCGGCGCGAGAGTTCTTGTTAGCAAGAGTCCTTGGCAACGAGAGAGTCCTTGTTAGCAAGAGCGCACACGGACTCCCTGTTCTTGCTGGTATTTAAAAAGGGTTCAAGCAGGCATAGTTTTCCCACTGTGCTTTGATCTTCTTCAACAACAGACCAGGATTCTCAAGTGGCTAGATAAGGTGTCCCCGAGTCCATCACAGACTTATGATATCTAAGTGCAAGTGTTTTTCTTGCAAGCGCCCCAGACTGAATAACAATTAGGGTGATATACGTGTTTTCCAGTACCCCAGGTGCGAGCCACCTGAGGGTATTTACAATCCTCCTCACCGATCTTCCGTTGCTTTCCCACACTATAAGAAAAGAGGGGTCCACCAACGCTGGTCATCAATCACTCACCAACTTTTTGCAGCAATTAGTATCCAAGCTTCCACATCTTTTGGCAAATTATAAATCATTCAATGGAACCTCACTTTTTGGAAGGGCATTTTGTAAAATGAATCACGACTGTGCGTTTAGTTTCATAAATAGGGATGCATGTGTGTATGTATGCAGACAGATACACATTCATGTCCACACTGTGTTGCACTACATATAAACACACGAGTATTTGTAGAGACTACACTTTGACGTCACTGTGTGTGACTACACATCTGTAGACAGATAGGTTTGCCAATACATACTACCAGATATTCAAAACAAATGACATCCACTAAGTTTGCCTGATGCAACCCTCAAAGCTTGAGGAGGACAGGGTTATTCTGGAAGACAGAAAGGAAGGGGAGGAGAGAGTTACAGTCTCTACTATGTACTAGGATGCAGGAATGATATATATTTGTTTAAAATAACCACTTTAAAAAAATTAAACATCACCAACCTCTAATAAGTGCAAGCCAAAGTATGGGTTAAATATAAAATGAGGAAACTTGTTAATATCCTGGATTCCCCTAGGCTAGGTTACAAATCTAGTCCATTAAGAAGCTTCTGCAAAGCTAGGAATTCACAAGGGAAAGTCAGCGTTACACTTTATCAACATCGATAACCGGCACCTGCAATAACCCAGTTGTCCTTACCACCCTACTGATTTCCGAATTATCAGCATCAAATCTGGAGCTCCTCAGGCTTTTCACTTGATGCTTTTAAACTAACATGTCCAAGGGCTAACACCTGCAGACAACAGCATAGCCCAAGGTGTAAGCCTGCAAGGAAATGTAAAATGGTAGCTTATATTCCCAAATATTCAGAAAAAACCCCAATGGGAGCAGAAGCACAGCAAATAGCTTCCAGTGGAAGCAGCAGTATACCTTTATTAGTGGCTCAGCACTGCATCTTTAAGTTGCCAAACTAGCCCTGGGAAAAAGTGAGGAGCGGAGCTCCGCGTTGGTACCTGAAAGGCAGGAGGGCAGTAACCAGCAGATTTGATTTACAATAGGAATTTTAATGCTGGAGTGTCCTGAAGCCCTGGGCTGCTTTCTGATGCCAACTTTGAGCAACCACGCTTGCTCAAGTTATGCCTTGTTTATTTTTATTCATGATACAGACATTTTTTTTTCTTCAAATTGGATGCACCTAAGGTGGTCAGCAGCACTTACCAAGCCAGCTTTGTGATTTTTTTTTTGAGAAAGTACAAGTGAAACACTGGCATAAACAGGACAAGATGAGTACAGTCTCAATTCTCTCAATGCAGTCCCTATAGAAAACACATACGAAACCACAGAAAATATGTTCCTTTGCACTATAATTATGATGCTATAACGACTATATTCCTAGCAGACATCCAAGAAACATGGAAGTCAATTTGGCCCTCTTCCATTATGACTTTAAGTTAATCAAAACAATATCTCAGCCAAAGGGAATAGCCCAGTGAGGAAACCTCACCTAGTTCACTCTGGAAGAGCTCGACTTGAAATTCATACTTACTTGCTCGTTTGAAAGCTCTGGTAATGAGCATGGATATGTTTATCATACCATGACAGAAATGGAGACAGAAAGGAGGGGAAAAAGAGAGACAAATCATGAAGGTGATGTCTCCCTGATGTTACTAGTCATTATAATGGAACATGATGGCAAAACATTTTAAAGACAAATCTGTCCTAAGATATTTAATCCAATTTTTCATTATGTTGGACGCTAGAGAAAATTTCATTTCTGCAAGACAAATACGGCACGTGACAGTATTTTTAAAGACAGACAGAATCAATTTGAAGGGATACAGATGTGTACAAACATAGATGTCTGTCCAGGTTCCAGCATAGGAAGGGTATTTTAATCTCCCCTATTTCCTATCAACAGCCACGATGCTGAATAGCTCCAGAGAGTGACCTTTTTCTTTCTCCTTATACAAAAGCACTATGAGATGGACCACTAAAGCATTGATAGACTATAAAAAAACAAACAAAAAGAAAAAATAATAATAGTAATGATCTTTTGCTTCTGTTTCTTCCTTCAATAGTGGCTGGGTCAGAACCTGGGAGAGGAGTGCTGGCAGGATTCCAGGCTAATTGTTATATCCATGGACAACGCTCACATCTAGTAAATATTTTTAAGTTAGATTTTTCGTGACAACAGTTTTTTCTTCCTGTAAAAGCAATTTCCAAGTGTTTCCATGAGCAAATTGTAAAGGATTACAAAATAAGACTGGTGGCCATTCAATACTGCTGGTCTAGTCCCTTCCCGTAAAGTGAAGACAGGAGGGACTAAACATGCACAGCTATCTTTCTACAAAAAATATAATAAAAACTTACTTTAAAATTTTCTAATTAATCAGAGATATTGTACACAGATGTAAATACGTGTTGCTAAGACTAATGCTTTCCTATTTAGAGGTACATTTGGGCAATTATTAGCTTTAGTGAACATTTGCCTTCTAAGTCAATAAATTTACGGAAAAAGAAACCAGAAGTGTATTACTAAAAATACAAGAAATTTCAAGAAATATATTTCCAAATAGGGCAGAAGTAGGATAAATTATTTATTTCTGGAAAAAAAAAACAAAACAAAACAACAAGCACCACAAACATGAAGCCTATACAGAGCATAGTCATCCGTGTACAGATATTCTTCCTGGAAGGCTCAGTCGATGAATGGATTTAGTTTACTAAAAACGTCCATTGTGAATGCATGTATGATTCCGTCATTGCCGAAGATTAACAACCTACTGCTATTATGCTGGCATCATACTTAAGTCTCAGTGAGTTATGTGGATGGATTTCTCTTAAAATCTCTGAATTGTTCACAAGTACATACATAGGTTTACAAAACAAAGTTAAGATAAAAGTTGTAAATTATACTGCAGCCACTGCTATTTTCCATAGAGATGAGTCCTACTCCTTTGCAGTCTTTTAGTCCACAGCAATTTTAACTTTGGTCACAGGAAGTATTTTTGGAAGACATCATAGCTTCAGTGTCTGAATCTGTACGTTAACAGAACCTGCATGACCTCCAACAGATTAAAGCACTACGGTCTTTAAATGTCAAAGTGACTTATGGAGCTTATATGATGTGGAGATGCCCACAAATTCATTCTTAATGCAGACTCCAATAACCTCAAAGCAGCCAGTGTAATCCAGATAACTATTCCATCTTTTCCAGTATTTAGATGCTGCTTTATAGTCTTCTGCGCCTGCACAGTTTCCTGATTTACTGTACACATTCCTGTTAAGTGCTGATTAATTCTGCAAGGATTACACTTTCTGTCCCTATATACTGGCTATGTGCAACACCAGTCACAGGCAAATCCCTGTTTACCACATTAACAACAGGTTAGGAACTGTTGTGACTGTGCTGGAATTTCCCAAGAACAGGGCCATGGTCATTCTCAATCTTACAACACAGCTGCAACAGCTGGGGAAGTCATGGACTGAACGTATTAAAGTCCAAATCAACATCTATTTTCCAAGATCCTTGCAAACTTTCCAATTCCTGCAGAGTCTTCCACATCTACTCACCAAAGCAGCGGGTAAGCAATGGCAACAAAATTATTAATATTCTAATTAACAGAAAATAAAAGCTATACTTTCCTTCCTGCCAAAGATCTCTTGTAATAAAACAACCAACTCTGCCCTATAAATTCATCTTGCATTGGATTTTTTTCTATTTCTGTGCTACGCCAGCTGGTTTGCTTAGAGCAACGAGCTGTTGAATTAGATAACCATGTTTTTAATAAGTCAGTCCAGTAGAGCACTTCTGAATGGCTTCACAACGCACAGATGTCTAAATTGTCTGTAGAGTAATATTAATACTAAGTGGTAAAAACAGGGATTTATGATTCTGTTGAGTCCACAAGTGACAAATACATATTTTCTCAGCACAGCTATCACCTTTTAATTAGTGTTTTAATTAGTCCTAAATAAAATTACACATCTATGTAGCATTAGGAATTACTTTAGACAAACTACAGGTTAATAGGAATAAAGCATCCACCTGAACTCAGAGCTAAACTGAACGCACAAAGAGTTATGCAAACCCTACCTAGTGGTGAATAAGGCGAGTTTGTGCTACAGAAAATTTCCTGAACTTTCTACTCTGACTTTAACTGATGCCAAGAAAAGAATCCACAAAGTCATAATCCTGCAGCACCAGCTAAATTCAGGAGTCCCACGTGCCCCAGGACGCCTCTCCAAGAGTCCTACTAATGAAACAACAAGACCTAAGGAGGAGAGGCCCGCAGATAAAGATTTTATTGCTGCTGGGACAGCAGGTGCCTGCAATACAAAGCTACAGTGATCCTCAGGGGTACTTTGGAACCAACTGAACCGTTACTCTGGGCTTGGAAAAGAAAGACGCTCGGGGAGCTCTGCAGGATTGGAGTGGCCTCACCACACCCCTAAAGCAAAGGGTCTTGGCCACTTCGTCTGGCAGCCCTCGTGCAGACTTACTGGCACAGAAATGCAGCAAAGCTGGGTCAAAAGCCTTTCCAGAAAGCCACTGGAGGTGCTGCAACTGACATGGATGCTCTCAAAACATAACAGCATATCAAAATTATTTTTAAAATAGTCAAGGAAAGCATTTTGACATTTTCCTTGTAGCTTTTCATAAAGTTTTCATTATTCTTCAGGCAGGGTGCTAGTTAAATTTTTTTTGTAACTAAAAATTCAGTTTGGATTTATATAAAGAAGCACTTCCAGGGAACACAAGGTTACTTTTAAACTTGCAAGTGCTTTGTGATGTGATGTATTATAAAAAATAAATATGAAAAAAATTAAAAGAATCAATGAAAATACAATAAAGAAAACCACCTTGTTTTCAGAAGCCAAGAAAATATGCACGACTTAGAAATCAATGAAGTATTTATTCACTAAAGTGAGATTTCTTTTATAGCACAGTACTTAAAAAATAAATGTGAAGCTTAACTAACAAAACACACAACAAAACACAGCAAACTAAATCTTTAAATTGATTACATCTACATAATATTTTACAGTTCAATAAACTTTAACAAAAGCCAACTTGTTTCCAAGAACTGGGCAGGTTTATGGCATTTGCTAACCTGTACAAGCAATGCCATTTGAATAATTTATTAAAAAAAGAAGATGTAATCAAGACATTCTAGGTACCATACAGAACGCATTTAGATTACTTACTAGCTCATCACACCTTTTAACTGCACCAGCAGCTCTACAAAGCCAATCCTCTTTGCATCTTTCTTTGTTCTCTTAGCTTCACCAAACCGCGCAATTCCTAAAGCATGAGCTGTGCAAACAATCCTCATCTATTTATGTCAGCTGGCTCCAGAGGTGAGCACCAAGCTGACAACTCTGCAAGTTGTGTTACTCCCCAGCCATTCTCCAACATCGCCATGTTGATAAAGGCATTCCTATTTCCTACTTGACTCTCCCTTTGTTCTCCACTGTTCCAGTATATTGGTCTGTTGTTGCTTTCTGTTGACTGCAGTGAACAGAGCACTGGCTGTGCTCCTGCATATCATCTTAATAAAGTCAATGGGAAAATCCTTATGACTTGCCAGAAGGGAAGACCTTGGGATCTTGGTAGTCACTAAAGTGCCCACAAGCCAGCAACATGCCCTTACGGCAAAGGCGGCCAGCAGCATGCTGGGCTGCATTAGGCAGAGCACTGCCAGCAGGTCGAAGGAGGATCGCACGTGGTCCCTACCAACCTCAGCCATCCTGTGATTCCCTTCTAGGACTGATCAGCTTCCAAAAGAACTTTTATTTTTTAAACTCAGCGCCATAGCTGTAAACTCCAAAATGAGTTCATCTATTTTTAACTAATGGCTAAGTAATTGAAATAAAAATCTCGTCCATCAACTTTTGTCTGTGAGGGGGAAATTCAGTTCTGGTTTACGGTCTGTAATATGTGGATGTTAAGTGAGTACAACAGACAGCTTCACCTCAGGAACTTCAGGTGACAGACTATAAAAACCGAAAAGATAAAAATATACAGAAAAGGTGAGAGAAAAAATAATAGAGTATTGAATTCTTTGGTTAAAAGACAAATCCTTGTCTTCCTATATTTGGTGGAAGGATTAAAACTGAAGGAGGTTATTGGGCTTTCAACTTTAAGTTCCTCAAGGAAATTTATTTCACTATATATAAAAATACCCTAAGGCATACAACCCAACTGGAGCAAATTCAAAGTGCACCAAAACAATTTCAAAGGATTACAAAATCCGAAGTATAAAAATACCCTAAGGCATACAACCCAACTGGAGCAAATTCAAAGTGCACCAAAACAATTTCAAAGGATTACAAAATCCAAAGTACTATGACGTGCTGCATTCTTGAAATGCTCTTCCATCCATCGTGTCTAAGAATTTCAGTATTAAGCTTGTTGATCAAGTTTAGACTGTAATACAACTCCGCCAAAAGCTTAAAATGACTGTAACTTTTAAATATTTAATGTACGTTAAAAGTATCAAATGTAATAATCAAGGTAGAAATCACAAATTTTCTTTAAAGTAGGGTTTATATCAAGTAACAAAGTTAGCAAGCTCAGTCAATACATTTATTTATTTATTTCCCTCAGGCTACTAAATCTTAAGACCAGCTCCTAAGGGAGCTCAGAATTGAAGAAAGGGGAGATGAAGGAACAAACCCATGGCTGAGAGAATAATAGTGGAAAGAGAGAAACAACTTTTATGTCCTGTACCTAATGAAAATTCAAATAGAGAATAAATATAACTTCACAGCAACAGAGACCTATTGATCAAACCAAAATATTGTTGAGCTGGGCTAAAGGACTGTCTCAGAAATGTGCTAGGATGGCACCAAAGCTCATAAAGCTTTCAAGCAAAAGACAAATAAATAATTTTTTAAGAGAAGATGGTCTTGGGGAAATGATTGCTTACTAAATCACAGTCCGTGGATTTGGTTCACACTGATGGCTCTTAGCTCCAAAAGTATCTAAAATTCAAATACCATTAGGAAGTATTGGTCCTGTTTGATATTTTTCCCCCTCGCAGATAAGATTTAATAGACATGACTTTGAAGATGCTCAGAACTTTAAATACTGTTATTAGTAAATTTGACATTTATCAAACTTTATCAACTGATCCTCCAAAAACTAAAAGATCACTAAAAGTTTAAATCAGCTCACCTGAACCCCATTCATGTTCTGTAAAAACATTCAGGTGTATCCAGAAGCTTCTGGACTTCAGACTTGTTACAGAAATGAAGCTAAATCACAGGGATTCTCCACTGCACTAAAAATGGACATTCTGTGTGCATTAGGGGGAAAAAAAGAAGTTTAAATACACTGCTTACAACAAGTTTACCTCTATAAATGAACTTGCAAAAGTAATGTTGTTAAGTATGTTAGAATAAGAGCTCTCGTATACGTTTTCAAGCCTAGCTCCTAAATCATCCTTGAGAATTGCTGTGGATATCAGCTCCAGAAAAGTAGCATAGATGAAGAGAAGGAATTCTCAAAGAATGAAGCCATCTTTAGTCTGTTGTCAAATTCTGCCTAACCTTTAGAAATGCAGATGTGCGGACACGACAATACCACATTCATTTTTCCTCTGGCTTATCACTTACTTTTAAAGCGCACGGTCTACCAGTTTGATACTATAAATAATTCAAGGAAAGCCAAGTTTCAAAACCCTTGTGTTTTGAGTTCAAAATAGCTGAGTTCAAAAACAGGCTTGCTTTTTACTACCACCAAGTCCTTACACACAAACACACCACCTCCCCCTCATGTTCTCACTGTTCTGCTGGCAAAAAACAACATGTAGCATCCCTAGGTGCGCTATATATATGTAGACAATGTTACAGAAGCACTTTGAAATGTGTCCAGTTCAATAAAATCTGAAGAGTTTTAATTGTACTTTCAGCTTTGAATTATTTTACAATTGATTATATTTCCCCTTGAAAAAACTTCATAGGTATTTTAATATTATGGAGTGATATAAATCTATCAATATCACAGTCAATTTTAAATTTCTATTGAAATCTGTCCCACAATAGAAATTGTGACAGAAAACACCCATGCTTACAGAACAGTATAACCGCTAAAAACTGCCACAGGTGTTGCAATAATACTTGTGGTTTTGATTTTGAAGGATGTAGGTGAGTAAAAAATGTTTTGGTAATAAGTGTTTCTGGGCAATAGGAGCGCAGTCATCCAAACTAAAAATCATGTCTGACATTTTCACGCAGAAAGACTAACACTGAATACTGTTGTACGAGAATCTAACACGGATTGTTTATTCCCATAGATCCTTGTAGTACAATTCTATTGAATAACAATAAACAAAACACGTAAGAATTTTATCTCTTAACTAATGCTTTCTTCGTGGACTTCACATAATATTTTAATTATTAACTAGTAGGTATGTATTTTTAATACCGATAAAAATTATTATTTTTAATCTTTGCATGACACTCAAGAGCAAGACACACATCCTGTTTCAATGTCGGTTTTGGTGTTTGTGGCAACTGACCTCACTGGAGATAGAGAGGTGCGGTCCGTCGGATGCAGTCACAAAGCACAGCCGTAGACAAAGTCCTACCCAGATCAACTCATCCTTGTGGACAGGAAACTCTCAACAAGGAAAGACCTACTCTAGCCTTGTTAGTGGAAGTCGCCTATCACACCATTAAGTGTTTAGCCTTTAAAATGAGAAACGAGGTAAATACTTCGTGTGAACACAACACACGAAGTACTGTTGTGTGTTGGTATTAAAAACAAATTTGATAATCTTTGTTGCACTTGAGTGAACCAGATATATGAAGTCTGAATCATCTCTTTAATCACCCTAATGCTGTGGTTTTTTTCTGCCCCCAAATTTCATTTCAAGCTATAAAGAGATCTGAAAACTTACACCAGAAGAAACAGTTCAATTACACGCAACTAAAATAGCAATAACAGAAGCCCGCTTATTTCACAGGACTTGGATGATATATTTATCACTACACATAGTTTGTATTTCTACTAGCATTCAGTGTGCTACCCAAAACATGTAATTATATACCAGAACTATAATTTGCAGATGTCCTTACTTCATTGAGCACAAAGAAATTAATTGCCCTTTTTCTAAAGAGGATAAAAACTTTGCATGTAGGTCTCTGAGCAACTCTCAGGATGTTAATAATGTTACAAATATAATACAATATTACACAAAATGATACTAGTAAAATTTCCATTTCACACTAATAATTAATCAGAAGACTGCGAGTGTAATTAAGTAGTCTCATATATTCAGCCATAAGCAGTGTCTTTCCAAAATAAATTAAAACTACCAAAAATATTCAGAATACAGAACTATTTTTTGCAGTGGGTATTAGCAATACTCTTAACTCCTTCTACGCTGTAATATGAACTTTATACCGTTCAGAAACTGAATTTAAGGAGTGGCTAACTACGCAAAATCCTCTGATGGGGAGATTCTGGCATCTCAGGCTTTACTTGAAGTGTACCAGGATCCAGGATTCGCCTAGTTTTTAAAAAATAAAAATAAAAATGGCCCTCCTCTGGCTCCCCATGTTTCAAACCAGCCCATTCATAGAGGCTCATCATTGAGCGTGATGAAGTTATCTGAAAGTCTGGCATCAGCATGGAACATCAAGACCTTCATTTCAGGATGTGATGTACGCTGACTCTTGGAGGAGCTATCCTCCATCAAGTCTCCTTTCCTTCTGGTTATTTCAGGCACTTAGCAATTGGCTCACTTTTGGGTTTGCAAGGTAAAGTGCACAGTTAGCACTTTGTCTTTGGCTGCAGTGGATCACTTGGAATAGTTCCCTGAGAAATAACAGACTCGAGTGCGTACAGCTTTTCTGCACTGACCCTGAGTTTTTCTTACATTTCCTGAATCCCTTTACAGATTTCATCTGCTTCGTAGATTCACAGAACTCTGCCGTGGTAGTTCCAGAAGTCTGCCGTGGTAGTCTCTCCAGTCTTTGTGCAGTCTCCCCTTTTCAGCTATGGTATGCAGTTCACCTAAATTTCACTTACATGACAGTAACGCCTGACCCTCCAAGCAGTCAAATATCGTGTCAGACCACATTACAGCCTGAAACTGGCATTGCAGTAACTTTATTTGATTTTATTTCTATTTCTGAGTCACAAAGGACAAAGCAATTCTACCTACTTTTACACAAGTGATGTTCCTAATTCTTCTACATCATCTTAATTAGTCCATCATACACCAAGTATTTAAGAAAATAACTATTTAGCGGGGGTTTTTTGTTAAGCTATAGCTAGCTATCAAAAACTGTACACAGGTTGTGAGACATTTAATACGTATATCTACATACACAAGGAAGTCCAACTGACCTCTGCATGACATTAGGACATAGTGACAGGTACCAACAGTTACATTTGGGCTTTTGCTACGACCCAGGTTAAAAATATGTTGATTATTTGTCTCACAAGGACTAATTTCGCAGTAACTACGGGTTTTTTCTAAGATATGTCATTTAGCTTCAGTTTATACTGCTGTTCTGAGAAACTAATGCTGACTCTGCACAAACAATGAGATCAAATGGCAAACACAAACGACCACCAGCAAGTGTTAAAGACCACTTCCCAGCTTCCATCGATAATGCTTCACAGGTGCCTCACATTCAGCCTCTGGGCACAATTATTCAATCATTATTCAGTCCTGATAACGTTGCACAACTTATTTTCTCAATTATACCAAAACTATTCAAGAATTAACATACTCACTCACCTCTGCCCGTCTCACTGACAAGATTCAGGCCGGCAGCTATTTTGGTACATGGTCACGTCTGAGGCATCACAAACTGCTGCTGTCTCTGCTCACATGATGCACCAGGATGTGACAGTCTCTCTGGATCATCATTACTCTTGCTTCTGGAGGGGACCTGAATCTAAACCCTCGGTTCTCAATGCTTCATAAGGAATCACTTGGGCAGTCCTCTGGCTCATCAGGATACTGCTCTGAGGAACCTCACTGCCTATTTATGAAATAAGAGGCTCCAGGACCACCTCAGGTGACAGGCAAACAGATGAGAAGGCACCAGAAAATTAGTGTCTGCAATGCTGATGCAGACATCACAGACACCATGTGATGCTGATGGCCTTTTTCCCAGGATTTAATCTTCGTGCCTCCATTATTTCCATCCCTCCCAACCACACTGTAAAATCAATGCTTTGCAGAGCACAGCACCGCAGCGCCAGGCAACACCAGAACATACCAAATTCCAGTTCCTTTAAGCAAAGTGATTCCTTATTCCAAAATAAGTTACTACTTTCTATGAGCAAAAGTACCAGGATCCCCAGGCCAGGTTTGCAGCCTGCCAGCACAATTCCTCTCAGGAGGAATCATTATTTATCCCAGCTGAGGATGTATTGATTTACACAACTCTGACAATTATTTCACCATTTCATACCGCATAAGAAAATGCTTTCAAATACAGATTTGTGGTGGCAGAAGGGCTGTTAAATGGACATTTTCCTTTTTGCCAGTTTGCTGTACTAAGCTGAGACTGCAGATGTAGCATTGCAAAGAAAAAAAAAAAAGCCTTATGCAACATTGGCTCTGTTTTTCTGGAATCAGATTATAAACACTGTCCCTTACACTGAACTACATAAAAACACTGGAGATTAACCTTGCTTTATTCCAGTGACTTGCAGAAAACTTTATTTTGGAAAAATTATTTCCCAAAGAATGAGTCTCGAGCAAGAAATATCCTGTCACATCTGATATTTAGGCTCTGTATATGTCAATCTAGCTGAATGCCAGATAAGCAAACCAGTTAGTCAACTGAAAAACAGCAAAAGAGCTAGTAGGAAAAGCTGGTTGCAAACTAGAATTTAGTTCCCCCAACATTTTCCATTATTTTTCCATGACTCACAAATTCATACAGCCTCATTCTTAGGATTACCCACTGTCATGGTTTTGGCTGGGATAGAGTTAACTTTCTTACTAGCAGCTGGTATAGTGCTACGTTTTGGATTTAGGATGAGAATAATGTTGATAACATGCTAATTTTTTTAGTTGTTGCTAAGCAGTCAAGGCCTTTTCTTCTCACACCACCCCACCAGCCAGTAGGCTGTGAGTGCACAAGAAGTTGGGAGGAGGCAAAGCCAGGACAGCTGACCTCAACTGACCAAAGGGATATTCCATTCCATACCTGGAGTACTGTGTCCAGCTCTGGAACCCTCAGCACAAGAAGGACATGGACCTGTTGGAGCAGGTCCAGAGGAGGGACACGAAGATGATCAGAGGGCTGGAGCACCTCTGCTATGAAGACAGGCTGAGAGAGGTGGGGTTGTTCAGCCTGGAGAAGAGAAGGCTCCGGGGAGACCTTGTAGCAGCCTTCCAGTACCTGAAGGGGGCTACAGGAAAGCTGGGGAGGGGACTGGCTGCAAGGGCATGTAGCGATAGATAGGACGAGGGGCAATGGTTTTAAACTAGAGCAGGGTGGGTTTGGATTAGACATTAGGAAGAAGTTCTTCACACTGAGGGTGGTGAGACACTGGAACAGGGTGCCCAGAGGTGGTAGAGGCCCCATCCCTGGAGACATTCAAGGCCAGGCTTGATGAGGCTCTGAGCAACCTGATGTAGTTGAAGATGTCCCTGCTTACTGCAGGGGGGTTGGACTAGATGACCTTTAAAGGTCCCTTCCAGCCCAACACATTCTATGATGTCAGGCTCAGTATATAAAGCTGGGGGAAGAAGGAGGAAGGGGGGGGACATTCAGAGTTATGGTGGTTTGTCTTCCCAAGTAACTGTTATGCATGATGGAGTCCTGCTTTCCTGGAGATGGCCGAACACCTGCCTGCCAGTGGGAAGTAGTGAATGAATTCCTTGTTTTGCTTTGCTTGCACGTGCTGCTGTTGCTTCACTTGTTAAACTGTCTTTATCTCAGCCCACAAGTTGTGTGGGAGCGAGCGAATAGCTGCATGGTCCCAGTTGCCAGCTGGGGTTAAGCCACGACACACACTTTTTCCTGCTAATGCTTAGGACAGAGGAAATCTTATCGAAAGCTGCAGCAGAAAAGGTTCTGTGAGCTGTGTAGAACTATTTTCGCTAACAAAGCTAAGGGAAAATAAGTTATTTTGTCCATATTAAAAAAATTAATAGATTTATTTCATTGGGGAAACTCTAGTCGCTTTACAGTTTAGAATTGTGATTGCAACTTTACAAGGAATTTACCCTTGTGTTAAGATGCACTTTTTGACATCCCATGAAATTTAAAGAAATTAGAAGCCACAAGAAAAAAAAAAAAAAAAAAGAAAACACAAACCAAAATGAAGCACATTTCATGTATGTTTCTGACACGCTCGTCAGTATCAGCAACTAATTCTCTGAAGATCCCTTCTACATATAGATTCCTTCTATACATATAGATGGTAAGATCAAGGAAGATATTTTTATTTGAAAAAGGACACTAAAAAGAAAACAAAAATATCGAGGAAGATTCCCACAACAAAGCAACATACTGCTAAAGAGCTTATTGAAGAAAGGCTGCTCACAATCCTGCCTCGCTGCTGTGTCTGAGCAGGGGGTGGGAAGAAGTGTTTCTTCACGAGCATCCTCTAGCAGAAGGCTCACAGGCATAAACAGGACATCTAAGCCTGACATGCAGGGAGGTCTGAGGTTACCTCAGGTACGTCTAGCCTGGAAGGTACTGTCAATACTTCAGGTTTATTTGTCTTATACTTGAAAGCCATGATCTCACCCAACAGATGGGGCTAACCACGTAACAGGATGCTGATGAAAAAGACCCAGGTTTGTAAGAAAATCTCGTCTGTGATCAGGCAAGGCAGCGGTAGATTTTCCTGAGCATCCAGAGCCCTGGGAAGCACATGTACTTCCGGATGACAGGAAAGGCTGCACTGCAAATCTGATTCTCCTAACCTCCACTTATGGGCTAATTGAGTACCGTTAATTCTCTTGGCACAGAAATGGGAGAGTAAGAAATTAGCTTTCACAGCACATGGCTTAATTTGAGCATTGTTTTTTTAATGTACCAAGGTTAAAAACCTGTAAAAGTAGACTTTGTTTTTATCTCAAGTTATTACTGTAAAATTTGCCCGGTCCCCATAGTCAAGTTTCTTTCACCCTCCTTTTTCTGAAAACAAAGCACTGAGATGTGGAATACATCCTATCAGACAGATCTTCAATTACTACTGCAGCAG
This sequence comes from Larus michahellis, assembly GCF_964199755.1. Classification (NCBI taxonomy): domain Eukaryota; kingdom Metazoa; phylum Chordata; class Aves; order Charadriiformes; family Laridae; genus Larus; species Larus michahellis. The sequence goes on along the minus strand of NC_133902.1, from coordinate 21,841,410 downwards.
CAGAATGCAGCATCTAATGGTTTCTAGCCCTTACTCAGCACCGAGCTGCTGTGCAATCCAGAGATAATATTTGACAGTGCCTTGGGAATATCTTAAGGCAATACAGCATCTCTTCTTACAAAATTTATATTCATTAGTTTTAGCAAGCTCTTAATTGACCAAAGCAGAGGTGAATGTTGGGTGGATTCATCAACGATCTGTGCTTAGTTAAACACGTCTCTAGGAAATTCAGTAAAATTGACATTTTGTGCCAGCAATGCAGACAGAAGTCAGAAGCTGTGAATCCTCTAAATTTACTGCAAGACATAAAGGGGAGATCAGGTAGTGCTGATAGATTTCAAGGGCTGCCAGAAAACTCCAGTCAGATGTCACAAACTATAAACGTACGGAGAGGGCAACTCAAAAATAATTCTTTTTGGGGTTAGTTGCGCTGTCATGACTTATTTCTGACGTGGAGTTTTACCCCCCTGCAGATACAGCGGGGCTGAGCAGATCCTTGTGAGCAGGCAGCAGTTGGCTCGCACCTGGGATGAAGCTCTACAGGTATCCTCTGCAAGGCTGCAAGTCCTGAGGATGCCACAAGTCTCACCACAGTAAAACGCAAGATGTTTCTCAAACAAAAATGAAGCGTTGACTTGGTATCTGTAAAGTCCTGCTATGGCCAATTGCCATGCGCAAAATAAAATCATTAATTCAGTGCTTTGCAGCAGTTCTCGCAGGATAACAGTTACTCCCCTTCACATTCCCTCTGCCTTTTTAAGCCACACTTTCCCATCCAACTTTATTTAAAAAAAGGAGGAAATTAATTACATCTGAAGTAATTAGAAATTTAAAATCCTTTAATTCACTTCTTTCAGACACACAGTTTTAGAATATATTAAGAAGATGTTAGGTCTAATATTCTTCTCAGAAGGCTGAGAGACTAATTTATTTCCATGGAAGGCACACACGTCTCTGAAAGCAAATAATGCCTTAACTCCTTTAATCCCTCCCCATCACAAATGATCTATTTTGCTACGTAAATACTGAATCGTTAAAACGTTGAGTAAGAAAGGTTCCAATATACTCAGACCCAGGGATGTAAGAGATGCAGACTAAAGGCCTGCCTTGCCCTAAAGTGCCCCTTACACCCCGGCAGCAGCAGCACAGCACGCTGCGACATCTACAGCCCTGCCTAGAAAATCTAATCTGGCTGAGCACCGTCCCAACACACCCAGCTCCTCCCTGGCATAAATGTTACTAGAGATCTTTAATTCAATGCACCAAGAGAAACTGGGCACAGTGTATTAAAAAACAAGAGACTTGAAACATTTGATTGACCCCGAGTTTCCTGAATGCTGTCTGTATACAGAAATATTAGCTTTTAATGTAATTTACGTACTTACTCCTGCAAAAAAGACCCATTGCAATATGACGCATTTATTTTTTAACTGTAAGAACATTAACTCAGTTGACAAAACAAGTAGCAAATACACAGATAATTTTATACCATGTTGCTAAAGTAAACTGGTATTGAGCTCCAGCTTCAGCACTCAATTGCAAGTTAACACGCTGAACAAGCTGGATTTCTGATCTTGTCCCAAGATGACGTACTGGCAACCCACAGTGCGGCACTCTGAGCAAGGCACTAGTCATATAAGATTTTACACTACAGTGTTTCACACCAGAGCCTCACCTGTGCATTCTGGCTGCATTAGATGGTTTGGCCTGATGGCGATATGTAGTCAATTGTCACAATCTGTTCTCCTAATCAGGCAGATTAAAAACACATCCCAATGATTAAGGAAGCATAATAATTGTTTTCTAATACTGTAAGTGCTATCTGACATAACAGCCTGCAGTAGGTAACTCGAATTTTAGACGATTACCTATATAAATATTAAATAATATAGAAATCTGTGTGCAAATCCACAGTCAGAAAAAGTATTTTACAGAAGAAATGTTCTTACATCAGTAATCTATGGAAAGAACTGTAATATTCCCATACTTATTCCCATACTCAAACGCTAAATTTCAAAGTAGCACTGGCAGTGTGCTAAAAGGGATCAACCCTCAGTAAATATTTATTTCACAAGTCACCTACAAAAAGTCTATAATGATTTTTTTTTTTCCCCCTGAAGCTCTAACATTGAAGATTGGCAATTGTTTAAATTATTTTTTTTAAAGCAATGCAAAGCAGACAAAGCAGCCTAAAGATGATGAAAATCTGAAGGCGCGAGAGGACGCTCAGAAGCCTGAAGATTAAGGGCTTGTTATGCTGCAGAGCAGTTAACACACTTGAACTTAAGCAGGGGATAATTTCTCCCAGATGAGGAAGCAAGGTGGACAGAAGACTCATGATTAATAATTATCCAAATCTACTTTTCACCATTCCTGCACTGAGGTTTATAATCGAATGGGATTTAGCAGCAAAGCAGGATAATTTGAGCCTGTGTGCAGAGGATGACGGTTTTCGCAACATGCACTCAGTCAGGGCTGTCTCTTCAAAGCTCTGCGTCCCCTTTCCATATGCAGTCTTCATCACCCCATTAAGAGATCTGCTGGCACCCATCCGCATGGCAGAAACGCGCTAAACTCTGAAACCATTTGGCAAAACACTAGAGGGTGTTTTTTAAATGTTACATCTAATCCAAACCATCCAGCACTAGCTAGATGCTACCAGTAGGTTACCTCGAAAAGGCTGTAAAACTCGAACTGTTTCAAAAGCGTTCAGAAAAAGGGATGATATTCACTTACAACAAAAAAAAGCAAGACCTACTTATGGGGACATACTTGAGGAGCTCCCTCCCAGCTAATACCACAATGAGGAGAATGACACGACGTGTAGGAAAGGTGGGATATGTAGGATATATCCCCTTTTGCGACCTTGCATCGTTCTCCATCCTGAGGGTAGCACACTATAGAGTGGGATTAGGGGTACGTTCTTTGTAGCCTGAATTTCCATATTACATTAGATATTATTTTCTACTATATTATATTAGCATATTTGTAATTGTTCAACACAAACAGCATTGCTGCGCCACAGTAACCATCAGAGCCATCGTACTGGCAGCAGCTTGAACCAGCAACTTGGGAAATGCTTGCAGTCTCTTTCGTCAGGTTAAGTGTTAAAACAGTCACTGTGGCATTGCTTGTGATGCTGTTGAAGACTCAAACACATCTTAAGAAAATTGTAACAAAGACCTGTATTGGTATTCAAAAGGAAAAAAAATGCCCTGAGAGATAAGTATCACTAGTAGCGCAATCCCATGACAGATGTAGCAGCAATCCCCTCAGGGACTGTAAGAAAGGTCTACCAAAAGCCACATAGGGCTGCTGAAAAATAATTTGTCACAACTGGTCACAGCTGGGGGAGGGGAATCAAATTAGAAAAGTCATGCCTTGTCAAGAGAAAATGGGAAAAAATGAAAAATTACAAGAGCAAACAAATGGTATATTCCCAAAAGATTCTAAGTAACATTTGAAAAGAATCCGAATACAAATATCTGATAGAAAAGAGATCCATTTTCAGAAAATGAATCCGTAAGGATGATTATTTTGAAGGCTCGGTACTTAATGCCAGCAATAACGTCCTTCCCTTTCCCACAGCATAGGTCTGAACAGGGGTTGACACACAACCCAGTGACTTCCCTTTTGTAGCTGTAACGCAAGCAGAATCTACACGTCTTAGTGAAGCAGAGGAGGAACTCAGTAAATGAGTTAGCTTACAGTAACACAAATTTCATTTTCCTATTTTTATGGCCTTGGACAGATAAAAAAATATTCAGGAAAAACTCAGACATGACCTTTTTGATGGATTATCTACACTTTACATTCTACTTTTATACCGACATATAAAAAAGCCCGTAACTAAACCAGAATTCCGTATGTGAAGTACAAGAAACTAAAATACTGAAACATCCCAAGCATATATGTCATTAAAAAAACCCACCAGAATCAAACCTCTAAAAGATACACTGTACACACATCTGCTTTCTGTGAGCTGCCTTGCTATCACTCCCATCAGAATTTACACCTTGGTGTTTAACATTTCCAGAAGTTGCTTTGCAAATTCTTCGGGATCTGCAGTGTCATCTGCCATGAAAACCAGCCTGCAAAGACCCGACATAATTAATATCTAGAAGGATCTCCATACTCAAATGTGTGAAATGCAGAAGAAACCCAGAAACACAATAAGGATAACCAAGTACAGATCAGGGTTAAGTGTAAACGTGCTAGTTATATGAAAGCTTTCTGATGCCTCACAATGCTGGTCTTCCCTTAGCTGCTAAAGAGAAGTTTTTAAGATAACTATATTAGAGGTAGCATTATATCATAATGAAACAGGGAATAGTGAATGCACAGATAGAAAATTAGGGTTAAAAATGGTCTGGACATGCAGATATTGTACCACTGTCATAAAAAGGAAACAAAGCAACAGATGGAAAACAGGAAGGTCACTCTCTGTAGGAGAGTAGAGAAACTTAGTAGCAGAATTATGCCAGAGATTTTCAGCAACAAAGACTCCTCGATTAGGTCTTCTTTTCCCACGAAGTCGCGCAGAAGGACAGAGACTGCCTTTTTCCCCTCTCACTACAAAACAAACAACAGGATACGTTTACAACAGTCAAAAACCCAGCACCTGGCGGATGACTCACGCGATGTGAATCCACCCAGCTGAAAGAAAAAACCTCCACTGAGAAAATAGTTTGGGTTGAAACTCAGACCGCTACATAGATCAGGTCCCTGAAATAAGTTAAAAAGTGCAGAATTTGCCACAGTCGCTGCTTGTAAAAAAACCTGCAGATCACTAACTTGAGTATTTTCCTCTAATGAAGAAAATTCATTAAGATATTGTGCTTACCGAATGCAGATTCCTGACTAAAAGAATGAGAATCCATCAAAATAAGTTTGGACTAACAGGTGTTTAAAAATAGTGTTGAGTTTACTCCATTTTTGTCATGTTTTCATTGCACTGAAAACATACCTTAAGAAAAACTGGTGCAATTAGAAATCCGGATCTTCACAATCTGTTGTGTCAGCAACTTATTTTCAGACTAGTTTTAATAATTTTGGTTTTCATCAAATAGATTCACTCCAAATTAAATTTTAGAAAACTGTAAGGAATCTTATATGGCAAAACCTCATAAGCATTCTTAATAAACACACAGATACTTGGCTTTATTTTCATTTTGTTTAATTGCTCTTAATAGTTTACCCTTGGAGAGTGGCGCAAATTCCTCGAGACTATCAGAAGAAACTTTGCATTCGAGACACAGTCTTGTTACCAAAAAGGGATTTTTTGGGTTTTATTTCTCTGCTTTTTTTAGGAAGCTCCTTAATATAATCTATAAACAAACATATACTGAAATAAACATTTTTGAGAACTTAATATACTAAATTGATTTTTTTAATCTAAATAATAGAAGAATCAGTGTGACAAAATACACAAACAAGAGCTAAGCTGGACTCTGCAGTCAACTTTCACGCAATTAAAAGAACACCACAAACTACGTTGAGGCCTCTAAAATGTTTATCAAAAAACTCATGAAGTTTTACTTATGAAAACTGACTTGTTAAGTCGACAAAACTGCATATGCAGGCAAAATCCTCATGTATAAATGGCCTGAGACTTGTAACCCAGACTTTTAAGTGACCTGTGGCAAAAAAGGAATTAAAATAAACTGGAATTGCACACAACGGAGAATTTAACAGTGTGTTATTATTTTTCTCAACGGCTTTTCTATAGTGCTTAACGCTAATGTATTCACCATCACCTCAAAACTGTTCTGTTAATCCCAGTTTGCTGACAAGAAATTAAAGTACAGAAAGATTAAAAAAAAAAACCACCACAGGAAAAAACCCTACAAATAAATAAAATAATAAAAAAAAGGCCATTGGTTATTTGAGGACCCAAACACAGCTGCTTAAACACTGAATTTTTATTTTTTACCCCTTAGAAGTATAATCTTCTTATGGGAGTCATGACTACTGCATTTTGTATGTATTTATTTAGTAAATACAAGCATATTCCTACAGAAATGTTTGTTGCTCTTCTTTTTTAATTAAAAATTCTGTTTGCTTTTATGCTTAGGCACCATTGCTTCAGTCACGGAATTCTTGCTGCAGTCATTCACACATCATGTCAACAAAGGATTCTCTCTAACACCATGTAATTAAACGAAGAGCCAAAGATCCATGCTGTACCCAAGGCACGCGCTGTATGTATATGGACCCCAGTACTACACTTACGAAGAATTCATAATGAAAAAAAAAAAAAAAAAAATCAACAAACAAAATGTCATTGCCAAATATAACTTACACTGGAAGGTTTGGTCTTTTGTACTATTTACAAAGACTCTTGGGAATAAAATCGGCAAGAATTTCACATATAAAGATCAAGATGCTCAGGACACTGTCTCTATATTTTTAATCAAAAATCCACCTCAGTAATCGCAAGTATCTGCAAGGATTTTCTTTATGATTTTGCATATTATGAAATGACACAGAGAAGGTGAAAAGGAAACGACTGCTTAGTTTCTTCCACTATGAAAAGTTAGTAAGCATGTAATAAAACAGGAAGCCTGAGGCAGCTGTTTTGAAACCATATGCAAGTACGTTGTAGGACTGTTTGTCACAGAAATTTTTGGGTACTATAAGTGACAAAGAGCAGCTAGAAAATAAAGGGGCTGGGAGGCAGAAAATAAATCAGTTGATCATTCACACTCCAAAAGGAAGAGTTAGGTAGAGATTATCTATGCGAAAAGAACCTTTTGGAGACTCAGAATATCTTCATGACAAATAACAAATACTAAATTTAGAATGCATGCACAGAAACTAATACGGCTACCAAAGAGAATAGTAGTGAAGACTGAACCATCTGAACCATCATTTTTCCCCAAGTAAATGTACCCATCCTAAAGCTAATCCAAGCAGAATCCAGCTTGCTGAAAAACCTCCCATCATCTTTCCTAGACTAAACTATGTGTAAACAACGCTTAAACACTTGCCTGGTGAGGAGATCCCCAGGCACTACATGTTAGACTGACCAAACAGAAATGTTTGGAGATTTCAGCTCTTCAGACCAAAAGCCTCCTCCCTGCAGTCTCCATACATACAGCTACTGATGTTCCTCAGCAAAATGAATCCTCCAGGCTGCACCAATTTTAACATCTAGACCATCCAGGAGAAAAGAACAAGCTCAAAAATTTGAGTCTTGGGCCTGTTGTTATACCACTCATCCTCCACGGGTTTTTTGGTGGTGGTTTGACATCTACCAGAATTCATTGAGTTAATCTTGTTCTATTTAGGGCTGGTTAGAATCAAACCCTGAAATCTTGCTGTCGTTTTCCAATCCTTTCTATTATGCACGCAGCAATCCGAAGTGCAAAAACATCCTTTTGAATTTAATCCTTCATAAAGGCACATATTCTCTGCATACATAGAATTATAGCACTTGACACGAAACTCCCACTAAGACAACAAGGTCACGCCCCCATTGAGGGCTACTAGACATGAACATCTGTCACTTAAACAAATGTCACCGAGTGTATCAACTTGAAGACTTCACTTATCCATACAGAATGGAGAAAACAAAAGTTATATTTTTGGGTTTATGGGGTGACATCTCTTTGAGTGACAGATGCCTGTGCCACAAGAGTGCTAACAGTGTTTTATTGAGAGGGTAATCACCTCCAAAAGACTCTACCCAGTACAATAAACTAAGTGTTCTTTCTTTTATGATAAGCTCTTTTTATACTTTTAAAATCCCATTTGTCAGGGATTGAAGTTGCAAAATTTAAAACAGCTGCATATGTTAAAGTAAGGCAGCCTAAAGCATTCAGAAGCATTGCATTATTTGTGCCTAAAGCGTAAATCCTGGTGTTTAGATCTCATTATCTTGGTTTGACCACGAGACTGGAAACAAGTCATGCAAATTTGTAAAACATTCAGTTAATTTCTATTAGAATTAAATACTGCTTTGGGTATGTACAGTCTTGAGATATTTATTTTTACTGCTGAATGCTACACTAATCTGCAACTGAACTGATCATTGTATTGAATTAGCTATTATTTGATTATTATCTCAAGCAGAAAAGAACAACCCCAAACTATCAGGGAGACTTTATCTTAAAAAGAAAAAAAAAAAAAAATCACACAGATTAAAACTGTAAAAACACAGCTTTATAATTTAGCAATTAATACTTTTTAGTTTGTTTCATTAGAACTTAAATACATGTTGAGAGGCTGTTCATTATTGTCAGGATGCCGTAATCCCTGTAAAATGTTCTATCAAGGATTTTGTTCTTCTTTAAATTATCTGGACTGCTTGAACAAGGATCTACAACAATCTGTTGTTTCAACATCTTTGCTATTATATAGTATCTTAATAGGACAGATATGTAAGTAAATTTTGTATCCTCTTACCGAAACAATCATTAAAAAAAAAGCCACAGCCTGAGAAGAAAGACCAGAAGATTTGGCAAAACACAAATGATAGCTCTGTAGGCAAAGTACCTATTGCATGGTTGAGTCAAATCCAGGTTCTCCCTTAGGAGCTATAGCAGAGCTCTCAGTGACTTCTCCATCAGATCACGTCCTCTGGCAGAAAATGAACTCTCTGTAATATCCATCAGATAATCCAAAACATAGTATCTTATCTCCTTTCTACTGATCTGAAATGCCTACAAAAAAGAATTAAAGCATTTGATTTTAAAATAATTTAGCAAAACATTGCAAAGCACCTTCCTGTCTCTCAAGACCTTCCAGCCCTGCTTCTTCTGAGGGTGGGTCTCTCTGGAGAAATGGTGCTGCCATTAGACAACTCCATCATCTCTCTTAGTTATATGATACATCAGATGAATTACACACAGAGGAGCTGCAGGTCTGGATACATTACTGGAAAACTAGTTTACCCAGATGGGAAGTGGGTCACCTGGGACTGATGGGGAAAATACCCCCTCGGGGGGGAAAGTGTAGCTCATTAGGAAGCATTTTAGGCATTGTTTTGCAACTCCAAGTAAAACATTTATGTTTTGAAAACATCAAAATACATAAATAGACGACCCCAAACAGCTTATCAAAGCTACATTTTAAAAAACAGCCATTCAGAGAAAGGGAAAAAAGTGAAATTTCAAACTTCTCTGATGTGTGGGAGAAAAAAGCAATACTGACACACATAATTTGTCCAATATTATTTATGCATTCTCCTCAGCTCTACAAGTTCACAAAAATCCAATAAATTCACCATGGTTGTGAACCTTATCCCCAGGAGTGCTGACTATTTTTACAATGGGACCCTGGACACCCAGGGCCAACCCACCCCTTGGTCCCACCTCCATAAGAAAGGTGAGGGGACATCTCCAAACACCAGGTCAGGCAAGGGAACTCCTGCTACCCAGTAGCTCTGCAGTGAGGGAGAGCCTGTCGCAGAAGAGTGGGTGATTGGCACAAAAAGATGACAAATTTGCAAAGAGTAGGGTGAATGGCACCTCTTGCCTGGGGCAGGCAAGCTGGCCACTGCAGAATGCGGGGGCCAGGAGGTGAAAGGGGTAAGGAATAATAAATAGGTTCCCTGAATGGAGCCCTCTACTCGGGCTCCACAGGAGAGACTCCTCCATGACAGTATTTTCTGCAGAATAAATTTAGTGCCGCGACACTAGGAAAATAAATTTAAAGCAACACCAATGACAGCTGTCTATATCTCAGCTCATTTCCACTCAAAAAGGATCATTTTTCAGATGCTTACAATTTCAGTCTTGTTTTTTAAGATAAATTTAGCACATTTATTTTTTTTTTTGTAAATCATTTTTAAAGCTTTGAAATAAAAATTATTAGAGGGAAAAAAATGCTTCATGCTTATCAGTATATATTTATGTGCAATCACACAGATTTTTGTGTGATAGATCTTCAAAACGTGAAAACTACCGGAAGCCATCTTTCAGATTACAGCTGAGGCTTTTGGTTGACTGAAAATAGCTATAGAACTTTCTAATTTCTCCTTCAATTATTTTACAGTATATTTAATATATTTTAAAATATGCACAACTTAACTATGAAAAATATTATCATTGCTGTATGATGTTTAGTATATACAGCAGATAGGACAGGACTAGCTCCTTCAGTAAACAGACAAAAACTGGGGTCCTGTTCCACTAGTCTTTCCATCAGTGTGCCACAGTTTACATGCCCAAATATGTAAGACAAAACAAAAATATGTAAAATAAATAAACAAAACAGACAAATAATGCTTCTCTTCATCTTTTTTTCCCACAGATAACTGAAGTCAGGCACAGTCCAGGATTTTTCATAGCCATTAATTGTGTTCACATCTAAATTTTTTTGAACTTCCCTGCTCAAGGTCAAGGATAAATTCATGGGCTGCATCCAGATCTCCTGCATCCAGGCTAAGTCACTAAGCCACAGAAATCAAAGCCAAAATCCTCCATGAAGCACAAAGTAGCCTTACACGGCCAAAAGCCCTAGGGGCCATTAAAATAACAGCATGTTCTTTCATTCTGGGCTATTACAACACAGTCCCCATACGTATCTGTCATGTTAAAATCTGGTATCAGAAGAATGATGTCAGAATAAAACTTGACCATATGCCTTAATGACCAAGTACCGCACTTTAATTCAAAGAATGAATAATAAAGCACAAAAGACCTAATAAGAGGTTCAGTAGCATCTTATCATGAAATCAGCAGTACTATTGTATGTGCTTTTGATGTTGATAAGGCTATCATAACTTATGAACAAGTAACACTAAGAAAAGTATTTTTCTTAATCCCCAACTTTCAACCATCACCTTATAGACTAAGCTGACTATGGGTAAAAGGGATTTAATTATCTAAGTAGCCCTAAAACTCTCAGAAGTTATTCAGAATGAAAGAAAAATATTTCACTAGAAACACTTTACTGTGAAAATGTAAGATTAACTTCAATAACTTCTCTGCTTTACAGTTAAGTCAGTGCAAGCTACTGTGGTTAGAAGACTTAATTATTTTAAGTATGTTGTTGCTGGAAGTTACTTAAGTAATAATTTTTCCCTCAAAATGCCTCTGTCCTTCTCATTGTTTTCACGTTATTTCAAGTTTTTCTTAGTTATGCATGTTTCACATTCTTTCGCAAGAATTGTGACACTAGAGCAACAACTTATACTTCAAAGTATTTTAAATTAATAGTGTATATAAGCATGAATGAAGACAATCAGCTTATTACTATAAAGAGAAACCTGAATTCAAGGCAAACTAAATTAAATTAAATGAAATTCAGGTCAAACTAATGGGTTTTAAAAAGGTGTATTTCGTGTTAATGATTTTATTTATTCATACTGGGTAAATAAATCTCAAACACTGTATAACTTGTTAACACTGTATAACTTGTTAACACTGTATAACTTGTTAACACTGTACGTCACCGCACCTCACAAAAATAACAAAACTTCACAAGTGAGATTTAAACGATTTTTACTAAAATGTGTCAATATACCCTAAAACAGTCAGGCCGCACTGTATTGTGCTGGAGAGCATCCTGTCTCAACCGTCCACTGGCAGACAGCACCATACGGTACGCTCTAAGCACTGAGACCAAGAAGATTGTCCTGGCTGGGCCCGCCGTACACAAGCTTTAGGTATTTGCCTTCTTCCTCTAGCCCTGAGCATCCTTCTGTCTTGGCCAACAACCAACACACATTAACTGGCTCGCCTTGTAAACATCTTACTGTCATATTTATTAAAATTAGAGGGAAACGAATACTTTTCCCCTTGCAAAGGTTATTTTATATGATTTTTCTGCTTCCTTCCTATGCACCGTTCTTCCTCTTTTGTTCCTTGTAAGATACCTCCCTTTTTTGTTTTGTGATGGGAACTTTGTAGGGCTCAAGCCCATGTTGCTTCTCACCTGCTTTGCATATAAAGCTCAGCCTGGGGAAAGTCACCACTTAGTATTGAGTTTAGTCTTGTAGGAAACAAACTGTGATGCAGAGACATCTCTGCTAATTCTCCTCACAGTTGTCACAGAACACCACACATAGTTTTACACATCCAACTCATTGGCACACTCAACCATCCAAGTCCTTCCCAACTGAAAAAGAGCCTGTTAGGAGCTGTGAGGACTAGCTAACATTCAGAAAGATTTCCAATAAATATAAAGCAAAAGCAGACCTACTTTGTCCAAGGGTGGTACTAAAACTATTTTTCCTTTATCTTTCAGCAGTGATTTTTCTTTAGCCAAAGGGATGTTAAAGACAAAAGCGGTCATTCCAAAACTTACAGGAGCTTTAATGTCTGTAAGAAAAAAAAATATATTACCGGATATTTCATTATTGATTTGTTCTCTTTGCATAGTACCTGAGAATTTATATCTAGCAACAGCAGAAATTGGGATATCAACCACTTGGTGGAAAAAACACTTCTAAAGAGAATTTTTTTAAATTCTATTAAAGAGGAACTATAAAATTAATGTCTTGTGGATGCACAAGAACTGACATAACAGTTCCAGGAGTTACCACCTTGAATTTTCTAGATCATAAACCATCATAGAATTTATGAAAACATGGTAATATTTACGGAGGCACTGGTCTTAAAAATCAACAATGTTGGCATTAGGAGAAACCCCAAAGTACTGTTGAACTAAACTGATTGCATACTAATGTTTTGAACAGTACAATTATTTCTGCTATAAACACTGAAAGAAACGTTAGTACCCAGCACATGAGTACAAATGGAAAGAAGGGTAGGAAGACTTTTTTGTGCGTGACAAGTGATATACTACGAAAAAACATAGGTACAAAAGAGACAATCATTTTTCATTTAAAATAGAAGACATTTTTCCCCTTCCTCCTGCCACTGCTCCACCAGCTTTTGGATACGGATTGTAAGAGCCTACAGAAAAGCCTCACAAGGTTTAGCTTCCCTTTTTATTAAGAAAGCTTTTATTCATTGTGATGAAATAAAAGACTACTGCTTTTCTTCTTACCGGGTACCTTGGTAAAACTAAGCTGGATGGCTAGGTTTTCCTGAGGATTTTACAAAGTAAATTCTTCCATGGATTTTTTTTTGGTGTTATGCTTATTATAGCGGTTTTGTACTCATACGTTTAGCTTACAGTTCTTATCTTTTTTTTTTATATGTACTATTTAAAACAATTGTGTACTGTGTGCACAATATTCAAACTATCTTGTCCCGTATTTTAAACCAAAAACCAGTCTTTGAATCTACACATTGCAGATTAATGCCTTTAGCAGGAAACCTGAGATTTAACACTTCATTTCTCTCAGAGTAAAACCTCCAATGTGAGTACTGAGATTATGCAGTTCCCCAAAGCCACACCAAACAATTCATTGCTGAGGTGTTGCAAAAGATATATGAATACTTATACGATACAAACTATTACGCGCACACCAGCAGAAAAACAAAGGTGAAAACTGACTTCAAAAGCTCTGTGCTTGTAATGATGAAGCTACAAAATGGACCGCTGTTTGGTACCCACCATCCAACACATCAGGGTAAAACACCAGAGGGTTTAGGGCTGAGACAAGACGAAGACAGGGAAAGAGAGAGAATGAGCAGCTGCTTCATTACCATCCTTCACAGAAGTTTCAAGAGGATTTTAAGCAAACTACAGACCACGTCAATCCAGCTCCCCACCTGATTACTTGAGTAACTGCCATAAAGGGTAGGAATAAATTTATAAAGCATCTGCTGTCATAGGACCTGAGCATGGAGCAGGTGCCTTCAGCCCCCCTGACACTCAATGGTAGGCAGAAGTGGCACAAACCTCTTATTTCTGTGTCTCTTGATGCTCCATGTACATGGCCAAGAATTTGACCCTAAACAAATAAAAAAAAGTGAATGCTGTAGTACATATTGATACGGATTTCATGGGTAGACTGTTCAGTGGATAAGGAACCGGCTAGATGGTCGCATCCAGAGGGTGGTGGTCAATGGCTCGATGTCCAGATGGAGGGGGTGACAAGTGCTGTCCCTCAGGGATCCGTGCTGGGACCGGTGCTGTTCAATATCGTCGTCAATGACACAGACGGTGGGATCAAGTGCTCTCTCAGCAAGTTTGCAGATGACACTAAGCTGAGTGGTGCGGTCGATGTGCCAGAGGGACATGATGTCATCCAGAGGGACCTGGATGAGCTAGAGAGGTGGGCACATGCAAACCTCATGAAGTTTAACAAGGCCAAGTGGAAGGTCCTACACTTGGGTTGGGACAACCCTCGTTATCAATATAGGCTGGGGGATGACTTGATAGAGAGCAGCCCTGCAGAAAAGGAGTTGGGGGTACTGGTGGATGAAAAGCTGGACATGAGCCAACAATGTGCATTTGCAGCCCAGAAGGCCAATTGCATCCTGGGCTGCATCAAAAGAACCGTGGCCAGCAGATCGAAGGAGGTGATTCTGCCCCTCTACTCTGCTCTCGTGAGACCCCACCCGGAGTACTGCGTCCAGCTCTGGAACCCTCAGCACAAGAAGGACATGGACCTGCTGGAGCAGGTCCAGAGGAGGGACACGAAGATGATCAGAGGGCTGGAGTACCTCTGCTATGAAGACAGGCTGAGAGAGTTGGGGTTGTTCAGCCTGGAAAAGAGAAGGCTCTGGGGAGACCTTATAGTGGCCTTCCTGTACTTGAAGGGGGCCTACAAGAAAGCTGGGGAGGGGCTGTTTGCAAGGGCATGTAGCAATTGGATGGGGGGCAATGCTTTTAAACTAGAGCAGGGTGGGTTTGGATTAGACATTAGGAAGAAGTTCTTTACAATGAGGGTGGTGAAACACTGGAACAGGGTGCCCAGAGAGGTGGTGGAGGCCCCATCCCTGGAGACATCCAAGGCCAGGCTTGATGAGGCTCTGAGCAACCTGATGTAGTTGAAGATGTCCCTGCTTACTGCAGGGGGGTTGGACTAGATGACCTTTAAAGGTCCCTTCCACCCCAACACATTCTATGATTCTATGAAAAACCAACCTCCCCCACAAAAAAAAAAAAAAACAAACCCAAACCTACAAAACAAATAAAAAGCCCTCTCCAAGAAAAGAGGAAGGGGAAAAAAAAAAAAACAAACAAAAAAAACCCCTGAAATCCAGACAATGAAATCAGGTCAATGAAAATATGGAAAAAATATGCTGCTCAGTTTATACAAAGTATCCAAACTGTGATATTTTCTCATCTTCTACATATTTAAAATACATATATATATATATTTTGAAGGATCCACACAGATAGCTACAGCCACTTCCATAGTCCAGCAGTCATAATGTTTAATCCCATCAGGAGGATAGCATGGTTTACACACACACACAAAAAAAAAAAAAAAAAAAAAGAGCTTGGTAAAGAAGTTGGGGGAAAAAAATGCAATAAAACTAATTCACCAAACTAAAATTTCCCTGATGGGGAATTGTGTGGTTTGGCATGTTGGCATGTGTGGTTTGGAAAGGGGTTACCAATTTTATTCACTTCTATGTCTGTTAATAATCCCAAATTCATCCATACCACACAACTGGAAAGACAAATTTAAATCTGCTTCAGAAAATGTCACCTTGGAACTGATCAGCCTTATCTGATTCATCATTTCTCCAGTCTTGAGACGGGGCTGAAGGCATGTAGTGCACCCCATGGCACCATGCGTTTTAAAGAAAAAAGACATTAATTTTACTTCTCTACCCTTGCCATGGTCTTCCAAAGAAACCCAAGAAAGAGTTAAGTTTCCAAAACGCGATTAAAAACCTCTATTATTATTATTTTTTAAAATAAATAGCAACTAGAACATTACTCCTCAGGTCACTGATCAGAGGCAATGGAAAACAAGCATGGAAAGATAATACCATAGGTCAGCCAGTGATAAAGTCTTAAGAGTAAGGAAGAAGAGAGGGGTGGAAAAAAACCCACAAGCATTGACAGTTTGGCCAACGACTTGTACAAAACAACTTTGTTTAATGTATTTAGAGTCACTCTCGGGTAGAAATGGCTAGACATCGCTGCACTGAGAGTGCCAGGAAGTCCAATTAATGAAGTCACTGTCTACCAGAGAACTCCTCGCAGGAGCAACGGCTGAGGTTCCTGGCAGGCAAACTCAGGACCTGCCAGAAGCTGCAGAAGTAGCATGAATCAGATCTTCACACAAATGCCCAAGCAGGGGAAGAAAAAAGGAAAAAAAAGAAAAATTCCACAATGTGAAAGCTACCCTGCTTATGTGGCTAACTACATTAAACTAAGTTTTAATAGCCAGTGCCACAGGACATTTCAGTTGCAGTTTTTAAAGCAGCTTTGAAAAGCAACATCTATTTCCTAAAAACACAGTCCAGCTCTTCAGCAGACCTTTCCACTACTAGATCACAAAACACAATGCAGACAGTCAATATCCATCCATAAGACTAAGAGACTGGTAATGCAAGACTTGCGGGACAATGACTTGCCTAATACCAAACAAAGCAACATGAAAAGTATACAAGACAAAAGACACATGGGAAGTTATTACAAGTTAAATTTTCTTGGTGACAAAACTTTCTTTCATAATGGAGCACAGAGGTCCTCTTAATTCTCTAGTATTATAATTGATAGCTTTACCTAGAAATTTTTAATTCCAACCCTTCCTACAATGGAAATGTCAAAATCTAATCAATGCAATTATGTGATTAAGGAAAATACCAAGTTTTCTTGCAAAAAAATTACATTCCTATTACTAATGTGCTTGTGTCAGAGACCTTGTCTACTTCCTTGAAAAATCAAACAAATTAATATACAGAAATAGTGTTTCCTTGCTTACTCAGAATAGGAAGAAACAGCCCTGGACATGAACAAAACCAAGCATTGCATCTGTGAAGGTATTATTGGCACATATTCAGAATATGAGGCACTAACTGGCCATGCAGAACGGACAAGACTAAATTATATCCATATAAAACTGGAATTTTAGGTCTTTAGATTAAAAAAAACACCCTTACAATAAAAGGTCTATTTCTTGACACAAAACTACGATCATTAGGTGGGCTATCCTACTATAAAATAATTTTAATATTGTATGTTTAGCTTCTTGAAATTGCCTTTATAGATAGACTCCTAGTAAAATATTTTTTGCAATAAAGTAATTTATCAAGAGCCAAATTGCTTTGCTTCTATTAGAGTTTCTCCTTTACCTATTTTATTTTTGCCTTGACAATGTATTTTAAAGGCAGTAAAGCAGAAAGTAGTAAAAGAAGCAATAACGAAGGAAGAGACACACAAAGTGGCCCTTAATGGATTGTCAGCTCATGAAGGCAATTCACAGGCTGTAGCAAAATGGGTTCTATGCACAAAAGAAATCAATACTCATTGTAGCATCCTTCCTTTCTACATTGCAATTTATCAGCTAAGCAGAACACTGTTACATCTCATAGGCCTCAGAAAGAAAACTCCCTGCTCTTGGAAGCAATTTTTATTCTCCATGGGTTTCACCCCAGCTGAATCAGATCCATGTGTAGCACCCATTTGCTGACTTATAGAGCACCAAAACAAGGCAGCTTCTTCAGCAACGAAGACCAAAGAGGCACCTCTATAACATGACCTCAAGAACCACACATAACACAAGACAACCCTGCGGCGCCGTCTATCGCTGCTCTTATTACTAATGTCTTTTTAGCTACCAGATAGATATTTACAGAAGTAAATATACCATGACGTTTAACTTAAAACTAGGTACATATTCAAACTCCCTGAAGTTTGTGTTTTGAAGACAGACAGTAAAACAGCAACATCCAGACAACACTTTCATAAAAATAAATAAATAAAAAAGAACAACGGACCACCCATATAATATACTTACATTTACGAATCCCAACATTTTGGAATTGTACTGTATTGTAATATACTGTATAGAACACTAATAATTTTGCCTTGAGTAAA
Organism: Larus michahellis; assembly: GCF_964199755.1. Lineage (NCBI taxonomy): Eukaryota > Metazoa > Chordata > Aves > Charadriiformes > Laridae > Larus > Larus michahellis. Next base: position 21,823,548 of record NC_133902.1, on the reverse strand, counting down.
ACTCATAGTAATAACACTACTAAATCTAACTTGGAAATAAGTAAATACTTCCCAAGTCATAAAATTTGTCCTCATTTATTCACAAGCCTAATTTATTAACATGAGAATTCTCAAATGCAGTTTAAAGTTTTTTAATGAAACACAATGGTACTGAATAAGGTAACTTCTGCATTAAAGATGTACTCACATCAACTTACTGCTGTAGCAGTAAGCCATCCTGAAGCATCCTCAACCTTCTAAACGAGCCTATCAGCTTTGATAGGGTACGAGGGCTGCCAGTAATTAGCAGAGACACAGACCAGGATTGTGTGGGCAGAAACCTTTTCCTGGAGAGCAATGATGTTGAACCACTTGCTCTTCCATGGGGCAGACTGGAAGATGCCTCGAAATTGCGGATTCGCATTTTGCCGATTGGTTTTTAATTGCTCTGAGGTCAACCTACGAGTTTTCAACTGATAATGCAAAATCCAAGCAGGAAAACTGCCCCGGGAGGTTTTAAAGTGTCTATTCTCCTTCCTCCCACTTCCTCTAGACTGTATGGGCGGTATTTAAGATACCTTTGGTATGGGGACAGTAACTACACTTTCCATTTCACTGCTAGCTGAACAGGAACAAATAGCATTAAGAAAAAAAGCAGAACCAAAGCAGAAATGGGAACACACCATTCTCATTCACCACAAAGCACCCCAGATACTCATCAAACATCAAAACATGGGCATTAATGACAGTCAGCCCTTGAAGACCTGCTCAGTTCCCTCAAAATGGTAATCTTTACTGTTCCCTCTCAAAAAAAAATAAATCTTAAAGGTAATCACTCAAAACCATAGTCATACTTCCAAATACCAGCTATAAAATTTCAGAGTTGAAAGCTCCAATCTTTATTTAAATATCCACTATAAACAGTATAACAAAAACGCACTTTTGATTGTGTATTGCCAGTGGCACACAGAAAATTCCAGAAAATATAAAAAAAATTCTCAGACTTGTTTTCAGAAAAAAAAAATTGAGGACATTTTTCTTCTCCTTTTTATTAGCAATAACAGTACTAAACCCATGAAGCCCAACTGAGCAGTGACAGTGAAGCTACATGTTTTAAAGACTTTCCCCCTAAGCAAACAGGCAACTTCAAGAGCAGATCAAGTTTTCTCCTGATACCTTGCCTCCCCTCCCTCAAGGAAAGATGAGATTTTGGTCAGAAGACTTAATAAAATGCTACAATAGAGCAAACAGGGAAAAACCCTAAAAATCTTGGGAAGATGTTGCCTACGATTCTGGTAATCTTGGCCACTTCTTTTTCTAGATGTCCCACTAATTGCAGTGGAAGTACTCAAAGTAAAATATCAGTTCATGCAGGTCTAACAAAAGCCAGCGTTTCTCAAATACAAACAAGTCTACCACAAAATTTTCTGTTGAGCTCCTACCAGCTCAAGAGACCCAGAGCACCATGTGTTAACATCAGGAAGGCCACAGAAATGGTTTGAGAGAAGGAACGCGAGAGCATGAGAAAGACAATAAACATATGAAAGACATTGCCTCCTAAAATTAGGAGGAAAAATGTTGGGATAAACACTGTGAACATGGTTACGAGACTATTTTTTTCTTAAGAAGCTTCATATAAAAATACAGCAGACTGACATCTTTTCTCAAATTAGCAATCACTTCACTATGCACAGAATCCTGCAAGGTTTGGTTGGCAAAATAGTTAAATCTAACATACACAAGCCTCATCATCTAGTGGAGAGGGGAAACAAAAACCCACAAGTGACTGTATCAGAAGCTACTAGTATCTGCTGAGTTATGCTGCAGGAAGAGAGCTATGAAAACACCTGAAGAGGGCCAGACACAGAACTGCTAACCTTATTAAAATAAATAAATAAAAATAATAGAAACAGATGTAGAAATAGAATAGACATTGCATTAGACAGTGAAGAGCCTCTGACAAAAGCCTCAGAAAAATAAAGGAACTTTACAAAGAAACTTGCTGGAGCTTTGGATTTATTTCTAAGACACTTCCCTTAAGAGCAATGCAATGAACAGAAGGACAGTTAGTAAGACCATTATTTTACTGACTTAAATAGTAGCCTTTGCTTTGGTCTTAGAAGTAACCAGACTTTGAAATATCTTTCTGCACATCTGAAGTTTCTACAGGATCCTCCAGTTCCAGAGCACTCGGCGAGGGCGTGTGTCTGGAGCTGGGTAGAAGGCTTCAGCCAGAGCCATGCCCAATAATAACTGCCTGTACACTAATTTCAATGAGGACGTGTTCATTATTTGGCAGTTCCCACCTAATGCTGATAAATCTCCATCCAAACAACAAAAACAATTAATTGGCAGATTAGAGAAACAAAAGACTTTCCCTTCACGAGTCAGTAGTTTTAAAAATAACATTAACCATCCATGCACCTGTTCATCCTTTCCTCACTAATCTCTACCACTCCCTCCTTTAAACCACCACGTCCTAAAAATACACGTTAACCCCAGACCCTTCACACACAGCCCCGGTTCCAATATTAAAAACTCAAAAGAAAAAAAATTATGCAGTACACATGCTATCTCCACACCCTGTTCATAGTTCATCAAACTGTAGGCCACCACTTAAGACGTAAGGAAGGAGAAAATTAAAGATTAAAATGTTGTATAATCTTTATATGGGCAGAGACATTTTTCTGTCCTATATCTTCTCATCGGAAAAAATAAAGTTACATTTAGCAGGAAGAACAAATACCTTGGCCATCTGAGTGTAACTGCAGTTTATCGATAGTCCTGGTTTTAAAGCAGTGAGGAAGATTGCCTCTCAGCAATATTATAACTTTTTTTTTTTTTAAGGACTTGGCACACACAAAATAAAGCAAGCTGATGTGTACGCAGTCCTATAAAAACACATACATTTGTGCAAATAGTTCAGCTACACATGCCTAAACTACGGATGTGAATGTTAAAAGTTGAGCAGGAAACTTGTATATATTTAATCAGTGCATATTTAAAAACAGACATACACACACACCCCCCCCATATATATATTTTATGTACACACAGGCCTACATAGATAGATAGCCCACATACAGGTAAACAATAATCAATGGCCAATGCATGTAGCCACCAGACTGAAAAAACATGCTTAAATTCTCTCCATAATTTCTTCCAGAAGAAAAAACAAAACAGAAATGGATAACTCATCCCTACTTATTACAAGGTTTTAATCAGTCACTTAAACGATAACAAAATGTTTTAAAAAATTTTAATAGAACTAGCTGCATCATCTACTAGTAGCCAATTATGCTACGTACTTTTAGATAAAATACTAACTCTATTAAAGCGAATGGTTTCTTGAATATTTTTGAATAACCATTTTTCCGTCTTCAGCACAAAGTCTGGTAAAAGAACTGTACATTCTCAGTGTTTTGAGACCAAAACCTATTTAGTATGCCAGTCTAATATATAGATTTTCTCAGATATACATACAAGCTGACAGTTCAAAAGAACTTCCATCTTGAAAAAAATCCAAAATGTATTACAAATAAATCTGGCCTTTTATCAAGACATGCAGAGAGTAATTAGTTTATCTATATTACCACATTTCTTGCATGTTTGCACTACATTATCATCAATAACTTCATAGCCAAATGCTTCAGTTCTTCCAGGTCAGGCTTTTTACTGGCTCCTTGCCACATACACAACGTGCATGTACAAAAATCAAAACTTTACATATATAAGTAAGAAATTTTCTGTCTTCCTAACACAATGGGCCTGGACCAGAAGTCACCATTTCAGGTCTAATGTGTTTCAGTACCGAAACCAAGACCCCAGACAGCAAATGTAGTGCTGCCTTTCTGAAATGAGAATAAGAGGAGTAAGTTATTTTCCCTCTGGTTATCAGTACAATCAATAGAGTTTTACCACTCAAAAGATACTGGTATTCCTTCAGACACTCCAAACATACTTAACTTTACAGGAATATTTTCAGATTCGTATTCATTTTCACTCTGACTTCCTTCCTTCCACTGCATGAATAAATCTATCGGCTGAGAAATCAGGGATAATAGTGAAGTTTCCAAAAGGAATTATCACAGACTATAACAAAATCACCTTAATGGGATTTGTCACACAATGTTTTAAATCAACTCATTAGATCTACAGAGGATAACAATTACTTTAAAGTGTAAGGAGGACCCAAGCCTGAGTCAGTCATTAGGAACATAACGAACTCCCAATTCACATGTAAATCCCAGGCAGCACACCCAAGAGCCTGGGTTTCCACGTTTAAGGCAGAAAGCACGTTGCAAAATACTTCACCTAAACCTTTTACTTTTGTCATGCAGTTATTTATTTTAACTAATTTAAGTAATGTTATAGAAGTCTTTCTTTTATTACCACATCTACTACATTGTAATCTGCTGTTGGTTCTTTTTTGAGAAACAGCATCTCCTTTACGCCATTAAAATCAGTTCTAAGAAGATCAAAATAATTGGTTAATCTCAAATAAATAAACACATTATCAGTTACGCTAGCACAATGTTAACACTGTTTAAAAATAATAAAAAATAATATATGCAACACTCTTGCTAATACCCTGGCCCTTTCCTAGTGAGGTTTGGAACTTGATGAAGAACAAGAGGAATATAAACAGCCTCTGGATAACTCTGGAGCCTGCAGTGCATTACCCATCTACCAGGTTCCTACCACAATTGCTCTAAACATTCAATGGCCCAGATGACCACAGCTGTCACCAAGAGAAGGATTTTGCATTCATGAAAGCAATATGAACCTTGGGGGGTCAAAATAAATCTAGCCTGTAACCCCCTTCTAACCACAGATTAGAGTGAGAACATTACCTTTTTTTACATCAGAAATCCAAAGAAATCCAAAAAGGAAGAACTTAAAACACAAACAAGACATCAGCAGATAAGAAGACATGGCTAATTTACTACATGCATATTCACAAAATGCTTTTCAAAATACGTATGGGAACACTAGAGACAGGGATGCTGACAGGAGCATCAGTTGGTAACACATTTCTTCTTTAATCTTTTTTCCCCTTGATACACACCAACCCAAACAGTCAGCAACTGCTACTTTATCCAAATCAGAAGATGCATACAACTGAGTTTGTCTCAAAGGAAACCACACAAAGGCAATCAAAAATCAATCGCCAGTCTCCTCAAGAATGCCAAATACATAACACTCCTGACATCAGACTGGAGCTCAGACAACCTACGCTTGCTGACTGCTGCCCCGGTGTGGTGTATGCTTTAACAGACCTAAGGATCTGGATTACAAAGAAAAATGATCCTCCTTGACACTTTTCTCATATTCCTTCGTTCTTTCGGGTTTCCCTTTAAATCTCTACATAAGTAACAGGGAACAGCGTGCTTACTGAAGATTGTTACATGTCAGATTTCCCCTGTGCTGGAAAAGAAAAAGAACAAATGCCTGTCATCCAGTCCAGTATTCATCCCTACCGTGCTCCAAAGAAATTGCATTCAAATCGACACGTCAACACTCAAATAAAAAGTCTACATATGTAGCCCAGCCAGAATGATTAGGGATTCACTACAGACCACAAGAATCTTCGTATGAGGTGCACTATATCTATGCGTTAATTATTTAGTAATAAAAGACCGGAATGTGAAACACAAGCATCTGTTTTAAAGTTCTGTGTCATGGATGAGTGGAACAATGCTCACATAGCAGGTTTCCTGGAATACTTAATTGAAACTTGCTAAGTAGACTTCTAAGCTAATTTCTTTGTAAATTGTCAATAAGGTGTTATAAAATATTCACTATTATCTTAACGATTAAATTCTTCCATCCTTAATAGACCTCCACAAAATCATTGTGATTTTATCTCTGTTTCTCTTACTGGGCTGATTCCCAAGGGAATATGTGACGTTAAAAGTTGCAAAACCATATTTTTTAATAGGAGCAAAGTGATGAACTTCTTGACTAAATCACCGTGCCTGGAAAAACTCTAGATAAAATAATCTATCCTCCTTATAATTATTGAAGAATCTAGGGGAAGGGGAAAAAAGGAAAGTGCTGTAATTTTAAACTAATTTATATAAATGCGACATGCCCTGAACTCCACAAGTCGATTTTGAATTAATGAAAAAAGAGAAAATCCCCAGCAGAAGGGAAGAGCAGGGCTCACACGCAGACAAGCCTCCCAGCACTCAAAGGGAAAAAGGAAAATTCTGCACTTCTCCAGCCCAGTGAGGTGAGAATAAAGGAGCTTATGAGCTCTCAATGCTTCTTGTTACTTTCCTGTGTAACAGTATGTAATGGACCATCCTGTTGGGTTTTGGGGGTTTTTGGTTGTTTGAGTTTTGGGTTTGTTTGTTTCTTTGTTTTTAATTATTTTTATATTTATAATTATACTACCCTTTTATCCTCCTACCTCTAAAAAACACCAAGACCCTTTTTTCCATGAGACTACAGATGTGAGCACCTGGGCTGGAGATATGTCAAGAGTTTGGGGACAAATTGATAGGAAAGAAGAACATTCTCCCTTTCAACTCTAGCAAACAGTGAAACCACAGTTTAGATGCAAACTACAACAATAATGATTTTATCAAAGTTTTGTAGCTTTTACATCATCATAGAAAATGGCAAATGTCTCCTGCACATTTGGTTTTCACTGAACTGCCTGCTTGTGTACTCTATTCCTCTTTCGTGAGACCAAAAAGACACAAGTATTTGGTAGCACTTCACAAAGCAAGAGGAATCTCTTCCTCCTTTGCCATGCACTCTCTACCCAAACCCCAGGCATCAGGCTGCAGAGTACGTACCCAGAGCTGCTGATCAGGTACTGGGAATCCCCATTCTCTCAAATAAATTCCTGGTATTGGAAAAGATACTGGAAATTTTTAAGTGGGGGAGATGCAAAAAAAAAAAAAAAAAAAAAAAAATCCTTTGCCTTTCATATACCTCTATGCCCTAATCAAAACCTATAATAAAAACATTAGAGTCTAGTCAATTGGTAGAAAAAAAAATGAATATGCAGAATTATCTCAAAGTATGGA